>NC_082710.1:173090643-174466052 GCF_030144855.1 Hypanus sabinus | reverse complement strand
TACCCCTTCTGAAGTCAACAGCCAATTCCTTCGTCTTGCTGATGTTGAGGGATAGGTTATTGTCTTCACACCATGCCACCAGGTTCTTAATTTCCTCTCTGTACTCAGACTCATCATTACCCAAGATATGGCCTACAATTGTGGTGTCATCAGCAAACTTATATATTGAGTTCGATGAAAACTTGGCTACACAATCATGGGTGTACAGTGAGTACAGCAGGGGGCTGAGTACACAGCTTTGTGGGGCACCGGTGCTCAGAGTGATTGTAGAGGAGAGCTTGTCCCCTATTTTTACAGCCTGGGTCCTGTCTGTGAGGAAGATGAAGATCCAGCAGCAGATCTGAGTGCTAAGACCCAGGTTCTGGAGCTTAGGTATCAGTATTAAAGGCAGAGCTGTAGTCAATGAAAAGTAGCCTTACATATGCGCCTTTATTCTCCAGGTGCTCCAAGGAGGAATGTAGTGCCAGAGAGATGACATCTGCCGTTGACCTGTTGCTCCGGTAGGCGAATTGCGAAGCGTCGAGGTTGGCCGGTACGTTATGGTTGATGTGTGCCATAACCAATTGCTCGAAGCACTTCATAGCAATTGATGTCAGAGCCACAGGTCGATAGTCATTCAGGCATGGCACCTTGCTTTTCTTTGGCACCGGGATTATTGTTGCCTTCTTAAAACACAAGGGGATCTCGGACTGAAGCAGGGAGCAGTTGAAGATGTCAGCAAACACTCCAGCTAGCTCGCTTGCTTAGACCCAGAGAACCCATCCCGGGATGCCATCGGGGCCCGTCGCCTTCCTTGGATTTATCATCAGGAAGGCTCTTCTAATGTTCTCCTCAGTGACAATGAACCTCGATGCCACCAGGTCCAGTTCATCCAGAGGGGACGGGATGCTCCTCTTCTGTTCGAATCTTGCGTAGAATACGTTAAGCTCATCAGGAAGAGAAGCGCTACAGTTATTTATATTTGCAGCCTTTTCTTTCCGCCCAGTGATCTCATTTTGACCCTGCCATGGTCTACTGGCATCCCTCTGGTTAGCCTGGGCGTCCAAGTTGGCTCGATATTGCCTCTTGGTGCCCTTAATGGCTTTCCGGAGTTCACGCCTGGATTGCGTGTAGTGGCTGGTATCTCCAGACGTAAAAGCCGCAGCTCTAGCCTTCAAAAGGGACTGGACCTCATAATTCATCCAAGGTTTCCGGTTAGAGAATACCCGGATTGTCTTGCGAGACACACAGTCCTCTGTGCATTTCCAGATAAATTCCGTTACAGCTGAGGCATACTCATCAAGGTTAGCTGCCAAGTCCTTGAATAATAACCAGTCCACCGATTCAAAGCAGTCATGGAAGACCACATCTGTTTCTTCTGTCCAACGCGACACCACTTTTGACACCGTGACCTCCCGCATCAGTTTCTGTTTGTAAGCCGGGAGGAGGAGTACGGCCTGATGGTCCAATTTTCGGGAGTGAGGTCATGGGACGGAACAGTTGGCATCCTTGACTGCTGTGTATCAGTGGCAAGTATATTCGGGCCTCCAGTGGAGCAGAAGACATGTTGGTATAACGTTGGCGGCTTTTCTGAGGTTGGCCTGGTTAAATGACCAGATATCTGGTCTCAAGTTCACTGCTGTTGGCATACAGTGTATTCTCAGCACACTCCACATCCGCCTGGGGGGTGGGGGGGAATGTAGACCACTGTCAGTATGACCGAGGTGAATTCCCGTGGTGGATAGTAGGGAACGACACTTCACCAACAGATGTTCCAGGTCCGGACTGCAGGAGCTTGTCAGTGCCACTGCATCTGAGCATCACGCAGTGTTGATCAGTAGGCAGACACCACCTCCCTTTGTCTTGCCCGAAGGCGCCGTGCGGTCCATCCGATGGATCAAAAATCTCTCCAGTCGGATGGCACAGTCGGGAGTGGCAGAGGAGAGCGAGGTCTCTGTGAAACAGAATACACAGCAGTTCTGCATCTCCCTGCAGCAGGTGAGTCTCCCTTTAAGATCACCCACCTTGTTCTCTATGTTTTCTATGGCTTGCACATTAGGATTGTGCCATTAGGATGGTGGGCAGAGGGACCCTGAAGCCCCTCAGCTTCAATCTGCCCAGCAGCTCAGCTCTTTTCCCACACTTTCTCGGTAAATAGTGCATCTTCCAGGTTTTGATCAATGCAATGTGTTGTTGGCAGCTCTTTAAGCTCTTTGTGGACGCGTCCCATGGGGGTCGATCAGCAGGTTGTGTCGTCGGGCGCTTCGGGTGGGGCTGAGTGACGGGGAAGGCTCCGCTGCCACTTCCTGGGCTATCCCTACTCTCTTTCTTGAATAAAGGGACAACATCCACAACCATCCAATCCTCCAGAACTTTTCCCATCCTCATTGATGAGGGAACGATCATTACCAGAGACGCAGCAATCTCCTCTTTCACTTCCCACAGTAGCCTTGGGTACATCCCACACGGTCTCGGTGACTTATCCAACTTGATGCTTTCCAAAAGCTCCAGCACATCCTGTCCCTTAATATCTACATTCTCAAGCTTTTCAGTCCACTGTTAGTTATCCTTACAATCACCAAATTCCTTTTCCGCAGTGAATACTGAAGCAAAGTATTCATTAAGTATCTCCATTATTTCCTCCGGTTCCATACACACTTTCCCACTCTCACCTTTGATTGGTTCTATTCTCTTCCATATTATCCTCTTGCTCTTCACATACTTGCACCATGGTCCGGTCTGTGAAATCTGCATTCCAGTTCACTGTTCAGTCCATGTTCCTTATTCCAGGTTTTCTGGGTTTCCCCAGTTTCTGTTGAGTTTCTATTTGGGCTGGACTCATAAATAGCTTCAGGAGGCAGCCTCGGGCTGCTGGATTGTTCCTGTCTAAAACCCCCTGTCTGCTGTCTGTATCCCTTCCCTTCCCTTCCCTTCCCTTCCCTTCCCCCCTGCCTCTGCCCGGAGCCTCGCCTCGCTTTGCCTGTGTCTGGAGAGTCACCCTGTTTGGAACTGTCTGTCTACGTCCACAGCTTTGCTACGCAGGTCCGACTGTTTTGCCGCTACCTAGTGTTGGGAACTGTCTCGTCGTGCTCAACACTCTGTGCAATGAGTCCCAGCCTTACGTCCTGTACTCAAGGAGGGGACCCGGCTCAGTGTCCAATGTTTCTGTTTCTCCCTCGACCAAGGCTCTGTGTTTTCATCTTGTCCTTGTGCCTCGCCCAGTTGAGGGGTACCTTGCCCAGCTCGATGCTGGGATTCCCTCGTCCTGTGCAGGGGTTCCCTTGTCATGTCCAGGAGGCTCATGTCCTGTCCTGTGCCTCTCCTTGTCCTGTAGCCATGCCTTGTCCTCGCCTGGTTCTCAAGTTCTAGCCCGAGTCAAGACCCAGGTTCTGGGTCCTTGTCCAGTCTCTGGCTCAGAGTCCAAGCCCAGGCTCCTAATTCCCAGTTCCATGTCCTGGATCCACTACCCTTGTCAAGTCTTAGCCAAGGCCTGGATTCCTTGTCTCGTCTGGGGCCTGTGTCATGTCCAGTGTCCTTTCTTCCTCACTTCCCTTGCTTCCTTCTCATGCCTAGTCCTGTTCCTGGTACTTCAGTGTCTGTGTCTTGCTTTTGGGTCCCAATGCTCACCTTATGACAACTTCTAGAATGCCTTGGGGTTTTCCTTAATCCTGTCTGCTGAGGCCTTCTCATGACCCCTTCTGGTTCTCCTAATTTCATTCTTAAACTCCTTCCTGCTAGCCTTATAATCTTCTAGATTCCTATCATTACCTAGTTTTATTTTTAACCTTTTGTAAGCTCTTCTTTTCTTCTTGACTAGATTTACAACAGCCTTTGTACCCACGGATCTTGTACCCTACCATCCTTTCCCTGTCTCATTGGAACCTACCTACTCAGAACCCCACACAAATATCCCCTGAACATTTGCCACATTTCCTCTATACGTTTTCCTGAGAACATCTGTTTCTAATTTATGCTTCCAAGTTTCTGCCTGATCGTCTCATATTTCTCCTTACTCCAATTAAACGTTCCCCTAATTTGTCTGTTCTTATCCCTCTCCAATGCTATGGTAAGGGAGATAGAATTGTGATCACTATCTCCAAAATGCTCTCCCACTGACAGACCTGACTCCAGATCAGGTTCATTTCCCAATATCAGATCACTATTTCCAAAATGTTCTTGCACTGTGAAACCTGACTCCTGACCAATTTCATTTCCCAATACAGCTCTCCTCTTGTAGGCTTATCTGCATATTGTGTCAAGAAACCTTCCTGAATACATCTAACAAAATCTACCCCATCTGAACCCCTCACTCTAGGGAGATGGCAATCAATTTATTGGAAATTAATATCTCCCACCACAACAACCATGTTATTATTACAGTGCTCCTTTTCAGAATCTGACTCCCTATCTGCTCCTCGATGTCCCTGGTTTATAAAAAACACCCAGTAGAGTTATTGACCCCTTCCTATTCCTAACCTCCACCCACAGACAACCTCTCCATGAGTTCCTCCTTTTCTGCAGCCGTGACACTATCTCTGATCAACAGTGCCCCCACCTCTTCTGCCTCCCAGTCTAAACCAGCCTCAATAACTTTGTGTTACTGTATGTGTGGTAGAAGAGTGTCAGCATCTGTCAAATACATTCATCACCAGTGGGCTTTTCTGTACAGGAGGGGCAGGTTGATGGAGGACATCACAGTGGGCGCTAAGCCCAATTTTCCATATGCTTCAGTGAACCTTGTTGATTTAGAACTGGATGTCCAAATGCAAATGTTTGCAAGGGTCGCCTGCATTGTTCGCTGAAGTTGTGGGTGTCCTTGGGGATTGACCAGAGGTATTGCTGTTCACAATTTTCACAATAGTCCTAGGGACCAGCTCCTCTGTAGGGGAAGACTGCGGGAGACGGGAGTTGGAGATGGACAAGGGCTTTATCCAGTATAGTAAGTGGGTATTCCGGAAGAATGGCTCAGAAGGATCTTCTGGAGGAATCTCTTCCTGCAGTGCCATATTAAAACTGCTCACGAGTCTCAAGGTGAAGGTCACTCAGCCCATGACCCTGTTACAGCCTTGATCCGAAGGTGGACACAAAGAATGAACCCCAGAGTGTAGTTTGATCGAATATGGCATCTGGGCCCCTGGCTAATCTCCAAAAGCAAAATCAGAGCAGGCCCTCCATTGATCAGGATTGTCCGTGGACGTTGCGTCCTAGCTGTCTACGCAAGCCAGGACAGTACAATATGGAGAGCAAGCTGTTGCCCATGCAGTAAGCTCCCACTCTCCACGCGGCTGACGAATCCACAAGACGGTAGACCAATACAGTTTAGCACCAGTGGCATCACAGGAGTTTCCAGTCAGTATTTAACTCAACAAAAGGAGTCCAGTTCTGGATATCTTGCCTGGAATTTTCTCCAGAAGGGTTCCCCGTGAGTGGTTCGGTCGCAAGATAACAGAGGTTTTGAGATCAGATTTCCTTTTCGGTGAGCTGTGAACAATGGCTGATGAGCCCATCTCCCTGAATGACGGGTCTTAAGGCACCATTAACTCGCCTTTGCCCCTTCTCCAGTCAGTAAAGACGGTTCCGCCGGGCTTAGTACATAAGCCACATGTGAATACAGTACCCGAATCTAGAATTGCTTGTCAGAGATCATTTAAGATGTAGACCACTGGGAGCATTTAATAGTTCGTAGGAGCTTCTCCTCACTGCCACCCCATCACCCCCGGCTAAGACAAGCTTAAGGAACTGATAATAAGGTTTGTTATCTCTCTAATATATGATAATATATGAAATGTGTTGTTTTGCAACAGGAGTACAATGCAAAGACATAAAATCACAATAAATTATAAAACAAATGGTGCAATAAAAGGAATAATGAGGTAATCAATGGGAATCAGGGGAAACCCCTCCAGGGGCTGGAAACATCCCCGGCACAAAGAAAGTGATTGTGGTGTTTGGAAGCCGATCAGCTCAGCCACAGAACAACTCCTCAGGGCAGTGTCCAAGACCCAAACATCCCCAGCTGCTTCATCAATAACCCTTCATTCTCTATTCACTGACAAGAAGTTGACGAAAGAGAACATCAAGAAGATTAGGCGGCATGGCAGGGTCAGAGACATCTGAGGAAACTGCGGACAGGGTGTAACACCTCATGCGCCCAGCAGGTGGCGCCGCCACCTCCAAGAACAAAGATGTCATCTGTCTGGGAGGGGATCCTCACTCCTCATCACTGGGAGGAATCTCAATAGGATGTACGTGACACACCCGAGACTGATTGAGAGGTGTTTAAGGCTGGGGGCTGCGTCTGCCAGTTGCTCAGTCTTTTTCCACGCTCTATTTGTCACAATCAACTGCTGAAGTTATTCCTTCTCTGTGGATTTACTGACTGTACTGTGTAAAGTCTGGTCTGGGATCTCGCCTGTGGAAACACCCCTGTGTTCTGTGGAACAACTTGTCTGATTTTCTCCTGAAGGCTTGGTGCTTGTGAGACAGATTATCTGAAGCCTTTTTGTTATATTCTCTCGGAACTCTTAAGCTCCCGTCTGGTTGGACTCTGAACAAGTTAATGTAGCAAACACGAGGAAATCTGCAGATGCAGGAAATTCAAGCAACACACACAAAATGCTGGTGGAACACAGCAGGCCAGGCAGCATCTATAGGAAGAAGCACTGTCGACATTTCGGGCTGAGACCCTTCGTCAGGACTAACTGAAAGAAGAGATAGTAAGAGATTTGGGAGGGAAGGGAGAGATCCTAAATGATAGGAGAAGACAGGAGGGGGAGGGATGAAGCTAAGAGCTGGAAAGGTGATTGGTAAAAGGGATACAGAGCTGGAGAAGGGAAAGGATCATGGGACGGGAGGCCTAGGGAGAAAGAAAGGTTGGGGGGGGGGGGAGCACCAGAGGGAAATGGAGAACAGGCAAGGAGTGATTGCGAGAGGGACAGAGAGCAAAAAAAGAAAGAAAAAATGGGATGGATGGATAGATAGAGGGATAACTAAATAAATCAGGGATGGGGTAAGAAGGGGAGGAGAGGCATTAACGGAAGTTAGAGAAATCAATGTTCATGCCATCAGTTTGGAGGCTACCCAGACGCAATATAGGGTGTTGTTCCTCCAACCTGAGTGTGGCTTCATCTTGACAGTAGAGGAGGCCATGGATAGACATATCAGAATGGGAATGGGACGTGGAATTGAAATGTGTGGCAGCTGGGAGATACTGCTTTCTCTGGCGGACTGAGCATAGGTGTTCAGCGAAATGGTCTCCCAGTCTGCGTCGGGTCTCACCAATATATAAAAGGCCACACCGGGAGCACCGGACACAGTATACCACACCAGCCAACTCACAGGTGAAGTGTCACCTCACCTGGAAGGACTGTCTGGGGCCCTGAATGGTGGTGAGGGAGGAAGTGTAAGGGCAGGTGTAGCACTTGTTCCACTTACAGGGATAAGTGCCAGGAGGGAGATCAGTGGGAAGGGGTGGGGGGATGAGTTGACAAGGGAGTCGCGTAGGGAGCGATCCCTGCGAAAAGCAGAAAGAGGAGGGAGGGAAAGATGTGCTTGGTAGTGTGATCCCGTTGGAGGTGGTGGAAGTTACGGAGAATTATATGTTGGACCTGGAGGCTGGTGGGGTGGTAGGTGAGGACAAGGGGAACCCTATCCCGAGTGGGGTGGTGCGCGGATGGGGTGCGGGCAGATGTGCGGGAAATGGGAGAGATGCGTTTGAGAGCAGAGTTGATGGTGGAGGAAGGGAAGCCCCTTTGTTTAAAGAAGGAAGACATTTTCTGGAATGAAAAGCCTCATCCTGAGAGCAGATGCGACAGAGATGGAGGAATTGCAAAAAGATGATGGCATTTTTGCAAGAGACAAGGTAGGAAGAGGAATAGTCCAGGTAGCTGTGAGAGTCTGTAGGCTTATAGTGGATATCAGCAGATAAGTTGTCTCCAGAGATAGATACAGCAAGCTCAAGAAAGGGTTGGAAATGGACCAGGTAAATTTGAGGGCAGGGTGAAAGTTGGAGGCAAAGTCAATGAAGTCAATGAGCTCAGCATGCGTGCAGGAGGCAGCACCATTGCAGTCGTCGATGAAGCGAAGGAAAAGAGGGGGACAGATCCCAGCAGAGGCTTGAAACATGGACTGCTCCACAAAGCCAACAAAATGTGGCAAGACAGTTGTGCTGAGCGCCTCTGACTGTTGAAGTAACATTTGAAGACATTTGACCAACACTGTCGCTGTCTCTGTCTGCAGTTGTACTCAGACCCTCCTACACCCCTTACAGAGTTGCAGCGACTACTGCAGTGAACGCGGTGGATTGAGGGAGGAGTACGAGACATGTAAGGGTGGCAATCCAACAGTTCCTCGCCAAATCCTCCGCGAGCATCTTCCGTTCTCGGGTCCGCTCCATGGAACAGGATGAGACCTGCTCACATTTCATTGAACAAATGTCTCCCGGTGGGGCGAGTGGGGGGGGGGGTGTTCTGTGATTCACAGCCTTATGGAAGAGGAAATACTCGGTAGCATCCTCACAGACAGACCTACTGAGGATCTGTTGGTCCTTCTATAGCGGTCTGTATGACCGAAAGGGCACAGAGTGCACAGCCTCCCGAACGTCCTACCATCTATCACGCAGGTGTTAGACAACAGCAAGCGGGAGAGTCTGGACCAGCCACTGACACTGGAAGAGAATCCGATTGGCTCTATCCGTTCCTATGACTCAAATAAAACTCACAGCAGCCACGGATTACTGGCTGAGTTGTGCTCGCATCTATTGGAAAGGATGGGCCCAGACCTGCTGCAAGTCCTCAGTGCTGTGCTGCTACCTGACAGCATGTTGGAACCCGTAAGGAAAGCCATCATTACCGTCACCTACAAGCAGAATGGGAAAGGGATAACATCAAGTATCGGATACATTTTGCTCTTGAATGTAGACTACAAAACCGTGTCCCATGCCATCGCCAACAGAGTCAAGTCTGTTCTGGGACGAGTGATCCACCCAGACCAAACTTGCGCTCTACCTGGCAGGAAGATCTTTGACAGATTTGTGCTGCTGAGGGACACTATCACCTCCGTCCAGGACTGGAGGATAGGGCAGGAGGGTGGGGGGGGGGAAGGTGGACGCCTACCTGATCAGCTTGGATCAGGAGAAAGCCTTTGACAGGATATCACACACATACTTGATGGGCGGACTCTCCAAAATGGGATTTGGGGAGGGAGTCATCAACGGATCCAACTGCTCCACACAGATATCAGTAGTGCAGTCAATTCAATGGGTGGGAGGCAGCTAGCTTTCCCATCAAGTCTGGAGTCAGGCAAGATAGCTCACTCTCCCCTGTCTTGTCTGTGTGCTTCAGAGAACACTTTGCAGAATCCACCAGGAAGGAAAAGAGCACAAGAGGACTGACACTGCTGGGTAGTGGAGGGACCCAAATGAACCCCTCCCTGTGCATGAACCGTCTTCTACTCAGATCTGAGGTCAGTTCGCAGGTCGATAAGCATCCTTGCCTAGTTTAAGTTGGTATTGGGGCCTGGGTTAACTGCACGAAGAACGAGGCCCTGCTCTTCGGTAACTGGCTCAACCGATCCAGTGTCCTCTTCACCATCAGGTCCGATTACACAAAGATGCTGGAGACCTGGTTCGGATGGGTCGAAGCTTGTAACAAGAATTAGCTGGAGCGCACTGAGATGGTAAAACAGAAATTGAGACCGTTGTGTTGGCGTTCTATGTCGATAACTGAAAACAACCTGGTCGTCAGGTGTGAGGTGCTCTCAGGGCTGCTGTACCTGCTGCAGGTGTGACCCACGTCCTGCTCCTCCAGCTTTGGAATCACCCGAACCATCTTCGGGTTCATCCAGGGATCCAAGATGGAGCGGGACAGATGGATCACAGTGCTCAAGTTCCTGGACAGCAGAGACAAAAACATCCCCAATGTCGTCATCACTCTGGTAGTCATCTTTGTGCTTGGCTACATCAGGCTGTGCGTGGAACCTAAATACGTGCTCACCAAGTACCACTACATGTTGATGTTCTGTCCATCACTGGTGTTGCGAAAGATGGTCTGGCACATTGCCGCACAGCTCCCTGTCAGCTGGACGGTGCTGCAGACCTGCTAGTCCACACCAACACCTTTGACCACAAGGCCATTAGGCAGTGGTCAGCAACAACTTCCCAGAGACACTGCAGGAGGAAAACTCAATGGACGTGTTGGGGTGATTTCCCTGACAGACTGTTCAAAACTTCTGGCAGAACTCCTCATCGCAGGCCTCACCAATCGGCCTAACCAACAGAGACCAGGACGCTGAGAGGGTCAGATCATTTCTACCTGCCCAGAACATTATCCTCACAACCCGCTGCCCGCGGGACGACTGTAGTGGGGAAGAGAAAGTGACTCATCCCTTTGTGGACTGTGGGTTTGAAAACAGGGTCAGGCTGAATATGAAAGGGCCCGTGTCGCTGCGTGACGAGGACTCTCTGATCTGCGGCTGTTCCCGGGGACGCACACGGAGACAAACATCAAGCGCTGCTGACAGATCATCAGCTCGTCGGAAGGTGCTCTTTGGTCATCCGGAAACTTGTTGGTATCCCAGCACATCGAGATTTCTGAGGAAGAATTCTGACAACTGGCACATTCCAGGCTGCGGGAGTTTGTGCCGAGGGTCGCAGTGAAGCTCGGTGCAGCCATCGCGAGGGCTCGGTGGGGAAGGACCAGGTTATAGGGTTCTTCTCCTACTGGAGAGGGAGGGGTCGGGTGGGGGGAAGCCCCTCAATGATTGTAGTATTTAATATAAAACCGCAAAGTGCCACATGTATGGCAGCAGTTCCAGAACAGTCTGGGAAACATCGACCAGTCTGTACGGAATGGAAAGGCATGGAGTGGTTTATCCTCGTAAATAATTTTATTACGAATAAATTATCTTCTGTTAACAACAAAAATAAGCGGGAGACCGGGCCCCACAACACTCAGCCCCACCCGTCGTGGAAGGAGCCGCTGCTGTAGAAGCCCCCTGTTGATCGGTGTGAGGCTGGGCGGCAATTGGGGAAGCCGGCTCTCTGGAGATGAAGGGGTTCACAGGACAGGCCGAGGGAAAAGATTTCCACGCGTGGGCACAATCTCGTACAAAACCGGACGCGTTATGGGAGCCGGGCCATACACGACTGAAGTCAGGAAACTTTACATGAAAAGCAGTAACAATCAGCCCCTCAAGGATAAACTGAATGTTTAAACTGTGATGTATAACGTCCAGTCCTGTGCTTTCTCCCGCAGCCACATCTCGGTTATAGCCACCGACATCTGTCTCTTCGCAACTGAATATTCCGTCCCCACCTCCAATTCCATGGTATTAACTTATTTACTAGTTTACACTTAACCACTGTTTTACACCCTAGTCTGACTCTCCTTGGTCCTCGAGCAATAAATTAACAGGAGGGAATCAGTGGGTCAGGCAGGATCTTCTGCGGGAAATCGACAGCCAAAATTTCGGGTCGAGATCCTTCATCTGAATCATTGACTGTTTCTCTCGCTTTTCAAGAATTGTCCTTTTCAGTCCGGGCCGAAACCCTCCAGCAGGACCGTTCATCACTGAGACTCGGCGCCTCTAGTTGTAAGTCCCGGTACTGCAGGGATTCAGCAGCTCCTCTGAAGTGAAAAACATTCTGAATCAGGAAGTACCGAGAGTCAATATGGCTTCGAAAGGACAGACCAAGAGTTTAACCGAGGATGTAATTTGTCCCATCTGCCTGGATTTCTTCACCGAACCTATAATGCTGGAGTGTGGACACAACTTCTGCCGCTCCTGCATCACACAGTTTTGGGAAAGGGAGGAGAGAAACTCCTGTCCGGAATGTAGAGAGGAGATTGCAGACCGCACCCTCAGGGTCAATTGGGCCTTGGAAAATCTGTCTGAGAAAGCTCGAAAACTAAACCTGAATCCTAAAGAGAAGGAGAGTAAATTTTACTGCGAGGAACATGAGGAAGAGCTGAAGCTGTTTTGTGAGACGGACAAGACACTGATCTGCCTGATCTGTGCGACTGCAGGGAAACACAAATTTCACGATTTCATATCGGTTAAAGAAGCCGTTCAAGTCTACAAGGTAAAAACAAACCACTTTCGCTCGTCTGTTTCTGTTGTGCCATGTTTTTGCCTAATCCATTCACTCTTTAATTCCCAGGATCGGGTTAGATCTTCCTTCGACTCTCTCACAAAAAACAAAGCAGACTTCGAGGAAATGGAACAGCAACAGAAGGAGAAGATTTCCGGAGTTCGGGTGAGGATTCCTGAGCTGAATTTCTGATATTGTTGTGTGGATTTGTTCCCTTTAGTGTAGAATAGCTGAGTATCGCAGATCCAGTGACCTGGGCTCAATCTGACATCTGGTGCTGTCTGCGTGGAGTTTGCATGTTCTCCCTGTGATCACGACAGTTTCAGATACATCTCAGAGACATGTTGGCTTAATGGTTAATTGGTTCCTGTAATTAACTCTGTTAATCACTTCAAAGATTGAACCGGTGATCCTTAACAATGTTCTGTGGGCTGCTGACAAAAATGATAAATATATTACTTCTGAATTACTCTCACCTCATTATCCCCTTAAACTTCTCACCTTTCACCCTTAAGCCATGATCTCTGGTTGTATTCCCACCCAACCTCAGTGGAAAAAGCCTCCTTGCATTTACCCCATCTATACCTCTCATAATTTAATTATATCAAATACCCTCCGAATCTTCTCCATTCTAAAGAATACTGTCCTAACCTATTCAATATTTCCTGAGAACTCAGGGTCTCCAGACCCTGCAACATCCTTGTAAACTTTCTCTGTACTCTTTCAGCCTTGCTTACATTTTCCTGTAGATAGGTGACCAAACTTCACACAATACTCCAAATTAGGCCACAACAATATCTTACAAAACTTCAACATAACAACCCATTTCCTGTACTCAACTCATTGATTTATGAAGATGAATGTGACAAAAGCTTTCATTAGACCTTATCTACTTGGGACAATTAATCACGGGCTTGTATTCCCACTACGCGCGTGGCCTAGTGGATAAAGGCACCAAACTAGGTCACTGGCTCGAGCCTCAGCTGAGGCAGCATGTTTGTGACCTTGAGCAAGGCACTTAACAACACATTGCTCTGCGACGTCACCGGTGCCAAGCTGCTTGGGTCCTAGTGCCCCTCCCTTGGACAACATTGGTGGCGTGGAGAGGGGAAGGCTTGCAGCTTGGGCAACTGCCTGTCTCCCATACAACCCCGCCCAGGCTTGCGCACTGGAAAAACTTTGGTCTCACGAGACTGACGGTGGCCTATCGATTATATTCCCATATCCCTTTGTTCTACCACACTCCTCAGTGTCCTACATTCATTCACCATGTAGGACCTACCTTGTCTGGTCCTGCTGAAGTGCAAAACTTTGTACTTGTCTGTGTTAGATTCCATCAGCTGATGCAGGTCCCTTTACAAGCCATGATAGCCGTCCTCACTGTCCACTACACACCCAAACCTGAAGTCATCTGCAATTTTGCTGATCCAGTTAACCACATTAACATCCAGATCATTGATATAGAAGACAAACAACCAAAGACACAGCACCAATCCCTGCGGCACACCACTGGTCACAGGCCTCCAGTCAGAGAGACAACACTCTACTACCATGCTCTGGCTTCTCTCACAAAGCCAATGTTTAATCCGATTTATTACTCATTGAGAATGCTGAGTGACTGAATCTTCTTGATCCACCTCCCATGCGTGATCCTGTCAAATGCCTTACTAAAATCCATGTGGTCAACTTACACTGCCTCACCTGCATCCACTTTCCTGGTTAGTTCCTAGAAAAACTCCCTAAGTTTGGTTAGCCATGACCTACCACACATGAAGCCACAACTGTCCTTTATTAGTCCATGTCAATCCAAACACCTATATCTGGTGTCCTAAAAAAGTTCCAGTGGCTTTTCCACAACTGGCATTAGTCTCAGCTTATACCTTCCTGGTTTCTGTTCAGAGCCATTTATAAGTAGTGGGACAGCATTGGCTATCCCACTTTTGGTACCTTTGGTACATTTGGTACGTTTGGTACCTCTTCTGGCACTAATGATGTTCTAATAGGCCCTCTGCTAGGGCCCTGACAATTCCTACACTTGCCTCTTGTTGGGTCCGAGGGAGCACCTTGTCAGGTCCTGGGGATTTATCCAGCTTGATTTGCGTCAGGGTACCAAACAGCTACTCCTCAGTAATCTGTACAGGGTCCATGAAGTTGATGCTGCTTTGCCTCACTTGTATAGGCTCTGTATCCATCTCCCGAGGAAATACAGACACAAGGAATGCATCCAAGATCTCTCCCATCCATTTTGACTCCACGCATGGAATACCATTCTGGTCTTCCAGAGGATCAGTTTTGTCTCAGGCAACCCTTTTGCTCTCAACGTACCTTAGAAACATAAGAAACCTACAGCACAATACGGGCCCCTTGGCTCAAAAAGCTGTGCCAAACATGTCCTTACCATAGAAATTACCTAGGGTCACCCATAGTCCTCTATTTTTCTAAGTTACATGTATCCATCCAGGAGTCTCTTAAAAGACCCTGTTGTTTCTGCCTCCACCACCACCAGCAGCCCATTCTTATTCCCTCCCTCCTGCACCAACTTCTTAGCCATGTGTTAAACTGCATAACCTTCCTATTTCTAGCATGTGGCATGGAGAATTTTGAGATCACAACCCTGGAGGTCCCGTCCTTTACATTAGCAGCTAACTCCCGGAACTCCCTTTGCAGAATCTCATCATTCATCCTACCCATGTCATTGGTACTGACATGAAGCACGACTTCTGGCTGTTCACCCTCCCACAAGAATGCTGAGGACTCTAACTGAGATGTCCCAGGCCCTGGCACCCAGGTGGGAACTTACTATCTGGGAATCTCGTTCTCACCCATAGAGCCTCCTGTCCATTCCCCGAACTAACGAATCCCCTATCACCACAGCCTGCTTCTTGTCCCTCCTTCCCTTCTGAGTTACAGAGCCAGAGACCCAAGAACTATGACTTTCCTTCAGTTAGTTAACTCATCCTCTATACGTGCTAAACATTTGTTGATACAGTTTAAGGTAGTTCATAGCTTCCATATGTCTTAAGATATATTAGCTCATTATTATTCTCATATAAGTCCGTATGTGACAGATGTCACTCTGAGACGGCTTCTTTAACTCGTATGTTTTGGTCCTGTTCCGCTCTGAAAAAATATTGGGAAGGTATCTTTGATATTATTTCAACTGTTTTGAATATTGATTACAGCAATTTTTGTTTTACCAGTGATAGAACCACACCATTTAACCTCTTCAGTGCATCAGATGATTGCATTTCTTACATTAATGGCTAAAAGATTTTGTTGAATTGGAAGGAGATTAATTCTCCCACCACATTTCATTGGTTTTCTCAAACTATGTTATGTTAAACTTAGAAAAAATCAGAAGTGTCATATACGATCTTTCTATTAAATTTGAACAGACTTGGAGGTCTTGGAGGTGGAAGTGATTGAGAATCCCGGATGCTCTGTTGCCTCCTTGGTGCTAGGGTCCGCAATATCTTGGATCGAGTTCTCAGTATTCTCAAGAGGGAGGGTGAGAGGCCGGATGTCGTGGTCCACGTTGGGACCAATGATGTAGGTAGGAAGAGTGAGGAGGTCCTGAAAGGTGAGTTTAGGGAGCTAGGCACCAAGTTAAAGGACAGGACCTCCAGGATAGCAATCTTAGCATTGTTACCAGTGCCATGTGCAGGTAGGTTTGGAAATAGTAAGATAGTGGAGATCAACACGTGGCTGAAGACATGGTGCAGGATGGAGGGCTTCAGATTTATATATAATTGGACAGTTTCCTGGGAAGGTGGGACCTGTGCCGGTGGGACAGTTTACATCTGAGCTGGAGGGGGACAAGTATTCTTGCAGGTAGATTTGCTAGAGAGGCTCCAGTGGATTTAAACTAGATATGAGGGGGGAGGGGAACCAGAGTGTAGGAGCAGATGTATGGGAGAAGGAAGAAAAAGAAGACAGTAAAGTTCTTTGTACTGTTAGAGATAAACAGAGAGGAAGAGGTGGGGAATTTCTTAAATGCATTTATTTTAATGCTAGGAGCATTGTAAGAAAGGTGGATGAGCTTAAAGCATGGATTGATACCTGGAAATATGATGTTGTAGCTGGTAACATGATTGCAGGAGGGGTGTGATTGGCAACTAAATATTCCAGGATTTCATTGCTTCAGGCGTGATAGAATCGGAGAGACAAGAGGGGGAGGTGTTGTGTTGCTTGTCAGAGAAAATATTACAGCAGTGCTCTGGCAGGATAGATTAGAGGGCTCGTCCAGGGAGGCTATTTGGGTGGAATTGAGGAATGGGAAAGATGTAGTAACACTTATAGGGGTGTATTATAGACCAGCTAATGGGGAGTGAGAATTGCAGGAGCAAATTTGCAAGGAGATAGCAGATATTTGTATTCACAGGGTTGTGATTGTGGGAGATTTTAATTTTCCACGCATAGATTGAGAAGCCCATGCTGTAAAAGGGCTGGATGGTTTGGAGTTTGTAAAATGTGTGCAGGATAGTTTTTTGCAGCAATACATAGAGGTACCAACTAGAGAAGGGGCAGTGTTGGATCTTCTGTTAGGGAATGAAATAGGTCAGGTGATGGAGGTATGTGTTCGGGAGCACTTCGGGTCCAGTGATCACAATACCATTAGTTTCAATATAATTATGGAGAAGGATAGGACTGGACCCAGGGTTGAGATTTTTGATTGGAGAAAGGCTAACTTTGAGGAGATGTGAAAAGATTTAGAAGGAGTGGATTGGGACAATTTGTTTTATGGGAAGGATGTAATAGAGAAATGGCGGTCATTTAAAGGTGAAATTTTGAGGGTACAGAATCTTTATGTTCCTGTTAGGTTGAAAGGGAAGGATAAAAGTTTGAAAGAGCCATAATTTTCAAGGGATATTGGAAACTTGGTTAGGAAAAAGAGAGATATCTACAATAAATATAGGCAGCATGGAGTAAATGAGGTGCTCGAGGAATATAAAGAATGTAAGAAGAATCTTAAGAAAGAAATTAGAAAAGCTAAAAGAAGATACGACGTTGCTTTGGCAAGTAAGGTGAAAATGAATCCGAAGGGTTTCTACAATTATGTTAATAGCAAAAGGATAGTGAGGGATAAACTTGGTCCCTTAGAGAATCAGAGTGGACAGCTATGTGTGGAAACAAAAGAGATGGGGGAGATTTTGAACAATTTCTTTTCTTCGGTATTCACTAAGGAGACGGATATTGAATTGTGTAAGGTAATGGAAACAAGAAGTTATGGAAACTATGATGATTAAAGAAGAGGAAGTACTGGCGCTTTTAAGGAATATAAAAGTGGAGAAATCTCCGGGTCCTGACAGGATGTTCCCAAGGACCTTGAGGGAGGTTAGTGTAGAAATAGCAGGGGCTCTGACAGAAATATTTCAAATGTCATCAGAAACGGGGATGGTGCCGGAGGATTGGCGTATTGCTCATGTGGCTCCATTGTTTAAAAAGGGATCTAAGAGTAAACCTAGCAATTATAGTCCTGTCAGTTTGATGTCAGTGGTGGGTAAATTAATGGAAAGTATTCTTAGAGATGGTATATATAATTATCTGGATAGACAGGGTCTGATTAGGAACAGTCAACATGGATTTGTGCATGGAAGGTCATGTTTGACAAATCTTATTGAATTTTTTGAAGTGGTTATGAGGAAAGTTGACAAGGTTAAAGCAGTGGATGTTGTCTATATGGACTTCAGTACGGCCTTTGACAAGGTTCCGCACGGAAGGTAAGTTAGGAAGGTTCAATCGTTAGGTATTAATATTGAAGTAGTAAAATGGATTCAACAGTGGCTGGATGGGAGATGCCAGAGAGTAGTAGTGGATAACTGTTTGTCAGGTTGGAGGCTGGTGACTAGTGGTGTGCCTCAGGGATCTGTACTGGGTCCAGTGATGTTTGTCATATACATTAATGATCTGGATGATGGGATGGTAAATTGGATTAGTAAGAATGCAGATGATACTAAGGTAGATGATGTTGTGAATAATGAAGTAGGTTTTCAAAGTTTGCAGAGAGATTTAGGCCAGTTAGAAAAATGGGCTGAATTATGGCAGATGGAGTTTAATGCTGCTAAGTGTGAGGTGCTACATTTTGGTAGGAATAATCCAAATAGGACATACATGGTAAATGGTAGGGCATTGAAGAATGCAGTAGAACAGAGTGATCTAGGAATAATGGTGCATAGTTCCCTGAAGGTGGAATCTCATGTGGATAGGGTGGTGAAGAAAGCTTTTGGTATGTTGGCCTTTATAAATCAGAGCATTGAGTATAGGAGTTGGGATGTAATGTTAAAATTATACAAGGCATTGGTAAGGCCAAATTTGGAGTATTGTGTACAGTTCTGGTCACCGAATTATAGGAAAGATGTCAACAAAATAGAGAGAGTAGAGAGACGATTTACTAGAATGTTACCTGGGTTTCAGCACCTAAGTTACAGGGAAAGGTTGAACAAGTTAGGTCTTTATTCTTTGGAGTATAGAAGGTTGAGGGGGGACTTGATAGAGGTATTTAAAATTATGAGGGGGGACTTGATAGAGGTATTTAAAATTATGAGGGGGATAGATAGAGTTGATGTGGATAGGCTTTTTCCATCAAGAGTAGGGGAGATTCAAACAAGAGGACATGAGTTGAGAGTTAGGGGGCAAAAGTTTAAGGGTAACATGAGGTGGAACTTCTTTACTCGGAGAGTGGTAGCTGTGTGGAACAAGCTTCCAGTTGAAGTGGTAGAGGCAAGTTTGGCATTGTCATTTAAAGTAAAATTGGATAGGTATATGGACAGGAAAGGAATGGAGGGTTATGGGCTGAGTGCGGGTCACTGGGACTATGCGAGTAAACGTTTGGCATGGACTAGAAGGGCCGAGGTGGCTTGTTTCCGTGCTGTAATTTTGTTATATGGTTATATGGTCTTTTAATCAACACTTTCATATGATGTGATTTGATCTCTTTCCAAACCTATTCTTGTGTTAATATATGTATGGAGTTTCGGAGCTGGTGACACTATTGTCCTATTATTTTTTTTGATGCTATAAACAGCCCATGTCCTTTTCTTATTTTTTTTTATTAGTTAGGTATTGGTTAGTTTAATTTTTTTGGGGGGATCTATTTTTTTTCTTTTTTTTCTGAACTCTACATTTACATTTGAACATTTTTGGGGGTTTATACCTTTGTATTAACTGAAATTACCTTTATACATTTGATATTAATAAAAAGATTGAAAAAGAAAAGGGATACTCTGCATGGGCTCTTTAAAACCTTTCCCCTTCCTGACTGTTAGTCATTTGCCTGTGTCCTGTACCTTGGGTGTAACTACCTCTCTATATAGAAACATAGAAAACTTACAGCACAATGCCGTTCTGTCGGTCTACAAAGCTATGCCGAACATGTCACTACCTTATAACTACACAAGCTTTACCTTATAACTACATAGGCTTTACCCACAGCCCTCTATTTTGCTAACCTTCATGTAGCCATCCAGCAGTCTCTGAAAAGACCCTATCGTTTCTGGCTCCACCACTGCCGCCGGCAGCCCATTCCATGCACTCACCACGCTCTGCATAAAAAAACTTACCCCTGACATCTCTGTACCTGCTTCCAAGCACCTTAAAACTATGCCCTCTCATGCCAACCATTTCAGCCCTGCGGAAAAACCATAAATCCATATACACTACATCTACGGCTCTACCTTCATTAAAGTGCTTACTCACATCGTCAAAAAATTCAATCAGGCTTGGAAGGCACGACCTGCCTTTGACAAAGCCATGCTGACTATTCCTAATCATATTATGCCTCTCCAAATGTTAATAAATCCTGCCCCTCAGGATCTTCTCCATGAACTTACCAACCACTGAAACAAGACTCACAAGCCTATAATTTCCTGGGCTATCCCTACAACATTCACAACCCTCCAGTGCTCCGGAACCTCTTCCATCCTCATTGATAATGCAAAGATCATTGTCAGAGGCTCAGCAATCTCCTCCCTCGCTTTCCACAGTAGCCATGGCCCCAATGACTTATCCAATTTGATGCTTTCCAAAAGCTCCAGCACATCTTCTTTCTTAATATCTACATTCTCAAGCTTTTAGGACCACTGCAAGTCATCCCTACAATTGCCAACATCGTTTTCTGTACTGAGTACTGAAGCAAAGTATTCATTAAGTACCCTCTGATTCCATATTCACTTTTCCATTGTCACACTTGATTGGTCATATTCTTTAACATCTTATCCTCTTGCTTTTCACATAATTGTAGAATGCCTTGGGGTTTTCCTTAATACTGTCCGCCATGGTCTTCTCATGGCCACTGCTGGCTCTCCTAAATTTATTCTTAAGCTCCTTCCTGCTAGCCTTATGATCTTCTAGCTTCATATCATTACCTAGTTTTTTTTTAACCTTTTGTAAGCTTTTCTCTTCTTCTTGACTAGATTTACAACAGCCTTTGTGCAGCACAGATCTTGTACCCTACCATCTTTTCCATGTCTCATTGGAACTTACCTACTCAGCACCCCACGCAAATATCCCCTGAACATTTGCCACATTTCTTCCGTACCTTTCCCTGAGAACATCTGTTTCCAATTTATGTTTCCAAGTTCCTGCCTGATAGCCTCATAGTTCCTCTTACTCCAATTAAACATTGCCCTAACTTGTCTGTTCCTATCCCTCTCCACTGCTATGGTAAAGGAGATAGAATTGTGAACACTATCTCCAAAATGCTCTCCCACTGAGGGACCTGACAAATGACCAGTTTCATTTCTCATATCAGATCAAGTACAGCCTCTCCTCCTGTAGGCTTATCTACATATTGTGTTAAGAAACCTTCCTAAACACGCCTAACAAACTTCACCCCATCTAAACCCCTCATTCTTGAGAGATCCAATCAATATTTGGGAATCTTCCACCACAACAACCGTGCTATTATGACTCCTTTCCAGAATCTGGCACCCTATCTGCTCCTCTGTCCCTGTTACTATTGGGTGGTCTATAAAAAACACCCAGTGAAGTTATTGATCCCTTCCTGTTTCTAACCTCCACCCACAGAGACTCCATAGACAACCCCTCCATGACTTCCTCCTTTTCTGCAGCCGTGACACTATCTCTGATTAACATTGCCATGCCCCCATCTCTTTTACTTCCCTCCCTATCCTTTCTGAAACATCTAAAGTCTGGCACTTAAAGTAGCCATTCCTGTCGTTGCACCTTTCAAGTCTCCATAATGGCCACAACATCATAGCTCCAAGTGCTGATCCACGCTCTAATCTCATTCACCTTATTCATAATACTCCTTGCATTTAAATAGACACATCTCAAACCATCAGTCTGAGCATCTCCCTTCTCTATCACCTGCCTATTCTCCCTTTCGCACTGTCTCCAAGCTTTCTCTATTTGTGATCCAACCTCCCTTTCCTCCATCACTTCAGTTTGCTTCCCATCCCCCAGCAATTCTAGTTTAAACTCTCCCCAGTAATCTTAGCAAACCCCACCAGGATATTGGTACCCCTTGGATTCAAGTGAAACCCGTTCTTTTTGTACAGGCCAAACCTGCCCCAGAAGAGGTCCCAATGATCCAGAAATCTGAATCCCTGCCCCTGCTCCAATCCCTTAGCCATGGATTTATCCTCCACCTCATTCTATTCCTATATTCACTGTCATGTGGCACAGGCAGTAATCCTGAGGTTACTACCTTTGAGGTCCTGCTTCTCAACTTCTTTCTTAACTCCCTTTAGTCTTTGTTCAGGACCTCCCTTTTCCTGCCTATGTCATTGGTACCAATATGTACCATGACCTCTGGCTGTTCTGCTTCCCATTTCAAGATATCGTGGACTTGATTAGAAACATCCCAGACCTGGCACCCAGGAGGCAAACTACCATTCGTGTTTCTTTCCTGCGTCCACAGAATCGCTTACCTGACCCTTTAACTATAGAGTCTCCTGTCACAGCTTTCTTCTTTTTCCAATTTTTTTATTGATTTCTTACAAAAAAGAATAGAGTACAGGAGGATATATATCATACATCAATTACAACATATATGAATCACACTCATAGTTTCATTACCCCATATTCATGTAAATTAAATTGAATAGTAATATTGAAAAGTAATAATTTTATTATACAAAAAAAATCTAAACCCACTACCAAGAAAAGCTATTTGGTAAAGAAACAAGAAAGGAAAAAGTCCTTATATTGTAAAACGTATTATTAGCCAACATCTGTACTTGATAACAAATCAAAGATTTTGAAAATAATTCAGAAAGGGTCCCCACATTAAAACGTCAAGACTTTTGTGATTTTATGAAAAAACAGATTCAATTTTTTTTGGATACAAATTCACATTCAGTTGAGGATAAATTTGTATTATGGGAAGCGATGAAAGCATACTTGAGAAGTCAGATAATAAGTTATACATCTAAAATTAAGAAGGAATATATGGCAGAAATAGACCAATTAGAAAAAGATATTACAAAATTAGAAAAAGAATCCCAAAGATACATGACAGAAGAAAAACGAAGACAACTTGTTAATAAAAAATTAAAATATAATACACTCCAGACATATCGAACAGAAAAGGTAATTATGAGAACTAAACAGAGATATTTTGACTTAGGTGAAAGATCACACAAAATTCTTGCTTGGCAGTTGAAAACAGAACAGGCTTCTAAAATAATAAATGCAATTAGAACGAGTGCAAATAAGATTACTTATAAACCTTTAGAAATTAATGAAACTTTAAAAATTTTTTATACTGAATTATATCAATCAGAATCACAAAACAAAATTGCTGAGATAGGTACATTTTTATCACAAATAACTCTTCCAAAATTAAATTTGGAAGAACAGAAAGGATTAGATATGCCCTTTACATTAAAAGAAGGTTGAAAAAGCTTTAGGATCACTTCAGAGTAATAAATCCCCAGGAGAAGACGGTTTTCCGCCTGAATTTTATAAAAAAAATTTAAAGATTTATTAATCTCTCCTTTTATGGAATTAATATATCAAGTGGAAAGAATGCACAAACTCCCACAATCTTTTTCGACAGCAATCATAACTGTATTGCCAAAAAAAGATAGAGATCTTTTAAAACCAACATCATATAGGCCTATCTCCTTGTTGAATACATTATAAAATAATAGCAAAAATTTTATATAATAGAATATCTAAATATCTACCAAAATTAATACATATGGATCAGACAGGCTTTATTAAAAACAGACAATCAATGGACAATATAACTCGGTTACTTAGCATAATTCATTTGGCACAAAAAAGAGAGGAAATGAGTGTGATAGTTGCCTTGGATGCAGAAAAAGTATTTGATAGATTGGAATGGGATTTTTTATTTAAGGTATTGGAAAAATATGAGTTAGGAAAATCTTTTATAAAATGGATTAAAACCTGAAATATTAATCCTCAAGCTAAAGTAGTTACAAATTGTCAGATTTCAACACCATTCTGCTTAACAAGGTCAACTAGACAAGGTTGCCCATTATCACCTGCCCTATTTGTATTGGCGATAGAACCATTAGCTGAAATAATTAGCAGATTCAGATATTATGGGCTTTAGAGTTAACCAAGAAGAATATACGATTAATTTATTTGCTGCTGATGTTCTGATTTATTTAACAAACCCATTGCAATTACTGTAAAAACTGTCTTTCAGATTGGAAAAATATGGGAAAATATCGGGGTAAACTGGGATAACTGGGATAAAAGTGAAATTTTACCCCCTACCAAAGGAGATTACAGTCAATGTCGATTAGTAACTCAATTTCGATGGCCAATAAATAGGATAAAATATTTAGGTATAAGAGTCGATGAAGATGTAAAGAATTTATATAAACAAAACTATTTGCCATTATTAAAAAAAAGATCTTGATAAATGGATGATGTTACCAATAACATTAATAGGTAGAGTTAATGCTGTAAAAATGAATATATTTCCTAGATTGCAATATTTATTCCAAACTTTACCAATATAACTGCCTCAGAAACTTTTTCAAGAATTGAATACATATGTGAGGAAGTTTCTTTGGAAAGGAAAGAGGTCAAGAATATCATTGGAAAAATTGACATGTAAATTTGAATTAGCAGGGTTACAACTTCCAAATTTTAAGAATGATTATGAAGCAAATCAACTTAGATTTATTGCATCTTTTTTTGATGAAGAATAACCGGCATGGATTAGAATAGAACTAGATAAGATAGGAGAAAATATACCAGAAGATTTTATATATAAATGGATAAAATGGATACGGGAAAAGAAAGAATCTCTTATATTAAGACATTTGATTGATTTATGGAATAAGGTAAATATGGATGATGAGATAAAGAAATCTTTATTAGCAAGAAGAACTTTAATTCAAAATAGGCTTATTCCTTTTACAATGGATAATAAACTTTTACATAACTGGTTTCAAAAGGGGATTAAATATATAGGTGACTGTTTTGAAGGAGGTGTATTGATGTTGTTTGATCAATTAAAAAATAAATATAAAATATCAAATAACACCCTTTTCTGTTATTTTCAATTAAAGGCCTATTTATGAGATAAACTGGGTCAAACAATGTTAATGCCAAAACCTAGTGAAATAGAAATATTAATTCAAAAAGGAAAAATTAAAAAAATTACATCTTGTATGTATAATTTGATTCAAAAACAGGCAATTAAACCAGGAATTCGTAAATCATGACAAAAATGGGAATCTGATTTGAATATTAAAATTGATGGAAAAAATTGGTCAAGATTATGTTTTGATAGTATGATAAATACAATAAATGTCCGACTTAGATTAGTACAATATAATTTTTTACATCAATTATATATAACACCACAGAAAATAAATAGATTAAATTCAAATCTATCTGACCAATGTTTTCGATGTAATCAAGAAATTGGTACTTTTTTACATTCTACTTGGTCTTGTTTTAAAATTCAACCATTTTGGATAAATTTAAGACTTTTATTGGAACAAATTACTGGAGTACAACTCCCACATAGCCCAATATTATTTTTACATTGAAGGGACAATACCGAAACTTAAATTGAATAAGTATCAGAAAAAATTTATAAAAATTGCATTGGCAGTAGCCAAAAAAGTTATTACAGTTACTTGGAAATCAGATTTATATTTAACTATGGATCATTGGAATAATGAAATATATAGCTGCATTCCACTCGAAAAAATTACTTATAATCTAAGAAATGAACGTGATATATTTTTGAAGATTTGGCACCCATAGCTACAAAAGATAGGATTAAATATACAGGTCCTTTGAAGATAATATTACAAAGTAATGGGGAAAATAAAAATAAAAATTAAAGTTATTTTGAACTCCATGGAGCATATGGGGAACCTCCGATATTCAAGCAATCTTTCTTTCTTTCTTTCCTTTTTTTTTCTTTTTTTTAGATAGGGGTTAAGGGGAGGGGGAGGGGCAATATTGATTTTTTTACTATTCTATATATTCCATTCATTCTATGTAATTCTCTTAAAAATGTAATAAATAAATAAATAAAAAGAAAAGGTCCCCACAATGTTAGAAAGTCTTGTCTTGATTCAGAACTTAAGCAACGAATCTTCTCTAAATTTAAGCATGACATAACATCACTTAGCCATTGAGCATGAGTAGCTGGAGTAACATCCTTCCACTTAAGCAACAATGCCCTCCTAGCTATAAGAGAAATACAAGCCAAAATGTGCATATCAGGTATCTCCAAGATAATATCTTTTCCTTCATCAATACTGAATAAGGCAGTCAAAGGGTTTGGTTTAAAATTTACTTAATTGTTAAGAGGAACAGCCACGGTGAACTCTCTAGTACCTGCTTCTTACCCTTCCCTCTCCTAATTGTCACCCGCTTCTCTGTCTCCTGTAGTCCCAGGGTGACTACCTGCCTATAGTTCCTCTCTATCACCTCCTCACTCTCCCTGACCAGACAAAGGTCGTCAAGCTGCAGTTCCAGTTCGCTAACGTGGTCTCTAAGGAGCAGCAATTCAATGCACCTGGTGTAGATGTGGTCGTCCGGGAGTCCAGGAGCCTCTAGGGCCTCCCACATCTGACACTGAGCTCAGAAAAAAGGCCTCACACAGATACTGTATGTCTTTATTTTAAACAGATAACCTACCTGGACTTGACTTGTTATCGCCAAAGTCCTGTTGAGCAAAAGCCTTCCTACTCTGTTTCTTACTACTCCGTCGCCAGCCCTACAACTGTATGTCCTATGTATCACTCCTTCAGGCTCCCAAATTATCCGCAATTAGCAAACTATAATGACGACTTTCAACTAATTGTCGGGGAATTCAGTCAGGCTTGTTCGAAGAAGACTCTGCCTAATTATCATCAACATATCACTTACAGCCCCAGGGGTCCCAACACTCTTGCTCCCTGTCACACTATGATGAGGAAAGCTTACCATTCCATGCCTGGACTGAATTTTGGAAAATCTGATCACTCAGCCATCCTCCTCCGACCTGCATCCAGGCAGAGGCAAAAGAGCAAGACTCCAGAGATAAAGACAATACAGAGGCAGTTGCGGGAGGATTGCTAAAGTCAGTAGACTGGGCCGTGTTCAAAGACTCAACAGACAGTTTGAATGAATAAGTCACAGCTATCACAGACTTTATAAAAACAGTTGTATTCGAGTTGTCCCCACAAAATAATTCAGAATTTTCCCTTCCCAGAAACCTGGATGAATCAGATCAGTAACATTCTGGTCTGGCAAGTTACAAGCTTCAGTGGCTGAGATGGGGGAGACTGCGCATACAACAACCGTTGCCCGGGTGCTTCACCAGTCACAGCTTTATGGGAGAGGGGCAAAGTGAAAGCCACTGTGGGGATAAAAACTCACATGAAATCTCCCCTTGAGTTTGCCAGAAGGCATATGGGAGACTCTGAAGTCAGCTGGAAGAAGGTTCTGTGGTCTGATGAAATGAAAATTGAACTTTTTGGCCACCAGACTATACACTATGTTTGGTGTAAGCCGAATACCGCCCATCATCAAAAACACACCATCTCTACTGTGAAGTGTGGTGGTGGCTGCATCATGCTGTGGGGATGCATCACTGCAGCAGGCCCTGGAAGGCTTGTGAAGGTAGAGGGTAAAATGAATGCAGCAAAATACAAGTTAATCCAGTTTAAAATCCTGATGCAGTCTGCAAGAGAGCTGCGACTTGGGAGAAGGTTTGTTTTCCATTGAGAGAATGGCACCAAGCATGAGGCCAAAGCGAAACACAAATGCCTTAAAAACAACAAAGTTATGTCTAGGATTGGCCAAGTCAGAGTCCAGACCTCAATCCAATTGAGACTTCATGGCAGAATTTGAAAAGGGCTTTTCACTCACGATCCTCATACAATCTGACAGTGATTGGGCAGTTTTGTAAAGAAGAATGGGGAAAAATTGCAGTGTCCAGATGTGCAAAGTTGATAGAGACCTATCCACACAGACTCAAGGCTGCAATAGCTGCCAAAACTACATCTATTAAATACTGACTTGATGGGGCTGAATACATATGCAATCAATGATTTTGTGTTCTATATTTATAATTAAGTTAGATCACTTTGTACGGAATTGTTTTCAATTTGACACGAAGGAATCTTTTTCTGTTGCATAGTGTCAAAAAAGCCAAATTAAATCCACTGTGATTCAATGTTGTAAAACAATAAAACATGAAAACTTCCAATAGGGTTGAATACTTTTTATCGACACTGTACATCAGGATGCTCTTCACTGCTTACAGCTGGGCCCCTCAAAACTGATCAACAAAATTCATGTCCTGGGTCTCAATACCTCCTTGTGAAACTGGATCCTCAATTTTCAGACCCCAGTCAATTCAGATTGGTAAAAACATCTCCACCATTTCCCTCAGCTCAGGAACACCACAACATTATGTGTTAGCCCCCTGCTCTACTCACATTATGACTGGGAGGTGAAGTGCAACTCCAGTGCTATAGTTAAGTTTGCTGATAACACCACAGTCATTGGCCAAATGAAGGGTGCTGACAAATCAGGATATTGGAGGGACATGGAAAATATGGCTGAGTGGTGTCGTAACAGCAACCTCACTCAATTTCAGCAAGACCAAGGAGAAGATTATTGATTTCAGCAGGAAGAAACCGGAGGTCCTAAGCCAGTCTTCATTGGCGTATCAGAGGAGAGGGTCAGCAACATTAAATTCCTACGTGTTATCATGTTTTAGAGGATCCAGCACATAAGTGCCATTACAAAGAAAGCACAGAGTCACCTCAATGTTCTTAGAAGTTTGTAAATACTGTATTCAGCATGACATCTAGAACTGTAACAAATTTCTATAGATGTGTGAGAGACTATATTTAGAGGTTGCATTGTGGCCTGGTATGTAAATACCAGTGCTGTTGTGCAGTAAAACCTACAAAATGTGGATCTGACTTTGTCTATCACAGGACGGGTAAATCACTCCCCACCATTGATCATATCAACTTGGAGCATTGTTACAGGAAAACAGCATCCTTCATCATGGACCCAAACCGCCTGGGCCATGTTCTCTTCTCACAGCTGCCATCGGGAACAAGGTACAGGAACTTCAGAACCAGCACCACCAGGTTCAGGAACAGTTATTACCACTGAACCATCAGGCTCCTGAGCCAGAGGGATAACTTCACCCACCCCATCACTGAACCAGACTCAAGATCAAGGAATCTTTATCTAATACTCTCTATATTTACTGTTTATTTATTATTTTTATGGATTTTGCTCTTTCTTCTTGTATTTGGACATTTGTTGCTTTTTCTTTGCACATTGATATTATTGGGTGCAGTCCTTCAATTGTCTTTCATGTGACTACCTGCAACAAAAGGAATCTCAGGGTTGTGCATGCTGACACATATGTACATTGATGATAAATTTGCATTGAACTTTGAACTTGAAATGGGGTATGTAACTCAGGTTGGAGTTAATGGGCAAGTGATGGAGAAATGGGTTCAGGACAACATGAGGAAATGGGATTGATGGGATTGTTCTGAGAACCAATATAAATTTGATGATTTGAATGCACACCTTCCATGTCAGAAGGAAATACATCAAAGGAATATAGTAAATTAATCTTCACCTTTCACTTGATAGAAACAGTCACACATCCTTCAGTCCCATGTCACATCACAGTTTGCTGAACTGCACCAGATTCTCATTCAGAAAGAGCAGCAGGTACTCAGAGATCTCAGGGAAGAAGAGGAGAGGATTCTAAATCCAATGGAGAAAAATCTTCGAGAGATTCAAAAGAATTTAAATTCTATCCAGGAGGAGATCTCCAGTTTACAGGAACAGATGGATCAAAAAGAGAGTGTGATATTTCTCAAGGTGAGAGATTATATTTCTTTTTGCTTTTGTAAAAGTAGACAAAATTGGGATCAGTATATTTGAAGTAACTGTGACATTTGCAAATGGTTGTAAACTGACTTAAGACAGAAAGATGTTTCAGAAGTTCAGGACTGTTGTCCCAAAACTGGACTTCCACAATATCGATATGTCACAGGACCATCTGCAATCTTCTTGTGAATGAGTTACTCTGAACATTACACTGAACTGGTGATTGTTTCCTCAATTCCCATATCAAATATCCCTGAAACTCACATTAATATCCAGTCCCAGTCACATGCTGTGAATGTGTCTGGTACCGTGGGTGAGACGGTCTCTCTGTCAATCAGTGAGAGCAAAGGATCAATTCCAGAATGTGACCCACACATCAGAGTTATCATCAATAGGGGAATGTGCTTTCAATTAGATTAGAGAATTAAGGGAAACCTGCACTGTTTCTGTACATTTTCAAAAATACTCCTGGTCATTTACCAAGTGGTTCTGTGTTGTTTGTTCATGCGTGTGACTGTAGGAATGTGAATTTACAAAATCTTGTAATGATTTGGATGAAATTCAGGATGAGGACTGTTACTCTCAGTCTGTTCAGATTTGTGTTTTATTTATTTCAGGATGAAACTCGTCGGAAGAGGAGGTAAGATATGCTCTTTGCTGAATCTCTGTATGGATTTGTAAACCAGTTCAAAATTGCAGTTCATCACAAACAATTTTATATTTGCAGAATTAGTGACGACATCCACCAATTGTCAGTGACAGACGGTGCCCTTCCGGTTGAAAAATTCGATCATCTCTATTTATTGAACAGTGCGTTGAGAGAAACACTTGATGACATTAATCGAGGTAAAACTTACACTGATTCATTTGTCCTTGTTTATGAGACACAATTCATTAGAACTAGAAACAAAGATTGTTTGTAACAATGGACTGAAGGGGAACTGTAGTTTTATTCCAGCTTCAATTCTGCCTGCTGGGACACATCAGCATCATGTAGTTAGCTGGAGATGTCAGATCCACCGACACAGTGTCACAATACAATCAATGCACTGTATCCTGGTTCCATTCAGACTGTACAAATCCGAAAGGACACAAGTGTGAACTTGACTGCATAATCTGGGGAATTAATATTCAGTTACTGATGTTAAAGGGTTGAAAGGGCAGGCACCGTAGCATAGTGGTTAGTGCAGAGTTACTGCAGCTCTGGGTGTCAGATTTCGAGTTCAATTCCAGCGTCCGATGTAAGAATTTGTATGTTCTCTTCTTGACCGCATGTGTTTTCTCTGGGTGCTCTGGTTTCCTCCCACAGTCTAAAGATGTAGCAGTTGGTAAGTTAGTTGGGCATTGAAAATCGTCCTGCGATTAGACTAGTGTCAAATAGGTGGGTTGCTGCTCAGTGTGGCTCGTTGGGCTGGAAGGGCCTGTTCCGTACTGTATCTGTAAATAAAATAAATTAAAGCTTGGATCGGTTTGGTGCCCGGTATTGTCAGAAAGATGCACACTGGACCCTCGTGAGCTGCTGACCCTGTCTGACTGGTGTGTGACTGGAACTGGAGACTCAGGTCTGCCCCCTGCTGGACTCACAAGTCTCACTGTTGTTATCAAACCACCACATTGAATCATCGTCAGACTGAGCCCAGACACACTAACCAGCATTGACCTCGGTCAAGACTTCATCAGCACCTCCTATTTTGTAATGTGATATTTTCCAGAATTTTATTCCCAAATTTATTTTCCTGAATTCCTTGGTTTTCGTGACCTTCTCCCTGGGAAATACAGATGGGAAATATTCATTTAAAACCACTTCCCTCCGCAGTGGCTCCAGATTAGTCTTTAAATGACCAATTCTTCCACAGTGAAGACTGATGCAAAATACTTATTCAGTTTATCTGCCATTTCCTTGTCCCCCATTACCACCTCTTCAGTGTCATTTTCCTATGGTACAAGCTCTACTCTCACCTCTTTCACACTTTATGCATCTGAAGAAACTTCTGGTATCTGCTTTAATATTATTGGCTAACTTAACTTTGTATTCCATCTTTATGACTTATTTTAGTTACTTTCTGTTGGTTCAGAAAGGCTTCCCAATCCTTTAACTTCCCATGAATTTTTGCTCTATTGTAAGCTCTCTCTTTGGCTTTTATGTTGGCTTTGACATGTCAGGCACATTTGTATCATCCTGCCTTTATAATACTTCTTTCTTTGGTATGTAAGTATCCTGTTCTTTCGGAGTTGCTCTCAGAAATTCTAGTCATTGCTGCTCTGCCATCATCCCTCAGTGTTTTTTCCCTATCAATTCTGGCCAACTCCTCTCTCATGCCTCTGTATCTCCCTTTACTCCACTGGAGTATCAATTCTTCCACAAGTTACTCTTTCAGTTAATATACACATGGAACCCCTTAAAACTGTCCTTTACCTCAATGCTGGAGTGATCATGTGTTCACTTTCTGCCCTTGAATTTCCCTCTTCTGTACACTCCTCCGTCTCTGAAACTCCTCGGGTCAGAGAGCAGTGACCAGGCGTTTCTCAGAGATCAATCCTCCCTTGTTTACTCTTTGTGACCGGAGCCTCCACGATGTATTTTCTCAGTTCCCTCAGAAACCATGTCACACTGTGTCTGTGCTGACCATGAGACCAAATTAAACTAATTCCACCTGCCTGCCCACATTCTACACCCCCCCATTCCTGTCTGTTCATCTCTCTGTCTGCCCACGTTCTCCATCCCTCCATTCCCTATCTGTTCATCTCTCTGTCTGCCCACATTCTACATCCCTCCATTCCCTGTCTGTACATCTCTCTATCGAATTGCCTCTTAAACATTGCTGTTGTATCCATTTCGTAAATACTCCTATTAATTTAACCTGGCATTTAACTGACATGTTTCATGTCTCCACTTTATCCCATTGTGAAGCAATTTGAGTTGCATCGTTTGTATGAAAAGTGCTCTGTAAATTAATTCTTCATGTTATTATTGTACGTCTATTTACCTCTCAGCTCAAGTTGGTAAAACCTGAGGTACGGGCACAGCCAAGTACACTAATTTCTCAATTGCTAGGAACTTCCAGACTATTCTAGTAGTGTTTAGTATTGTGGCTTTCCGAAGATTTACATAAGTATTCCTGTGTCGGCCTAATTGGTTAATGCTATTATGTGGTGACTTTATAGACAATAGACAATAGACAATAGGTGCAGGAGTAGGCCATTCGGCCCTTCTAGCCAGCACCACCATTCACAGTGATCATAGCTGATCATACACAATCAGTACCCCGTTCCTGCCCTCTCCCCATATCCCTTGACCCCGCTATCTATAAGAGCTGTATCTAACTCTCTCTTGAATGCATCCAGAGACTTTGCCTCCACTGCATTCTGGGGCAGAGCATTCCACATATCCACCACTCTCTGGGTGAAAAAGTTTTTCTGCATCTCTGTTCTAAATGGCCTACCCCTTATTCTTAAACTGTGGCCTCTAGTTCTGGATTCATCCATCAGCGGGAACATGCCTCCTGCCTCCAGTGTGTCCAATCCCTTAATAATCTTATATGTTTCAATCAGATCCCCTCTCATTCTTCTAAAGTTCTAAGACTTTTGGATGATACCAGTTGTAGACATTACCAATAGTAATAAGTAATAACATATTTATTATTATTATTACTCCAAAGTCAAAACCAAGCAGTTGGAGGAACTCAGCAGGTCAGGAAGAGTCTGCAGAGACAAAGAGATGGTCAAAGTTTCCGGTGGAGACCCTGCATCAGATTACTGCCTCTCTAGTCTCTTGTGAGACCAAGTGAGACCTCACCAAAGTTTCTGTAGCTGCAACAGGACTTGCCAACTTCCACGCTCAATGCCCTGACTGGTGAAGACAAGCTTGTCCTACTCCTCCCTGACCACACTGTACACTTGTGTTGCCACTTGAGGGAGCTGTGCTCTTGGACCTCACTGCTCCAGGTCAAACTCCATCAGCCATTTCTCCATCCAGATCTGCAACCGATCCTTGTCCATCTGTATCGTTCAACAATATTCTTGCTATCCACAACTCCACTAAATTGTGCCAATTCAAGTGTGCAGGCTACATATATCACTCAACAACAGAGTTACCAGCACTGTGAAATATCTCTGGTTACAGACCTCCAGACAGAACAACACTCCTCCACCACAGACCTCTGTCTTCTGTGGCCAAGTGAACTGTGAATCCAATCAACATACCTCTTTTATAGTATGGTTATGTTCCCAGACATAGCGACTTATTTGTCTTAATTCCCAATCTCCCATACCTGTCTCCATGGGAAGTACATGAACTGCCTCTCCCATCTCCTGTGACTCCAGATATCAATGACGACATTGATCCTGAATGGGCTGACACCCCGGATCAGGACTGAGAGTGGAATGTGGGTGATGGGGTGGTGGAGGTGGGTTTGTGGCAAAGGGGACAAAGATCTTCTGTTTTCATCTGCATGAACAGTTCATCCACACACTTCTCACCATGGCCCATCCGGTTCTGGTTCAATCTGCCATTCTTCTCTTTCCTAATGGTTCCCATTACCACCTCCTTCACTGACAAGATTCCTTCACACTCTCTCCTTGCTCCATCTCCCTCTCATCTTATCCTCTGAGTCTCCCCTCTCCACTCTCAGTCCTGATGTAGGGGTTCGATCTGAAACGTCGACAGTCCCTTTTCTCCCACCGATAGTGCTTGGCTCACTGAGTTCCTCCAACATATTGTGTGAGGCCTGATAATTAGATATGTTTAAGGTGGTTTTAGAGAAACTTTTGAAAGATTGAGAGATTGTGGTTTTGGGGATCTGGTACAGAAGAGGAATTGATGCCGGTATCGATCAGTCACTGTCACATTGAATGAAGGGCCTGTTCCTGTGTCCTACTGTTCCATGTTCTCTGTTCAGGCGAATGAGAGGAGATCTCAAGGAAACAGAAAATTCTTCCCGGGTTCAACAGACAGGATGCAGGGAGAATGTTTTCCCTGTCTGAGGAGTCGAGGGTCAGGGGTCACTGCCTCAGGATGGGAGAACCCTCAGAGGATGGAGTAGCTTTGGAATCTTTGGAATCTTTGGAGGCTGTGGGGTCACAGTCACTCAGTTCATTTAAAGTCACAGTCATTGTCGTACAGCAGAGAAACAGGCCCTTCCACCCATCAACTCTGTGCTAACATATTTACCCATCTACACTCACTCCATTGGCTGACATCAGGTCAGTCTCCTTTTGTGCCTTGTCTATTGAAGTGTTTGTCTGAGTGTCTCTGAAACACAGTGATTGTATCTGATTCCATCACCTCCTCTGGCAGCAAGTTCCAACATCAACCACTCACTGTTCAAATACACTCTCCCCTCAAATCCCCTTTAAACAGATTTTTCTCACCTCAGACAGGAAGAAGTTGTGGGGGTGTTTTGGAGATGTGTTCTATGATCCACACCCGACCACATGAGCTTCCACGCTGTAGATGCTCCAACTCTCTAGAACTTCGCTAGTGGGCGTAGCCCCTTTAAAGATTCAGGCCCACCCCCCGGTAATTGGCATCAGGAGTTTAATATTTAAAGAGCAAACAGCATTAAGTAGTTATTAGTAATTGTCTCTGAACTGGGGTATTAAGTTGTCAGTTTCTAAGTCAGAATGAATGGTTTTCATTTAGAAACGTGGGTTGCAGAATATTCACATGACTCTATATGGATGTTCACTGTCTAGGGTTCCCGTGTTAAAATATTTGGGGTTATTGTTGGATGCAAGACTGACTTGGAGAACACATTTAAAGTTCTTGAAGGATAAACATAAGCAGGTCATTAACTTTTTGCATTTTGTGGCTAGGTATGACTGGGGAGCCTCTCGGATGTGCTATTGACAATTTATCGTGCTTTAATACTCTCTTGACTGGGCAATGGTTACATGATATATTGGAAGGCAGCTCGTTCAGTTTTATTTTGGGTTGATGTCCTACAGGTCAAGCCACTTAGAATCTGTAGTGGAGCATTCAGACTACACCATGAGATGCATTTGGGATTGAAGTAGAAGAGATGCCTCTTGACCAGTAGAGTGAAAATTTGAGCCTTGCATACCGGACTTTCATAACAAGGTGGGAGACGTCCCATTTGATGAATTTGCTTTTAATGGGTTGCTGGGAATATACTGGTAAAAGTTCTGGGTGGATAACTAGGGAAGAGGTACAGGAATATTGTCTTGTCGATTTGCATATTAACCCAACAGTGGCCAGGAGTACAAATTTGGAAATCTCCAGATGTGGAAATAGATTTGTCGTTACTGGGGGATAGACAGGGACTTGTGGGTGGTGAGAGGGTGTCTGGTCATTTACAGCAGCAGTATTTTTCCCTTTTGCCTATTTTCGCAGATGTTTCTAAAGACCTAGACAGTAATGGGTGGGCTCTGGGGTATCTATCCCCTGGTTTAATGTCGAGCTGGGGAGAAGGCTGACAGGTGGATTACCTGTCTATATGGCAGAAGTTATGGCCATTTTCATTAGAGTGATGTTGTTTACAACTTCACTCTGGCAACCTCTGCGATGATGCTGATACTAAGCTGTATCAGCACTTGCCCTTCCCTTGGACTACATCAGTGATGTGAAGAGGGGGAACCCACTGGTTCTTCAAATGGGCAACAGCCGGTTCTTCAAATCTTCCCACCCAGGCTTGCATTCTGGAGAGGACACAGTCCACACAAACCCATAATCCCCTGGGATTGACAGCTGCCAATGAGTTCCGGGAGGGGCCATTTGGGAAGGAATAAGAAGGAAGATGCGTGGCTGGTGAGCTTGAGGTTAGGACACATAGACTTGCACTCCACTTTGGCAGTTGTTGGTCAAGTCAAGTCAAATCACTTTTATTGTCATTTCGACCATAACTGCTGGTACAGAGGACAGTAAAAATGAGACAACATTTTTCAGGACTATGGTGTTACATGACACAGTACAAAAAACTAGACTGAACTACGTAATTAAAAACCAACACAGAGAAAGCTACACTGGACTACAGACCTACACAGGACTGCGTAAATTATGAAAATGAGTTGTGTCATTTTTTAAGGTATCAGAGACAGTGGAACATGCAATCATAGTGTGCAACAGATATTTGGTATATTTTAGGAAGCTGTTTAATCAATTCAGTCGATCCCTAGGCTGCAGGATATTCTGCACCTGAAGCAGGGATGGATAAGTCATGTAGGGTCTTAGTGAATTTTTTAATTAAAACAGGTTTGAGAAGCAGGACCTGATCCCCGTGACAACTCCTATCACACTCCAGTCCAGTAGGTGGCGGTAATGCACCGTCCTGATAGGTGCGAGCTGCCATTAGCGCAAAAGTCAGTGGATGAAGAAGGTTTGGTGCTTCGTTGTTAGCTGAACTCTGGATCCTTGTCTCAGTCTCGTATCGTGTATCGATTCTACTCTTGGACACTCCAGCACTCGGGTCCTTACCGTCCTCGCCTCGGACTCTCGTCACAATATGTGTATCATCAATAGGTACAGGTGAGGGGTCAGAAGACCGTTGAGTGTAACATCAGTGGTGTGTACATTAATGGTGTGGATTCTGAGAGACAGGATCTACATTCATTTGGAAAGGCAAGGACTCATCAGGGATACCCAGCCTGACTTCCTGCATGGATGGAGAAAACGGATGATGGAATTGCAGTAAACATTGTCTACATGGACTTTAGCAAAATATTTGACAAGGTACTTTGTGGTAGAATATTTCAGAGAGTTAGATCACGTGGGATACAGAATTGCCTGGGTTCTGGCCTGTGTCCAGTGGTGTTCTGCAGGGATGGTTGCTGGGTCCACTGTTTTTCATCAATCATATGAATGATTTGGAAGTGGGAGTAGATGACTTCTTTCGTAGATTTGTGGAGGACTCTAAAATTGTTGGACATTGATGACTGGAGGGCTTGGGTTATACGGAGAGGCTGGATAGGGTGGGAATTTTCCTTGGAGCCTAGGAGGCTGCCAGAGGAAGTGTGGAGGTGGGTGCTGTTAAATACTTCTAAAGACATTTGAACTGGATTGCGGGTAGGAAAGGGTTAAATGAATAATAGGCAAATGGCAGTAACTCTCTGAAACAAGTTGGTCGGTACGAGTGGATTCAGCTGAAAAGCCTGTCTTACCTCCTCTTTAAATGCCTCCAGTGTTCACTCACCCCATCATCATCTGGCTCAGTTGTTGCTCCACCCCTTTCTCATGCACGTTTCTGCGGGCTACCTCCCGTTTTTCTTTCTCTTCCTAAGGTAGTCTGGACCTGAGACATCCAAGTCCATCTCCCTGCACATCTGCTGCGTAAACCAATGAGTTCCTCCAGAATTTTGAGTGTTTTGATCAGGAAAACATTCTATGGAAATCTCCGCCCTCTATCCTAAGTCAAAATCCTCGGGAATGTACTAGTTCCGTTGCAGTTGGGTAAAACCCCAGAAAAGGTTTCTGTCAGCCACCCGACTGTGCCTGAGGCCCAGCGGCCTCTCCCCCGGTCCCGGGGCCGCGATCCCCGGGGACTCTCTAATTCTCTGCTTCTCCCCCCAGTCTCTGTCACCCTGGATGTGGAAACGGCGAATCCGTGGCTCGAGGTGTCTGAGGATCGGAAGAGTGTGAGACGGATCGGGACCCGGAGGGATCTCCCTGACACCGGGAAGAGGTTCACGTATTGGGCTTGTGTGCTGGGATCGGAGGGATTCACATCGGGGAGACATTACTGGGAGGTGGAGGTGACGGGGAATCGGTGGTGGAATCTGGGAGTCGTCGCAGAGTCTGTGGATAGGATGAGACGGGTCACAATGAGTCCGGAGACCAGATTCTGGATCATCGCGCGGGTTAATGACGAGATGAAGGTTCTCACCTCCCCTGTGTCCCGTCTCCCTGCCGATCACATGCCCAGGAGGGTGGGAGTTTATCTCAGTTACGAGTCCGGGACAGTTTCATTTTACAATGAGGAGACCAAGTCCCATCTCCACACGTTCACTCGGAATAAGTTCACGGGGAAACTTTATCCTTCATTTGGGACTTGGCATCAAAACGAGTGGCTGAGAACCTGTTCCGGTTCCGCTCCGGGTCTGTAAGCGGGTCTAGCCAGTGTAAATAAAAATGTAAGGAGAGAGAAATAAGCACGATTTGAGAATTATTGATCCATTAATTTTAACTCGTTCACCGCATCCGTCAACGGAACAGAAACACTGCGGATTCAGCAGCAGCCGCGGGTGGCGGGTCCTGAGCTCCCCGGCTCCCCCGGTGCTAAAGGCCACCGGGACTGACAGGGTAACTGGGGCAAGTGGTGGTGGTGCTGACTGGGAGAGGGAGGTCAGGGTGAATCTTGATAACACGGGACATGTAGGGTGGTAACACACAAAGCGCCGGATATTCACAGCGTATCTACGAACATCTCAACAACAGGTATATCACTTCGGATACTGTTTTGGGGGATGACCTGGTAGAGGAAAGTCACCGGGGTTGCGTCTCTGGCACTGAGTCTGCCTCTGTGAGTCAAAAGCGAAGCCTCGATTGAAGGTGCACTGTGTGATAGAGGATTCGTCAGGGAAACAGAAAGGTGGCTGTGTGTGCGAGAATGAGATTTCCAGATGATATGTTTCCTCCCGGGTGCCAGGGTCCAGGACATCTTGGATCGAGTAGTCTGTATTATCAAGTGAGAGGATGAACAGTCAGAAGTCGTGGTCCATGTAGGTACCAACGACATGGGTCAGGCGAATGACAGCTTCTGCTCTGGGAGTTCTGTACTAAGTTAAAGGGCTGGACCTTCAGCCTTGTGATCTCAGAACTGCTCCCTCTGCCATGTTAGTGAGAACTGGGAAGATTATACAGTTTAACACTGTATTTGATGTAGGCGGAGTGCATAACATTTTTGGAACATTGGTCTCTCTTCCGTGGGATGTGGGATCTGAACCACAGAGACTGCTTGCACTTGAACTGGAAGGGGATTTATATGGTTGTGGGAAAGTTTGTTAATGCTGTCTGCTGGGGTTTAAACTAGTGTTGCAGGGGAATGGGAACCAGAGTGCCAGAACAGCTAGGGGTGAAGTTATATGTTAGACAGATATTTGTAAGACCTCAGACCAAGTCAGGAATGAAAAGTGTTCGTGAGACAGAGCCCTAACTATGGGGGAAAGCCCCAATGCCTTCTGGGTAGCCTCAGGAGAGAAGAGGGCTACGGAAGTAAACCCAGACAGAAAACCCGGAGTGAAGCCCCTCAGGCAGCTGGATGTCCTACAGCCAAGGTGGTGCCAAATATATTGCTGCATAAGCTTTCCTTTGGACTACACTAGTGAGGCAGAGAGGGGGATCTTGATCATGATCTCCAGCCCTCCCTCCCCGGCTATTGATGATGATCGTCATCACCCATTGTCCTTCAAGACAGACGGATGTCACCAGCAATCGATGGGGTGAATGAAAGCAGGCTTTTTCACCTGAGGTGGATGGGACTACAACCAGAGATCCTAGTGTTGTTGAGCCCACTAGGGTATCGGCTGTGCTGGATTGGGTATTGTGTAATGAACCAGAGGTGATCAGAGAGATGGAAGTGAAGGAACCCTTATGAGGCAGTGATCATAACATGATTGAGTTCATTGTGAAATTTGAGAAAGAGAAGCCGAAATCGGATATGTCGGTATTTCAGTGGAGTAAAGGAAATTACAGTGGCATGATAGAGGAACTGGCCAAGGTTGACTGGAAAGGGATACTAGCAGAAAGGTGGCTGGAGTTAATGTGAGGTGAGAAAGGTGCAAGACAGATATATTCCAAAAGAGAAGAAATTTTCAAATGGCTGACAAAAGAAGTCAAAGCCAAAATAAAAGCAAAGGAGAAGGCATACAAAGAAGCGAAAATTAGTTGGAAGACAGAGGATTGGGGAGCTTTTAAAAGCTTACAAAAGGAAACTAAGAAGGTCATTATGAGGGAAAAGATGAACTATGAAAGGAAACTACCAATAATACTAAAAACTTTTTCAAGTGTATAAAGAGTAAAAGACAGGTGAGAGTATATAGAACTGAAAGAAAATGACGCTGGAGAAATTGTAATGGGGGATAAGGAGATGGCGGAAGAACTGAACGAGTATTTTGCATCATTCTTTGCATCAGATAAATCTGGACCAGATGGAATGCACCCTCGTGTTCCAAAGGATGTAGCTATGGAGATTGCGGAGACATTAGCAATGATCTTTCAAAAGTGAATAGATTCTGGCATGGTTCTGGAGGACTGGAAGATTGCAAATGTCATTCCGCTATTTAAGAAGGGGGCAAGGAAGTGAAAAGGAAATTATCGACCGGTTAGCTTGACATCGGTGGTTGGGAAGTTGTTGGAGTCGATTGTCAGGGATGAGGTTACGGAGTACCTGGAGGCATATGACAAGATAGGCAGATCTCAGCATGGTTTCCTTAAAGGAAAATCCTGCGTGACAAACCTAGTGCAATTTTTTAGAGGAAATTACAAATAGGCTAGACAAGGGAGATGCAGTGGATGTTGTGTATTTGGATTTTCAGAAGGCCCTTGACAAGGTGCTGCACATGAGGCTGCTGAACAAGATAAGAGCCCATGATATTACGGGAAACTTACATACGTGGATAGAGCATTGGCTGATTGGCAGGAAACAGAGAGTGGGAATAAAGGGATCACATTCTGAATGTCTGCCGGTTACCAGTGGTGTACCACAGGGTCCGTGTTGGGTCCGCTTCTTTTTACGTTGTGTTACGTAGTCGTGCCGTGACAGTGGTACGCTTGTCACGTGACTGGGGTTGAAGCTATATGGGACTAGAGGTAATGGTCTTGTGATGGTTGAGTGACGTCATTTTCTCGCTGGTAGACATCATGTGACAGGTTTTTTTTACAGGGTATTAAAAGGAAGACCCCACCCTGTGAGGAGGGGCAGTTCGTGGCAGGATTTGCCATGTTGACTTTATGCCACTGTGTGATTTAATGAGATGACGCAGTTTAGTTGAAAGATGAAGTTTTATATAATGCCTAAAGTTTAAAAGGTCATTGCCAGCAGTTTCTTTACAATACTGCTAGTTGACAATCAGTGGAGAGTGAAGATCGGAGTTCGGGAGTTAAAGATTGAGGAGAATCGATTTTCGACGGTGAAACGGGTTCGACCTTGTTTAATCCTTATTAGGAAGGAATTCGTTGACTGTTCTCGTGTTAATCTCTGCGGGATAGCAGAAAAGATTGAGGACAGTGTGATAAAGGAAAGGTCAGTGCCTTTAAGCCATTACGTTTCGTAAATTCTTCGTGGGAAAAGTTCGACGTCGGGGATCGAAGCAAAACATCGTGAAAGAGAATTTAAATCGTCTTACAAAGTGTCTCCCGTAAATGGACTGTGAGCATTTTGAACTACTACTTTAAAGCACTGTTTTTGCAACATCGCTTTAAGAACTGTTTAAGCTGCCGCACAGCAGCTGATTTCTGGTTACGTTAGTGCTTGTTTACTTTTGGGGGGTTTGTTTTCAGTGTTTAATAAATGTGTTATTTGTTATATAAACCCTTGCCTAACTCATATATTTATTGTTGCCTGTATACGTAACATAAATATGGGGGCTGCATCTGGATTGGATCATTTGCGTTTGAATGCTTGCTAACTTTTGAATCGGTGTTTTGGTCACGGGGATAACTCGATTCTTTTGTTTGGTTGGCTTGTGAGTGGTATTCGGCAACAATGAATATTAATAGTTTCTGGCTTCGCCAGATGCGGAGTTGTTATTGAAGGTGAAAAAACCTGAGGTGTCTGAGATAGCTAGTAAATTGCAACTTAAAGGTATTTTGCAGACTGCATCTAAGGCTGTTATACAGAGAAAAATCGCGTCACACTATGTGGATTCGGGTGTTTTTAATGAATCGATTTTAGAGTCGTTTCCAATAAGTAATCTGGAGATGCAGTTGCAAATCGAACAAATGAAATTGGAGCGTTGTAAATTGGAGGCTGATCAAAAGAAAAGGGAATTTGAATATGCAATGTTGGAATTAAGGTCTGGGAATCAGTCTTCTGGTTCTAGAAAACCGTTTGTTGCTAGTCAAGAAATTAAATTAGTCCCACCATTTAGTGGAACAGAAGTGGAAAGATATTTTCAACGTTTTGAAACTATTGCTCGAATGTCAGAGTGGCCGAAAGATAAATGGTCAGTGTTGTTACAGAGTGTAATCAAAGGTAAAGCACGACAAGTTTACACAGCTTTAACTGCTGCACAAGCACTTGATTATGTTATTGTGAAAATGCATATTCTAAAAGCATACGAATTAGTCCCAGAAGCATATAGAGAAAGATTCAGAAGTTTGAAGAAGTCTGTGGAAAAAACTTATGTGGAATTTGCCTTTGATAAAGCTGTGTGTTTTGAGAGATGGGTTTCTTCTAAAAATGTAACTGGGGACTATGATGCATTGAGAGAGCTGATTTTAATGGAGGAATTTAAAAGAAGCATTCCTGGTGAAGTAAGGACCTACTTAAATGAGAGGGATAGTGGTAAATTGCAGGACTGTGCTAGATTATCTGATGAGTATGTTTTAATCCATAAGAATACATTTCCTCAGGGCAGAATTTTTAAGAGGAAAAATAACATGGAGACTCAAGGTAAATCAGAAATTAAATCAGAAGTTAATGAGAAAGGTAAGGAGGAAGGAAAACCTGTAAAGGAAAGACAGTTTAGTCTTATTTGTAACTATTGTAAGAAGCCTGGCCATGTAATAGCTAATTGTTTCAGATTGAAAAAGAAAGAGAAGGAAGCAGTTCCAGATGCTTGTGTGCAACATACTGAAGCACCCGTAAAATTACAGGGTTTGATAAACACAAATGAGGCTTTGTTAGAGTCTGACCAGGTTAGAAAGGGATATGATCATTTTATAACTGAAGGGTTTGTATCCTTGAAAGAAGGATCTACTCTGGTGCCAATAAAAATCCTTAGGGACACTGGAGCTTCTCAATCACTGATGTTAGACAGTGTGTTGAAGTTTAATGGAGAGTCTGATACTGGTGAGGTAAATTACATAAGAGGTGTTGGGAGGGATTTTATGCCTGTACATTTACATAAAGTAAATTTAAAGTCAGGGTTAGTTACAGGATTTGTTAAATTAGGATTACAGCATAGCTTACCTATGAAGGGTATTTCTTTATTGTTAGGTAATGACTTGGCAGGTGGACAAGTTTTTCCTGAAGTGCATTTGTCAATGGAGTCAGAGGAACCAGAGTTGAATTCTAACACAGATTCTTCCTGTGTTGTGACTGGAGCTATGACTAAAAAGATTGATGCGCAGAATGAGGTTGTTAACTCAGGACTGTTCAACTCAGGATTCGAGTTTTGAGGATGTGTCAGAGACTTTCTTACCTTCGTTGTTTGAACAAGATTCTTGGAGTAACTCTGACTATGAAGATTTATCTCTGTCTCAGAAGGAGATGATAGCAGAGCAGAATAGAGACCCTGAGATTATAAAATTAAGAGAACAAGCTTTACTAGGTAGTGAAATTGAGAAGGTGCCAGTAGGATATTACTTGGAAAAAGTTGTGTTGATGAGGAAGTGGAGATCGCCTACAATTCCTGCAAGTGAGGATTGGAATGTTGTTTACCAGGTAGTTGTCCGAAAGTTTATCGAAATGAGATTTTGACTTTAGCTCATAGTGTGCCTTTAGGTGGACATCAAGGGTTAAGGAAAACTGTGGACAAGATATTAAAACATTTTTACTGGCCTGGTCTAAGAAAAGATGTAGCGATGTTTTGTAAAATGTGCCATACTTGTCAAATTGTGGGTAAGCCAAATCAGGTTACACCAGTAGCTCCATTACAACCTATTCCAGCATTTGGTGAACTGTTTTCTAAAGTTATTGTAGATTGTGTTGGTCCATTACCAAAGACAAAAACTGGTTATCAGTACTTGTTGACTATCATGTGTACTTCGTCTAGGTTTTCAGAGGCAGTACCACTTAGGAATATAAAAGCTAAAACTGTGACAAAGGCCCTTATAAAATTCTTTACTTATTTTGGATTACCTAAGGAAATACAAACTGATCAAGGCAGTAATTTTATGTCTGGATTGTTTCAACAGGTAGTTTATAAATTGGGAGCTAAGCAAATCACTTCGTCTGCATACCATCCAGAATCGCAAGGTGCCTTAGAGAGGTTTCATTCTACCCTCAAGAATATGATTAGGACATATTGTGTGGAAAATGAAAGTGACTGGGATGAGGGTATAAACTTCCTTTTATTTGCAGTAAGGGAATCGGTACAGGAATCTTTAGGTTTTAGTCCATTTGAACTTGTGTTTGGGCATAGAGTTAGAGGACCTTTAGCTTTATTAAAAGAACAGTGGATTAGTAAGGAAGTACACACTAATTTGTTGGACTATGTGTTGAAATTTAAGGACAGATTACATAAAGCTTGTAGCTTAGCTAAGGAAAATTTAAAATTGGCTCAGGAGAAAATGAAGACTTGGTATGATAATGAAGCTAGGATGAGGATGTTTAAGCCTGGAGATAAGGTGTTGGTTCTTTTCCCAGTGCAAACAAATCCTTTACAAGCTAGATTTCATGGTCCTTATGAAATTGTGTCTAAAATCAATGATGTGGATTACGTGATAAAAACTCCAGATCATAGAAGGTCAACACAACTTTGCCATATAAATATGATAAAACCATATTTTGAGAAACAATCTGATATTGTGACTGTTGTGGTTAGTGAGAATGAGTTTGATTTAACTAGGAACATGATAGATCATTCATCTGACTTTCATTCTAAATCCAACATTATTTCTGTTAGGTTACCAAATTCAACCATCCTGGAAAATATTAATGAGAAATTAGCACATTTACAGCTAGAGCAGAAACAACAGATGAAGGAGTTAATTTTTAAATATAAGGAGTTGTTCCCAGATGTTCTGAGAAGGACTACTATAGCTTCACGTGATGTAGATGTTGGAGATGCCAAACCTATCAAACAACATCCATATAGGGTGAACATAGAAAAATGTGAACTTGCTGACAAAGAAATTGAATATATGTTAGAGAATAATATTATTAGACATTCTAACTCGAATTGGAGTTCACCAAGTGTTATGGTGCCAAAACCAGATGGTAGTATTAGGTTTTGTACGGACTATAGGAAGGTGAATGCTGTAACGAAAACAGATGCATATCCAATTCATAGAGTAGATGATTGTGTAGATAAAGTTAGAAAAGCAAAGTTCCTTACAAAGATTGATTTATTGAAAAGGTATTGGTGTGTTCCATTAACGGACAGAGGTAGAGAGATTTCTGCAGTTGTAACTCCATCTGGGTTATATGAGTATAATGTTCTTCCATTTGGGATGAAGAATGCCCCAGGTACTTTCCAGAGGGTGATTAACTCTGTGATTCAGGGATTGAAAGATACTGATGCTTATATTGATGATTTAGTGACAGGAAATGATACTTGGGAAGCACACATTATTGCGGTGGAGAAATTGTTTGAAAGGCTTTCAAAAGCTAACTTAACTATTAATTTAGCTAAGAGTGAATTTGGACATGCCACTGTGACTTACCTTGGTTATGTTGTGGGTCAAGGTAAGGTAGCTCCTTTTCAGGCAAAAGTTCGGGCAACTTTCGAGATTCCCACTCCAACGGGGAAAAACATTCTCAGAAGATTCCTGGGAATGGTAGGATATTATCGAAAATTTTATAAGAATTTTGCTAATGTTGCCCTTCCATTAATTAACCTCTTGCAGAAGAATGTGAAGTTTGTGTGGGCAGTGCCTTGTCAAGAAGCATTTGAAAAATTGAAAACAATGATATGTTAACAACCTGTGCTTAAGGCACCTGACTTTGGAAAACCGTTTTCATCAGCTGTAGATGCTAGTGATGAGGCTGCAGAAGCAGTATTAATGCAAAGGAATGAGGGTGATGAGGTTGATCATCCAGTAGCTTACTTTTCTAAGAAATTTAATAAGCATCAAAGAAACTATTCGACAATAGAGAAAGAATTGTTATCTCTTGTTTTAGCTTTGGAATATTTTGACGTATATGTTGGTACAACTCAAAAACCACTTATTGTTTACACTGATCATAATCCGTTAGTTTTTCTGAGTAAGATGAAAAACAAAAACAGAAGATTATTAAATTGGAGTTTGATGTTACAAGAGTACAATATTGTACAATATTAAAGGTAAAGATAATGTGGTTGCTGATTGTCTATCTCGATGTTGAATGTACAATGCAATTATTTTTATGGAGTGGTTTTTTTTCAATTGTAACACTCCTGCTGCATTGTGAGTTATAAGCTGTTATATGATGGTATTGTATATTGTGTATGTTATAAAATTTATACATTTGTTTTTCTTGCAAGCAATTGTTAAAAATTTTTGTTCTTGCCAGACCAAAAATGCTTTTTTTTGGAGGGAGGTGTTACGTACTCGTGTCGTGACAGTGGTACCCTTGTCAGGTGACTGGGGTTGAAGCTATACTGGACTTGAGGTAATGGTCTTGTGATGGTGGAGTGATATCATTTTCCCGCCGATAGACATCATGTGACAGTTTTTTTTTACAGGGTATTAAAAGGAAGACCCCACCCTGTGAGGAGGGGCAGTTCGTGGCAGGATTTGCCATGTTGACTTTATGCCACTGTGTGATTTAATGAGATGACGCAGTTTAGTTGAAAGATGAAGTTTTATATAATGCCTAAAGTTTAAAAGGTCATTGCCAGCAGATTCTTTACAATACTGCTAGTTGACAATCAGTGGAGAGTGAAGATCGGAGTTCGGGAGTTAAAGATTGAGGAGAATCGATTTTCGACGGTGAAACGGGTTCGATCTTGTTTAATCCTTATTCGGAAGGAATTCGTTAACTGTTCTCGTGTTAATGTCTGCGGGATAGCAGAAAAGATTGAGGACAGTGTGATAAAGGAAAGGTCAGTGCCTTTAAGCTGTTACATTTCGTAAATTCTTCGTGGGAAAAGTTCGACGTCGGGGATCGAAGCAAAGCGTCGTGAAAGAGAATTTAAATCATCTTAAAAAGTCTCTCCCTGAAAAGGACTGTGAGCATTTTGAACTTGTGGCAATACTACTTTAAAGAACTGTTTTTGCAACATCGCTTTAAGAACAGTTTGAGCCACATCGCTTTAAGAACTGTTTAAGCTGCTGCACAGCAGCTGATTTCCGGTTACGTTAGTGTTTGTTTACTTTTTGGGGGGGGGGTTTGTTTTCAGTGTTTAATAAACGTGTTATTTGTTATATAAACCCTTGCCTAACTCATATATTTATTGTTGCCTGAATACGTAACAGTTGTATATCAACAGTTTGGATTATGGAATAGATGGCTTTGTGGCTAAATTTGCTGATGATACAAAGATAGGTGGGGAGGCTGGTAGTGCTGAGGAAACAGAGAGTCTGCAGAGAGACTTGAATAGATTGGGAGAATGGGCAAAGAAGTGGCAAGTGTATGGTCATGCACTTTGGTAGAAGAAATAAATGGGCAGACTATTATTTAAATGGGGAGAGAATTCAAAGTTCTGATATGCAACGGGACTTGGGAGTCCTCGTGCAGGATACCCTTAAGGTTAACCTCCAGGTTGCGTCAGTGGTGAAGAAGGCGAATGCAATGTTGGCATTCATTTCCAGAGGAATAGTATAGGAGCAGGGATGTGATGTTGAGGCTCTATAAGGCACTGGTAAGACCTCACTTGGACTACTGTGTGCAGTTTTGGGCTCCTTATTTAAGAAAGGATGTGCTGACATTGGAGAAGGTTCAGAGAAGATTCACTAGAATGATTACGGGAATGAGACGGTTAACATATGAGGAAAGTTTGACCGCTAGTGACTCGATGGGCCGAATGGCCGACTTCTGAAATTTGTCTTATGGGTGAAATGTGTAAAGTTTAAGGGGAACATGAGGGAAACTTCTTCACTCATAGGGTCATGAGATTGTGAAATAATCTGCTAGCACGTGGTGCAAGCAAGCCCGTTTTCAATGTTTAAGAGAAGTTTGGATTGTTACATGGATTGTAGGGATATGGCAGGCTATGCTCCTGGTGCAGGTCGATGGGAGTTAGCAGTTTAAATGGTTTTGGGCTCGACTAGATGAGTAGAAGGGCCGGTTTATATGCCGTGCTTCTCTGTGACTCTATCTATGGAGGGAAGTAGATAGTTGACGTTTTGTCTCGAAGACCTTCATCTGGACTGAAAGGAAGAGTGAAGACAGTCAGCATAGAAAGGTGGAAGGACAGGTGGAGTAAGAGCTGGCAGCTGATCCAGAGAGGGAGGGGTGGAGTGTGGAAATGTGTCAGAAACTGTGAGGGGAGAGGTGGGAGAGACAAGCGTGATGAAATCTGGTAGGAGACGGTATAAAGGGAGGGAGGTGGGCAGGCGTGTGTGGCTGATAGGCAGATGGAGAGGGTGGGGGTGGAGGGGAAAGAGAAAGGGTGATGTGGGCTGGTGGATCAGGAGGAGAAAGAAAACTAAAAATGAAAAATGATGGGTGGAACGGCTACTGAAAGTCTGAGAATTCCATGTTCATGTCACCGGAGGTCCATGAGCCAGTACTTATCGGAGGATCAGAAGTGGAGAGGGTCAATAACTTTAAATCCCAGGGTGTCACTATCTCAAATGTATGGAAAAACAATTTTTTTAAAAAAAGAACAATAGTGTGGACCAAAATGGGGAGATGATCCAAACATCAGAGGTGCAGAGGGAATTAGGAGTCCTCATGCAAGACGGACAGAAGATTAGTTTACAGTTTGAGTCTTTGGTTAACCAGGCAAATACAAAGTTGGCATTCTTCTCAGGGGAATAGAATATAAAAACAAGGAGATAATGCTGAGGCTTTATAAGACACTAGTCAGGTCACACTTGGAGTATTATGAGCAGTTTTGGGTCTCGTATCTCAGAAAGGATGTGCTGTCATTGGAGTGAGTCCAGGAACGAAGGGGTTAACATATGAGGAACGTTCAGCAGCTTTGCGCCTGTACTCACTGGAATTTAGAAGAATACAGGAGGATCTCATTAGAACCTACCAAATGTTGAAAGGACAAGATAGAGTGGGTGTAGAGAGGATGATTCCTGTGGTGGGGGTATCCAGAACTAGAGGGGCGACCTTTTAGAACAGAGGTAAGGGGGATTTTTTTTTAGCCAGAGAGTAGTGAATCTGTGGATTGCTCCGCGCAGATTGCATGGAGGTCCAGTCCATGGGTGTACTTTAGGCGGAAATTGATCGTTTCTTGATCGGTAAGGGTGTCACGGGATATGGTGAGAAGGCAGCTGTATGGGGTTGAGTGGCATCTGGAATCAGCCATGAAGGAATGGTGGAAGCAGACTCGGTGGTTTGAATGACCTTGTGGTCTATCTGTCACGATAGATTCTGCAGATGCTGGAAATCCCAAGAATTACAGACAAACTCCTGGAGGAACTCATTAATGGAAAGGATTAAACAGTCGATATTTTGCGCCGAGAACCTTCATCGAGGCTCGAAGGAAAGCAGCAGAAGCGAAAATTAGCCGGGGAGGGTCAGGAGTACTAATAGCATGTGACCGGTGAGGCAGGGGAGGGAGCATGAAGGAAGAAGCTGGGAGGTGACAGGTGGTAAAGGTGAAGGGCTGAAGGGAATCTGATGTTGAGACAAGTCGACCTCAGAATAAAGGGAAGGATGAGGGTTCCAGAGGTGATAGACAGGTGGGGAGAGGAGAAGGGGTGGCAGTGGAACCATGATGGGGACTGTAAAAAGAGAGGGGGAGGTGTGATAAATTATGGGAATGGGAATGGGATTTGGAATTAAAATAGGTGGACAGCGGGAAATCCCGCCTTTTGGATGGCGATGTTCCAGGTGAGTTGCAGTATTTTCTCTTCTGGCTCTTCCTGCAGTACCGGTTACCAGCAATAGGTGGGGATCCTCACTGTGAAGCTGACCTTTGGGCTGTTCGCTATCTCCATCGTCTGGTTAAAAGCTGTACTACCATGAACAAATGTACTTCCAAACATTTATCAGTTGGATTGGAAGAGTCTGAAATTCAGAGCATTAACAACGAATGACCGAGGTTGAGGGCCACACAGAAGTTTACCCCTTCCCTCTCTCACCCCTTCTCCATGTGATCCTCAACCTCAGTGCTTTCCAAACACTCACTCACTCTCCAGCCCTGTGAACCTCACAGTGAGCCAAAATGCCCCCCACCGGGGAGTGAGGTGTCAAAGGTATTCACACGCTGTTCTCCAGTGTGGATTTCTGCCTCTCCTTCACTCAGTGTTCCAGAGCCTCATTCAGTCCATCCGTCGCTCAGGGGAGATGTGTCACCTGAGCAGGGATGGTGTGACACAATTGAGTGGGAAAGAGAGGTCAATGCAGGGGTCACAGAGAGGTACACAGGAACAAGTGCAGCAAAGGGCTAGTATTGGAGACATGAGATCTCAGAAAGGGCACACAGACAGTAAGGGGCAGGGGAACTCCAGAAGTAGAGGACGGGAGGGATTAAGATAACACAGAATAGACCTTCTGACCCTTTGGGCCACACCACCCTGCAGTCTCCAATTTAATCGTAGCGAAATCATGACACAATTTACAATGACCTATTACCTTGCCAACTGGTACATCTTTGGGCAGTAGGAGGAAATCTGAGGTCTTATCGGGGAGAAGACAGGAGATTGGAGCCAAGAAGGGAAGTGGATCAGCCATGATGAAATGGCGGAGCAGACTTGATGGGCCAAAACGGCCTAATTCTGCTCCTATATCTTCGGGTCTTGTGGTTCCTCGGTGGATACCGACACGATCATGGGGAGGGCATACCGACTCCTTGCAGGCAGCAGCAGGAATTGAACCTGGGTCTCTGGTAGTGTAAAGTGTTGTGCTAGCCATTGTGCTACCATGCCACCCTGGATCAAGGTTCAGGGAGGTTCATGTGAGTCTGGGTGCAAGTGAAGACAAGTCCTGGATAAAGAAAAATGCCTAAACTCGGTGTGTGTGTGTGTGTGTGTTTGCCTCGTCAGGCTTGGGTGAGGTTCAGTATTTGATAGGTGTTTCCATTTTTGTTCTTATTTGTTCATCCTTTTCTGTTAGGGACCTCAGTCTCCCAGATAAACTCTTCTGTACCAGGTTCACCGAGCTGCAACTCCTGAAAGATCGTATTGAAGTACTGGGGCTGCATTTCGATGACCTTCGAGCATATGGGAGAATGAGGAGGTGATAGATAGGAGGAACAGAGAACTAGTCACCCCTGGAAGAGCAGAGAGGTGAAGAGGACTGCAGTATTGAGAGGAGATTCCATAGTTAGAGGAACAGAGCTGAGATTTTGTGGACGTGATAGAGACACTCAGATGATCTGTTCACTCCCTGGTGCCAGGGCCAGGGATGTCTCAGAGCAGGTCCAGGGCATTCTCAATTGTGAGGGTGAGCAGCCAGAAGTCTTGTTACATATTGGCAATAACGACTGGAGTAGACAAGGTGAAAAGGTCCTGAGAGAGATTTTGGGGAGTGAGGTAGAAAGCTGAAAACAGGTCCTCCAGGACTGTAATTTGTGTATTGCTGCCTGTGCCACGTGACAGTGAGGCGAAGAATAAGACGATATGGCAGGTGAATGCCATATCATTTCATCCAGCTGTATGTCTGTTTACCCCACCTCCTCCCTCCCTGTTCTATTTCTCCATTCCCTATCCCTTGTCTATCTCCTCATTTACTGGGGCCCTGCAGACTTGTAATCTATTTTCCAACCAGCCCACCACAAGTTGTCAGGAATTTTGGACCCTCCTCCTTCCGAATCAGAATCAGAATCAGGTTCATTTTCATAGGCATGTGATATGAAATTTGTTAACTTAGGAGCAGCTGTTCATTGCAATACATAATCTAGCAGAGAGAGAAAAAAAGATAATTATAAATAAAATAAAACATAATAAACAAACAAGTAAATCAATTGTGTATATTGAATAGATTTCCTGTTCTCCTGTTCTCCCTCTCTCACCTCGAGATGGTCTGGAGGTCTTAAGTTTCGGGACTTCACCTTGTTATGTATCCCTAGGGTTCATATTTTCTGTGGACAATCACTTTAAAATGTCGGGAGAATGAGACTGGCTTTTGGACACTGTTTGAGCTGTTGCAGAGAGAGAGAGAGAGGGAGGTGCCCAATACAGTGAGAGAGGGAGGGAGACAAAAACTGCTCGAAAGTTTGATGTTATGGTTTCTCTGAAAGTCGTTTACCTTTCCGCAAGGACACCTGCCTGCTTGCAAAGTTCCTGCAGAGAGGGGAGGGGGGAGCAGGTTGACGGACAGCTGGTATCCAACACATGGAGGTAAAAGCCAGGTCTGCTGAGACACACCACGAGACACGCAGTTTCGGACACCGAACGAGCTTTGTTGCACCCACGGGCAGGTGGGTTTTTTGGAGGATCGATTTGGGGAAATCGATCAGTGGCTCTCAGTGTGAAAATGTGTGACCAGTGGGGAATTATTTGTGTGCCCCCCCCCCCCTTGCCTGGGTGATAATTCCACCACAGAAGAACGGTCGCCTTTGTTTGTGGTCACAGTCGGTGACTATAAAGGAGGAGAAGAGGGGAGAAGGTTTGAAACAGAAGAAACCTAGTGACAAAGAGGTCAGTGTTTGGACTCTCTCCTCTGTAGCCCGTAAGGGTGAGTTTAAGTTCCATTCGAATACGAAGGTGTGACTGTCACGTAGTTAATCCACAGGAGTGGGTTCTCTGGTGAGGGGGAAACCTTTGTGAATACCACATTTGTGTTTACCCTTGTTTGGGTGTGGTAGTTCAATGAAGAAAGGCACCCCTGTATGTCATGGAACTGGATAAGTGGCTATCACAGTTGTCTGTTTGGGGTAATCTGGTGTGGGAATTACCTGTGTGTGATAATCCTCACCTGGGTTGGTAGTTTTACCACTTGAAGACCATAAGACCATTAGACAAAGGAGCAGAAGTCGGCCATTCGGCCCATCGAGTCTGTTCCGCCATTTCGTTATGAGCTGATCCAATCTCCCCTTTAGTCCCATTCACCCACCTTCTCACCGTAACCTTTGATGCCCTGACTACTCAGATACCTATCAATCTCTGCCTTAAATACACCCAATGACTTGACCTCCACTGCTGCCCGTGGCAACAAATTCCATAGATTCACCACTCTCTGGCTAATTTTTTTTCGCATCTCTGTTTTGAATGGGCGCCCTTCAATCCTTAAGTCATGCCTTCTCGTACTAGATTCCCCCACCATGGGAAACAACTTTGCGCCATCCACTCTGTCCATGCCTTTCAACATTCGAAATGTTTCTATGAGGTTCCCCCTCATTCTTCTAAACTCCAAGGAGTACAGTCCAAGAGCGGTCAAATGTGCCTCATATGTTAACCCTCTCATTCCCAGAATCATTCTAGTGAATCTTCTTTGACCCCTCTCCAATGTCAGCACGTCCTTTCTTAAATAAGGAGCCCAAAACTGCACACAGTACCAGTGCCTTATAGAGCCTCAACATCACATCCCTGCTCCTATACTCTATTCCTCTAGAAATGAATGCCAACATTGCATTCACCTTCTTCACCACCGACTCAACCTGGAGGTTAACTTTAAAGATATCCTGCACGAGGACTCCCAAGTCCCGTTGCATATCAGAACTTTGAATTCTCTCCCCATTTAAATAATAGTATGCCCGTTGATTCCTTCTACCAAAGTGCATGACCATACACTTTCCGACATTGTAATTCATTTGCCACTTATTTGACCCTTCTCCCAATCTATCCAAGTCTCTCTGCAGACTCTTTGTTTCCTCAGCACTGCTGGCCCCTCCACCTATCTTTGTATCTTTGAAGATGGTACCTCAGTGATAAGCTACTGTTGGTGATAATACATACGTGGATTCTGTTTGAGTATCCTGTGGCCACCGCTTTGGGATGACCTGTAGCTGAATTCAGGAGTGGCACCAGTTGTGTTGAAAGGATATTCGTTGAAGATCACTGCCGGTGATACTTCGTGTGGGGAGTGGAACAACTTCAGAGATAAAACCCACTGTTACTGTTATTTTGGAATATTGACATAATTGGCTTCTCACAACATATGCCTTTGGATTAAAAATCTCTCTCTCTTACCAATAACAGCAACCTCGTGCATTGAACTGACCTTCCTTGCATATCATCGTAAGATTGGATTCATTTACCCATAGACTTGAAGAAGCTTGTTTTTCCTATTTCCACACTTATGTTTAGGATATAACCTAGATATGTTAATTAATAACCAAATAACAATTATGTTATTGGAGAGAGTTCAGAGGAGGGTCACAAGGATAATTCTGGGTATGAAGGGGTTAACAGAAGAGGAGCACTTGGCAGCTTTGGGCCTGAATTCACTGGAATTTAGAGGTATTCAGGGGGATCTCATTGAATCCTACCGAATGCTGAAAGGACTAGATAGGGTGGATGTGGAAAGGATGTTACCTGTGGTCAGGGTATTGAGAACTAGAGGGAACAGCCTCAAAACTGAGGGGTGACTCTTTAGAACAGATGTAAGGAGGATTTTTTTAAGCCAGAGTTTAGTAAACCTGTGGAATGCTCTGCTATAGACTGCAGTGGAGGCTAAGTCCGTGGGTATATTTAAGGGAGAAGTTGATTGTCTCCTGATCAGTCAGGGCATCAAAGGAGAAGGCAGGTGTATGGGGTTGAAGGGATCCGGGATCAGCCATGAAGAAATGGCGGAGTGGACTTGATGGGCTGAATGGCCTAATTCTGCTCCTATGTCTTATGGTCTAATATTTGTGAATGTAACCAGCGCTGCCATGCCTCCGTTCTCCTCCTTTCCCTCTCACCCTGAAGTGCAACTGGAGGGTTAAGGAACTTGACCAGAACATGTAGTTTGTCTTTTCCATCATCCACCCTGTCCGGTCCCTGCATGCGGACCACAATTTCACCAAGACCAGAGATGACTGTGTGTCTGCGTTTCCACTCTGCTGCCCTGCACGGTTCGCTGGAATCTCCCAGGCTGCACTTCCCATGCTTGCCTCTGTCTGGTGGTTTTCCCAGTCTCCCCTGGTTAGTGTGGACGGTTGCCCGGACCTCAGCTGACGGCTGTCTGGTGCAACATAGAGAAATGTCAGCGCAGCTGGAGATATTGTCCTTGAGAGAAATATTGGATGGTGAACCCTGCTCCCCTCCCTCTTGTGCATCTCTGGGGTTTTACAGTCAAGTGGGTTATCAGTTTTAATATTGATATTGTTTCATGATTATGATTGTCCATCACAGGAAGCAGCATCTCCCCTGTGGTCTGTTGTCGATATTTCTCACTGTCTCAGTCAAGCAGTCTGGATAATGAAAGACCGACCCAGTTCTGACATTCTCCCTTCTCCTCTCTTCCATCATGCAGAAAATACAAAAACCTGTATGTACCACCAGGCTCAGAGACAGATTCTATCACACTGTTATAGACTATTGAACAGCCCTCTTGTAAAATGGTGCACAATCGACCCCGTTATGATCTTGCACTTTTTTTGTTGACCTGCACTGTACTTTCTGTGTAGCTGTTACGCTTTATTATGCATTGTTACTGTTTTACCGTGATCTACCTCAATGCACTGTGTCATGATCTGATCTGTATGAACACTCTGCAAGACAAGCTTTTCAGTGTATCTCTGTACTTTTGACAATAATACACCAAAACCAGTAATAGATCAATACAAGTCACAGGGAAGTGAGGGGGAATTTCTTCCCTCAGAGGGTGGTGAGAGTGTGGAATGAGCTGCCAGTGGAAGTGTTGGATGTGGGTTTGATTGTAACATTGAAGAGAAGTTTGGAGAAGGATACCACCTGGTTTTAGATGGGGAAAATCTTTCCTGCTCTCTGCCTTACCTGTACCCCATGCTTGCCTGAATGAGCCTTCCTCGCTTTGCCATAGAGGATCTCCCACCACTTGGACCATGGTATCTGCTCACAACTACCACTGGACAGGAGGTGCAGGAGACTGAAGTCCCAGACCGTGGTGCAATGGTAGAGTCATCCATGTACCATTGTAGGAAGGATGTGGAAGATTTAGAGAGGGTGCAGAGGAGATTTATCAGAATGCTGCCTGGATTTGAGAGTATGTCTTATGTTGATAGACTAAGTGAGCTAGGGGCTTTGCTTGTTGGAGCCAAGGTGGACGAGAGGAGACTTGAGGGTTAGATTGATCTTAAAATATTTTAAAAATTGTATTGAAAGGGCAGGCAGTGAGATAAAGGGGTTGGAGTGGTTCTCTTCATAAAAAAGCAATGAAATCAAATCCTTAGAAAGAGATAAAATAAGATTGATGTAGATCATTGTGGGTAAATTCATGAAACTGCAAGGGTAAAGAGAACCTGATGGAAGTTACATACATGCCTCTAAACAGTGGCCAAGATGTGGGATATAAATTCAAATGGGAGATAGGAAAAGTACATGAAAACAAGACAATGTTACGATCGTCATGAGGATTTCAGTATGCAGGTTGATTGGAAAAGTTAGGTTGGTACAGGATACCAAGAGAGAAATTTGTAGAATGCCTATGAGATGGCTTTTTTAGAGCAGCTTGAAGTTGAGAACAGTAGGGAAAAGGCAATTCTGGATTGGGTGTTGTGTAATGAACCGGATTTGATTAGGGAGATTAAGGTAAAGGAACCCTAGGAGGCAGTGATCATAATATGCTAGAATTCACCCTGCAATTTGAGAGGGAGAAGACAAAGTCAGATGTATCAGTATTATATTGAATTACTTGGATTTTCAGAATGCCTGTGACAAGGTGCTGCTAATGAGACCACTGAACAAGAGCCTGTTGTATTAGAGGAAAGATACAAACATAGATAGAAGATTGGCTGACTCGTAGGAGGCAATAGCCGGGAATCAAGTGGGCTTATTCTGGTTGCCCGCTGTCTACGGAATGCTCCGCAGGAGTCGATGTTGGGACCGCATCTATTCACATTATATGTCAATATTTGAATGATGGGAATGATAGCTTCGTGGCCAAGTTTGCAGCCGATATAAAGATTGGTGAAGGGGCAGGTTTGATGAAGAAGCAGGGAGTATACAGATGGACTTGGACAGATTGAGAGAATAGGCAAAGTTGTGGCAGATAGAAGTGTATAGTTATAGACTTTGATAGAGGAAATATAGGCGTAGACTATTTTTTAAAGGGGAGAAAATTCCAAAATCAGAGGTACGAATGGTTTTGGGAGTCCTTGTGCAGGGTTCCCTAAAGTTTAACTCGTAGGTTGAGTCAGTGTTAAGGAAGGCAAATGTAATATTAACATTGCTTTTGAGAAGACTAGTAGGTAAGAATAAGGATGTAATGCTGAGTCTTTCTCACGTCGGACCACACTTGGAGTATTATCAACTGTTTGGGGCTCCTTATCCGACGTTTGGAGAGTGTCCAGAGGAGGTTCACAATAATGGTTTCAGTAATGAAAGGATTAATGTATGAGAAGCGTTTCATGGCTCTAGGCTTGTACTCAATGGATTTCAGAAGAATGAGGGGGATTCTCATTGAAACCTATCCAACATAGAAAAGGCCTAGATAGAGTGAATATTAACTGCAGTGGGCAAGTGTAGAACCAAAGGGCACAACCTCAGAATAGATGGACATCCATTGAGAACAGAGGTGAGGAGGAATTTCTTTTGCCAGAGGGTGGTGAATCTGTGGAATTCATTGTGAAGGACGGGTGTGGAGGCCAAGTCATTTAGTATAATTAAGGTGGAGGTTGATTGTTTCTTCATCAGTGTGTCAAAGGTTATGGAGAGAATGCAGGAGAATTGGGTTGAGAAGGATAATAAATCGACCATGATAGAACAGCAGAGCGGACTCGATGGACTGAATGGTCTAATCCTGCTCCCATGCCTCATGATATAAAAGGTCAGCACCCTCACCCCTTCCTCCCTCACCTCATCATGGATAGGGTTCCTCTGTCCTCTCTTACTATGCCACCAGCCTCCGCACCCAGCACAGAAGTCCTCAGTAATTTCTGCCATGTCCAACAGGATTCCACCACCAAGTTCTTACCTTCTCTCCCACTTTCTGTTTTCCGCAAGGATTGCTCCCTCCGCGATTCTCTTGTCCATTAATTCCTTCCCACTGACCTCCTTCGTGAAACTTATCCTTGCAAATGGAACAAGCTACACCTGTCCCTACACCTCCTCCCTCACTACCATTCAGGATCCCACACAGTCCTTCCCGGTGAGGCAACACTTCAGCTGTGGGTCTGTGGGGCCATCGAACGTATCCTGTGCTTGTGGCGTGACCTCCTATATATCAGTGAGACCCGACGTAGACTGGAAGACCATTTTGCTGAGCACCTGTGCTCCATCCGCTAGAACAAGCAGGATGTCCCAGTGGCCACCCATTTTAATTCCACTTCCCATTCCCATTCTGACGTGTCTGTCGACGACCTCCTCTACTACTGCAATAAGGCCACACTGAAGGAACAACACCTTATATTCTGCCAGGGTAGTGTTCAACTTGATGATATGAACATTGATCTCTCGAACTTCTGGTAATGGCCCTCTTCCCTCCACCTCACACCTCTCCTTCACCATTCCCCATTCGCGATTCTCTCTCTCATCCCATCTCCTTATGTTCCCCTGAACTCCCTCTGGTGCTACTCCCCCTTCTCTTTCTTCCATAGCCTTAGACAATAGACAATAGACAATAGGTGCGGAAGTAGACCATTCGGCCCCTCGAGTCTGCACCGCCATTCTGAGATCATGGCTGATCATTCACTATCAATACCCAGTCCCTGCCTTGTCCCCATATCCCTTGATTCCCCTATCCATCAGATATCTATCTAGCTCCTTCTTGAAAGCATCCAGAGAATTGGCCTCCACCGTCTTCCGAGGCAGTGCATTTCACACCTCCACAACTCTCTGGGAGAAGAAGTTTTTCCTCAACTCTGTTTTAAATAACTGACCTCTTATTCTCAATCCATGCCCTCTGGTACTGGACTCTCCCAACTTCTGGAACATATTTCCTGCCTCAATCCTATCAAATCCTTTAATTATCTTAAACGGTTCAATCAGATCCCCTCTCAATCTCCTCAATTCCAGTGTGTTCCTTCTGTCCTTTCCTATCAGACCCCCCCACCTCCATGTCCAGTGCTTATCTCTTTCACCAATCAACTTCCCAGCTCTGTACTTCACCCTTCTCCACTTCCTGGCTTCACCTATCACCTACCACCTTGTATTTCTTCTACTCCTCCTCCCACCTTCTTCCCCTCACTTCTGGTCTTTTTTTCTCTTCCTGATGAAGAGTCATGGTTTGAAACGTCAACTATTTGCTCTTTTCCACAGATGCTGCCTGGGCTGCTGGGTTTCCCCGGCATGTTGTGTGTGTTGCCAATTAAACATATCATCTTTCTTCACAATCTCTGTATCTTCCATTGTTTTCACATTCATGTAAAGAGTACGTTTTTGGAAGGTGGAAGGAAACCCGGATGAAACCCATGCAGTGACGGGGAGAACATGCAAATTCCTTATAGACAACTGTGAGAATTGAACCCCGATTGCTGAGCACCGGCTCTGTAATAGTGTTACACTAATTGTAATGTTATCACGCCATCCCCATCATGGAAACACTTTTGCCAGGACTGTTATGGTTCTGGAAGGTAGCTCAACCCTCCTCGGCTTGTCAAGGAGATTTAGCGGCTGGGCAATAAATGTTGGTCTTATCAAAGAAAAAACTGAATGAATTAGGGAACTGGAGGTGCAGCTCGATGACCTTTGTCTGGTTAGGGAAAGTGAGGGGGTGATAGAGTGATACACGGGCCTGGCAATGGACGAACCCAAGTGCAGAACACGGGCGCGGAGGCTGAGTCCGGAGGCATTATTGACGTAGCGAGCGTGGAATCGGTATTCAGGAGCGATGCTAGACTTAGAACTGGCAGTCCTAAGAACCATGGAACGAGGTTAATCACACCGGAGTCGACCAACGAACTGGAAGCTCCTTGTTGTGATCACAGGGTCTTTATCCTGCATTTGCTGATGGAAAACAGGTGTGTGTAGCTAGTGGAACCTGAGAATGATTGGAAACTAAACAAGGGGATTGAGGCCCAATTCCTGGGGTAAGTAGCAAGGTGGGGGATTGCCAGAAGGGACCATGACATAGAGAGGAGCTATAGGCAAGTATAGGTAAGTCTCCTGGGGCCTCGGGAGATGGATAAGTACTTGAGTGACCTTGGCCTTTTCTACTTGGAACGACAGAGGGTGAGAGGTGACTTGACAGAGGTGTACAAGATAATGAGAGACATTGATAGTCAGAGGTTTTTTCCCCAGGGCTGAAATGGCTAGCACAAGAGGGAATGGTTTTAAGGTGCTTGGAAGTAGGTACAGAGGAGCTGTCAGGGGTAAGTTTTTTTATGCAGAGAGTGGTGAGAACATGGAAATGGCTGCCGGCGGCTCTCTTGGATGCAGAAATGATAGGGTCTTTTAAGAGACTCCTGGATGGGTACATGACCTTAGAAAAATAGAGGGCTATGGGTAGAGCCTTGGTAGTTCTAGGGTAGGGATATGTTTAGCACCGCTTTGAGGGCCGAATGGCCTGTATTGTTCTGCATGTTTTCTATGTTTCTGTGTTTCTAAGTGGGTAACAGTCAGGGAGGGAAGGGCAAGAGCCATATACTAGAGAGTACCCCTGTAGCTGTCCCCCTTAAGAATAAGTACTTTTGTTTGAATATTGTTGGGGAGGATGGCCTACCTTGGGAATCAACAGTGACCGCGCCTCCGGCACAGAGTCAGTCCTTGTGTCTCAGAAGTGAAAGGAAGAGGATGGCAGCAGTGAAAGGGGACTCTATACTTGGGGGGGGGGGGGGGTGAGGTCAGACAGGCAATTCCGTGGACGCGGGAAAGAAACAGGGATGGTAGTTTGTCTACCAGGTGCCTGGGTCCAGGATGTTTCTGATCATGTCCACCATATCCTGAAGTGGGAAGGAGAACAGCTGGAGGTCATGGTACATATTTGTACCGACGGTACAGGTAGGAAAAGGGAAGGAAATCCTGAAAACAGACTACATGGTATTAGGAAGGAAATTGAGAAGCAGGTCCACAAGGGTAGTAATCTCGAAATTACTGCCTGTGCCACGCGACAGTGAGTATAGGAATAGACTGAGGTGGAGGATAAATGCGTGGCTGAGGGATTGGAGCAGAGCGTAGGGATTCAGATTTCTGGATCATTGGGACCTCTTGGAGCAGGCATGACCTGTACAAAAAGGACGGGTTGCACTTGAATCCGAGGCCGAACAATATCCTGGTGGGGAGGTTTGCTAAGGTTATTGGGGAGAGTTTAAACTAGAATTGCTGGGGGGTGAGAAACGAACTGAAGAGATGGAGGAAGGGGAGGTTGGCTCACAAGTCGAGAAAGCTTGCAGGCAGTGTGAGAGGAAGGATAGGGAAGTGATAGAGAAGAGATGCGCCCAGACTGATGCTTTGAGATGTGTTTATTTTAATGCAAGAAGTATTATGTACACAGCGTGGATCCGTACTTGGAGCTACACTACTGTGAACATTATAGAGAACCCCTCGACTTGTCCCGAGTCCCCACAGTATACCATGACCTGGGACAGGTATTTAGTAAACAACGGGCTCTTTCCCTACCTCCGCACTGTCCGTATGATTGTGCCATCAACCTTCTCCCCGGGGCCTCGCTACCCACCAGTTGTCTCTATAACCTATCCTGGCCGGAGAGAGAGGCCATGGAGAAATACGTTAGCGAGTCCCTTGCGGCGGGCATTAGACCTTCATCCTCCCCGATAGGCGCCAATTTCTTCTTTGTGGAAAAGAAGGATGGGTCGCTTCGTCCTTGTATTGACTATCGAGGCCTAAACAATGTAACAGTTCAAATAAGTACCCACTACCCCTCATTAATTCGGCATTTGAAACACTGCATGGAGCCACCATCTTCTCGAAGTTGGACCTTCGTAACGCCTACCATCTAGTCAGGATGAGGGAGGGGGACGAATGGAAGACGGCCTTCAATACACCTCTGGGTCACTTCGAATATTTAGACATGCCGTTTGGCCTCACCAGCGCCCCCGCCATTTTTCAAGCCCTAATCAATGATGTGCAGAGGGACTTTATTAATCGCTTCGTATTCGTTTACCTCGACGATATCTTGATATTTTCTAGCAGTCCCTAGGAACACACTCACCATGTCCGTCTAGTCCTCCAGAGACTGTGGGAAAACCAGTTATTTGTGAAGGCGGAGAAATGCGAATTCTACATTTCCTCGGCCAGCTTCCTGGGTTATATCATTGAGAGCGGGCAGGTGAGAGCTGACCCCGATCCGGGCGGTTGAAGAATGACCTAGGCCCACGACCCGTAAGCTACTTCAGCGATTCCTGGGGCTTGTGAACTCCTACCGCCGATTTATCAGAGACTACAGTCGAGTGGCGGGCCCCTTACCCGGCTTACATCGCCTACCACACCTTTTTGTTGTGACCCCGAAGCACACTCGGCGTTCACTGGCCTGAAGAGGCGCTTCACAACCGCTCCCATCCCGGTCCATCCGGACCCTTCCCGCCAATTCATTTTTGAGGTGGACGCCTCTGACTCTGGGATAGCAGCAGACCTGTCTCAACGATCAAGTTCAGACGAAAAGCTTCACCCCTGTGCCTTCTTTTCTCGCCGTCTGCATTCGGCCGAGCGGAATTACGACGTGGGGAATCGGGAGCTGCTGGCGGTCGATTTCGCATTGGACGAATGGAGGCACTGGCTGGAGGGTCGGAACGCCCGTTTGTTGTTTGGACCGATCATCAGAACCTGGGTTATATTTAGACCGCCAAACATTTGAGCTCCCACCAGGCCCGTTGGGCATTATTCTTTGGACGGTTCAAGTTTCCCTCATGTACTGTTCAGGGTCCAAGAACAGGAAGCCGGACGCGCTCTCCCGCCAATACAACTCCAAGGAGGACCTTTCCAGCCCAGAGACTATCCTCCCACCATCCTGTGTGGTAGCAACCCTCACTTGGGAGATCGAGTCCAAAGTACAGGAACCCGACGGGACGGCCCTGACCCCGGCAGTGGACACAGCGATCGCCTGTTTGTGCCCATTCCGTTAGATCTCAGGTTGTTCAGTGGGGACACAAGTCTCTGTTCACCTGCCACACCGGGAGTGACCGGACCCCAGCTCTACTGAAAAAACACTTTTGGTGTCCTTCCATGGAGGCGGATACCTGTTCCTATGTTACGGCATGTTCCATCTGCACCCGTGGAAAAGCCTCTCATCGGCCACCTGCGAAGTTACTTCGTCCTCTATCGGTCCCTGGCGTCCCTGGTCGCACATCGCCCTACACTTCGTCACCGGTCTACCCCCTTCCCGAGGAAACACCACCGTACTCACCGTGGTAGACCGGTTCTCTAAGACGGTGCACTTCGTAGCCCTCCTTACACTCCCTTCTGCTCAGAAATCCGCAGATCTTCTCATCCGCCACGTCTTCCGCCTCCACGGAATCCTCGTGAACATCGTCTCCGATCGAGGTCCCCAGTTCGTCTCGCAGGTAAGGAACGCCTTCTGTCAGGCCTTGGGTGCATTGGTCAGCCTGTCATCCGACTTCCACCCCCAGACGAACGGGCAGACGGAACGGGTCAACCAGGACCTGGAGGCGACGCTACTTGTGTAATGGCAAACAACCCGTCTACCTGGAGCGACCACTTCCCGTGGGTTGAGCTGCCTGGTGAGAGAGATTTGGGAGGAGACAAGCACGGCCCTGCTCAGAACAACAAATCGCAATAAGAAGACGGCCGACAGACACCGGACTCCGGCGCCTGAGTACCGACCTGGGCAGGTGGTGTGGCTTTCATCCAAGTACATCCCGCTCAAGAATGAACCTAGTAAACTCGCCCCTCGCTTCCTGGGACCTTTCGAGGTCGAAAGCATCATTAACCCCACAGTAATCCGGCTTAAGCTCCCGAAGTCTATGCACATCCACCCTGCATTTCACGTCTCTCAAGTAAAACCAGTTTTCATCAGCCCCTTGTGTCCTCCGATTGAAACCCCTCCACCCGCCCGGATTATGGACAACCATCCGGCATACACTGTTCGGTGAATACTGCATTTGTGCCTTCGGGGCAAGAGCCTCCAAAACCTAGTTGACTGGGAAGGGTTTCAGTCCAGAAAAGCGTTCCTGGGTTCCCCGCTCCTTCATCCTGGACCCCTCCTTCATCCAAGACTTCCATCAGGACCATCCAGGCAAGCCTGGAGGATCACCTGGAGGCTCCCGTTGAGGCTTGGGTGCACTGTCATGGTCCCGTCTGGTAGTTCCCATTACCTCTTTAACTGTGCCCTAACCCCCTTGCCTGATTTCCAATCATCCCCAGTTCAGCAAATTGCACATACCTGCTTCCCATCAGTAAATGCAGGGTAAAATCCCGGAATCACAACAAGGAAGTGCCAGGCCATTGTTCAACTCCTGTATGAGTAACCTCGGTTCATAATTATTTAGGACTGCCAGTTCGAAGTTCTGCATCCTCTCCCGGATTCTCCACGTGAACCTAGTCTCTGTATAAAGACTCTACGGGATACCGGCTCTCGGTTTGCAGTGGTGCTAACACATAATGACTCTGCTTCAGCGCCTGTGTCCTACACCTGTGTTCATCCCCAGCCACGTCCTTGCACACTTGGAAGCATAAATAGGGAACGGATGTTCTCAGGGCAATGTACAGCAGAGATGTGGCAAATGTTGAGGAGATATTTGCTTGGCCTTCTGCATAGGTACATTCCAATGAGACAGGGAAAGGATGGTAGGGTATAGGAGCCATGGTGTAGAAAAGCAGATGAAAATCAAGCCAAAAAAGAAGAGAAAAGCTTATGAAAGGTTCAAAAAATTAGGTAATGATAGAGATCTAGAAAAATATAAGACTAGCAGGAAGGAGCTTAAGAATGAAATTAGGAGACAGAAAGGGACATGGGAAGGCCTTAGCAAGCAGGGTTACGGAAACCCCCAAGGCATTCTACAAGTAAGTGAAGAGCAAGAAGATAAGACGTGAAAGAATAGCACCAATCAATTGTGACAGTGGAAAGGTATGTATAGAACCAGAGGGGATAGCAGAGGTACTTAATGAAGACTTTGCTTCAGTATTGACAAAGGAAAAGGACCTTGGAGATTATAGGGATGACTTGCAGCAGACTAAAAAGCTTGAACATATGGACATTAAGAAAGAGGATATGCTGGAGCTTTTGGAAAGCATCACTGGGATCGGACGAGATATACCGCAGGCTACTGTGAGAGGCGAGGGAGGAGATTGCTGAACCTCTGGCAATGATCTTTGCAACATTAATGGGGACAGGAGAGATTCTGGAGGATTGTAAGGTTGCAGATGTTGATCCCTTATTCAAGAAAGGGGGTAGAGATAGCTCAGGAAACATAGACCAATCAGTCTTATATCAGTGATTGGTTAGTCACCCAATTTCCCTCAGGATCAATAAAGTATGTCTGTCTGTCTGTTGTTAGAGAAGATCCTGAGAGGCAGGATTTATGAACATTTGGAGAGGTGTAATATGATCAGGAATAGTCAGCATGGCTTTGTCAAAATTAGGTGGTGCCTTACGAGCCTGATTGAATTTTTTGAGGATGTGACTTCATAAGTTGATGAAGGTAGAGCAGATCTAGCGTATATGGATTTCAGCAAGGCATTTATTTCATAAGGTGCCCTCAATGTAAGGCTTATTGAGAAAGCAAGTAGGCTTGGGATCCAAGGTGTGGTTGCTTTGTGGTTCCATAATTGGCTTGCCCACAGAAAGCAAAGAGTGGTTATAGATGAGTCATATTCAGTCCTGGCCCTACGTCCTGTACCCAAGGAGGGATCCCAGCTCGGTGTTCCATGTTCATGTCGCTCCCTCGACCGAGGCTCTGGGTTCTCGTCATGTTCATGTGCTTCGGCCAACACAGAAGAACCTTGCCCAGCCCGGTGCTGGGATTCTCTTGACTGTGCTGGGGTTCCCTTGTCCAGGAGTCTTATGTCCAGTCCTGTTGTCTCTCCCTCGACCAAGACTCTGGGTTCTCGTCATGTCCGTGTGCCTTGCCCAGCACAGGAGTACCTTGCCCAGCCCGGTGCTGGGATTCCGTCGTCCTGTGCTGAGGTTCCCTTGCCCCATCCAGGAGTCTCTCGTCCCGTACTGTGCCTCTCCTCATCCTTTAGCCACGTCTTGTCATCGCTGGGTTCTGGAGTCCGAGCCTGAGTCAAGACCCAGGTTCTAAGTCCTTGTCCAGTCTCTGGTTTGGAGTCCAAGCCCGAGCTCCTAGTCAGCAGTTCCATGTCATGGTTCCCTATCCTAGTCAGGTCCTAGCTCAGGTCTGGAGTCCTTGTCTTGTCCAGGCCGATGTCATGTCCAGCGTCTTTTCTTCCTCTGTTCCCCTGCTTCCTTCTCATGCCTAGGCCTGTTCCTGGTAGTTCAGTGTCTGTGTCTTGCATTTGGGTCCACTCCCTATTAGAGGCCATATGGGTGGAGCTGAGAAACAGGAAAGGTATGTTAATGGGGTTGCATTATAGACCACCCAACTGTCAGTGAGAATAAGAGGAGCAAATCTGCAGAGTGATAGCAGATAACTGCAGGAAACATAAATTTGTGATAGTAGGGGATTTTAATTTTCCACATATTGATTGGGATTCTCATACTGTTAAAGGTCTAGATAGGGTAGTGTTTGTAAAATGTGTTCAGGAAAGTTTTCTAAATCGATATATAGAGGTACCAACTAGAGAGGATGCAATGTTAGATTTCCTATTAGGAAATAAGTTAGGGCAGGTGACGGAAGTGTGTGTAGGGGAACACTCTGGATCCAGTGATCATAACACCAATAGTTTCAACTTGATCATGGATAAAAATAGATCTGGGATATGGCCCAGGTGCAGGTCTGTGGGACTAGGCAGAAAAATGGTTTGGTACCGCCAGGAAGGGCCTATTTCTGTGCTGTAATGTTCTATGGTTCTATGAGTTGTACAACCTCAAGATAACTGGGTTTTGAGATTAGGACTAGTACCCGGGGAACTGGAATTATTAGACAGCCACTACAGCCAATGCATTACTAATAACAGTTGTCAGGATTTAAAAACGATTTTTTCTGCAGAGAAAAAGGTCACCCTGACACAGTGGTGTCAAGAAGACAACCTCTCCCTCAATGTCGCAAAATCAAAGGAGCTGGTTGTGGATTACAGGAGGAATGGAGACAGATTAACCCCTATTGATATTAATGGATCTGGGGTTGGGAGGATGAACGGCTTTAAATTCCTCAACATAAACATCATGGAGGATCTCATGTGATCTGTACATACCGGCTGTGTGGTGAAAAAGGCACAACAGCATGTCTTTCACCTCTGATGGTTGAAGAAGTTTGGTATGGGCCCTGAAATTCTAAGAACTTTCTGCAGGGGCACAATTGAGAGCACCCTGACTGGCTGCATCACTGCCTGGTATGGGAACTGTACTTCCCTCAATCGCAGCATTCTGCAGATGTCATGGTCCGGTCCCCTAACTACTCATTCAGTTAATTTCCTTTTCTCCGTGTTCCACTGGGCTCCTTGATTAGGGCACCTGATCTTCATTTGAACCAGCAGCCTATAAACTCCCGCTTTCCTCTAGTCACTGCTGGTTTCTCACCTTAGCAAGTTCCAAGCCGCCGAGCATAAGGGACCATCTTCATGAGCTTCTCCTGTCAAGATTCGTATTGTCAGTAGTTGGTTGGTTTCGTTGTCTCATTCCCAGCTGAGTAGATCCGGCCATTTGTCGCTACCCTGAGATGGGAATTCTGTCTCTTCGTATCTAGCTGAGGATTGCTGGCCATTTGCCACTCCTCCAAGCCAAGATATGAATCGTCTGTCTTTGATTGTCGTTGTCGTCTCCGAGTCCCAAGTTCCGTCCAGGTCCAGGCTCTGAGTCCCAGTCAAGTCAGGGCTCCGAGTCAGGACTGGACCGGGACTCTGAGTCCAGATCCAGTCCAAGTCATGTCCAAGTCCCTCTCCGTTTTAAGTCTCCGTGCCACTTGGGTCCACTCCTTGAGTCGCTCCAGAAGCCCCGTGCAACAACAGAGAGTGGTGCGGACAGCCCAGAACATCTGGAGATGTGAACTTCCCACTATTCAAGACACTTACAAAGGCAGGTGTGTAGAAAGGGCCAGTAGGATCATTGGCGACCCAATTCACCCCAACCACAAACTGTTCCAGCTGCTACCATCTGAAAAACGGTACCACATCATAAATGTCAAGACCAACAGGCTCGCAGGCAGCTTCTTCCAGCAGGCCATCAGACTGGTTAATTCATGCTGATGCAACTGTATTTTATATTAAATTGTCAAAATATTTATTATAATTTACTATAAATGCACATGTAAGGGTTTCTTCTTTCATGTTAGTTGCTAGGTCTTCTAATAAAATGGCTTCACTGAAATGTTAACTGCTGAGGTAGTGGGTTATCTGTGTAGCAGCATGTTTGGGTTATAACTGATAACGGGGCTTTGGAATTCAGTGTTAACCAATGGAAGAGATGTTATTCGTTCTGTCTATATGAAAGCTGTAAGTTTGCGCTGGCTTCAGGGAGAAGGTGCGAGGAGGATGAAGAGAGAAGACACGGCTGGAGGAGTCAGTGGGTTGTAAGACCGTCTGGGGCTTGGGCTTTGGACGGGAACCCAGAGGTCGGCAATGATTGAAGGAGGATCAGTGAAGAGAAAAATCCATGAGCTCCAACAATTTGTGCACTGGACTGTCTAATGAGATTGTTGGCGCCTTTTTATTTTATATTTTGTTTCTCTACTAACCCCATAGTCAAATATAAAATCTTAATTGTTTAACCGCACATTGTCTACTGCTGGTTATTTCGGGGTACTGATTTTACACAGGGGACACCACACGCAGCATCAACCCAAACGAGAGTGCTAAGGTTTGGCTGGGCCGGTGGTTATCACTCTGTGATCATGCCACCAGGCAAAGCAAGTGTTAGACACATTTAACCGGATACGTACCGTAAAGACTTTTGCTCCTCATATTTATGAAGGATGTAAGTAATAAAGTCAATTCAATTCAATTCAATTCAGTGAACGGAGAAAGTGGGTGATAGGAAGACAGGTGGGGACAGGGACATGTTAACCTCAACATTCGGCTGCCCCCGTTGTTATACAGAAACCACTATTTATCACTGTCACATTTACAGTGAAAGTATTTTGTTTGCCTGCCATCCAAACCAATCTTTCCGTGTGTTTGTGTCGTCCTTACACTGAGGATGCATGATGGAATGCATTGAGAGAACTTTCCTCTGTGTCCCTCCCTGGGACTGTGTGTGGAGAGAGATTTGTGCTGTCTACTTAGCCAGGGTGAATGGAGAAAGCTCTGTGTACCCTCTGCGAGGGTGTGGAGAAACCTTTGCCCTGTGTACCTAGTCTGAGCGTGTATGGAGAGACCTTTCTTCTGTGTACATACCCTGGGGGTGTATGGAGAGAGCTTTCCTCAGTATACATACCCTTTTTTTTCTTATTGCAAAATCCTTTATTACAAATATCGGTGCTATACAATATATACAAAACAGTGGCAAACACAATTACTTCACTACAAATAGACAATAGTAGACAATAGACATTACACCAAAATGTTGCCATCTCTATCCACGATGGCATTTACACCCCGCGGAGCCCAATGGTCTCGAATCTCCTCTAAGGTCGCCGTGGACTGCGCATGTTCTTTTTCAATATTTACCCGGGCACGAACATACCCTCTAAACATTGCCAGGCAGTCTACCCAGGGAGATCCTCCCACCACCCGTTTCCAAGACCCTCGGATGGCGGATTTCCTGGGAGTGTGTGGAGAGAGTTGTGCATTGTATTCATACCCTGAGAGTGTGTAGGGAGAGCTTTGCACTGTGTACCTGGCCTGGGAGTGTGCGATGGAGCAGTTCAGAGGGAGACGTTTTCTGTGTCGACCCTGTGCTCGGATTGTGTTTAACCGGTGACACATCACATTGCTGCTTTCAAATAGCAGAGTTTCAGTGTTTGAAAGTTATTCTGCTGACAGGGTATGGCAGTAATCTGGGGAATTGGCCAAAACAATTTCTGATTCGGGACAGATTTCATTCCCTGACTGATATACTTCCACTCACCTGAGATATGAAAGGATACAGAGGTGGGGAGGGGGTGGGGGTTGGACAGTAAGTCAGTCTTGATCCTCTTTGAATGCTGGGGTGGGGTAGAGGGGCTCAGCTTCCTGCAATGTCTCTGCCTCACCTGACATATCTGTGAAACACATCCAGAGCTCGATTTGAGTTTCTCCTTTCCTTCCACTGTTGAAGGAGAGCAAAAGGGAAGTGTAGAAGGTGGAAGTGGCCATGAAAACTTTGAGAAGATGATCTGACCTGTTTAGTGCAGCAGGAAGCGTGCCAGGAATTGTAACCGTTCTCCTGCGACTGCGTATGCCTGAAGGAAGGTGTGGCCCTTCTTCACATGGGGTATGGCCTGAGGGTGTAAGCTCAGCTCTGGTCTGGGACGGGTTGGTGATGAAATTACATGAAGCGCCCCCTTTCTCCCTCCCCCTCTGTTAGTCTTCTTTCTGTCTTTTTCTCTCCCTCTGTCTCCCCCTCTCTCCCAGCCCTTACCCCTCTCTCCCTTCTCTTCCCCTTTTTCATTCTTTCTGCCCCTCTCAATCTTTCTTTCTCATTACCTCTCCATTGTTTAACTTCCTCTTTTCTCCCTTCTGATTTCTCCCTTCAGGTTGTCAGCTTTGCTTCCTTGTTCTACCTCAGGTCCCCTTTTCTGTGTCATTTATTTCCCCAAGTTGTAAGTCTGTTTACCCCACATTTGCCCTCCCTCTCCTCATTCTTGATTTCCAATCCCCATTCCATCTCCTTGTTTACTGAGGCCATGCAACCATGCAGACACACCTGGTGTTCACTTCCCAACCAGCCCATGGGCCCTCCTGTTCGCCATCTCACTTTCACTTCAAGGTGGCCTCAAGGTTTTAACTTTCTTTACTGCACTTGAAAGATCTCCTGTAGAGTTCATTGTGGTAAAGTACTCAACCTATTCTCATTCGGGAGATGAGGTAGAAGGAAAGAAGCAATCTTCGGTCATTAATGGACGTGGGGAAAACAGAGCTTCCAGCGGTTGCCATGTGGAGTGGGGGAGGAGCAGTTGGCTAGCTGCCATTCTTTGTTCTAGTTGCTGGGGATGGGGGTCAAGCCCGGATCTGGAGCCTGTGGTGCAGTGTTTCTACCCACTGTGGTACTGAACCGTTAGTCTTTTTACAGAGGGGTGGGTTAGGATTTCAGACTTCTCCCTCCCCCCTGAATTTATCGAGATGATGTCCTGTGTCCGAACGCTGTGACTATCCCTTAGCTACCATTTTTTTCCTCTGGGAGTTTGGAGAAAAACTTTTGCAGGCACTCTTGCCTTCGCAAGAACAAGCCACACCCCACTTCCAGTGCCAGCACTCTCCCTGTGACTAAGTCCAGGTTTTGGGATCTGCGTCTTGATGACCATAAAACTGATGTTACTGTTTGAAGAAAGAGAGTGGACCTCATTCCTCACCAAGGTCTCTTCCTCACCTGTTCTTTTCACCTTTCTGGCAAGATCGTTGCCAACTAGCCCTCACTGTACCCTGACTCCCTTTAAACCTGTCTCATGGTGGAAGGTTGTGGGGATTTTAAAGATCTTGCTGCATGCCAAGGGCAGTGACAAGAGAAAAACTGAATATTTATTGATGGACTTCCTGATGTCGATCTGTGATCTTCTCTTTAAGGAGGGAGGGGGGCAAAACAAAGGAAATTACAGGCCAGTTGGCCTAAACTGAGTGGTGAGGAAAGTGTTAGAGTCCATTATTAATGATGAGGTTTCGGGGTACTTGGAGACTAATAATAAAATAAGCCAAAGTCAGCATGGTTTCTGTGAAAGGAAATCTTGCCTGACAAATCATATGAGTTCTTCGAGGAAGTAACAAGCAGGGTGGACAAAGGAGAGGCAGTGGATATGGTTTACTTGGATTTTCAGAAGGCCACACTTCTGATAAGGAGATATACTTGAGGCTGCTTAACAAGATAAAATCCTATGGCATTACAGGAAAGGCACTGGCATGGATAGAGGAACGGCGGACAGGCAAGACACAGTGAGTGGGAATAAAAGGGGACTTTGCTGGTTGGCTGCCAGTGGCCTGTGATGTTTGTCAGGGGTCCGTATTGTATCCACCAACTATCACACTGTTTGTCGATGACATGGATAATGGAAACAGTGGCTTGTGGCAAAATTTGCGGATTATACAGAGATAGGTGGAGGGATAGGTCGTGCTGATGAAGAAATGTGATTTCAGCAGGTCTTCGACAGAATGGAAGAATGGGCAGAAAGTGGCAGATGGAATACTACGTTTGGGAATGCATGACGATGCATTTTTCTAAAGCATAGAAACATAGAAAGCATACAGCACTATGCAGACCCTTCGGCCCACAATGCTGTGCTGAACATGTATTTACTTTAGAAAATACATAGGCCTCTATTTTCCTAATCTGCATGTATCTATACAGGAGTCTCTTAAAATACCCTATCATATCCGCCTCCATCACAGGTGCCGGTAGCCCATTCCATGCACTCACCACTTCCTGCATAAGAAAAAAATACCCCTGATATCTCCTCTGTACCTACTTCCAAGCACCTCACGTGTTAGCCATTTTAGCCCTGGTAAAAGCCTGTGACCATCAATGCCTCTCATCGTCTATCAGGTCACCTCTCATCCTCCGTTGCAGGAGTACGGGACAGGAGTACGGGCTGAGGGCTGAACCAAAGGTGGTGCAGCAAAGCCTCAATTTGTGAAGGACAACGTTGTCGGGTTCTTCTGCTGGGGGGTGGGAGTGTGATGTTGGGTGGGGATGGAAGCCGCTAAATTCTTCTTGTATGTAATACAAAACCGCAGTAGCAGCAGTTCTAGAACAGAATGGGAAGCAGTGACCACGAATGTAAAGCATGGAAAGGCATGGATGGTTTGCCCTTGTAAATAATTTTATTACCAATAATTTTTCTTTGTTAATTAAAAAAACATGCGGGTGTCTGTGCCAACTACAACTAACCCCGCCCCTTGTGCATGGAGCCACTGCTGTGGAAGCCCCCTGATGATCAATGTGGAACTGGGTGGCAAGTGGGGAAGCCTGCTCTCTGGAGCTGAAGGGGTTCACGGGACAGCCGATTTCCAAGTGTAGGCACAGACTCGAACAGACTGGACCTTCTGTTGCAGCAGGACTGTACATGGCTGAAGGCAGGAAGCTTCACATGAAGAGTAATAAAATCGGTTCTTCAACGAAACTGGATCAGGACTTCCACGCTCGGATGTTTAAAGCCCAGTCCTATGCTTTTTCTGGCAGCTTCATCTCCGTCTTCACTACCGGCTTCTGTCTCCATGCACACAATATTCTCTCCACACACCCAGTTTCATGGCGTTAATTTATTTAATAGTTACTATAAGTTTACACAGAACCACAGTTTTACACTCAAGCCTGACTCTTCTTAATTGTCGAGTAAAAAGTAACAAATAACCGGAGGGACTTCGCGAGTCAAGCAGGTTCGTTGAGGCGAAATTGACAGCTGTCATTTCGGGTCGAGATCCATCACCTGAACCATTGACTACCTGTCACGCATTTCAGGAATTTTCCCTTTCAGTCTTGTCTTACACTTTTCTACAGCTACATTTATGTTCCGACCTGTTTAATGTGTTTCTGATCAATGTGCAAATGGCCATGATTACTTTAAATACTGGCAGCAACATGACGTTCATTCCCGGTTGCTGCAGTCCATCATTTTGCTCTGTCTTGCCATTTCCAAGGCGGAGCTATATGATGGACAGCTGATGTTCAACCCTTGTGGAATATATACAAGGTCAACTGGCTTTGTAATCAGACACACCAGACACCAGAGGCAAGGAAGACTCTGACACTGGTTGAGCTTTGTGGGCCCACGGCAAAGGTGTTTTTTTTCTCACAGTGTGGATGGTTACGTACCCCGTAACTGGGTGTCAGAAGAGCAAAGATAGAAGTATCCGTTAGAGTCTGGTGGCACTGTATTCAAAAGTGTTTATTAGTAAAATAAGCAAAACAATACCAATAATGCAAATATACATAAAACACAAGTTAGCAATAATAAACAAGCTCTATCGATGTCTAGGGGTAAATGAATTGTCATAGAAAAGTATAAAGTTCAGTTCATGCGTGCTGAGGTAGGTATAGTTGTTGTATGGTAACCGTTGGAGAGAGAGAGCGAACGAGATGTAACAGTTGCAGCAGGCAGAGCTTTCTGTGGCTTTTTGATTCCGTTGCACCGTTGAGGTAGTTCGGCTATGACCCCTCCATCCTTCAGCTAGACCATTTTTCTATGGTGGACTTGTCACTCTGGAATGAGTGGACACACACACAAGTCTCCACCTTCCTGCCGTTACACTGAGAGCTTTACTGACCAATCTCCTGGATCGGTCTTCGAAGCCCCCACCTTCCTTGTGGGTTCACAACCCTCAGTCAGGGTCCACTGGTGGGTCTGAAGGGTGTCTCTCCAGACCTGCCTTTTTATCCCTACTAACGGGGTCTCAAATATCAATCAATTCTGAATGACTGTGTCTATCAAATCAGGCCACTCCTGCAGTTTCCTGAGGAATGTTAACGAGCAAAGTAACATCTTTGTAGTGAAAGTTAAATAATCCAAGAAGAGTCACAATAAATCAACAGTCTCTCTCTCTTATCTGTAGCAAATGTTCTTGCCTGGTCTTTATCTCTCGCTCATGAGCAGCATAGCAACAGCAATAGTTCATGGTTCTCGGGGGGGGGGGGGATGGTTAACTCTGCACCCCATTGTCCATCAGGTCTGTTCATCACTCATAACAGGACGAAGGGAAGACCGGTGGAAAGCTATCGGTGTGTTTAACCCTTGCCTGGTTTGATAGCTGTACCACGTGAAAACGGCGTCCTCTTCTGAGTGGTCACAGTCGGTGACTTTAATAAGTTTGGGGAGCAGGAGGACGACGTGGAAGATTCGACGGCATTGGCACTGGGAAGACAAAACATCTCTCTCTCTCTTCAAACTACTCAATTCGAATTTCAGAACTGAATTGACTGCATACCATACCATCGTAATAATGTATCATTTCACTACCTAAGCCGGAAGACGTTTGGGGGAACTTTATTTATTCGCTTATCTATGCATATACTCTGCTAACCTGTTTACCTTATCTTGTTTTATATTACTTTATCACGTAGTTACTAATAAAATAGTGTTTATAACGGAAGACTCAGACTCCAGGTGTGTCCATATCTGCTGGTCCTATTTAACCCGTTGCAGGGTACGTAACAGCCTCTAGTTGCAGTACTACAGGGGCTCCGCAGCTTCCCGAAGGCGAAAGGACCCTGAATCAGGAAATATCTGGAGTTAACATGGTTTCGAAAGGACAGGTGGAGAGTTTAACCGAGGAGGTGATTTGTCCCATCTGCCTGGATTTCTTCACCGAACCTGTCATTCTGGAGTGTGGACACAACTTCTGTCGCCCCTGTGTCACACAGTATTGGGGAAGGCAGCGGAAAAACGCCTGCCCGGAATGTAGAGAGGAGTTTGCTAACCCCATCATCAAGCTCAATCGGGCCTTGGCAAATCTATCTGAGAAAGCTCGGAAACTAAACCTGAAGCCGAAAGAGAAGGAAAATAAACGTTATTGCGAGGAACATGAGGAAGAGCTGAAGCTGTTTTGTGAGACGGACAAGACACTGATCTGCGTGGTCTGTGCGACTGCACGGGAACACAGGTCGCACAATTTCATGCCGGTTAAAGAAGCCACTGAAATCTACAAGGTAAAATTAACCTGATTAAGACTGTCTGTTTTTGTTGTACCATGTTTTTGTCTAATCCATTCACTCTTTAATTCCAAGGTTCGGGTTAAATCTTCAATGGACTCTCTTGCCAAAAACAAAGCAGAGTTTGAGAAAAAGGAACAGCAACAGAAGGAGAAGATTTCTGGAGTTCGGGTGAGGTTTTGTGAGCAGAATTTCTAATATTGTTGTGTGGGTCTGATCCTTTTAGTGTATAATAGCAATGTATGGCAGCTCCAGTAACCTGGGTTAGATCCTGACCTCTGATGCTGTCTCCGTGGTGTTTGCACGTTCCCCTGTGACCACGGTAGTTTCAGCGACAGCCTAAGGATATATGAGCTGAATGTTTTATCGTTTTCTGTAATTAGTTCTGTTGACTACTTCAGAGATGAACATTAGCGTCGTTCTAACGGCTGCTGACAAAATTTTGATATGCATTTCTTCTGAATTACTCTGATTGCCAAATGAAGCCTGCAATTTGCCTTTAAGCAACGTACTTTGAACTGACATAATAAATTAGTGATTTCACAATCTTCTGAAGGACTCTGTGGACTTCACTCTCAAACTTACAGCTTCAGCATGTTTAAGCGGACGAAGTTCATCGCCGTGCCCAGAAGAGAGGGAGGAGGGGAGCACTCAAAGCCAAGCTGAAACACAGAGGAATGGAACTTCCTGTACTCAGCTTCTTGTTCGCAAACATACAGACGCTGGTGAATAAGATCGAAGAACGAAAGGCAAATTGTTGCAATGGAGGGAAATGAGGAATTGCTGTTTTCCGTGTTTCTCAGAGACATGGATTAGTCTGAGATGCTGGATATGTCGATGAGACCTGAAGGCTTCTCAATTTACCAGATAGTCCGGTCTGCTGACCAAAGCAAAAATGAGTTATCTCTGTTTCATGATAAACGTTTTGTGGAGGCCAACGCAATGGTCTAGTTTTTCTGACATATTTGTGATGAACTTCAGTCAAGCTTGCCTGAAGAAAGCTCTGCCTAATTATCACCTACAGCCCCAGCGGTCCCAACACTCTTGACCACTCTTACACTACGATTATGAAAGCTATGCCTAGATCACATTTCTGGAATTCTGATCACTTAATTGCCCTCCACTTACCTGCATCCAAGCAGCGGCTAAAGAGCAAGACTACAGAGATAAGGACTACATGGAGCTGGTCGTGAGAGGCTGAGGAGTGGCTACGAAATTGCATTCAGTCAGTAGACTGGGCCGATCCGAATGAATACTCCATGGCTATCACGGACTTTATGAAAACAAATGTATATGAGCTGTCCCCATAAAATCATTCAGGATTTTCTGTATCCAGAATTCCTGGGTGACCCAGGCCAGTGACATTAAGTATAAGAGGTCTATGTACAATCACCAAAGTTGATGTTCACAGCTTAAATGCTATAATCTCCTACAAAGTGAAACCAAGAGACATAGTTGACAACAAAGGTTCATTCGCAGATGAGCTGAATGCTTTTTATAGTCACGTTGACCATCAAAATATGTAGGCATCTTCATGAACTCCCGTAGCCCCCACGAAACCTGTAATTTCAGTCACTGAGGCCTACATGACTGCATCCTTCAGGAGGGTGATTCCAATAAAACATCTGGCGCAGACCATGTACCTGTCCAAGTACGAAAGACCTGTGCCAATGGACTGGCTGGAGTGTTCACTGGCAATCCTATCCTCTCAGTTCGGTAATCTGATGTACCCACTTGCTTCAAGCATGCTGGACCAGTACTTAAGAAGAACACGGAACCTGCTTCAGTAATTATTGTTCAGTACCACTTACATCTACTGATATGATATTCTTTGAGAGATTGGTGATGAAATAAATCAACTCTTGCCTGATAAGGAACATGTTTTTTTCTTTAATTTGCCTTCTGTCACAACAAGTCAACTGCAGATGTCATTTCATTGGCTTTCTGGAAATCTGGAATATATGGACAATAAAAATTCATACAGATGCTCTTCATTGACTACAATTCAGCATTTGATGCTATCGCCCCCACAACACTAATCAATAGGTTTCAGGTCCACAGCCTCAATACCTCCTTGTGTAACTTGATCCTTAAGTTTCAGAATCCAGTCAGATCCAATTGGCAAAAACTTCGCAAAACTTTCCTTCAGCACAGGAGCACCACAAAGTTCTGTGCTTAGAGCCCTTGCTCTACTCACATGATACATATAACTGTGAGGCAAAGCACAACTCCAATGCCCTAGGCAAGTTTGCCGATATCGCCACTGTCATTGGCCAAATCGAGGATGGTAACGACTGAAGATATAGGAGGGAAGTTAAAAATGTGGCTGAGTGATGTCAACAACAACTTTTCACTCAATGTCGGGAAGGCTAAGGAGAAGATTATTGAATTCAACAGGAGGAAACCAGAGGTCCATGAGCCAGTACTCATCAGCATATCAGAGGAGGAGAGCGTCAGTGGCAGTAAATTTTTAGGTGGTATTATTTCAGAGGATCTGTTCTTGGTCAAGCCAAAGGAGTCACAGCAGCATCTCGATTTCCTTCGAAGTTTGCAAAGATTCGGCAGGACAACTAGAATGGAGACATTTTTCCGTACATGTGTGGTGGAGATTATATTGGCAGTTGTACAAATACCAATGCCCTTGTACAGAAGCTTTACAACAAAGTAGTGGATTCGAAACAGTTTGTCATGGGTAAAGTCCTCTCCAACACTGAGCACACCTACTTGGAGCATTGATACAGGATCTTCAGAACCCACACCACCAGGTTCAGAAACCGCTATTACCCTGATCCATCAGGCTCTTGAACCAGAGGGGATAACTTCACTGAACTTTACTCGAACCATCACTGAACTATTCCCACTGAACTAGACTCACTTTCAAATCTCATGTTCTCTATTATTACACATTTATTATTATTGTTAATTTATTATTATTATTATTATTATTATTATTATTATTATTATTATGTTTTTCTCTTTCCTTTTTATTTGCACTATTTGTTGCTTTTTTGCTCATTGGTGTTGTCCATCCTGTTGGGTGCAGTCTTCCGTTGATCAAATGGTATATCTTGTATTTATTGTGATTACCTGAAAGAAAAGTAATCTCAGGGTATGAATGTGGTCATATATGTACTTCAATAATAAATTTACTTTGTACTTTGAAATTGAGATGGGGTATGCAAATCAGGTCGGATTTAGTTGTGATGTGAGGGAGAGCAGGATTCAGGGAAACATGAGGACATGGGATTGATGGGATTGCTCTGAGAACCAAAATTGATTTGATGGGCTGAACAGACACCTTCCATGTCAGAAGGAAATACAACAAAGCAATATAGTAAATTAGTCTTCATCTTTCATTGGACAGGAACAGTCACACATCCTTCAGTCCCACGTCACATCACAGTTTGTTGAACTGCACCAGATTCTTACCGAGAAGGAGCAGCGCATACTCAGAGATCTCAGGGAAGAAGAGAAGAGGATTTTAAATCCAATGGAGAAAAATCTTCGAGAGATTCAAAAAAATTTGAATTCTACTCAGAAGGAGATCTCAAGGTTACAGGAACAGTTGGATCAAAAAGAGAGTGTGATATTTCTCAAGGTGAGAGATTATATTTTAATTCGTTTTTTTTAAAGTGGACAAAATTGGGATCAATGTTTGAAGTAACTGTAACATTGACAAATGGTTCTAAACTGACTTCAGATAGGCATATGTTTCAGAGTTCAGGACTGTTATGTCCCCAAAATGGACTTCCACAATATCCTATACATCACAGGACTGTCTGCAAACTTCTTCTAAATGAGTTACTCTGAACGTAACACTGAACTGGTGATTGTTTCCTGAATTCCTATGTCAAATATCCATAAAACGCACATTAGCATCTAGTTCCAATCACACTATGAGTGTGTCTGGTGCCGTGGGTGTGAAGATCTCTCTGTCAACATATGAAAGCAAAGCATGAATTCCAGAATGTGACCCACAGATCAGATTTGTCATTTGATTTCCATTAGATTAGAGACTTAAGGGAAACTTACCCTATTGCCTTTTGTTTTCAGGTATGGGATTACAGGGGATTATATCCCGTTCTCCATCATAGGCAGACCATTCGGAACATCTGTTCCTTTTAATTTGCATATTGCACAATCTTTCTCCCTCCTGCTCTCAACTACCAGCAACAGTGCTCCAAACTCCACGGTCCCTCATGTGTTTGCCAAGCTTCATCATTACATCCAATCTCTACTGGTTCAATTTAACCATTCATGTGGCATTTAGTTCTACATTCTCTTCACCTGGTTTCTTGTGGGATTTAGTAATGCCCAGCTAATTGTTTATCTTTTACTTTTGGACTCCACACAACAGAAATATTTTCTCCACTCCCATCCCATAAATTCCATTCAGATTCTTATATTCCTCCATCTGATCCTCTCAGACATGGTATCCACATAAAGACTACACAAACTGTCCAGTCTTTTGAGTACGTTCCATCCTCTCAGTTATGGCATGAACATTCCTTGTCATTTACCCATGGTTCTGTATTGTTCATGAATGTGTGTGACTATAAGAGTGGGAATTTTCAACCCCTTGTCCAAGTGCATTCAGATTGGCATTTTATTTATTTCAGGAGGAAGCTTCTTGGAAGAGGAGGTAGGACCTGGTCTTTTACATAGAAACATAGAAAACCTACAGCACAATACAGGCCCTTCGGCCCACAAAGTTGTGCCGAACATGTTCCCTACCTTACAAGTTACTAGGCTTACCTAAGGCCCTCTATTTTCCTAAGCTCCATGTACCTATCCAAAAGTTTCTTAAAAGACCCTATCACATCCTCCTCTACCACCGTTGCCGTCAGCCTATTCCACGCACTCACCACTCTCTGACTAAAAAACTTACACCTGGCATTTCCTCTGTACCTACTCCCCAACACCTTAAACCTGTGTCCTCCTGTGGCAACCATTTCAGCCCTGGGAAAAAGCCTCTGAATATTCACACAATCAATCTCATCATCTTGTACACCTCTGTCAGGTCACCTCTCATCCTCTGTTGCTCCAAGGAGAAAAGGCTGAGTTCACTCAACCTATCCTCATAAGGTACCCTGCCCAATCCAGACAACACCCTTGTAAATCTCCTGTGCACCCTTTCTATGGCTTCCACATTCTTCCTGTAGTGAGGTGACCAGAACTGAGCATAATACCCTAAGTGAGGTCTGACCAGGGTCCTTTATAGCTGCAACATTACCTCTCGGTCCTTAAACTCAATCACACGATTGATGAAGGCCAATGCACCACATGCCTTCTTAACCACAGAGTCAACCTGCACAGCAGCTTTGAATGTCCTATGGACTCGGACCCCAAGATCCCTCTGATCATCCACACTGCCAAGAGTCTTACCATTAATAGTACATTCTGCCATCAGATTTGACCTACCAAAATGAACCACTTCACAATTATCTGGGTTGAGCTCCATCTGCCACTTCTCAGTTCGGTTTTGCACCCTATCAATGTCCCGCTGTAACCTATGACAGCCCTCCACACTATCCACAACAACCCCAACCTTTGTGTCATCAGCAAACTTCCTAACCCCTCCCTCCACTTCCTCATCCAGGTCATTTATAAAAATCACGAAGAGTATGGATCCCAGAACAGATCCCTGAGGCACTCCACTGGTGACTGATCTCCATTGAGAATGTGACCAGTCTACACCGACTCTTTGCCTTCTGTGGGCAAGCCAGTTTCGGATACACAAAGCGATGTCTCTTTATATCCCATGCCCCCTTACTTTCTCAATAAGCCTTTCATGGGGTACCTTTTCAAATGCTTTGCTGACACTATACTACATCTACTGTTCTTCCTGCATCAATGTGTTTAGTCACATCCTCAAAAAATTAAATCAAACTCGTAAGGTACAACCTGCCCTTTACAAAGTAATGCTGAGTATTCCTAACCATATTATACCTCTCCAGATGTTCAAAAATCCTGCCTCTCAGGATATTCTACATCAACCTTCCAACCAGTGAGGTAAGACTCGCTGGTCTTTAATTTCCTGGGCTATCTCTAGTCCCTTTCTTGAATAAAAGATCAACATCTGCAACCCTCCAATCCTCCATAACCGCTCCCATACCCATTGATGATGGAAAAATCATCGCCAGAGACTCAGCAATCTCATCCCTCGCCTCCGACAGTACATCACATCTGGTCCCAGCAACTTATCCAACTTGATGCTTTCCAAAAGCTCCAGTACATCTTCTTTCTTAATATCTACATGCTCAAGCTTTTCAGTCTGCTGCAAGTCATCACTACAATCACCAAGATCCTTTTCCATAGTGAATACTGAAGTAAAGTATTCATTCTGTACCTCTGCTATTTCCTCCAGTTGCATACACACTTTCCCACTGTCACACTTGATAGGTCCTATTCTTTCGTATCTTAACCTCCTGCTCTTCACATACTTGTAGAATGCCTTGGGGTTTTCCTTAATCCTTCCCAGCAAGGCCTTCTCATGGCCCCTTCTGGCTCTCCTAATTTTCTTCTTAATAACTCCTTCTCTATCATTACCTTTTGTAAGCTTCGCCTGCCCATCCTCCCTCTTGCACTGTCTACAAGCTTTCTCTATTTGTGAGCCAACCTCCTCTTTCCCAGTCTCTTCGGTTTGGTTCCCCCCCTCCCAAAATATTCTAGTTTAAACTCCCCGCAGCTACGTTAAAAAACCTCCTCGCCAGGATATTGGTCCCCCTGGGATTCAAGAACAACTTGTCCTTTTTGTACAGATCACACCTGCCCCAAAAGCGGTCCCAGTGATCCAGAAATCTGAATCCCTGCCCCCTGCTCCTATCCCTCAGCCATGCATTTATCCTCCACCTCATTTTAGTCCTATTCTCATTGTCACGTGGCACAGGCAGTAATCCCGAGATTTCTACCTTTGCGGTCCTGCTTTTCAACTTCCTCCCTAACTCCCTGCACTCCTTTTTCAGGCCCTCTTCCCTTTTCCTACCTATGTCATTGGTACCAATATGTTCCATAAACTCTGGCTGTTCTCCCTCCCACAGCAGGATATCTTGGATGCGATCTGAAACATCCCAGACCCTGGCACCTGGGAGGCAAACTACCATCCGAGTTTCTTTCCTGTGCCCACAGAATCGCCTGTCTGATCCCCCTAACTATAGTGTCGCCTATCACTACTGCCTTCCTCTTCCTATCCCTACCCTTCTGGGCCACAGGGCCAGACTTTGTGACAGAGGCACGGCCACTGTTGCTTCCCCCAGGTAGGCTGCACCCCCCCCCCCACTCAAACAGGAGTACTTACTGTCAAGCCTACAGCCACAGGGGTACTCTCTAGTACCTGACTCTTTCCCTTCCCCCTCTTAACTGGGACCCACTTGTCTGTCTCCTGTGCCCCGGTGTAACCACCTGCCTATAATTCCTTTCTATCACCTCCTCGCTCTCCCTGACTAGGCGAATGTCATTAAGTGCATCTCCAGTTCCCTAACTCGGTCCCTCAGGAGCTGCAGTTCGACACACCAGGTGCAGATATGGCCGTGCGGGAGGCTGGGAGACTCCAGGACCTCCCACAGCTGACACCGAGCATAGCAAACTGGCCTCCTTTCCGCAAATAACACAGTTAAACCTACCTGGCCTCATCTCGTTACCGCCTCACCTCGTTGAGCCAAAGCCCTCTCACTTCGTTGCCCGCTCCAAAGGCTTTCTGCAACCCTATACAGATTTTAAAATAATTGGAACTACAGATTATAACCAACAGTTTTACATTTACAGGATTAGTGATGATGAACAGACATTGTCAGTGACAGACGGTCTCCTTCCGGTTGAAAAGTTCGATCAGATCTATTTGTTGCACACATTATTGAGAGAAATACTTGATACCATTAATCGAGGTAAAACTTACACTGATTCATTTGTCATTGTTTATGAGACACAATTAATGAGAATTAGAAGCATAGATTGGTTGCAATAATCTGCTGAATAGGATCAGTGTTTTTATTCTAGCATCAATCCTACCTACTGTGAAACAATCGACAAAGGGATACAATGCAACCAGTACACGGGCCTGTTAGATTACCCACTGTATCCTGGTTGCTGTACAAACCCGAAAAGACATGAATGTGAATCCTACCACAAAAGCTCTTAATGACATTATAGTGAATAGAGGGTGGGCATGGTGGCATAGCGGTTAGTGCAAAACTATTCCAGCACGTGGAGTCAGACTTTGGAATTTAATTCTGGTGCTCTCTGTAAGGATTTGTATGTTCTCCCCTTGACCGCCCGGGCTTCCTCTGGGTGCTCCGGTTTCCTCCTACAACCTAAAATGTAGTAGTTGGTAAGGACATTGAAAATTGTCCTGTGATTAGATTAGTGTTAAATAGGGGTGTTGGTGAACAGTATGGCTCATTGGGCTGGAAGGACATGTTCTGTACTTTATCTCTAAATAAAATAAAGTTCATATCAGTGTTGTATCCAGTATTGTCAGAAAGATACACACGAGTCCCTCATGTGCTACTACCCTGTCTGACTTGTCCGTGACTGCGGACCCATGTCTGCCCCCTGCTGGACTCACTGTTGTTATCAAACCATCACATTGAAGCACTGAAAGACTGAGCCCAGACACACCAACCAACATTGACCTCGGTCGAGATTTCACCAGCACTTCCTCATTTGTAAAGTGACATGTTCCAAAATGTTGCTCCTGAACTTAGTTTCTTTCATTCTTGGTTTTCCATGACCTTCTCCCTGGGAAATGCAGATGGGAAATACTCATTTAAGACCACTCCCTTCCTTTTTGGCTTCACCTGCAGATCACCATAGTGTCCCTTAAAGAGACCAATTCTCTCAATAATTACTCTTTAATTTAACATACATGACGAACCCATTAAAACTGTCCTTTACTTCAATGGCGGAGTGGTCACGTGCTTACATTCTGACCTTGACTTTCCCTCTTCAGTGTAGTCCCCTGTCTCTAATACTCCTTAGGTTAGTGAGCAGTGACCAGCAGACTCTCACAAGAGAGTTGAATCCACCCTTGTAACACTTTGTGACCAGAGACTCCTCTGTGATTTTTTCCAGTTCCCTCAGTATGTGTCCACTGCGACTGTGCCAACCATGAGAGTAAATTAAACTCATACCACTTGCCTGCCTGTGTCCTGCAACCTCAGTTCCCTGCCTGTTCATGTGCCCATTGAATTGTCTCTTAAACATTGCTGTTGTATCCATTTTCTCAATACTCCTGTTTATTTAACCTGGCATTTAACTGACATGTTTCATGTCTCCACTTTATCCCTTTGTGAAGAACTTTGAGTTACATTGTTTGGATCAAAAGTGCTCTGTAAACTGTTTATTATTATTGTTGTATTTTTATTTTTTCTTCGCTCAAGCTGGTAAAAGCTGCGGTATGGGCACAGGCAAGTGCACTCATTCCTCGATTGCTAAGAACTTTCAGAATATACTAGTGGTTTTTAGTATTGTGGTTTTCTGGAGATTTGCATGAATATTGCTGTGTAGAACTAATTGTTCAAAGCAATTGTGTGGTGACTTTAGGATGATACAAGTTGTAGTTATTACTATTGGGACAATGTATACTTCATATTGTTGTTATTATTTTACTCCAAATCCAAAAACAAGCTGATGAAGGAACTCGAAATACCATGTAGCATCTGTGGAGAAGAAGAGATGATCGAAGTTTCATTTGGAGACCCTGCATCAGATACCTCCCTCTGTAGTCTCTTGTGGTCTCCACACTGCAAATGATAAAAACAAGCTTGTCCTACACCTTCCTGACCATACTCTACACTTGTGTTGCCATTTGAGGGAACTGTGCACTTGAAACCTAATATACCTCTGTCATCAATGCTGCTGGGGAACTCCCATATACTCTATAACTATCCCTTACATTTAACCTTCCAAAATGTACCCTCCCTCACTCATCTAGGACAAACTCCATCAGCCATTTTCCCATCCAGATCTTCAATTGATTGATGTTTGATTGTATCCTTCAACACCCTTCTACACTATCCACTGTCCCACCAAATTTGTGTCATTGCAAGGGTACAGGCCACATATCTCACCAGCAACAGAGTTAACAGCACTGACCTCTGCACCACACCACTGGTCACAGACCTCCAGACAAAATAACACTTCTCCACCACAGCCCTTGGTCATCTATGGCCAGAATCCAATTTACACTCCTCCTTTGTAATATGGATACGTTCTGAGACATAACGACTCATTTGCCTTCATTCCCCATCTCCCATACCTGTCTCTATGGGAAATACATGAACAGCCTCTCCCTTCTTCTGTAACTCCAGAGCTCAACAAACACATTGATCCTGAAGGAGCTGAAACTCTGGATCAGGGCAGAGTGGAATGTGGGTGATGGGGCGGTGGAGGTGGGTTTGTGGCAAAGGGGACAAAGACCTTATGCTTCCATCAACATTAACAGTTCACCCACATGCTTCTCACCCCTGGCCATCTGGTTCCAATTCCATCTGTCATTCATCTGTCTCCTAATGGTTCCCATTATCACCTCCATTACTGATAAGATTTCTTCACACATTTTCCTTTCTCCATATCCCTCTGATTTTAAGCTCTGTGTCTACACCCACCACTGTTTCCCAGCTACCGCCCACACCACTTCCTTTACCCTACTTGGAGGAATCTGCTTGTCATACCTCCAGTCCACCGTCACCCCAGACTCCTGTCTCACCACACCCCTTCTCCTCTCTATACCAGGAATCTCCCGGATGTAGGTGTTTGACCTGGAATTTTGACAGTCATTTTTCTCCCATAGATGCTGCTTGACGTGCTGAGATCCTCCAGAAGATTGTGTGAGGCCTGGTTATTGGATATTGTTAAGGAGGAGTTAAAGAAATTTTTGAAAGTTCAGGAGGCTGAGGGTTTGGGGTACTGATACAGAAGAGGAATTGAGGTTTGCATCAACCAGTCACTGTCATATTGAATGAAGGAGCTGCTCTTTTGCTGTACTGTTCTATGTACTCTGTTCAAAGTTTAGAAGAATGAGAAGAGATCTCAGGGAAACATAAAATTCTTCCCATGGTCAACAAGCAGGATGTAGGGAGGATGTTTCTCCTGTGTGAGGAGTTGAGGGTCAGGGTCACTGTCTCAGGTTGGGGTGGACCCTCAGAGGATTCTCTGCACCAGAGGCTGTGGGGTCTCAGTCGTTCAGTTCATTTAAAATCACAGTCATCATGATACAGCAAAGAAATGGGCCCTTCAGCCCTTCACCTCTGTGCTGACCTATTTACCCATCTACACTCATCCCATTGGCCAGCATTAAGTCAGTCTCCTTCTGTGCCTTGCTTATTGAAGTGTTTGTCTGAGTGTCACTTAAACACAGTTATTCTATCTATCTGATTCTATCAGCTCCTCTGCCAGCAAATTCCAACATCAACCTCTCATTGTTCAAATAAATTCACCTTTAAACTCCTTCCTCCCACCCTCAGACATGTGACCTCTTAAATTTGATCCCCCTCCTGTGGGAGGAAGATTTCAACCATCTGCTCAATCTACACCCCTCATAACCTTATATATTTCTCTCAGATCACCCCTTGGCCCATTTACCTATGTTTGGCCCATAACTTTCTAAATAATTTCTCTGATCCAGGCCTCAACTCCTCTTCTGTACCAGTTCCACAGAGCTCCCAATTCCCCCTTATCACAGAAGATGATTGATTTCATTTTCTGCCACATTACAGAAGCAAATGTGCTGCATGTCCTAAAATGCAGTAATGTAGATAAATCGCAAACACGAGGAAATCTGCAGATGCTGAAAATTCAAGCAACACACACAAAATGCTGGTGGAATGCAGCAGGCCAGACAGCATCTATAGGAGAAGCACTGTCGACGTTTCGGCCGAGACCCTTCGTCAAGACTAACTAAAAGGAAAGATAGTAAGAGTTTTGAAAGTAGTGGGGGGAGGGGGAAATCCGAAATGATAGGAGAAGACCGGAGGGTGTGGGGTGAAGCTAAGAGCTGGAAAGGTGATTGGCAGAAAGGAGACAGAGCTGGAGAAGGGAAAGGATCATGGGATGGGAGGCCTAGGGAGAAAGAAAGGGGGAGGGGAGCACCAAAGGGAGATGGAGTACAGGCAGAGTGATGGGAAGAGAGAGAAATAAAAAGGATGGGGGGTATAAATAAATCAGGGATGGCGTAAGAAGGGGAGAATGGGCATTAATGGAAGTTCGAGAAATCAATGTTCATTCCATCAGGTTGGAGGCTACCCAGACGGAATATAAGGTGTTGTTCGTCTCTTGACAGCAGAGGCGGCCATGGATAGACATGTAGATAAATCCCCACATCCGATCAAGTGTGTCCCAAAACATTGTGGGAAGCTCAGGAAGAATTCATGGTCCGTCATTTGAAGAAACACATTACGTTACGCACCAGACCGGGTGAGCTTCCAAGGTTTAAAAACTCTAACTCACCGGAGTATGGATAGCTGGCCCAGGAGTTTAATACTTAAAGAGCACCTGAACTGAGGTTCTCTGCTCAGTCTGCGCAAACAGCGTTATCAGTAATGGTCTTTGAACTGAGGTTTTAAATTTTCAATTTCTAAGTCAGAATGTATGGTTTTCATTCAGAAACAAGGGCTGGATAATATTCACATGACTGTGTATGGACGTTCGCTGTCTAGGGTTCCGGTGTTTAAATATTTGGGGTTATTGCTAGTTGCGAGACTGACTTGGAGAACACATATAAATTTTTTGAAGGAAGAATGTAAGCAGGTCATTAACTTTTTGCGGTGTATGTCTGAGTATGACAGTGGAGCCTCCAGGGATGTGCTATTGACAATTTATCATGCTTTAATATGCTCTTGTCTGAACAATGGTTGCATAATTTATTGAGAGGCAGCTTATTCAGTTTTATTTTCGTTGGATATCCTACAGGTCAGGGCACATAGAATCTGGAGTGGAACATGCTAGATCAGACCAAGAGACGCATTTGGGGTTGAACTAGGAGAGATGCCTCTTAACCAGCAGAGTGAAAAATTCAGTCTTGCATACAGGACTTTCGTAGTAAGGTTGCGGTTTAATATATTCGCTTTTAATGGATTGCTGGGAATGTGCTAACAGATTTGGTAAATGTTTTGGGCAGATAATTAAGGTATACGTGTGGGAGAATGGTCTTGACAATTTGCGTTTTCGCCCAACAGTGGCCTGGCCAGAACAGCCACCTTGAAAATTTCCAGATCTGGGAACAGATCTGTCACTGCTGGGGGATAGAAAGGGTCCTGTAGGAGGTGTGAGGGTGTCTGGTCATTTATGGCAACAGTATTTTTCCTTTTTGCCTAAATCCAAAAATGGTTTTAAACTCCTAGCTGGTAACAGGGTGGGTTCTGGGATACTTAACACCTGGTTTAATGTCGAGGTGGGGAAAAACCTGACAGGTGGACTAACTGTCTATATAGCAGTATTTATGGCTGTTGTCATTAGTTTACAATTGGTCAAACAAGTTACATGAAAAAGAGTTGTGATGTGCTCAGATGCTGCCTTGGAACTGCAGAGTTTAGAATCAAAGCGTTGATGGAAGCGCACTGGAATTTGTATGTTCTGGAGAGTACGGGAATAGATCTGCAGTTCTGTTGGGTCCCCGCCCATCTGGGTGTACCGGGTAATGAAAGGACAGTTAAAAATAAAGAAACATAGAAAACCTATTTTATAGTCAGTAAAGGAAAGTCTGAAGACAAATCTTGTATTCGGTTCACTGGGATTAGAAAATGGCAGATTTGTGGAATAGGGATATGGTATTTTAATTTGGTTCCATCATTTCAGGGGAAGCTCCTTTTGGGAAGGAACAGGAGAGAAGATATGTGTTTGGCGACATGGAGGTTAGGACACATGGGTTTGAACTCCACTTTGCCACTTTGTTGCTAAGTACGGGAATGAGTCGTGTGATTTTTATAAGGTACCGGAGACAGTGCAACATACGATCATGATGTTCCACAGATATTTGGTATAATGTAGGAAGATGCTTACGCAATTATTGGGTAGATCTGTGGTGCCTAAGCTGCTGGATATTCTGCCACTTGAAGCAGGGATGGGTAAGGATTATAGGACGCTGGTGAGCTTTTTAATTAAAGCAGTTTTGGGAGCCAGGACCTGATCCTATCATCATCCATTCCAGTAAGTGGCGGGAGAGAACCTTCCTGTTATGTGCGAGCTGCCATTAGCACAAAAGTCAGTGTAAGAGGAAAGTTTGGTTCTCAGTTCAACAGGTCGATATGTTAAGTAAGATAGTGGAGGAGTCTAAGACAGTGGATGTTGAGAAATAGAGGGCTTTCATTATAACGGGAGGCTGAATAGGCAGGGACGTTTTCCCTGGAGCTTAGGAGGCTGCCAGAGGAAGTGCAGAGGTGGGTGCGGTTAAATATTTTTAAAAACATTTGAATTGGTCATGGGTAGGAAAGGTTTTAAGGGATAATGGGCAAGTTGAAGCAAGTTGGTGAGCACGAGTAATTCGACTGAAAAGCCCATCTTACTTCCTCTTTGATTGCCTCCAGTATACACTCACCTCATCCTCATCTGGATCCAGGTGTTGCTCCACCCCTTTCTCATAAACGTTTCCACTGGCTGTCTCCGGTATTTCTTTCCCTTTTGTGAGGAAGTCTCGACCTGAAACTTCCATAGTCCATCTCTTTCAACATATGCTACTTAAACCTCTGATTTCCCCTAGAATTTTGTGTGTTTTGATTCGGAAAACTCCTCTCTCCATCCCAGAGGAAAGACCTCGGGAACGTTTTAGATGTCTATCCGCTGAAGTTTGGTAAAACCCCGGGAAAGGTTTTTGTCAGCCTCCTGTCTAATTCTCTAATTCTCTGCTTCTCCCCCCAGACTCTGTCACCCTGGATGTGGAAACGGCGAATTCGTGGCTCGAGGTGTCTGAGGATCGGAAGAGTGTGAGACGGACCGAGACCTGGATGAATCTCCCTGATACCGAGAAGAGGTTCACGTACTGGGCTTGTGTGCTGGGATCGGAGGGATTCACATCAGGGAGACATTACTGGGAGGTAGCGGTGGCGGGGAATCGGTACTGGAGCCTGGGAGTCGCCGCAGAGTCTGTGGACAGGAAGGGAGATATTGGCCTAAGTCCGGAGACCGGATTCTGGATCATCACGCGGCATGATGACGAGATCTATGTTCCCTATTCCCCGGAATCCCGTCTCCTTGACGATCCCATCCCCGGGAGGGTGGGAGTTTATCTCAATTACGAGTCCGGGATAGTTTCACTTTACAACGCGGAGACCAAGTCCCATCTCCACACCTTCACTGGGAATAAATTCACGGAGAAACTTTATCCTTTCGTCGCGACTGGATATAGAAACCAGTGGCTGAGTATCTGCTCCGGTTCCGCTCTGTGTCTGTAAACGGGTCTGCTCCCGACAGGCGTCAGGATTAAGTCAGTATAAATGTAAACGTCCATAGAGTGAAATAAAAACAATTTGAGAATTATCGATCCATTAAATTTAATGCGTTAACGGCATCCGTTAACGGAACAGAAAGACTGCGGATTCAGAAGTAGCCACTGGCGGCGGATCCTGGGCTCCAAAAGTCCACCGGCATTGACATGGTTTAGCTGGGAGAAGAGATAGTGGTGCTAACTCTAAAAGGGAGGCCAAGGTGAATGTTGGTAAGACGGGGCATGTAGTGCTGGTGACACACAAAGCACTGGAATCTCCCAGCGTGTCAGGGAACATCTTCACCATAGGCATATCACTTTAGATACTGTTGTGGGGGGAGGTGTGCATGACTTACCAGAGGAAAGTCACAGCGATAGGGTTACTGGCACCGAGCCTGCCTCTTTGACACAGAAGGGAAGCCGAGAAAAGAGATGTGCATTGGTGATCGGTGATCCATTATTTAGGGGAACAGCAAAAGGGGGTTCTGTGGGCGAGACCAAGATACACGGATGCCCTGCTGCCTCCCGGGCACCAGGGAATAAGACATCTTCGATCGAGTCATCAGCATTCTTAAGTACAGGGTGAGCAGCCAGAGGTCGTGGTCCATATAGGTGGCAGGGTCCTATATAGCTGTAACGTTACCTCTCAGCTCTTAAATCCAACCCCACGGTTGATGAAGGCCAATGCACCGTCAACACAGTTACCACACAGTCAACCTTTCAGTGTCCTATGAACTCGGACCCCCTGATCCCTCTGATCCTCCACACTGCCAAGAGTCTTACCATTAATACTATATTCTGCCATCATATGTGACCTTCCAAAATGAACCACTTCACACTTATCTGGGTTGAACTCCATCTGCCACTTCTCATCTCAGTTTTGCATCCTATCGATGTCCCACTGTACCCTCTAACAGCCCTCTACACTATCTACAACATTCCCAAACATTGTGTCGTCAGCAAATTTACTAACCCATTCCTCCACTTCTTCAGCCGGGTCACTTATAAGAGAAGGGGTCCCAGAACAGATCCCCGAGACACACCACTGGTCACCGACCACCATGCAGAATATGACCCGTCTGCAACTGCTCTTTGCCTTCTGTAGGAAAGCCAGTTCTGGATTCACAAAGCAATGTCCCCTTGGATCCTATGCCTCCTTACTTTCTCAATATGTCTTGCATGGGGAAACTTATCAAATGCCTTGCTGAATTCCATATACACATACGCTTGTGGGAAAGTTTGTTAATTCTATATTGTGGTGTTTAAACTAGAGTTGCAGGTGGATGGGAACCAGAGTGCCAGAACAGTGAGTGGAGAGTTTGTGGAGACGGATGTTGCTAAGATCAGAAAGTCAGGAATCTAAAGGCTGAGCATGGTGTTACTGGTATCCTGAACTGTGTATATATCAATGCAAGAATTACTGTAGGAAAGGCAGATGAGCTCAGGGCATGGATCAAAACTTGGAAGCGATTTTGTGGTGCATTGGGAGGGGCATGGTTGACAGCTGATGTGAAATAAGAATGCTCTGACCACATTATGTGATTATATTACTGACCTCCAACAGTCCTAGGCACTTAGAGAAAAAAAATTGTATAGAAATCACAGAATGTTGCAACAAACATAAGATTGTTAGAGTAAGTGATTTCAGCTATCCACCTATTGAGTGGGTACCCGAGAATAAGAGGATAGTCTACGTTGTTCCACTGTTTCAGAAATGCTCTAAGCACAAGCCAGGAAATTATCGATACATAAACTAGGAAATTATTGATCGAAGTTATTGTGAGTCTAACGTCAGATGTGGGAAAGTCATTGGAAAGTATTCTAAGGGACTGGTTATATGAAGTCGGACAGACATGGATAGATTAAGGATAGTCAACATAACGTTGTGTGATGTAGATCCTGTCCAACCAATCTTATAGAGTTTTTCAGTGTTGTTACCAGGAAAGTGGATGAAAGCCAGACAGTGGATGTTGACTACATAGACTTTAGCAAGACATTTGACAAGGTTCTTCATGGGAGGTTGGTCAAGAAGGTTCAGTCACTCAGCATTCAAGATGAGGTACTACACTGGGTTAGACATTGGCTTTGTGGGACAAAACAAAGAGTGGTAGTAGATAATTGTCTCTTTGACTGGAGACCTGTGGTATGTCAAGGCAATTGGTGCTGGGTCCCTTGATGTTTGTCTACATCAATGATATGGATGATAATATAGTCCACTGAATGACACGAAGATTGGGGGTGTAGTGGACAGCGAGGCAGGCTATCATGGCTTGCAGAGGGATCTGCATCATCTGGACAAATGGCTGAAAAATGGCAGATGGAATTTAATGCAGACAAGTGTGAGGTTTTGCACTTCAGTAAGATCAACCAGGGTAGGCCGTATACAGTGAACGGTAGGGCACTGAGGAGAGTGGTAGAACAAATTAAACTGGAAATACAGGTCCATGATTCGTTAAAAGTAATGTCACAGGCTTCGTAAAGAAAGCTTTTGGCACATTGGCCTTGAGTACAGGAGATTAGATGATATGTTGAATTTGTATTTGACATTTGTGAGGTCTAATTTGGAGTATAGTGTGCAATGTTGGGCACCTACTTGCAGGAAAGATGAAAGCAACGAGGAAAGAGTACACAGAAAATTTACAAGGATGTGCTAGACCCGAGTTATAAGGAAAGATTGAATAGGTGAGGAATGCACTCCTTAGAATGCAGAAAGTTGAGAGGAGATTTGATAGAAGTACGCAAAATTATGAATGCTTGTCACTCTCAATTTCAGCTTCCACCACTGGCTCGCAGTTTTTTGAAGAGGAGAGCAGAATGTGTAAGTCTTTTCCTGACAGTACATCATCCCTCCAACAGCAAACCTCATGTAGTGCCTCTCGCTGGCAACACACAGAAACTAGTCCATTCGGACTCGGGCTGATCCATAAAGGACGGGGAGGAGTAGCACACAGACCCATTGGTGTGTGGAAAAGCCATGGTGATTGTGAACCAGAGCCACACCTATGGGTAAATAGTCACAATCCCTTGTGGGCAGCCTTAGGAGAGACGAAGGGTACGAGGTAAACCCAGACAGCAAATCTGGAGCGGAGCCCCGAAGGCGGCTAGATGTCATTGAAAAGATGCTGCAGCCAATCTGGTACCAAATGTATTGCTTCATAATCTTTCCTTTGGATCACACTTTGGAGGTGGAGAGGGGGATATTAACGACTGGGCTTTTCAGGATCTCTAGACGTTCTACCCAGGCTTGTGATGATTATGATCATCACTCAATGTCCTTCAAAACAGATGGATGCCAGCACAAATCGATCTGGTTAATGCAAGCAGCGTCATACACGGGGGCGCTGGTAGCACCCAAATGCAAGACACGGACACTGAAGTTCTAGGAACAGGACTAGGTGTGTCAAGAAAGCAAGGGAAGTGGGGAAGAAAGGATGCTGGACATTGACACAGGCCCTGGACGGAACTAGGATGCAGGGCCTGGGCTAGGACATGGACAAGAAACACGGAACCCGGACAAGGAGCCTGGACTAGGGACACAGGACTCTGGAACCAGAGCCAGAATAAGGACCCCAGAACCTGGGTCTTGACTCGGAACCGGAATCCGAGTTTAGGCTAGGACAAGTCGTGGCGTGGCTGCAGGACTGGACATGAGACTCCTGGATAGGACGAGGGAACTCCAGTACAGGGCTTGGTGAGGCACAGGGACAGGGCGAGACACATGGATAGGACATTAACACGAAGCCTTGACTTGGACTTAGGAGACAGGAACCTCGGAGCCTTGAACTTGGAACTCAGGAACATGGAACACAAAGCTGGGACCCTTTCTTGGGAGCAGGATGTCGGGCTGGAACTCGTACACAGCATACAGAGCCAGGAACCCCTCCTTGGGAACAGGACCAAGGGCTGAGGCTCTTTCTATGCACAGAGCACTGAACACAAAGAGACAGTTCTCCACCCAGAGTAGCGGCAAATGGCCGGAACTACCCAGCGGAAGCAAGGACACTAAGAGACAGTTCTAAACACAAAGTAGCGGCAAATGGCCGGAACTACCCAGCAGAAGCGAGGACACTAAGAGACAATTCCAAACAACGACAGACTGTTCTTTTTCTTGACACAGCAAGGCTCCGGTCTTGCTCTGGTGGTTGAACCTGCCAGCGTTGCAGGCAAGCCTTCAGAAGGAAGGGGACAGTCCGGCAACTGAAGCTGAACCCAGGAGCTGTTTGTGTCGCCATCCCAAAATGAGAATCATGTGCCTCAATTAAGTCATACAGCAGAACAAGGGAAAACTGGAAAACCTGGAGTAAGGATCGATGGACCAGACTGTGAACCGGAATGCGGACTTCACAGAGCGGACCATGGCAGGCGATTAAAGAAACGTATAGGCAAGCATAAAAATACTTAAACAACAAAAAAATTAACTGCAGGACATTAGGTGCAGCATGTAGTTTACTGATTAGTGTAACACTATTACAGCACACATGACCATGTTATCCCTGTGACTGTCTGGGGTTCCTCGCACATTCCAGAGATATACGAGGGTTCGTTGAGCTGGAAGGGCTTGTTACTGTGCTCTATCTCTAAATAAACATCAAAATGACAATTAGACCCGAATCCAACACGAGACACAACTTCGATCTGAAGCAGCCTCTCATATGCCACTCCAAATAGTCACTCGCTCCAGCATCGATGAAGGTCGTGACATCTAAAAAATTCCTCATTCACCTCGGCTACTCTGACCAATGACTGCAACACCAAGACGTACTGGCAGTTGGTGAAGGGTCTCCTTTCCCCCGAGCTTGAGATGCATCACTATTACATTGAAATTGGACCCTCTTCCTGGAATTTCCTCCCCACCACACCAGATTAAAGATTACCTTTATCTGTTGCATGCACATCGAAACATAGAGTGAAATGCGTTGTTTTGAGTCAATGACCAACACAGTCGGAATACGTGAACAAGTGTCACCACATTTCCAGCACTAACGTTGCATGGCCACAACTCCCTGACACAAAATGTAGAGCAGGGAACAGCACAGCACAGGAGCAGGCACAACACAATGTTGTGTTGAACCAATTAAATTAGGAATCAAATGGTCAACTAAGTTCATCTTTTCTGCCTACAGAATGTCCATTGTCTTCACATTCATGTAAACAGAACATTTTTGGAAGGTGGGAAGAACCTCACGCAGTCACAGGGAGAAAGTACAAACTACTCACAGAGTGGTGGGAATTGAAACTGATTGCCGATTGCTGAACACTGGGTCTGTAATAGTGTTACACTAACTGCTACATTACCGTACCATCCCCATCATGGAAACACTTTTGCCAGGACTGTCATGGTTCTGGATGGCAGCTCAGTAACCAGCCACCCAAACCCTCCCCTCACCACCGCTTCGGCCAGGCGTTTTTACGGGTGGGCTAAATCAAAGTAAAAATAAAAATAATGTATTTTTAAAAGATTGTGTTAGACGATATCTTATTCCAGTGCAAACACTAGAGATTCTGCAGATGTTGGAAATCCAGTATAACACTCACAAAATTCTGGAGGAACTCAGCAATCAGGCAGCATCTGCGGAAGGGAATATAAGTCAATATTTCAGGTCGAGACCAGTCATGATGAAGGGTCTCAGCCAGATTCATCGACTCTTTATTCCTTTCCATAGATACTGCCTGACCTGCTGAATTACTCTACTATGTTGTCTACTTTCACACATTGCTAGAGCAGGGGTTCCCAACCTTTTTTATGCCATGGACCCCTCCCATTAACTGAGGGGTCTGTGAACCCCAGGTTGGGAAACCCAATCCTAGACAAACAACTCTCACACGTTGTGTGGTTGGTTCATGTGTCTTTTGAAGCAAGGAAGGAGAAACATCGAAGCCTCATTGGAACTGTTTCTAACACAGACCCGGCTCGGGAGCCATGACTTAGCATCTCTACCAGCTGCGCCATGGTACTACCAGGCATTTTTCAGAGGAGTGGGCTTGGATTGTGGCCCAAGGCTGTGAAAATCCCCCAGCTGCCATCTGTTCTCATGGGAGTTTGCAAAAAATCCTTTTGCAGGCGCCTTCGCCTCGCACTGAGAAGCCAGACTCCACTTCCAGTGCCGGCGTTCTCCCTGTCACCAAGTCCAGGTTGAGGGATCTGCACTGCAGGTGACCAATAGACCGATGTTAGCATTCGAAGAAAGAGAGTGGACCTCAGTTCTCACCCAGGTCTCTCCGTTACCTGTTCTTTTCACCTTTCTGGCAAAATCATTGCCCAATATCCCTCACTGTAACCCGGCTCCCTTTACACCTGTCTCAAGGTGGAGGCTGATGGGTTGAAACGGATTTGCTTTCTGCAACAGTGCTGTGTCAACAAGGAAAACAACTGAATATTTATTGATGGATTCCCTCACGTCAATCTGTCTCGGAGTCATTAACGGACTGTCCAGTATTGCAGTGAGTTACAGCCACATCAGTCTGGGACAATCTCCACGTTGTTCTGGTTGCATAGGATCTCAATTCAGTTATTCCCATCTTGTTTCCCCCCATCACCAACCCCCAATCCTGTTCCTCCCCACCCACCATCCTGTGTACTTGCTGCTTCCCAGCATCCATTCACCCTCCTCTCACTGAGAGTAGACACTCTGGCCATTTCATAAGAACATAATAAACAGCAGCAGGAGGAGGCCATCTGGCCCGTTGAGCCTGCTCCGCCATTCAATAAGATCATGGCTGATCTTACCCCACCCCACCCCTCTCCTCCATCTCCCAATTTCGAGCTGGCATGAGCTTAAATAAACATTTATTGTTCTGTTACAAGAATGTTGGCTTGTTTGGGGTTTTCAATCTGCGACCAAGTGATACCATAAACTTGAGTGCTTTCAATTGTCCTGCTGATGCGATTTTTAACAAAATTTAAAAGTTGTCAACTGGTAACATTTATTGCAAAAATAGGTTTGACCGGGTGATGTTGATAATGCCATTTCAACAATTTGAATCACTTTGCCTCTTGAAATAACAAATGATTAAAACACAATTTGGAATTCCCTTAACATAACCAAAGGAAAAACAATTCTCTTTGAAAGGATTGTGTTGATGTGAAGTAATGAAGACTGAGGTGGGGTGGGTGGGGCAGGGGAGACGGAATTCAAAGGTATGAGAAAACGGGTGTATTTTTCTTCTCTAAGGACTGTCACCTTGTCATGATCTCGAGCAATGCTGTCTGGAGCTTAGCTCCTGGGAGGGTCACCCATGGTGGTACGGTCAGAGGGGAAGGTTCCAGACAAGTGACCTAAACAAGAGCTCAACAGTGGAGCTGGTGGAAGATGAGGACACATCACAATGGCAGTGGACATCACACTGGAGGAAGGCTGCAGCAGTGAAGGATCACTGGTTGTCTGAGATTCATTTTCTGACAGCCATTTACACAAAAACAAAGAAATACAATAAAATGCTTCAGAATGTAAAAAATGGTGTACAATAGAATTCTATTTCTCAGGGGCGAAAGGGGAAAGATTGAAAAGACCTGACAGAAAAACGTTTTCCACCCAGGGAGGATGGTCAGATATGTAAGGAACTGCCAGAGGAAGTGGTTGAAGTAGGTGCAATGGTAGCATTTAACAAGTTATTGTACAGGACATGGAGGGACAGGGCTTATAGGGATAATGGGCCAAAAGCAGGAAATTGGAACTAGCTAGGTAGGCACCGTGGCTGGCATGGACTAGTTGGGCCATGGACTAGCTGATCTCTTTGCCGTATTGTTCTATGACTCTATCCATGCATCTGTCCACATGCAAAGCAATAATGTACTGTACAGGGGGTGTGGGGGGGGGGAGTCATCCTGGGCTACTTGGTGTTCTTGTGTGGTAAAAGCCTATTGAAGCATGTTCACATTTCAACTGAGATTTTGCACCCTGCAATTGTGATGACATTAAGTCATTAAATCTCATGTTTATTTATCAGATTATTGGAAAGTCCCTCCAGTGTACAGCTGATTATTTCGGGGTACTGATTTTACACAGGGGACATCACACGCAGCATCAACCCAAACAAGAGTGCTAAGGTTTGGCAGGGCACAGGGTTACCACCCTGCGATCATGCTACCAGGCAAAACGAGTGTTACATTTGGGGGCTTCGTCCGTGGATTTGATTCAGTGGGGTGCTGTGTGATCGCCCTGTTTAAATCAGTGCCGTTTTGCCTCTGTGTGATTGCGGTTAGTAATGTGTACCTCTGTGGGAATGTGTAAGGGTTGAGTGGGGTGGATATTCGTACCTTGGATGAATTGTTAATTCGATTTATGAGTATGGTTAAAGCCGATGGCGAAATTGAAATCGTAGCACAAAAGTTTGATAAAATGGTGAGCTCAGATCTTGTTTTACTGCGGGCTAGTGTTGATGTCACAGAGGTGGGATGGCCATTGTCTATTGGTGTCCCAGGTGAGGCGGGGCCATGGGCTGTCCATAATGTCAGGAGGGAGGGGAAAGAGTGGTCGGAGTTGGATGGTCTAATTAGTCCACGTCCCCCTTGTCCCCCGTTGGAGCGTGAGAATTCTGGGGTAGTGTCTGCCTTTTGTTTCTCTGGCCAATAGATGTTCCCGCTATGGCAGGCTGGGCTTTTCCTTTGGAATAATGCCCACACCTGAAGGGGCGGAGGGGTACCAGACGTGGGCAGATCAGATCTTTCAGTTGTAAGATGAATGGCCATTCCTGGCTGAGGGAAAGCGACAGGGATCGGCTGAAAGGTTGAGTGCTGCTGACGGTGTTAGAACTGTAAGGTTCAATTACCCCGTAGTGACACCTGCCAGGTATCTGAAAGCGTGGAAAAATGCATTTGGTTCGACTGAAAGTAACATACAGCAGCTGGGGGGGGGGGTTGCTTTTCATACCTGTGTCAGGAGATTGGGGGAAAGCTTTCAGTGTATCTTCTCTAGCTAGGGGGCAGCTAAATTGCTTGTAGTGCCAGGGGGATCTTTTAAGGGGATCAGACTCCCTCCCCCCTCAGTTGCTCAGCTGATCAGAGAGGTGTCGAGAAACTTAGTGGAGGCGCAGTGGGGGAACGGCTTGGGGTCTCTGGGGGAACACGTTCCCAGCAATGTACCAAGGAACTCCAGAAAGGAACAGACCCTATTCCTGAAGGCTTAGTGGGACCACGCTCCTGTGTGCCGTTACGGATAGATGGAAGCTATGCTAAGGCCATCCTCGACACCGGAGTGCAGGCCAAGTTGCTATTCAGTTCGTTTTACAACCGGTATTTGAAGTCTTTGCTCTTGACACCATACAGGACACTGGAGATTTGGAGTATCAGTGCTGAAGATTATTCAGACAACGATTACTGGTCAGTGAAACTGGAGTTCTCGGAGGCCAAGGGGTGGGTGTCGTTAGTGAGTCGTTAGTGCTGATGTGTCCGGACACCGTTGAGACGGGCAGCGTTTCGACTCGGGAGGCGGGTGAGAGCATTTTGGGGGCATTATCTGTGCACCAGCGTTTCGAGCTGCTGGATGTGTATGGCAGCATTGGGCCAGGTGCCGCAGTGCCGAAGTTAAACGAGATCTAATGGTGGTACGGTCCGGGGTGGTATCTGAGGGTGACGGCCTCTTAGTGGACGCTCCGAAATACCTGGGGGGGGGGGGCGGAGTTGACCGCTGAAGACGCCTCGGTGAGAGATAGGTCGCGGCGACTGGCCCCTGCAGACGTGGAAGACGTAGGCAGCGTGTGTGTAGATTCTGGGATTCTGAACTGGCGCACCGTCCCTGACCCGTATGCGGTCCCGAGGGTCGAAGACGCTCTGGTTTGTCTGAGTGGTGTGAAGTGGTTTAATGTGCTGGATCTGAGGAGTCGATGTTGCCAGATCCCGATGAGTGAGGCGGACAAGGAGAAGACAGCTGTTAGAGGTCCCTGAGATTTTTCAAGTCCGAAAAGATGCCCCAGGGCGTATTTGCTGCCCTTGCAAACTTCCTGCGGGGCATGAGGAAGACGGTGGGGGATGTGCAATTGTTTGGAGTTTTGGTGTAGTATTTGGATATGCCTCGGAAGAATATGAAGCGAAGCTGTTGCAGAAGCGTCCGAGAAATAAAGAGTTAAAACTTTCTCTGGATACGTACCAGGTCTGGCGAAGGTCGCAGCTTGTGAGTGTTCTGCGTTCAGTTGTGGAATTCTGAATTGGAGAAATTACCCAACGTACCAGTTGAATTTCCTGGCGTTAGAACGGAAGATGGGGGCGGAGGAGCTGAGTGACTGTCTCTCCGGGATCAAGTTTGAAGCGATGACGAGGAGACAGAATTCCGAGCAGAGACTGGAGAAAGTGATCCAGAACAAGTTGGAAGACTAAGGCCAACAGAAAACCGACAGCTCAAAGTGGGGGGCGGGGGGAGAGAGGTCTGAATACAATTCAGAGGAGGTGAGGCAATTCTGGACAGATCTTGAAAGAAGGAAGCAGAAGCTGAAGCTTGAAGGGAACCTGAAGATGACCATTGACAGCTTAAATGAAATGGAAAAAACTGAAATTTGACCTGGAAGAAGTCATTAAGAAGAAAAGGCTGGAGGTAAGTTCAGTGAACTCTAAACTGGAGGCCGAACAATATTTAACTGCTGCTTTTCAGAAGAAGATTAAGGAATATCAGGCCTGGGTGGAAGAAGCTGGTGGAGTAACTGCGTCCCAGACTGAGGTGGCTAAGGAGCGTGAGTCAGAACTGCTGCGACTGTGGCGAGAGTGGGAGGAGTCCAAGATGAAGCTGTCGTCTCGATTACAGGGGGCTGAAGAGACTGCAGGAACAGCCCAGGCCAAGTGCTCCAGCGTGGAGAGAACCAAACCGCAGCTACAAATCGAGGAAAAGAGGAAGAATACGAATTCGAAGGGTGGTGAGATGGAGGTGTGGTACATGCTGCCTTTCGCTGACTTCCCCTTGTTTGATGAAGCGACTACTGGCCCTCCTCACATTGAGTCGTGAGGTGGTGGGGAGCTAGCTGTGGGCAGCTTGGGTTACTGCAGACCCCTGAAGGAGAGACGGGAGGGGGCATGAGTGAGAGATTGAGGGAGAATTCGGCAAGCAGACTCGAGTTATCCTCAGTAGTGTCCGATCGTGAAGGGTTAGGTGAGGGGTTCCGGAGGTCTCGGAGGATTAGGAAACTCCTAGATAGGTTGACCTATGTAGCGCCTGAGGAACCGGGAGTGAGGTCTACTGTTTGGGGAGCGATGTCACTATTTTGTACCTGGATTGGGTTTTGTGTCTGCAGGAAGGATTGGCGAGTTATTTAGACGTCATGAGGCAGGACTAAATTTGGTTGTGGGGGGGGGGGGAGTGTGTAAGAATTTCTTCTTTCACATTAGTTGCTAAGGCTTATAATAAAATGGCTTCGCTGTAATGTTAACTGCTAAGTAGTGGGTTCTCTGTATAGCAGCATTTTTGGTTCATAACATAACGGGGCTTTGGAATTCACTGTTAATCAATGGAAGAGATGTTATTCTTTCTGTCTGCGTGAAAGCTGTTAGTTTGCTAGAACTTCGAGGAAGAAGGCACAAGGAGGATGAAGAGAGAAGGCACGGCTGGAGGAGTTGGTGGGTTGCAAGACCGTCTGGGCCTTGGGCTCAGGGCGGGAGGCCAGAGGTCGGCAACGATCGAAGGAGGATCACAGAAGAGAAAAATCCGTGAGCTCTAACGATTTGTGCACTGGAATGTTTAATGATGTTATTGACGCTAAATCATAAAGAGCTGTGGAGATACCTTTGCTCTATGTACCTAGTCTGGGAGTGCGTGGAGAGACCTTTGGTCTGTGTACCTACCCTGTGGGTGTATGGAGAGAGCGTTCCTCTGTGTACGTACCTTGAGAGTGTGTGGGGGAGTTTTGCATTGTATTCGTACCCTGGGAGTGTGTAGGGAGAGTTTTGCACTGTGTACCTGGCCTGGAGGTATCCGATGGAGCAGTTCAGAGGAATATGTTTTCTGTGTCCACCCTGTGCTGGGATTGTGTGTAACCAGTGACACACCACATTGCTGCATTCAAATTACAGAGTTTCCGTGTTTGGAAGCTATTCTGCCGACCGTGTATGGCAGTAATCTGGAGAGTTTGCCAGAACAATTTCTGATTCGAAACAGATTTCATTTCCTGACTGATATACTTCCACTCACCTGAGATATGAAAGGATCCAGAGGTGAGGAGGGGGAGGAGGTTGGACAGTAAGTCAGTCTTGATCCTCTTTGAATGATAGGGTGGGGTAGAGGGGCTAAGCTTCCTGCAATGTCTCTGCCTCACCTGACATATCTGTGAAACACATCCAGAGCTCGATTTGAGTTTCTCCTTTCCTTCCACTGTTGAAGGAGAACAAAAGGGAAGTGTAGAAGGAGGATGAAGAGAGAAGGCACAGCTGGAGGAGTTGGTGGGTTGCAAGACCGTCTGGGCCTTGTTTTTGTCCAGGTTTTGGGATCTGCGTCTTGATGACCATAAGACTGATGTTACTGTTTGAAGAAAGAGAGTGGACCTCATTCCTCACCAAGGTCTCTTCCTCACCTGTTCTTTTCACCTTTCTTGCAAGATCGTTGCCAGCTAGCCCTCACTGTACCCTGACTCGCTTTAAACCTGTCTCATGGTGGAGGGTGGTGGGGATTTAAAAGATCTTGCCGCATGCCAGGGGCAGTGACAAGAGAAAAACTGAATATTTATTGATGGACTTCCTGATGTCGATCTGTGATCTTCTCTTTAAGGAGGGAGGGGGGCAAAACAAAGGAAATTACAGGCCAGTTGGCCTAAACTGAGTGGTGAGGAAAGTATTAGAGTCCATTATTAATTATGAGGTTTCGGGGTACTTGGAGACTAATAATAAAATAAGCCAAAGTCAGCATGGTTTCTGTGAAAGGAAATCTTGCCTGACAAATCTGTTAGAGTTCTTCGAGGAAGTAACAAGCAGGGTGGACAAAGGAGAGGCAGTGGATATGATTTACTTGAATTTTCAGAAGGCCACGCTTCTGATAAGGTGATATACTTGAGGCTGCTTAACAAGATAAAATCCTTTGGCATTACAGGAAAGGCACTGGCATGGATAGAGGAATGGCGGACAAGCAGGATACAGTGAGTGGGAATAAAAGGGGTCTTTGATGGTTGGCTGCCAGTAACTTGTGGAGTTCCTCAGGGGTCAGTATTGTATCTACCAACTGTCACACTGTTTGTCAATGACATGGATAATGGAAACAGTGGCTTGTGGCAAAGTTTGTGGATTACACCGTGCTTTGTTACTTCCTCTGACTATCCACACAATCGATGCCTCTCATCACCTTATACACCTCTATCAGGTCACCTCTCATCCTCCGTTGCTTCAAGGAGTAAAGGCCGAGTTCACTCAACCTATTCTCAGAAGACCTGCTCGCCAATCCAGGCAACATCCTGGTAAATCTCCTCTGCACCCTTTTGGTGATTTCCACATCCTTCCTGTTGTTAGTCGACCGGAACTGAGCACAGAACTCCAAGTTTGGTCTGACCAGGGGCCCTATATAGCTGCAACGTTACCACTCGGCTCCTAAACTCAATCCTATGGTTGATGAAGGCCAAGACACCACATGCCTTCTTAACCAGAGTTAACCTGCGCAGCAGCTTTGAGTGTCCTATGGACTCGGACCCCAAGATCCCTCTGATCCTCCGCACTGCCAAGAGTTTTACCACTAATAGTATATTCTACAATCATATTTGACCTACCAAAATGAACCAACTCACACTTATCTGGGTTGAACTCCATCTGCCAGTTCTCAGCCCAGTTTTGCGTCTTCTCATTGTCCCACTGTAACCTCTGACATCCCATACACTGTCCACAAAACCTCCAACCTTTGTGTCATCAGCAAACTTACTAACCCATCCCTCCACTTCCTCACCCAGGTCATTAATAAAAATCATGAAGAGAAGGGGTCCCAGACCAGATCCCTGAGGCACACAACTGGTCACCGACCTCCATGCAGAATATGACCCATCTACCACCACTCTTTGCTTTCTGTGGGCAAGACAACTATGGATCCACAAAGCAAGGACCCCTTGGATTCCATGCCTCGGTATTTTCACAATAAGCCTTGCATGGGGTACCTTATCAAATGCCTTGCTGAAATCCATATACACTGCATCTTCTGATCTACCTTCATCAATGTGTTTAGTCACATCCTCAAAAAATTCAATCTGGCTCGTAGGACATGACCTGTCTTCGACAAAGCCGTGCAGATGATTGCTCATCATATTATGCCTCTTCACATGTTCATGAATCCTGTCCCTCTGGATCTTTTCCATTAGCTTACCAAACACTGAAGTAATTTCCTGGGCTATCTCTGTTCCCTTTTTTGAATAAAGGATCAACATCCGCAAAACTCCAATCCTATGGAACGTCGCCCGTTCCACATTGATGATGCAAAGATCATTGCCAGAGGCTCAGTAATCTCCTCCCTCACCTGCCACAGTAGCCTGGGGGTACATTTTGACTTATCCAAAAGTTCCAGCACATCTTCTTCCTGAATATCTAAATGCTCAAGCTTTTGAGTCATCCCTACAATTGCCAAAATCCTTTTCCTAAGTGAATACTGAAGCAATGTATTCATTTAGTACCTCTATGCTGTCTCCTCCGGCTCCATACACACTCTTCCACTGTCGTACTTGATTGGTCCTTTTGTCTCACGTCTTAGCCTGTTGCTCTTCACCTATTTGTAGAATGTCTTGGAGTTTGCCTTCTGGCGCTCATAATTTCATTCTGAAGCTCCTTCCTGCTGGCTTTATAATCTTTGAGATCTCTATCATTACCAAATGTTTTGAACCTTTCGTAAGCTTTTCCTTGCTTCTTCACTAGATTTTCAACAGCCTTTGTAAACCACAGTTCCTGTACCCTACCATCTTTTCCCTGTCTCATTGGAATGTACCTATGCAGATCTGAACATTTGCCACATTTCTGCCATATATTTCCCTGAAAACTTTTGTTCCCAATTTATGCTTCTAAGTTCCTGCCTGATTGCCTCATGTTTCACCTTACTCCAAAGGGACAATTGTGCAGACTATTATCTAGGAGGCGAGAAGGTTCAGACATCAAAGCTGCAGAGGAACTTAGGCGACCCCGTGCAAGGCTCCCAGAAGGTTAATTTACAATTTGTGTCTATGGTAAAGGAGGCAAATACAAGGTTGACATTTATTTCAAAAGGATAGCATATAAAAGCAAGGAGATATTGTTGCGGTTTCATAAGGGACAGTAGATAAGTTACATATTGAGTGTTGTGAAATGTTCTGAGCCCCGTATCTCAGGATGTGTTGTAAGAGCGAGCCTAGAGGAGGTTCACAAGGATGATTCCAGAATGAATGTGTTAACATATCACCTTAAAGCATAGGAATAGAATTAGACTATTTGGCCCATCGAATTTGCTCTGCTATTCAATCATGTCTGATACATTTCCCCCTCCTCAGCCCTACTCTCTCGCCTTCAGATTCATTTTTAAAATTTCTGTAATCTATGATGTGAAATTTGTTGTTAGCAGCAGGAGTACAATGCAAAGACATAAAAATCACCATACATTAGAAAACAAATTCTGCAATAAAAGGGAATAATGAGATAATCAATGGGAATCAGGGGAAAACCCTTACAGGGGCTGGAACAAAACGTTGCAGAAAGATTGACGTTGTGGTGTTTGGAGGCTGATCATATCAGGCACAGGCCATCTCTGCAGGAACCCCTCAGAGCAGTGTCCTAGGCCCAAACATCCCCAGCTACTTCATCAATGACTATCCGTTCATTGTAAGATCAGCGGACGGGATGATCACTGATAACTGCACAATGTTCAGCACCATCTCCCACCCCTCAGATATCAAGCAGTCCACGACAGAAATGCAGCAAGACCCGGACGATATCCAGGCCTGGGCTGAGAGGTGACAAGTCATATTCACACCACACAGTGCCAGGTAGAGATATGTGAACCACAAATCATAAGATTCTAACTAGGTACCATAAAAACTGGAAAATTATTGTAATGGAAGCTGAAAAGTGATGTCAGAAGAGGCAGTGAAATTCTGAGATTGTGGGAGTGATCAGACAGAAAGGCATATCTCAACCAAGCAAATGTAAACAGGTGGAGGATGGCATAAAGAGGGGAGATGCTTGAAATCCCTCACTAGTGGGAATTGACCAAGGAGAACATCAAGAGGATCATAACCCGCAAACAGTTCAGAAACTAAGGCAAGATCAAAGGCAACAGTGTAAGTTCCAGACAGATTTACAGCAATTTCTGCAGTCTGTCGGGTGGATAGGAGGGAGAGTATGACAGGTGAAAAGTCGGCCACCCAGCAGTTTGTCGCCGAATCCTCCAAAATCATCTTCCAATCTATAGTCCGCTCCATTTCTTCTTCCAAAAGGTGCAACAGCTGGAGCTCTGTGATCCACAGAATTATGGAAGAGGAAATACTCAGTAGCATCCTCACAGCCAACATACTGAGGATCTTTAGGTCCTTCTGAAGCAGTCTGTATGACAGAAGATCCTCTGACTGCACAGCCGCACGGACCTTCCTATCATCTATCACGCAGCTGTTAGACAACAGCAAGTGGGAGAGTCTAGACCAGCCACTGACAGGTAGCATCCCCGTCAAGTCTGGAGTCAGGTAGGGTTACCCACTCTTCCCTGTCTTGTTCGTGTGCTGTATAAAACCTTTTGCCAAAGCCATCAGGAAGGACAAGATCGCAAGTGGGGTGGTACTGCTGGGTAGCGGATTGACCTAAATGAAGATCTCCCTGTGCGTGGTCGACGTCAGCATGTTCTGCTCAGATTCGAGGTCAGTCCACAGACTGATCAGATTCTGTGACTAACTTGTGTTGGCATCATGGCCAGGATTAAATACTCATGCTCCTCCGCAATCGACTGTTCATTTCACCATCAGATCTGAATACGTGAAGATCCTAGGGATCTGGTTTGGAAGGGCCGAGGGCTGCACCAAGAATTGGCTGGAGTGGACTGGAAAGGTAAAACATAAACTGAGACGGTGGGGAGGATGCTTTTTGTCGATAACTGGGAATAACTGGTTATCAGGTGTGAGGTACTCTCAGGCCTACTGTACTTGGCGCAGGTGTGGCTCTTCAGGTTCATCTAGTGATCCAAGATGAAGCGGGTCAGACTGGTCACAGTGCACAAGCCCCTACACAACAGATGGAAACCCGTATCAAACGTCGCCCACATTCTGACGATCACCTTTGTGTGTGACTGCATCAAGCTGTGCCTGGAATCTAAGTACGTGGGCAGCGAGAACCACTACGTGCCGAGATTCTACCTGTCTTCGGTTTAGCGAAGAATGGTCTGGCCGCATTGCCGTACTGCGTTCCTGTTAGCTGGACGATGCAACACTAGCTGTCCTCTGTTGAACAGTTCTTCCAGTCCAACGCCTTTTAGACAGTTGTCAGCACGGAACATCCTGCAGCCACTACAGGAGAAGGACTCAAAGTACACAGAGGGATGGTTTCCCGTGCAGACTCTCCAAACCATCTGGCAGAACGCCTCATGGCCAGGCCTCTCCAACAGGCCTAACCAACTGGCACCAAGACATCGCTGAGAACATTGTCCCCACAAAACGCTGCCTGCGTGGCGACTGTGGTGGGGAGGAGATAGTAACCCTTGTGGACTGTGGGTTTGATAAAAGGACCTGGAGGAAGATGAAAGGGACGGTGTCGCATTTCATCCAGAACAGCTGTGTGACAGAGGACTCTCTGATCTGTGAGCTGTTCACGGAAACGCTCACGGAGATAAATATCAAGCCCTGCTGACTGTTCATTAACTCGTTGAAAGACGCTCTTTGGTGGTTCTGAAACGTGCTGTTACCAACACATCGAGATTTCTGTAGAAGAATTCTGTCAAATGGCATATTCCAGGATGCAGAAGTACGTGCTGAGGGATGAACTGACGGCGGTGCAGCAAGGCCTCAGTTTGTGAAGGACAACGTTGTCGGGTTCTTCTCCTGCTGGGGGGTGGGAGTGTGATGTTGGGTGGGGATGGAAGCCCCTAAGTTCTTGTTGTATGTAATACAAAACCGCAGAGTGACAGCAGTTTTAGAACAGAATGGGAAGCAGTGACCATGAATGTAATGCATGTAAAACCCCCAATCCCACCCCTTGTGCATGGAGCCGCTGCTGTGGAAGCCCCCTGATGATCAGTGTGAGACTGGGTGGCAAGTGGGGAGGTCTGCTCTCTGGAGCTGAAGGGGTTCATGGGACAGCCGATTTCCATGTGTAGGCACAGACGAGAACGGATTAGACCTTCTATTGGAGCAGGGCTGTACATGGCTGAAGGCAGGAAGATTCACATGAAGAGCAGTAAAAGTCAGGAGTTCAAGGAAACTGATTTTTTTTCCACGTTTTTCCACGTTTCCATGTTTAATGTTCAGTCCTGTGCTTTTGTCTGCAGCCTCATCTCCGTCTTCTGTCTTACCACCGGCTTCTGTCTCCACCCACACAGTATTCTCTCCACACACCCAGTTTCATGGCGTTATTTAATTGTTCCTGTAAGTTTACACTGAACCACTGTTTTACACTCGAGTCTGACTCTTCTTAGTCTTCAAGCAAAAAAATAAACAAATAACTGGAGGGACTCTGCGAGTCAAGCAGGTTCGTTGGAGCGAAATGGACAGCTGTCGTTTAGGGTCAAGACCCTTCATCTGAAACATTGACTGTCTCACTTCTCAGGAATCTTCCTTTTTAGTCCTGTATTACACTGAAACAAGCTCTTCTCTCCCACTTCATTTATGTTCCGACTTATTTCATGTGTTTCTGATCATACCGTGATGCGTAAATGGCCGTGATTACTTTAAGAAATGAGAAGAGCATAGTGGTCTGAGGGCCCCGGACAATTCTGTACCATTATAAACTCTAGGTTCTAAGACATGGTAATACCAGAAGCTTTTTAGGAAAGAATGCCCGTGGAAACAAGTTGCTTGATTGACCAAGGTCCCATGTTTGAAGGAGGCATGCGCTGGTGCCTGAGAACCGACTCCTGGCCTCTTGGAGTCAATCATTTATACTCCACCTTAACGTCCAAATTTACTTTACAGGTTGCTCTTGTGAAGTATATAGTTAGTTCTCCCCTGCATCTATTAAGTTTCAATCCATGGGTGGGACTTACCTTGAGAGGAAACAGATAGATAAACTTAGAGCTGCTTCATACCTTTATTTTTAGTTTCATATTATTGAGATTCAGTGTGATGTAAGCCCTTCTGACCCTTCGAGATACACCAGCCAGTAATACCCTGATATAATGCTAGCCTACTCACGGGACAATGTTATAATGATCTACCACCCAGTACGTCTCTGGAATATGGGAGGAAACCGGAGCACCCAGAGGAAAGGCGCAGGTCCCGGGGAGAACGTACAAATTCCTTACAGCAACGGCTTGAATTGACCCCCTGCCACCTGTATTGAAAAGCGTTGTCCTGACCACTATGCTACCAGTAAACGCCCAATTTAATATCTGAAAAGATATAGATGAAAATTATATATGTCATAGTATACAGCAGAATAATTTTATGATAAAATATTATACGAACTTGCAAGCATCTGATGAACTTGTACTGTTTCAGCACCCAGGAATATATCGGGGTTAAACTCTCGAAGAACTCTCTCTGCCTACAGTTTGAAATAAACTCAATACGAAGAAAGTCGAAGCTCCCAGCTCCGATTCATACAAGTGATCGGTCCTTCCTACAGCTTGATCTTGGAGTAGATTAAAAGGCCGGCACAATATCATGAGCCGAAGGGCCTGTACTGTGCTGTACTGTTCTATGTTCCATACGGTGGACTGTACTGCTCTACAGCGAATAGTTAAAATCGCTCAACGCATCCATCAAGGGCCAACTCAACGTCAGGAACATTAGTATAGAAATGTGCTGGAAAAATGCCAACCAATATCATAAAAGATCCCTTGAGGAAAACATGTTGACTATGGCCTATTTTATCATGTGTCTCCACGGTGAAGATTGATGCAACATATTTATTCAGTTTGTCCGCCACTTCCTTGTCCCCCATTACTACCTCTCATGAAGGATCCCACACACCCTGCCTATGGACTGTTTTCCCCGCACCATTAGGGAAGAGGCCACCAACCACCCTCGCCACAACTACAAGGTTTGGAAACAGTTACTTCGCCAAGCCGTCAGTTTGAAGAGATCACCTAGGTACAGAGAAGATGTCAGGGGTAAGTAGGTACAGAGGAGATATCAGGGGTAAGTGTTTTACGCAGAGAGTAGTGACTGCGTGGAATGAGCTGCCGGTGGCGGTGGTGGAGGCGGAAAAGATGGGGTCTTTTAAGAGACTCCTGGATAGGTACACGGGGCTTAGAAAAAGTGAGGGCTGTGGGTAACCCCAGGCAATTTCTAAGGTAAGGGCCTATATTATGCTGTAGGCTTTGTGTGTCAATGCGAGGAGCATTCGTAACAAGGTGGATGAATTGAATGTGCAGATAGTTATTAATGAATATGAAATAGTTGGGATCACCGAGACAAGGCTCCAGGGTGACCAAGGATGGGAGCTCAACATCCAGTGATATTCAATATTCAGGAGGGATAGACAGGAAAAAAATGGATGTGGGGTAGCATTGCTGGTTAGAGAGGAGATTAACGCAATAGAAAGGAAGGACATTAGCCTGGAGGATGTGGAATCGATATGGATGGAGCTACATAACACTAGGGGGCAGAAAACACTGGTGGGAGTTGTGTACAGGCCACCTAACAGTAGTAGTGAAATTGGGGATGGCAACAAACAGGAAATTAGAAATGCGTGCAATAAAGGAACAGTAGTTATAATGGGTGACTTCAATCTACATATAGATTGGGTGAACCAAATTGGTAAGGGTGCTGAGGAAGAGGATTTCTTGGAATGTATGAGGGATGGTTTTCTGAACCAACATGTCGAGGAACCAACTAGAGAGCAGGCCATTCTAGATTGGGTATTGAGCAATGAGGAAGGGTTAGTTAGCAATCTTGTCATGCGAGGCCCCTTGAGTGAGAGTGACCATAATATGGTGGAATTCTTCATTAAGATGGAGAGTGACATAGTTAATTCAGAAACAAAGGTTCTGAACTTAAAGAAGGGTAACTTTGAAGGTATGAGACGTGAATTAGCTAAGGTAGACTGGTAAATGATACTTAAAGGGTTGACGGTGGATATGCAATGGCAAGCATTTAAAGATCGCATGGATGAACTACAACAATTGTTCATCTCAGTTTGGCAAAAGAATAAAGCAGGGAAGGTAGTGCACCCATGGGTGACAAGGGAAATTAGGGATTAGTATCAAGTCCAAAGAAGAAACATATAAATTAGCAAAAAAAAAGCGGCACACCTGAGGACTGGGAGAAATTCAGAGACCAGCATAGGAGGACAAAGGGCTTAATTAGGAAAGGGAAAAAATTATGAGAGAAAGCTGGCAGGGAACATTAAAACTGACTGTAAAAGCCTTAATACATATGTGAAAAGAAAAAGATTGGTCAAGACAAATGAAGGTCCTTTACAGTCAGAAACAGGTGAATTGATCATAGGGAACAAAGACATGGCAGACCAATTGAATAACTACTTTGGTTCTGTCTTCACTAAGGAGGACATAAATAATCTTCCAGAAATAGTAAGGGACTGAGGGTAGTGAGATGGAGGAAATGAGGGAAACACATGTTAGTAGGGAAGTGGTGTTAGGTAAATTGAAGGGATTAAAGGCAGATAAATCCCTAGGGCCAGATGGTCTGCATCCCAGAGTGCTTAAGGAAGTAGCCCAAGAAATAGTGGATGCATTAGTGATAATTTTTCAAAACTCCTTAGATTCTGGATTAGTTCCTGAGGATTGGAGGGTGGCTAATGTAACCCCACTTTTTAAAAAAGCAGGGAGAGAGAAACCGGGGAATTATAGACCAGTTAGTCTGACATCAGTGGTGGGGAAAATGCTAGAGTTGGTTATCAAAGATGTGATAACAGCACATTTGGAAAGAGGTGAAATCATCGGACAAAGTCAGCATGGATTTGTGAAAGGAAAATCATGACTGACAAATCTTATAGAATTTTATGAAGATGTAACTAGTAGAGTGGATTGGGGAGAGCCAGTGGATGTGGTATATTTAGATTTTCAGAAGGCTTTTGACAAGGTCCCATACAGGAGATTAGTGTGCAAACTTAAAGCACACGGTATTGGGGGTATGGTATTGATGTGGATAGAGAATTGGTTGGCAGACAGGAAGCAAAGAGTGGGAGTAAACGGGACTTTTTCAGAATGCCAGGCAGTGACTAGTGGGGTACCGCAAGGCTCAGTGCTGGGACCCCAATTGTTTACAATATATATTAATGATTTAGCCGAGGGAATTAAATGCAGCATCTCCAAGTTTGCAGATGACACGAAGCTGGGCAGCGGTGTTAGCTGTGAGGAGGATGCTAAGAGGATGCAGGGTGACTTGGATAGGTTAGGTGAGTGGGCAAATTCATGGCAGATGCAATTTAATGTGGCTGAATGTGAGGTTATCCACTTTGGTTGCAAGAACAGGAAAACAAATTATTATCTGAACGGTGGCCAATTAGGAAAAGGGGAGATGCAATGAGACCTGGGTGTCATTGTACACCAGTCATTGAAGGTGGGCATGCAGGTACAGCAGGCGGTGAAAAAGGCAAATGATATGTTGGCATTCATAGCAAAAGGATTTGAGTACAGGAGCAGGGAGGTTCTACTGCAGTTGTACAAGGTCTTGGTGAGACCGCACCTAGAATATTGTGTGCATTTATGGTCCCCTAATCTGAGTAAAGATATTCTTGCCATAGAGGGAGTACAGAGAAGGTTCACCAGATTGATTCCTGGGATGGCAGGACTTTAATATGAAGAAAGACTGGATCGACTAGGCTTATACTCACTGGAATTTAGAAGATTGAGGGGGATTTTACTAAAACGTTTAAAATTCTAAAGGGATTAGACAGGCTAGATGCAGGAAGATTGTTTCCGATGTTGGGGAAGTCCGAACGAGGGGTCACAGTTTAAGGATAAAGGGGAAGCCTTTTAAGACCGAGATGAGGAAAAACTTCTTCACACAGAGAGTGGTGAATCTGTGGAATTCTCTGCCACAGGAAACAGTTGAGGCCGGTTCATTGGCTGTATTTAAGAGGAAGTTAGATATGGCCCTTGTATGGAGAGAAAGCAGGTACAGGGTTCTGAGTTGGATGATCAGCTGAATGCTGGTGTAGGTTCGAAGGGCTGAATGGCCTACTCCTGCACCTATTTTCTATGTTTCTATGTTTCTCTATTATTTGCCCATCTATGAACTCCCCCGCTACCAACCACCCTCGGGTATTTGTACATTGGACTTTGTAGGACTGTTTTCATGTCTGTATTAATTTCGTTCTTGATGTTTTATTGTGTTCTTCATGTTTATTGTGTTTTTTGAATGAGGCATCAAATCTGGAGTAGCAGCATTCTGATTTCCTTTACTCTTGTCTATTTAAGGATGGCAATGAACATCCCTGACTCTTGAATTTTGAATTTTCTATAATATATATGTCAAAACTACGGATTTGACTGCACAGCAGATTCAGCGATTGTGCTCCTGTATGCTAATTATTGTTTTATTGTGATGGGATTTAACTCCATCCGTTTCATTGTAGCGCTTGTCGAAACTTGAGCAAAGCACAGCAATGTTTGCCTGCCTGCCTGCATTCGGCCTTACCTGAAAAATTGGACTGTCGAGTCAACTGACCCCGAAGACTAGCGCTTTTCATTTTATATTGTGTTATTCCTTTTAGCCGCAGTGTTGGCTTCATTTTCTATTTGAGGGCTTTAGTTAACAGCCTTGTTTGGCCTAGTGTTTATTGTTTTCCTTTCCCTCAAGCTCTGTTTGTATTAGAGTCTGTGAACTATTGACCCACTTCAGTGTATCTCTTGCTCTCTCGCTCTCTCTCTCCACACTCAGGACATAATCGCATTTAACCGTATAACCATATAACAATTACAGCACGGAAACAGGCCATCCTGGCCCTTCTATTCCGAGCCCAGTGCTTACTCTCACCTAGTCCCCACCGACCTGCACTCAGCCCATAACACTCCAATCCTTTCCTGTCTATATACCTATCCAATTTGTTTTTAAATGACAATATCGAACCTGCCTCTACCACTTCTACTGGAATCTTGTTCCACACAGCTACCACTCTCTGAGTAAAGAAGTTCCCCCTCTTGTTACCCCTAAACCTTTGTCCTTTCACTCTCAACTCATGTCCTCTTGTCTATATCGTATGGATAGAGCAATTGACCTCTGCCAAATACCACCATCTTTCTTTCTGTGAGTTATTACTCCAAGATTTGAAGGTTTTCCATTGAATTCCACTTTAAGCATTTTGAATTGACCACAAATCGTACCCTGTTTGTCTTAGCCTACCGCAGAGTGGAATTCCAGAAGAATTAATAGCCAGTTCCTGAAAATACCTAGGACCGGCTGGTGGCGTAGTGAAATCAGCTCTGGACTGCAGAGCGGAGCTTCCAAAGTTCAAAACCAGCCGGCACCCTTGCATGCTTTCCATCCGTGCGGGGTTAAGAGCAGGTGATCACTTTAAAACAAAACTTACCCGACAGAAAGCAATAACAAACCACTGTTGCCTCGTACCCGAATTCCACCGATGTGGGAGGAAGTCGTCCGCTATCCGGAAAAATTCCGGATGCAACCTACATTATTATTATTGTTCTTGAAAATGAATTTATATGCTTGTGAATGAACCGTTGTGCTTAATAGTAGTGAAGGTGGACTGAGATCCTCCGGTAGGTGATGATCAGACTGAACACGCATTATAAGGATTGCCTTGACTTTCTGTGTGAGTTATGCTTGGGTGTCACGGTGTGTGATGATAAACGACAACCCCGGCAAAGGAAGGACGGACTCTCATGTTGCGACAGAAACACAAGTTTATTCATAGGAATTCCAAATGAACATCAGAGGCATTTTAAGCAATCACGCATAAGCCAGTCAATGTAAACTTCTCAAGACTGAAAGGACAGCACAAGGGGTTAATGACCCTAGACAGTTGGGTGTGTGTTAGCTGATCCTTCAGCTGATTCACAGAGAATCCAGGGCCCTAAACCGTTCTTCCAGTTGAAGCGACACTTCGCCTGTGAGCCTATTGGGTTCATTTACTGTGTTCAGTGCTCCGGGTATGGACTCCTGAACATCGGTGAGACTAAGACTGGGAGACTGCTTCGCCGCCCGTCTATGTTCCGTCTGCAAGAACAAGCGGGATCTTCCACTTTAGCTCTACCTTCCATCCCCATTCTGATATGTCCATCCATGGCCCCCTCCACTATCGTGATAAGGACACAGTTTGGTTTGGAGTCCAGGCCACCAATCTGATGGCATGAGCATCGCTTTCCTCAAACTTCCGGTAATGTCCCCCAACCATTTCCGATCCCCTTTACCCTCTCTCACCTCATCTCCTTGCCCGCCTCCAGTATTCTGTGTGTGTTGTTTGGAATTCCATCATTTATAGACTTCCTCTTGTTTGCAACAGAGTTTTTATAACTTTGTAACATCTGACTGATAGACATGATTCTGTCAATTTGTTATCGGTGGTGATCTCGTTCTTTCTTTCACTCTAAACAATCTAAATCAGGAGCGGGGGCAGCACAGACTCCTCAAGTCTGCCCCGCTGTTCAATATGATCGTGGCTTATATGCCCCAGGCATCAAACACTCTTATGTTCCAAATCCCCTAAACCTCAATTTGTCCCTCTGTCAAATATTTATCTGTTCTCAGCTTACATATACAGTATCAATTTCCTCGGCCTTTTGTTTAATCTCTCTGCCCAATTTCAGCGAGGAGCCTTCCAGTCTTGTGCACATTCCATTGTGGCGTGTTAACTGTGACTTTACCATCGCCCCGATTGTGTGCTCTAACTCATGGCTTTTAGTGAGTAAAGCCGAGTTCGCATCCATACTGTTGGGATATAACATTTTAGTTTTGGGTTTCTGATTTGTTACAGTAGTTTCGGTCTTCTGTTTTGAAAAGGCAGAGTTGCTAATGGAAATGCTGCCTTTGTTGAGTTGTAGTCATCTAGTTACCCATCGGGGGTTGTTGACGAACAGGTGTCATTGGAATGGTGTTTGGAATTGGATTGACATTGGCTGTCTCATCCTTATTAACCGCTGGTATGTTAGATTGCTCAGGATTACCAAGCTTTAGTGTATCAATGACATCTTTGGCTGATATTTCTGCAAATTCTTTTGCTTGCTTTTCCAAATCTTCCATTATCTTGATCTGTTCCGCCTTCTCCAGCAGGTTCTTATATATTGTCTCGTAATATCTCTCCACAGTGCAATCGCCACACTTCCACGCAGGAAGGAAGTAAAAAAGTACCAACAGAGTTACGGTCACCACCAGCAAAATGGCTCCAATCATCTGTTGGGATTGAAAAAAGACGCTATGAGACAGAAGCAGAATCACATCTTTACGTCTGTTGATCAATAAGATCAAGATTATTTTTTCAATGAGGTCAATCTTCAGAAAGATTGTTCCCCTAATGAGGTCATCTTTTACCTCAGTACTTCTAACCAAGATGCGGAGAGGGAAGAAGTAAAGGCATCTCGGAGAGAAGCAATTTTTTTAACTGATCGGGGAAAGGAGGCTAGACTGAGCAGCCGCGTGACGTAGCATATACAGCGGCCATCTTCGTACTGGCCATCATCGGAGTGGACTGAGTCAGAGTGAGACGGCTTTGGCTCAACAGGCTTCGGTGTGAACAGGCAGTGGCGGGAGTAGGTTCCGGTAAGTTTTGTTTTGTTTTGTTGAGAGTAGAGAGAATGCCAGGAAGGATGTTAGAATGCTCCTCTTGCAGGATGTGGGAAGTCAGGGAAAGCTCTGATGTCCCTGACAATGACACCAGCAAGAAGTGAATCCAGCTGCAGCTCCTAAAAAACCACGCTAGGGAACTGGAGCAGGAACTGGATGACCTCCGGATCATTTGGAAGAATGAGGAGTTTTAGATCGTAGCTACAGGGAGGCAGTTATGCCAAAGGAGCAGCGCATATGTAATTGAGTTCCCTCAGACAAGGGAAGGGGAGCAGGCAGAGCAGGGCTCCCCTGTGGCCATTCCCCTCAAAAACAAGTATACCGATTTGGATACTGTTGGGGGTGATGACTTTCCTGGGACAAGCTGCGGAAGCCGGATCTCACTGAGTCTGGTTCTGCAGTGCAGAAGGGAGGTGGGGTGGGGGGAAGAAGAGGAGAGCGGTAATGATAGAGGACTTGATAGTTAGAGGTACAGACAAGAGGTTCTGTGGTTGTGACAGAGACTCCCGGATGGTTTGTTGCCTCCCGGGTGCCAGGGTCAGGGATGTCTCTGATCATGTGCAAAGAATTCTGAAGTGAGAGGGTGAGCAGCCAGATGTCATGATACATATCCGTACCAATGACGTAGCAAGAAAGAGTGAGGAGGTCCTGATGAATGAGTAGAGAGAGCTTGGTAGGAATTTAAAAAGCAGGACCTCGAGGGTGGTAATCTCAGGATTGCTAACTGTGCCACGTGCCAGTGAGGGTAAGAATAGGATGCTCTGGAGGATGATCACGTGGCTAAGGAACTTGTGTAGGGGGCAGGGTTTCAGATTTCAGGATCATTGGGATCTCTTCTGTGCCAGGTGGGATCTGTAGAAGAGAGACGGCTTACACCTGAACTACAGGGGGACCAATATCCTTGCAGGGAGGTTTGTTAGTGCTATTGGGCGGTTGGGGGGGGGGGGTTAAACTAGATTTGCAGGGGGATGGGAACCAGAGTGCCAGAGTAGATAGAGGAGCGGGGGTGAAAATAAATGATGTTAAAGGTTCATGCAAAGTCACAAATAGATGGGTTGTGTCTGATGAAAATAATCTTCTGAGGTATGTCTGTTTCAATGCGAGGAGTATTGTGGGGAAGGCTGACGAGCTGACAGCGTGGATTGACATGTGGAATTATGACATTGTAGCCATCAGCGAAACTTGAATATAGGACCGGCAGGACGAGCAGATTAATGTTCTAGGGTTTCGATGTTTCAGACGTGATAGAGGCAGAGGGATGAAGGGTGGGGGTGGGGGGTGGCATTGCTAGTCAGGGAAAATGTTACAGCAGTGCTCAGGCAGGACAGATTATAGGCCTTGTCTACCAAGGCCATGTGAGTGGAGCTGCGAAACAGGAAAGGCATGACCACATTAATGGGGTTGTATTATAGACCATCCAATAGTCAGCGAGAATTGGAGGATCAAATCTGCAGAAAGATAGCAGACAACTGCAGGAAACATAATGTTGTGATAGTATGGGATTTTAATTTTCCACGTATTGATTGGGACTCCCATACTGTTAAAGGTCTAAACAGGTTAGAGTTTGTAAAATGTGTTCAGGAAAGTTTTCTAAATCAATATATAGAGGTACCAACTAAACAGGGTGCAATATTAGACTTCCTACTAGGAAACGAGATAGGACAGGTGATGGAAGTGTGTGTAGGGGAACCCTTTAGTTCCAGTGATCATAACACCATTAGTTTCAACTTGATCGTGGATAAAGATAGATCTGGTCCTCGAGTTGAGGTTCTAAACTAGAAAAAGGCCAATTTTGAAGAAATGAGGAAGGATCTAAAAAGCATGGATTGGGGCATGCTGCTCTCTGGCAAGGAAGTCGTTGGTAAGTGGAAGGCCTTCAAAGGAGAAATTTTGAGAGCACAAAGGTTGTACGTTCCTGTCAGGATTAAAGGCTAAGTGAATAAGGATAAGGAGCCTTGGTTCTCTAGGGATATTGGAACTCTGATAAAGAAGAAGAGAGTGATGTATGGCATGCATAGGAAACAGGGAGCAAATAAGGTACTTGAGGAGGATAAAAGGTGCAAAAATACTTAAAAAAGAAATCAGGTGGGCTAAAAGAAGACATGAGGTAGCTTTGGCAGTGAAGGTGAAGGATAATCCAAAGAGTTTCCACAGGTATATTAAGAGCAAAAAGATGGTAAGGGATAAAGTTGGTCCTCTTGAAGATCAGAGTGGTCGCCTATGTATGGAACCAAAAGAAATGGGAGGAGGGATCTTAAATGGGATTTTTGCATCTGTATTTACTAAGGAAACTGGCATCGAGTCAATGGAAGTAAGGCATACAGGTAGTGAGGTCATGGAACCAATACAGATTGAAGAGGAGGAGGTGCTTGCTATCTTGAGGCAAATCAGAGAATACAAATCCCCAGGACCTGACAGGGTATTCTCTCGGACCTTGAAGGACACAAGTGTTGAAATTGCACGGGCCCTGGCAGATATATTTAAAATGTCGGTATCTACAGGTGATGTGCCAGAGGATTGGAGGATAGCTCAAGTTGTTCCGTTGTTTAAAAAAGGCCCCAAACGTAATCCAGGAAATTATAGGCTGGTAAGTTTAACATCAGCAGTAGGTAAGTTATTGAAATGAGTACTAAGAGATTGGATCTACAAGTATTTAGATAGACAGGGACATATTAGGGAGTCAACAAGGCTTTGTGCATGGTAGGTCATGTTTAACAAATCTATTAGAGTTTTTCGAGGAGGTTACAAGGAAAGTGGATGAAGGGAAGGCAGTGGATGGTGTCTACATGGACTTCAGTAAGGCCTGTGACAAGGTCCCACATGGGAGGTTAGTTAGGAAGATTCAGTCGTTAGGTATACATGGTGAGGTAGCAAATTGGATTAGACATTGGCACAATTGGAGAAGTCAGAGACTGGTAGTGGAGGATTGCTTCTCTGAGTGGAAGCCTGTGACTAGTGGTGTGCCACAGGGATCAGTGTGAGGTATTGCACTTTGGAAGGTAAAAACAAGGTAGAACATACATGGTAAATGGCAGGGCACTGAGGAGTGCGGTAGAACAGAGGGATCTAGGAATACAGAGACAAATTTCCCTCAAAGTGGCGTCACGGGTAGACAGGGAAGTAAGGAGAGCTTTTGGGACATTGGCCTTTATAAATCAAAGTACTGAGTACAAGAGTTGGAATGTAATGGTGAGGTTGTATAAGACATTGGTGAGACTGAATTTGGAGTATTGTGTACAGTTTTGGTCACCTAATTACAGGAAGGATATTAATAAGGTTGAAAGAGTGCAGAGAAGGTTTACGAGGATGTTGCCGGGACTTGAGAAACTGAGTTACAGAGAAAGGTTGAAAAGGCTAGGACTTTATTCCCTGGAACGTAGAAGAATGAGAAGAGACTTGATGGAGGTATATAACATTATGATGGGTAGAGATAGAGTGAATGCAAGCAGGCTTTTTCCACTGAGGCTAGGGGAGAATAAAGCCAGAGTACATGGATTAAGGGTGAAGGGGGGACAGTTTAAAGGGACCATTAGTTGTTGGGGGCTTCTTCACACAGAGTATGGTGGGAGTGTGGAATGAGCTGCCAGATGAAGTGGTAAATGCTGCTCACTTTTAACATTTAACAAAAACTTGGATAGGTACATGGATGAGAGGTGTATAGAGGGATATGGACTGGGTGCAGGTCAGTGGGACTAGGCAGAAATATGGTTCGGCACAGCCAAGAAGGGCCAAAAGGCCTGTTTCTGTGCTGTAATGTTCTATGGTTCTATGTTCTGTGGTTCTCTTTTAGCCCCATAACTTCTACGGCTATTCTGATGAGAATAACAGGTAAACAACCAAATGGATGAATAAATGAATAAAAGGACGCAAATGTCATTCGGTCGATCGATAAATAAATAGAAATATAGGCATAAATATACAAACAAACAATAATTACCTCAACGTATAAACATACAAACAAATAAATAAATAGAAAATCGATTAAATAAATAAAAATGAACAAATATATGGATAAATGGATAAATAAGTAAATGAATGACTAAATAGACAACTGCGAGACAGAGGGGCAGATGATTGATAATCAATTTAATAAATAAGCTGTTTTATTTCTGTACTGGAGATCGTGCACTGAAGCATCAGAAGACAGAAAATCATAGCACTGCTGAGTAAAAGAACGAGACCATCATCCGCCCACCTGGCCAAAGCCATCGACCTAAAACTCTTAGCTCGCCCTTAGTCCGTATGCCACTATTCGCTTCATATACAAGGGGCTACGCGCCTTTATCTCCATGTCTTGCTGTTCTTTCCATACAATTACCACTTTCTATGTGAAAAACCTGCCCATCAAGTCCTTTTGAGTTGAAACCTCTACCCTCCAGCCCATTCCAGTTCCAGTTCTGACCGGCTTCCCGGTAAATCGCAGTCGTTATGCAACATTAACAATGCGGGCATATTCGCGAGCCCGAGTGCTGTACCGTTACAGTCACAGGCTCGAAGCCACAGCTGAAGACACTCACCCGAGACTTGAAGCAATGATGGACCAGGTCAGGGGAATTATTACTGCTGCAATAATTTTTGCACGTTTCGCGGGTCGCGTTTCTGTCTTTGGAACAGGTATAGTAATTTCCGTCCAGAAATGCAATGACGATCCATAAGACAGATGGGATCCCTGCTTTCAGCAATGTCATCGTTGCAAAACAACATTGATTCCAGGTGCAGCAGGTGTTAAAGCAACCGTCGGTCTCACCGCGAGGAAGGGTACAGCCTGGCTCACACTCCAGCACTCTCCGTGAATCCGGGTACACGACCAAGCAGATCATATAGAGGATAACTGCGGGCACAGCGAAAACAATCACGGTGTAGGTTGTATTCCAGTCCGGATGACAGGGACACGGACTGACTTTCTCCAACATTTCTTCCAACCCATACAGGACTGCTGCGATCGCACCATTCCCCGCGATTTTCAGTACGTTGGAGTAATTCTTCAGAAGGATATCTTTCAATTTTATGAACGCTTGCAGCGCCATGGGAGTCAAGCGCCAAGTATATTCGAACACTCAGGAAACCCGGCACAGCGATGGGCTGCAGCTTTTATTTTAATCGGTGAAACTCCACCCAGTGGGGAAGGAGTTGTCGGCATAACTTTAAATTCTGCCGTGAAATGCATTATTCTGGCCTGACTGAAGTTTGGCCTTTAATCCAGAGGCCCTTGCGATAACAAATCTGCAACAGCGGTGAGTTGAGGGCACACCTACCGCCTTGCGAAAACAGAGAATTTCACTTCCAGTAAGAAAGGCGGCGTTAACAGCGCGGAGTCCCTTCAAAAATAAGTGTATCACTTTATTTGCTGTTGAGAGGGACGACCTACCGAAGGAGTCCTAGAAGCAGAGTCTCTGGTGCTGTGGCTCAGCAGAGCAGAAAGCTGAGAGGACTAAAGTGCCGAACGGAGATTCCATAGTCCGTGGAACAGATACGAGATCCTGTGGGCGGGCTAGGGTCACCAGGGTGCTATGTTCCCTCCCAGGTGCCAGAGTCAGGGATGTCTCGGATCCGGTGAATGGTATTCTCAAAGGGGATTATAAGCAACCAAAGGGTATTTGTACATTTGGCACGAATTACATAGGTGGACAAGGTGTAGAGGTCCTGAAGGGACATTTTAGGGAACGAGGTAGAAAGCTGAAAACAAGACCCATGCCACGCGCCAATGAGAGTGAGAATGTGAGAACGTGGCAGGTGAATACGTGGCTGAGCAACTGGTGCAGGGGGCAGGGATTCATATTACGGACCATTGGGATCTCTTCTGGGGAAAGTACGACCTGTACAAAAGGGACAGGTTACCTGAACCCGAGTGGGGGAATACCACTGCAGCCACGTTTGCTAGAGTTGTCCGGGAGAGTGATGCCTTAAATAAACATAAAGACTTGGCCTCCACAGCTGCCCGTGGTAACAAATTCCATAGATTCACCACTCTGTGACTAAAGAAATTCCTCCTAATCTCTGTTCTTAAAGGCTGCCCCCTCTATTCAGCAGCTCTGTCCTCTGGTCTTAGACTCTCCCACCATGGGAAACACCTCCTCATCATCCACCCTCACATGTCCTTTTGCCATTGGATAGGTTCCAATCAGGTCACCCCTCATTCTTCTGAATTCCTGTGAATACAGGGCCATTGTCTTCATGTGGCAAGCCATTCAATCCTGGAATCATTTTTGTGAACCTCTTTTGAAACCTCTCCAGTTTCAGCACATCATTTCTAAGATAAGGGTCTCGAAACAGCGCACAATACAGCATGTGAAGTCTCGCCAATATTTTATGAAGTTCCAACATTACATCCTTGCTTTTATATTCTAGTCCTCTTGAAATGAATCCCAACATCGCATTTGCTTTCCTCATCACAGACTCAACCTGTAAGTTAACCCTCAGAGAATCCCAAGACCTTTTCTCCTCAGATTTTTTTTTGTATTTTCTCTTAATTTAGAAAATAACCAACCCTTTCATTGCTCCTGCCAAAGTACATGACCATACACTTCTCGACACTGTTTTCCATCTATCAATTCTTTGCCCATTCTCTTAATCTATCTATGTCCTTCTGTAGCCTCTGTACTTTTACAAAACTACCTGCCCCTCCACCTATCACCCAAATCATTGACATATGACGTAATAAGAATCTTACCTACAAAGACCCCTGTGAAACACCACTCGTCACCGGCAACCAACGAGCAAAGGTTCCCTTTATTCCCAATCTTTGCCTTCTGCCAGTCATCCACTGCTTTATCCTTGCTAGCTAGAATATTTCCTGTATTACCATGGGCTAGTAGCTTGTTAAGCAGCTTCAACGTGTGGCACCCTGTCCAAGGCCTTCTGTAAGTTCAGGTACACTGCACCAACAGATTCCCCCTTGTCTATTCTGCTTGTTCTTTCTTCAAAGAATTCTAACTGATTTGTCAGGCAATACTTTTTTCTTGAGAAAAATTTGCTGGCTACGGCATTTGTAATCACGTGTCTCCAACTACCTTGAGACCTTATCCTTACTGGTCGACTCCAACATCTTCCCAACCACCAAGGTCAGACTAACTGGCCTGTAGTTTCAATTCTTCTGCTTCTCTCCCTTCTTGAAGAGTGAAGTCAAATTTGCAGTTTTCAAGTCTTTCGGAACCATACCAGTATCTGGAGATTTTTGCAAGATCATCACTAATGCCTGCAGAAATTCTTCAGCCATCTCCTGCAGATGTCTGGGGTGTAAACCATCTGGTTCATGTGACCTATCTATCTTCAGACCTTTCAGTTTCCTGAGAATCGTCTCTCTAGTAATGTTAAAGTCATGGCTCCTGACACCTGAAGGTTCCACCATACTGCTAGTGACTTTGGTGAAAACTGATGGAAAACAATTATACAGTTTGTCTGCCATTTCTTTGCCCTCCATTATTACCACTCAGGTGTTCTTCTCTCGCGGTCCAATAGCCACTCTCGCCTTCTGTTTTACACTTTATGAATCTGAACAAACCTTTGGTACACTCTTTAATATTACAGATTAGATTACTTTCGTATTCTATCTTTACCTTCGTAATGACTTTTTAGTTGATTTCCATTGGTTTTTGAAAGCTTCCCAATCCTCGAAATTCGTACTAATTTGTGCTCTATTATATGCCTTCTCTTTGGCTTATATGTTGGCTTTGACTTCTTTTGTTAGCCACAGTTGTGTTATCTTGCCTTGAGAATATTTATTTCTCGTTGGGATGTTTATATCCTCTGCCTTCAGTCGTGTTTCCAGAAATTCCAGCCATTGCTGCTCTGCTGACATCTCTGCCGGTGTTCTTTTCCAATCAATTCTGGTCAACTCCTCTCCCTTGCCTCTGCTATTTCCTTCCGCTACTGTAATATACATCTGTCTTTTGCTTCGCTTTCTCACATTTCAGTGTGAAATCGATCATATTATGGTCACGTGCTTCCCATAGGGTTCTTTTGCCTTAAGCGTTTTAATGAATTCTGTTTCATGGCACAACACCTCATAGAGAATAGTTGATCCCTGAGTGGGCTGAACCATGGGTTGCCCTAAAAAGCCATCTCGTTGGTACTCTACATACTCCCTTCCTGGAATTCAGCACCAACCTGATGTTCCCTAATCTATCGGCATATTGAAATCCACCATGACTATTGTAACATAGTCCTTTTGGCATGCATTTTCTATCTCCCATTGTAATTTGGAGGTAACGTCCTTGGTACTGATTGGCGGTCTAGATAAAATGCTGCAACTTTTTACCCTTGCAGTTCCTTAGGTCTATCTACAGTTATTTTGTATACTGTGTGCATTCAAATACAACACCTTCAGTCCTATATTAACCCTTTCTGGTTTTGTCCGCTTTTTACGCTGCAAGTCTGAACATTTGCCCTATCAACAGCTCTCCTCACTACACACTGCCCTGTTTGTAAACCAGCGACTTCATCTTCAATACTATTATTCACCTTTCCTACAATACTTTTTGCATTAGCATATGCAGCTCAGGACACTAGTTGCACCATGCTCAACCTTTTGATTCCTAATGAAACCCCCTTTTACTCGAGGTCTCTGGAAATGTGGCTCGTTAGCCCCTCACTGTCAGCCAGTGGATTCTGCAGCGATAAATCCACCTTTATTATATACACCTACATCTCCGGTGTATACAACTTCGGTGCCACCAAACCTATGCTTGTGATGAATCTCCCACCCAAACCCCGATTTGTGTGAATGTGTTTGATTTCATGCCCTGCAATAGCCCGTCGGCATGAGATAACAGATCACACACTGCATATAATCATAAATAAATATGCTTGTGAACATTAACTTAACCAAAGAGCTAGTAAAGAAAAGGAAGAAAGAAAAAGCAAAAAGGGCCCAATATAATTAGACAGTCAAATGTGCACAGGTTGGATCACAAATCTTCCAAAAACTATATTCACCGATCCTCAGAAGGTTCCTGCACATTGGCTCCATCGAATCACATTTCCCACCAGATCGAATCCTACAGCAGGTTCTCACCAGCGTCTTCTCTCTTCATATCCCACCGAACAAAGACCAAGACCCACACCAATGTCAGGGACAGTAAAAACCGCTCCTCCAAAGGGGTGCTTTGGAATGTGGGCCTTCTCTCCTAATTTGATGGCCCACATTCCAAAGCACCTCTATCTCAGTAACCCAAACCCTGCTTCTGCAGAAAGTTCATTCTATGCAATACCCTACAACATTAACATAATACCTTTACCAAGGCATTATACTAAATTTGTCTGAGTTCTTACCAACATCTGCCTCAACAAACACTCCAGCAACTGTTCTGGCATTCTGGTTCCCCACCCCTCCCGCTGCAACTCTAGATTAAACCCTTCGGCGCAGCATTAACAAACCTTCCTGGAGGAGGATTAGTCCCCCTACAGATCAGATGCAAACCGTCCTTTCTGTACTGGCCGCACCTTCATTTCCCATAAGGGATCTTTGACCTTAAGCTCTCTAATCAATTCTGGTTTATTGCTCAACACCCAATCCAGAATAGTTGCTTTCACTCACATCTCTCCCACTTCCTGCACATCTGCCCTCGCGCTGCCATACCAGAGATAGGGTTCCTAATGTCCTCAACTACCACCCTAATAGCCACGCATCTGGCATATACACTGTCCAGGCCTTAGTGTTGTCTGGCCTCTGTGCTGCTGAGACACAAACCACATACAGCCTGGGTGGCCAGGTATTGGAAAGTTAATACCAACCTTCTCTCTGCAAAATGAGATGACAGCAGTGCCCTGGTTGTCCTGAAACAAACACCATATTCTGAGCCTTGTCGTGGGGCAAGATTATCAGGTTGTTTCAAAGATCTGCTCTGGAAATTTCTGAACAAATTTAGCACTCCCTCTGATACCTGGGAATCTCTGACCAAATGACCATTCAACATGGAGAAGGTGAATTCAGATGGAATCGAGAATCTCGTCACACATCTGAAACATGTGTATGCCCTGTAAACACCAGATGTTTCCAGATTTATATAAATTTATGAGACGCATAAATCGGGTTCCCTGGGTATGGGCTCCAACAATTGTGGCTTAACTCTTCCCTCAGTAGTGTCCAACATACAGCCCAACAGTGACACTCTCCGCTTCGCTCTGCTACTACTCATTCATTCACAGTTTGGAAAGTAGGGCTTTTCGGCACTTCAGGTCTGAATAGAGTCGACCATCAACCACCCTTTTTCCACGGTACCTACATTATTATTATATTGTGTTTTTTTCTTTCCACATTGGTAATCATTCTGCCCGCAGATTATGCCATTCTCCTACACAGTTGCAGCAGTCAGTTAGCTTAACAACTCGCACGTCTTTGGGGTGTGGAATGAAATAGAGCACTTGGTCACAGGGTGAAAGTGATAGGTCCACACTGACAGTACAGGGCATTGGGTTCCACTATTGGCTCTACTATTTTTGCCACTGTGCCAGATATTATTCAAGGAATTACATCCCTGCCACACGGCTGGAGAAGGCAATTGAAAACATTGGCCGGTTTTCAAATGAAAACTGGTACCTTGGTGTCTCGTAATCTGAGGTGATGCACAGCACACAGAGTGCAAAAACTGAACAGCTGTATATTTCCTCAAGAATAACCCAAAATAGAAGCGTAGAAACATAGAAAACTTACAGCAGGATAGAGGCCATTCGCCTCAGGTTATCGGTAGCCCTCTATTTTTCTAAGTTCCATGTACCTATACAGGAGTCTCTTAAAAGACCCTTTTGTATATGCTTCTACCACCGTTGCCAGCAGCCCATTCCGTGCACTCACCACTCTCTGAGTAAAAGAAAACTCATCTCTGACATCTCCTCTGTATCTACTTCCAAGCACCTTAAAACTGCACCCCCATGTTGGCTATTTGAGCGCTGGGAAAAAGCTTCTGACTATTCACACGATCAATGCCTCTTATCATCTTATACACATCTATCAAGTCACCTCTCATCCTCCGCCACTCCAAGGAGAAAAGACCAAGTTCACTCAAGCTAATCTCAGAAGGCATGCTCCCCAAACCAGGCAACATCCTTGTAAATCTCCTCCAAACCCTTTCTATAATTTCCACATCCTTCCTGTCGTGAGGTGACCAGAACTGAGCACAGTACACCAGGCAGGGCCTGAACAGGGACCAATATAGCTGGTGCATTACCTCTCGGCTCTTAAAATCAATCCCATGGTTGATTGTAAGACCACCACATACCTTCTTACCCACAGAGTCAACCTGCGTAGTCGTTTTGAGTGTCCTATGAACTCAGACCCCAAGATCCCTCTGATCCTCCACACTGCCAAGAGTCTTATCATTAATACTATATTCTGCTATCATATTTGACTTACCAAAATGAACCACTTCACACCTATGTGGGTAGAACTCCATCAGCTACTTCTCAGCCCCGTTTTGCATCCTGTTGATGTCCTGCTGTAAACCCTGACATCCCTCCATACTGTTCACGACACCTAACCTTTGTGTCATCACCAAATTTACTAACCCATCCCTCCACTTCCTCATCCAGGTCATTTATGAAAATCATGAACAGAAGGGGTCCGAGAACACTTCTGGTCACCTTCCTCCATGCAGAATATGACCCATTTACAACCACTCTTTGCTTTCTGTGGGCAAGCCAATTCTGGATCCACAAAACTATGTGCCCTTGATTCCCATGTCTCCTTACTTTCCAAATAAACCTTGCATGGGGTACCTTATCAAATGCCTTTCTGAAATCCATATACACTACATCTACCATCATCAGTGTGTTTCGTTACATCCTGAAAAGAATTCAATCAGGTTCGTAATGAAATTTGTTAAAGCCATGCTGACTGTTCCTATTTATAATTATGCCTCTCCAGATGTTCATAAATCCTGCCTCTCAGTAACCTCTCCATCAACTTACCGACCACTGAAGTAAGGCGAAGGGAGGTGGAGTCTGCCTATTGATCAACACTGCGTGGTGCTCGGACACAGTGGCACTGATAAGCTCCTGCAGTCCAGACCTGGAACATCTGTCAGTGAAGTCTCGTCCCTATTATCTGCCACGGGAATTCACCTCGGTCATACTGACAGCGGTCTACATTCCACCCCCCCCCCAGGCGGACGTGGAGTGTGCTGTGAATATACTGTATGCCAACATCAGTGAACTGAAGACCAGGTATCCTGAGGATTTGCTCATTACAGCCGGGGACTTTAACCAGGCCAACCTCAGAAAAGCGCTGCCAAAGTTATACCAACATGTCTCCTGCTCCACTGGAGGCCCGAATATACTTGACCACTGCTACACAACAGTCTAGGATGCCAACCGTTCTGTCCCATGACCTCACTTCGGAAAATCTTACCATCAGGCCGTACTCCTCCTCTCGGCTTACAAACAGAAACTGAAGCGGGAGGTCACAGTGTCAAAAGTGGTGTCATGTTGGACAGAGGAAATGGATGAGGTCCTCCGTGACTGCTTTGAATCGGTGGACCAGTTAGTATTCAAGGACTCGGCAGCTAACCTCGATGACTGTGCCTCAACTGTCATGGACTTCATCTGGAAATGCACAGAGGACTGTGTGTCTTGCAAGACGATCCGGGTATTCCTTAACCAGAAACCTTGGATGGATTATGAGGTCCTGTCCCTTTTGAAGGTTAGAGCTGCGGCTTTTAGGTCCGGAGATTGCAGTCGCTACACGGAATTCAGGTGTGAACTCCGGAAAGCCATTAAGGGCACCAAGAGGCAATATCGAGCCAAGTTGGAAGCCCAGGCTAACCAGAGGGATGTCAGTAGACTATGGCAGGGTCTAAATGAGATCACTGGGCGCAAAGAAAAGGCTGGGAATATCAATAACTGTAGCGCTTCTCTTCCTGATGAACTTAACGTATTCTACGCAAGATTCGAACAGAAGAGGAGCCCTTTCTGGATGAACCGGACCTGGTGGCACCGAGGAAGACGTTAGAAGAGCATTCCTGAAGATAAATCCAAGGAAGACGACAGGCCTAGATGGCGTCCCGGGATGGGTTCTCCGGGCCTGTGTAAGTGAGCTAGCTGGAGCGTTTGCTGACATCTTCAACTGCTCCCTGCTTCAGTCTAGGATCCCCTCGTGTTTAAAGAAGGCAACGATAATCCTGGTGCCGAAGAAAAGCAAGGTGGCATGCCTGAATGACTATCGACCTGTGGCTCTGACATCAATTGCTATGAAGTGCTTCGAGCGATTGGTTATGGCTCACATCAACCATAACCTACCGGCCAACCTTGACACTTCGCAATTCGCCTACCGGAGCAACAGGTCAATGGCAGATACCATCTCTCTGGCACTACATTCCTCCTTAGAACACCTGGAGAATAAAGACACATTTGTAAGGCTCCTTTTCATTGACCACAGCTCTGCCTTTAATACCATCATTCCAAATAAACTGATTCCTAAGCTTTGGAACCTGGGTCTTAGCACTCAGATCTGCAGCTGGATCTTCAACTTCCTCACAGACAGGACACAGCCTGTAAAAATAGGGGACAAGCTCTCCTCTACAATCACTCTGAGCACCGGTGCCCCACGAGGCTGTGTACTCAGCCCCCTGCTGTACTCACTGTACACCCATGATTGTGTAGCCAAGTTCCCATCTAACTCAATATATAAGTTTGCTGATGACACCACAATTGTAGGCTGTATTTTGGATAATGATGAGTCTGAGTACAGAGAGGAAATTAAGAACCTGGTGGCATGGTGTGAAGACAATAACCTATCCCTCAACGTCAGCAAGATGAAGGAATTGGTGGTTGACTTCAGAAGGAGTAGCGGACCACATGACCCCATCTACATCGGTGGTGCGCAGGTGGAACAGGTCAAAAGCTTTAAGTTCCTCGGGGTGAATATCACAAATGATTTGACTTGGTCTAACCAAGCAGAATCCACTGCCAAGAAGGCCCACCAGCGCCATTACTTCCTGAGGAAGCTGAAGAAATTTGGCCAGTTCCCTAAAACCCTCACTAATTTTTATAGGTGCACCGTATAGGTGCATTCTTCTAGGGTGCATCACAACCTGGTATGGAAGTTATCCGGTCCAAGACCCAGAAAAAGCAGCAGAAGATCGTGATCATAGCCCAGAACATCACACAAGCTAATCATATAACCATAAAACAATTACAGCACGGAAACAGGCCATCTCGGCCCTTCTAGTCCATGCCGAACGCTTACTCTCACCTAATCCCACTGACCCGCACTCAGCCCATAAGCATCCATTCCTTTCCTGTCCATATACCTATCCAATTTTACTTCAAATGACAATACCAAACCTGCCTCTATCACTTCTACTCCTCATGTTACCCTTAAACTTTTGCCCCCTAACTTCTAGTTCCAGTCACACACTGTGAGTGTGTCTGGTGCCGTGGGTGTGAGGAACTCTCTGTCAACCTGTGAAAGCAAAGCATGAATTCCAGAATGTGACCCACAGATCAGATTTGTCATCTGCTTTCCTTTAGATTAGAGACTTAAGGGAAACTTACGCTATTGCCTTATGTTTTCCGGTATGTGATTACAGGGGATTATATCCCATTCTCCATCATAGGCAGGCCATTCGGTCCATCTGTTCCTATTAATTTGCATATCGCACAAGCCTTCTCCCACCTGCTCTCAACTACCAGCAACAGTGCCCCAAACTCCACTGTCCCTCATGTGTTTGTCCAGCTTCATCATTACATCCAATCTCTACTGGTCTAATTTAACCATTCCTGGGGCAGTTAGTTCTACATTCTCTTCACCAGGTTTCTTGTGGGATTTAGTAAAACCCAGCTAATTGTTTATCTTTTACTTTTGGATTCCACACATCAGAAATATTTTTTCCACTCCCATCCCATAAATTCCATTTGGATTCTTATATTCCTCCATCTGATCCTCTCAGACATAGTATCCACATAAAAACTACACAAACTGACCAGTCTTTTGAGTACGTTCCATCCTCTCAGTTATGGCACGAACATTCCTTGTCATTTACCCATGGTTCTGTATTGTTCATGAATGTGTGTGACTGTAAGAGTGGGAATTTTCAACCCCTTGTCCAAGTGCATTCAGATTGGCATTTTATTTATTTCAGGAGGAAGCTTCTTGGAAGAGGAGGTAGGACCTGGTCTTTTACATAGAAACATAGAAAACCTACAGCACAATACAGGCCCTTCGGCCCACAAAGTTGTGCCGAACATGTTCCCTACCTTACAAATTACTAGGCTTACCTAAGGCCCTCTATTTTTCTAAGCTCCATGTACCTATCCAAAAGCCTCTTAAAAGACCCTATGGTATCATCCTCTATCACTGTTGCCGTCAGCCTATTCCACGCACTCACCACACTCTGAGTAAAATACTTACCCCTGACATCTCCCAACACCTTAAAGCTGTGTCCTCTTGTGGCAACCATTTCAGCCCTGGGAAAAAGCCTTTGACTATCCACACGATCAATGCCTCTCATTATCTTGTACACCTCTATCAGATCACCTCTCATCCTCTGCCGTTCCAAGGAGAAAAGGCCGAGTTCACTCAACCTATTCTCATAAGGCATGTTCCCCAATCCAGGCAACGTAAATCTCCTCTGCACCCTTTCTATGGCTTCCATATCCTTCCAGTGGTGAGGCGACCAGAACTGAGCACAGTACTCCAAGTGGGGACTGACCAGGGTCCTACATAGCTGCAACATTACCTCTCGGCTCCGAAACTCAGTCCCATGATTGATGAAGGCCTATACATCGTATGCCTTCTTGACCACAGTGTCAACTTGCGCAGCTGCTTTGAGCGTCCTATGGACTCGGACCCCAAGATCCCTCTGATCCTCCACACTGTCAAGAGTCTTACCGTTAATACTATATTCTGCCATCATATTTGACCTACCAAAATGAACCACTTCACACTTACCTGGGTTGAACTCCATCTGTCACTTCTGAGTCCGGTTTTGCACCTTATCAATGTTCCATTGTAACCTCTGCCAGCCCTCCACACTGTCGACAACAACCCCAACCTTTGTGTCATCAGCAAATTTGCTAACCAATCCCCCCACTTCCTCATCCAGCTCATTTATAAAAATCACAGAGTAAGGATCCCTGAACTGATCCTTGAGGCACTCCACTAGTGACTGATCTCCATTGAGAATATGACCAGTCTACAACCACTCTTTGCCTTCTGTGGGCAAGCCAGTTCTGGATCCACAAAGCGATGTCCCCTTGGATCCCATGCCCCCTTACTTTCTCAAGATGCCTTTCATGGGGTACCTTATCAAATGCCTTGCTGACACTACACTACAACTACTGCTCTTCCTGCATCAATGTGTTTAGTTACATCCTCAAACAAATTAAATCAGGCTCGTAAGGCACGACTTGCCCTTGACAAAGTCTTGCTAAGTATTCCTAATCATATTATACCTCTCCAAATGTTCATAAATCCTGCCTCTCAGGATATTCTACATCAACTTACCAACCACTGAGGTAAGACTCTCTGGTGTGTAATTTCCTAGGCTATCTCTACTCCCTTTCTTGAATAAAGGAACAACATCCGCAACCCTCCAATCCTCCAGAACCGCTCCCGTACCCATTGATGATGCAAAGATCATCGCCAGATGCTCAGCAATCTCCTCTCTCGCCTCTCACAGTAGCCTGGGGTACATCTCATCCGGTCCCGGCGACTAATCCAACTTGATGCTTTCCAAAAGCTCCAGTACATCTTCTTTCTTAATATCCACATTCTCAAGCTTTTCAGTCTGTTGCAAGTCATCACTACAATCACCAAGATCCTTTTCCATAGTGAATACTGAAGTAAAGTATTCATTAGGTACCTCTGTTATTTCCTTCGGTTCCATACATATTTTCCCACTGTCACACTTAATAGGTCCTATTCTTTCACGTGTAATCCTCTTGCTCCACATACTTGTAGAATGCCTTGGGGTTTTCCTTAATCCTGTCCCCCAAGGCCTTCTCATGGCCCTTTCTGGCTCTCCTAATTTCCTTCTTAAGCTCCTTCCTAGTAGCGTAATCTTCTAGATCTCTAGCATTACCTTTTGTAAGCTTCACCTGCCCATCCTCCCTCTCGCGCTGTCTACAAGCTTTCTCTAATTGTGAGCCAACCTCCTCTTTGCCATTCTCTTCAGTTCGGTTCTCACCCCTCGAGAATTCTAGTTTAAACTCTACCCAGTGGCATTAGAAAACCTCCCCTCCAGGATATTGGTCCCCCTGGGATTCAAGTACAACTTGTCCTATTTGTACAGGTCACACCTGCCCCAAAAGAGGTCCCAATGATCCAGGGATCTGGATCCCTGCCCCCTGCTCCAAACCCTCACCCATGCATTTATCCTCCACCTCATTCTATTCCTATTCTGACTGTCGCTGGCACAGGCAGTAATCCCGAGATTACTACCTTTCTGGTCCTGCTTCTCAACTTCCTTCCTATCTCACTGTAATCTTTTTTTCAGGTCCTTTTCCATTTTCCTACCTATGTTATTGTTACCAATGTTATGAGTGCTGAGCAGACCTGATGGAAATGGGGTGCAGTTAACCATTCCCCCCCACCTTTGAGAACTATGAACTATTGCTGTTGCTATGCTGCTAGTGAGAGAGAGAGATGAAGCACAGAGGTAGAGACATCTGCTACAGATAAGAGAGACACAGTTGATTTATTTATTATGGCTTCTTCCTGGATTGTTTACCTTTCTGTACAAGGACGTTACTTTGCTTGTTAACATTCCTGAAGAGACAGCAGGACTGGCCTAGTTTGATGGATATGGTCATTTTGAGTTGATGGATGTCTGACACCCCGTCAGTGGGGATAAAAGACAGGTGCGGGGAGACACCCTCAGACACACCAGTGGACACTGACTGAGTGTTGGGGACCCACGGAAAGGTGGGAGCCTGGAGGACCGAACCAGGAGATCGGTCAGTAAAGCTCACAGTGTGACGGCAGGGCCGGTGGGGGCTTGTGTGAGTGTCCACTCATGCCAGAGTGACGAGTCCACCACAGAAGAACGGTCTGGCCGAGAATGGAGGGATCATAACCGAAAGAACACAACGATACGACGGAATAAGAAGACAATGGGAGGTTTGCGTGCTGCAGCTGTTACATCTTGCTTTCTCTCTCTCTCTCTCTCTCTCTCTCTCTCTCTCTCTCTCTCTCTCTCTCTCTCTCTCCCCAACAAATTACAATACAACTGCAACTACCTCAGCACACATGAACTGAACTGAACTCTATATTCTCATATGACAGTTAATTTACCCCTAGACAATGATAGAGCTTGTTTATTATTGTTGATTATTATTCCTACATTTCTATGTTTATTATTGCTAGCCTGTTTTATATGTATATTTGCATTTTTGATATTGTATAGCTTAGTTTACTAATAAACACCTTTAGTTTTTGGTACCACCAGACTCCAACGTATCATTCCATTTCTGATGGTCTGTTAACCCAGTTACGGGGTATGTAACACCAATATGTTCCACGATCTCTGGCTGTTCTCCCTCCCACTGGACGTGATATCCCTCCCACTGGATATTTTGGACGTGATCTGAAACATCCCAGACCCTGGCACCTAGGAGACAAACTACCATCCGAGTTTCTTTCCTGTTTCCACAGAATCACCTGTCTGATCCACTAACTATAGAGTCCGCTATCACTGATGTCTTCCTCTTCCTTTCTCTACCCTTCTGAGCCACAGGGCCAGAGCACGGCCACTGTCACTTCCCCCAGGTAGACTGCCCCCTTCCCAACAGTACTCAAACAGGAGTACTTACTGTCAAGCGTACAGCCACAGGGGTATTCTTTGGTACCTGACTCTTGCCCTTCCCCCTCCTGACTGTGACCCACTCGTCTGTCTCCCGTGCCCCGGTGTGACCACCTGCCTATAACTCCTTTCAATCACCTCCTTGCTCTCCCTGACCAGGCAAAGATCATTGAGCTGCATCTCCAGTTCCCTAACTTGGTCCTGTAGGAGCTGCAGGTCGACCCTGCTGGTGCAGATATGCCCGAGCGGGAGGCTGGGAGACTCCAGGACCTCCCACATCTGACACCGAGCACAGAAAAATGGCCTCCTTTCCGCAAATAACACCGGTAAACCTACCTCGCCTCATCCTGTTACCGCCTCAGGCCGTTGAGCCAAAGCGCTTTCTCTCTGCTGCCTCTCACTTTTCTGCCCACTCCAAAGGCTTTCTGCAACCCTATACAGATTTTAAAATAATCAAAACTGCAGATTATGACCAACAGTTTTACATTTACAGGATTAGTGATGATGAGCAGATATTGTCAGTGACAGACGGTCTCCTTCCGGTTGAAAAGTTCGATCAGATCAATTTGTTGCACACAGTATTGAGAGAAATACTTGATACCATTAATCTAGTTTAAACTTACATTGATTCATTTGTCCTTGTTTACGAGACACAATTAATGAGAATTAGAAGCATAGATTGGTTGTAATAATCTGCTGAAAAGGAACAGTATTTTTATTCCAGCATCAATCCTACTTACTATGAAACAATCGACAAAGGGACACAATGCAACCAGTACACGGGCCTGTTAGATTACCCACTGTATCCTGGTCACTGTACAAACCGGACAAGACATGAATGTGAATCCTACCACATAAGCTCTTAATGACATTATAGTGAATAAAGGGCGGGCTCGTGCAGTCAGACTTTGGAATTTAATTCTGGTGCTCTCTGTAAGGATTTGTATGTTCTCCCCTTGACCGCACGGGCTTCCTCTGGGTTCTCCAGTTTCCTCCTATAACCTAAAATGTAGTAGTTGGTAAGGACATTGAAAATTGTCCTGTGATTAGACTAGTGTTAAATAGGGGTGTTGGTGAATAGTGTGGCTCATTGGGCTGGAAGGACATGTTCCGTACTTTATCTCTAAATAAAATAAAGTTTATATCAGTGTTGTATCCAGTATTGTCAGAAAGATACACACGAGTCCCTCATGCACTACCTACCCTGTCTCACTTGTGAGTGACTGCGGACCCATGTCTGCCCCCTGCTGGACTCACTGTTGCTATCAAATGATCACATTGAAGCATTGAAAGACTGAGCCCAGACACACCAACCAACATTGACCTCGGTCGAGATTTCACCAGCACCTCCTCATTTGTAAAGTGACATGTTCCAAAATGTTGCTCCTGAACTTGGTTTCTTTAATTCCTGGTTTTCCATGACCTTCTCCCTGGGAAATGCAGATGGGAAATATCCATTTAATACCACTCCCTTTGTCATTGGCTCCACCTGCAGATCACCATGGTGTCCCTTAAAGAGACCAATTCTCTCAATAATTACTCTTTAATTTAATATACATGATGAAATCATTAAAACTGTCCTTTACCTCAATGGCGGAGTGATCACGTGCTCACATTCTGACCTTGAATTTCCCTCTTCAGTGTAGTCTCCTTTCTCTAATACTCCTTAGGTTAGTGAGCAGTGACCAGCAGACTCTCACAAGAGAGTTGATCCACCCTTGTAACACTTTGTGACTGGAGACTCCTCAATGTGTTTTTTTTTTCAGTTCCCTCAGTAATCTGGTTCATTGCATCTGTGCCAACTATGAAAATAAATTCAACTCATCCCCCTTGCCTGCCCACGTCCTGTACCCTGAGTTTCCTGCCTGTTCATGTGCCCATTGAATCACCTCTTAAACATTGCTGTTGTATCCATTTCCTCAATATTCCTATTTATTTAACCTGGCGTTTAACTGACATGTTTTATGTTTGCACTTTATCCCATTGTGAAGAACTTCGAATTACATTGTTTGTATCAAAAATGCCCTGTAAACTGTTTATTATTACTGTTGTATTTTTATATTTTCTTTGCTCAAGCTGGTAAAAGCTGAGGTACGGGCACAGGCAAGTGCACTCATTCCTCGATTGCTAAGAACTTTCAGAATATACTAGTGGTTTTTAGTATTGTGGTTTTCTGGAGATTTGCATGAATATTGTTGTGTAGACCTAATTGTTCAATGCAATTGTGTGGGGACTTTAGGATGATACAGGTTGTAGTTATTACTATTGGGACAATGTATATTTCATATTGTTGTTATTATTTTACTCCAAATCCAAAGTCAAAATGCCATATAGCATCTGCAGAAAAAAAGAGATGGTCGAAGTTTCATTTGGAGACCCTGCATCAGATGCCTCTCTCTGTAGCCTCTTGTGGTCTCCACAACACTTTAAATGATACAAACAAGCTTTTCCTACACCTTCCTGACCACACTTTGCACTTGTGTTGCCATTTCAGGGAGCTGTGCACTTGGACCCTAATATATCTCTGTCATCAATGCTCCTTGGGAATTCCCATATACTCTGTAATTTTCCCTTACATTCAGCCTTCCAAAATGTACCCTCTCTCACTCATCTAGGACAAACTCCATCAGCCATTTCGCCATCCAGATCTCCAATTGATCGGTGTTTGATTGTATCCTTCAACACCCGTCTTCACTATCCACTGTCCCACCAAATTTGTGTCATTGCAAGGGTACAGGCCACATATCTCACTCAGCAACAGAGTTAACAGCACTGAACTCTGCACCACACCACTGGTCACAGACCTCTAGACAAAATAACACTTCTCCACCACAGCCCTTGGTCATCTATGGCCCTTGGCCCTTGGCCAATTTACATTTCTCTTTTGTAATATGGATACGTTCTGAGACATAATGACTCTTTACCTTCATTCCCCATTTCCCATACCTGTCTCTATGGGAAATACATGAACAGCCTCTCCCTTCTTCTGTAACTCCAGAGCTCAACAAACACATTGATCCTGAATGAGCTGAATGACACTCTGGATCAGGGCAAAGAGTGGAATGTGGGTGATGGGGCGGTGGAGGTGGTTTTGTGGCAAAAGGGACAAAGACCTTATGCTTCCATCAACATTAACAGCTCACCAGTATGCTTCTCACCCCTGGCCATCTGGTTCTAAATCCATCAGTCATTCATCTGTCTCCTAATGGTTCCCATTATTACGTCCATTACTGATAAGATTCCTTCACACTTTTTCCTTTCACCATATCCCTCTGATTTTAAACTCTGTGTCTACACTGTCTCCCATCTCCAAACCACACCACTTCCCCTACCCTACTGGGAGGAAGCTGCTTGTCATACCTCCAGTCCACATTCACCCCACACTCCTGTCTCACCACTCTTCTTCTCCTCTCCATACCAGGAATCTCCCTTTTCTACTCTCAGTACCGATGTAGGGGTTTGACCTGGAATTTTGACAGTAACTTTTCTCCCTTTGGTGCTGCTTGACCTGCTGAGATCCTCCAGCAGATTGTGTGAATCCTGGTTATTTGGTATTGTTAAGGAGGAGTTAAAGAAACTTGGAAAGGTCGGGAAACTGAGATTTTAGGGAAATGGTACAGAACAGAAATTGAGGTTTGCATCAACCAGTCACTGTCATATTGAATGAAGGAGCTGCTCTTTTGCTGTACTGTTCTATGTTCTCTGTTCAAAGTTTAGAAGAATGAGAGGAGATCTCAGGGAAACATAAAATTCTTCCCATGGTCAACAAGCAGGATGTAGGGAGGATGTTTCTCCCGTGTGAGGAGTTGAGGGTCAGGGTCACTGTCTCAGGTTGGGGTGGACCCTCAGAGGATTCTCTGCACCAGAGGCTGTGGGGTCTCAGTCGTTCAGTTCATTTAAAGTCACAGTTATCATGATTCAACAGATAAACGGGCCCTTCAGCCCTTCACCTCTGTGCTGACCTATTTACCCATCTACGCCCATCCCAGCCAGCATTAAGTCAGTCTCCTTCTGTGCCTTGCTTATTGAAGTGCTTGTCTGCATGTCTCTTAAACACAGTGATTGTATTTGATTCCATCAGCTTATCTGCCAGCAAATTCCAACAACAACCTCTCACTGTTCAAATAAATTCACCTTTAAACTCCTTCCTCCCACCTCAGACACATGACCCTTAAATCTGATTCCCGTCCTGTGGGAAGAAGATTTCAACTATCTGCTCAATCTATGCCCCTCATAACCTTATATATTTCTCTCAGATCATCCCTTGGCCCACTTACCTATCTTTGGCCCGTAACTTTTTAAATCTTCCCTGTTATCATTTCTCTGATCCAGGCTTCGACTCCTCTTCTGTGCCAGTTCCACAGAGCTCTCAATTCCCCCGTATCACAGAAGATGATCGACCTCATTTTCTGCCACATTACAGAAGCAAATGTGTTGCAGGTCCTAAAATGCACAAAGGTAGATAAATCGCAAACACGAGGAAATCTGCAGATGCTGAAAATTCAAGCAACATACAAAATGCTGGTGGAACACAGCAGGCCAGGCAACATCTATAAGAAGAAGCACTGCCTTTTCGGGCCGAGAACCTTCGTCAGGTCTAACTGATAGTAACAGATTTGAAAGTAGGAGTGGGAGGAAGAAATCCGAAATGATAGGAGAAGACCGGAGGGGGTGGGATGAAGCTAAGAGCTGGAAAGATGATTGGCAAAAGGGATACAGAACTGGAGAAGGGAAAGGATCATGGGACAGGAGGCACCAGAGGGAGATGGAAAACAGGCAAAGAGTGATGGGCAGAGAGAGAGAGAAAAAAAGAGGGATGGGGAAATAAATAAATCAGGGATGGGGTAAGAAGGGGAGAAAGAGCATTAACGGAAGTTAGAGAAATCAATGTTCATTCCATCAGGTTGGAGGCGACCCAGACGGAATATAAGGTGTTGTTCCTCTCTTGACAGCAGAGGCGGCCATGGATAGACATGTAGATAAATCCCAAGGTCCTGATCAAGTGTGTCCCAAAACATTGTAGGAAGCTCAGGAAGAATTCATGGTCCGTCATTTGAAGAAACACATTACGTTACGCACCAGACCGCGTGAGCTTCCAAGGTTTAAAAGCTCTAACTCACCGGAGTATGGATAGCTGGCCCAGGATTTTAATATTTAAAGAGCACCTGAACTGAGCTTCTCTGCTCAGTCTGTGCAAACAGCGTTATCAGTAATGTTCTTTGAACTGAGGTTTTAAATTTTCAATTTCTAAGTCAGAATGTATGGTTTTCATTCAGAAACAAGGGCTGGATAATATTCACATGACTGTGTATGGACGTTCGCTGTCTAGGGTTCCTGTGTTTAAATATTTGGGGTTATTGCTAGTTGCGAGACTGACTTGGAGAACACATATAAATTTTTTGAAGGAAGAATGTAAGCAGGTCATTAACTTTTTGCGGTGTATGTCTGAGTATGACAGTGGAGCCTCCAGGGATGTGCTATTGACAATTTATCATGCTTTAATATGCTCTTGTCTGGACAATGGTTGCATAATTTATTGAGAGGCAGCTTATTCAGTTTTATTTTCGTTGGATATCCTACAGGTCAGGGCACATAGAATCTGGAGTGGAACATGCTAGATCAGACCAAGAGACGCATTTGGGGTTGAACTAGGAGAGATGCCTCTTAACCAGCAGAGTGAAAAATTCAGTCTTGCATACAAGACTTTCGTAGTAAGGTTGCGGTTTAATATATTCGCTTTTAATGGATTGCTGGGAATGTGCTAACAGATTTGGTAAATGTTTTGGGCAGATAATTAAGGTATACGTGTGGGAGAATGGTCTTGACAATTTGCGTTTTCGCCCAACAGTGGCCTGGCCAGAACAGCCACCTTGGAAATTTCCAGATCTGGGAACAGATCTGTCACTGCTGGGGGATAGAAAGGGTCCTGTAGGAGGTGTGAGGGTGTCTGGTCATTTATGGCAGCAGTATTTTTCCTTTTTGCCTAAATCCAAAAATGGTTTTAAACTCCTAGCTAGTAACAGGGTGGGTTCTTGGATACTTATCACCTGGTTTAATGTCGAGGTGGGGAAAAAGCTGACAGGTGGACTAACTGTTTATATAGCAGAATTTATGGCTGTTGTCATTAGTTTGCAATTGGTCAAACAAGTTACATGAAAAAGAGTTGTGATGTGCTCAGATGCTGCCTTGGAACTGCAGAGTTTGGAATCAAAGCGTTGATGGAAGCGCACTGGAATTTGTATGTTCTGGAGAGTACGGGAATAGTTCTGCAGTTCTGTTGGGTCCCCGCCCATCTGGGTGTACCGGGTAATGAAAGGACAGTTAAAAATAAAGAAACATAGAAAACCTATTTTATAGTCAGTAAAGGAAAGTCTGAAGACAAATCTTGTATTCGGTTCACTGGGATTAGAAAATGGCAGATATGTGGAATAGGGATATGGTATTTTAATTTGGTTCCATCATTTCAGGGGAAGCTCCGTTTGGGAAGGAACAGGAGAGAAGACATGTGTTTGGCGACATGGAGGTTAGGACACATGGGTTTGAACTCCACTTTGCCACTTTGTTGCTAGTAACAGGAATGAGTCGTGTGATTTTTATAAGGTACCGGAGACAGTGCAACATACGATCATGATGTTCCACAGATATTTGGTATAATGTAGGAAGATGTTTACGCAATTATTGGGTAGATCTGTGGTGCCTAAGCTGCTGGATATTCTGGCACTTGAAGCAGGGATGAAAGAAATATAGGACGCTGGTGAGCTTTTTAATTAAAACAGGTTTGGCAGCCAGGACCTGATCCTATCACCATCCATTCCAGTAAGTGGCGGGAGAGAACCTTCCTGTTATGTGTGAACGGCCATTAGCACAAAAGTCAGTGTAAGAGGAAAATTCGGTTCTCAGTTCAACAGGTCGACATGTTAAGTAAGATAGTGGAGGAGTCTAAGACAGTGGATGTTGAGAAATAGAGGGCTTTCATTATAACGGGAGGCTGAATAGGCAGGAACGTTTTCTCTGGAGCTTAGGAGGCTGCCAGAGGAAGTGCAGAGGTGGGTGCGGTTAAATATTTTTTAAAAACATTTGAATTGGTCATGGGTAGGAAAGGTTTTAAGGGATAATGGGCAAGTTGAAGCAAGTTGGTGAGCACGAGTAATTCGACTGAAAAGCCCATCTTACTTCCTCTTTGATTGCCTCCAGTATACACTCATCTCATCCTCATCTAGATCCAGGTGTTGCTCCACCCCTTTCTCATAAACGTTTCCACTGGCTGTCTCCGGTATTTCTTTCCCTTTTGAGAGGAAGTCTCGACCTGAAACTTCCACAGTCCATCTCTCTCAACATATGCTACTTAAACCTCTGAGATCCCCCATAATGTTGTGTGTTTTGATTCGGAAAACTCCTCTCTCCACCCCAGAGGAAAGACCTCGGGAACGTTTTAGATGTCTATGCGCTGAAGTTTGGTAAAACCCCGAGAAAGGTTTTTGTCAGCCTCCTGTCTGCACCCGAGGCCCAGCGGCCTCTACCCCGGTCCCGGGGCCGCGCTGCCTGAGTCAACCCCCGATCCCCGGGGACTCTCTAATTCTCTGCTTCTCCCCCCAGACTCTGTCACCCTGGATGTGGAAACGGTGAGTCCATGGCTCAATGTGTCTGAGGATCGGAAGAGTGTGAGACGGACCGAGACCTGGATGAATCTCCCTGATACTGAGAAGAGATTCACGTCCTGGGCTTGTGTGCTGGGATCGGAGGGATTCACATCAGGGAGACATTACTGGGAGGTAGCGGTGGCGGGGAATCGGTACTGGAGCCTGGGAGTCGCCGCAGAGTCTGTGGACAGGAAGGGAGATATTGGCCCAAGTCCGGAGACCGGATTCTGGATCATCACGCGGCATGATGACGACATCTATGTTCCCTACTCACCGGAATCCCGTCTCCTTGACGATCCCATCCCCGGGAGGGTGGGAGTTTATCTCAATTACAAGTCCGGGATAGTTTCATTTTACAACGCGGAGACCAAGTCCCATCTCCACACCTTCACTGGGAATAAATTCACGGAGAAACTTTATCCTTTCGTCGCGACTGGATATAGAAACCAGTGGCTGAGTATCTGCTCCGGATCCGCTCTGTGTCTGTAAACGGCTCTGCTCCCGACAGGCATCAGGATTAAGTCAGTATAAATGTAAACGTCCATAGAGTGAAATAAAAACAATTTGAGAATTATCGATCCATTAAATTTAATGCGTTAACGGCATCCGTCAACGGAACAGAAAGACTGCGGATTCAGAAGTAGCCACTGGCGGCGGATCCTGGGCTCCAAAAGTCCACCGGCATTGACATGGTTCAGCTGGGAGAAGAGATAGTGGTGCTAACTCTAAAAGGGAGGCCAAGGTGAATGTTGGTAAGACGGGGCAGGTAGTGCTGGTGACACATAAAGCACTGGAATCTCCCTGCGTGTCAGGTAACATCTTCACCATAAGCATATCACTTTAGATACTGTTGTGGGGGGAGGTGTGCATGACTTACCAGAGGAAAGTCACAGCGATAGGGTTACTGGCACCGAGCCTGCCTCTTTGACACAGAAGGGAAGCCGAGAAAAGAGATGTGCATTGGTGATCGGTGATCCATTATTTAGGGGAACAGAAAGGGGGTTCTGTGGGCGAGACCTAGATACACGGATGCCCTGCTGCCTCCCGGGCACCAGGGAATAAGACATCTTCGATCCAGTCATCAGCATTCTTAAGTACAGGGTGAGCAGCCAGAGGTCGTGGTCCATATAGGTGGCAGGGTCCTATATAGCTGTAACGTTACCTCTCAGCTCTTAAATCCAACCCCACGGTTGATGAAGGCCAATGCACCGTCAACACAGTTACCACACAGTCAACCTTTCAGTGTCCTATGAACTCGGACCCCCTGATCCCTCTGATCCTCCACACTGCCAAGAGTCTTACCATTAATACTATATTCTGCCATCACATGTGACCTTCCAAAATGAACCACTTCACACTTATCTGGGTTGAACTCCATCTGCCACTTCTCATCTCAGTTTTGCATCCTATCGATGTCCCACTGTACCCTCTAACAGCCCTCTACACTATCTACAACACTCCCAAACATTGTGTCTTCAGCAAATTTACTAACCCATTCCTCCACTTCTTCAGCCGGGTCACTTATAAGAGAAGGGGTCCCAGACACACCAGATCCCCGAGACACACCACTGGTCACCGACCACCATGCAGAATATGACCCGTCTGCAACTGCTCTTTGCCTTCTGTAGGAAAGCCAGTTCTGGATTCACAAAGCAATGTCCCCTTGGATCCTATGCCTCCTTACTTTCTCAATATGTCTTGCATGGGGAAACTTATCAAATGCCTTGCTGAATTCCATATACACATACGCTTGTGGGAAAGTTTGTTAATTCTATATTGTGGTGTTTAAACTAGAGTTGCAGGTGGATGGGAACCAGAGTGCCAGAACAGTGAGTGGAGAGTTTGTGGAGACGGATGTTGCTAAGATCAGAAAGTCAGGAATCTAAAGGCTGAGCATGGTGTTACTGGTATCCTGAACTGTGTATATATCAATGCAAGAATTACTGTAGGAAAGGCAGATGAGCTCAGGGCATGGATCAAAACTTGGAAGCGATTTTGTGGTGCGTTGGGAGGGGCATGGTTGACAGCTGATGTGAAATAAAAATGCTCTGACCACATTATGGGATTATATTACTGACCTCCAACAGTCCTAGGCATTTAGAGAAAAAAAATTGTATAGAAATCACAGAATGTTGCAACAAACATAAGATTGTTAGCGTAAGTGATTTCAGCTATCCACCTATTGAGTGGGTACCCGAGAATAAGAGGATAGTCTACGTTGTTCCACTGTTTCAGGAATGCTCTAAGCACAAGCCAGGAAATTATCGATACATAAACTAGGAAATTATTGATCGAAGTTATTGTGAGTCTAACGTCAGATGTGGGAAAGTCATTGGAAAGTATTCTAAGGGACTGGTTATATGAAGTCGGACAGACATGGATAGATTAAGGATAGTCAACATAACGTTGTGTGATGTAGATCCTGTCCAACCAATCTTATAGAGTTTTTCAGTGTTGTTACCAGGAAAGTGGATGAAAGCCAGACAGTGGATGTTGACTACATAGACTTTAGCAAGACATTTGACAAGGTTCTTCATGGGAGGTTGGTCAAGAAGGTTCAGTCACTCAGCATTCAAGATGAGGTACTACACTGGATTAGACATTGGCTTTGTGGGAGAAAACAAAGAGTGGTAGTAGATAATTGTCTCTTTGACTGGAGACCTGTGGTATGTCAAGGCAATTGGTGCTGGGTCCCTTAATGTTTGTCTACATCAATGATATGGATGATAATATAGTCCACTGAATGACACGAAGATTGGGCGTGTAGTGGACAGCAAGGCAGGCTATCATGGCTTGCAGAGGGATCTGCATCATCTGGACAAATGGCTGAAAAATGGCAGATGGAATTTAATGCAGACAAGTGTGAGGTTTTGCACTTCAGTAAGATCAACCGGGGTAGACCGTATACAGTGAACGATAGGGCACTGAGGAGAGTGGTAGAACAAATTAAACTGGAAATACAGGTCCATGATTCGTTAAAAGTAATGTCACAGGCTTCGTAAAGAAAGCTTTTGGCACATTGGCCTTGAGTACATGAGATTAGATGATATGTTGAATTTGTATTTGACATTTGTGAGGTCTAATTTGGAGTATAGTGTGCAATGTTGGGCACCTACTTGCAGGAAAGATGAAAGCAACGTGGAAAGAGTACACAGAAAATTTACAAGGATGTGCTAGACCCGAGTTATAAGGAAAGATTGAATAGGTTAGGAATGTACTCCTTAGAATGCAGAAAGTTGAGAGGAGATTTGATAGAAGTATGCAAAATTATGAATGCTTGTCGCACTCAATTTCAGCTTCCACCACTGGCTCGCAGTTTTTTGAAGAGGAAAGCAGAATGTGTAAGTCTTTTCCTGACATGTAGTGCCTCTCGCTGGCAACACACAGAAACTAGTCCATTCGGACTCGGGCTGATCCATAAAGGACGGGGAGGAGTAGCACACAGACCCACTGGTGTGTGGAAATGCCATGGTGATCGTGAACCAGAGCCACACCTATGGGTAAATAGTCACAATCCCTTGTGGGCAGCCTTAGGGGAGACGAAGGCTACGGGGGTAAACCCAGACAGCAAATCTAGAGCAGAGCCTCGAAGGCGGCTAGATGTCATTGAACAGATGCTGCAGCCAATCTGGTACCAAAATTATTGCTTCATAATCTTTCCTTTGGACCACACTTTGGAGGTGGAGAGGGGGATATTAACGACTGGGCATCTCAGGATCTCTAGACGGTCTACCCAGGCTTGTGATGATTATGATCATCACTCAATGTCCTTCGAAACAGATGGATGCCAGCACAAATCGATCTGGTTAATGCAAGCAGCGTCATACACGGGGGCGCTGGTAGCACCCAAATGCAAGTCACAGACACTGAAGTTCTAGGAACAGGACTAGGTGTGTCAAGAAAGCAAAGGAAGTGGGGAAGAAAGGACGCTGGACATTGACACAGGCCCTGGATGCAGGGCCTGGGCTAGGACATGGATATGAAACACGGAACCTGGACGAGGAACTAGGAACAAGGAGCCTGGACTAGGGACACGGGACTCCGGAACTAGAGCCTGGACAAGGCCGCGGAACCTAGGTCTTGACTCAGAACCAGAATCCAGGCTTAGGCTAGGACAGACTTGGCTACAGGACTGGACATGAGACTCCTGGACAAGACGAGGGAACTCCAGCACATGGACAGGACGAGACACATGGACAGGACAAGAGCACAAAGACTTGACCTGGACTTGGGAGACAGGAACCCCAGAGCCTTGGACTTGGAACTCAGGAACATGGAATACAGATCCAGGACCCATTTTCGGGAGTACGACGTCGGGCCAGCACTAATACGCAGCACACAGAGCCAGGACCTCCTCCTTGGGAACAGGACCAAGGGCTGGGGCTCTTTCTATACACAGAACACTGAACACAAAGAGACAGTTCCCCACTCAGGATAGCGGAAAACAGCCGGACCTACCGAGCGAAGGTGAGGACACAAAGAGACAATTCCAAACAACGACAAACTGTTACTTATTTTGACACAGTAAGGCCCCGGTCTTGCTCTGGTTGAACCTGACGGCGTTACCGGCGAGGTTGCAGGTGAGGCTTCAGAAGGAAGGTGAAAGGAAGGGAACAATCCAACAACTGAAGCTGAACCCAGGAGCTGCTTGTGTAGCCAGCCCAAAATGAGAATCATGTGCCTCAATTAAGGCACACAACAGAACAAGGGAAAATCGGAACACCTAGAATAAGGATCGATGGACCAGACCATGAACCGGAATACGGACTTCATGGACTAGACCATGACAGTACCTCTCCCTCTGTGGGAGTGTCCTGCCGACCGGACAGGCTCTCCAGGACTAAGGACGACACAGGTGGGTGGGGGGGGGGCATTGAACAGGAGGGAACCCAGGATGGCAAGAGTAAAATGCCAGTGTCTGTGTCGCTGGGTCTGTGCTTGACTGGACTGTTCTGTCATACGTGGGGGCGCTGGTAGCACCCAAATGCAAGACACAGACACTGAAGTACTAGGAACAGGACTAGGTGTGTCAAGAAAGCAAGGGAAGTGGGGAAGAACGGACACTGGACAAGACACAGGCCCTGGATGGAACTAGGATTCAGGGCCTGGGCTAGGACATGGACAAGAAACACGGAACCCGGACAAGGAGCCTGGACTAGGGACACGGGACTCTGGAACTAGAGCCAGAATAAGGACCCCAGAACCTGGGTCTTGACTCGGAACCGGAATCCGGGTTTAGGCTAGGACAAGTCGTGGTGTGGCTGCCGGACTGGACATGAGACTCCTGGATAGGACGAGGGAACTCCAGTACAGGGCTTGGTGAGGCACAGGGACAGGGAGAGACACATGGATAGGACATTAATACAAAGCCTTGACTTGGACTTAGGAGACAGGAACTTCGGAGCCTTGAACTTGGAACTCAGGAACATGGAACACAGAGCCGGGACCCCTTCTTGGGAGCAGGATGTCGGGCCGGGACTCGTACACAGCATACAGAGCCAGGAACCCCTCCTTGGGAACAGGACCAAGGGCTGAGGCTCTTTCTATGCACAGAACACTGAACACAAAGAGACAGTTCTCCACCAAGGGTAGCGGCAAATGGCCGGAACTACCCAGCAGAAGCAAGGACACTAAGAGACAGTTCTAAACACAAAGTAGTGGCAAACGGCTGGACCTACCTAGCGAAGGCGAGGACACAAAGAGACGATTCCAAACAACGACCGACTGTTCTTTTTCTTGACACAGCAAGGCTCCGGTCTTGCTCTGGTTGTTGAACCTGCCAGCATTGCAGGCAAGGCTTCAGAATGAAGGGAACAGTCCGGCAAATGAAGCTGAACCCAGGAGCTGTTAAGGCACACAGCCGAACAAGGAAAACCGGAAAACCTGGATTAAGGATCGATGGACCAGTCCGTGAACCGGAATGCGGACTTCACAGACTGAACCATGACAGGTGATTAAAGAAACATATAGGCAAGCATAAAAATACTTAAACAACAAAAAAATTAACTGCAAGACATTAGGTGCAGCGTGTAGTTTACTGATTAGTGTAACACTATTACAGCGCACATGACCTGGGTTTGTGTGTTATCCCTGTGACTGTCTGGGTTTCCTCGCACATTCCAGAGATATACGAGGGCTCGTTGGGCCAGAAGGGCTTGTTACTGTGCTCTATCTCTAAATAAACATCAAAATGACAATTAGACCCGAATCCAGCACGAGACACAATGCGATCTGAAGCAGCCTCTCATACGCCACTCCAAACACTCACTCGCTCCAGCATTGATGAAGGTCGTGACATCTAAAAAAATTCCTCATTCACCTCAGCTACTCTGACCCATTACTGCAACACCAAGACGTACTGGCAGTGGGTGCAGGGTCTCCTTTCCCCCGAGCTGGAGATGCAGCGCTATTACACTGAAACTGGACCCTCTTCCTGGAATTTCGTCCCCACCAACACCAGATTAAAGATTACCTTTATCTGTCACATGTACATCGAAACATAGAGTGAAATGCGTTGTTTTGAGTCAATGACCAACACAGTCGGAATATGTGAACAAATGTCACCACGTTTCCAGCACTAACGTTGCATGGCCACAACTCCCTGACACAAAATGTAGAGCAGGGAACAGCACAGCACAGGATCAGGCCCTCAGTCCCACAGTGTTGTGTTGAACCAATTTAATTAGTAATGAAATGGCCAACTACGTTAATCTTTTCTGCCTGCAGAATGTCCATTTTCTTTTCATTCATGTAAACAGAACGTTTTTGGAAGGCGGGAGGAACCTCCCGCAGTCACAGGGAGAACGTACAAACTCCTCACAGAGCGGTGGGAATTGAAACTGATTGCCGATTGCTGAACACTGGGTCTGTAATAGTGTTACACTAACTGCTACATTACCGTACCATCCCCATCATGGAAACACTTTTGCCAGGACTGTCATGGTTCTGGATGGCAGCTCAGTAACCCCCCACCCACACCCTCTCCCCATCACCGCTTCGGCAAGGAGATTTCGTGGGTGGGCTAAATCAGAGTAAAAATAAAAATAATGTAATTTGAAAAGATTGTATTAGAAGATATTTTGTTCCATGTGTAAACACTAGAGATTCTGCAGATGTTGGAAATCCAGAATAACACTCACAAAATTCTGGAAGAACTCAGCAATCAGGCAACATCTGCAGAAGAGAATATAAGTCAATATTTCAGGTCGAGACCAGTCCTGATGAAGAGTCTCAGCCAGATTCATCGACTCTTTATTCTTTTCCATAGATACCGCCTGACCTGCTGAATTACTCTACAACTTTGTGTACATTCACACAGTGCTAGAGCAGGGGTTCCCAACTTTTAATGCCGTGGACCCCTACCATTAACCGAGGGGTCGGTGAACCCCAGGTCGGGAATCCTGATCCTAGAGAAACAACTCTTGCACGTTGTGTGGTTGGATCATGTGTCTTCTGAGACAAGGAAGGAGAAACATCAAAGCCTCATTGGAACTGTTTCTGACTCAGGTTAAACCATAGGGTTCATACAGTTCTGATCTTGTGTTGGAGGGAGAATATGACAGCACACAGGAGATGAATGGAGGGCGGGAACATTACAGCTTTGAGGAGGGAGTGTGCAGCCTGGGTGTATTTTCTCTGAGTGAAGGAGAAGTGATTGAAGTTTGCACAGTTAAGGGAGACCAGGTCAAGGGAAACAAGTAGAATCTGTTTCCCCTGAGAAAGGAGATTCTGGAACTGGAAGCAGTTCTGGAATGGGAGTGTTGGCCTGTCGCAAGCAAATTAAAGAACAGCCGGTCCGAGGGCAAAATCTGTAGTTGGAGAAATGCCAAGAGTCTGGGCCGAGGACTATAGGCCCGGAGGCGACCTGTCCTGGGTTCTGCCTCCTGTCTTTGTGAGTGGGTGGGTGGGTGGGTAGTTGGGTGGAAAAGGGTTTTGTTTCGTTACTGTTGTTGTTGTTTGTGACATTCTAACAGTGAATGATTGTCATGGACGTTTCTCTTGTTATCGGAATACTGGTGATGTAAAATACTGCAAGTCCGTTTCACTTGTTTAGTGGTGAAACTGACTGTGGGAGAACTGAGCGGGCTCGGTTGTAGAGAAGTTTAAGGTGCAAGCTGTGGGTTTACGTGTTGCAGCAATCCAGGAAGGGAGACGCCACAGGCAGTGTAACACAGCTTCCATACCGGATTGGGGGTTGGCCCTTCCTATCGGTGCGGCCATTCGGTATTCGATTAGTGGAAGGACAAGCTGGATTGCGGGCATGTGTACGTCTGCGAACTGCTGAGAATGACCTGATCTTGCCAACTTACAGGATGTGGGCTTCGCCAGATAAACCAGCAGTTATTGCCCATCTATGTATTGGTGCTCCCGGTGTGGCCTTCTATATATTGGTGAGTTTAAAACCTTGTGTTTGCATTTATTGCCCATCCCCAGTTGCCCTTGAGAAGGTGGTGATGGTTCTTGAACCACTGCAGTTCCTGAGGTGCAGGTTCACCCACTGTGCTGTTAGGGAAGGAATTCCATGATTTTAGCCCAATGACAAGGAAGGAACGGTGATATGTTCCCAGGTCAGGATGGTGAGTGACTTGGAGGGGATTTCCAAGTGGTTGTGTTCCCAAGTATCTGCTGTTCTCGTCCTTCTCGATGGAAGTGGTCGTGGGTCTGGAAGGTGCTGCCTTAGGAACTTTGGTGTGTTGTTGCGGTGCATCTTGTAGATAGAACACACTGTCTCAACTGTTCATCGATGGTGGAGGGATTGGAGGCTTGTGGAAGGGATACCAATCAAATGGTTGCCTTGTGCTGAATTGTGTCAAGCTTCTTGAGTGTTGATGGAGCTGCACTCATCCAGGTTAGTGACGAGTATTCCATTACACTCCTATCCTGAGCCTTCTAGATGATGACAGATTTTGGGGAGTCAGGTAGTGAGTTACACGCCGCAGGATTCCTAGCCTTTGATGGTGTTTATATGACTGTGTGGAGAGAACTTTGCACTGATTCTCCACCCTTGGACAGTGTGGAGAGAGTTTTCCTCTGTGTACCTAACCTGGGAATGTGTCGAGAGAGCTTTCCTCTGTGTACCTAACCTGGGAATGTGTCAGGAGAGCTTTCCTCTGTGTACCTAACCTGGCAATGTGTCAGCAGATCTTTGCACTGTGACCCTACCTTGTGAATGTTGATGGAGCAGTGCAGAGGGAGATGTTTTCTGTATCACCTGTGCACTCAGATTGTGTGTAACCACTGACACCGCACATTGCTGCTTTCAAATGACAGAGTTTCCATGTTTGGAAATTATTCTGCCACCAGGGAGTGGCAGGAATTTGGGGAATTTGCCAAAACAATTCAGTTTTAAATTTGGAACTTATATATTTCCACTCACTCGAGATATGAAGGGTTGCAGAGGTGAATTTTAAGTCACCCATGATCCTGTTTGAATGATGGGATGTGGTAGAGGGGCTGATCCTCCTGCAGTCTCTCCACCTCACCTGAATATATCTGTGCAGTGCATCCTGAGCTGGATTTGATTTTCTCCTTTCCTTCCCAGTTGAAGCAAAGCGAGATGGAACTGCAGAAGGTGGAAGAGGCCATGAGGAACTTTGAGAAGATGATCTGACCTGTTGAGTGCAGCAGGGACCGTGCCGGGGATTTTAACTGCTCACCTGCGACTGCGAATGTCTGAAAGATGGCGAGGCAGTTCTTTGCACTGGATCTGGCTTGTGCTTAAACACAGCTCGGGTGTGGATGGGTTGGTGATGGGTTACATGAAGTGCCCGCTGTCTCCATCCCTTATGTTCAGTTCCAGTTGTGCACCATTCCCCTCCATTCCCTCACTCTTTCCCACTCCCCCTCATTCCTGTTCTCCCTCTCATATTGGCATGTTTTCTATGTCGCTAACCCTAACTCTGTATCCCTCTTCTCGTCTTTCTCTAACTTTTCAACCTCTTCTCTCCCATTCTCTTTTTTCCTTCAACTTTTCTCTATTTTTACTTCGCCATTGCTTTCCTGACCTCTCCCTCTTTCCTCTTTTCCTGTCTTTCTGATTTCTCCCTTCAATCTTTCACCTTCGCTTTCTTATTGTTTTACATCAGTGTGTCTCTTTCTCTCCTTTCACTTTCCATCTCTTTCATTTCCCCAAGTTCTTGTCTGTTTCCCCACCTTCTCCCTCCCTCTCCTATTTCTCTATTCCCTGTCTTCTTTCCTTCTCCTCGTTTACTGAGGCCATGCAGCCCTGGAGTCCAGCTCCCAACCAGCCCACCACAAACTGTCGGCAAACTTGTGCCCTCCTGTTCTCCCTCTCACTCTCCCCCCGAGATGGTCTCCAGGTTTCATTATTCTGGACTTCATCTAAATGATCTGCCATAGAGGTCTATCATGGCAAAGTATGCTCATTTTGGAAGAAGATATAGAAGGGAAGCGACAAGCTTCAGTAGCAAATGGACGTGAGGAAGAGGGGGCAACCAGTAGTTGCAATGTGAAGTGGGGGAGTAAGGATTGGTTAGCTGCCAGTTGCAGGGGATTCCAGATCAAACCCGGTTCTGGAGCCCTGACGTAGCATCTCTACTTGCTGTGCCACGGTACCACCAGGCATTTTTCAGAGGGGTTGGGCTTGGATTTCAGCCCCTCTCCGTCTCCCCCTTCAGTTTATCCAGATGATGGCTTGTGGCCCAAGGCTGTGAACATCCCCCAGCTGCCATCTGTTCTCCTGGGAGTTTGCAGAAAATCTTTTTGCAGGCGCTTTCAGCTCGCATTGAGAAGCCGGACTCCACTTCCAGTGCCGGCGTTCTCCCCGTCACCAAGTCCAGGTTGAGGGATCTGCACTGCTGGTGACCAATAGACCGATGTTAGCGTTTGAAGAAAGAGAGTGGACCTCAGTTCTCACCCAGGTCTCTCCGTTACCTGTTCTTTTCACCTTTCCGGCAAAATCATTGCCCAATATCCCTCACTGTAACCTGGCTCCCTTTACACCTGTCTCAAAGTGGAGGCTGATGGGTTGAAACGGATTTGCTGTCTGCAACAGTGCTGTGTCAACAAGGAAAACAAATGAATATTTATTGACGGAATCCCTCATGTCGATCTGTCTTGGAGTCATTAACTGACTGCCCAGTACTGCAGTGAGTTACAGCCTCATCAGTCTGGGACAATCTCCACGTTGTTCTGGTTGTATAGGAACTTGATTCAGTTATTCCCATCTTGTTTCCCCCCATCACTAACCCCCAATCCTGTTCCTCCCCACCCACCATCCTGTTTACTTGCTGCTTCCCAGCGTTCATTCACCCTCCTCTCACTGAGAGTAGACACTCTGGCCATTTCATAAGAACATAATAAACAGCAGCAGGAGGAGGCCATCTGGCCCGTTGAGCCTGCTCCACCATTCTATAAGATCATGGCTGATCTTACCCCACCCCACCCCTCTCCTCCATCTCCCAATTTAAAACTGGCATGAGCTTAAATAAACATTTATTGTTCTGTTACAAGAACGTTGGCTTGTTTGGGGTTTTCAATCTGCGACCAAGTGATACTATAAACTTGAGTGCTTTCAATTGCCCTGCTGATGTGATTTTTTAATTTACAAATTATCAACTGATAACATTTGATGCAAAAAGAGGTTTGACCGTGTGATGTTGATAATGCTAATCTCAGCCATTTCAACTATTTGAATCACTTTGCCTCTTAAAATAATTGGCATCTGTTAGTCGCATGAGACCATGGATCTGCGCCTTGGAAGGTTTCCAGGGCACAGGCCTGGGCAGGGTTGTATGGGAGACCGACAGTTGCCCAAGCTGCAAGCCTTCCCCTCTCCACAACACTGATGTTGTCCAAGGGAAGGGCACTAGGACCCATACAGCTTGGCACCAGTGTCGTCGCAGAGCAATGTGTTGTTAAGTGCCTTGCTCAAGGACACAAAGACACAAACACGCTGCCTCAGCTGAGGCTCGATCCGGTGACCTTTCAGGTTACTATTTCGGTGCCTTATCCACTAGGCCACATGCCAACACTTCTTGAAATAACAAGAGATTAAAATACAATTTGGAATTCCCTTAATATAACCAAAGGAAAAACAATTCTCTTTGTAAGGATTGTGTTGATGTGAAATAATGAAGAGTGAGGTGGGGTGGGTGGGGCAGGGGAGACGGAATTCAAAGGTATGAGAAAACGGGTGTATTTTTCTTCTCTAAGGACTGTCACCTTGTCATGATCTCGAGCATGCTGTCTGGAGCTTAGCTCCTGGGAGGGCCACCCATGGTGGTACGGTCAGAGGAGAAGGTTCCAGACAAGTGACCTAAACAAGAGCTAACAGCGGAGCTGGTGGAAGATGAGGACACATCACAATGGCAGTGGACATCACACTGGAGGAAGGCTGCAGCAGTGAAGGATCACTGGTCATCTGAGATTCATGTTCTTACAGACATTTACACAACAACAAAGAAATACATTAAAATGGATCCAAATGTAAAAGAATGGTGTACAATACAGTTCTATTTCTCAGGGGTGAAAGGGGAAAGATTGAAAAGACCTGACAGAAAAACGTTTTCCACCCAGGGAGGATGGTCAGATATGCAAGGAACTGCCAGAGGAAGTGATTGAAGCAGGTGCAATGGTAGCATTTAACAAGTTATTGTACAGGACATGGAGAGACAGGGCTTAAAAGGATAATGGGCCAAAAGCAGGAAATTAGAACCAGCTGGGTAGGCACCGTGGCTGGCATGGACTAGTTGGGCCATGGACTAGCTGATCTCTTTGCCGTATTGTTCTATGACTCTATCCATGCATCTGTCCACATGTGAGGCTATAATGTACTGTAGAGGGGGAGGAGCTATCCTGGGCTACTTGGAGTTCTTGTAACTGTGTGGTAAATACCTGTTGATGTATGTTCACATTTCAACTGAGATTTTGCACCCTGAAATTGTGACAGCATGAAGTTCCACCCCATGGTTTTATGAATGGGGTCCATTGGTCAGCCACAGTCAATGGGCGGGCTCTTCAAGTCATCGCCATCGGCCAATGTGTAGCCAAAAATGCCTCAGCAACAATTGACACACCAATCAGCACCCAATTGTCCCAGAGTACTCACACTCCCCTCGACAGTGCCACCACATTTTCCACTTTATTCCAGACTTTCAGCGCATGCTGGCTGGGCCTAGTACTGGAAGTGGGCATCCAGCAGCCATTTGATCAGCATTGAGTTCTCCTTCTCCAGCTGTGCGATCCACTGTCTTTTCCTTGACACTTCCTGTGGAGCAGAAATGTGAGTGACCAGCGACATTCTCCATCCTTTTCCCTTTGAACGGCGTACATTGAGTGTCAGGGATGGGGTAGCAGGAAGCACATTCTGATACAACCCTTCTCGTGTCGGCTCGTTCGGCCCACTGTCTATATGCTAGCCACGTGAAACAGTGCTGGGTATGCGGGGATTGAATGGTTTCAGAGGATTTCTCCGAAACGCTTCTCAAGGACTTCACTACAACATGTTCTATGCCATACAAATTCGAGAGAGGCCATTCATCCCCTCTATAAGTGGTTTTCCATCAAAACACGGCTAATCCAATTGAAATCTCCACTCTGCATTCTTGCCCTTCGCCAAGTAATTTATCTTATCAACGATCTACCTCCGCATTAGAAATACTGAATGTCTCTCCTTCCAGCCCCCTTTGTAGAGAGGTTTCAAAAACTCAAATCTCAGGAAAAACATCTCATTAACCTCAGTTATTCTGCTCTATATTTTCTAAACAGAATTATCTCTCCACATTAACCTTGTCAATATCTCCCCCACTCTGGCTCTTAAAAGCTTCAGTTGAGTCCGTTTCTGTCCCTTATCTGTATTTCTGACGATTCCTGTCTCTTCCTCTTTTTCCATCTCGAGCTCTCTCTCCTTCCGTCTCTCTCTCTCTCCATCTTGCCATTTCTCTCTTGCCAGCTCCCCATCTCCCCATCTCTCTCTCATCACTTTCTCCCTCTCCACTCCCTCACAAATGTACTGGCCCATCCAATCTTTCCACATCGAACAAACCCACACATTCCCAATGTCAGTTTGGTACTGCTTCTCTTCTTGAAGGAAAAGAAATACTCAATGTTCCTGTTGTATTCTCGTCTGCGCCTGATCTCCTGGAATTTGCCGTGCAAAGCTCGCTCACCACCCTTGAGGACAAGGGCAGTGGGCACATTGGAACACCTCCACTCACAGGTTCCCCTCTGATTCACAGCTGTCCTGACTTCGAAACACCGGATCAGTCCTGTAAGTCCTGTAAGGCTGTAAGTCCTAGAACTACCACACAGGATGCCGTGGCGTTACATGGAACAGTGTTTCAAGGCCGGCAGTTACCACCACCTGTTCAAGGGGCAGTGTAGGGATGGGCACGAAATGTCCAAATCTCATCCAAAAAATAAAGCAGAATCCTGGCACTGATTCTGAAAGCCGGGACAATGACCCAGCTCAACCCAGTTGACTTCAGTCTGGGTGTTGATGCAGAATTGGGTTGACTTCCAGCCAGCTCTTGACTGTCCATAAGACACAGAGCAGAATTAGGCCATTTACCCCATCGAGTCCACTCTGTCATTCAGTCCTGGCTGATTTATTTCCCCCCTCAACCCATTCTTCTGCCTTCTCCTTGTAACCTCTGACACCCTTACTAACCATGAACCCATCAACTTCAGCTTTAAATGTCCGCAATGACTTGGCTTCTGCATCTGTCTGTGGCAATGAATTCCACAGATTCACCTCCCTCTGGCTAAAGAAATTCCTCCTAAAGCAGGGGTTCCCAATCTTTTTATGCCATTGGTCCCTACCATTAACTGAGACATCTATGGAGCCCATGTTGGGAACCCCTATTCTAAAGAGACATCCTTCTAGTCTGAGGCTCTGACCTTTCGTCCGAGACTCTCACACTAGAGGAGACATCCTTCTATTTCCAATCTCTCTGGGTCTTTCAATATTCAATAGATTTCAGTGAGATTTCACCGCCCCTCCACATTCTTCTGAACTCCAGTGAGTATAGGCCTAAAGCCATCAAACATTCCTCATACATTAACTAATAGAAGAGATGGATCTTAAAGGTTGGCACAATATTATGGACAAAAAGGTATGTTCTATATGCTCCCCGCGCAGCCCTACCGCTCAAGGATGATCAACATTCGACACAATGGAGGTGTTCAGCACCTTGGTCAGCAGCTGGTTCTGGTGCTTCAGTAAGGCCACAGCCCGTTGGTGGTATCGGTCACTCTCCCCCCTCTGTGGGCGCTGACTGCAGGAGATCTCAGTGGGGCTGGGTTGCTGCAACACCTGGAGTGAGAAATGTCTGTTCAGGCCAAGCAATTTGTTCTTTCTTTATTTTTTTGAAGTCCCGTTGAAGGATCTCCGCCTGAAATAAACTGCTTTATTCCCCTCCATAGATGCTGGCTGTCCCCGAGTTCCTCTAGCACTGTGTGCACTTCCCTCAAGAGTTTCAGCATGTGCCGAATCTCAGGTTTATTTATCAGATTATTGGCAAGTCTCCCCATCCTCACAGCTCCTTTGTCATGAAAGTCTGAACCCTCCAAACTGTAGTGTCATAGAATCACCAAGCTCTGAAGCAGGCTCATTTATACCAATTTAGCTTTGTGTTACACTGTCATCAACCCCTTAAATTCCCTCCTTCACCTACACATCCAGGGCAATCTAGTGTTACCAGTTATCCTAGCAACACGCTCGTGCTTGGACTGTGGGAAGAAACTGGTGCACCCGAACAAAACCCATGCAAGTCACATGGAGAAAGTGCAGACTCCACACTGATTGTGCCTGGCTCATCAGTGCTGTCAGGTATCACCTCCATGATCAGAGAGGATGGGAAGAGTCAACAGATTGATTCTCATCTCCGATGGTGTTCATCCCTGAGGGATAAATTAGTACTTTGATGTGTGGAACACTTCAAGGTAAATCAGTTGTTTCCTGCTACTTTCTAATGGTTGTGATGGATTAATCAGAATCCGATTTAGTTTCACTACATATATGACATTTTATTTGTTGTTTTGTGGTAACAGTACAATGCAAACACATAAAATTTTCCAAAAAAATTGGAAATGGGTCGGATGAGAGAGTTGTGGGCAAGCCTAGTGCCATTGACCCCCACATGGACCATGACCCTTCATTCCCCTCTCATCCAAGTACCTATCCAACTTTCTCTTAAATGCTGCAAGGGGGGCGTCACGTGATGACGTAGGGTCGAGACGTTGGGAATCCAGCTCCCTCGTAAAAAGTAATGAAATAGGATTTAAATGAAGAAGAGTTAACAAATACCTACTAGAAACTATTTACAAGCAACTCAGGATTATTTTTTGATATGGCTCCTAAACTGAAAAAGAAGAAAGCTACTACTTCGAAGACTGCGTAAATCAGCGGGGAAAAAGGCCTAACCATCTCGGCGAAGCCTCGGACTCAAGTTGGATCTCCTCCCGGTGAAGTGCATGGCACTTCTGAAGATGCGGGACAGGAAGTTGCAGCAATATCGGCGGTCTCCAAGAAGAAACGGCAAGAACAACGCATGCGCGAAGAAACAAGTATGCATAAACAGATATTAACAAAACTACAAATCCCAACTACGGCTGGAAGTGAATCGGAAGTGGAATTAGACTCTTTGGGAAATTCAGAGGAAAAGAAGGAGGAGATTAAAGGAGACATGAGAGATATCCTGATATATATGATGAATGAATTAAAAGCTATAAGAACAGATATAAGAAGGATGCAAAATACACTCGATAATGTGGTGGAAAAACAAAAGAAGATGGATAATAAAGTTAAAGAGATGGAAGTAAAAGTGGAAGAAAACACTGAAAGAATAGATAAGATAGAAGACAATAATCTTGCTTGGACAATAGGACGGAAACGGATGTTGGAAAAAATAGATGCGCTTGAAAACTCTAGTAGACGAAATAATATTAAAATTGTTGGTCTTATGGAAGGTACAGAGGCAGAAAATCCAATAAAATTCTTTCAAGAATGGATTCCGAAAATTTTGGAAATGAAAGAAGGAAGCCAAGTAATTGAAATTGAAAGAGCACACAGAGCTTTAAGACCAAGACCTCAACAAGATCAAAATCCAAGATCAATTTTGATAAAATGCTTAAGGTACCAAGATAAAGAAATGATCTTGAAGGCAGCTACTCAAGGTGCTAAAAAGAGAAATGGGCCATTGATAATAGAAGGGAAAAGAGTTTTTTTTTTATCCAGACATAAGTTATGATCTTCTGAAGAGGCGGAAGGAATTTAATCCAGTGAAAAAATCTTTATGGGAAAAGGGCTATAAATTTTTATTCAGCTACCCAGCAAAACTGATAATTTTCCTGGATAGCAAAGAAAGAAGATTTTTCGTTGACTATCGGAAAGTGGAGAAATTTTCACAAGAATTACCTGATGTCCACGAAGAGGAGTAAAGAATTATAGAAATGAAGTGGACTAATGATGAAGACTGAAACAAGGTTGGACTTGACGGACATTTATAAGGAAAAAATAGTTGAGGAGTATTAATTGGGAGTAGAGACATTAATTATTTTCTTTTTTTTTCTTCACTAATATATTTTCTTTTTTTTTTGCGAGGGAGCTGGAGGAGCTCCTGATGGATGGCTGCGAGTTTCACGTGTACAATCATGGCAATTGCCATGACCCGTAAAATGGGGGGGGGGGTAATATTGTGTTCTTTTTATTCACAACATTAGTGGGGGGGGAGGTTCGTTTTTTTTTTCTTAAATATTAGTTACCTTTCTTCTATTTTTCTTCTTTTTTGCCTGGATGGTTAGGGAGAGACTCATAGCAACATGGAGAACTTTAAAGAGTTCCCAAGGTATTATGAATGATTAATTTACTTAATTTTTTAAGTTTTAATGTTAATGGACTTAATGGACCTGTAAAAAGAAAAAGAGTTTTAACATATATTAAGAAAATGAAAGGAGATATAGCTTTTTTACAAGAAACACATTTAACAGAAACAGAACATAAGAAATTAAAGAGAGATTGTGTTGGAAATGTCATTGCAGCTTCATTTAATTCAAAATCGAGAGGAGTTGCAATTTTGGTTAATAAATCTTTACCAATTAAAATACAAAATGTAATAATTGATTCTGTGGGGAGATATGTGATGATACATTGTCAAATTTTTTCAGAATTATGGACATTTATGAACATTTTTGCACCAAATGAAAATGATGCAAAATTCATACAAGAAGTTTTTTTGAACTTGGCTGATGCACATAATAAAATATTAATAGGTGGAGATTTTAATTTTTGTTTAGATCTAGTTTTGGATAGGTCAACTAAAGTTGCTACAAAATCAAAAGTAATAAAACTAACTTTATCATTAATGAAAGATTTAAACCTGATTGATATATGGAGAAAAATTAATCCAAGAGAAAGAGATTATTCATTTTATTCAAATAGACATAAAACTTACTCAAGGATCGATTTTTTTAAATTATCAAAATATATTCAAGATAGAGTGAGAAGTGTGGAATATAAAGCAAGAATACTGTCAGATCATTCCCCCTTGATAACGACAATGATAATGATGGATAAGGAGGAATCGATCTATAGATGGAGATTTAATTAAATTTTATTAAAACATCAAGATTTTTGTGATTTTATGAAAAAACAGATTCAATTTTTTTTTGATACAAATTTGCATGCAGTTGAGGATAAAATTGTATTATGGGAAGCGATGAAAGCATATTTAAGGGGTCAGATTATAAGTTATACATCCAAAATTAAGAAGGAATACATGGCAGAAATAGATCAATTGGAAAAAGATATAAAGATAGAAAAAAAATCTCAAAGATATATGACAGAAGAAAAACGAAGACAACTTGTTAATAAAAAACTACAATATAATACACTCCAGACATATCGTACAGAAAAAGTAATTATGAGAACTAAACAGAAAAATTACCAATTAGGTGAAAGATCACATAAGATTCTTGCTTGGCAGTTGAAAACAGAACAGGCTTCTAAAACAATAAATGCAATTAGAACAAGTGTAAATAAGGTTACTTATAAACCTTTAGAAATTAATGAAACTTTTAAAAAATTTTATACTGATCTATATCAATCAGAATCACAAAATAAGATTGCTGAGATAGATAAATTTTTATCACAGAAAGCCTTTCCAAAATTAAATTTGGAAGAACAGAAAGGATTAGATATGCCTTTTGCATTAAAAGAGGTTGAAGAAGCTTTACGAGCACTTCAGAGTAATAAATCCCAGGAGAAGATGGTTTTCCTCCTGAATTTTATAAAAAATTTAAAGATTTATTAATTCCTCCTTTTATGGAATTAATATATCAAGTGGAAAGAATGCATAAACTCGCACAATCTTTTTTAACAGCGATCATAACTGTATTGCCAAAAAAGATAGAGATCCTTTAAAACCAACATCATATAGGCCTATTTCTTTGTTGAATACAGATTATAAAATAATAGCAAAATTTTTATCTAATAGAATATCTAATTATTTACCAAAATTAATACATATGGATCAAACAGGTTTTATTAAAAACAGACAATTAATGGATAATATAACCCAGTTACTTAGTATAATTCATTTGGCACAAAAAAGAGAGGAAATGAGTGTAACAGTTGCTTTGGATGCAGAAAAAGCATTTGATAGATTGGAATGGGATTTTTTATTTAAGGTATTGGAAAAATATGAGTTAGGAAAATCTTTTATACAATGGATTAAAACCTTAAATACTAATCCTCAAGCTAAAGTAGTTACAAATGGTCAGATCTCAACACCATTTTGCTTAACGAGGTCAACTAGACAAGGCTGCGCATTATCACCGGCTTAATTTGTATTGGCAATAGAACCATTAGCTGAATTAATTAGAACAGATTCAGACATTGGGGGCTTTAGAGTTAATCAAGAAGAATATAAGATTAGTTTATTTGCTGATGATGTTTTGATTTATTTAACAAACCCATTGCAATCTTTGCAAAGATTATCTTTTAGATTGGAAGAATATGGGAAAGTATCAGGGTATAAAGTAAATTGGGATAAAAGTGAAATTTTACCCCTTACCAAAGGAAATTATAATCAATGTCAATTGGTAACTCAATTTCGATGGTCAATAAATGGGATAAAATATTTAGGTATTAGAGTTGATAACGATGTAAAAAATTTATATAAACAAAATTATTTGCCATTATTAAAAAAAAAGGATCTTGATAAATGGATGATGTTACCAATAACATTAATAGGTAGAGTTAACACTGTAAAAATGAATATATTTCCTAGATTGCAATATTTATTCCAAACTTTACCAGTACAATTACCTCAGAAGTTTTTTCAAGAACTGAATAAATATGTAAGGAAATTTCTTTGGAAAGGAAGGATGTCAAGAATATCATTGGAAAAATTGACATGTAAATTTGATTTAGGAGGGTTACAACTTCCAAATTTTAAGAATTATTATAAAGCGAATAAACTTAGATTTATTGCATTTTTTTAATGAAGAAAAACCGGCATGGATTAGAATAGAATTAGATAAGATAGAGGAGAAAACATACCAGAAGATTTTATATATAAATGGGAATCCAAATGAATACGGGAAAAAAAAAAGAATCTCCTATATTAAGACATTTGATTGATTTATGGAATAAGGTAAATATGGACGATGAGATAAAGAAATCTTTATTAGTAAAAAGAACTTTAATCCAAAATAGGCTTATTCCTTTTAGAATGGATAATAAACTTTTACATAATTGGTTCCAAAAGGGGATTAAATATATAGGTGATTGTTTTGAAGGAGGTATATTGATGTTGTTTGATCAATTAAAAAATAAATATAAAATATAAAATAACACTCTTTTCTGTTATTTTCAATTAAAGGATTATTTACGAGAAAAGCTGGGTCAAACAATGTTGATGCCAAAACCTAGTGAAATAGAAATATTAATTCAAAAAGGAAAAGTTAAAAAATTTACATCTTGTATGTACAATTTGATTCAAGACCAGACAATTAAATCAGGAATTCATAAATCAAGACAAAAATGGGAATCTGATTTGAATGTTAAAATTGATGGAAAAAGCTGGTCAAGATTATGTTCTGATAATATGATAAATACAATAAATGTTCGACTTAGATTAATACAATATAATTTTTTACATCAATTATATATAACACCACAGAAAATAAATAGATTAAATTCAAATATGTCGGACCAATGTTTTCGATGTAATCAAGAAATTGGTACTTTTTTACATTCTACTTGGTCTTGTTTTAAAATTCAACCATTTTGGATAAATCTAAGACTTTTGTTGGAACAAATTACTGGAGTACAACTCTCACATAGTCCCGTATTATTTTTATTAGGAGACATTGAAGGGACAATACCGAAACTTAAATTGAATGAGTATCAGAAAAAATTTATAAAAATTGCATTGGCAGTAGCCAAAAAAGTTATCACAGTTGCTTGGAAATCTGATTTATATTTAACTATGGATTGTTGGAATAATGAAATGCATAGTTGTATTCCACTTGAAAAAATTACATGCAATCTAAGAAATGAATATGATATATTTTTGAAAATTTGGCTCCCATACCTACAAAAGATAGGATTAAATACATAGGTCCTTTAAAGATAAAATTATAAAGTAATTGGGGAAAGTAAAAATAAATATTAAAATTATTTTGAACTCCATGGAGCATGTGGGGATCCTTCGATATCCAGGCAATCTTTCTCTTCTTTCTTTTTCTTTTCTTTCCTTAGATAAGGGTTAAGGGGGGGGGGAGGGTTAAGGGGAGGGGGGAGGGTTAATATTATTTTTCTTTTTTTTACTATTTTATCATCACATTTATTCTTTGTAACTTTCTAAAAATTTAATAAATAAATAAGGTGATTTTAAAAATGCTGCAAATGGTGCACCTCCACTTCAGCTCGTCCACACTCACACCAATCTCACAGTGAAGATGTTCCCCTTCAACTTCCCCTTAAATATTTCACTTTCACCCTTAACCCATAACTTCTAGTTCTAGTCCTGCCCAACCTCAGTGGAGAAGGCCTGCTTGCATTTACCCTATCTATACCCCTCATAATTTTGTATACCTCTATCAAATCTTCCCTCATTCTCAGTGTGCTCTATGGTACAGAGTGGGAGACGGGCTGAGGTGTCAGGTGGCGGGGAGCAGGCCAGAGGGGTCAACAAGAGAGCAACAGCAGGAAGAGGGAGAGAAGGGGAGAGGGAAGGAGTGATAGCATCAGCAAGGGACTGGCTTGGAGATGGAGGAGGATGGAGTGACTGAAATTTAGAGACATGTGGCAGAGTTTGAGACAGTGGCCGGGGGAGTGGGGGGTGCTGGCTGTTGTTTCCCTAGGGTTACAAGGAGGCCAGTTCCAGCTCCTGAAAGATACCATCCTCCGTCTATCAACACAGTGTCAACATTGGGCGCCACAGTTAGCAAGATGCTAGTGCAGCTTGCGGCATCAGTGTTCAGAGTCTAATTTCGACGTCCTCTGTAAGAAAGTTTGTACTTTCCTCCCATGTGCGCGTTGGTTTCCTCCAAGTGCTCTGTTTTCCTGCCATAGTCCAAACACATAGTGAATAGCATACGTAAACCACCTTCATACAAGCAAGGACAGAAAATGGCAAAGTAAGTACAGTATACTTATTTATTCAGTATTTGGTCAAAGTATTTGGTGAGTACATTTCCAACTCTTCTGGCTTCAGTCTCGCTGCCGTCTGTTCTGAAATTGTTAGGTTGCTTTCAAGAAAACGATGATGTAGCGCGCTGCCGTCTGACAGCGTTTTCAAAAGTCTCCAGTTCTTCGTCCACACTGATCTGCCTGAGCAGCGTTTTCAAAAATACCCACCCTTGAAAGTGTTTCTGAAAAGCTCTGTTTTCGGGGGCCGAAAACGCTGTTTTAGTGTGGACGAAGGGTAAAAACGAAGAGAAAAAGCTTCGGTTACGGATTTATCCGGTGTAGTGTGGATGTAGCCTCAGTACACATAGAACACATGCTGGCAGCTATTTCGACACTCCCACAGCCCTCTGAGTGAAGAAGTTTCCCTTCATGTTCCCTTTAAATTTTTCACTTTTCACCCTTAACGCAGGATGTCTGGTTAGAGTCCCACCCACATCAGTGGAAAAAGCCTTCATGCATTAACCCCATCAATTTGTGTTGGAATCCATCTGTCTCAAAAGACAATGAGCGAAGATTACCATCATCACAAGCCAGGGCAGAAGGTAAGGAGATCCTGAGATGCCCAGTCATCAAGATTGCCCTCTCAGCCTCACCAGTGTGGACCAAAGGAAAGCTTATGAAGCAATACATTGGGCACCAGAGTGGCCTCAGGATCTGCCGGAAGGACATTCAATGACGTCCAGCCGCCTGAGGGGCTCCACTCCAGATTTGCTGTCTGGGTTTACTCCCATAGCCTTCGTCTCTCCCAAGGCTGCCCACAATGCAGTGGGGCTATTTACCCATAGCCGGGGCGCTTGTTCATGAGCACCAGTGTGTATCCACACACCAGTGAGCCTGCGAGCGATATGTTCAGAGCTAGATCTCCTCCCCGTCCTCTGCAGTTCAGCCTGAGTCCAAAAGGAGTTCAGTTTCTGTGTGTTGCCAGTGAGGAGGCCCTACACGAGGTTTCCTTTTGGAGAGGCTTTGTATTGGTAGGGAGAGACTTACACATTCAGCTCTCCTTTTCACAAAACTGCTAGCCAGTGGTGGACGCTGAAAGTGAAAGTGACAAACACTCATAATTTTGTATACCTCTATCAAATCTCCTCTCAATTTTCCACATTCTATGAGTACAGTACTAACCTATTCAATCTTTCCTTATAACTTAGGTTCTCCAGACCCGGCAACATCTTTGTAAATTTTCTCTGTACTATGCTTACATCTCTCCTGTAAACTTGTAACCAAAACTGCACACAATACTCCAAATCAGGCCCCACCAATATCTTACACAACTGCAACACAACATCCCATCTCCTGAACTCAGTACATTGATTTATGAAGGCCAAAGTGTCAAAAGCTTTCGTTACGACCCTATCAACCTGTGAGACTACTTTTAACAATTGTGAGCCTATATTCCCAGATCACTTTGTTCTACCACACTCCTCAGTCTCCGAGCATGCACTGTGTAAGACCTGCTCTGGTTGGTCCTACAAAGAGCAAATGCTCGCACTTGTCTGCATCTGCCATTTTAGGCCCATTTTTCCAGCTGATGCAGCTACCTCTGCAAACTATGACTGCCTTCCTCACTGACTACTGCAACCCCAATCTTGGTGTCATCCACAGATTTGTTGATCCAGTGATAACATAAGCATCCAGATCATTGATATAGATAAAAACCACAAGGGACCCAGCATCAATCGCTGTGGCACTCAACGAGTCACAGGTCTCCAGTCAGAGCGGCAACCATCTACTACCACTCTCTGGCTTCTCCCACAAAGCCAATGTCTAATCTAATTTACTACCTCACCTTGAATGCTGAGCAACAGAACCTTCTTTACCAACCTCTCATGCAGGTCCCTGTCAAATGCCTTGCTGCAGTATATGTCCTCAACATCCACCGCATTGCCTTCATCCACTTTAATGGTAACTTCCTCAAAACACTCTGTATGATTAGTTCAATATAATCAACCACACAAAAATTTACACTGACTACACTTAATCAGACTATGTCTGTCTAAATACGTATATAACTGGTACTTTAGAATACCTTCCAATAACTTTCCTGCACCTGGTGTCAGACTCACTGGCCTATAATTTCCTGATTTATGTTTAGAGCCTTTTTTAAACAGTGGAGCAACATTGACTTTCCTCCAGTGCTCTGGTACCAGTCAATATGTGGGATTCCAAGTCAATTTTTGGGAAGTTAATTCCACCTACTACAACAATCTTATGTTTGTTGCAACAGTCTGTGATTTCTTTACAAATTTGTTCCTCTAAATCCCTAGGACTGTTGGGTGGTCCATAATGTAATCTTATTAATGTTGTCAGACCTTATTTCTCAGTACCACCCATAATGCTTCACGAGACAAGTTCTCGTCCTGATGGAGTACTGCCCTGACATTTTCACTGATGAGTAATGCCTGTGTTGCCTTTAAGGCATTTGTTTACTTTATTATATTGTTGCTTTAGTAATTCGTTTGTAATCGTTTTCTAGTTAAAGTTAAGGTTGTTTAAAGTAAATTCGTTGTCTGTGATATATCGCGGCATGCGATGACGTCACACCCGGTTTCGCCGCGTCCTGTGGGAAAATACCAGTTTGGAGAAACGGGAAGGAGGGGGCTTGTGTGTGCAGGATCAGCGCGAGTAAAGTTTTCTTTCTACGCACTGGAAACATCATAGAAGCAACGCCATAAGTTCATGAGATAATCGATATGTTGAAGTAATAATGTTAACACTGATTCTGTTAAAAGTAATGATGGTTGAAAAAGTTTATGTTCTTTGTTACTTAAAGAAGTTGTGGATAGTTTGTGTTGATGTATTTAAAAGCCAGTCGATGGCGTAGGTAGATTCTGACTGTCTGTTGCACTATAATGTAATATAGTTGTTGTAGTTTTACCTTTGCAAGTATTTATGATGTAAATGTGATGCCAATAAGGAAACAAATACTGTGTATATTTTGTATTGTTTTATCAATGGTTTTCACCATACATTAGCGTGGAAGAGTGAGCAGTAAACGGTTAATCTTACTGGGACCGCCTCACTGACTGGTTTATGCTTGGTGTTTAGTTCAGAGTTCTTTTACACCTGTGCGAGAACACTACAGTGAAAAGGCGGCATTACGAGGTGTAATGCAAGAGCTAAAGCAGAAGCTGCCAAGGTGCGAGTTTTGTACGCCAAACATGAAGCAAAATTGAAAAAGGAAGCGGCTGCCAGAGAAGCCGAAAACCAGTTGGAAAAGATAAGGATAGAGTCAGAGTTAGAAGTACTGACGCTACACCGAGAAGCTGAAGCTGCCAGGGTGGAAGCAGAGATAATAGAAAGTGCTGAAGAAATGCATGTTCTGGATGACGTAAAATTTACTTCAGAAAGGACCAGATTGGAATGCACAAGCGACTATGTCCGATCTCAAATGGACTTGAGGATTCGTTCTTCCTCTCCGTACTTATATGCTAATGTCCCACCTCATCAGGAGTCTCAGAGAGGCCCAATTGCATCACATCCATCTGAAGAAGACAATTTACTCTTGCAACTCCGCGATGAATTCAAGAATGAAAGGGCTGATGACAAATACTTCTTCACACCAAACTTACCAGATTTGGTGAGAGAAGCGGCAAAGGCTGAATTCAGTACAGCAAATTCCATAACAAATGCACACCGTCAGTCATATACCCGCTGACATATTCCCCCAGCCAGCATGCCACATGCAGTTGAACCCATGGTACAGTATTTAGCTCGACGAGATCTCGTCACTTAAGGACTATACCAGTTTGACGATAAACCTGAAAATTACAGTGCATGGCACTCCTCATTTGCGAACGCTATCCACGGAGTCCAGCTCGGAGCAACCCAAGAGTTGGATCTTATGATGAAATGGCTGGCAAAAGAATCATGCGAACAAGTGAGACGCATACGTTCAGTGTACATCAACAACCCCAAGCTAGCCTTACGCAAAGCATGGGAGAGGCTTCGGGAGTGCTATGTGGCCCCTGAAATTATTGAAACAGCACTATTTCGACACCTGGAAAATTTTCCTAATGTGTCAGCCAAGGACCACACTGAGTTAAGAGAGCTCGGAGATCTACTCATGGACATTCAAGGCACCAAAGAAGATGGCTATTTAACTGGTCTGTCATACCTAGGTACTTCATATGGGATTAGACCAGGCATGGGAAACTACGGCCCGCGGGCCATATGCGGCCCGTTAAGCTTTTTAATCCGGCCCGCAGAACTTGATGAAATTATATTAATAAACCTTGTTACCGTTTTTTCCCCGCAATTCTGGCGTTTTCCCAATAGATGACACACTCTATATACATTGACCTTTGTTGAGGTGCAGCGTATTACTCCACATTTGCGCTTTGCTCTTTGTTCGGCTCGACCTATTTGTGTGAACAGGTGTTCAGCGTCATGAACATCAACAAAGCCAGCCACAGATCCAAGTTAACTGACCAACACCTCAGATCCATCCTGAGAATCGCCACAACAAAACTAAATCCAGACTTTGATGCGCTGGCTAAAAAGGGAGACCAACAACACTGTTCCCACTGAAACTAAACATGTTTCTGCGTTGTGTTATTTAAAAAATGCATTTGAAAATATTTTTTTCAATAAGCCTTACATGTTACATGTCATTTCTGTTAAGTGATGGACATGAGTAGTGCACAGGTGCACGTACGTTCTCAAAATAAAAAATGCGCTCCAGATCAAATAACGCGCTCCGCATACTGGCGTGCTGTCACTGTTCTGTCCTTATGCTGGTCGTTGTTGAGTTTTGGCACAGGGGACAATTGAGTAAGAAGGAGCAAGACAAGTAGACCTGCATCTCCTACCGTTTTTGAAATAAAAACAGTCAGGAGGAGAGTGATGATGATAATATCTTGAAGGATAACAGAATTTCCAGTGCTTTAAAATAATAACTGTTACTATTAAAAAAGCTGTATTTTATTCATTTAATTTTCAGTGTTTTAAAAGTCATTTCAATAAATAGCTAAATACCATGGGACTTCAAAGACAGATATTTTGTTGTAATGCATTTGTCATTTTCAATTGAAATTAAAGCACATGTTTTCTACATATCCCATGATATTTTATTTTCTCTTATGAGGTGTATTACCAAAACACTCCGTCCATCTGCTCCTAGTCCGGCCCCCCTGTCAAATTTTAAAACCCTTTGTGGCCCACAAGTCAAAAAGTTTGCCCACCCCTGGATTAGACCAATCGTGGACAAACTTCCATTTGGGCTGCAGGAAAGGTGGGTGTCTGTTGGCTCAGAGTACACGGAAGAGAAGATGGTCGATTTCCTCCCTTTGAGTATTTCACTAGGTTTGTGTGCAAGGAGGCGAAGAAGCGAAACGGCCCTAGCTTCATTAGTCAAGGTAGCAGTACAATTTACACCAAGCCAGTTAAATCCACTTCGAATAATTTTAACATCAATAAACCTGTCTCAGTGCGTAAAACTGTAGTCTGTACAGCTAACGATGACCCTAGCAAGAATTGCCCATTGCACAACAAACCCCACCCCCTCAAAAAATGCAGAACGTTTAGGAAAAAAACCGCTTGAAGAGAGGATGGCCCTTCTCAAGGAGAAAAAATACGTTTTAAGTGCTATTCCTCTACCTCTCACCTTGCCAGAGAGTGTACGATCTCCGTGAAGTGCCCACAATGTAATAGCACTAATCATAATGGGCATCCCGGCCCATTACCGCAAACTAACAAAGCTCCTTCACCCTCACAACAGGATGGCGGGGAGGGAGAGGCTCACTCCAGGACAACTGTTGTCAGCTCGAGCTGCACAGAAGTTTGCAGTGAAGGTCAGTCAAGCCATTCTTGTTCAAAGATCTGCCTCACTAAGGTGTACCCTAAGGGAGCCAAAGACCAGGCCATCAAAGCCTATGTAATTCTGGATGACCAGAGCAATCGGTGACTAGTCAGACCAGAGTTCTTTGACTTGTTCAACATTGAGAGTCAGTTCCCATACTACCTTAGAACTTGCTCAGGCAGCGTGGAAACTTATGGAAGGAAGGCAGAAGGCTTCCAGTTCGAGTCCCTGGATGATGAAGTTGTCATCTGTCACCCTCCACTCTTAGAGTGCAATGAAATTTTGAATATCTGCACTGAGATCCCGACGCCAAGTACAGTGCTACACCAGCCACATTGCCAAGCACATCCCAGAACTGGATCCAAAAGCAGAAATACTCCTGCTATTAGGAAGAGATGTTCTTCGGGTGCACAAGGTCAGGCAGCCGGTCAATAGACCACATGATGCCCCCTTTGCGCAACGCCTGGATCTGGGCTGGGTGGTCATAGGAGAGGTGTGCCTTGGCAATGTTCACAAACCGACAGTTAACACACTCAAGTGTGTGGCCGCCATTCAATTTTCAACCCTGCACAAGTTTCATGAGTGGCCGCCATTCAATTTTCAACCCTGCACAAGTTTCATGTGTATCAAGGAAGCACGACAAGGCTTTAACAAATGTAAAGTAACCGACAAGATGCTGGGACAGTCAGTCTTCGCTCAAACTGAGCATGATAATAAACTTGCTCCATCAGCACAAGAAGCCATTTTCTTAAAAATAATGGACACCAAGGTCTTCAGAGACGAAGCAAATAATTGGGTCGCCCCACTACCTTTCAGAGAACCACGCCAGCGCTTGCCAGACAACAAAGAGCAGGCAGTCAAGCGGTTCACGTCCTTGCAAAAAACCCTGAAAAGGAAACCTGAGTTTCAGCAACAATACGTAGCATTTATGGAGAAGATCTTCGCTAATGGACATGCTGAAGTAGCACTGCCACTGAGGGAAGGCGAGGAGTGCTGGTACCTCCCAACGTTTGGGGTTTACCACCCACAAAAGCCCAATCAGATCAGGGTGGTCTTTGACTCCAGTGTCTCAGTGCACTGGTATCTCCCTTATGATGTGCTCCTTACAGGTCCCGACCTTAACAATACCCTTCTCGGGGTCCTGCTGCGCTTCTGGAAAGAGAAGGTCGCAATCTTAGCGGACATCCAGCAGATGTTCCATTGCTTCTTAGTACAGGAGGACCATTGCAATTTTCTCCGTTTCTTATGGCACAAGGACAATGACATTAACAAGGAAATGTTATGAATGCACCACAGCTCTGAGGGGCTGAAGGGGCGGGGGAGACCCCTCCTTTGTGAGAATCGCTAGAGCATTATTGGGTTGGCTCAGAGGACCCAGGAAATGAGAGAGACCTGGCCATTGTCTCCTGGAGACCACGTTTGTGGATTGGGGATTATGCTACGTGCAAGCCCTCGGGCAAAGTGGGCTGGTTGAGAGAGGGATTGCATCATCCCAACCTGATTGACATCTGAGACCCCGTGAGGAAGTATAAAAGAGGGTCTTGAGGAACAACCCCTTTCAGACGCACCAGAAGAAATGCTAGCGATCCCGCAGTAGCGGAAAGCCATTTGAAGGAAGCCACTTGCGTTCGGTTCCCTTGCCTGGGGGCTGGTGGCTGGTACCACGGAAAACGGCTTTTAGCTAACAACGGGGAACCAACTCCCCCGACGCAACGGCAAGTTTAAAACCGTCTCGCTCTTAAATCCAAAAAGCTGCAGCTTGAAAGGACAGTGACTTTTATCTTTCCATCGGACAATACAATATCCCCTAGACAAACGATAGAGCTGTTGCTTAATTGATGATTATTATTCTACCCGCTTTTTTCGATTGAGTATTGACAACGTATTTTATCTGAATGTCTGTATTAATCTTATTTTTGTGCCCCATTATAAATAAAGACTTTTAAAAATAGTACCATCAGACTTCAACGGACCTCTCTATCTTTGCTGGTAAGTAATCCAGTTACGGGAATTCGTAACAGAAGTCATTGGTACCGGATGAAAGTCCACGTTTTCGGCGTCCATCACCTGCCGTGGCCATCTATGGGCTGCAAAGAGCCTTCAGAGAGGGTGCACAGGAGCACGGTGATGACACCGTTAGGTTTGTAGAAAGGCACTTCTATGTCGATGACGGCTTGATATCGCTGCAGAAAGAAGACGAAGCAATCGATCTGCTCCGACGTACACAAGCCTCACTCGCAGAGTCAAACCTCCGCTTGCACAAGTTTGCATCAAACCGTCAGGCAGTAATGGACGCCTTTCCACACGACGACTATGCTCCGGCAATCAAAGACCTAGATCTAGATGGAGAAACCATACCCACACAAAGGAGTTTGGGCCTCCTTCGGGAGATTACGACTGACACATTCACGTTCTCCATGCCGATCATGATCAAGCCATTTACCCGCTGTGGAGTTCTCTCCACTGAAAACAGTGTTTTCGATCCCTTGGGTCTACTGGCACCAGTTACGATCCAGGGAAGAGTCCTTCTCAGAGAACTTACCTCTGAGCTCTCTGACTGGGATACTCTCCTACCAGAAGACAAGCTAAACAGATGGGAGGCTTGGAGAGATTCACTTCAAGATTTAAAACAGCTTCATATCCGACGTCGGTACACTGCGACCTCACCCACCGAGGCAGCGCACACAGAATTGTGTGCTTTTTCGGATGCGTCTACCAAGGCCATCGGTGCTGTGGCTTACTTGAAAGTAGTCGGGGAGGATGGTCAAGTTGAAGTAGGATTTTAACTGGTAAGGCGAAGCTCACTCCTCAGTCCGAGCCGACAATTCCAAGGATTGAACTGTGCGCAGCTGTCCTGGCTGTGGAAATGGCGGATCTTATCCAGGATGAGCTAGACCTAGAGCTGGACGTTATCAAGTTCTACACAGATAGCAAAGTAGTGCTTGGTTATATTTATAACGAATCACAATGTTTCTACGTGTATGTTCATCATAGAGTTCAACGCATCCGCCTGTCATCAAAGCCCGAACAATGGCGTTATGCACGTACAGAGGATAACCCTGCAGACCATGCATCGAGATCCTTACCTGTATCCCGGCTGGCTCAGACAACCTGGTTCACCGGACCCCCCTTCCTGTATCAGCCACAAACAGAAAAAACTCAAAAGATTGAGACATTTGAGCTGATCGAACCCGAAAGAGACTCGGAAATTCGGCCGCAAATATAAACAGGAGTCACCTACTTCGAAGAATCAATACGTAATAACGAACGCTTTCAGCGGTTCTACACTTTGAATTCTTTAGTGAGAGGACTTGCGTTCCTCATTCACGTGGCCAGATCACACAAACACTCATCCCGAAATAGTAAATGCAAGGGATGGCACAAATGTAACTTACCTCGCACTGCGGACGATTTGGCCCAGGCAAAGGACGTCATCTTTAAAGCAACTCAAAGAGCAGCTTTTGCAAGGGAGTTTTCGGCTCTCCAAGCTAATAAACCAATACCAAAGGACAGCCCTTTGAGGAAATTCAACCCGATCCTGAAGAACGATATCATTTGCATTGGAGGCCGGTTAATACACTCCCACCTTCCAGCTGCAGAAAAGAGCCTAGTAATCCTGCCCAAAGACAGCCATGTGTCCTTACTGCTCACTCACCATCACCATGAACAGGTAAGGCATCAGGGCCGTCACCTGACGGAAGGAGAAATAAGGGCAGCGGAACTGTGGATCTTGGGAGGTAAAACACTGATCAATTCAGTACTCCACAAAAGTGTAACCTGCAGGAAACTGCGAGGCAAGTTGAAAACTTCTGATCAAGGTGATGTGAAAACTTACTAAAGGCCAGTTGCAGAAGTCATTCTACTTCTACCTAAGGACTGATTTAGAGACTGAAGTTTTGTATTATGTTCATAGTGACCTTATGAAGGTCAGGCGGGGAGAGTGTTGCCTTTAAGGCATTTGTTTAGTTTATTATATTTTCGCTTTAGTAATTCGTTTGTAATCGTTTTCTAGTTAAAGTTAAGGTTGTTTAAAGTAAATTCGTTGTCTGTGATATATCGCGGCATGCGATGACGTCACTCCCGGTTTCGCCGCGTCCTGTGGGAAAATACCGGTTTGGAGAAACGGGAAGAAGGGGGCTTGTGTGTGCAGGATCAGCGCGAGAAAAGTTTTCTTTCTACGCACTAGAAACATCAGAGAAGCAACGCCATAAGTTCATGAGATAATCGATATGTTGAAGTAAAAATGTTAACGCTGATTCTGTTAAAAGTAATGACGGTTGATAAAGTTTATGTTCTTTGTTATTTACAGAAGTTGCGGATAGTTTAAGCCAGTCGATGGCGTAGGTAGATTCTGACTGTCTGTTGCACTATAATGTAATATAGTTGTTGTAGTTTTACCTTTGCAAGTATTTATGATGTAAATGTGATGCCAAGAAGGAAACAAATACTGTGTATATTTTGTATTGTTTTATCAACAGTTTTCACCATACATTAATGTGGAAGAGTGAACAGTAAACGGTTAATCTTACTGGGACTGCCTCATTGACTGGTTTTTGCTTGGTGTTTAGTTCAGAGTTTTTTTACAACTGTGCAAGAACACTACAATGCCACCCCTCTTCTTTTAATCCACCCCTCTCGTCACATCTAAAACAATGGAGCACAATGGGATAAAGGGAAACAAATGGGAATAAAAGGATCCTTTTCTGGTTGGCTGCCAGTGACTAGTGTTGTTCCACAGGGGCAGGTGTTGGGACCACTTACTTTTATGCTGTATATAAAAAAAATTAGTTGATGGAATAGGTGGCTTTGTTGCCAAGTTTGCAGATGATACAAAAATTGGTGGAGGGGCAGGTAGTGTTGAGGAAACAGCTAGGATACAGAAGGACTTAGGCAGATTAGCAGAATGGGCAAGGAAGTGGCAAATGAAGTATAATATTGGAAAATGCATGGTCATGCACTTTGATAGTAGAAATAAATATGTGGACTATTTTCTAGATGGGGAGAAAATCCAGGAATCTGAAATGCAGAGGGACTTGGGAGTTCCTTTGCAGACACCCTGAAGGTTAACTTGCAGGTGGAGTTGGTAGTGAGGAAGGCAAACGCCATATTTGCATTCATTTCAAGGGGTCCAGAATACAAGAGCAAGGGTGTGATGCTGAGGCTTTATAAGCCACTGGTGAGGCCTCGTCTTGAGTATCGTGAACAGTTTTGGGTCCCTCATCTTAGAAAAGATGCGCTGTTATTGGAGAGGGTCCAGAGGAGGTTCACAAGGATGATTCAAGGAATGAAAGGGTTATCGTATGAGGAACGTTTGATGGATTTTGCATATCAGTTGTTTGTCCATCTATGTCGTGTGTGTCTTTTCATTGATTATATTCTGTCTATTTACAGTGAATGCCCACAAGAAAATGAATCTCAGGGTTGTATATGGTAACATATATGAACTTTGATAATAAATTCACATTGAACTTTGAAGCCTTTAGATTGGTCTCTGGCTTACACCGAACATAGTGTAAAACTCGAGTTTGGTTTCATCAGACCATAGAACCTTCTTCCAGCTGACTTCAGAATCTCTTACATGCCTTCTGGCAAACACTAGCCAAGATTTCATGCAAGTATTTTTCAACAGTGGCTTTCTCTTTGCCACTCTCCCATAAAGATGCAACTATGGAAGAACCTGGGCAACAGTTGTATGCACTGTCTCTCTCATCTCAGCCACTAAAGCTTGTAACTCCTCCAGAGTTGTCATAGGTCTCTTGGTGGTCTCCTTCACTCGTCCCCTTCTACACGGTCACTCAGTTTTTGAGGACTGCCTGCTCTTATCAGATTTACAGCTGTGTCATATCCTTTCCATTTCTTGATGAATGACTTAATTTTAGTTTCAGGGACAGTTGGTGACTTCGAAATGTTCTTCTATCCATCTTCTGATTTGTGCTTTTCAACAACCTTTCCACAGAGTTGCTTTGAGTGTTCTTTCATTTCCATGATGTAGTTTTTGTCAGGATACCAACTCACCAGCAATAAGTCCTTCCAGATACAAGTGTATTTTTTATGAGAATCAATTGAAACACCTTGACTGCACACAGGTATCTCCATTTAACTAATTCAACAACTTCTAAGACTAACTTGGCTGCACCAACGATGATTTGATGTTCCATATTAAAGGGGGTGAATACTTGTGCAATCAGTTATTTTGTGGTTTCTGTTTGTAATTAATTTACATCACTTTGCGAGTTCTGTTTTCCCTCTGACACAAAGGACTCTCCTTTTGTTGTGTTTATAAACAAGCTGAATTAAATCCATTGTGATTCAATGCTGTAAAACAATTAAAATAAAAATTCCAAAGGGTGGTGAATACTTTATATAGGCACTATATAAACAGACCCCTAAACAAGTCTAAGAAGGCGATCTACAAATTACAATAGGAGATAGAAAAAGGGAAATTGTGTGCCTCAGTGACCTGGAGAGCTGTGTTGGCTGAAGTCAGTACCTTGTGTTTTGGCTCTTGGTAGGGTGACCTTTGACAAACAGGTCAAGGGTAGAGGTCAGACTCTGAGTGATCCACTCGTCCTCCAAGTTCAGAGGTTCAGCTCAGGGCTAACATAACCTGACTAGTCAAAAATCAATTGTTACGGAAACAGCAGTAAAGAATCTTTCTATCATGGAGGACCTTTGTTGCTGGTCTTTTTTTTCTTGTCTGTCAATTACTTTGATGTCGGAATTAATGGCTTTGTTGCAAGTTTTTTAGATCATAGGTGGAAGGGCAGGTAGATTTGAGGAAGCAGAGGTGCTACAGAAGGACAGACAGATTAGGAGAATGGACAAAGAAGTGGCAAATGGAATAGAGTTTTGGGAAGTGTATGGTCATGAACTTTGGTAGAAGAAATGTAAGGGTAGACTATTTTCTAAATTGAGAGGAATTTCAAAGATCTGAGGTGCAAAAGGACTTGGTGGCTCTGGGCCTCTACTCACCGGAATTCAGAAGAATGAGTGGTGATCTCATTGAAACCTACTGAATTTTGAAAAACCTTGATGGAGTGGATGTGTAGATGATGCCCCAAGACTCAGTTCCAGCTGTATGCTCCAGTCCGGGTCCATGTCTGATCTACGCTCCAGACCCTTGCTCCAGTTATATGTTCTATTCCAGGTCCAGGACTAATCTACACTCCAGGTCCTTGCTCCAGCTGTACGCTACAGTCTGGGATCTGTCTGCACTTCAGACCAGGTCCTGTCAACAGATGCACACTCCATTCTGGCTCCTGGCTCCAGTTACATGCTCCAGCTCCTTGTGGTGAACTACATATACCTGTCTGGACACGCCCCCTGATGACTGCTCCTGTAGCTCCTCCCACAGACCCCTGTATAAAGGTGATGGAGGTCTGAGCCCGGCCTCTCAGTCTCCAGGATGTAGTATGGTGGTCATTCACTGCTTGTTCCTTCTTCCAGTCAATAAAAGCCGATACATCGCCTTTACGTCTCAGAGTGAGTTATTGATGGTGCATCACTCCTGCTGTTAGCGGTGGTCCAGGCTCCCTGCTCCATTTTCAGGGGATTTGATTGAACCCGACTGAATGATGAAAAGATTAGATAGGATGGATGTGGAGTAGATGTTTCCTATGGTGGGTGTATCCAGAACAGGAGGGGACAGATTTAAAATTAAGAGCGACCCTTTAGAACACAGATTGAGTAGGATCCAGATCAGACATGATGTAATGACGGAGAAGACTCGATGGCCCGAATGGCCTTATTTTGCTCCTATGCCTTATGGTCTAATGTCTGTGAATATAACTAGCGCTGCCTTGCCTCGGTTCTCCTCCTCTTCCTTTCTTCCCGCAGTACGACAAGCTCGACCAGAACATGGAGATTATCTTGTCCATGATCCACACCATCTGGTCCGTTCGTGCCAACTACAACCTCACCAAGATCAGGGCTGTCTGAGAATTTGCATTTCCACTCCGCTGCCCTGTGCGGTTCGTTTGAATTTCCCTGGCTGCGCTTCCCACACCTGCCTCTGTGTGGCGCTGTTCCCCGAGCTGAATGACGGTTCAGTCTCCCCGGTCAGTGTGGACGGTCACCCGGATCCCAGCTGACCGCTGTCCGGTGTAGCACAGAGAAAAGTCAGTGCTGCCGGAGATGCTGTCCTTGACAGGAAATGTCAGACGGTGAACCCTTCTCACCTCCCTTGTGTGGATCTCTGGGGTTTCACAGCCGTTGGTTATCAGTTTTAATATTGATATTGTTTATGATTATGATTGTCACATCACAGGAAGCAGCATCTCCCCAGGTCTCTTGTCGATATTCTCACTGTCTCAGTCAAACAGCCCGTATAATCAAAGACCCACCCAATCCGGACAGTCTCCCCCCCCCCCCATCAGGCAGAAAATACAAAAGTCTGAAAGCGTGTACCACAGGCTCAAGAATGGCTTCTATTACACTGTTATAGACTATTGAACTGACCTCTTGTACAATAAAATGGACCTTTGATGCACAATCGACCTTGTTATCAATATGCAGAAAGTAGTGGGGAGGGAAAGATTTGTTTGTTGGTGGGATCCATTTGGAGGTGGTGGAAATTTGGAGAATTATGTGCCGGATGCAGAGGCTGGTGGGCTGGTAGGTGAGGACTAGAGGAACCCGATCCCTGGTAGCATGGCAGGAGGATGGGGTAAGAGCAGACGTGCGTGAAATGGAAGAGATGCGGTTGAGGGCAACGTTGATGGTGGAGGAAGAGAAGCCCCTTTCTTTGAAAAAGGAGGACATCACCTTCATTCTAAAATGAAAAGCCTCATCCTGAGAGCAGATGCGGCGGAAACAGAGGAATTGAGAGAAGGGATTGCATTTTTGCAAGTGGGGGGGGACAATGTATAGACCAATGCAAGGAATGGGGACCTGAGGGGTATTTTCCTCACTCAGTAGGAGGTGAGAGTGTGGAACAGGCTCCCCATAGAAGTGTTGGATGTGGGTTTGATTGCAACATTGAAGAGAAGATTGGAGAAGTACCATCTGGGTTTAGATGGGAAAATGTTTCCTGCTCTCTGCCTTACCTGTATCCCAAGTTTGTCTGAATGAGCCTCCTGCCCTTTGACATCAAGGATCTCCTACCATCTGGACCATGCTATCTCCTCACAGCTACCACTGAACAGGAGGTGCAGGAGACTGAAGTCCCAGATTGTAGTGCAATGGTAGAGTTGTCTCTGTACCATGACTTAACTGAGAATTCTCAGGCTCGTAGTTTCTCTGTCTGTTGCACATTGGTCACTTGAAATGCTTGAACAAAAGCACAGCTGAACTGGTGGGCCTGCCTACATCCTACATCCAGATGCTGTCCTCCTGCAAGATGGCAATGGTGCTGGTGGACAAGGACTGTCCAGCTGGCTGTGCCGTCGCCAACGCCTCGGATCGTTGCTTCCGTCCACCTGATGCTGAAGGTAAGCTGATCTCAACACCACCTCCCTGACACTGTCCTTCCACAGATGCTGCCTGACCCTCTGAGTTCCTCTAGTATCTTGTGAAGAGGACCTGATAGGTTGCAGGGAAGTCAACATTCCTGAACCTGTAGACGCTACCCATCTCAATTCCCATTTTGCTGATGAAATTCCACAACCTGGGATAAGGCATGCTCCTCTGTGGCCGTGTCTTTGGGAGTGTATGATATGTAACACCTGGTGGCCAATTGTGGTTTTTGAAATGTGTTTTTACTCCATTTTTTATCACCAGCAGCACAAAGCTTCTCCCCTTGCCATTACCAGTGTTGGACCCAGGGGTGATAATGTCCAGAAGGTTCCTTGGATGTCAGAAATGGGTCACAGATCTTGTGGTTACATACATTTTATTAGATATTCAAAACAAAGAATAAAGTTGATTGGGTGGTTAAAATAAGTTTGGTGCATTGGCCTTTGTTATTTCGTGGATTGATTTCAAGAGCCGCAAGGTAATATTGCAGCTCTATAAAACTGTGGTTAGCCCACTCTTGCAATATTGTGCTCACTTGTGGTCACCTCATTATAAAAAGGATGTGGATGATTCAGAGAGGGTGCAGAGGAGATTTATCAGAATGCTGCCTGGATTAGATAGTATGTGTTGTGCGGGTTGGTTACATGAGCCGGGGGCTTTGCTTTTTGGAGCCAAGTTGGATGAGAGGAGCTTGAGGGTAGATTGATTTTAAAATAGGTTAAAAATATATTGAAAGATCAGATAGATGGACAGAGGGGTTGGAGTGGCTCCATTGCTTAAAACAAAAATGAAAGCAGGGCAATGTTACAATACTCATGGGGGATTTCAATATGCAGATGGATTAGAAAAATCAGGTAGGTGCTGGGCGCAAAGAGTGGAATTTGTAGAATGCCTGTGAGATGGGTTTTTGGAACAGATGGGTTGAGAATAATAGGGGAAAGGCAAATCTGGATTGGGGGTTATGTAATGAATCAGATTTGATTAGGAACGTTAAGGTAAAGGAACCCTTGTGAGGCAGTGATCATATTGTGAAAGAATTCACCCTGTAGTTTGAGAGGTAGAAGATGAAATCAGATGTATCAGTATTACGGTGGACTAAAGGGAGTTATTTGGACTTTCTGAAGGCCTATGACAAGGTATCACACGTGAGACGGCTTAATAAGATAAGAGTACGTGGTATTAGAGGAAAGGTACAAGCACGGATAGAAGATTGGCTGACTGGCAAGTCAAGTCAAGTCATATTTATTGTCATTTCGACCATAACTGCTGGTACAGTATGTAGTAAAAATGAGACAACATTTTTCAGGACCATGGTGTTACATGATGCTGTACAAAAACTAGACTGAACTACGTTAAAAAAAAACAAACGACAACACAGAGAAAGCTACACTAGACTACAGACCTACACAGGACAGCGTAAAGTGCACAATAACAGTGCAGGCATTACAATAAATAATAAACAGGACAATAGGGCAAGGTGTCAGTCCAGGCTTCGGGTATTGAGGAGTCTGATCGCTTGGTGGAAGAAACTATTACATAGTCTGGTCGTGAGAGCCCGAATGCTTCGGAGCCTTTTCCCTGATAGCAGGAGGTAGAAGAGATTGTATGGGGGTGCATGGGGTCCTTCATAATGCTGTTTCCTTTGCAGATGCAGCGTGCAGTGTAAATGTCCATAATGGCGGGAAGAGGGACCCCGATGATCTTCTCAGCTGACCTCACTATCCACTGCAGGGTCTTGTGATCCGAGATGGTGCAATTACCAAACCAAGCAGTGATGCAGCTGCTCAGGATACTCTCAATACAACCCCTGTAGAATGTGATGAAGACGGGGGATGGGAGATGGACTTTCATCAGCCTTCACAAAAAGTAGAGACACTGCTGGGCTTTCTTTGCTATGGAGCTGGTGCTGAGGGAACAGGTGAGATTCTCTGTCAGTTGAGCACCAAGAAATTTGGTGCTCTTTACAATCTCTACAGAGGAGCCGTCGATGTTCAGCGGGGAGTGGTCGCTCCGTGCCCTCCTGAAATCAACAACCATCTCTTTTGTTTTGTTCACATTCAGAGACAGGTTGTTGGCTCTGCACCAGTCCGTTAGCCTCTGCCTCTCCTCTCTGTAGCCTGACTCGTCGTTCTTTCTGATGAGACCCACCACGGTCCTGTCATCGGTGAACTTGATGATATGGTTCGAGCTGTGTGTTGCAGCACAGTCATGGGTCAGCAGAGTTAACAGCAGTGGACTGATCATACAGCCCTGGGGGCCCTTGTGCTCAGTGTGATGGTGTTGGAGATGTTGCTCCCGATCCGGACTGACTGAGGTCTCCCAGTCAGGAAGTCTAGGATCCAGTTGCAGTCGGAGGTGTTCAGGCCCAGTAGGCTCAGCTTTCTAATCAGTTCCTGAGGGATGATTGTGTTAAATGCTGAACTAAAGTCTATGAACAGCATCCAACCGTATGTGTCTATTTTGTCCAGGTGGGTTAGGGCCAGGAGGAGGGTGGTGGCAATGGCATAATCTGTTGAGTGGTTGGGATGGTACGCAAACTGCAGGGGGTCCAGTGAGGGGGGCAGCAGGGTCTTGATATGCCTCATGATGAGCCTCTTGAAACACTTCATGCAGGTGGCAATAGCTGGGAATCAAGGGGGCTTATTCTGGTTGGCTGCCGGTGACAAGGGGTGTTCCACAGGAGTCGATGTTGGGACTGCTATTTTTCACATTATATGTCAATGATTTGAATGATGAAATTGATAGCTTTGTGGCCAGGTTTGCAGATGATATGAAAATCGGTGAAGAGGCAGGTAATTTGAGAAACAAGGGAGTATACAGAAGGATTTGGACAGATTGAGAGAATGGGCAAAGAAGTGTATGGTCACACACTTTAGTCGAGGAAATATAGGCATAGGCTATTTCATTAACAGGGAGAAAATTCCAAAATCAGAGGAACATATAGTTTTGGGAATCCTTATGCAGGATTCTCTGAAGATTAATTTGCAGGTTGAGTCAGTGTTAAGGAAAACAAATGTAATATTAACAATGATTTTGAGAGGACTAGAATATAAGAACAAGGATATAATGCAAAGGCTTTATAAGGTCAGATTATGTGTGAAGTATTGTGAGCCATTTTGGGCCCCTTATCTGCATTGGAGAGGGTCCAGAGGAGGTTACAGAGAAACGTAGGTTCACAAGCATGATTTTGGGTGTGAAAAGGTAAACGTATGAGGAGAGTTTTAGGGCTCTGGGTTTGTACTCATTGGAATTCAGAAGATTGAGGGGGGATCTCATTGAAACCTACCCAATATTGAAAGCCCTACATAGAGTGGATGTGGAGTGGATGTTTCCAACAGTGGGTGTGTCTGGAACCAGAGGGCACAGCCTCAGAAAATAAGGACGTACATTTAGAAGAGAGATGAGAAAGAATTTCTCCAGCTGGAGAATGGTGAATCTGTGGAATTCATTGTCATGGACAGCTGTAGAGGCCAAGTCATATTTAAAGTGGAGGTTGATTGTTTCTTGATCAAAGGTTACAGGGAAAATGGAGGAAATTGTGTAAGACGGATACTAAATTGATCACGATGGACTGGCATGGTAGTGACAATGGTGTGAATGGCCTAATACTGCTCATATGTCTTATGGTATAATAGGTTAGCACAATGTTGTGGGCCAAATGTGCTGTACTGTTCTATTTTCTGACAGTAAAACACAACAGTAGGTAACTAACTATGTGTAACCAACTCACTCTACTCCAAGTAAGGAAGAGAGAACAAATAAAAGAACAAAGAACCTTGCCTCGTGGTGGATACTTTTACTGAAAACTAGCACAAACTGGATAGATAAAGGAAATTCTTTTGATGACGACACTTTGGAACAACAGAGACAGATGGTCTGTTTTCTACCTGTGCTGTCATGACACTGGCGTACAGACAAAGGAATTACAATAAAATTCTGCATCAGCTATACTACGAATTACTGAAAATCCGCCACACATTTACAGATAAGCACATCAGCCAGCATAAAAAAAGTTAAACGTAAAAAATGACTGTCGGACATTAGGGCAGCATTGTAGTGTAGCAGTTAGTGACAGTGACCTGGGTTAAATTCCACTTCTGTCTGTGAGGATCTTGATCGTTGTCCCTGTGACTGTTTGGGTTTCCTCCGGATGCTCCAGTTTCCTCAGATGTTCCAGCGATGTACGGGTTTTTTGGTCAATTGGGTGACGAGGGCTCGTTGAGCCAGAAGGACCTGTTACTGTGCTCTATCTATAAATAAACATCAGAATTACAATTAGACCCTAATCCAACATAAGATACAAATCCGCTTGCAAGGATAAAAATACCAACCCCTTCTCTCAATCCCTCCGTCTCCAACGTATCTGCTCTCAGGACCAGGTTTTTTTTTTTTTGAGAACAAAGGAAATATCCTCCTTCTTCAATGAAAGGAACTTCCCTTCTCCACCATCAACTGTGCCCTCAACCACATTCTTCCCTTTCATGCTTGTCTGCTCTTACCCCATCCTCCCATCATCCTAGCCGGGTGAGGGTCCTCTTGTTCAAACCGACCACTCCACCAGCCTCTGCGTCTAACACATAATTCCCGTAACTTCCACTGTCTCCAACATGATCCCACCACCAAGCACATTCTCCTCGCCCCCACTTTCTGCTTTCTGCAGGAATCGTTTCCTATGCAACTCCCTTGTCCATTCATCCTTCCCCACTGATCTTCCTCCTGACACTTATCCTTGCAAGTGGAACAACTGCTACACCTCCCCCTACGTCTCCTTCGCCACTACCATTCAGGGCCCCAAACAGACCTTCCTGGTGAGGCGACACTTCACCTGTGAGCCTGTTGCGGTCATCTACTGTATCCAGTGCTTGTGGTGTGGCTTCTTGTATATCAGTGAGACCGAAAGTAGATTGGGAGACCGCTTTGCCGAGCACCCATGCTCTGTCCATCAGATAAAGCTGTATCTCCCAGTGGCCACCTATTTTAATTCTTCTTCCCATTCCCATTCCAAGAGGTCAATCCATGGCCTCCTCCACTACCGTAATGAGGCCACACTCAGGTTGGAGGAACAACACTTTGTATTCCATCTGTGTAGCTTCAAATCTGGCGGCATGAACATCGATTCCTCGAACTTCCGATAATGCCCTCCCACCCCCCCACCTGTCCTTCCCCATTCAGACTTCCCTCTCTCACCTGATCTCCTTACCTGCCCATCATCTCCGTCTGGTGATTCTCCCCCTTCCCTTTCGTCCATGGCCTTCTGTCCTCTGTTATCCGATTCCGGCTTCTCCAGCCCTTTACCTCTTTCATCCGTTGACATCCGAGCTCTTTACTTCACCCCTCCCCCACCTCCCGCGGTTTCACCTGTCTCCTACTATCTTGTATTTCTTTTTCCCCTTCCCCCAGCTTCTTACTTTGACTTCTCATCTTTTTCCTCCAGTCCTGATGAAGGAAATGAGTTAGGAATATTAGGAAATGAGTTAGGGTAGGTGATGGAAGTGTGTGCAGGGGAACACTTTGGTTCCAGTGATCATAACGTCATTAGTTTCAACTTGATCATGGATAAAGAAAGATTTGGTGTTCGGGTTGAAGTTCTAAACTGGAAGAAGGCCAAATTTGAAGAAATGAGAAAGGATCTAAAAAGCGTAGATTGGGACAGCTGGTTCTCTGGCAAGGATGTGATTTGTAAGTGGGAGGCCTTCAAAGGAGAAATTTTCAGAGTGCAGAGTTTGAATGTTCCAGTCAGGGTTAAAAGCAAAATGAAAAAGAGTAAGGAACTTTGGTTCTCGAGGGATATTGGAACTCTGATAAAGAAGAAGAGAGAGATGCATAACATGTATAGGCAACAGGGAGGAAATAAGATGCTTGAGGAGTATAAAAAGAGTAAGAAAATACTTAAGAAATAAATCAGGAGGGCTAAAAGAAGACATGAGGTTGCTTTGACAGTCAGGGTGAAGGATAATCCTAAGAGCTTCTACAGGTATGTTAAGAGCAAAAGGATAGTAAGGGATAAAATTGGTCCTCTTGAAGATCAGAGTGGTCGGCTATGAGGTCCCAAAAGAAATGGGAGAGATATTAAATTGGATTTTTTGCATCTGTATTTACTAAGGAAACTGGAATGCAGTCTATGGAAACAAGGCAAACAAGCAGGAATGTCATGGAACTTATACAGATTAAAGAGGAGGAGATGCTTGATGTCTTGAAGCAAAGCAGAGTAGATAAATCCCCAAGACCTGACAGGGTATTCCCTCGGACCTTGAAGGAGACTAGTGTTGAAATTGCAGGGGCCCTGGCAGAAATATTTGAAATGTTGATATCCACAGGTCAGGTACCGGAGGATTGGAGGATAGCTCATGTAGTTCCATTGTTTAAAAAAGGCTCTAAAGGTAGGCCGGGAAATTATAGGCCGGTAAGTTTGACATTGGTAGTAGGTAAATTATTGGAAGGAATACTAAGAGATAGGATCTACAAGTACTTGGATAGACAAGGACTTATTAGAAAAAGTCCGCATGGCTTTGTGCATGGTAAGTCATGTTTAACCAATCTATTAGAGTTTTTTGAGGAAGTTACCAGGAAAGTGGATGAAGGGAAGGCAGTGGATGTTGTTTACATGAAATTCAGTAAGGCCTTTGACAAGATCCCGCATGGGAGGTTAGTTAGGCAGATTCAGTCACTAGGTATACATGGAGAGGCAGTAAATTGGATTAGACATTGGCTCAATGGAAGAAGCCAGAGAGTGGTAGTGGAGGATTGCTACTCTGAGTGGAGGCCTGTGACTAATGGTGTGCCACAGGGATCAGTGATGGTTCCTTTGTTATTTGTCATCTATATCAATGATCTGGATGATAACGTGGCAAATTGGATCAGCAAATTTGCTGATGATACAAAGCTTGAAGGTGTAGTGGACAGTGAGGAAGGTTTTCAAAGCTTGCAGAGGGATTTGGACCAGTTGGAGGAATGGGCTGAAAAATGGCAGATGGAGTTTAATGCGGACAAATGTGAGGTATTGCACTTTGGAAGGTCAAACCAAGGTAGAACATACAAGGTAAATGGGAGGACACTGAGGAGTGCAGTAGAGTAGAGGGATCTGGGAATACAGATACATAATTTCCTAAAAGTGGTGTCACAGGTGGATAGGGTCGTCAAGTGAGCTTTTGGTACATTGGCCTTTATAAATCAAAGTATTGAGTATAAGAGTTGGAATGTAATGGTGAGGTTGTATAAGACATTGGTGAGACCAAATTTGGAGTATTGTGTGCAGTTTTGGTCACCTAATTACAGGAAGGATATTAATAAAATTGAAAGAGTGCAGAGAAGGTTTACAAGGATGTTGCCGGGACTTGAGAAACTGAGTTACAGAAAAAGGTTGAGTAGGTTAGGACTTTATTCCCTGGAGTGTAGGAGAATGAGGGGTGATTTGATGAGGTGTATAAAATTATGATGGGTATAGATAGAGTGAATGCAAGCAGGCTTTTTCCACTGAGGCTAGGGGAGAAAAAACCCAGAGATCATGGGTTAAGGGTGAAGGGGGAAAAGTTTAAAGGGAACATTGGTGGGGTGGCTTCTTCACGCAGGGAGTGGTGGGAGTTTGGAATGAGCAGCCAGATGAAGTGATGAATGTGGGCTCACTTTTGACATTTAAGAAAAACTTGGATGGTTATATGGATGAAAGGGGTTTGGAGGGATATGGCCCAGGTACAGGTCAGTGGGACTAGGCAGAAAAATGGTTCAGCACAGCCAAGAAGGGTCAAAAGTCCTGTTTCTGTGCTGTAATGTTCTATGGTTCTAAGAATCTCAGTCTGAAACGTTGACTGTTTACTCTTTTCCATAGATGCTGCCTGGCCTGCTGAGGATTCCGGGCATTTTGTGTGTTGCCAACTAAACTAACCTCGTCTGTCTACACAATGTCCATATCTTCTGTTGTCCTCACATTCATATAAACAGTATGTTTTTGGAAGGTGGGAGGAAACTGGAGCCCATGCGGTCACCGGGAAAGCATGGAAACGCCATATAGACAACGGTGGGAGTTGAACTCCAACTGCTGAACACTGGCTCTGTAACACCATTACACGAGTAATAGCACGCCATCCCCATTATGGAAATACTTTTGACAGGACTGTCGTGGTTCTGGAAGGCAACTCAGTAACCACCTCCCTCTACAGCCGACCCCCACCCCCTGATTTCAGTGAGATTTACTGAGTGGACAATACATGATGGTCTATTCAAAGCAAATATATTGAATGAAAATATATTTTTTAAAAGATTGTATTGGAAGATATCTTGTACCGTGTGTAAACACTGGAGGTGGTCGCAATCCAGAGCAACAGACACAAAATTACTGTTACAATAAGAATCTCTAAAAAGTAAGTAGTACAAAAAATAGTGAGCACATAAACACAAGAGATTCTGAAGATGCTGGAAATTCAAAGCAGCACGCACACAATTCTGGAGGAACTCAGCAGGTCGGAGAGCTTTACTGGACAGGAAAAGAATGGTGGAATTTTGGGCTGAGACTAGACCTGGTGAAGGGTCTCAGTAAGAAATATCAATTCCTTATTCCTTTCCATAGACCTGCTGAATTCCTCTACCACTTTGTATATACCACAAAGTGCGAGAGAAGGGATGCCCAACCTTTTTTTAATGCTGTTAACCAAGAGTCTGTGAAAGCTAGCACAAACTAGATAGATAAGGGAAATTCTTTTCATCAGGACAGTAAATGAGACAACAGAGAGAGATAGTCTGTGCTTTACTTGTGCTGTCATGAACACCAGTTTACAGACAAAGGGAACAACAATAAAATATTGAACCGGCCACACTGTGAATTATTGAAAATTCACTGAACATTTACAGACAAACAGGTGATTAAAGAAACATATAAGCAAGCATTATAAAAAGGTTAAGCTACAAAAAATGACTGCAGGACATTACGTGCAGCGTGTAGAGTACTGAGTAGTGTAACACTATTACAGAGCCCGTGACCTGGGTTTGTACGTTATCCGTGTGACTGTATGGGTTTTCTCCGGATGCTCCGATTTCCTCGCTCATTCCAGAGATGTACGTGTCAGTTGGTCAATTGGGTGACGAGGGCTCGTTGGGCCAGAAGGGCCTGTTACTGTGCTCTATCTCTAAATAAACATCAATATGTCAATTAGACCCGAATCCAGCACGAGACACAACTCCAATCTAAAGCAGCCTCTCGTCCACCACTCCAAACACAGGCAGGGTCTCCTTTCCCGACCTGGAGATGCATTGTTATTCCACTGAAACTGGACCCAAATCCTGGAACTCCCTCCCCACCAACATCAGATTAAAGATCAGTTTTATTTGTCACATGTACATCGATACATATAGAGTACGTACAAACTCCATATGGACGGCGGTGGGAATTGAACCCCGATTGCTGAACACTGACACTGTAATAACGTTACACAAACTGTTACGTTACCATGCCATCCCCATCAGGAAAACACCTTTGCCAGGACTGTCGTGGTTCTAGATGGCAGCTCAATAAACCCCCTCCCACACCAGACCCCCATGCCTTCCTTGTCAAGGAGACTTAGCAGGTGGGCTAAATCAAAGCAAAAATTAAATAAATATATATTTTAAAATGATTATATTAGAAGATATCTTGTTCCATGTGTAAACACTAGAGATTCTGCAGATGGTGGAAATCCAGAGTAACACCCACAAAATGCTGGAGGAACTCAGCAGATCAGGCAGCATCTATGGACAGGAATATAAAGTCAATGTTTCAGCTGTGACCAGTCTTGATGAAGCGTCTCAGCCAGAAAATTTGACTCTTTATTCCTTTCCATAGATACCTCCTGACCTGCTGAGTTCCTCTATCACTTTGTGTATGTTCAGAAAGTTCTCGAGCAGGTATGGTTTAAATCATCCGATTAAACGTAAAAAAATATTTAAAGTATTCCATAGATTGAACGCTAATATTATTTTTGCACAGGAGACCCATATTAGGAGGGAGGATAATCAACATTTTTTTAGGTTCTGGAAGGGTCAACAATTTCACTCGAATTGTACCGCCAAAATCAGGGGTGTGTCTATTTTTATAGACCCCTCAATTTCGTTTACACATCATGAAATTACTTCTGATCCACAGGGCAGATTTTTGTTGGTAACTGGTTCACTTTTTAATCGAAAAGTGGTTCTAGTTAATATTTATGCTCCAAACTTTGACTGCCCTGAATTTTTTAAACGTTTATTTACTTCCCTTCCTAATCTAAACGAATATATGTTGATAATGGGTGGAGATTTTAATTGTTGTTTTAATCCTTCGATGGATAGATCTAAACCTATCCGAACTCTTCCGAATAGATCAGCCTTACTTATTAATTCTTTTATGGTTGATTCGGGAATTACTGAAATATGGCGGTTTTTTAACCCTAAAGATAAAGAATTTTCATTTTTTTTTCACATGTATATCATAGTTATTCTAGAATTGATTATTTCCTTATTGATCATCGGTTATTAACGGATGTTATTGATTGTAAATGTGATTCTATTACTATTTCGGATCATGCACCTTTGAAGTTATCTATTAAGATTTCGGACTTTTCCAATAATACTAGATCTTGGAGACTTAACGCTACTTTGCTTCAAGACCCAGAATTTATCACCTACATAAAACAGCAAATTGACTTGTTTTTCTCAACAAACTATACTGAAGAAATTGACAGAGGAATACTTTGGGACTCTTTTAAGGCTTTTATCCGTGGACAAATTATCTCATATTCCGTTGGTAAAAGACAACAAAGATATTTAGATATTGCTTTATTGGTGGATAAAATTAAGGAAATTGATAAGATTTATCCCGTGACTCCTACCAAAGAACTTTATAAGAAGAGAGTTGAGCTTCAGATGGAACATAGCTTATTATTATCTTCTTCAATTGAAAATCAATTAATTAGGACCAGGGCTCACTTCCATATCCATAGTGATCGAACTGGTAAACTGTTAGCTAATCAATTAAAAGCTATTTCGACTAAGCGACAAATTATTAAAATTCGTAAACAAAACGGTAATCTAACTACTGATCATAAAGAAATCAATAACACTTTTCAAGATTTTTATAAATCTTTATATCAATCAGAATTTGATGGTGACCTGTCCATGATGGATAATTTTTTTTAACAATTTGAATATTCCTAAACTGACAGATGAAGATCGCAGCTTGTTCGATGCTCCTATCTCTATGGCCGAAATAGGAGAGGCTATCTCATCAATGAATTCAGGGAAAGCTCCTGGCCCTGATGGTTATATTGTAGAATTTTTTAAAACTTTTTCTTCTTTGCTTTCCCCTTGGTTATGTGAAATCTTTAATGATGCATTTGTTAAGAAGAGATTACCTCAATCTTTTTATGAAGCTACTATCTCTCTAATTCTTAAAAAAGATAAAGATCCTACTTTATGTGCATCTTATCGCCCTATATCATTATTAAATGTAGATTCTAAGATTCTTACAAAAATTTTAGCCATTAAATTAGAAAAGGTACTATTACAGATTATTTCAGAAGACCAAACTGGTTTCATTATGAATCGGTATTCCTTTTTTAATGTTAGAAAATTGATTAATATAATTTATACTTCATCACCCACAACCCCAGAATGTGTTATTTCATTAGATGCTGAAAAAGCTTTTGATAGAGTTGAATGGACATACTTATTTAATGCATTGAGAAATTTTAATTTTAGCCCTGATTTTATATCATGGATTAAATTAATATATTATAAACCTGTTGCTTCTGTTACAAATAATTATAGATCCTCTTTTTTTCAATTATCTCGTGGTATGAGAGAAGGTTGTCCCTTAAGTCCTTTATTATTTAATATCGCATTAGAACCTTTAGCCATTGCTATTCGCGAATCTCCTAATATTTTTGGTATTACCCGTAATGAGAAGTTATACAAGTTATCACTTTATGCTGATGACTTGCTGTTATATATTTCTGATCCTGACAGGTCTATTCCCGCTATTTTATCCTTGTTGGCTCAATTTGGTAGTTTTTCTGGTTATAAATTAAACTTGGATAAGAGCGAATTATTCCCCTTAAACGCGCAAACTTTATTGAATGACAGGATACCATTTAAAGTTGTTACTGATAACTTTATCTATTTAGGTATAAAAATTACCAAGAAATATAAAGATTTATTTAGACTGAATTTTTTACCTATGCTTCATCAAATTCAACAACTTACTACAAGATGGTCTCCCTTATCCTTATCATTAGTTGGTCGGATTAATGCTATTAAAATGATGATTTTACCGAAATTTTTATATTTATTTCAAGCCTTACCAATTTTTATTCCTAAATCTTTTTTTGACAACATTGATTCAAAAATTTCCTCATTTGTGTGGCAAAATAAAACCCCCAGGTTAAGTAAAAGGCAATTACAAAAATCTAAAAAAGATGGTGGTTTAGCTTTACCTAACTTTAGATTTTACTATTGGGCGAATAATATTCGTAACCTAATGTATTGGAAATTAGATTTGGATTCACCATTGTGCCCACAGTGGGTAAATTTGGAATGCGATGAGGTAAAGGGATATTCTCTATTCTCCGTTCTTGGTTCTTTTCTTCCTGCTGATTTAGTTAAATTCAATAAACAGATATCTAATCCTGTTATCAAACATACATTACGAATTTAGTTTTAATTTCGTAAGTTTTTTACTCTGAAAAACTTTGTTCTTGATAGCCCTATTTTACTTAATTTTTTTTTCAAACCTTCTTTGACAGATCAAGCTTTTAGCATATGGAAAAGGAAAGGTATAAAATGTTTTCGTGATCTTTTTTTTGAAGGTACTTTGATGTCTTTCGACCAACTTTCCAACAAATTTAAATTACCTAAATCTAATTTTTTCAGATATCTACAAATCAAAATTTTTTTACATAAAATTCTACCATCTTTTCCCAATTCAACTTCAATGGACTTTTCAGATTTGATTTTTACCTTAAATCCTTGTCAGAAGGGATTAGTAGCTTTTATTTATAATATGATTATGAAGATACAACCAGAAATATCAGATAGAATTAAACAAGAATGGGAAAAAGAACTTCGATATAATATATCAACAGATAAATGGGAAAAAAATTTACAAATGGTTAATTCCTCTTCTATATGTGCTAAACATGCTTTAATACAATTTAAAATTGTACATAGAGCTCATATGTCTAAAGATAAGCTTGCTCGATTCTATTCTCATATTAACCCTCAATGTGACAGATGTCATTCAGAAGTGGCTTTATTGACCCATATGTTTTGGTCATGTCCCACTTTACATAACTATTGGAAGGACATATTTGCTACCATTTCCTCAATTTGGAATATCGATTTACAACCTCATTTTATTACTGCAATTTTTGGTATACCAAATGAGGATGGTAATCAGTTTTCCCCTTCAATCAGACGAATGATTGCTTTTGTAACATTAATGGCCAGAAGGTCTATATTACAAAACTGGAAAGAAGTAAATCCTCCTACCACGTTTCAGTGGCTTTCTCAAACTATTTCTTATCTGAGCTTGGAAAAAATTAGAAGGACTATTTTTGACTCATCAATTAAATTTGAAGAAACTTGGGGATCGTTCATTCGACATTTTCATATGAATTAATTTGGCCTTTTTCCAGACCTTCTTTCTGCTTATTCTTGTTCAGGTATGGAGTTCCGGAGTTCTGTGACACTATCATATAAACTGTTATTATTGCCCATGTTAGTTTAGTTTAGTGTTTTTTTTTTCTCAATATATATTTTTTTACTTATTTTCAATTTTTTTTTTCTTTTGACGATTATTTTTGTTTTTTTTCATATATAATTATATAGACTTGATTGATTAATGTACTTTTTTTTGTTGATGTTTAATAGGATATTGTTATCTTATTACTAATGCAATTTCAAGTCTATTGTATTCATAACCTATTCATTATTATGTTTTTTCTATATATATATATGAAACTCAATAAAGAGATTGAAAAAAGAAAAAAGAAAGTTCTCGAGCAGGGACTACCAAATTTCTATTTATGCCGTAGATCCGTAACAGTAACTGAGGGGTTATGGACCCCAGGTTGGTAACCCCTGTCCCAGAGGATCAACTCTCACACGTTGTGTGGTTGGATCGTGTGTCTTCTGAGGCAAGGAAGGAGAAACATCCTGTCCTGGGTTTAGAGTCCTGTTTGTGAGTAGGGGGGTACATGGGTGGAAAAGGGGTTTGTTTTGTTGTTGTCTTGTTTTGTTACTGTTGTTGTTTTGCTGAACCTTGTGGGCAGGCTATGTTGGTGCCAGAATGTGCGGAGAGGGTTACAGACTTCCCCCAGCATATCCTTGGGTGTGCGACATGTTTCACTGTTTGTTTCGATATACCGTTGGGATTCAAACTCATCTTGAATTAGCACCTGCATGAAAATACAGAATAGGAGCTGGAATAGGCCATTTAGCCCCTGGAGCCTATCCCACCAATCATTCCCGTTCTCCTTATTTCCCATGCAATGTACTTTCTCCCCTACTTTACCCATCAGCAGAACTCCTCTGACTTGCCTCCACCAGAGGTAATTTCCAGCAGCCTACACACACGTGACTTCGGGATGGTGAGTGGGAGAGGAAATCAGAGTACTCGGGGAAGGGACAATGAGCACAAATAGAGAACGTGCAAACTCCACACAGACAGAGCCAGGACGAGCGATTGTACCCGGGGACATCGGAGTTGTTACACAGCCACTATACCCACTGCATCAGCAGCACATCATTGCTTCTAATAACAGTCAAGTCAGGAATTATTATTTTTTGCACAGAATGGAGAAAGGGGGTGTTGGGAAAAAATAAATGAAGGTGTGGTCAGGGACATGTTAATCTCAACATCCGGTTATCCAGAAACCAGTATTCATCACCGTCACATGTACAGTGAAATGATTTTGTTTGCCTGCCATCCAGCCCAATCTTTCCATGTGTTGGTGTCGTCCTTACATTGAGAATGAATGATGGAATGTGTTGAGAGAACTTTCCTGTGTCCCTCCCTGGGACTGTGTGTGGAGACAGCTTTGTGATGTGTGCTTAGCAGGGTGAACGGAGAAAGCTTTCCTCTGTGTACATACTCTGCAAGGGTGTGGAGAGACCTTTGCTCTGTGTACAAAACCTGGGAGTGTGTGGGTTGAGCTTTGCACTGTGAACCTGGCCTGGGAGTGTGCGATGGAGCAGTTCAGAGGGAGACGTTTTCTGTGTCGACATTGTGCTGGGATCGTGTGTAACCAGTGCAACACCACATTGCTGCTTTCAAATGGCAGAGTTTCCGTGTTTGGAAGTTATTCTGCCGACAGGGACTGACAGTAATTTGGGGGATTTGCCAAAGCAATATCGGATTCGGGTCAGATTTCATTCCCTGACTGATATATTTCCACACACCAAAGATATGAAGGAATCAGTTATATGATATGATAAAGATATGAGTTTCTCCTTTCCTTCCACTGTTGAGGGAGAGGAAAATAGAATGGCAGGAAGTGGAAGAGGCCATGAGGAAATTTGAGACGATGACCTGACCTGTTGAGTGCAGCAGGGAGAATGCTGGAGATTTTAACCACTCTCCTGTGACTGCGTATCTCTGACGTATAGTGTGGCCTTCTTCACACCGGACCTGGCCTGAAGGTATAAACGAAGCTCTGGTCTGGGAAGGGTTAGTGATGGGTTTTGTGAAGTGCCTGCTCTCTCCATTGGTCTCTGTTAGTTTTCTTTCTTTTTCTCTCCCCACCCTCTCTCTCCCCCAACACTCTCTCTGTCCCCCTCTCTTTCTGTCCCCCCTCTCTCCCCCATTCTCTCTCTGTCTCTGTCTCTCTCTCTCTCTCTCTCTCTCTCCATTACTCCTCTTCTCTCTTCCTCCTCCCCCCCTCCCCCCTCTCCCAATTGTTGTCCTCACTGCAGTGTGGTATGAATAGGGGAATAAACGTCTCCTCCTTGGGGACTTGGTGAGACAAGTTCACGTTTAACCATGTATACTGCCATACACAATAATATTCCTCAGGATCAAGATGCACAACAGACAAAGTCATATGACCACAAATAAGTTAACAAATAAAACTCAAGTTTGTGCATTTAAAAGTCAAGTTAAAAAATAAACACTGTAACAACACTGGTGTTCCATATGTGATGAAACCTGGGTGGTGGCAGGGAGATGGGTAGTCTTCCAGCCTGGGGAAGAAGCTGCTCCCCATCTGTCCTAATGTTACACTACCTCCTGCCTGCTGGTAAATAGATCGTTGGAGAAATGTGAGTATCATTGACAATGGTAAGGGCCCTGCGTTTGCAGCACTCCTGATAGCTATCTCTGATGGATGGAAGAAAGATGCTGATAATCCTCTCAGCTGTCCCTGCAATCCTTTGTAGGGACTTGTGGACTGGTGCCTTGCAAGTCCTGTACCAGTCGGTGATACAGCTGGTCAGGACACCCAAATTTGAAAGTTTACATTTATCATACATTTATTGTCAAAATATGAACAGAGTATACAACCGTGAGATTAACTTTCTTGCAGGGAGCTGCAACACAAGGAAACACAATAGAACCCGTTTGAGGAAAACGCTAACAATAGGGAACAGGGGAGTGTGGTAGAACAAAGGCATCTGGGAACACAGGTCTATAATTCACTGAAAGTGGTGGCACAGGTAGAAAGGGTTGGAAAAAAAGCTTTGGGCACATTACCCTTCAGAAATAAAAGTATTGAGTACAGGAAATGGAGTGTCATGTTAAAGTTGTATCACATGTTGGTGAGGCCTGATTTGGAGTACTGTCTGCAGGTTTGTCACCGACCTACATGAAGCATGTAACTAAGGTTAAAAGAGTTTAGAGAAATTCACACGTGATGTTACCGGAGAACCTGAGTTTAATAGGTTAGGACTTGATTCCTTTGAAAGTAGAAGATTCAGAGCAGATTTGATAGAGGTAAATAAAATTATGAGGGGTAAAGATCAGGTAAATGCAAGCAGGCTTTGTCCTCTATAACGAGAGATCATGGGTTAAGGGTGAAATGTGAAAATTAAGGGGGACATGAGGAGAACATTCTTCACTCAGAGAGTTGTGAGATTGTCAGCATACTGTAACTGCTGCATGCAAGCTCGATTTTAATGTTTAAGAGAAGCTTGGAGATTGTGGAGGAAAAGTCAGAATAAAGGATTATGATATCTGAGTTGTTAACACCCTGCACCTTCCTGTAATTAGCAAGACCCACCATTTGGCCTGGGTTCTCAGTGTGCTTGCAATAATCTGCCTTAGTTTCAAGGATGTAACAATCCATCTCTGTGTTTGTGGGCAGAAAAGGGACTGTCGCTGGCATTTTTGTGGGAATTGTTAAGACACACAGGATTGACTTGTAACTTTGACTGATGTAATTGACTTATATAGGCAATAGACAATAGATGGTAGGTGCAGGAGTAGGCCATTCAGCCCTTCTAGCCAGCAGTGCCATTCACTGTGATCATGGCTGATCATACACAATCAGTACCCCATTCTTGCCCTCTCCCCATATCCCATGACCCCACTATCTATAAGAGCTCTATCTAACTCTCTCTTAAAAGCATCCAGAGACTTGGCCTCCACTGCCTTCTGGGGCAGAGCATTCCACATATCCATCACTCTCTGGGTGAAAAAGTTTTTCTCCATCTCTGTTCTAAATGGCTTACCCCTTATTCTTAAACTGTGGCCTCTAGTTCTGGACTCACCCATCAGCGGGAACATGCTTCCTGCCTCCAGTGTGTCCAATCCCTTAATAATCTTATATGTTTCAATCAGAACCCCTCTCATCCTTCTAAATTCCAGTGTATACAAACCCAGTCGATCCAATCTTTCAACATATGACAGTCCCACCATTCCGGGAATTAACCTTGTGAACCTATGCTGCACTCTCTCAATAGCAAGAATGTCCATCCTTAAATTTGGAGACCAAAACTGCACACAATACTCGAGCTGGGGTCTCACCAGGGCCCTGTACAGCTGCGGAAGGACCTCTTTATTCCTATACTCAATTCCTCTTTTTACAAAGGCCAGCATGCCATTAGCTTTCTTCATTGCCTGCTGTACCTGCGTGCTTGCTTTCATTGACTGATGTACAAGAACACCCAGAACTCATTGTACATCCCTTTTCCTAACTTGACTCCATTTAGATAGTAATCTGCCTTCCTGTTCTTGCCACCAAAGTGGATAACCTCACATTTATCCACATTAAACTGCATCTGCCATTCATTTGCCCACTCACCTAGCCTGTCCAAGTCACCCTGCGTTCTCATAATATCCTCCTGACATTTCACACTGCCACCCAGATTTGTGTCATCGGCAAATTTGCTAATGTTACTTTTAATCCCTTCATCCAAATCATTAATGTATATTGTAAACAGCTGCGGTCCCAGCACTGAACCTTGCGGTACCCCACTGGTCACAGCCCGCCATTCCGAAAGGGACCCGTTAATGACTACTCTTTGTTTCCTGTCAGCCAGCCAGCCAATTTTCAATCCATGTCAGTACTCTGCCCCCAATACCATGTGCCCTAATTTTGCCCAGTAAACTCCTATGTGGGAATTTATCAAAAGCTTTCCGGAAGTCCAGGTACACTACATCCACTGGCTCTCCCTTGTCCATTTTCATAGTTACATCCTCAAAAAACTCCAGAAGATTAGTCCATGATTTTCCCTTCGTAAATCCATGCTGACTCGGACTGATCCTTCTACTGCTATCCAAATGTGTCGTAATTTCCTCTTTTATAATTGACTCCGGCATCTTTCCCACTACTGACATCAGGCTAACTGGTCTGTAATTCCCTGTTTTCTCTCTCCCTCCTTTCTTGAAAAGTGGGACAACATTAGCCACCCTCCAATCCGCAGGAACTGATCCTGAATCTATAGAACCTTGGAAAATGATTACCAATGCGTCCACAATTTCTAGAGCCACCTCCTTAAGTACCCTGGGATGCAGACCATCAGGTCCTGGGGACTTATCAGCTTTCAGACCCAACAGTCTATCCAACACCGTTTCTTGCCTGTAAATTTCATTCAGTTCATCCATTACCCTAGTTCCTTTGGCCACTATTACATCTGGGAGATTGTTTGTGTCTTCGCTAGTGAAGACAGATGCAAAGTACCTGTTCAACTCATCTGCCACTTCCTTGTTCCCCATAATAAATTCACCCGTTTCTGACTTCAATGGCCCAATTTTGGTAACTTTTTTTTTTGCTTTTCACATACCTAAAGAAGGTTTTACTACCCTCCTTTATATTCTTGGCTAGTTTACCTTTGTACCTCATTTTTTCTTTGCGTATTGCCTTTTTAGTTATCTTCTGTTGCTCTTTAAAACCTTCCCAGTCCTCCAGCTTCCCGCTCATCTGTGCTATGTTATACTTCTTCTCTTTTATTTTTATCCTGTCCTTTACTTCCCTTGTCAGCCACGGCTGCCCCTTACTCCCCTTAGAATCTTTCTTCCTCTTTGGAATGAACTGATCCTGCACCTTCTGCATTATTCCCAGAAATACCTGCCATTGTTGTTCCACTGTCTTCCCTGCTAGGGTATTGTTCCATTGAACTTTGGCCAACTCCTCCCTCATAGCTCCATAGTTCCCTTTGTTCAACTGTAATACTGACACATCCGATTTTCCCTTCTCTTTCTCAAATTGTAGTTCAAAGCATATCATATTATGGTCACTACCTCCTAATGGTTCCTTTACCTCGAGGTCCCTGATCAAATCCGGTTCATTGCACAACACTAAATCCAGAATTGCCTTCTCCCTGGTAGGCTCCAGTACAAGCTATTCTAAGAATCCATCTTGGAGGTACTCCACAAACTCCCTTTCCTGGGGTCCAGTACCATTCTGATTCTCCCAGTCTACCTGCATGTTGAAACCCCCATGACAACTGTATCATTACCTTTGCGACATGCCAATTTTAACTCTTCATTCAACTTACACCCTACATCCAGACTGCTGTTTGGGGGCCTGTAGATAACTCCCATTAGGGTCTTTCTACCCTTAGAATTTCTCAGTTCTATCCATACTGACTCTACATCCCCTGATTCTATGTCCCCCCTCGCAAGGGACTGAATATCATTCCTCACCAACAGAGCCACCCCACCCCCTGTGCCAGTCAGTCTGTCCTTTCTATAAGATGTATAGCCTTGAATATTCATTTCCCAGGCCCTGTCCGCTTGAAGTCATGTCTCAGTTATTCCCACAACATCAAACTTGCCAATTTCCAACTGAGCCTCAAGCTCATCTTCTTTATTCCTTATACTTTGTGCATTCATATATAATACTTTTAATTAATTACTCCCCTCACTTTCATATCAATTCCTATTTCACTTGGTCATACTGTATGACCTCTTCTTGATCTTTCTTCTCCATTGATTCTGTTGTCCTTTTTAACTTTTCTTATTTTCACTTTCCCTTTAACTCCATCTTTATATTTCCAGTTCATCCCCTCCGCCCACTACTTAGTTTAAACACATCCGTGTTGCAGTGGCAAACCTGTCTGCCAGAATGTTGGTCCCCTGCCTATTAAAGTGCAACCCGTCCCTTTTGTACAATTCATCCTTACCCCAAAACTTCTGTGCGCGTGTATAAATTAGGCTGTGACTATTGTTTTTTGAAAGACTTGAGGATTGCACCATCAGCAAGTTATTCTTCCCTTATTAAGGAGTAAAGATATTCTCTAGTCACTTCAAAGTCTGTGTCCAATTTGTTATTGACAACTTCAATTGAAATTCCTTACCAAATTAATTTCCCTAACAGAGCGCTACATGGATGGTAGGGGTATGGAGAGCGATGGTCCAGGTGCAGGCTCATGGGACATAAGAAACAGAAAAAATAGGAGCAGGAATAGGCCATCCGGCCCATCGAGCCTGCCCCGCTATTCTGTCCATCTGGTTGTACTCTGAAGAAGTGAATGTGGCAACATGGTTGTGAGCGCCTCTGACTGTTGAAGTAAAATTTGAAGACATTTGAAGAACAAATGTCTGCAATTGTACTCAGATGCTCCTGCACCCCTTACAAAGTTGCAACTACTGCAGTGAACGCAGTGGATTGAGGAAGGAGTACGAGAGGTGTAAGGGAGGCAACCAACCACTTCGTCGCCGAATCCTCCGTGATGGTCTTCCGTTCTTGGGTCAGGAGCAGGATGAGACCTGCTCACATTGCTTCTTCCAAGATGTTCACAGGCGGAGCTCTGTGACCCACGGCTTTATGGAAGAGGAACTACTCAGTAGCATCCTCACAGACAGACGTACTGAGGATCTGTACATCGTTCTAATAGCAGTTTGTAAGACAGAAAGCACACAGACAGCACAACCTCCCGGAAGTTCCTGTCATCTATCAAGCGGGTGTTAGATAACAGTAAGTGGAAGAGTCTGGACCCACCACTGACAGGGGATGAGCTCCATCCATTCCTTTGACTCGAATAAAACTCGCACCAGCGACGGATTACCGGCTGAGTTGTGCTCAGCTCTGTTGGACTGGATGGGCGCAGACCTGCTGGATGTGTACAATGCTATGCTGCTAGCTGGCAGAATGTTGGAATCCATAAGGAAAGGCATCATCACCCTCGACTACAAGCAGAAGGGGAAAGGGATGACATCAAGAGTTGGAGATCCATTTCGCTCTCGAATGTAGACTATAAGATCCTGTCCCATGACATCGCCAACAGAGGCAAGTCTATTCTGGGGCGGACGATCCACCCAGACCAAACCTCTGCTGTATCTGCCAGGATGATCTTTGACATCTTTGTGCTGCTGAGGGATACTATCACCTACAAGCAGGACTGAGGGGTGGACGCCTCTTTGGTCAGCTTGGAAGATGGAAAGCCTTTGACAGGATATGACACACGTAGTTGATGAATGAACTCTCCAAAACGGGATTTGGGGAGGGAGTCAGGCAATGGATCCAACTGCTCCACACAGATATCAGTAGTGCAGTCAATTCAATGGGTGGGAGGCAGCTAGCTTTCCCATCAAGTCTGGAGTCAGGCAAGATAGCTCACTCTCCCCTGTCTTGTCTGTGTGCTTCAGAGAACACTTTGCAGAATCCACCAGGAAGGAAAAGAGCACAAGAGGATTGACACTGCCGGGTAGTGGAGGAACCCAAATGAACCCCTCCCTGTGCATGAACCGTCTTCTGCTCAGATCTGAGGTCAGTTTGCAGATTGATCAGCATCCTCGCCTAGTTTGAGACAGTATCGGGGGCCTAGGTTAACTACATGAAGGACGAGGCCCTGCTCTTAGGTAATTGTCTCAACCGATCCAGTGTCCTCTTCACCATCAGGTCCGATTATGCGAAGATGCTGGAGACTTGGTTTGGATGGGTCGAGGTCTGTAACAAGAATTGGCTGGAGTGGACTGAGATGGTAAAACATAAATTGAGACTGTAGGGTTGGCCTTCTATGTCGATAACTGAAAACAACCTGGTCATCAAGTGTGAGGTGCTCTCAGGGCCACTGCACCTGGTGCAAGTGTGACCCACGTCCTGCTCCTTCAACTTGGGAATCACCCGAACCGTCTTCAGGTTCATCTGAGGATCCAAGATGGAGCGGACAGATGGATCACAGTGCACAGGTTCCTGGACAACGGGAGCGAAAACGTCCCAATGTCGTCCACACTCCGGTAATCACCTTTGAGCTTGGCTGCACCAGGCTGTGTGTGGAACCCAAATACGTGCTCACCAAGTACCTCTACTTATTGCAGTTCTGTTTGTCACCGGTTTTCCGAAAAATGGGTCTGGCGCATTGCCACACAGCTCCCTGTCAGCTGGACAGTGCCACATACCTGTTCTCCATTGAAAAATTAGTCCACACCAACACCTTTGACCACAAGGCCATTAGGCAGTGGTCAGCACGAACTTCCCAGAGACACTGCAGGAGGAGGACTCAATGGACACGGTGGGGTGGTTTCCCTAGCAGACTTCAAAACTTCTGGCAGAACTCCTCATCGCAGGCCTCACCAATCGGCCTAACCAACAGGGACCAGGACGCTGAGAGTGCCAGATCATTTCTACCTGCCCAGAACATTATCCTCACAACCTGCTGCCCGCGCGACGATTGTAGTGGGGAAGAGACGGTAACCCCACTCTCTGTGGACTGTCAGTTTGTAAAAAGGGTCTGGCAGAATATGAAAGGGCCCGTGTCACTGCGTGACGAGGACTCTCTGATCTGCGGCTGTTCCCGGGGACACACACGGAGACAAACATCAAGCGCTGCTGACAGATCATCAGCTCAGCGGAAGACGCTATTTGGTCATCCGGAAACTTGTTGGTATCCCAGCACATCGAGATTTCCGAGGAAGAATTCTGACAACTGGCACATTCCAGGCTGCGGGAGTTCGTGCCGAGGGTCGCAGTGAAGCTCGGTGCGGCCATCGCGAGGGCTCGGTGGGGAAGGACCAGGTTGTAGGGTTCTTCTCCTACTGGAGAGGGAGGGGTCAGGTGGGGGGAAGCCCCTCAATGATTGTAGTATTTAATATAAAACCGCAAAGTTTACAAGACGGCGGCTCGACGCAACTTGCAGCGGCCATTCCTGAGCTGATAGGTTATTTGTTAAGCAGAGTGCCATGCGCAATCCTAATCCGAGGAAAAAAGGACGTGGGACCACGGAGCACGGAGGAACACCTGGAAATCTTCAGGAAGGCCCTCGTCGTTGCTGCTGCTGCTGTGAGTTCCGGGTCTCTGCTGAGAAGAACAGGCCCCCAGTCCTCGGGTCGCATTGCCAGCGGCCATTGGCGGGTCGTCTTAATACGCTCGGCAGAGGATGGCGCTCGGAGAAGCTGTGCCGGAGGGGATGCTCGGAGGTTCGACGGACACAGAGTCCGCTGCAGTCAGGTCGCTTTCATTGTGTGCTGCGTCTGCGAGGGTGAGTCGGGCGGCTCCACGGATGGCGGGTCTGTCGGGACCCTCGGGACTTGTGGAAACTGTGAGGTGGTTTCTTTTGAAGTTATAGTCTGTTAATATCTTTGGACTATTTTTACTGTGCCCATGGTCTGCTTTTTATCAATTATGGTATTGTTTGCACTGTTGTAACTATGTGGTTTTGTGCAGGTCTTGCAGTTTTAGTTTTTGGTCTTGTTTTGTCTGGTGGATTTGGAGCTCCTTTTCGGGGAATGCGCTAAGATGGTAGCGTGATATTAATATGCAGCAGCCTCTCCGGACTCTGTTTTGTAATTGCCAAACATTATGTGGATTTTCTGGTGTAGTCTGTTTTGTCGTATGCTTTTGTGATATCATTCTGGAGGAACGTTGTCTCATTTTTTAACTGCATTGCATTTGTGGTTTCTAAATGACAATAAACTGAATCTGAATCTGAATCTGAAAGTGCCACATGAATGGCCGCTGTCCCAGAACAGTCTGGGAAACATTGACCATGTCTGTACGGAATGGAAAGGCGTGGAGTGGTTTGTTCTTGTAAATGGTTTTATTTCAAATAAATTATCTTCTCTTATAACAAAAATAAGTGGAGACCGGGCACCACAACACTCAGCCCCACCCGTCGTGGAAGGAGCCGCTGCTGTAGAAGCCCCCTGTCGATCAGTGTGAGGCTGGGTGGCAATTGGGGAAGCCGGCTCTCTGGAGATGAAGGGGTTCACAGGACAGGCCGAGGGAAACGATTTCCACGTGTAGGCTTGAGTTCACGGCTGAAGTCAGGAAACTTCACATGAAGAGCAGTAAAAATCAGGCCCTCAAGGATAAACTGAATGTTTTCACCCTGTGATGTATAATGTCCCGTCCCATGCTTTCTCCAGCAACCACACCTCAGTCATCACCACCGACATCTGTCTCCTCGCAACACAATATACTGTCCCCATCTCCAGTTCCATGGTATTAACTTTATTTACTAGTTGCTGTAAGTTTACACCGAACCACTGTTTTACACCCTGGTCTGACTCTCCTTGGACCTCCAGCAAAAAAGTAACAGGAGGGAATCAGCGGGTCGGGCGGGATCTCCAGAGGGAAATCGATGGCCTATGTTTCAGGTCGAGATCCTTCATCTGAAACATTGACGGTCTATCTCGCTTTTCAGGAATTGTCCCTTTCCATCCTGCCTTGCAACGAACCAGCCTCTTCTCTCTGTTTCTTTTGTATTCTGACCTGTTCACTGCGTTTCTGATCCCACCCTGATGTTGAAATGGCCGTGATTCCTTCACATGGAAAACCTACATTACAATACAGGCCCTTTGGCCCACAAAGTTGTGCGGAACATGCCCTACCTTAGAAACTACTAGGCTTACCTATAGCCCTTTATTTTTCTAAGCTCCATGTAACTATCCAAAAGTCTCTTAAAAGACCCTATCGTATCCGCCTCCACTACCGTTGCCGACAGCCCATTCCACGCACTCATCACTCTCTGAACAAAAAACTTACCCCTGACATCTCCTCTGTACCTACTCCCCAGCACCTTAAACCTGTGTCCTCTTGTGGCAACCATTTCAGCCCTGGGAAAAAGCCTCTGACTACCCACACAATCAATACCTCTCATCATCTTATACTCCTCTATCAGGTCAGCTCTCATCTTCCTTCGCTCCAAGGAGAAAAGACCGAGTTCACTCAACCTAACTCATAATGCATGCTGAGAATGCTTAAACACTTACAGCGATATGATGTTCATTCAACACACACAGAATGCTGGACGATCTCAGGAGCCCGGGGAGCATCTATGGAAAAGAGTACAGTGGCTATTTCGGGCCGAAACCCTTCAGCAGGACCGTTCATCACTGAGACCTGGCGCCCCTAGTGGACAGTCCCGATACTGCAGGGATTCAATAGCTCCCCGAAAGTGAAAGCATTCTGAGTCAGGAAGTACCGGGAGTGAACATGGCTTTGAAAGGACAGGTCGAGAGTTTAACCGAGGAGGCAATTTGTCCCATCTGCCTGGATTTCTTCACTGCACCTGTCATTCTGGAGTGTGGACACAACTTCTGCCGCTCCTGCATCACACAGTGTTGGGAAAGGGAGAAGAGAAACTCCTGCCCAGAATGTAGAGAGGAGATTGCAGACCGCACCCTCAAGGTCAATCGGGCCTTAGCAAATGTGTCTGAGAAAGCTCGAAAACTAAACCTGAATCCGAAAGAGAAGGAAAATAAACGTTACTGCGAGGAACATGAGGAAGAGCTGAAGCTGTTTTGTGAGACGGACAAGACACTGATCTGCGTGATCTGTGCGACTGCGCGGGAACACAAATCCCACAACTTCATGCCGGTTAAAGAAGCCGTTCAAGTCTACAAGGTAAAAACAAACCACTTCCGTTCGTCTGTTTCTGTTGTGCCATGTATTGTGTCCAATCTATTCACTCTTTAATTCCCAGGATCGGGTTAAATCTTCCTTCGACTCTCTCACAAAAAACAAAGCGGACTTCGAGGAAATGGAACAGCAACAGAAGGAGAAGATTTCCGGAGTTCGGGTGAGGCTTCTGAGCTGAATTTCTGATATTGTTGTGTAGATTTGTTCCCTTCAGTGTAGGATAGCTGAGTATCACAGATCCAGTGACCTGGGCTCAATCTGACATCTGGTGCTGTCTGCGTGGAGTTTGCATGTTCTCCCTGTGATCACGACAGTTTCAGATACATCTCAGAGACATGTTCTTTGAATGGTTAATTGGTTCCTGTAATTAACTCTGTTAATCACTTCAAAGACTGAACCGGTGATCCTCAGCGATGTTCTGTGGGCTGCTAACAAAACTTATAAGCATATTTCGTCTAAATTACTCTCACTGCAAACTGAAGTCTGAAATTTCCTTTTAAGTGACGCACTTTCAAATGTTTTGATTCATTTGCAATTTTTCTATCTTCTGAAGCACTCCGTGTCAAACATGCAAGCATGGCATGTTTAAATGGACGGAAGTTCATGGTCACGGCCAAAAGAGAGGGAGCAGGGGAGCATTCCAAGCCAGGCTGAAACACAGAGTCATAGAGGCTGAGAGTCATTGAGATGTACGGCACAGGAACAGGCCATTTGGCCCATCTACATGATGAGTCCATTTAAACTGTCTACTCCCATTGACCTGTACCTGGACCATAACCCTACATATCCCTACTATCTATGTATCTGTCCAAACTCTCTTAAACATTGAATCAAGCTCGCATGGAACACTTGAGCTGGCAGCTCATTCCACACTCTCACAACCCTCTGACTGATTTAGTTTCCCCTCATTATCCCCTTAAACTTCTCACCTTTCACCCTTAAGCCATGAACTCTGTTGTATTCCCACCCAACCTCAGTAGAAAAAGCCTCCTTGCATTTTCCCTACCTACACCTCTCATAATTTAATTATTATCAAATCCACTCTGAATCTTCTCCATTCTAAAGAATACAGTCCTAACCTGTTCAATATTTCCTGAGAACTCAAGGCCTCCAGACCCTGCAACATTCTTGTAAACTACAAAGTATAACCATAGAACCATAGAACACTACAGAACAGTACAGGCCATTCAGCCCTCCATGTTGTGCCGACCCATATAATCCTTAAAAAAAAGTATTAAGCCCACATTACCCCATAACCCTCCATTTTTCTTTCATCCATGTGTCTGTCCAAGAAGCTCTTAAATACCCCTCATGTTTTAGCCTCCACCACCATCCCTGGCAAGTCATTCCAGGCACCCACAACCCTCTGTGGAAAAAACTTACCCCTGATGTCTTCCCTAAACTTCCCTCCATTAACCTTGTACATATGCCCTCTGGTGTTTGCTATTCGTGCCCCGGGAAACAGGTACTGACTATCCACTCTATCTATGCCTCTCATAATCTTATAGACCTCCATCAAGTCCCCCTTGATTCTTCTATTCTCCAAAGAGAAAGGGACCAGCTCTGCTAACCTTGCTTCATATGACTTGTTCTCCAAACCAGGCAACATCCTGGTAAATCTCCTCTGCACCTTCTCCATAGCTTCCACATCCTTCCTGTAATGAGGTGACCAGAATTGAACACAATTCTCTAAGTGCGGTCTCACCAGAGATTTGAAGAGTTCAACATGATCTCTCTACTCTTGAACTCAATCCCTCTGTTTATGAAGCCTAGCATCCCATAGGCCTTGTTAACCACCCTATCAACCTGTGCAGTGACCTTGAAGGACGTATGGATTTGAAACCCAAGGTCCCTTTGTTCATCCACACTCTTACGTAACTGACCATTAATCCTGTACTCAGTCTTCTGGTTTGTCCTTCGAAAATTCATTACCTCACACTTGTCCTGATTGAACTCCATCTACCATTTTACTGCCAAACTCTGCATCCTGTCTATATCCTCTTGTAACCTTTGACCACCTACAGCTCCATCCACAACTCTTCCAATCTTCGTGTCATCCGCAAACTTACTCACTCATCCTTCTGCCTCTACATCCAGGTCATTTATAAAAATCACAAATAGCAGGGATACATCCCAACGGCACTCCAGTAGTCACCGACCTCCAGGCAGAATACTTTCCTTCCACAACTACCCTCTGCTTTCTTCCTTTAAGCCAATTTTTTATCCAAACAGCCAAGGTTCCACTTATCCAATGCCTCTTGACTTTCTAGATGAGTCTCTCATGAGGGACCTTGTCAAATGCTTTGCTAAAGTCCATGAAGAACACATCCACTGCCCTACCTTCATCAATTTCTTTTGTTACCTCTTCAAAAAACTTAATCAGACTTGTGAGGCATGATCTTCCCTTCACAAAGCCATGTTGACTATCCATGAGCAGGCTGTATTTCTCCAAATGCTCATAGATCCTATCCTTAAGAATCCTTTCCAGTAGTTTGCAGACCACCAACGTAAGACTCACCGGCCTATAGTACCCAGGTTTCTCCCTATTACCTTTTTTAAAGAAGGGAACTACATTTGCCATTCTCCAGTCCTCCGGCACTTCACCTGCAGCCAAAAAGGATTCTATGATTATACCTAATGCTCCTGCGATCTCTTTTCTCAATTCTCACAACAACTTGGGGTGTATCATATCCGGCCCTGGGGATTTATCAATCTTAATGTTTTTAAGAAGATCCAGCACTTCTTCTTCCTTAATCTCCACATTGTTGTCATACTGGGGTGTTGTATCGGGACCCAAATGCAGGACGCAGTGACTGTAGTGCTAGGAACAGGGCAGGACGAGGGACTGGGAAAAAGGATCCTGTGGTGGACTCCGAGCCTGAGACTGGACAAGGACCCAGAACTTGGGTCTTTCCTCGGGCTCGGACCCCCAAACCCAGGCGAGGACGTGACGAGGCTTGGCTAGAGACTTGAGGTGAGGGTCTTGAGGCTTGGCTTGAGGCTTGAGGCGGGGGTCTTGAGGCTTGAGTCTGGGGTCGAAGCTTGGCTTGAGGCTTGAGTCTGGGGTCGAGGCTCGGTTTGAGGCTTGAGTCTGGGGTCGAAACTTGGTTTGAGGCTTGAGTCTGGGGTCGAAGCTTGGCTTGAGGCTTGAGTCTGGGGTCGAGGCTTGGTTTGCTTGAGTCTGGGGTCGAGCCTTGGCTTGAGGCTTGAGTCTGGGGTCAAGGCTTGGCTTGAGGCTTGAGTCTGGGGTCGAGGCTTGGCTTGAGGCTTGAGTCTGGGGTCAAGGCTTGGCTTGAGGCTTGAGTCTGGGGTAGAGGCTTGGTTTGAGGCTTGAGGATGGGGTCAAGGCTTGGCTTGAGGCTTGAGGATGGGGTCAAGGCTTGGCTTGAGATTTGAGGATGGGGTCAAGGCTTGGCTTGAGATTTGAGGCTGGGGTCGAGGCTTGGCTTGAGGCTTGAGGCTGGGGTTGAGGCTTGGTTTGAGGCTTGAGGATGGGGTTGCTTAGTTTGAGGCTTGAGGATGGGGTCAAGGCTTGGCTTGAGGCTTGAGGCTTGAGGATGAGGTCGAGGCTTGGCTTGAGGCTTGAGGCTGGGGTCTTGGAGCTTGGATAACTTGGAGGCTGGAGCTAGGAGACAGACTAGCAACTGTACATCAACATGGAGCCGGGACTTATCCTTCGACAAGCCGGGACTCATCTTTACCAAGACACTGACGTGAGGTGGGACAGAACACAAACATAGAGCTGGGACTTATCCGACAACAAGCTGGGACTCATCTTTAGCAAGATACTGACGTGAGACGGGACAGGACACAAACATAGAGCTGGGACTTATCCGACGACAAGCTGGGACTCAGCTTTAGCAAGACACTGACGTAAGACTGGACAGCACATAGACATAGAGCCGGGACTTATCCACCGACAAGCTGGGACTGATCTTTAACTCCACACCAAGGTGGGGCAGGACCATCCGTCAGGTAACAGCAGAACGGCCGGATTTACCCGATGAAGGCAAAGACAAGACAAGACAGATTTCCCCCGCAGAGGAACGGCAGAGCGGCCTGACTTACCCCATGAGGTGAGGACAGGAAGAGACAAACACCGAAGAACGGCAGACAGTTCCGTCTCTGTATCGGGGCTGCTCCGAGTAGCCGTTACGGCCAGCAACCTTGGCTGGCTACGGAAACAACCAGATCCCTACCTAGCTCGGAGTGGCTGATGGCCACCCAGCTAGCCAGGGAAACGACCAAATCCATACCGCAATGACAGCTCCGACTCCAACTCAGACAGTAAGGCTCCAAGAAGCAATGGTTCCCCAACGCAGCCTAAAGATGGCAAGTGGCTGTACCAGCCATTTGCTCCATGGAAGCTTGACAAGATGACCCCCCCCCCCCCAACCACACCCAATCCCAGGGCCACTTATATTCCCAGCCAACAAGATGTGTGTCAGGTGTTTATGGTTTATTCCAACCAAAACAAGGGACAGCTGGAGGACCTGGAATCCGGAGCTTGCGGGCAATTGTCTAGCACACAGGTCCGCTCTACTTCGACCTCATTCTGATCAAGATCCTTTTCCCTTGTAAATACTGAAGCAAAGTATTCGTTTAAGACCTACCCAACCCCCTCTGCCTCCAGGCACATGTTGCCCTCTTTATCCTTTAGCTGTTCCACCTTCATTCTCGTCATCCTCCTATTCTTCACATATGCATTGAACATCTTGGGGTTCTCCTTAATCCTACATGCCAAGGCCTTCTCATGCCCACTTCGTGCTCTCCGAAGTCCTTCCTTTAACTCCTTCCTGGCTTCCCTATAATTCTCTTAAGCCGCTCCTACTTCCTATTTCTTATATCTAACGTATGCTTCCTTTTTCATCTTGACGAATTGCCTCACATGTCTCGTCAGCCAAGGCTCCCTTTTCCTACCATTTTTTCCTTGCCTCAGTGGGATAAAACCTATCCTGAACCCAGCTCAAGTGGTCTCTAAACTTCTTGCACATTACTTCTGTGCTTTCCCCTTTGAACATCTGTTTCCAATTTACTCTTGCTAGTTCTTGCCTCATCCTTTCAAAGTTCGCCTTTCCCCAGTTAAGCACTTTGCCGTTTCGTCTGATTTTATCCCTTTCCATAGCTATGCTGAATCTAAGGGAGTTGTGGTCACTGTCACCAAAATGCTCCCCCACCAAGAGGCCTGTCACCTGACCAGGTTCATTACCCAGAATTAGATCCAGTATGGCCTCACCTCTCATCGGCCGGTCCTTCTTGAACACACCTGACAAATTCAGCCCCATCAATCCCCCTTGCACTCAGGAGGTGCCAGTCAATATGAGGGAAGTTGAAATCACCCATAACTACTACCCTGTATTTCTGAAATCTGCCTGCTTATCTGCTCCTCAGTGTCCTGAGGGCTATTTGGGGGCCTATAGACTACTCCCAGCACAGTGATTGATCCCTTCCAATTTCTGACTTCCATCCAGATTGACTCAGTGGACACTCCCTCTGCAGCGTCCTCCCTTTCTATAGCCGTGATACTATCCCTGACCAGCAATGCCACTCCCCCACCTTTTCTACCTCCCATCCTATTCCTTTTAAAACACCTGAACCCCGGGACCTGCATCATCCAATCTTGCCTTTCCTCCAAACAAGTTTCACTAACGGCCACAACATCGTAGTTCCACGTACTAATCCATGCTCTAAGTTCATCCTCCATGTTCCTAATATTCCTAGTGTAACCCCCTGGGTCGCCTCAGGCTCGCTCAGCTCGTTCTCGTCTAGGGGGAGCAGCCTTCAGCCCCGCCAAACTGGGTAATCAGCTGGTGTGGATGCTGTGTGATGTCCCCGCCTCGCCCAAAAACAGACAGTACACCATATGCGATTAAATGAGTACAATTTATAAAGGTTACTATAACTGAGTGATTAATAACGATACAGTATATATGAAGAAAAAAACTAAAGAAAAGGCACCAAACTTATCAAAGTCCAATCCACTTCGTGCACAACCGTTGGAGATCAATTACTGAAGTCTTCTGGCCACCATTCGATCCCCTCCGAACTCCTCGACTCGCAGCTCAGGACCATCTGAAGTGGTCAACCAAGCACATCTAGCTTCATCTCCTCTCCTCGGAGTACCTCCTGGCCTCGGACCCCCGCTTGGGGTCCGTTCCTCACCTAGCTAACAGTATCGTGTCCTCTCTCTCTCACCCCCTCGTGCCGATCTCCCCAAAAGCCCGCCAACAATAGCTTACAGACTCAGAAGAAAGAACAACATTAATCCCAATTGGTTTACAAAGGAATACAATTCTCGTTATCAGTAAATTTTAACCCAAACAAGCTTCCAGCACTCTCTCGCAACAAAGAAGCATTCCTGCTTTTAACAAAACAAAGAAGCCATTTTGATTACATACACAGTAACAAAGAAAAAAGAAGAAACCCCCTTTACACTAGCATTGAAATAGACACATTTCAACCCCTTTAACTGGCTACAATTATGTTCTGTCCCCTGCCTGTCCTTCCTCATCAACTCAGAACTCTTAGCATCATGCCCTTGTCCTTCTACCTTAATCCCTGCACTCACATTCTGATTCCCACCCCCCTGCCAAACTAGTTTAAACCCTCCCCAACAGCTCTATCCAACCTGCCCGCCAGGATATTGGTCCCCCTGGGATTCAAGTGCACCCGTCCTTTTTGTACAGGTCACACCCACCCCAGAAGAGGTCCCAATGATCCAGAAATCTGATTCCCTGCCCCCCGCTCCAATCCCTCAGCCACACATTTATCCTCCACCTCATTCTATTCCTATTCTCACTGTCGTGTGGCACAGGCGGTACTCCCGAGATTACTACCTTTGAAGTCCTGCTTTTAAACTTCCTTCCTAACGCCTTGTAGTATTCTTTCAGGACCTCTTCCCTTTTGCTACCTATGTCATTGGTACCAAAATGTACCACGACCTCTGGCTGTTCTCCCTCCCACTGCAGGATATCTTGGACGCGATCAGAAACATCCCAGACCCTGGCACCTGGGAGGCAAGCTACCATCCGAGTTTCTTTCTGCATCCACAGAATCGCCTTTTTGAACCACTGACTGAAGTCCCCTATCACTACTGCCTTCCTCTTCATTTCCCTACCCTTCTGAGCCACAGGGCCAGAGTCTGTGCCAGAGGCACGGCCACTGTCGCTTCCCCCAGGTAGGCTGTCCTCCCCAACAGTACTTCCTCTGTACTCTTTTAGCCTTGTTGAAAACTTTCCTGTAGATAGATGATCAAAACTGCACACAATACTCCAAATTAACCCTCAGCAATTTGAACATAGCAACCCATTTCCTGGACTCAAATCATTGATTTATGGAGGTGAATGTGACAAAAGCTTTCTTGATGAACCTGTTACCTGTGACCACTCTCAATGAATCATGGGCTTGTATTCCCAGATTCCTTTGTTCTATCACACTCCTCTGTGCCCAACCATTCACCATGTAGGACCTACCCTGGTCGTTCCCACTGAAGTGCAAAACTTCTGCAAATTTGCTGATCCTGTTAACGAAGGTTTTCAAAGGATTCCAAGGTGCATTTAATGCAGAGAAATGTATGCAATATATATCCTGAAATGCTTTTTCTTCACAACCATCCACAAAAACAGAGGAGTGCCCCCAAAGAATGAATGACAGTTAAATGTTAGAACCCCAAAGTCCCTCCAAACTCCCCTCCCTCCCGTGCGTAAGTGGCAGCAAGCAACGATCCCCCCCACCCCACAAGCAAAAAGAAGCATTGGCACCCACCACCGAGCACTCAAGCGTTCAGCAAAGCAACAGCAAAGACACAGATTTGCAGTTCCCCAGAGACTACTCGTTCACCTGGTAGTCGACATAGCACAGGCTCGCTTTCTCCCTAATAAGAGAGAAAGAGGTGTCTCCGTTTCACAGCGAGAGGGGAGACATAACAAACAACTCACTGGTTTACGATGCTAGAAGTCTGTTGCATCCCTGTAGTACACCACTGGTCACAGGCCTCCAGTCACACTGAACAACAACGTGATTGCACTTTGCACATTTAGTGGGAGACGTAACGTAAAGATTTTTACTCCTCATGTATGTGAAGGATGTAAGAAATAAAGTCAATTCAATTCATTTCAATACTACCACACTCTGGCTTCTCTCACAAAGCCAATGTTTAATCCAATTTACTACCTCATTCTGAATGCTGAGTGACTGAACCTTCCTGATCAACCTCCCATGGGGGACCTTGTCAAATTCCTTTCTAATGTCCATGTGGACAACATGCACTGCCTCACCTTCATCACCTTGTCTGGCTAGTTCCTAGAAATAGTCCATAAAATCTGTTACCCATGACCTACCACGCACAAAACCATGCTTACTGTCCTTTATTAGTCCATGTCAATCCAAATACTTGTATCTGGTTCCTTAGAAAACATTCCAATGGCTTTCCCTCAACTGACGTCAGACTCAATGGCCTATAATTTCCTGGTTTCTCATCAGAGCCATTTGTAAATAGTTGGACAATCCTTATGCTCTTAGCATACCTGTAGAATCTCTTGCGGTTCTCCTTCACCTTGTCTGCTAGAGCAATTTCATCCCTGCTTCTTGCCTTCCTGATTTATTTTTTAAATGTTCTCTTGCATTTCTTGCACCCATTCGCACCTCAGTTATACCTTGCTTATAGCTACTATGCACCTCCTCTTTTCTCTTAACCGGGGCCTCAATATCCCTCATAAACCCAGGTTCCCTACACTTGTTATCTTTGTGTTTTATCCTGACAGGTGCATACAAGCTTGGTACTCCCACTTTCCAAGTACAGCTTTGCTGGAAAACAGAGTGCCCCAGTCCACACTTGCTGATCATTCTGATACCATCATAACTGGTCATTTTCCAATGCTGATTCTGAACCCGTGGACCAGCCAGATCTCTTTTCATATTTACTTTGAAACTAATGGCTTTCTGGTCACTTGATCCAAGGTGTTCCCCTACTCAATCTTCTGTCACCTGCCCTGTCTGATTCCCTAACAGCAGATCCAGAATCACACACTCTCTTGTCAGGACTTCGGCATACTAATGAAAGAAACTTACCTGAACACACTTGACAAACCCTGTCCCATCTAGTACTTTTACAGTATGGGATTCCCAGTCAATATGTGGAAAGTTAAAATAACCTGCTACAACAAACTTGTGTTTCTTGCAACAAATTTGTTCAGACTGTTGGGTAGTTTTTAATATATCCCCATTAGCATGGTCATATCTTTCTAATATCTCATTTCCACACATAGCACCTCACTGGTCAAGTTCCCCAGTCCATCCTGATGGAGCACTGCCGTGATGTGTTCACTGACTAGTAACACCACCCCTCCTTTAATCCCTCCCACTCTGTCATGTCTAAAACTAGCATGTGGCATGAGGAATCCTGAGATCACAACCCTGGAGGTCCCGCCCTTTACATTAGCAGCTAACTCCCAGAACTCCCTTTGCAGAATCTCTTCATTCATCCTACCTATGTTATTGGTACTGACATGAACTACGACTTCTAGCTGTTCACCCTCACACAAGAATGCTCAGGACTCGAACTGGGATGTCGCAGGCCCTGGCACCCAGGTGGGAACTTACGTTCTCACCCAACGAACCCCCTGTCCGTTCCCCTAACTAAGGAATCCAGTGTATCCGGTGTAGTGTGGACGTTGCCTTAGGCTTGTTTGAAGAAGACTCTGCCTAATTATCATCAACAGCCCCAGGGGTCCCAACACTCTTGCCACTGTCACAACATGATGGAAAACTTACCATTCCATGCCTAGACCACATTTCAGGAAATCTGACCACTTGGCCGTCCTCCTCCGACCTGCATCCAGGTAGAGGCTAAAGAGCAAGACTCCAGAGATAAGGACAACAACAAGGTAGTTGCAGGAGACTGAGGAGCAGCTGCGGGATTGCTAAAGTTCGTAGACCTGGCTGAGTTCAAAATCTCAACAGACAATCTGAATTAATAAATCACGGTTATCACAGACTTTATAAAATCAGCTGCACACGAGTGCAACACAGAATAATTTAGAATTTCCCTCCCAGAAACCTGGATGAATCAGATCAGTAACATTCTGGTCTGGCAAGTTACAAGCTTCAGTGGCTGAGATGGGAGAGACTGCGCATACAACAACCGTTGCCCGGGTGCTTCACCAGTCACAGCTTTATAGGAAAGGGGCAAAGTGAAAGCCACTGTGGGGAAAAAACTCACATGAAATCTCCCCTTGAGTTTGCGGGAGACTTGAGTCAGAGTCAAGTCAGAGTCCAGAGCTCAATCCAATTGAGAATTTGTGGCTGGACTTGAAAAGGGCTGTTCACTCACGATCCCCAAGCACTCTGACAGAAAATTCATGTCCCAGGTCTCAATACATCCTTGTGCAACTAGATGCTCAATTTTCAGACCCCAGTCAATTCAGTTTAGTAAAAATATCTCCACCATTTCCTTCAGCTCAGGAACACCACAACATTATATGTTAGCCCCCTGCACTACTCACATTATGACTGGGAGGCGAAGTGCAACTCCAGTGCCATAGTTAAGTTTGCTGATAACACCACAGTCATTGGCCAAATGAAGGGTGCTGACAAATCAGGATACTGGAGGGACATGGAAAATATGGCTGAGTGGTGTCGTAACAACAACGTCTCACTCAATGTCAGCAAGACCAAGGAGAAGATTACTGATTTCAGCAGGAAGAAACTGGAGGTCCACAAGCATCTCAGAGGAGGAGAGGGTCAGCAACATTAAATTCCTACGTGTTAAAATTTTTCAGAGGATCTGTTCTGGGTCCAGCATGTAAGTGCCATTACAAAGAAAGCACTGCAGCACCTCAACTTTCTTAGAGGTTTGTGTATATTTGGCATGACATCGAGAACTGTGACAAAATTCTATAGATGTGTGGTAGAGACTATATTTCCAGGTTGCATTGTGGCCTGATATGGAAATACCAATGCTGTTGTACAGTAAAACCTACAAAAAAGAAATGGATATATCCCTGTATATCACGGGTGAAGCCCTCCTCACTATTGAGCACACCTACTTGGAGCGTTGTCGCAGGAAAACAGCATCCTTCATCATGGACCCAAACTGCCTGGGCCACGCTCTCTTCTCACAGCTGCCATCAGGAACAAGGTACAGGAACTTCAGAACCAGCACCACCAAGTTCAGGAACAGTTATTACCACTGAACCATCAGGCTCCTGAACTAGAGGGGATAACTTCACTCAGCCCATCACTGAACTGTTCCCACTGAACTAGACTTACCACATTACTTTATTGTCGCCAAACAATTGATGCTAGAGCGTACAATCATCACAGTGATACTTGATTCTGCGCTTTGTGCTCCCTGGACTATGATAGTAAATATAATAAAAATTTAAGTTATAAATCATAAATAAAAAATAGAAAAGGGAAAGTAAGGTAGTGCAAAAAAAAAACCGAGAGACAGGTCCAGATATTTAGAAGGTACGGCCCAGATACTGATCAGGATCCGTTCAGCAGTCTTATCACAGTTGGAAAGAAGCTGTTCCCAAATCTGGCTGTACAAGTCTTCATGCTCCTGAACCTTCTCCCAGAGCAGAGGGAGAAAAAGTGTGTTGGCTGGGTGGGTCATGTCCTTGATTATCCTGGCAGCACCGCTCCGACAGCGTGCAGTGTAAAGTGTGTCCAGGGATGATCAAAGACTCTTCATCTCATGTTCTCTATATTTATTGTTTGTTTATTTATTATTATGGATTTTTTCTTTCTTCTTGTACTTGGTCATTTGGTGCTTTTTCTTTGCACATTGATATTGTCCGCCCCGTTGGGTACAGTCCTTCATTGATTCAATTGTGTTTCTTGTATTTAACGTGACTACCTGCAAGAAAGGAACCGCAGGGTTGTACATGGTGACACGTCTGTACTTTGCTAATAAATTTGTATTGAACTTTGTGCTTAAGATGAGATATGTGACTCAGGTCGGAGTTAATGGACACGTGAGGGAGAAATGAGTTCAGGACAACATGAGGAAATGGAATTAATAGGATTGTTCTGAGAACCAATATATATTTGATGATTTGAACACACCTTCCATGTCAGAAGGAAATATATCAAAGGAATATAGTAAATTAATCTTCACCTTTCACTTGACAGGAACAGTCACACATCCTTCAGTCCCACGTCACATCACAGTTTGCTGAACTGCACCAGATTCTCACTGAGAAAGAGCAGCAGATACTCAGAGATCTCAGGGAAGAAGAGGAGAGGATTCTAAATCCAATGGAGAAAAATCTTCGAGAGATTCAAAAGAATTTAAATTCTATCCAGGAGGAGATCTCAAGGCTACAGGAACAGATGGATCAAAAAGAGAGTGTGATATTTCTCAAGGTGAGAGATTATATTTCTTTTTGCTTTTGTAAAAGTAGACAAATTGGGATCAATATATTTGAAGTAACTGTGACATTTACAAATGGTTGGAAACTGATTTAAGACAGAAAGGTGTTTAGGAAGTTCAGGACTGTTATTGTCCCAAAACTGGACTTCCACAATATCGGTTATGTCACAGGACCATCTGCAATCTTCTTGTGAATGAGTTACTCTGAACATTACACTGAACTGGTGATTGTTTTCTCAATTCCCATATCAAATATCCCTGAAACTCACATTAATATCCAGTCCCAGTCACATGCTGTGAATGTGTCTGGTACTGTGGGTGAGACGGTCTCTCTGTCAATCAGTGAGAACAAAGAATCAATTCCAGAATGTGACCCAGACATCAGATTTATCATCAATAGGAAAATGTGCTTTCCATTAGATTAGAGAATTAAGGGAAACCTACACTGTTTCTTTACGTTTTCAGAAACACTCCTGGTCATTTACCAAGTCGTTCTGTGTTGTCCGTACATGCGTGTGACTGTAGGAATGTGAATTTACAACATCTTGTAATGATTTGGATGAAATTCAGGATGAGGACTGTAAGTCTCAGTCTGTTCAGATTTGTGTTTTATTTATTTCAGGAGGAAACTCGTCGGAAGAGGAGGTAAGATATGCTCTTTGCTGAATCTCTGTATGGATTTGTAAACCAGTTCATAACCAACAATTTTGTATTTGCAGAATTAGTTACAACATCGAGCAATTGTCAGTGACAGACGGTGTCCTTCCAGTTGAAAAATTCGATCATTTCTGTTTATTGAACTCAGCGTTGAGAGAAACACTTGATGCCATTAATCGAGGTAAAACTTACACTGATTCATTTGTCCATGTTTATGAGACACAATTCATTAGAATTAGAAGCAAAGATTGTCTGTACCAATGAACTGAAGGGGAATACACCGACACAGGGGTACAATACAACCAGTACACGGGACTGGTAGATTTGTTATGTACCCCATAACTGGGTTGACAGACCAGCAGAAATAGAAGAATCCATTGGAGTCTGGTCGTACCGAAAACTAAAGGTGTTTATTAGTAAAATAAGCAAAACAGTATCAATAATACAAATATACATATAAAACAGGTTAGCATTAATAAACATAGAAGTGTAGGAATAATAATCAACAATAAGAAACAAGCTCTATCAATGTCTAGGGGTAAATGAATTGTCATAGAAGAATATAAAGTACACGGGACTGTTAGATTAAACACTGCATCCTGGTTCCATCCAGACTGTACAAACCCGACTGGACACGAGTGTGAATCTGACCACATAAACTGTGGAAGTAATATTGATTTAATGATATTATAGGGAATAAATGGCAGGCACTGTAGCGTAGTGGTTAGTGCAAAGTTATTCCAGCTCTGAGTGTCAGATTTCAAGTTCAATTCCAGGGCTGTATGTAAGGACCACAGTCTAACGATGTAGCAGTTCGTAAGTTAGTTGGACATTGAAAATTGTCGTGTTATTAGACTAGTGTCAAAAAGTTTTGGGTTGCTGCTCAGTGTGGCTCGTTGGGCTGGAAGGGCCTGTTCTGTACTGTATCTCTAAATAAAATAAAATAAAGCTTGGATCGGAGTGGTGCCCAGTATTGTCAGAAAGATGCACACGAGACCCTCGTGAGCCACTGACCCTGTCTGACCTGTCTGTGACTGCAGACTCAGGTCTGCCCCCTGCTGGACTCACATGTCACACTGTTGTTATGAAACCATCACATTTTCTCTCGAGCAAACAAGAGGAAATCTGCAGATGCTGGAAATTCAAACAACAACACACACAGAATGCTGGTAGAACACAGTAGGCCAGGCAGCATCTATTGGGAGAAGCGATGTCAACGTTTCGGGCCAAGACCCTTCGTCAGGACTGACATTTTCTCTCTCTCTTTATTCTCTCTCTCACAATCATTCCTTGCCCTCTGGTGCTCCACTCCCCCTTTCTTTCTCCCTAGGCCTCCTGTCCCATGATCCTTTCCCTTTTCCAGCTGTGTTTCCAATCAACTTTCCAGCTCTCAGCTTCATCCCTCCTCCTCCTGTCTTCTCCTGTCATTTTGGGTCTCCCCCGCCTATGCCCACTTTCAAATCTCTTACTACTTCTTCTTTCAGTTAGTCCTGACGAAGTGTCCCAGCCCGAAATGTCGACTGTACTTCTTCCTGTGGATACTGCCTGACCTGCTGCATTCCACCAGCATTTTGTGTGTGTTGCTTGAATTTCCAGCATCTGCAGATTTCCGCGTGTTTACGTTGAATCATTTTTGGATTGAGCCCGGACACACCAACCAGCATTGACCTCAGTCGAGATTTCACCAGCACCTCCTCATTTGTAATGTGATATGTTCCAAAATGTCATTTCCTGAACTTATTTTCCTCAATTCCTTGGTTTCTGTGCCCTTCTCCCTGGGAAATACAGATGAGAAATATTCACTTAAAGCCACTTCCCTCCACAGTGGCTTCAGATTGTTCCTTAAAGAAACCAATTGCTAGGAACTTTCAGACTATTCTAGTGGTGTTTAGTATTGTGGCCTTCCGAAGATTTACAGAAATATTCCTGTGTAGGCCTGATTTTTTTAGTGCTATGATGTGGTGACTTAAGGATGATACCAGTTGTAGATATTACTATTGGGACAATATATTATTATTATTTTTAATAATAATAATACTCCAAAGCCAAAAACAAGCAGTTGGAGGAACTCAGCAGGTCAGGAAGGGTGTGCAGAAACAAAGAGATGGTCAAAATTTCAGGTGGAGACCCTGCATCAGATTCCTGCCCCTCTAGTCTCTTGTGAGACCAAGTGAGACCTCACCAAAGTTTCTGTAGCTGCAACAGGACTTGCCAACTTCCACGCTCAATGCCCTGACTGGTGAAGACAAGCTTGTCCTACTCCTCCATGACCATACTCTGCACTTGTGTTGCTACTTGACGGAGCTGTGCTCTTGGACTTTAATATCCCTCTGTCATCAATGTTCCCAGGGACCTTCCATCTGCTCTATAATTTTCCCTTAGACTTAACCTTCCAAAAGGTATCCTCGCTCACTGCTTCAGGTTAAACACCATCAGCCATTTCGCCATCCAGATCTCTAACTGATTTATGTCCTACTGTATCCTTCAACAGCCATATTCACTATCCACAACTCCACCAAATTTGTGCCAATTCAAGTGTACAGGCCACACATATCACTCAACAACAGAGTTACCAACACTGAACTCTGTGAAATATCTCTGATCACAGACCTCCAGGCAGAATAAGACTCCTCCACCATAGACCTCTGTCTTCTGTGGCCAAGTCAATTGTGAATCCAATCTACATTCCTCTTTTGTAATATGGATACGTTCCAAGACATAACAACTCATTTGTCTTAATTCCCAACTCCCATACCTGTCCCCATGTAAAATACATAAACGGACTCTCCCATCTCCTGTGACTCCAGATATCAACGACTGCATTGATCCTGAATGGGCTGACACCCCGGATCAGGACTGAGAGTGGAATGTGGGTGATGGGGTGGTGGAGGAGGGTTTGTGGCAAAGGGGACAAAGATCTTCTGTTTCCATCTGCATTAACAGTTCATCCACACACTTCTCACCATGGCCCATCTGCCATTCTTCTCTTTCCTAATGGTTCCCATTATCACCTCCTTCACTGACAAGATTCCTTCACACTCTCCTTGCTCCATCTCCCTCTCATTTTATCCTCTGTATCTGTCTCCCAACTCCAGCCCACACCCCACCCCTCCCCTACCTGGAACAAACTGCCTGTCATCCCTCCTCTGTCCACAGTCACCTCAGACTCCTGTCTCATCACTCCCCTTCTCCTCTGTGTACCGGCCATCTCCCCTCTCCACTCTCAGTCCTGATGTAGGGGTTCGATCTGAAATGTCAACAGTTCCTTTTCTCCCACAGATACTGCTCGACCCACTGAGTTCCTCCAGCAGATTGTGTGAGGCCTGATAACTGGATATATTCAAGGTGGGGTTAGAGAGACTTTTGAAAGATTGAGAGATTGAGGTTTTGGGGATCTGGTACAGAAGAGGAATTGATGCCGGTATCGATCAGTCACTGTCACATTGAATGAAGGGCCTATTCCTGTGTCGTACTGTTCCATGTTCTCTGTTCAGACGAATGAGAGGATATTGCAGGGAAACACAAAATTCTTCCCGGGTTCTATAGACAGGACGCAGGGAGGATGTTTCCCTTGTCTGAGGAGTCGAGGGTCAGGGGTCACTGCCTCAGGATGTGAGAACCTTCAGAGAATGGAGTAGCTTTGGAATTCTCTGCACCGGAGGCTGTGGGGTCTTAGTCATTCAGTTCATTTAAAGTCACAGAGTCATCGTCTAACTGCACAGAAACAGGCCCTTCCACCCATCAACTCTGTGCTAAACTATTTACCCATCGACACTCACTCCATTGGCTGACATTAGGTCAGTCTCCTTCTGTGGCTTGTCTATCGAAGTGTCTGTCTGAGTGTCTCTGAAACGCAGTGATTGTATCTGATTCCATCACCTCCTCTGGCAGCAAGTTCCAACATCAGCCACTCATTCTTCAAATAAACCCACCTTTAAACTCTTTCCTCTCACCTCAGACATGTGTCCTCTTTTATTTGATCCCCTTCTTCTGGGAAGAAAATGTCAACCATCTGCTCAATCCATGCCCCTCATAACCTCATATATTTCTGACAGATCACCCATCAGCCCATTTACCAGCATTTGGCCGATACCTTTCTCAACCTTCCCTGTCCCAAGCCTCAACTCCTCTTCTGTGGCAGTTCCACAGGGTCCTCAATTCTCCCGTGTTACAGAAGATGATTGACCTCATTTTCAACCACATTATAGAAACAAATGTGCTGCAGGTCTGAAAATGCAGAAAGGTCGATAAATCCCCAGGCCCTGATCAAGTGTATCGCAGGACATTGTGGGAAGCTCAGGAAGAAATTATTGGCCCCCATTTGGAGATGTTTGTTCTGATCCCCCAACATCGGGAATGTGTTTCCTGCTTCTAGTGTGTCCAATCCCTTAATAATCTTTTATGTTTCAATCAGATCCCCTCTTATCCTTCTAAATTCCATTGTATACAAGCCCAGTCACTCCAATCTTTCAACATATGACAGTCCTGCCATCCCAGGAATTAACCTCATGAACCTACGCTGCACTGCCTCAATAGCAAGAATCTCCTTCATCAAATTTGGAGACCAAAACTGCACACTATACTCCAGGTGAGGTCTCACCAGGGCCCTGTACAACTGCAGAAGGACCTCTTTGCTCCTATACTCAACTCCCTTTGTTATGAAGGCCATCATGCCATTAGCTTTCTTCACTGCCTGCTGTACCTGCATGCTTACCTTCAGTGACTGATGAACAAGGACACCTAGGTCTCGTTGTACTTCCCCTTTTCCTAACCTGACACCATTCAGATAGTAATCTGCTTTCCTGTTCTTGCCACCAAAGTGGATATCCTCACATTTATCCACATTAAACTGCATCTGCCATGCATCTGCCCACTCACCCAAACTGTCCAAGTCACCATGCATTCTCATAACATCCTCCTGACATTTCACACTGCCACCCAGCTTTGTGTCATCTGCAAATTTGCTGATGTTACTTCTAATCGCTTCATCTAAATCACTAATGTATATTGTAAATAGCTGCGGTCCCAGCACCGAACCTTGCGATACCCCACTAGTCACAGCCTGCCATTCTGAAAGGGTAAACCCTGCTCTTTGCTTCCTGTCTGCCAACCAATTTTCTATCCATGTCAGTACCCTACCCCCAATACCATATCCTCTAATTTTGCCTACTAATCTCCTCTGTGGGACCTTATCAAAGGCTTTCTGAAAGTCCAGGTACACTGCATCCACTGGCTCTCCCTTGTGCATTTTCATAGTTACATCCTCAAAAAATTCCAGAAGATTATTCAAGTATGATTTCCCCTTCGTAAATCCATGCTGACTGGGACCTATCCTGTTACTGCTATCTAAATGTGCCACTATTTCATCTTTTATAATTGACTCCAGCATCTTCCCCACCACTGATGTCAGGCTAACTGGTCTATAATTCCCTGTTTTTTTCTTTCCCTCCTTTCTTAAAAAGTGGGATAATATTAGCTACCCTCCAAGCCACAGGAACTTATCCTGAATCTATAGAACATTGGAAAATGATTACCAATTTCCAATTACCAAAATCCACGATTTCTAGAGCCACCTCCTTATGTACCCTGGGATGCAGACCATCAGTACCTAGGGATTTATCAGCCTTCAGTCCAATCAGTCTACACAACACCATTGTCTGCCTAATGTGAATTTCCTTCAGTTCCTCTGTTACCCGAGGTCCTCTGGCCACTATTACATCTGGGAGATTGTTTGTGTCTTCCCTAGTGAAGATAGATCCAAAGTACCTGTTCAACTCGTCTGCCATTTCCTTGTTCCCCATAATAAACACACCCATTTCTGTCTTCAAGGGCCCAACTTTGGCCTAAACTGTTTTTTCCCTCTTCACATACCTAAAGCTTTTACTATACTCCTTTATATCCTTGGCTAGCCTACATGCGTATCTCATCTTTTCTCCTCGTGTTGCCTTTTTAGTTATCTTCTAATGCTCTTTAGAAGTTTCCCAATCCTCTGGCTTCCTGCTCATCTTTGCTATGTTATACTTCTCTTTTATTTTTATACTGTCCTTGACTTCCCTTGTCAGCCACAGTTGCCCCCTACTCCCCTTAGAATCTTTCTTCCTCTTTGGAATGAGCTGATCCTTCACCTCGAGAAAATCTGCAGATGCTGAAAATTCAAGCAACACACACAAAATGCTGGTGGAACACAGCAGGCCAGGCAGCATCTATAAGGAGAAGCACTGTCGACGTTTTGGGCCGAGGCCCTTCGGCAGGACGAAGGATTGCACCAGCATTTTGTGTGTGTTGTTTGATCCTGCACCTTCTGTATTATTCCCAGAAATACCTGCCATTGTTGTTCCCTGCTAGTGTATCCTTCCAGTCAACTTTGGCCAGCTCCTCTCTCATGGCTCCATAGTCCCCTTTGTAATACTGACACTTCTGATTTTCCCTTCTCCCTCTCAAATTGTAGATTAAAACTTATCATATTATGGTCACTACCTCCTTTACCTTCAGTTCCCTTATCAAGTTCATTACACAACACTAAATTGAGAATTGCCTTCTCCCTGGTAGGTTACCTCCCTGGTCACCTAGCCCTCTATTTTTCTAAGCTCCATGTACCTTTCCAGGAGGCTCTTAAAAGACCCTATCGTATCCGCCTCCAACACCCTCACCAGCAACCCATTCTATGCACTCACCACTCTCTGCAGAAAATACACCTTACTCCTGACACCTCCTCTGTACCTACGTCTAAGCACCTTAAAACTGTGCCCTCTTGTGTTAGTCATTTCAGCCCTGGGAAAAAGCCTCTGACTATCCACACGATCAATGCCTCTCATCAGCTTATACACCACTATCAGTTAACCTTTCAGTCTCCGTCGCTCCAAGGAGAAAAGGACTAATTCACTCAACCTATTCTCAAAGGACATGCTCCCCAATCCAGGCAACATCCTTTCTATGGTTTCCACATCCTTCCTGTAATGAGGCGACCAGAACTGAGCACAGTACTCCAAGTGGGTTCTGACCAGGGCCCTATATAGCTGCAACATTACCTCTCAGCTTCTAAACTCAATCCCACAATTGATGAAGGCCAATGTACCGTATGCCTTCTTAACCACAGAGTCAACCTGTGTAGCAGCTTTGAGTGTCCAGTGGACTTGAACCCCAAGATCCCTCTGACCCTCCACATTGCTAAGAGTCTTGCCATTAATGCTATATTCTGCCATCATATTTGACCTACCAAAATGAACCACCTCACACTTATCTGGGTTGAACTCCATGTGCCACTTCTCAGCCCAGTTTTACATCCTATCAATGTCCCACTGTAACTTCTGACAGCTCTCCTCACAATTCACAACATCCCCAATCTTTGTGTCATCAACAGATATACTAACCAATCCCTCCACTTCCTCATCCGGGTCATTTATAAAAATCACGAAGAGAAGGGGATCCCTGAGGCACACCACTGGTCACAGAACTCCTTGCAGAATATGACTTGCCTAAAACAACTCTTTGCCTTATGTGGGCAAAACAGTTCTGGATCCACAAAGCAATGTCCCCTTGGATCCCATGCCTCCTTACTTTCTCAGTAAACCTTGCATAGGGTATCTTATCAAATGCCTTGCTGAAATCCATATACATTACATCTACTAGTCTACCTTCATCAACGTGTTTAATCACAACCTCAAAAAAATTCCATTAGGCTCATAAGGCACGACCTGCCTTTGACAAAGCCATGCTGATGATTCCTAAGCATATTATTCGCTGCAAATGTTCATAAATCCTGCCTCTCAGGATCTCTCCTGTCAACTTACCAATCACCGAAGTAAGATTCACTGGTCTATAATTTCTTGGGCTATCTCTACTCCCTTTCTTGAATAAGAGAACAACATCTGCAACCCTCCAATCCTCTGGAATCTCTCCCAACCCCATTGATGATGCAAAGATCATCGCCAGAGGCTCAGTAATCTCCTCCCTTGTCTCCCACTGTAGTCTGGGGTACATCTTGTCTGGTCCCGGTGACTTCCCAACTTGATGCTTTCCAAAAGCTCCAGTACATCCTTTTTCTTAATATCTATATGCTCAAGCTTTTCAGTCTGCTGTAAGTCATCCCTACAATCACCAAGATCCTTTTCCGTAGTGAATACTGAAGCAAAGTATTAATTAAGTATCTCTATCTCCTCCGGTACAATACACACTTTTCCACTGTCACACTACATTGGTCCCATTCTCTCACATCTTATCTCTTGCTCTTCATGTACTCGTAGAATGCCTTGGGGTTTTCCTTAATCCTGTCTGCCAAGGCCTTCTCATGACCACTTCTGACTCTCCTAATTTCATTCTTAAATTCCTTTCTGCTAGCCTTATAATCTTCTAGATCTCTATCATTACCTAGTTTTGTCTCCAAAATGCTCCCCCCTCTGGAGAGATCTGACACCTGACCAGGTTCATTTCCTAATACCGATCAAGTACAGCCTCTCCTCTTGTAGGCTTATCTACATATCGTATCAAGAAACCTTCCTGAACAGACCTCACAAACTCCACCCCAGTTTAACCCCTTGCTCTAGGGAGATAACAATCAATATTTGGGAAATTAAAATCTTCCACCACGACAACCCTGTTGATTGCCTATATGATTTATATAAATTTACAACCCAATGTGATTTATAGGGAGGCAGCTTGTTCGGTTTTATTTTGGTGGGATTTCCTGCAGGTCAAGGCACTTAGAATCTGCAGTGGAGCATTCCAGACCACACAATGAGATGCATTTGGGGTTGAACTAGGAGAGATGCCTCTTGACCAGCAGAGTGAAAATTTGAGCCTTGCATAGGGGACTTTTGTAGTAAGCTGTGGGACGTCCCATTTGATGAATTTGGTTTTAATGAATTGCTGGGGATATACTAACAGAGATGGTGAATATTTTGGGTGGACAAGTAGGGAATAGGTGCGGGAGTATGGTCTTGTCAATTTGCAGATTATCCCAACAGTGGCCTGGCCAGGAGTACAAATTTGGAAATTTCCAGATGTGGAAATAGATTTGTCGTTACTGGGGGATAGACAGAGTCTTGTGAGAGGGTCTCTGGTCATTTACGGCAGCAGTATTTTCCCTTTTGCCTATTTTCACAGATGGTTCTACTGACTCAGTTAGTAATGGGTGGCTCTGGAATAAATATCCCCTGGATTAAGGTTGAGAAGGGTTGACAGGTGGATTATCTGTCGATACGGCAGAATTTATGGCCATTATCGTTAGTTTGCAATGAGAGGAACAAGTTAAACAAAAAGAGCTGTGATCTGCTCAGACGCTGCCTCGGAACTGCAGAGTTTGGAAACGAGGCGTTCAAGCAGACCAGATCTGTTGATGGAAGTGTACAACGATTTGTATGTTCTGGAGAGAGTGGGAATAGTAGTGAAGTTTTGTTGGGTCCCAGCACCTGGGTGTATCGGGTAATGAAAGGACAGATGTTAGAGCAAAGCCAGCACTTACTAAGTCAGAGGTAGATATTATAGTCAATTTCGGGAAGTATGAAGCCAAATCTTGTATTAGATTGTTGGGATGAGTAAAGGCCGAATTTGTGAGATAGCAGTGGGACTGGGAGGTGACATTATAATTTGGTTCCATCAGTCCAGGGAGGTTCCTGAAGTTGTCATAGCTGAGGGTGGTAGTGGGGATAAGCTCCAGTTACTTATAAAGCATTCCAAATGGCTTGTGTCTCTAATAGCCTCTGACAACCAAGTCCAACTCTTGGCCCGGCAGAACTGTTACCAATGCCGAAGGAAATGGCAAATGCGGACCACTGGCTCCTCAAAACCCGTTGCTTCAGGGAGGTGGGGCCCATCAGTATTGGACGGCCAGGAGAAGGAAAACTCTGATTTTTAACTCCCGCTGCCTTGTGGCCAAACCCACCCATGGGAGAGGCTTCGGGAGTGAACCCTGAAGAAGAAATCCAGAACCGGGTCCCTAGGGCAGTTTGATGTTTACAACCTCACTCTGGCAACCTCTGTGATGACACTGGTGCCAAGCTGTATCGGTGCTTGCCCTTCCCTTGGTCATCAGTGATGTGGAGAGGGGAACCCACTGCATGGGTAACAGCCGGTTCTCAGATCTTCCCACCCAGACTTGCACCCTGGAGAGGACACAGACCACCAGAGGCACAAACCCATAATCCCCTGGGATTGACGACTGTCTATGAGTTCAGGGGAGGCACCATTTGGGAAGGAATAAGAGGGAAAATGCGTGGTTGGCGAGATTGAGGTTAAGACACACAGATCTGCACTTCACTTTGGCATTTGTTGGTAAGTATGGGAATGAGATGTGTCATTTTTTAAGGTACCAGAAACAGTGGAACATGCATCATGTTGTGCCCCAGATATTCGGCATAACGTAGGAAGCTGTTTAATCAATTATTGGGTAGGTCTGAGGTCCCTAGGCTGCAGGATATTCTGCCACCTGAAGCAGGGATGGATAAGTCATGTCGGGCCCTGGTGAACTTTTTAATTTAAAGAGGTTTGGGGGTGGCAGGACCTGATCCCCGTGACAACTCCTATCATACTCCAGTAGGTGGCAGTAATGCACCGTCCTGATAGGTGCGAGCTGCCATTAGCGCAAAAGTCAGTGGATGAGGAAGGTTTGGTACTTCGTTATCAGCTGGACTCTGGATCCTTGTCTCAGTCTCGTATCGTGTATCGATTCTACTCTTGGACACTCCAGCACTCGGGTCCTTACCATCCTCGCCTCGGACTCTCATCACTATACGTGTACCATCAATAGGTACAGGTGAGGGGCCAGAAGACTGGAGGGTGGTTATTGTTGAACATTTATTTAAGATAGACTGTCGAGGAAAGCCTGGGAGGTACAGACTGGTGAGCCTCACGTCAGTGGTGGGTATATTGATGGAGGGGATTCTGAGAGTCAAGATCTATATTCATTTGGAAAGCCAAGGACGAATCAGGGATACCCAGCCTGGCTTTCTGAATGGATGAAGAAAGTGGATGATGGAAATGCAGTAGAGAAAATCTACATGGACTTTAGCGAGATATTTGACAAGGTACTTTATGGTAGAATATTCCAGAGAGTTAGATCACATGGGATACATTACAATCTGGCCAATAGGATACAGAATTGCGTGGGATGAGGCCTGGGTCCAGTGGTGTTCTGCAGGGATTGGTGTTTTATAAGGAGAGGCTGGATAGGCTGGGAATTTCACTGGAGCTGAGGAGGCTGCCAGAGGAAGAGTTGGGTGCTGTTTAGTACTTTTAAAGACATTTGAACTGGTCCGTGGGTAAGAAAGGGTTAAAGGAATACTGGGCAAATGGGACTAGCTCACTGAAGCAAGTTGCTCAGCACAAGTAAATTTGGCTAAAAAGCCTGCCTTACCTCCTCTTTAAATCCCTCCAGTGTTCACTCACCCCCTCCTCATCTGGATCCAGTGTTGCTCCACCCCTTCCTCACACCAGTTTCCACTGGCTTTCCCCCGTCTTTCTTTCCCTTCCTGAGTATAGAAGAGTAGATTATCATTTAAATGGAGAAAGATTGCAGCATGCTGCTGTGCAGAGGGACTTGGGAGTGCTTGTTCATGAATCACAAAAAGTTAGCTTGCAGGTTATTAAGAAGGCACACGGAATGGTGGCTGGAGGGATTAATTTCACGAGCAGGGAGGTCATACTGCCACTATACAGGGTACTGGTGAGGCTGCACCTGTGCAGTTCTGGTCTCCATACTTGAGGAAGGATATACTGGCTTTGGAGGCAGAGCAGAGGAGGTTCACCAGGTTGATTCCAGGGATGAAGGAGTTAACCTATGAGGAGAGATTGAGTCGCCTGGGACTATACTCATTGAAGTTCAGAAGAATGAGAGGGGATCTTAGAGAAACATACAAAATTTTGAACGGGATAGATAAGATAGAATTAGGAAAGTTGTTTCCATTGGTAAGTGAGATTAGAACTAAGGGACATTGCTTCAAGATAAAAGGGAAGAAGATTTAGGATGGATATGAGGATAAACAGATCCGGGAAAACTCTGCTCACCATCCCAGAGGAAAAACCTCGAGAATCTTTTAGTTCTCCATCCGCTGTTAAACCCCCGGGAAAAGTTCCAGTCGGCCAACTGCGTGCGCCTGATTCCCAGCAGCCTCTCCCCCGGTCCCCGGGGCCGCGCAGCCCGAGTCTCCGCCCGATCCCGGGGACGCGCTGCCCGAGTCTCCCCCGATCCCCGGGGCCGCGCTGCCCGAGTCTCCCCCCGATCCCCGGGGACTCTCTAATTCTCTGCTTCTCCCCCCAGTCTCTGTCACCCTGGATGTGGAAACGGCGAATCCATGGCTCGAGGTGTCTGAGGATCGGAAGAGTGTGAGATGGACCGAGACCTGGAGGGATCTCCCTGACACCGGGAAGAGATTCACATACTGGCCTTGTGTGCTGGGATCGGAGGGATTCACATCGGGGAGACATTACTGGGAGGTGGAGGTGACGGGGAATCGGTGGTGGAGTCTGGGAGTCGCCGCAGAGTCTGTGGACAGGAAGGGAGATGTCACACTGAGACCGGAGACCGGGTTCTGGTTCATCGGGCGGCGTGATGACGAGATGTGGGTTTACACCTCCCCTGTATCCCGTCTCTCTGCCGGTCCCATCCCCGGGAGGGTGGGAGTTTATCTCAGTTACGAGTACGGGACAGTTTCATTTTACAACAGGGAGACCAAGTCCCATCTGCACACCTTCACTGGGAATAAATTCACGGAGAAACTTTATCCTGTATTCGCGATTGGATATGAAAACGAGTGGCTGAGAATTTGCTCCGGTTCCGCTGCGGGTCTGTAAACTTGTCGGGTCCGGGACCGGCGTCGAGTAAGTCAGTGGAAATATAAATGTGCGGAGCGTGAAATAAACACGATGTGAGAATTATTGATCCATTAATTTTAACTCGTTCACCGCATCCGTCAACGGAACGGAAACACTGCGGATTCAGCAGCAGCCGCGGGCGGCGGGTCCTGAGCTCCCCGGCTCCCCCGGGTGCTAAAGTCCACCGGGACTGACAGGGTAACTGGGGCTGGGACTGGGTGGTGGTGCTGACTGGAAGGGCGAGGTCAGGGTGAATCTTGGTAACACGGGACATGTGGTGGTGGTAACACACAAAACACCGGAGACTCCCAGCGTGTCAGGTAACATCTCAACAACAGTTATATCACTTTGGATACTGTTGGGGGGATGACCTGGCAGAGGAAAGTCTCCGCGTAGGGTCTCTGGCACTGAGTCTGCCTCTGAGACTCAGAAGGGAAACCGAGAGAAGACCTACGCTGTGTGATAGGGGGTTCATCAGTTCAGAGACCCGAGAGGAGGATCTGTGGGCGAGAATGAGATCCCCGGATGGTATGTGTCGTGGTTTTTCGTGCCTCACAAATGACCAGGAGACGCAGAAGATTCTTCAAGAAGAGTTGAACTTTAAATTGCAAATCAAAGCTGAGACAGTCATTGAGCTAGTCGCTGATGGCCCGCCGATTTCTGGACACAGCATTTTTTATAGTATTTGTCCAGTTGTATTGGCATATGTAATCGATCTATAGTTGCGTATTACACCGACTACACGTACATCATGTCCCTATTGTTCCTATCAATTGGTTTAATCATGTTCTAATCTACATCTCTTAGCTACCTCTGATTAACATACCATTGTCTTCTACATTCCTAAGACTTCAGTCTCCTACCAAATTGGGTACATGCATAGCAAATAATAAACTCAGAATTGAGCAATGTTCTAATCTACATTTCTTTAGCTACCTCTCATTAATACACCATTGTCTTCTACATTCTTAAGATTTTATACTCCATAATATTTTTATACTCCAATATAAATACTCCCTTTGAGACCCAGAGGGAATCATACTGAGAAAGAAGACTAAGAGTCCGTGCACAAAAGCCCCAATAAACTCAAGCATTTATTCCCAAATCTCGGGTAAACTATAATTTTCTGCACCAAGACCATCAAAGTAATCTCTCCCTGCTACCCTGGGCTGCTGAGCCAAAAACCTGTCCCCTTGTACCTGAGACAGGGAAAAAGACTCAGAAGCCCTTACAATCCACTCCCACACTGTCGTTTTGCTCTTGTTCATCCTGCAGGTGTTGTAGGCTGTAACGATACATTTTCGGTGTTACTTTCTCCAGTAAGCTTGCTTCAGTAATTGCCAGGAGCATCGGAAATTGTTTGGTTGCAGCACGCACTACAAGAGATTTGAGACAAGGAAGAAAACAGCATAGCTCAACAATACAATACTGACAGTTATTGCTATTTTAGTCAGCCATGCTCCCCATCCTCCAAGCCTACTTTCTAACCAATCAAAAAACTGATGTTCAAATCCTGCATTCTGTTTGACCTCCGTCCGCAGATACTTTAATTTATTCATTGCCTTAGTAAATGATCCTTCTGGGCTAGTATTGTTCGGTATGAAAGTGCAGCATTGTTCTCCAAACATTACACGCACACCCTTTTTCCGCCAAAAGCCAATCCAGGACCTGTCTGTTTTGCCACTCCATCCTGCTAGTTGCATCCAGCTGTTACCCTAAGGCCTCCAGTGCATCATCGGTGTAGTTGATGAATCTCTGCTGATTATAGTATATATAGTTTATCCACTCAACATTTTTGCATACCGCTATCACAGGTATGATAGCTTCCCAGTGAGCTCTCATGCGGTGACAGGCATGTCATTTGATTAGTTTGCATGCGGTAACTCATCAATGCTAACGGTAAAGCATCGACCCAATTAAGTTTAGTGTCTGCACAAATTTTGTTTAGTTTGGCTTTTAGGGTTCCATTAATTCTCTCTACCATGCCCTGCGACCAAGGGTAGTATACACATCCAAATCTTTGCTTTATCCTCAGCGTCTGTAGTACCAGTTTGACCTCTACTTTCTGGATAAAAGCTGAACCATTGTCTGAGCTAACTTCTGTAGGTATTCCAAACCTTGGGATAACTTCATTTGTCAGAAATTTTACCATCGTCTTTGCCCCTTGATCTTTTGAAGGTACCGCCTCCACCCATCTGCTAAATCGATCAATTACTACCAGCATGTATCTTTTCCCTCTCACTGTCTTTATCATGTCTACGTAATCGATCACTAGATGTTTAAATGGTCCTTCAGGTACAGGAATGTGGCCTTACGGGGTTGTAATTCCCTTCTGAATATTATTCTGTTCGCATACCTCGCACTGTGACAAGAAAAAGTCCACTGAAGCCTGCAAATAAGGTGACCAAAAACCATCCTTTATTTTCTTTATCACTTCCCCCCCTTGCACAATGGTCCATCCCATGCGCTTCTGAAATCAGAATCGTCAGGAGAGGGGTGGGCGCTACCAACAAACTGTCTTCCGTGCTCCACAAGCCTTCTGCGTTCTGCTTGGCCCCCTTCGTCTCCACATTGTCTGTTCTGCCAAAGTTGCCTTACCTTGTATTTCAATTAGGTCCTCTACCTCAGGTTCTGGAGTTAGGCTTACCTGGGGGGCAATGACAGCTGACATACACCCAGACACTTCTCCGGCTGCCTCGTCCGCAGCTTGATTTCCCTTTGTTATTACATCATTTCCCTTTTTATGTGCCTGGCATTTTACTATAGCCAATGCTTTAGGTTTCATTATGGCTTTTATTAAGTCTAGAATTTGCTGACAATGTTGTATGGGATCTCCACTACTTTTTTTAAAACCTCTCTGCTTCCACACTGCCCCGAACAAATGGCAAACTCCATGAGCATATGCCGAATCAGTACAGATGTCTACTTTCTCACCTTCCATCATCACACGCAGCTGTCAGGGCTTTGATTTCCGCTAGTTGGGCGGAACACGGTCGGGGACAGGATTCCATCCTAATAATCATATAGCTTGACTGCTCCTGCTGCACTACTGAGAACCCTGCATGATTTCCATCATAATCCCTATAACAAGAGCCATCTACAAACAGAACCTTTTTATCTGCATCCTCTAGTGGTTCTGACCGTAAATCTGCTCTTAATTTGGCAAATGCCATCGTCTTCCCTACACAATCATGGGGTTCTCCTTCATAGTCTAATGGGACACAATCGGCTATATTACTGGTAGTGCATCTCTGTATAGTTATATCTGGAAATGTCAATAGCATCTGATATGCTGCTATCTTGGCTGGCGTCAACACAAATTTCCCTCTTTCCAGCAACTCTGCTACTTTGTGGTCTGTGTACAGAGTCACGGGATAGCGCAGGGTTACAGATGATGCCTTTTCATATGCATAGTACAGTGCCACCAATCCCTGATAACAGGGTGGATACCCCTGAGCCACCTCATCTAGTCTCGTACTGTAGTATGCTATCAGCTGCTTTAACATAACATAACCCTCTTGTCAGTTGGATACATACAAATTAAAAACCTTCTCGTAGTCAGGCAAAGCTAATGCTGGTGCTGACTGCAATTCCCGCTTAATAGTATTGAAAGCTGTCTCCGCCGCTTGATTCCACTGTAAGCCGTTTTTCAAATTTGTATGTCCTGCTTCTTTCATTATCTTTCTTAAAGGTGCCACAATCTCAGCATATTCTCCTATCCAATCTGAGCTGTACCCTGCCATTCCCAAAAATGTCATCATCTGCCCTACAGTCTGGGGTTTGGGGGCCTTAGTTATTGCCTCAATCTGATCTGGTGCTATCGCCTTCACTCCCTTGGATATTACCCTGCCTAAGTATTCCACTTGTTGCGTGCAAAATTGCAGTTTCTTTCTGGATACTTTATGTCCTCCGTGCGCTAGCTTCTCTAACAGAGTTATAGTGTCCTGCTCACACTGTTCCTTGCTGTGGGAGCAAATCAACAGGTCATCCACATACTGTAACAATGTACTTGCCAATGGCATACCCTCTAGGTCTGCCTTCAACACTTGATTAAAAACGTGTGGTGAATGTTAACATTCTTGCGGCATTCTGGTATAGGTATACTGAGCACCTCTGTAAGTAAATGCAAACAGATACTGACACTGGTGGGCTAGAGGAATGCTGAAGAAAGCCGAACACAAATCAATCACTGAAAAGTAACTTGCTTCTGGTGGAACATTAGTCAAAAGCGTTTGTGGGTTGGGGACTACCGCTGGCAAATCATGCACCAATCTCCACTTAGATTTATCTGCTTTTAAAATCAGCAGAAACGGGGTATTGCATGGACTGTTTGTTCTTTTAAGCACTCCTATTTCAAGCAACCCCTGCACTGTCGACGCTATTCCCTCTTCTGCTTCTTAGAGGGTATTGTGGTCTCCTGGGTGGAATTGCTCCCCTTTTCAGCCTTATTTCCACCGGACACGCTGTTTTTATTTTCCCTACGTCCGTGTCATGCTGTGACCACAGAATAGACGGCAACTCATCTAACCTTCTATCTTTCTGCTGACTTCTCTCCTTTCCCAGCAAGGGCAGGTGTGGTTGGGGAGTTATTTCGACCTCTCTCACTGTCCCTACCATATCTACACTTACCATATTTTAATGCAATTGTTGTCTTCTGATATCCACACTCCTGGCGTGATTTTCCTCCACACTGTTACGGTTTCAACACTCTTAACTAAGGGTCCTAAGTCTTTAGACTGATATCCCTTATTTACCAATAACGTTACGTGGGGCGCAGCCTCCGGTATCCTGTACCATTTTTCTAAAAAGGTGTTCCATTTAACTTGTAAAGCTGCCCCTTGCTTTCCAATTATCACAGCCTCCCCTTCCAGGTGCTGCTGGGTACATGCCTCTAGTGCCATTTCTCCTCTAACTCCCTGTTCTGAGTCTCGTCAAAAATTACTGTACAATGTAGCTCAGATTTGGGCATTACAGCCCTGGGTAATATAGCCTGCACGCCCGTTTCTCCCAGGTTTCCTGGATCTGATCTGCAATATCTCCTATCCAAAAGACATTAGCCTTCTTGTCTTCTCGCACTATCAATTGAGCTCTGCTCTTCCCACACTCAGCCCATTTCTGGTGCATTCTAATTTTAATTCCAGTTTCGATAAGGCATTTCTGCCTAACAAATTAATTGGAGTTCCTTTAAATACTAGCACCGGCAAAACAATTTTTTTATTTCCCATTCTCAACCGCACTGGAGCCGCTCAATGTGTCAACTGTGTTTTCCCCGAGAACCCTACGTCTTAATAAACTTTCCTGATATGGGAAGGCGAAGGGCATACTGTGGCTGTACGCAAGTGTATGTGGCTCCAGTATCTATCATCATTGGTGTCAGTTGCCCTTCTAACATAACCTGAACAATGGGTTCCTCACCTGCCTCCCTTGTTATCATTGGGTAATGTCCCTTCAAGTTCTCGGGGCACCCCTAATACCTCGCATAGGGGTTCACAGGTCCGCTTGGGCCTGTGGGGGCTGGTCCTTGGCTAAACTTTAGTTCCCTTCTTATCGGTTCCTGCTAGTGTGTGACAGGCCATGGTGTAAACGGACAATCTCTTCTCATGTGACCTAGCTGATTACATCCCCAGCACAATCTCTCTACCTCTCTTTCCCCCTGTTTCCTCACTGGTCCCCTCTGCCCATAGCTCCTCTGTCCCCCTCCTTGGGACTTCCAGTCCTGTCTGGGCTGTTTGAATTTAGTCTGTTCCTGATGGGGCATTTGTGGGAATGCTCCCTCAAAGACAATTATTGGCATGGGATTTTCCAGCCCCTGTCTTACAGTATGATCGGTCCCTCCATATATAACAGTGCTTTGTCCTGTTCAATGGCTGTACTCGAACTGGTGGTTGCTGGCAGCATCTTTTTGTTTTTCTCTTTTTCCTTCTTTTTGAGTTCTTCGAGCTGCATTTGTATCAACTTTCCTTGCACCTCTTCCTGCTGCTCAGCCAACCTTCGTTTATCTTTCAGGTATTTCTCAACCGCATGGACTACGTGGTCTCTAAATTCTTGTGGGGTCATTAACGTCAGCCCATCCATTTCCTCCAGTTTAGATTTTACTTGTGGAGGCATTGCATTCAAAATGCTATGTCGGAACAGTGAGGTCATAAATAAGTTATTCTCCACCTCTTGCTCAGTCTCCAGTCTCCACCTTTTTAACTGGTTTTCTACGTAGGCTGCTGGGTTTTCAGTGTCTCCCAGTGGATCCCCTTTTAAGGCCTTAGGGTCCACTTTGGGTGGATAAAGCTTCCTGAGGGCCTGCCATACCCTCTGCCTCACTCTGTCAAACCCGTCTCCATCAGTTCTTGGGTCGTTTGAGGTTACTATGCCAGCCATTTCCATTAGTTCATTAAATTTGGAGGTTCCCATCAACCTTATCAACAGTGCCTTCAATCTCCCATAGCCAATAATCGTCCCGCTGTATCTTCTTCAAAGGCTCTAATCCATTTCCCTGCTCCTTCATGTAGATTGGGCAGAGTGTTTTTCAGCCCTTCTAGGTCCTGGGATCCCCAAGGGATATACTGCACTTGTCCTGATCCTTTAACTAACAACGACATCATTCTTCCTCCTTCTTCCCACCTGCCCTGGCTCTCCTCCTCACCTGACTCCCCACCTGTCTCAGGGTATGTCTTTACTGCCTCCCACACAAATGTCTCCGGGATCCTGCTCTTCCCTCAGTCTCCCTGTGGAGTCCTTCCTTTGTCTTGATTCAATACTTGGTCGGCCCCTGGAGTGTTTTTCACCTCTCTCCTGGCAATCTCCTCTCAGTAACTTATCTGGCTCTCTCTCTACTTCCGCAAGTCGCTCCCCTACTGCCTCCTTCTCCTCTTCTGGGTTTCTGCCTCCTGCCTCTTCCCCACAAATTCTCGCATCCTCTCTCTCTCCACTTAACTCTTGCTCCTCCAATGAGTCACCTTCTCTTTCTTTCTGTCCATGTCTGTACACCTGTGGCAGGGACTCCTGATCCTTACTTGTGCTTGATTCCCTTCTCTCTTGTGTTTCTCCAAGACTCTCATCTCCTATCTTTTTCCACTTCCTCTTGAATGCCTCAGCTCCTCCTGCCCTGATGAGCCACTTTCTTTTCTAGTCTGTTTATTTCTATAGTATAACCGATACTCCTCATACTCATTTTCCTCTCTTAAGTATTTCATCCGGTCAATCTCTTCTCCCATTTCTCTCTGTACCTGTTCTATCTTCATCCTTTCTGCCTGTATCTCCTTCCATATCATCGGTTTTTCCTTCTCGTATTGTTTTTTCTCCTCCTCATTATCCCAAACTTGTACTTCTCCCTGCATGTTTACTGTCCCCGTCAGCAGGGGGCACTGCTTAGGGGTTCCTTCCTCATTATAGGGAGGGGGCCTTTCTGTTTCTGTCGCATCCGGGTACGGAGCTGAAGCCAGTTTCTCACTGTACCTTCCTCTCTCTCTAACAGACTGTTTCTCCAGCACCTTAGTGTCTTCCTCGCTAGTAATCAATATTCTACCTGTCCTCCTCAGCCTTTCTCCCTCCGTTCTGAAGAGTTTTAGCATTTCCATTTCTCGTTCTCTTTTTTGCTCTCTTTTCTTAGATTTATCTTTTGGTTTGTAATTTTTAACTAGTCCCTCCATTTCTTCACACAAACTTACATCAAACGTTCCTTCTCTTGGCCACTTTGTGACCAGGTTATTGGTTCTTTTTTCCCATTTTTGTGATCTCATTATTAATTAACGGGAACTTTTTGCCCAGAATCTCTACTGCCGTTCCTTTACCTGTCATGTTATTCTCTCTCTTTAAGGTATATCAGAGAATCACAGTTTGTTTACTGGATAATATTACTTACTCTAATTCTACACCTAGTGGACTTTTTCTACACTAAATTCACTCTAATTCTACACACCATGTGGACTTTTTCTACACTAAATTCACTCTAGTTCTACACACCATGTGGACTTTTTCTTCCCAGGTTAACACCACATGGACTTTTTCTTCCTAGTCTAACACCATGTGGACTTCTTCCTATAACACCATGTGGACTTTTTCTTAACTAAACTTACTCTAATTCTATGCCTAGTCTATTGTCTATCGACCAGCGTTTTAAACTATAAATTGGACTGTCCTTGTTTCCTATTCTGTTCTGCCCATGCAGACCTCTATTCAGAGCGGTATCCACAGAACTTTCTCTTTGCACCTCGCCCGTTCAGACCCTTATCTCTTAAGGCGGTATCCACGAGGATTTTCTACTCTAAACACCTCGCCCGTTCAGACCCTTATCTCTTAAGGCGGTATCCACGAGGATTTTCTATTCTACTTTCCCTGCCAGTTCAGCCCTTCATTTCATACGAAGCGGTACCCACAGGGATTTGCCAACACCACGTGGACTTTTTCTTAACTTCTTATTAACTTATTTGTACTTACCTTCACTGCAGTGTTCTTGATCAATCCTCTGAGCCTCCTCTGTTAACCCCCAATTCTGCCAGATTCTTTGGACCGGAGAGACCCTTCGGCAGTGGTTCCAAACTTCTGAGACTCCAAGACCTCCCCAAAGCCAACAGAATTCTTAGCCCAAATTGTCGCAAAAGCGCTTACTTTTTGTTTGGGTGCACCCTTAATTCTGTTAGCCTTGTGGGGGTCCCTGGAGGACTGGGAAGCATTCCCAATCTGCCGTTTCCTTTCCGTGGGTCTCTATCTGGTCCTGCCGCGGTCGCCAATTATGTCGTGGTTTTTCGTGCCTCACAAATGACCAGGAGACGCAGAAGATTCTTCAAGAAGGGTTAAACTTTAAATTGCAAATCAAAGCTGAGACAGTCATTGAGCTTGTCGCTGATTGCCCACCGATCTCTGGACACAGCATTTTTTATAGTATTTGTCCAGTTGTATTAGCATATGTAATCGATCTATAGTTGCGTATTACACCTACTACACGTACATCATGTCCCTATTGTTCCTATCAATTGGTTTAATCATGTTCTAATCTACATCTCTTAGCTACCTCTCATTAACATACCATTGACTTCTACATTTTTAAGACTTCAGTCTCCTACCAAATTGGGTGCATGCATAGCAAATAATAAACTCAGAACTGAGCAATGTTCTAATCTACATTTCTTTAGCTACCTCTCATTAACACACCATTGTCTTCTACATTCTTAAGATTTCATTCTACTAAATTGAGTATATGCATAGCAAACTGACTAGTTACACAGCAAATGATACAAGTTTTATACTCCATAATATTTTTATACTCCAATATATGTTGCCTCTCGGTGTCAGGGACCAGGACATCTCACACCGAGTCGTCAGCATTCTTCAGTGAGATGGTGAACACGCAGATGTCGTGGTCCACATAGGTACCAATGATACGAGTATGATGAGTGACAGGTCCTGCACAGGGAACTCTGGGAATTCGGTGCCAAGTTAAAGGGCAGGACCTGAGAACTAGGAAGATGATACAGTTTAACTCGTGACTAAGTAATTGGTGTAGGGGATAGGGCATGAATTTTCTGGATCATTGGTCTCTCTTCCAGGGGAGATGGGACCTGTACAGCAGGGACTGTTTGCACCTGAACTGGAAGGGGATTCATATGCTTGGAAGACAGTTTGTTAGTGCTACATGGTGGGGTTTAAACTAGAGTTGCAGGGGGATGGGAACCAGAGTGCCAGAACAGTTAGTGGAGAAGTTGTTGAGATAGAGGTTGGTAAGTCCTGGGACCAAGTCAGGAATGAAGATGTTGAGCAGTAACTGGTATCCTGAGCTGTGTAAATATCAATAAAGTACCGTAGGAAAGGGGAATGAACTCAGGGCATGGATCAACACCTGGATTTATGATATTGTAGCGTACTGGGAGGGGTGTTGTCAACTGCTGCTGAGAAATAAGAAAGGTCTTAACACATTAATGGGATTATATCACAGACCAGCCAACCATCCTGGGGATTTAGAGGAACAAATTTGTAATGAGATCACAGACCGTAGCAACAAATATAATGTTATAGTTGGTGATTTTAACTTTCTACCTAGTGACTGAGAATCCCAGATATTGACTGGGTACCAGAGGACTGCAGGATAGCCAGTGTTGTTCCATTGTTTAAAAAAAGCCTCAGGACTCGCGCCACCAAGTTCAAGAACAGTCACTACCCCTCAACCATCAGGCTCTTGATCAAAAGGGGATAGCTACACTCATTGAAGGACTCTGTTATATTGTTATTTCATGCTTGTTGTTTATTGCTATTTATTTATATTTGCAGTTTGTTTACTGTTTACAGTTACTGTTCTATGGACTTGCTAAGTATACCCACAGAAAAGGAATCTCAGGGTTGTAAGTGGTGACATGTATGTACTCTGATAATAAATTTTACTTTGAAGTTTGAACATTGAACCAGTTTCCAGTCTGCCCTGATGGAGCGTGAGGAGCTCTTCCTCCAATTTATGAGATAAATCGAGCCGGGATCCCAACTGGTTTCCACACAGAATCAGTTACTCTGTTTTGGACCCATTACATCCCCAGGAAATGCAGGGAAAATAACAGCCGATCCAGAGAGAGAAATTGAGTTTGCGTTCCACTTCGATGACATCTTCTGGAATTCATTCAAATGCTGCCTGGCCCTCTGTGGCTTTCAAGTATTTCCTGTTTATTTTTAGTTCATTGACCCTTGGATTCAAACAAACAAACTGAAAAATTATCTTTTGTTACAGGGAAGCTACTGGCATTCATAGAGTATTGGCTGAGAGACAGGAGGCAGTAAGTGGGAATGAAGGGGCTTTTTCCATTTGGCTGCCAGTGTCTAGCGGTGTTCCCCAGGGACCGCTACTTTTCACGTTGTTTGTCAATGATTTACATAGAAAACATAGAAACAGAAAACCTGCCGCACAGTGCAGGCCCTTCGGCCCACAAAGCTGTGCTGAACATGTCCCTACCTTAGAAATTACTAGGGTTACACATAGCAACACACACAAAATGCTGGTGGAACGCAGCAGGTCAAGCAGCGTCAATAGGGAGAAGCGCTGTTAATGTTTAGGGCCAAGACCCTTCATCAGGACGTCAGTTCCACCAGCATTTTGTGTATGTTGCTTGAATTTCCAGCATTTGCAGATTTCCTTGTGTTTGAGGGTTACACATAGCTCCCTATTTTCCTAAGCTCTATGCATCTATCCAAGTCTGTTAAAAGACCCTATCATATCCGCCTCCACCACTGTAGCTGGCAGCCCATTCCACGTGTACAATTTCCTGGGTATGTTACTCAAAATAGCCTCTTTGGTTTGTTACAAGTAGGAATGTTTCTTTGTCGGATAAGTGTTTCTCTCGCCCTTGTTTCACTTTAGAATGGCTGATATGGTAATTGTATTCATTTGTTAATCAATGGGGAATGTCATTGTGTCTTGTGATGCTGGGAACTTGGGGGAGGGGTTTTCGCGGGTTTTTTTGGGGAGGCCGAGGAAGACGCTGAGGAAGGTGGACGTGTGCTGGACTGCTCGTAAGACCACCGGGGTGGTCCCAGGTGCGACGGCCGGATGGGTCGATTGGTTCGTTGATTGAGCTCCAACGAGTGCACTAAACAGACTGAACTTTGATAAGTTGGCGCCTTTTGTTTGTTTCATTGTATATATATATAGTATTTCCTACTATTTTTTTTAATTTTAGTAAACTCTTTAAAGTGTATTTCATAACGGTATTTGTTGAGGGTTTGATACTGTTGGCGGGCGCGAGGCATTAACTCGATTCTCACAGCACCTGCGTGTACGGGAGGTGGGTTGGAGAGTGGCCGGATCTCGATTTTCCCCCCTAGACATATACCAGCCTGTTGGGTAAGGGTTACATTTGTGGGGTGCTCGTCCGGGATTGGATTGTCAGGGGCTGTGGAATCGCGCAGGCAGCAGAGCGGAGATGGACAGAGATAAGTTTGTTTGTTGGTGCCAGTTTGAAGGTGTACCAGTACAGTACGCATGCGTAGTGAGCGGAGTAGATGTTCGAGTTTCGGGAGACGCGATAGTGCGGGGTTTAAGTTCGGTGAAGGGTATTGGGCAGGTAGAATTGGTAGCTAGACGGTGTGGTAAAGAGGTAGAGTCTAGCTGGGTGTTGGTTCGTACGAGTGCTGAAGTCAGGACGGTGGAACTGCCGGCGACGGTCAGTGTACCGGGGGAGGAGGGGCCGTGGGGGCTCCACTCCTTCTATAAGGATGAGGCTGAGGAGACATCGGGGGAAGAGCTAGAGCTAGAGGTGGACCCCAGAGAGGTGCCCGGCACTAGTAAAGGGAGGTGGGAGGAGGGAGTCGTGACTAAGCCCCGCTCCCCAGGTAGGGTGGAAGCCTCGGAGCTGGCAGCCGCACTTAATTCCCTGGTGGGGGTGGCCGAGAGGCCACGGCTGAAGCTGGGGGTGTTCTCCGGAGCCAAGCCTACTCCGGATGGAGAGGTGGACTATGAGACCTGGATCGAGCATACGTCTTTGATGTTAGAGGAGTGGCCAGGCGCAGAGGAGGAGAAGAGGCAGCGATTGGTGGGAAGTTTGAGGGGTTTAGCAGCCAAAACCGTCCGGGAGTTGAAAGCTGAGAAGCCTGGAGTCTCAGTGGAGGACTGCCTAGAAGTTTTGGAGGGAGCGTTTGGGTTGTCAGGGGAACCCTGGTTGCTTTTAGCAGAGTTCCAACGCCTGGAACAATGGAAAGGGGAAAAGCTCTCCGAGTACATATTTAGGATGGAGGGGATGCTCTCGGGGCTGCGGCGCGGGGGGGGGGGGGTGGAGGGGGTAGTGAAGGCGACTGACGTGGCTAGCGTGAGGATGAGTCAGCTATTCAGTGGCTCTCTGGAGGAGGACAAGGTGGCGTGGACTATCCGGTAGGCTTATAGGAAAGGTCCCCCTCCATCCTTCGGGCAACTGATTAGAGAGGTGCGAGAGGAATAGAGAGCGTTGGGGCGGAAAAGGGGCGCGGGCCTACGGGAGCGATCCTCAGCGATACAGGAAGTGGTGGCTGAGTGGAGGAATGACAATCCCCCGGGGAGTAGGGAACCCCCTTTGGAGGGGAGGGACAGGGGAGGTACCTACTCTCAGGGGCGATCAGTGCAGTGGATTGGGAGCAGGAGCCGTCCTGGGAGAGGAGGGGCGGCAGGCAGTGTGTGCTTTAACTGTGGGAAAGAGGGGCATTTAAAGCGGGACTGTGGGCGGCCGAGGGTGTGCTATAGCTGTGGAGAGGAGGGTCACTTTAGGTGGGATTGTGAGAGGCAAGGAGTCCCGCGGAGGACAAGCCCCCCTAAGACTAAAAAGGGAGAGGTGTCGGGAAACTTAGGAGAGGCTCAGTGAGGGAACGGACTGGAGCCTCTGGAGGAACACGTTCCCAGAGATCAGCCGGAAGACCACCGGGTGCCCACGCCTCTGTTCCGGATGGGCTGGTAGGACCCCGTGCCAGTGTGGGTCTACGGATAGAGAGAATTTACGCAAAAGCCGTTCTTGATACGGGATCGCAGGTGATCTTATTGTACCGGTCTTTCTACAATCAATATCTAAAGCATTTGCCCATAACACCATTTGACGCCCTGCGGATTTGGGGTGTGAGCGAGGGTGACTACCCGTACGATGGGTACCTATCGGTGAGATTGGAGTTCTCGGAGGGCGATGTGGGAGTGTCGGAAGCTATTGAGACATTGGTGTTGGTGTGTCCTGACCCGGTGGAAACCGGTGGTGCTGCCCTCCTGGTGGGGACTAACTCCCCAGTTGTGCGACGGCTCCTGGGAGCTTGTAAGGAGAAAGGGGGGGGAAGACTTTCTGGAGACCCTCTCGGTGCATCCAGTGTTTCGAGCAGTGTTCGCAGAAGGGGTTGCCTCCCAAGGGCTGGACCCGGAGTGTAAACGAGGGACGGTGTGGTTTACGCAGGCGAGGCCCAAGGTGATCCGACCCGGGGAGGTAGCCCTAGTGATGGGGACCCCCAGATTCCCAGGAGTGCCGACGGGAGAAGCCCTGTTAGTAGACACCCCAGGCGATCTTGAAGGGGAGACCCGATTTCCGGCGGGGGCGCTGGTGAGGCCCGAAGTGCAGAGACCAGGGGTGGTACATGCGAGGCGTATAGCTATAAGTGTCAGGAACACCACGGCAAGAGAAATCACCTTTAAGAGGGGAATGCCGCTGGCACATCTGTTCCCGGTGACGGTAATGTCCAGCGCACCAGTGCGGACCCCTAACGGGGAGGGATCGGAGCATCGAAGGGAGCTGACCGCTGAAGCCTTTAACTTCGGGGATTCCCCTGTGTCGCCGGAGTGGAAACACCGGCTAGTGGAGAAGATGCTGAAGATGGAAACTGTTTTTTCTCGGGGCGGGTTTGATGTTGGCTGCGCCAAAAGCACTCGCCACACCAGCCGGGTGACGGAGGACACCCCGTTCCGAGAGAGATCCCGGCGGCTGGCTCCGGCAGATGTTGAGGACGTGCGACAGCACTTGTGCAAGTTGAAGGAGGCCGGAATCATAGCTGAGTCTCGAAGTCCTTATGCGTCCCCAATAGTGGTGGCACGGAAGAAGAATGGGCGAGTGCGCATGTGTGTTGACTACAGGACGTTGAATCGGCGAACTGTCCCTGATCAATATACTGTCCCAAGAGTCGAGGATGCGTTGGCCTGCCTGAGCGGTGCGAAGTGGTTCAGTGTGCTGGATTTAAGAAGTGGGTATTACCAGATCCCGATGAGTGCGGCCGATAAAGAGAAGACCGCTTTTATCTGCCCGCTGGGGTTCTTGCAGTTCGAACGAATGCCCCAAGGCATATCGGGAGCCCCAGCCACCTTCCAGAGGCTCATGGAGAGAACTGTGGGGGATATGAATCTGTTGGAGGTGCTGGTGTACCTGGACGATTTGATAGTGTTTGGATCGACTTTGGAGGAACATGAGGAGAGGCTGTTGAAGGTGTTGGGCCGGCTTAATGAAGAAGGGTTGAAGCTTTCCCTGGACAAATGCCAGTTCTGCAAGTCGTCGGTTAACTACATTGGCCATATCATTTCGCGAGAGGGAGTGGCTACTGATCCAACCAAGATAGAGACCGTGACCACCTGGCCGAGACCCCAGAAAGTGGGTGCTCTGCGCTCATTTTTGGGGTTCTGTGGGTATTACCGGCGATTTGTGAAAGGATATGCCAAAGTGTGTCACCCGTTGACTCAGCTGTTGTGTGGCTATCCCCCGGTGGGGAAGAAGAGGACGGGGAACCAGAGGCAGGATGCTGGAGGATACTGGAACCCGGCAGAACCTTTTGGCTCGAGATGGGATGATCAATGTGAAGAGGCGTTCCGATCTTTGAAAAGGGCACTGACCCAGGCCCCGGTGTTGGCTTTTGCCGATCCCCAGAAGCCATATGTGCTGCACACGGATGCCAGCCGAGAGGGTCTCGGGGCTGTTCTGTACCAGGAGCATGGCAAAGCATTGAGGCCGGTTGCCTTTGTCAGCCGAAGCTTGTCGCCATCGGAGAGAAACTATCCCACTCACAAGTTGGAGTTCCTGGCGCTGAAGTGGGCGGTGGTGGACAAGCTGGGCGATTACCTTTACGGAGCCAAGTTTGAGGTGAGAACGGATAACAATCCTCTCACTTATATTTTGATTTCGGCGAAGCTGGATGCCACAGGACATCGGTGGCTGGTGGCCTTGTCGGTATATGATTTCAGCCTGAGGTACCGCCCCGGAAGCAAGAATGTTGATGCGGATGCGTTGTCTCGTCGGGAGCCGGGGGAGGAGGAGAGGGAGGAGGAGTGGGAGAGTGTCCCTGCCCCTGGAGTGAAGGCGATGTGTCAGTTTGTTATCACCGTGAAGGCCGAGGGAAGAGGGAGGCTGGAACGAGCCGTGGACCATTTGGGGGCTTTTGACGACGTCATACCCCTAGTTTACTGTGACCTGACCGCACTGGGGACTAAACAGTTGCCGGAACTGAGTCCGGGGGAAGTGGCAACTGCTCAGCAAAATGACCCGGGCATTGGCACAATGTGGAGAGCCGTCGAGAAGGGGGATGGGGCGTTGGCTGAGAAGGCGAAACACCCATGCGTGCCTCTGTTGTTGAAGGAGTGGTCTCGGTTGAAGTTAAAGAACAAAATCTTGTACCGGGTAACGACGCCTCCGGACCAACCCCGCTGTTGGCAACTGGTCCTGCCGGAGGAGTATCGCCAGGCTGTACTCCAGGCCTTACATGATGATTCTGGATATTTGGGGGTGGAAAAGACATATAGATTACTCAAAGACCGGTTCTACTGGCCCCGGATGAGGGGGGACGTCGAAGAATACTGTAGGGGATGCCGTCGTTGCATCCAGAGGAAGACCCTGCCAGCGTTGGCGGCTCCACTGTCGCACTTGCAGAGTGCAGGACCTCTGGACCTGGTATGTATGGATTTCCTGTCGATTGAGCCCGACACCAACAACACTGCGAATGTATTAGTCATCACCGATCATTACACTCGCTATGCTCAGGCATTTCCCACCAAGGATCAGAAGGCGAGGACAGTGGCGAAGGTGTTATGGGAGAAGTATTTTGAGGAAGGTGAACGTGTGCTGGACTGGTCCCAGGTGTGACGGCCGGATGGGTCGATTGGTTCGTTGATTGAGCTCCAACGAGTGCACTAAACAGACTGAACTTTGATAAGTTGGCGCCTTTTGTTTGTTTCCTTGTATCTATATATATATATATATAGTATTGCCTGCTATTTTTTTAATTTTAATAAACTCTTTAAAGTGTATGTCATAACGGTATTTGTTGTGGGTTTGATACTGTTGGCGGGCGCGAGGCATAAACTCGATTCTCACAGCACCTGCGTGTACGGGAGGTGGGTTGGAGAGTGGCTGGATCTCCTTTTCCCCTAGACATATACCAGCCTGTTGGGTAAGGGTTACACACGCACTGACCACTCTGAGTGAAAAAGCTTACCCCCTGACATCTCCTCTGTGTCTACTCCCCAGCACCTTATCCTGTGTCCTCTTGTGGCAACCATTTCAGCCCTGGGAAAAAGGACTATCCACACAATCAATGCCTCTCATCATCTTACACACCTCTATCAGGCCACCTCTCATCCTCCGTCATTCCAAGGAGAAAAGGCCGAGTTCACTCAATCTGTTCTCATAAGGCATGCTCCCCAATTCAGGCAACATCCTTGTAAATCTCCTCTGCACCCTTTCTATGGTTTCCAAATCCATATTCCAAGATCCCTCTGATCCTCCACACTGCCAAGAGTCTTACTATTAATACTATATTTAGATAATAGAGTTGATGGCTTTTTGACAGAGTTTGCAGATAACACAAAGATAGGTGGAACGGTAAGTAGTGCTGAGGAAACAGTGCGATTGCAGCAGGACTTGGACACATTGGAAGAATGGGCAAAGAAACTGGCAGATGGAACACAGTGTAGGGAAATGCATGATAATGCATTTTCGTAAAAGGAAAACCAGCCTGGACAATTATCTAACTGAAGAGATGGTTCCAATATCAGAGGTGCAGAGAGACTTAAGAGTCCCATGCAAGACTCCCAGAAGGTTAATTCTGTGGCTGAGTGCATGGTAAAGAAGGGAAATGCGATGTTGACATTTATTTCAAAGGAAACAGAATATACAAGTAAAGAGATAATGCTGAGCCTTTAAAAGACACTCGTCAAACCACACTTAAACAACTATTAACAATGTTGGGCCCCACAACTCAGAAAGGACATGTTGTCATTGGAGAGAGTCGAGAGGAAGTTCACAAGGATGATTCTGGGAATGAAGGGGTTAACATATGAGAAGCATTTAACAGCTTTGTGGCTGTACTCACTGGAATTTAAGAGTGCGGGAGGATCTCATTGAAACCGATCGAATGTTGAAAGGTCCAGATGGGGTGAATGTAGAGAGGATGGTTCTGCTGGTGGGGGTACAGTAACCAGAACTAGAGGGCACAGCCTCAAAATTGGGGAACGAGCCTTGGGAACAAAGATAAGAAGGATTTCTTTTTTAGCCAAAGGTGAATCTACAATTTTCTGCTGCAGACTGCGTGGAGGCCAAATCTGTGGGTAAATTTACGGCGCAAGTTGATAGTTTCCTGATCTGTCAGGGCATGAAAGGATATGGCGAGAAGGCAGGTGTATGGGGTAGAGTGGTGTCCAGAATCAGCCATGACAGAATGGCAGAGAAGTCTCGATGGGCTGAATGGCCTATTTCTACTCCTCTGTCTTATGGTCTATCTGACAGAAGAGATTCTGAGGATGCTGGAAATCCCGAGCATGCCCATCTTACCCATTCTTCCAATTTGTCTAATTCCTGCTGCAATCGCATTGTTTCCTCAGCACTGGTGATCGGTAAGGCCAGGTGAGTGGGTGGGGGAAGGAGCATGAAGGAAGAAGCAGGGAGGTGGAAAAGGTAAAGAGGTGAAGAGAATCTGATGTTGAGGGGACACTGGAATAAAGGGAAGGATGGGGGTTCCAGAGGGAGGTGATAGACAGGTGCGGAGAACAGAAGGGGTTGCAGTGGAACTAGAATGGGGAGTGCAAAAAGAGGGGGAAGTGGGATAAATTACTGGACATTGGAAAAATGGATTTTCATTCGGTCAGGTTGTAGCTACCCAGACGGCGTGTTACGTGTTTCTCCTCCAAACTGAGTGTGTCCTCATCGTTGCAGTAGAGGAAGCCATGGACTGACATATCGGAATGGGAATGGGAAGTGGAATTGAAATGGGTGGCCACTGGAATCCCGACTTTTAAGGCGGATGGAGAAAAGGCACCTGATGATATGGTCTCCCATTCTATGCCGGATCTCACTGATGGATCAAGGAGTCGCAAAGAGAGAGATCCCAGTGGATAGGCTGGGTGAGTGGGCAGATACTTGGCAGATGGCATTTAATGTGAATAAGTGTGAGGTTATCCACTTTGGGAGTAAGAACAGGAAGGCAGATTATTATCTGAACGGTGTTGAGTTAGGTAAGGGAGAAATACAAAGAGATCTAGGAGTCCTTGTTCATCAGTCACTGAAGGTGAATGAGCAAGTGCAGCAGGCAGTGAAGAAGGCTCATGGAATGTTGGCCTTTATTACAAAGGGAATTGAGTACAAGAGCAAGGAAATCCTCTTGCATTTGTACAGAGCCCTGGTGAGACCACACCTGGAGTACTGTGTACAGTTTTTGTCTCCAGGGTTAAGGAAGGACATCCTGGCTGTAGAGGAAGTGCAGCGTAGATTCACAAGGTTAATTCCAGGGATGTCTGGACTGTCTTACGCAGAGAGCTTAGAGAGAATGGGCTTGTAAACGTTGGAATTAAGGAGATTGAGAGGGGATCTGATTGAAACATATAAGATTATTAAGGGGTTGGACAAGATAGAGGCAGGAAATATGTTCCAGATGTGGGGAGAGTCCAGTACCAGAGGGCATGGTTTGAGAATAAGGGGTAGGTCATTTAGGACAGACTTAAGGAAAAACAACTTCTCCCAGAGAGTTGTGGGGGTCTGGAATGCACTGCCTCGGAAGGTAGTGGAGGCCAGTTCTCTGGTTGCTTTCAAGAAGGAGCTAGATAGGTATCTTATGGATAGGGGAATCAAGGGCTATGGGGACAAGGCAGGAACCAGGTATTGATAGTAGATGATCAGCCATGATCTCAAAATGGCGGTGCAGGCTCGAAGGGCCGAATGGTCTACTTCTACACCTATTGTCTATTGGAAAGCTGAGGAAAAGATTCCTACAGAAAGCTGGAAAATTAGTCAGCTCCATTATGGGGACTAGCCTCCGTAGTATCCAAGACATCTTCAAGCAATGGTGCCTCAGAAATGCGGCCTCCGTTATTAAAAATAACCATCAGCCAGGACACACCATCTTCTCAGTTTTACACGCCTGAATGCCCACACTCAGCGATTCAGGAACAGCTTTTTCCCCCTGCCATACTTACTCTGATTCATTTTTTTTCTATATTTATCATGTATGGCATTGTCCTGCTGCCGCTAATTTCACGACCTGTTCTGGCGATGTTAAACCTGATTCTGTTCCAGGTGAGTTGCAGTATTTGGTGTTTCGGATCTTCCTGCAGTACCGGTTACCAGCAGCGGGTGGGGATCCTCTCCGTGAAGTTGACCTTCGGGCCGCTCGCTATCCCCATCGTCTGGTTGAAAGCGGTACTGCGATGAACTGAACTTCCAAACATTTTTCAGTTGGATTGGCGGAGTCCTGACCGAGGTGGAGGGTCACCCTTTCCTTTCACACCCCTCCTCCATGTGATCGGCAAATCAGTGCCTTCCACTCGCTCACTCACTTACTCTCTCGTCCTGTGAACCTCACTGGGAGCAAAAATGCCCCCAGCAAGGAATGAGGTGTCAAAGGTCTTCACACACTGTTCCACATTGTGGATTTCTCTCTGCCCATCCCTCACTTAGTGTTCAACCATAAGATATAGGAGCAGAAGCAGTCTATTCGGCCCATCGAGTCTGCTCCGCCATTCAATCATGGGCTGATCCAATTCTTCCAGTCAGCCCCACTCCCCTGCCTTCTTCCCATAACCCTTTGATGCGCTGGTTAATCAAGAACCTATCTATCTCTGCTTTAAATACACCAGTGACTTGGCATCCACTGCCGCTCGTGGCAACAAATTCCACAGATTTACCACCCTCTGACTGAAGAAATTTTTCTGCATCCCAGTTCTAAAAAGACATCCTTCAATCCTGAAGTCGTGCCCTCTTGTCCGAGAATCCGCTACCATGGGAAATAACTTTGCCATATCTGAACTGTTCAGGCCTTTTAACCGGAATGTTTCTATGAGACCCCGCCCCCCACCCTCATTCTCCCAAACTCCAGGGAATACAGCCCAAGAGCTGCCAGACGTTCCTCATACGGTAACCCTTTCATTCCTCACAAGATCACAAGACAAAGGAGCAGAAGTAGGCCATTCGGCCCGTCGAGTTTGCTCTGCCACTCCACCATGAGCTAAACTATTCTCCCATCTAGTTCCAATTTCCAGCTTTTTCCCCATATCCCCAGATACACTGACTGATTAGATACCTATCAATCTCCTCCTTAAACACTCTCAATGATTGGGCTTCCACAGCTGTATGTGGCAACGAATTCCATAAATCCATGACCTTCTGGCTAAAAAACAAAATCTCCTCATCTCTGTTTTAAATGGGTACCCTCTAATTCTAAGACTGTGGCCTCTTGTCTATGACTCACCCACCAAGGGAATCAGCCTTTCCACATCAACTCTGTCCAACCCTTTCAACATTCGAAATGTCTTTATGAGTTCCCCTCTCATTCTGCTATACTCTAATGAATACAGTCATATGTTAGAGTAATGAATACTCTAACATATGAAGTTAGCCCTTGCATTCCAGGAATCTTCCTCGTAAATCTTCTCTGAACTCTCTCCAACATCGGTACATCCTTTCTAAGATTGGGGGCCCAAAACTGCACAGAGTATTCCAAATGGGGTCTCACCAGTGCCCCGTAGTGCCTCATCAACACCTCCTTACTCTTATACACTATTCCTCTTGAAATGAATGCCAACATAACATTCGCTTTCCTTACTGCCGATACAACCTGGTGGTTAACCATTCGGGTATCCTGCACGAGGACCCCCAAGTCCCTTTGCACTTCCGATTTTTGAATTTTCTCCCCGTCTAAATAATAATCTGCCCGATTATTTCTTTTTCCAAAATGTACAACCATACATTTCTCACCATTGTATCTCATCTGCCATTTCTTTGCCCACTCTACTAAACTGACCAAGTCTCTCTGATAACGTCTTCCATTGTGAAGACTGATGCAAAATACTCATTTAGTTCCTCTGCCATCTCTTTGTTACCCATTATAATATCTCCAGCATCATTTTCAATCAGTCTGATATCTCTCACCCGTGTCACTCTTTTATTATATATTTAAAAAAACTCTTAGTATCCTTTTTTTATGTTAATTGCCAACTTCCTTTCATAATTCATCTTTTCATTCCTAATGACTTTCTTAGTTTCCTTTTGTAAGTTTTTAAAAGTCGCCCAGTCCTCAGGTTCCCCACTAATTTTTGTTTCCTTGTACGCTTTCTCTTCTGCTTTTATTTTAGCCTTAACCTCTCTCGTTAGCCACATTTGTGCCATTTTTCCATTCATGATTTTCTTTTCTCTTGGAATATATTTTTCCTGCACTTTCCTTATTTCTTGTAGGAATTTCATCCAATTCTGCTCTACTGTCCCTCCAACTAGTTTACTTTTCCAATCAGCTTGGGCCAGTTCCTCTCTCATACCACTGTAATTTCCTTTGTTCCACTGAAATATCAATACCAGCTTCTCCTTTTCAAATTTGAAACTGAAGTCAAGTCAAGTCACTTTTATTGTCATTTCGACCATAACTGCTGGTACAGGACACAGTGAAAATCAGACAACGTTTTTCAGGACCATGGTGTTACATGACACAGTACAAAAACTAGACTGAACTACGTAAAAAAAAAACAACACAGAGAAAAAAAACCACACAACTACACTAGACTACAGACCTACACAGGACTGTGTAAAGTGCACAAAAACAGTGCAGGCATTACAAATAAATAATAAACAGGACAATAGGGCAGTAAGGTGTCAGTCCAGGCTCTGGTATTGAGGGGTCTGATAGCTTGGTGGAAGAAACTGTTACATAGTCTGGTCGTGAGAGCCCGAATGCTTTGGTGCCTTTTCCCAGACGGCAGTAGAGAGAAGAGTTTGAATGAGGGGTGCATGGGGTCCTTCATAATGCTGTTTACTTTGCAGATGCAGCGTGTCATGTAAATGTCCGTGATGGTGGGAAGAGAGACCCCGATGATCTTCTCAGCTGACCTCACTATCCACTGCAGGGTCTTGCGATCCGAGATGGTGTAATTCTCGAACCAGGCAGTGATACAGTTGCTCAGGATGCTCTCAATACAACCCCTGTAGAATGTGATGAGGATGGGGGGGTGGAAGATGGACTTTCCTCAGCCTTCGCAGAAAGTCGAGACGCTGCTGGGCTTTCTTTGCTATGGAGCTGGTGTTGAGGGACCAGGTGAGATTCTCCGTCAGGTGAACACCAAGAAACTTGGTGCTCTTCATGATCTCCACCGAGGAGCCGTCGATGTTCAGCGGGGAGTGGTCACTCCATGCTCCTGAAGTCAACAACCATCTCTTTTGTTTTGTTCAGATTCAGAGACAGGTTGTTGGCTCTGCACCAGTCCGTTAGCCACTGCACCTCCTCTCTGTAAGCTGACTCGTCGTTCTTGCTGATGAGACCCACCACAGTCGTGTCATCGGCGAACTTGATGATATGGTTCGAGCTGTGTGTTGCAGCACAGTCGTGGGTCAGCAGAATGAACAGCAGTGGACTGAGCACACAACCCTGGGGAGCCCCCGTGCTCAGTGTGATGGTGTTGGAGATGCTGCTCCCAATCCGGTCTGACTGAGGTCTCCCAGTCAGAAAGTCTAGGATCCAGTTGCAGAGGGAGGTGTTCAGGCCCAGTAGGCTCAGCTTTCCAATCAGTTTCTGAGGGATGATTGTGTTGAATGCTGAACTGGTCTATGAACAGCATCCAAACGTATGTGTCTTTTTTGTCCAGGTGGGTTAGGGCCAGGTGGAGGGTGGTGGCAATGGCGTCATCTGTTGAGTGGTTGGGATGGTACGCGTGTCACCACTGTCCTGTATGTAACTGTGGATTAGCTGGGCATGTGCACGCTTTGCCCCTCTGATGGCTCGGGACAGTTTGGCCCTTGCTGTTGTTAGAGCTGCCTTGCCGCCTGAGCTGAAAGTGGAATCGCGGGACCTCAGCAGCGCATGCACCTCTGCAGTCATCCATGGCTTCTGTTTTTTTTTATTAAAGAAAATATACTTCATTCAAAAATGAATTATGTACAATACACCATTCAAAGACTTTCAATACTTTACAGTTATTCCCATTACTGTCTTTACATTCTCAAAATTGTCCTCTGTCACGCAGCTGCTGGGGATGAACCTCGACACCGTCCCTTCCATCCTCCTCCACACCTTCTCCGCGAACCCACAGTGTGAAAAGAGATGGGTCACTGACTCCTCCTCTCTGCAGTCCTCCCGTGGGCAGAGGGGTGTGGAGACGACGTTCCGGGCGTACAGGAGGGATCGGACTGGGAGGGCCCCTCTCACCGCCAGCCAGGCGAGGTCTTGGTGAGGTCTGGCGATGAGGCATTTTGCCGGATGAACTGGACAGTCTGCTCAGGTAACCACCCCACTGTGTCCATCTCATCCTTCTCCTGCAGTGCCTGCAGGACCTTACTGCTGACCACTGCCTGATGGCCCTGTGGTCAAAGGTGTTGACCTGAAAGAACTTCTCTACGAAGGACAGGTATGGCGGCAACGACCAGCTGACAGGGGTGTTGCGTGGGAAAGGGGCCAGACCCATCCTTCGTAGCCAGGGCGACAGGTAGAACCTGGGCACGTAGTGGTACTTGGTGCCCACGTACCTGGGATCCACACACAACCTGATGCAGCCACACACGAAGCTGGCCATCAGGGTGAGGGTGACATTGGGGACGTTTTTGCCCCCGTTGTCCGGGGACTTGTACATGGTGGTCCGTCTGACCCGCTCCATCTTAGATCCCCTGACGTATCTGAAGACGGCTCGGGTGATTTCCGAGCTGAAGGAGCGGGGGACTGGCCACACCTGCGCCAAGTACAGCAGCCCTGAGAGCACCTCACACCTGATGACCAGGTTCTTGCCCGCTATCAATAGGGAGCGCCCTCCCCACAGCCCCAGTTTCTGTTTCATCTTGGCAGTCCGCTCCTGCCAGTTCCTGTTGCACGCCTCGGCCCCCCCGAACCATATCCCCAACACCTCCAGGTGATCAGCCCTGATGGTGAAGGGGACGCTGGATCGGTCGGGCCAGTTGCCGAAGAGCAGGGCTTCGCTCTTCGTGCGGTTGACCCTGGCCCCCGACGCCTGCTCGAACTGTTCGCAGATGCCGATCGGCCTGCGAACTGACCTCGGATCAAAGCAGAAGACGGTGACGTCGTCCATGTACAGGGAGGTTTTGACGTGTCCCTCCACTGTCTGGCAGCGTCACCCCTCTTATGCCCTCATCCCTCCTGATGGCTTCGGCAAAGGGTTCTATGCAGCACACGAACAAGACAGGGGAGAGAGGGCAGCCCTGCCTGACTCCAGACCTGATGGGGAAGCTGTCTGTTTCCCACCCGTTGACCTGGACTGTGCTACAGATGTCCGTGTAGAGCAGTTTGATCCAGTTCCGGATTCCCTCCCCAAATCCCATTTTGGAGAGTACATCCGCCATGTACGTGTGCGATATCCTGTCGAAGGCTTTCTCCTGGTCCAAGCTGACCAGGCAGGCGTCCACCCCCCTGTCCTGCACGGAGGCGATGGTGTCCCTCAGCAGCCCGAGGCTGTCTGAGATCTTCCTGCCCGGTACAGCACAGGTTTGGTCCGGGCGGATCACCTGCTCCAGTGCAGACTTGACCCTGTTGGCGATAGTCTTGGACAGGATCGTGTAGTCCACGTTCAGGAGTGAGATGGGCCTCCAATTCCTAATGTCTTCCCTCTCCCCCTTCTGCTTCTAGATGAGGGTGAAGGTGCCCTTCCTCATGGATTCGGACATGCTGTCCGCCAGGAGCGTAGCGTTGTACACTTCCAGCAGGTCGGGGCCCATCCTTTTGGGAGAAGAATCGTGAGCACGTCTCGTCCTGCTCCACGGTTTGGACCCTCGATCGGAAGATAATCTTGGAGGACTCGGCGGCAAAGTGCTGGGCCTGCCGGCCCCTCACCTCCCGCAGTTCCTCCCTGACATCCACCCCCCTCGACTGCAGAAGGAGGAGTTGATGCAACTCTCTCTGGAGTTTACAGAGTTCCCTCTGCCCCTGCCTTGCTCTCTGGATGCCCTTGTGTATGAAGAACCTCTTGATGTTCTCCTTGGTGGCTTCCACCAGTGAACCGGGGAATCAAAGAAGGTTTTCAAGGTTCTCCAACCTGTGTACTCCTTCTCTAGTTCCTCGATGTTCTCTGCGGTCAGCAGCTTAATGTTCAGCTTCTACGTCCCCCTACCTGCCTTCCGGTCCTCCCGCAGGTGACAGGTGGCTCGCAGGAGGCAGAGGCCAGAAAAGAACACCGGCGTGACGTCGGTGGTTCTGACCGTGAGGGGCTCTGACAGGAAGAGGAAGTCGATCCGGGAGCGGGCTGAGCTGTCCGGTCGTGTCCAGGTGGCTTGTGGGGGTCCCAACAAGGTTGACCACAAGGACCACCTGTGGTGAGTCCGGAGGTACTGTCCAGCCTGCCGTCGGCGCCGCCAGATCGTCCAGCTGCATCAATGGTGCAGTTGAAGTCTCCGGGCAGAACGCCCGGCCGGGCCGTCACCAGCAGCGGTGGGAGCCGCTCGCTCCGCACGGGGGAGGCGGACACGGTGATCAGCCGGAGCGGAGTGCCCCGGTATTTGACGTCTGCTACCAGGAGGCGCCCCGCAACCACCTCTTTGACTTGGGTGATTGAGGAGTTGCCTCCCCGTAGCAGAATCCCCAGGCCGGAAGCGCGACAGTCGTTGCCCCCCGACCACACCGACAAACCCCGGGTCCACCAACGCGACCACCTCCGGTAGTTGCCGAGGTGTGGCAGTCCGCACTCCTGGAGGAAGGTCACGTCGGCCTTGACCGAGTCCAAGTACTGGAGCGTGCTGACGCATCGCCCGGTACTCTTCAGACTGCGCACATTGACAGATGCCAGTGAAACGTCCGCCATTTAAAGCTCTTTGTTTCAGAAGCACACTGTCCTTACCTTCGCAGTCCTGAGCCTTCATGCCCACGGCCTCTGCGAAGTCCTTCACCTTCTGTGGGCTCAGGAACTGCAGGTTATTCTCCCCTGGGTGTGGCAGTTCCTGTTCTGTGCCTGGGGGCTGGTGTCTCCCAGGCCTGCTGCCCTTCAGGCTGCGAGGCGCCAGACGTGGCTCAGCTCCCGGGTTCCCGGAGCTGGGGGTCCCTGGTGGTCTCCGCCTCCTGTGCTTGCGCTTGGGTGGGGGGGCAGCAGACTTTCCCCACTCTCTCTCCTCCTCTCCACTGCTTTTGTCCGCTGCTTCCTCTGCGCTGCTGGCCTCCCCCAACTCCTTCCTCCTCCGAAGTGGACAGGTTGCTGGAGGCTGTGTGGCCTCTTGTCTGTTCCTCTCACGATGGAATCCCCTACAACTGCATTTCTCCTTGCTCTCTTGATCACGGAACTGGGCAGAGTGTCAGAGTTCCGTTCGTTGTGGTCTTCCTCTGTCTGGTCAACTTCCCCAACAGCATCTAAAACTATGTATCGATTCCTGACAGGGACTGTCACAGAGGTGCTGTCCACTATTTCTCTATAGGTACTATCGATCACCTCCTCACTTTCTCTAATTAGCTGAAGGTAATCAAGTTGCAGCTACAGATCTCGAACACTGTCCTTAAGGAGCCTCACCTCAACGCACCTAGTGCAGATGTAGTCCTTGGGGAGGCTGGGAGTCTCCCAGGGTCTCCACATCTGGCACACCAAGCATAACACTAATCCTAGATGCAAACCTCTCATGCTACTGTTACTACTAAATAAATAAACCTGTAACCTACCTCTTTACTATAAGACTCAACGGTCGCAGGAAGCCTCTTCCCATTTCCACCTAAGCCCGTTGAGCCAAAGCCCTATCACTCTGCACCCTCTCACTCAGCTGCCCGCTGGATATGGTGGTGTTCTTTTTAAACCTTACGCACTCTGAGGTCACGTGCCCTTGCAGTTGTGCCTCCTTTAACCCAGGTAGTTAAAAAAATTCTGAATTTTCTCCCGAAAAATGACGACTTACTCCGCTCAACGAGTCTGTCCATCAGAGAAAGCAGTATCTCCCAGTGGCCACACATTTTAATTCCACGTTCCATTCCCATTCTGATATGTCTATCCATGGCCTCCTCTACTGTCACGATGAAGCCACACTCAGGTTGGAGGAACAACACCTTATATACCAGCTGGGTAGCCTCCAACCTGATGGAATGAACATTGACTTCTCTAACGTCCGTTAATGCCCCTTCTCCCCTTCTTACCCCATCCCTGACACATTTAGTTTTTTTTCTCTCTGCCCATCACTCTGCCTGTTCTCCATCTCCCTCTGGCGCTCCCCTCCCCCTTTCTTTCTCCCTAGGCCTCCCGTCCCATGATCCTTTCCCTTCTCCAGCTCTGTTTCACTTTTGCCAATCACCTTTCCAGCTCTTAGCTTCATCCCACCCCCTCCGGTCTTCTCCTATCATTTTGCATTTCCCCCTCCCCCTCCCCCTCCTACTTTCAAATCTATTACTATCTTTCTTTTCAGTTAGTCCTGACAAAGGGTCTCGGCCCAAAACGTCGACAGTGCTTCTTCTTATAGATGCTGCCTGGCCTGCTGTGTTCCACCAGCATTTTGTGTGTGTTGCTTGAATTTCCAGCATCTGCAGATTTCTTTGTGTTTGACTTACTCCACTGCCTGCTTGCTGTGAATAAAAAAAAAAGATTCCTGGAATCATTCTCGTGAATCTTCTCTGAACCCGCTCCAATGTCGGTATATCATTTCTAAAATAAAGACCCCAAAACTGCACACAATACTCCAAGTGTGGTCTTACGAGTGTTTTATTCTTAGATGCTTAGAGATAGGATCTTTGGACATTTAGAGAATCGTGGTCTGATCAGGGACAGTCAGCATGGCTTTGTGAAGGGCAGATCGTGCCTAACAAGCTTGATAGAGTTCTTTGAGGAGGTGACCAGGCATATAGATGAGGGTAGTGCAGTGGATGTGATCTACGTGGATTTTAGTAAGGCATTTGACAAGGTTCCACACAGTAGGCTTATTCAGAAAGTCAGAAGGCATGGGATCCAGGGAAGTTTGGCCAGGTGGATTCAGAATTGGCTTGCCTGCAGAAGGCAGAGGGTTGTGGTGGAGAGAGTACATTCAGATTGGAGGGTTGTGACTAGTGGTGTCCTACAAGGATCTGTTCTGGGACCTCTGCTTTTTGTGATTTTTATTAACAACCTGGATGTGGAGGTAGAAGGGTGGGTTGGCAAGTTTGCAGATGACACAAAGGTTGGTGGTATTGTAGATAGTGTAGAGGATTGTCAAAGATTGCAGAGTGACATTGATAGGATGCAGAAGTGGGCTGAGAAGCGGCAGATGGAGTTCAACCTGGAGGAGTGTGAGGTGGTACACTTTGGAAGGACAAACTCCAAGGCAGAGTACAAAGTAATTGGCAGGATACTTGGTAGTGCGGAGGAGCAGAAGGATCTGGGGAGTACATGCCCACAGATCCCTGAAAGTTGCCTCACAGGTAGATAGGGTAGTTAAGAAAGCTTATGGGGTGTTAGCTTTCATAAGTCGAGGGATAGAGTTTAAGAGGCGCGATGTAATGATGCGGCTCGATAAAGCTCCAGTTAGGCCACACTTGGAATACCGTGTCCAGTTCTGGTCATCTCACTATGGGAAGGATGTGGAAGCATTGGAAAGGGTACAGAGGAGGTTTACCAGGATGCTGCCTGGTTTAGAGAGTATGGAATATGATCAGAGATTAAGGGAGCTAGGGCTTTACTCTTTGGAGAGAAGGAGGATGAGAGGAGACATGATAGAGGTGTACAAGATATTAAGAGGAATAGACAGAGTGGACAGCCAGCATCTCTTCCCCAGGGCACCACTGCTCAGTACAAGAGGACATGGCTTTAAGGTAAGGGGAGGGAAGTTCAAGGGGGATATTAGAGGAAGGTTTTTCACTCAGAGAGTGGTTGGTGCGTGGAATGCACTGCCTGAGTCAGTGGTGGAGGCAGATGCACTAGTGAAGTTTAAGAGACTACTAGACAGGTATATGGAGGAATTTAAGGTGGGGGTTTATATGAGACAGGGTTTGAGGTTCGGTACACCATTGTGGGCTGAAGGGCTTGTAATGTGCTGTACTATTCTATGTCCTATATTCTATATAGAGTCTAAACATCACATCCCTGCTCTTATATTCTATACCTCTACAAATGAATGACAACATTCTTCACAACCGACTTAACCCGGAGGTTAAACTGTAGGGTATCTTGCACAATGACTCCCAAGTCCCTGTGCATCTTTGCATTTTGAATTCTCTCCCCATCTAAGTAATAGTCTGCCCATTTATTTCTTCCACCAAAGTGCATGACCATACACTTTCCAACATTGTATTTGTTTTGCCACTTCTTTCCCCATTCCCCTAAACTATCTACGTCTCTCTGCAGACGCTCTGTTTCTTCAACATTACCCGCTCCTCCACCTATCTTTGTATCATCAGCAAATTTAGCCACAAATCCAATAATACTGCAGTCAAAATCATTGACATACATCACAAAAAGCAGCAGTCCCAACACCGACCCCTGTGGAGCTCCAATGGGAACTGGCAGACTGCCAGAATAAGGCCCCTTTGTTCCCACTCTCTGCTTTCTAGCGACCAGCCAATGCTCTACCCATGCTAGTAATTTCCCTGTAATTCCATGGGCTAAGCAGCCTCATGTGCGGCATCTTGTCAAAGGACTTACGAAAATCCAAGTACACCACATCCACTGCATCTCCTTTGTCTACCCTGCTTGTAATTTTCTCCAGGAATTGCAGTAGGTTAGTCAGGCAGGATTTTCCTTTCAGGAAAATTTTCCTTTGGCCTTTCTTGTCATGTGCTTCCAGGTATTCCGTATTCTCATCCATAAGAATCGATTCCAACAACTTCCCAACCACTGATGTCACCTATAGTTTCATTTCTTTTTCCTTTTTCCTTTTCTTTTATACTCCCCCAACCAACACATACTCCACTCTCCCCTCCTACCCCTCCTCACAGCTCCCCACCCTGCTCTCATCACTACACCCCTCCCACACCCGAAACCACCACAGTGGGCTTCACAGCTGAACAGGTGAGAAGACAGCTGAAACGTCTCCACCCAAGCAAGGCTGCAGGCCCGGATGGTGTCAGCCCCAGAGTGCTAAAAGCCTGTGCCCCCCAGCTATGTGGGGTACTTCACCATGTCTTCAACCCAAGCTTGAATCTCCAGAGGGTTCCTGTGCTGTGGAAGACGTCCTGCCTCGTTCCTGTACTGAAGACGCCGCACCCCAGTGGCTCCAATGACTACAGACCAGTGGCATTGACCTCCCACATCATGAAGACCCTGGAGAGACTTCTTCTAGAGCAGCTCCGGCCTATGGTTAGGCCACACTTAGACCCCCTCCAGTTCGCCTATCAGCTCCAACTAGGAGTTGAGGATACCATCTTCTACCTGCTGAACCATGTCTATGCCCACCTGGACAAGCCGGCGGGCACTGTGAGGGTCATGTTTTTTGACTTCTCCAGTGCGTTCAACACTATCCGCCCTGCTCTGCTGGGTGAGAAGCTGACAGTGATGCAGGTGGATGCTTCCCTGGTGTCATGGATTATTGATTACCTGACTGGCAGATCACAGTACATGCGCTTGCAACACTGTGTGTCAGACAGAGTGGTCAGCAGCACTGGGGCTCCACAGGGGACTGTCCTGTCTCCCTTTCTCTTCACCATCTACACCTCGGACTTCAACTACAACACAGAATCTTGCCATCTTCAGAAGTTTTCTGATGACTCTGCCATAGTTGGATGCATCAGCAAGGGAGATGAGGCTGAGTACAGGGCTATGGTGGGAAACTTTGTCACATGGTGCGAGCAGAATCATCTGCAGCTTAATGTGAAAAAGTCTAAGGAGCTGGTGGTGGACCTGAGGAGGGCTAAGGCACCGGTGACCCCTGTTTCCATCCAAGGGGTCAGTGTGGACATGGTGGAGGATTACAAATACCTGGGGATATGAATGGACAATAAACTGGACTAGTCAAAGAACACTGAGGCTGTCTACAAGAAGGGTCAGAGCCATCTCTATTTCCTAAGGAGACTGAGGTCCTTTAACATCTGCTGGACGATGCTGAGGATGTTCTACGAGTCTATGGTGGCCAGTGCTATCATGTTTGCTGTTGTGTGCTGGGACAGCAGGCTGTGGGTAGCAGACACCAACAGAATCAACAAACTCATTAGTAAGGCCAGTGATGTTGTGGGGGTGGAACTGGACTCTCTGCCGGTGGTGTCTGAAAAGGGGATGCTGTCCAAGTTGCCTGCCGTCTTGGACAATGACTCCTATCTACTCCATAATGTACTGGTTAGACACAGGAGAACATTCAGCCAGAGACTCATTCCGCCGAGATGTAACACTGAGTGTCACAGGAAGTCATTCCTGCCTGTGGCCATCAAACTTTACAACTCCTCCCTCGGAGTGTCAGACACCCTGAGCCAGTAGGCTGGTCCTGGACTTATTTCCACTTGGCACAATTAACTTATTATTATTTAATTATTTATGGTTTTATATTGCTATATTTCTACACTATTCTTGGTTGGTGCAGCTGTAACGAAACCCAATTTCCCTCGGGATCAATAAAGTATGTCTATCTGTCTGTATGCTGCCTCCCACCCTTCTTAAATAGCAGAGTAACATTTGCAATTTTCCAGTCATCCGGTACAAAGCCAGAATCTATTGATTCCTGAAAGATTATCATTAATGCCTCCGCAATCTCTCCAGCTACTTCCTTCAGATCCCAAGGGGTGCAATCTATCAGCTCCAGGAGATTTATCCACCCTCAGACCATTAAGCTTCCTGAGCACCTTCGCAGTCGTAATTTTCACTGCACAAACTTCACTTCCCTGACACTCTTGAATGTCCGGTATACTGCAGACATCTTCCACTGTGAAGAATGATGCAAAATAAGCATTCAGTTCCTCTGACATCTCTGCATCTCTCATTCCAATATCTCCTGCATCATTTTGTGTTGGTCCTATATCTACCATCAACTCTCTTTTACCTTTTATATACTTAAAAAAGCTTTTAGTATCTTCTTTGATATTAGTCATCAGCTTCCTCTCATAATTAATCATAAAAAGATTTAACACTGAGCATCATCGGAAGTCATTCCTACCTGTGGCCATCAAACTTTACAACTCCTCCCTCAGAGTGTCAAACACCCTGAGCCAATAGGCTGGTCCTGGACTTAGTTTTCCACTTGGCATGATTAACTTATTATTATTTAATTATTGATAGTTTCATATTGCTATATTTCTTCACTATTCTTGGTGGCGCAGCTGTAACGAAACCCAATTTCCCTCAGGATCAGTAAAGTATGTCTGTCTGTCTGTCTTCCTTCCTAATGACCTTAGTTTCTTTCTGCAAGCTTTTAAAAGCTCCCCACTCCTCTATCTTCCCACTAGCTCTGGCTTCCTTGTGTGCCCTCTCTTTTGCTTTTACTTTGGCTCTGACTTCACTTGTCAGCCACGTAGTGTCCTTCTTCCCTTTGAAAATTTCTTATTATTTGAATATATCTGTCTTGCATTTCTCTGATTTTTTGCAGAAACTCCAGCCATTGCTGCTCTGCTGTCCTTCCTGCTAGCGTCCCTTTGCAGTCATCCTTGGCCATTTCCCCTCTCATGCCATTGGAATATCCTTTATTCCACTGAAATACCAACACATTGGAATTTAGTTTCTTCTCAAATTTCACAGTGAATTGGATAATATTGTGATCACTGTTCCCTAAGTGTTCCTTACCCTTAAGCTCTCTTATCATCTCCGGATCATTGCACAACACCCAACCTAGCACAGCCAATCCCCTAGTGGGCTCAACAACAAGCTGTTCTAAAAAGTCATTCCTCAGACATTCTACAAATTCTCTCTCTTGAGGTCCAGTACTGGCCTGGTTTTCCCAATCCACCTTCATGTTAAAATCCCCAATGATTATCGTGACATTGCCCTTCTGACATACCTTTTCTATCTCCTGTTGTAATATGTAATCCACATCCAGGCTGCTGTTCAGAGGCCTGTATACAACTGCCACTAGGGTCCTTTTACCCTTGCCATTTCTTTACTCAACCCATAGAGACTCTGCACCTTCTGATCCTATGTTATCTCTTTCCAATGATTTAATATTATTTCTTATACACGGAGCCACACCACCCCCTCTGTCTACTAACCTATCTTTCCGATACACCATTTACCCTTGGATGTACAGCTCCCAATGGCAACCATCCTTCAGTCAGGTTTCAGAGAGGGCCACAACGTCATATTTGCCAATCTGTAGCTGAATTTCAAGATCATCCATTTTATTCCTTATTCTGCATGTACTTAAATACAACACTTTCAGTCCAGTATTTGTTGCTTTCTGTTTTAACTGCACCATGCCTCTATTGCCCTGTAACTCGTGCCACTGGCTGTGACTAAGCCTCATTTCCTACCTGTTCTTTCTATAATCTCTGTTGCACGCTATCTTTGATTAATTTCTGTTTTCCCCCTCCTCAGCCTTATCAGTCCAGTTCCCTTCCCCCTCCCAAATTAGTTTAAACCCTCCCTAAGATTTGCCCGTTAGGAAATTGGACCCCTTTGGGTTCAGGTGTAACATGTCCTTTTTGTACAGGTCTTACCTCCCCCAGAAGAAGCCCCAATGATCCAGGAACCTGAAGCCCTGCCCCTACACCAGTCTCTCATCCACACATTAATAGGTCTGATCATGCACTCACTAGCAAGTGGCACAGGCAACAGACCTGAGATTACTATCCTAGAGGACATGCTTTTCAGCTTCCTACCTTACTTCCCGAATCCCCTCTTCAGGACCTCCTCCCTTTTTCTACCTATGTCATTGGTAACAACATGTACCAAGACTTCTGGCCATTCCCCCTCTCCCATCAGAATATTTTGCACCCGATCCGAGACATCCCGTACCCTGGCACCTGGGAGGCAACGCAACATGTGGGTATCTCTGTCAGGCTGACAGAACCTTCTGTCTGTTCCCCTCACTATGGAGTCCCGTAGGAATACCGTATTCCTCATCTTCCTCTTTCCCTTCTCGTTCCAGTGCCTCGTTTGGTCCATCCGTCACTCAGCCTCACTCACATGATCATTGGGGACACATGTCACCTGAACAAGGATTGAATGAGACACTTGGGTGGGGAGGAGAGGTCAATGCAGGGTCACAGGAAGCTACCACGTAGTGAACAGGGTGCAGAAAAGGGAGGGGTGGGAAGTGTTGGAGGCATGAGATCTGAGAAAATGTGCACAAAGGGTGAGGGGCAGGGGAAATCCTGGAGGAGAGGACGAGATTGATTTTTATTTTATTTATTTATTAATGTGGAATAGGCTCTTCTGGCTCATCACTCCTCACTGCTCAGCTATCCCCAGTCGAATCAGGGAACAATTTACAGTGACCTATCAACTTACCAACTAGTATGTCTTTGGATTGTGGGAGGAATCCTGAGGTCTTATCGGGGAGATGGCAGGAGATTGGAGGAAAATGGATCAGTCATGATGAAAAGCTGAAGCAGACTCGATGGGTCGAATGGCCTAATTCTGCTCCTATATCTTTATGGTCTTGTGGTCACTCAGAGGAAACTGACACAGTCGTAGGGAGAACCTACAAACTTGTTACAGGCAGCAGCAGGAATTGAACCTGGGTCGCTGGTAGTGTAAAGTGTTGTGCTAGCCACTAGGCTACCGTGCCACCCTGGACCAAGGGTGAGGGAGGATTAGGTGAGTCTGGGCATAAGTGAAGTCAAGGCTTGGATAAAGATAAATGCCTGAGCTCGTGTGTGTGTGTGAAGCACAATACAGGCTGTTCAGCCCACAAGGTTGTGCCGAACATGTCCCTTAGAAATGCCTCTATTGCCCTGTAACTCGTGCCACTGGCTGTGACTTAGCCTCATCTCCCGTCTATTCTTACTATATATCTGTGGCATGCTATCTTTGATTAATTTCTGTTTTCTCCCTCCTCAGCCCTATCACTCCAGTTCCCTTCCCCCTCCCAAATTAGTTTAAATCCTCTCTAAGAGCTTTTTAAAATTTGCCCACTAGGATTTTGGACCCCTTTGGGTTCAGGTGTAACATGTCCTTTTCGTATAGGTCATACCTCCCCCAGAAGAAGCCCCAATGATCCAGGATTCTGAAGCCCTGCCCCCTACACCAGTCTCTCAGCCACACATTAATATGCCTGATCATGCACTCACTAGCACGTGGCACAGGCAGCAGACCTGAGATTACTATCCCAGAGGACCTGCTTTTCAGCTTCCTACCTTACTCACTGAATTCACTCTTCAGGACCTCCTCCCTTTTTCTACCTATGACATTGGTAACAACGTGTACCAAGACTTCTGGCCATTCCCCCTCTCCCTTCAGAATACTCTGCACCCGATCCGAGACATCCCGTACCCTGGCACCTGGGAGGCAACACAACATGTGGGTATCTCTGTCAGGCTGACAGAACCTCCTGTCTGTTCCGCTCACTAACATTAGAAACTACTAGGATTACCCAAAGCCCTCTATTTTCCTAAGCTCCATGTACCTATCCAAAAGTCTCTTAGACGACCCTATCGTATCTGCCTCCAACACCGCTACCCGCAGCCCATTCTACACACTCACCACTCTCACCGTAAAAAAACTTACCCCTGACATCTCCTCTGTACCAACTCCCCAGCACCTTAAACCTGTGTCCTCTTGTGGCAGAATGACTGAGACGTCTCGGCTTTCCAGGTAAATGCAGATTCAGCACTGGTCCATTTTCCATAATTATTTTTAAACTGTTTGAAAGATGCTCACTGGGGTAAAGTACTTCCCCACTGACATGTTAACCCTTTCCCAGACACACTTACTGTGAGGTGTCAAGTGTACTCCAGTCAAGCTATCTACATATATCTTGTCAAAACAATCAGAAACACGTTTTACAAATTATGCCCTGTCAAATCCCTCAGCACGATGACTATCCCAGTCAATATTAAGGATGTTAAAATTGCCTCTTATTGCAATTTTAATATTTCAATAAGTATTTAATATTCCCATTCCAACAGGGATGTGAACCAGGATGAAGGAGTTGAGGATGAGCCAGCAGGTTTACAAGTGGATGATGGGTGTAACATTAGTGTAAGGAAGGACAAGCGAATGATTGGGTACAAATGCAGACAGAGCAAAGAGTTAAATTGTACCACAGAGGCAAAATTCAAAAGGGCAAAGAAAGCAGGAGTGATGGTGGGGTATTAAAATGCACGTGGCACTCGGAATATGGTGGACAATCTCGTGGCGCAACTAGAGATTGTTCGGTATGACATTGTGGGCATCACTGAGCCCTGCTGTGGCTGAAAGAAGGCCATACTTGGGAGCTTACCACCAAAGCATATACTTTGTATGGAAAGGACAGGCTGGAAGTCAGAGGCAGTGGTGAGGCTCTGTTGGTAAGAGATGGAATTATATCTTCAGAAAGAGGTGACATAGGGTTAGAGAATGTTGAATCTTTGTGGGTGGTGTGAAGAAGCTAAAAGAGTGAAAAAAAAAACATTGCGTGAATTGTATATAGGCCTCCAAGATGTAGGGTTAAGATTGCAGAGAGAACTGGAAAAGGAATGCAATAAGGGAAATTGTAATTACCAATTGTAATGGGGGATTTCAATATGCCAGGAGATTGGGATAATTAAGTTGTTGACTGATCTCTATAGAGGGAGTTTGTTGAATGCCTACGAGATGGCTTTTTAGAGCAGCTTGTGCTTGAACCTATTTGGGAAAAGGCTATCTTAGATCAGGTGATGTGTAATAACCCAGGACTTATTAGGGAGCGTAACCTCAAGGAACCCTCAGGAGCCAATGATCACAATATGACTGAATTCATACTGCATTTTGGGAAGGAGAACCACAACTCACATGTATCACCATAGAGGAATAGAGGGAATGACAGAGGCATCAGAGAGGAGCTTACCCAAGTGGATTGATACTGTTGGGGATGATAGTAGAGCAGAGATAGCTGAAGTTTCTGGGAATAGTTCACAGGGCGCAGAATTGAATCTTTTAAAATTCAACAAGAAGCAACTAAATAAGCCATGAGAAGGGAAAAGATGAAATATGAGGTTAGACAAGCCAATAGCATAAAGCAGGGTACCAAAGGTTTTGTCAGTTATAGAAAGAGTAAAAGGGAGGTGAGAATTGATATTAGACCACTGGAAAATGATGCTGATGAGGTACTAATGGGGGACAAAGAAATGACAGATGAACTGATGAACTTTACATCGATCTTCGACACTAGCAGGGTGCCAGAGCTCTGTGAGTGACAGGGAGCCGAAATGACTGTCATTGCTATACAATGGAGAAAGTGCAAGGCAAACTCAAAGCTCTTAATGTGGAGAAGTTACCTGGGCCAGATGGACGGCATTCCAGAGTCTCATGTCTGTTTGCTGAAGATATAATTGTCATGATCTTTCATTTCATGATCATTTGACTCTGGCATGGTCCTGGAAGACTGGAAGACTGCAAATGTCTCTCCACTCTTTAAGAAGGGAGGAAGGCAAAATAAAGGTAATTATAGACCAGTTAACCAAACCTCAGTGGTTGGGAAAGTGCTGGAGACTGTTATGAAGGATGAGGTTTTGTGTGGTTGAGGATGCATGGAGGTGGGGTGAGAGAGGAGGGGGAGTGACTGGTCTGTGCGAGGAATGCCGGAGGAGGAAGCAGGATGTGGGGTTGTAGGAGAGAGGGTCTAAGCGAGGCTGCATGGTAATTGAGGTGTAGGGAAGAGTCTGAAGGAGGATCAAGTTCCAGAAAGTTAGAGGCAAGTTGGGAAATGTCAGGAGGAGGCAGTGGGTAATGTTTCTGTCCCTCAGCCTAGCTGTGTGTGTCTGTGTGAGTGTGGTGTGGTGAGCAGCCAGTGTTTAGAGTGGCTTTGGCTCATCCGGCTGGGGTGAGCTTAAGTATTTGGTAGGGTTCTGACTTGGGAGATTGAGGAGGTGATAGGAGGTACAGCGAGGTAGTCAGCCCTGCAAGAGCAGAGAGGGGAAGAGGACTGCAGTATTGAGGGGGGATTCCATTGTTAGAGGAACAGTGATGAGATACTGTGCGTGCGATAGAGACACCCAAGTGTTATATTGCTTCCCAAGTGCTAGGATCAGGTATGTCTCAGATCAGGTCCATGGCATTCTCAAGGCTGAGGGTGAGCTGTCAGAAGTCCAAGTAAATATTGGTGACAATGAGAGGGGTAGGTAAGCTGAGGAGGTCCTCAAGAGAGATTTTAGGGAGATAGGTAGAAAGCTGAAAACAGGCCCTCCAGGATTGTGATTTCTGGATTGCTGCCTGTTCCACGTGCCAGTGGGGGTAAGAATAAGATGATGTGTCAGGCAGGTAATCTAATTTGGTAGATGAATGATAGAGCTGAGGATGAGGTTGCTAATTTACAAACAGAGGTTATCTGTAGTGAGACTCCTAGCAAGAAGTGGCAGATGATAGGGCAAAATTGTTGTCAACAGGAACAGTTGCAATGTGAAAGGCAGGTAAAGTCAAAAAGAGTGAACACAGTACAGGAGATGTTATATTTGAGTGTGCAGTATATGGAACAAGGCAGATGAATGTGTAGCCCAGTTATAGATCGGCATGTATGATATTTGTAGGCATCACTGAATCCTGGCTGAAAGAAGATTATAGCTGGGAGCTCAATGTCCAAGGATGCACATTGTATCAAAAGGACAGGCAGGAAGGCAGAGGGGGTGGCATTGCACTTTGGTCAAAAAATGAAATCAAATCAATAGAAAGAAGTGCTATATGGTCAGAAGGTATTGAATTATTCTAGATAGAGCAAAGGAACTGCAAGGGTAAAAAGACCCTGATGGGAGTTCTAGAGCCAAAGAAAGTATTCAACCCTCCACCCAAAAGTTTCCATGTTTTACTGTTTTTCAACATTGAATCACAATAGATTTAGCTTGGCTTTGACATTGATTGACTGAAAAAAGACTATTTTGTGTCAAAGTGAAAACAGATCTCCACAGAGTGATCTAAATTAATTACAAATATTAAACACAAAATAATTGATTGCGTAATTATTCACCCCCCCCCCTCCCCCTTCAAGTCAGTATTTAGTAGATGCCCCTTTGGGAGCAATTACAGCTTTGAGTCTACATGGACAGGTCTCTATCAACTTTGCACATCTGGAAACTGCAATTTTTCCCCATTCTTCTTTACAAGACTGCTTAATCTCTGTCGGATTACACAGGAATCATGAGTGAACAGCCCTTTTCACATTGAGCCATAGCTTTTCAATTGGATTGAGGTCTGGGCTCTGACTTGGCCACTCTAGGACATTAACATTCTTGTTTTAAAGCCATTCCTGTGTAGGTTTGTCTTTGTGCTTGGGTCGTTGCTTGCTGGCAAGCAAATCTTCTCCCAAGTTGCAGTTCTTTTGCAGACTGCATCAGGTTTTCCACCAATATTTCTCTGTATTCTGCTGCATTCATTTTACCCTCTAACTCCATAAGTCTTCCAGGGCCTGCTGCAGTGAAGCATCCCAACAGCATGATGCAGCCATCATGATGTTTCTTGGCGGGGATGGTATGTTTCTGATGACCTGTGGTATTTGGCTTATGCCAAACAGCAAATAGTCTGACAAATTTTGGTTTCATCAAACCACAGAAACTTCTTCCAGCTGACTTCAGAGTCTCCCACATGCCGTCTGGCAAACTCTACCCAAGATTTCATGTGAATATTTGTCAACAGTGGCTTTCCCTTTGCCACTGTCCCATAAAGCTGCGACATGTGGAGAGCCTATGAAGCAGGTGTATACACCGTTTCTCCCATCTCAGCCACTGAAGCTTGTAACTCCTCCAGAGTCGTCATCAGTCTCTTGGCGGCTTCTCTCATTAGACCCCTTCTACACACTCACTCAGTTCTTGAGGACTGCCTGGTCTTGGCAGATTTACAGCTGTGTCATATTCTTTCCACTTCTTAATGATTGACTTAACTGTGCTCCAAATGATATTCAGTAACTTGGACATTTTCTTGGATCCATCTCCTGACTTGAGTTTTTTCAATAATCTTTTCCTGGTGTTGCTTAGAGTGTCCTTTTCTCTTCATGATGTAGTTTTTGTTAGGACACTGAACTACCAGAGTTAGTCCTTCCAGATACAGGTGTATTTTTACAACAATCAATTGAACCACCTTGACTGCACACAGGTGACCTCCATTTAACCAATATTGTGACTTCCAAGATAAATTGGCTGCACCAGTGATGATTTTGTCTGTCATATTAAAGGGAGTGAATACTTATGCAATCAATTACTTTGTGTTTTATATTTGTAAATAATTTAGTTCACTTTGGAGAGGGTTGTTTTCATTCTGACATGACAGTCTTTTTCTGTTGATCAGTGTAAAAAGAGCCACTGTGATTGAATGATGTAAAACAATAAAACATGAAATCCCAAAAGGCTGGTCAATACTTTGTATAGGTACTATATATACAGACCCCCAAAGAGTACTTAGAATGTGGTCTACAATTTATGATGGGAAATAGAAAATGTATGCCAAAAGAACAATGTTACAATGGTCATGGTGGATTTCAATATGCAGGTAGATTGGGATTGGTGCTGATAACAAGAGGGGCAATATCTATAATGCCCATGAATGTTTTTTAGAGTAACGCATGGTTGAGCCCACTAGGGGATCATTTATTCCGGATTGGGTGCTGTGCAATCAACAGGAATTGATTAGAGCGTTTAAGGTAAAGGAACCCTTAGGAGTAAGTGATCACAATATGATTCAATTCGGACTGAAATTACAGAAGCGGAAGATGAAGTTAAATGCATTAGTATTACAGTGGAGTAAAGGGAATAACAAAGGTATGAGAGATGAGTTGGCCAAAATTGATTGGAAAAGAACACTGGCAGGGATGATGTCAGAGCAGCAATGGTTGCAATTTCTGGAAGCAATTTGGAATGCACAGGATATATACGTCCCAAAGAGGAAGAAGTATTCTAAAGACAATATACCACAACCGTTGTGAACAAGAGCTGTCAAAGCCGACATCAAAGCCAAAGAGAGGGCATATAGGAGTCCAAAGATTAATGGGAAGTTAGAGGATCAGGAAGCTTTTAAAAACCAACAGAAAACAACTAGAAAGACATTAAGAAGGAAAAGGTGGAACACAAAAGAAAGCGGGACAATAATATTAAAGAGGATACCAAAAGTTTGTTCAGATACATAAAGTGTAAAAGTGTAATCGGCTGGAAGCCGATGCTGGACAGGTAGGAATGGGGCACAAGGAAAAGGCCGATGAACTGAATAAGTATTTTTGCATCAGTCTTCACAGTGGAAGACACAGCCTGTACGCTTGAAGTTCAAGAGTGTCAGGGGGCAGAAGTTTGTGAAGTTGCCATTACTAGTGAGAATGTTCCTGGGGAAACTGAAAGGTTAGAAGGTAGATAAGTCACCTGCACCAGATGGTGTAAACACCATGGTTCTGAAAGAGGTGGCTGAAGAGTTTGCAGAGATATTTGTAATGATCCTTCAGAATCACTGGAATCTGGAATGCTTTCAAAACAATGGAAAATTGCAAATGTCAGTTCACTCTTCAAGAAGGGGGAGAGGCGGAAGAAAGGCAATTATAGGCCAGTCAGTCTGACCTCAATGGTTGGGTAGATTGAATCAATTGTTCAGGATGTGGTTTCGGGGTACTTGGCATCACATGAGTTTCCTTAAAGGAAAGTCTTGCCTCACAAATCTGATGCAATTCTTTGAAGAAATAACAAGCAAGATATACAAAGGAGAATCTTTGGATATTGGGTATTTCTATTCTCAGAAGACCTCTTCCAAGTTTAGCCTGGACTATGAGTGGTCCACTCATCCTCCAGGTTCGAGGTAAGCTCAGGGCTAAAGACCCTGGCTAGTCCAAAAACAATTGTTACAGAAACAGTAATAAAAATCCTCCTATCATGGAGGACCTTCCTTGCTGCTCTCAACGCCAGTGGTGTAACGGACGGTGATAAAAACAAATTGAGAAGGTGACACACATGAGGCTGCTTCACATGGTCAGAGCCCAGTGTATTACAGGAAAGATACTAGCGTGGGTAAAGCAGGGACTGACTGGCAGGAGGCAAAGAGCGGGAATAAAGGGAGCCTTTTCTGGTTGCCTGCCGATGACCAGTGATGTTCCTTAGTGACCTGTGTTGGAAGTGCTTCTTTTTACCTTAGGAACTTTGGTGTATTGTTGCAGTGCATCTTGTAGATAGTACACACTGCCTCAACTGTTGGTCAATGGTGGAGGGATTGGTTGCTTGTGGAAGGGGTCCCAATCAAGTGGTTGCCTTGTGCTGAATTGTGTCAAGCTTCTTGAGTGTTGATGGAACTGCACTCATCCAGGTGAGTGACGAGTATTCCATTACACTCCTAACCTGAGCCTTGTAGATGATGACAGATTCTGGGGAGTCAGGAGGCGAGTTACACGTCGCAGGATTCCTAGCCTTTGACGGTGTTTATATGACTGTGTGGAGAGAACTTTGCACTGTTTCTCCACCCTTGGACTGTGTCGAGAGAGCTTTCCTCTGTGTACCTAACCTGGGAATGTGTCAGTAGATCTTTGCACTGTGTACCTACCTTGTGAGTGTTGATGGAGCAGTGCAGAGGGAGATGTTTTCTGTATCGCCTGTGCACTCAGATTGTGTGTAACCACTGACACCGCACATTGCTGCTTTCAAATGACAGAGTTTCCATGTTTGGAAATTATTCTGCCAACAGGGAGTGGCAGTAACTTGGGGAATTTGCCAAAACAAGTCAGTTTTAAATTTGGAACTGATATATTTCCACTCACCCGAGTTATGAAGGGTTCCAGAGGTGAATTTTAAGTCACCCATGATCCTGTTTGAATGATGGGATGTGGTAGAGGGGCTGATCCTCCTACAGTCTCTCCACCTCACCTGAATATATCTGTGCAGTGCATCCTGAGATGGATTTGACTTTATCCTTTCCTTCCCAGTTGAAGCAAAGCGAAATGGAACCGCAGAAGTGGGAAGAGGCCATGAGGAACTTTCAGAAGATGATCTGACCTGTTGAGTGCAGCAGGGACCGTGCCGGGGATTTTAACTGCTCACCTGCGACTGCGTATGTCTGAAAGATGGTGAGGCAATTCTTCGCACTGGATCTGGCTTGAGCTTAAACTCAGCTCGGGTGTGGATGGGTTGGTGATGGGTTACATGAAGTGCCTGCTGTCTCCATCCCTTATGTTTAGTTCCAGTTGTGCACCGTTCCCCACCGTTCCCTGACCTTCGGGTGACAGATTTTGGTCCATTTCTCCTCAGTGGGATAGACTTCCTCTCACTCTTTCCCACTCCCCCTTGTTCCTGCTCTCCCTCTCATATTGGCATGTTTTCTATGCCGCTAACCCTACCTCTGTATCCCTCTTCGCGTCTTTCTCTAACTCTTCATCCTCTTCTCTCCGCTTCTCTTTTCTTCCTTTAACCTTTCTCTATTTTTACTTCTCCATTGCTTTCCTGACTCCCTCTCTTTCCTCTCTTTCCGATTTCTCCCTTCAATCTTTTACCTTCGCTTTCTTGTTGTTTTACCTCAGTGCCTCTGTTTCTCTCTCCATCTCATTCATTTCCCCAAGTTCTTGTCTGTTTCCCCACCTTTTCCCTCCTTCTCCTATTTCTCTATTCCCTGTCTTCTTTCCTTCTCCTCGTTTAGGAGTCCAGCTCCTAACCAGCCCACCACAAACTGTCGGCAAACTTGTGCCCTCCTGTTCTCCCTCTCACTCTCCCCTCGAGATGGTCTCCAGGTTTCATGTTTCTGGACTTCATCTGAATGATCTGCCATAGAGGTTTATTGTGGCAAATCAGTTAACCTATGCTCATTTGGAAGAAGAGGGAGAAGGGAAGCAACAAGCTTCAGTAGCTAATGGACGTGGGGAAGAGGGGGCTACCAGTGATTTCCATGTGAGGTGGGGGAGTAGGAACTGGTTAGCTGCCAGTTGCCGGGGGTTCCGGATCAAATCCCGGGTCTGGAGCTGTGATGCAGCGTCTCTACTTGCTGCGCCACGGAACCACGAGGCATCTTTCAGAGGGGGTGGGCTTGGATTTCAGCCCCACTCTGTCTCCCCCTTCAGTTTATCCAGATGATGGCTTGTTGCCCAATGCTGTGAACATCCCCCAGCCACAAGCCCCTGGGAGTTTGCAGAAAAACTTTGGCAGGTGCCTTCGCCTCGCACTGACAAGCCGGACTCCACTTCCAGTGCCAGTGTTCTCCCTGTCACCAAGTCCAGGTTGAGGGATCTGCACTGCTGGTGACCAATAGACCGATGTGAGCATTTGAAGAAAGAGAGTGGCCCTCATTTCTCACCCAGGTCTCTCACCCACTTGTTCTCACCTTTCTGTTAAGATCATTGCCCAAAAGCCCTCACTGTAACCTGGCTCCCTTTACACCTGTCTCAAGGTGGAGGCTGGGGGGTTGAAACGGATTTGCTTTCTGTAACAGTGCTGTGTCAACAAGGAAAACAACTGAATATTTATTGATGGAATCCCTCACATCGATCTGTCTTGGAGTCATTAACTGACTGTCCAGTATTGCAGTGAGTTACAGCCACATCAGTCTGGGACAATCTCCACGTTGTTCTGGTTGTATAGGATCTCAATTCAGTTATTCCCATCTTGTTTCCCCCCATCACCAACCCCCAATCCTGTTCCTCCCCACCCACCATCCTGTTTACTTGCTGCTTCCCAGCGTTCATTCACCCTCCTCTCACTGAGAGTAGACACTCTGGCCATTTCATAAGAACATAATAAACAGCAGCAGGAGGAGGCCATCTGGCCCGTTGAGCCTGCTCCGCCATTCAATAAGATCATGGCTGATCTTACCCCACCCCACCCCTCTCCTCCATCTCCCAATTTAGAGCTGGCATGAGCTTAAATAAACATTTATTGTTCTGTTACAAGAACGTTGGCTTGTTTGGAGTTTTCAACCTGCAACCAAGTGATACTATAAACTTGAGTGCTTTCAATTGTCCTGCTGATGGGATTTTTTTTAATTTACAAATTATCAACTGATAACATTTATTGCAAAAATAGGTTTGACCGGGTGATGTTGATAATGCTAATCTCAGCCATTTCAACAATTTGAATCATTTTGCCTCTTGAAATAACAAGTGATTAAAATACAATTTGGAATTCCCTTAACATAACCAAAGGAAAAACAATTCTCTTTGAAAGGATTGTGTTGATGTGAAATAATGAAGACTGAGGTGGTGTGGGTGGGGCAGGGGAGAGGGAATTCAAAGGTATGAGGAAACGGGTGTATTTTTCTTCTCTAAGGACTGTCACCTTGTCATGATCTCAAGCAATGCTCTGACACCATGGGTGGCCCTCCCAGGAGCTAAGCTCCAGACAAGTGACCTAAACAAGAGCTAACAGTGGAGTTGGTGGAAGATGAGGACACATCACAATGGCAGTGGACATCACACTGGAGGAAGGCTGCAGCAGTAAAGGATCCCTGGTCGTCTTGCATTCCACGCCACTGGGCCCTGATCCTTGTCTGTCAAAGGGCGTATGGTGGCAGCCCGTGTATCAGCCTCTCCACATTAAACAAAATCGTACACAGGCCTCTCCATTATGGGAATTAACCCCTTGGGAGTTCAGCATACTCTACTCGAGTGGTTGCACTGCTACTGTATTTTATGTAGGTGACACAGGACTTGTCCTGGCAAACCTACAGTGCCTGTACTGGCCATTCCCTGGCTCTCCACTCTATCTATGCTTCTTCTGATCTTGCACACATCTGGCAAGTGACTTCTCAACATCCTTCTCTCCAAAGAGCTCACTCAACCCATCCTCATAAGAAATGCTCCCTTTCCAGGCAGCTTCCTGGTAAACCTTGTCTGCACCCTCTCAGAAGCTTCTACATCCTTCCCGTAATCAGGTTACCAGACCTAAACACAATAGTCCACATGCTGCCTAACTAGAGTTTCACTGAGCTGCAACATTAACAGCGGCTGTTGAAATCAATCCTCTGATTAGTGAAGGCCAACACATCTAAACTATCAACATGCATGACAACTTTCAGAGATCTATGGATCTGTGCAAGCTCTTTAAAGACTCAACATCCATCCTATAACAAGGTGATCAGAATGGTCATGAAACAGGTTCCCTCCTCAACAGATGCTGTTTGGCCTGCTGAGTATTTTTAGCCTTTTGTTTGAGGCAGAAATGTTATTCTTGCAGAAATGTTCTAAGTGATTGTGATTCATGGCTTTGGGAGGCGGGGTGGGGGTTGGGGGAAGAAATGGTGTTCAGTGATTAGAGCACAGAGATGTAGAAGTGCTGCAAAAGAATGATGGGGAGATTTTGTTATTTTTTAAATTTACTCATTGCTGGAATCTGGGAATGATGTTGTAGAGATCTGTGAGTCCGATCTCCCAGAGAAAGGGATGAGACTTGAGCGAGGGAAATGAATGTGGTCAAAGTCAAAGTAAGTATATTATCTAAGTACATAAATGTTACCAGCCACTACTTTGAGATTCATGTTCTTACAGACATTTACACAAAAACAAAGAAATACAATAAAATGGTTCAGAATGTAAAAGAACGGTGTACAATAGAATTCTGTTTCTCAGGGGCGAAAGGGGAAAGATTGAAAAAAGACCTGACAAGAAAGCAAAGGGTAGCAGTGAATGGGTGTTTCTCGGACTGGCTGGAGGTGACTAGTGGGGTACCACAGGGCTCTGTATTGGGACCACAGCTCTTTACGATTTATGACAACGATTTAGATGAGGGCATTGAAAACTATATCAGCAAGTTTGCTGATGATACTAAACTGGGTGGCAGTGTGACATGCGAAGAGGACAGGGAGACTTGGATAGGCTGAGCGAGTGGGCAGATACTTGGCAGATGTCATTCAATGTGAATAAATGTGAAGTTATCCACTTTGGAAGCAGGAAGAAGAGGGCAGAGTATTGTCTGAACGGTGTCGAGTTAGGTAAGGGAGAAATGCAAAGAGACCTAGGAGTCCTTCTTCATCAGTCAATGAAGGTGAATGAGCAAGTGCAACAGGCAGTGAAGAGGGCAAATGGAATGTTGGCCTTTATTACAAGGGGAATTGAGTACAAGAGCAAGGATGTCCTTTTGCATTTGTACAGGGCACTGGTGAGACCACAACTGGAATATTGTGTACAGTTTTGGTCTCCAGGTTTAAGGAAGGACATTCTGGCAATTGAGGAAGTGCAGCGTAGATTCACTAGGTTGATTCCTGGGATGGCAGGGCTGTCTTACGCAGAGAGATTGGAGAGATTGGGCTTGTACACACTGGAATTGAGGAGATTGAGAGGGGATCTGATTGAAACGTTTAAGATAATTAAAGGATTTGATAGGATTGAGGCAGGAAATATGTTCCAGATGTTGGGAGAGTCCAGTACCAGAGGGCATGGATTGAGAATAAGAGGTCGGTTATTTAAAACAGAGTTGAGGAAAAACTTCTTCTCCCAGAGAGTTGTGGAGGTGTGGAATGCACTGCCTCGGAAGACGGTGGAGGCCAATTCTCTGGATGCTTTCAAGAAAGAGCTAGATAGATATCTGATGGATAGGGGAATCAAGGGATATGGGGACAAGGCAGGGACTGGGTATTGATAGTGAATGATCAGCCATGATCTCAGAATGGCGGTGCAGACTCGAGGGGCCGAATGGTCTACTTCTGCACCTATTGTCTATTGTCTATTGTCTAAAACTTTTTCCTCCCAGGGAGGATGGTCAGATATGGAAGGAGCTGCCAGAGGAAGTGGTTGAGCAGGTGCAATGGTATCATTTAACAAGTTATTGTACAGTACATGGAGGGACAGGGCTTATAGGGATAATGGGCCAAATGCAGGATATTGGAAATAGCTGGGTGGGCACCGTGGCTGGCATGGACTAGTTGGGCCATGGACTGGTTGGGCCATGGACTGGTTGAGCCATGGACTGGTTGGGCCATGGACTGGTTGAGCCATGGACTAGTTGGGCCATGGACTAGTTGGGCCATGGACTAGTTGAGCCATGGACTGGTTGAGCCATGGACTGGTTGAGCCATGGACTAGTTGGGCCATGGACTAGCTGGGCCATGGACTAGTGGGTGTCTTTGCTGTATTGTTCTATGACTCTATCCATCCATCTGTCCACACGTGAGGCTATAATGTACTGTACAAAGGGAGGAGTCATCCTGGGCTACTTGGAGTTCTTGTAACTGTTTGGTAAATGCCTATTGATATATGTTCACATTTCAATTGAGATTTTGTACCCTGAAATTGTGACGACATGAAGTTCGACATGGTTTTATGAATGGGGTCCATTGGTCAGCCACTGTCAATGGGTGGGCTCTTAAAGTCATCGCCATTGGCCAATCTGTAAACAAAAATGCCTCAGCAACAATTGGCACACCAATCACCACCCAACTGTCCCAGAGTACCCACTCCCCTCGATGGTGCCACCACATTTTCCACTTTATTCCAGACTTCCAGAACGTGCTGGCTGGGCCAAGTACTGGAAGTGGGCATCCAGTAGCCGTCTGATCAGTGTTGAGTTCTCCTTCTCCAGCTGTGCGATCCACTGTCTTTTCCTTGACACTTCCTGTGGAGCAGAAATGTGAGTGACCAGCGACATTCTCCATCCTGTTCCCTTTTAATGGCGTACGTTGAGTGTCAGGGATGGGGTAGCAGGAAGCACATTCTGATGCAACCCTTCTTGTGTTGACTCCTTCGGCCCACTGTCTACATGCTAACCACATGAAACAGCTGCTGGGTATGTGGGTATTGAATGTTGTCAAGGTATTTCTCCCAAATGCTTCTCAAGGACTTCATTACAGCACGTTCTTGGGACATACAAATTCGAGAGGCCATTCATCCCCTCTATATGTGGCTTTCCATAAAAACACAGCTAATCCATTTGAAATCTCTACTCTGCATTCTTGCCCTTCGCCAGGTAATCTTTCATGCCCCTGCCCCACTTATCAACAATCTACCTCTGCATTAGAAATATTGTAGGTCTCTCCTTCCAGCCCCCTTTGTAGAGAGGTTTCAAAATCTCAAATCTTAGGAAAAACATATCATTATTATTCTGCTCTATATTTTCAGAACAGAATTATCTCTCCACATTAACCTTGTCAATATACCCCCACCCCAGCTTGTAAATGTTTCAGTTGAGTCTGTCTCTGTCCCTTATCTGTATTTCTCACGATTCCTCTATCTTCCTCTGTTTCCATCTCGAGCTCTCTCTCCTCCCATCTCTCTCCCTCCATCTTGCCATTTCTCTCTTGCCACCTCACAATCTCCCCCATCTCCCTCTCATCATTTTCTCTCTCTCCTCTCCCTCACAAATGTACTGGCCCACATCGAACAAACCCACACATTCCCAATGTCAGTTTGGTACTGCCTCTCTTCTTGAAAGAAAAGAAATACTCAATGTTCCTGTTGTATTCTCGTCTGCACCAGATCACCTGGAATTTGTTGTGCAAAGCTCCATCCACCACCCTTGAGGACAAGGGCAGTGGGCACATGGGAACACCACCACTCACAGGTTCCCCTCCTGTTCACAGTCATCCTGACTTCAAAACACCGGATCAGTCCTCCAGTGTTGAAGGCTGTAAGTCCTAGAACTACCACACAGGATGCCGTGGCATTACATACATCAGTGTTTGAAGGCCGGCAGTTACCACCACCTGTTCAAGGGGCAGTGTAGGGATGGGCACGAGAAGTCCAAACCTCATCCAAAATCGAAAGCAGAATCCTGGCACTGGATTCTGAAAGCAGGAACAACGACCCAGCTCAACCCAGTTGACTTCAGCCTGGGTGTTGATGCAGAATTGGGTTGACTTCCGGCCAGCTCTTGACTGTCCATAAGACACAGAGCAGAATTAGGCCATTTAACCCATCGAGTCCACTCTGTCATTCAGTCCTGGCTGATTTATTTTCCCCCTCAACCCATTCTTCTGCCTTCTCCCTGTAACCTCTGACACCCTTACTAACCATGAACCAATCAACTTCAGCTTTAAATGTCCTCAATGACTTGGCTTCTGCATCTGTCTGTGGCAATTAATTCCACAGATTCACCTCCCTCTGGCTAAAGAAATTCCTCCTTATCTCTCTTCTAAAGCAGGGATTCCCAGCCTTTTTATGACATGGGCCCCTACAGTTAACTGAGACGTCCATGGACCCCAGGTTGGGAACCCCTGTTCTAAAGGGACATCCTTCTAGTCTGAGGCTCTGCTCTTTTGTCTGTGACTCTCACACTATAGGAAACATCCTTTCAATTTCATTTCCAATTTCTCTAGGTCTTTCAATATTCAATAAATTTATGAGATTTCACCGCCCCCCACCCCACATTCTTCTGAACGCCAGTGAGTATAGGCCTAATGCCGTCAAACATTCCTCATACATTAACTCTGGTCCAGCCAGATGATGTGAAGCGCCCTCTTCTATTAGGTGGATCTTAAAGTCTGGCACAATATTATGGACCAAAAGGTCTGTTCTATATGCTCCCCGCGCAGCCCTACGGCTCAAGGATGATCAACATTCGACACAATGGAGGTGTTCAGTACCTTGGTCAGCAGCTGGTTCTGCTGCTTCAGTAAGGCCACAGTCCGTTGGTGGGATCGGTCATTCTCCCTCCTCCGTGGGCGCTGACTGCAGGAGATCTCAGTGGATTCGGGGGGCTGCAACACCTGGAGTGAGAAATGTCTGTTCAGGCCAAGCAATTTGGTCTCTTTTTTTGAGGTCCTGCTGAAGGATCCTGGCCTGAAATAAACTGCTTTATTCCCCTCCATCGATGCTGCCTGTCCCCGAGTTCCTCTAGCACTGTGTGCACTTCCCTCAAGAGTTTCAGCATGTGCCGAATCGCATGTTTATTTCTCAGATTATTGGAAAGTCTCCCCATCCTCACAGCTCCTTTATCTTGAAAGTCTGAACCCTCCAAACTGTAGTGTCATAGAATCACCAAGCTCTGAAGCAGGCTCATTTATACCAATTTAGTTTTGTGTTACACAGTCATCAACCCCTTAAATTCCCTCCTTCACCTACACATCCGGGGCAATCTATTGTTACCAGTTATCCTAGCAACACGTTCGTGTTTGGACTGTGGGAGGAAACCGCAGCACCCGAACAAAACCCATGCAAGTCACATGGAGAAAGTGCAGACTCCACACTGATTGTGCCTGGCTCATCAGTGCTGTCAGGTATCACCTCCATGATCAGAGAGGATGGGAAGAGTCAACAGATTGATTCTCAATTCCAGTAATGTTCATCCCAGAGCAATAAATTAGTACTTTGATGTGTGGAACACTTCAAGGTAAATCAATTGTTTACTGCTACTTTCTAATGGTTGTGATGGATTAATCAGAATCTGATTTAGTTTCACTACATATATGACATGTTATTTGTTGTTTTGTGATAACACCGTAATGCAAAGGCATAAAATTTTCCAACGACATATGGGTCGGATTAGTGCAGGGGTGGGCAAACTTTTTGACTTGTGGGCCACAAAGGGTTCTAAAATTTGACAGGGGGGCCGGACCAGGAGCAGATGGATGGAGTATTTTGGTAATACACCTCATAAGAGAAAATAAAATATCATGGGATATGTAGAAAACATGTGCTTTAATTTCAATTGAAAATGAACAAATGCATTACAACAAAATATCTGTCTTTGAAGTCCCATGGTATTTAGCTATTTATTGAAATGACTTTTAAAACACTGAAAATTAAATGAATAAAATACAGCTTTTTTTAATAGTAACAGTTATTATTTTAAAGCACTAAAAATTCTGTTATCCTTCAAGATATTATCATCATCACTCTCCTCCTGACTGTCTTTATTTCAAAAACGGTAGGAGATGCAGGTCTACTCGTCCTGCTCCTTCTTATTCAATTGTCCCCTGTGCCAAAACTCAACAACGACCAGCACAAAGACAGAACAGTGAAAGCGCACCAGTATGCGGCGCGCGTTATTTGATCTGGAGCGCATTTTTTATTTTGAGAACGTACGTGCAACTGCGCACTACTCATGTCCATCACTTAACAGAAATGACATATAACATGTAAGGATTATTGAAAAAATATTTTCAAATGCATTTTTACATAACACAACGAAGAAACTTATTTTTAATTTCAGTGGGAACAGTGTTGTTGGTCTCCCTTTTTAGCCAGCGCATCAAAGTCTGGATTTAGTTTTGTTGTGGCGATTCTCAGGATGGATCTGAGGTGTTGGTCAGTTAACTTGGATCTGTGGCTGGCTTTGTTGATGTTCATGACGCTGAACACCTGTTCACACAAATAGGTCGAGCAGAACAAAGAGTAAAGCGCAAATGTGGAGTAATACGCTGCACCTCAACAAAGGTCAATGTATATAGAGTGCGTCATCTATTGGGAAAACGACAGAATTGCAGGGAAAAAACGTTAACAAGGTTTATTAATATAATTTTGTCAAGTTCTGCGGGCCGGATTAAAAAGCTTAACGGGCCGCATATGGCCCGCGGGCCGTAGTTTGCTCATGCCTGGATTAGTGAGTGGTGGGCAAGCAATGTTGGCTCTGGAAGTGTGGCTGTCTCAGTGCATCCTCAGACTGTGCTGGTCATTGAAGCAAATGGCACATTTCACTCTGTTTCAACGTACATATGGCAAATAAAGCTAATCTATCTTTCTTCTAAAATCAAGTAAATAAATATTGCTTTTAAAAAGTGGATAACAAGGTAGCATTCTTGGATTTGGGGATTGTTCAGAAATCTGATGGCAAAACAGAAGAATCTTAGTACGTTGAGCACTAGAGCACAGAAAAAGACCTTTCTGGCCCCAGCCAGCCTATTTTTCTGCCTAGTGTCATTGACCCCCACATGGACCATGGCCCTCCATCCCCCTCTCGTCCAAGTACCTATCCAACCTTCTCTTAAATGTTGCAAACGGTGCACCTCCACTTCAGCTGGCAGCTCGTCCACACTCACACCAGCCTCACAGTGAAGAAGTTACCCCTCAGGTTCCCCTTAAATATTTCACCTTTCACCCTTAACCCATAACTTCTAGATCTAGCCCTGCCCAACCTCAGTGGAGAAAGCCTGCTTGCATTTACCCTATCTATCCCCTTCGTAATTTTGTATACCTCTAACATGTCTCCCCTCATTCTCAGTGTGCTCTGTGGTATGGAGTGGGAGACGGAGGATATTATCTCTCAGGAGCTGGAATTGGCCTCATTGTAACCCTAAGGAAACAACAGCCAAGCCCCCGGCCCCCTGTCTGAAACTGCCTCATCTCCAAATTTCAGTCACTCCTTCCTCCTCTGTTTATCAACACTGGGTCAACACTGGGCACCACAGTTAGCGAGATGCTATTGCAGCTTGGGGCATCAGAGTTCGGAGTCCAACTTCGACGTCCTCTGAAAGAAAGTTTGTACTTTCCTCCCGTGTGCGCGTTGGTTTCCTCCAAGTGCTCTGTTTTCCTGCCATAGTCCAAACACATAGTGAATAATAGAGAGATCCCGTACAGAAATAGTCCGTTCAGCTCATCTAATCCATGCTGAAACCATTTAAACTGCCTACTCCTATCGAAATGCACCGGGACCATAACATGCCATACCCCGACTATCCATGTACCTATCCAAGCTTATCTTAAACATTGAAATTAGGCTCGTATTAGACACATGCTGGCAGCTATTTCGACACTCCCACAACCCTCTGAGTGAAGAAGTTTCCCTTCATGTTCCCTTTAAATTTTTCACCTTTCACCCTTAACGCAGGTTGTCTGGTTAGAGTCCCACCCACCTCAGTGGAAAAGGCCTTCATGCATTAACCTCATCAATTTGTGTTGGAATCCGTCTGTCTCAAAAGACAATGAGCGAAGATTATCATCATCACAAGCCAGCGCAGAAGGTAAGGAGATCCGGAGATGCCCAGTCATCAAGATTGCCCTCTCAGCCTCACCAGTGTGGACCAATTCCCAATTCCCATTCTGTCATGTCTGTCGATGATCTCCTCTACTGCTGCGATGAGGCCACACTCAAGTTGAAGGAGCAACACCTTATATTCCACCTGGGTAGCCTCCAACCTGATGGCATGAAAATTGATCCCTCAAACTTCCAGTAATGCCCTTCTCCACCAACACCACACCTCTCCTTCACCATTCCTCATTCGTGTTTCCCTCATTATGTTCCTATCACCTCCCTCTGGTGCTCCTCCCCTTCCCTTTCTTCCACGGCCTTCTGTCCTCTCTGATCAGATTCCCCCTTCTCCAGCCTTTATCTCTTTCACCAATTGACTTACTGGCTCTTTACTTCACCCCTCCCCCCTTCCCATTTTCACCTATCACTACTTCCTTATTTCTCCCACCCCTCCCCCACCTTCTCCCTCTGACCTCATCCTTTTCTCTCCAGTCCTGATGAAGGGTCTCGATTCAAAATGTCGACTGCTGACTCTTTTCCACAGATACTGCCTGGCAAATTAAAATAATAATTCACATCAGCAGATCCAACTGAAAGCAATTCAGTTTACAGTATCACTTGGAAGCAGATTGAAAACACCAAACATGGATGTTTCTCCTTCCTTGCCTCAGAAGACACGTCATTGAACCACACAAAGTGTGAGATAGTTCCTCTAGGACAGGGGTTCCCAACCTGGGGTTCACAGATGCCTCAGTTACTGGTAGGGATCCGTGGTATAAACCTCTGCTCTAGCATTTTGTGAACATACACAAAGTGGTAGAGGAATTCAGCGGGTCAGGAGGTATCCATGGAGGTGCTGTTGTCAAAAGGAGAAATGTAAATAATATTGAAAGAGTACAGAAAAAATTACAAAGGATGTTGATGTTGTGTTTGGAGTGAGCAGCGGAGTGAGAGGTAGCAGAGTGATAGGGCTTTGGCTCAACGGGCTGAGGCGGTAACGGGACGAGGTGAGATAGGTTTACCTGTGTTAATTGCGGAAAGGAAGTCATATATGTGTGAGGCCGGATTTCTGTGCTCGATGTCAGGTGTATGAGGTCCTGGAGTCTCCCATCCTCCCGGACGGCCACATCTGCACCCGATGTGTCGAGCTGCAGCTCCTAAGGGACCGTGTTAGGGAACTGGAGATGCAGCTCGATAACCTTCATCCGGTCAGGGAGAGTGAGGAGGTGATAGAGAGGAGTTATAGGCAGGTGGTCACACCGGGGCCATGGGAGACAGACAAGTGGGTCACAGTCATGAGGGGGAAGGGGAAGAAGCACCCCTGTGGCTGTACCCCTTGACAATAAGTACTCCTGTTTGAGTACTGTTGGGGGGGGACAGCCTACCTGGGGGAAGCAACGGTGGCCGTGCCTCTGGCACAGAGTCTGTCCCTGTGGCTCAGAAGGGTAGGGAAAGGAGGAGGAAGACAGCAGTGATAGCGAAGTATAGTTAGGGGGTCAGACAGGCGATTCTGTGGACGCAGGAAAGAAATTTGGATGGTAGTTTGCCTCCCAGGTGCCAGAGTCCGGAATGATTCAGATCGCATCCAAGATATCCTGCAGTGGGAGGGAAAACAGCTAGAGGTCATATTGGTACATATCGGTACCAATGACATAGGCAGGAAAAGGGAAGAGGTCCTGAAAAAAGACTACAGGGAGTTAGGAAGCAAGTTGAGAAGCAGGACCGCAAAGGTAGTAATCTCGGGATTACTGCCTGTGCCACGCAACAGTGAGAATAGGAATAGAATGAGGTGGAGGATGAATGAGTGGCTGAGGGATTGGAGCGGGGGGCAGGGATTCAGATTTCTGGATAATTGGGACCTCTTTTGGGGCAGCTGTGACCTGTACAAAAAGGACGGGTTGCACTTGAATCCCAGGGGACCAATACCCTGGGAGGGAGATTTGCTAAGGCTACTGGGGAGAGTTTAAACTAGAATTGTTGGGAGGTGGAAACCAAACTGAAGTGACGGAGGAAGAGGCGGTTGGCTCACAAATAGAGAAGGCTTGGAGACAGTGTGTGAGGGAGGATAGGCCGGTGATACAGAAGTGACACGCTCAGACGGTTTGAGATGTGTCTATTTTAACACAAGGAGTATTGTAAACGAAGTGGATGAGCTTAGAGTGTGGATCATTACTTGGAGATATGATGTGGTGGCCATAACAGAGACTTGGATGGCTCAGGGGCAGGAATAGTTACTTTTAAGTGCCGGGTTTTAGATGTTTCAGTCAGAACAGGGAGAGAGGCAAAAGAGGTGGAGGCGTGGCACTGTTGATCAGAGATAGTGTCACGGCTGCAGATAAGGTGGATGCCATGGAGGGATTGTGCATGGAGTCTCTGTTGGTGGAGGTTAGGAACAGGAAGGGGCCAATAACTTTACTGGGTGTATTTTTTATAGGCCTCTCAATAGTAGCAGGGATATCGAGGAGCAGATAGGGAAACAGATCCTGGAAAAGTGTAATAATAACAGAGTTGTCGTGATGGGAGATTTTATTTTCCCAAATACCGATTGGCTTCAAACTAGAGCAAGGGGTTTAGATGGGATGGAGTTTGTTAGGTGTGTTCAGGAAGGTTTCTTGACACAATATGTAGATAAGCCTACAAGAGGGGAGGTTGTACATGATTTGGTATTGGGAAATGAACCTGGTCAGGTGTCAGATCTCTCAGTGGGAGAGCATTTTTGAGATAGTGATCATAATTCTATCTCCTTTACAATAGCATTGGAGAGAGATAGGAACAGACAAGTTAGAGAATCATTTAATTGTAGTAAAGGGAATTATGAGGCTATCAGGCAGGAAACTGGAAGCTTAAATTGGGAACAGATGTTCTCAGGGAAAAGATGACTGTTGACTCTTTTCCACAGATGTTGCCCATCTCCCTGAATGACGGGTTTTAAGACGCCATTAACTCGCCTTTGCCCGTTCTCCAGTCAGTAGAAACGGTTCCGCCAGACTTAGTACATAAGCCACATGTGAATGCCCGGATCTAGACTTGTTTGTCAGAGGTTATTGAAGATATAGACCATCGAGGGCATTTAATAGTTTGTGGGAGCTTAAACTCACTGCTCCCACCCCCCGGCTAAGACAAGCTTAAGGAACCGATAATCAGGTTTATTATCTCTGTAATATGTGATGTGAACAGGATGAGACCTGCTCACATTTCTTCGAACAAATGTCTCCCGGGGGGGGGGGGAGTTCTGTGATTCACAGCCTTATGGAAGAGGAAATACTCGGTAGCATCCTCACAGACAGACCTACTGAGGATCTGTTGGTCCTTCTATAGCGGTCTGTATGACCGAAAGGGCACAGAGTGCACAGCCTCCCAAACGTCCTATCATCTATCATGCAGGGGTTAGACAACAGCAAGCGGGAGAGTCTGGACCAGCCACTGACACTGGAAAAGATCCATCCGGCTGAGTTGTGCTCGGCTCTGTTGGACTGGATGGGCCCAGACCTGCTGGATGTGTACAATGCTATGCTGCTAGCTGGCAGAATGTTGGAATCCATAAGGAAAGGCATCATTACCCTCGACTGCAAGCAGAATGGGAAAGGGATAACATCAAGTATTGGATACATTTTGCTCTTTAATTTAGAATACAAAAACGTGCCCCATGCCATCGCCAACAGAGTCAAGGTGATCCAGGACATTCCAGGACGGGTGATCCACCCAGGCCAAACCTGCGCTCTACCTGGCAGGAAGATCTTTGACAGATTCGTGCTGCTGAGGGACACTATCACCTCCGTCCTGGACCGGGGGAGGAGGGGGGGAAGGTGGTCAGCTTGGAAGAGGGGAAGTCTTTGACAGGATATCACACACGTACTTGATGGATGGACTCTCCAAAGTGGGATTGGGGAGGGAGTCATCAATGGATCCTCTTTGGAATGAACCGATCCTGCACCTTCTGCATTATTCCCAGAAATACCTGCCATTGTTGTTCCACTGTCTTCCCTGCTAGGGTATTGTTCCATTGAACTTTGCCCAGCTCCTCCCTCATAGCTCCATAGTTCCCTATGTAGATAACTCCCATTAGGGTCTTTCTACCCTTAGAATTTCTCAGTTCTATCCATACTGACTCTACATCCCCTGATTCTATGTCCCCCCTCGCAAGGGACTGAATATCATTCCTCACCAACAGAGCCACCCCACCCCCTGTGCCAGTCAGTCTGTCCTTTCGATAAGATGTATATCCTTGAATATTCATTTCCCAGGCCCTGTCCGCTTGAAGCCATGTCTCAGTTATTCCCACAACATCAAACTTGCCAATTTCCAACTGAGCCTCAAGCTCATCTTCTTTATTCCTTATACTTTGTGCATTCATATATAATACTTTTAATTCGGTACTCCCCTCTCCTTTCATATCAATTCCTATTTCGCTTGGCCATACTGTATGACCTCTTCTTGAGCTTTCTTCTCCATTGATTCTGATGTCCTTTTTAACTTTTCTTATTTTCACTTTCCCTTTAACTCCATCTTTATATTTCCAGTTCATCCCCTCCGCCCACTACTTAGTTTAAACACATCCATGTTGCAGTGGCAAACCTGTCTGCCAGAATGCTGGTCCCCTGCCTATTAAGGTGCAACCCGTCCCTTTTGTACAATTCATCCTTACCCCAAAACTTCTGTGCGCGTGTATAAATTAGGCTGTGACTATTGTTTTTTGAAAGACTTGGGGATTGCACCATCAGCAAGTTATTCTTCCCTTATTAAGGAGTAATGATATTCTCTAGTCACTTCAAAGTCCGTGTCCAATTTGTTATTGACAACTTCAATTGAAATTCCTTACCAAATTAATTTCCCTAACAGAGCGCTTCATGGATGGTAGGGGTATGGAGAGCGATGGTCCAGGTGCAGGCTCATGGGACATAAGAAACAGAAGAAATAGGAGCAGGAGTAGGCCATCCGGCCCATCGAGCCTGCCCCGCCATTCTGTCCGTCTGGTTGTACTCTGAAGAAGTGAATGTGGCAACATGGTTGTGAGCGCCTCTGACTGTTGAAGTAAAATTTGAAGACATTTGAAGAACAAATGTCTACAATTGTACTCAGATGCTCCTGCACCCCTTACAAAGTTGCAACTACTGCAGTGAACGCAGTGGATTGAGGAAGGAGTACGAGAGGTGTAAGGGCGGCAACCAAGCACTTCGTCGCCGAATCCTCCGTGATGGTCTTCCGTTCTTGGGTCCTCTCCATGGAGCAGGATGAGACCTGCTCACATTGCTTCTTCCAAAAGGTTCACAGGCGGAGCTCTGTGATCCACAGCTTTATGGAAGAGGAACTACTCAGTAGCATCCTCACAGACAGACGTACTGAGGATCTGTACATCGTTCTAATAGCAGTTTGTAAGACAGAAAGCACACAGACAGCACAATCTCCCGGAAGTTCCTGTCATCTACCAAGCGGGTGTTAGATAACAGCAAGCGAGAGAGTCTGGACCCACCACTGACAGGGGATGAGCTCCATCCATTCCTTTGACTCGAATAAAACTCGCAGCAGTGACGGATTACCGGCTGAGTTGTGCTCGGCTCTGTTGGACTGGATGGGCGCAGACCTGCTGGATGTGTACAATGCCATGCTGCTAGCTGGCAGAATGTTGGAATCCGTAAGGAAAGGCATCATCACCCTCGACTACAAGCAGAAGGGGAAAGGGATGACATCAAGAGTTGGAGATCCATTTCGCTCTCGAATGTAGACTATAAGATCCTGTCCCATGACATCGCCAACAGAGGCAAGTCTATTCTGGGGTGGGTGATCCACCCAGACCAAACCTCTGCTGTATCTGCCAGGATGATCTTTGACATCTTTGTGCTGCTGAGGGATACTATCACCTACAAGCAGGACTGAGGGGTGGACGCCTCTTTGGTCAGCTTGGAAGATGGAAAGCCTTTGACAGGATATGACACACGTAGTTGATGAACGAACTCTCCAAAACGGGATTTGGGGAGGGAGTCAGGCAATGGATCCAACTGCTCCACACAGATATCAGTAGTGCCGTCAATTCAATGGGCGGGAGGCAGCTAGCTTTCCCATCAAGTCTGGAGTCAGGCAAGGTAGCTCACTCTCCCCTGTCTTGTCTGTGTGCTTCAGAGAACACTTTGCAGAATCCACCAGGAAGGAAAAGAGCACAAGAGGACTGACACTGCTGGGTAGTGGAGGGACCCAAATGAACCCCTCCCTGTGCATGAACCGTCTTCTGCTCAGATCTGAGGTCAGTTTGCAGATTGATCAGCATCCTCGCCTAGTTTGAGACAGTATCGGGGGCCTAGGTTAACTACATGAAGGACGAGGCCCTGCTCTTAGGTAATTGTCTCAACTGATCCAGTGTCCTCTTCACCATCAGGTCCGATTACGCAAAGGTGCTGGTGATTTGGTTTGGATGGGTTGAGGTCTGTAACAAGAATTGGCTGGAGTGGACTGAGAATGTAAAACATAAATTGAGACTCTAGGGTTGGCGTTCTATGTCAATATCTGGAAACAACCTGGTCATCAGGTGTGAGGTGCTCTCAGGGCTGCTGTACCTGCTGCAGGTGTGACCCACGTCCTGCTCCTCCAGCTTTGGAATCACCCGAACCGTCTTCAGGTTCATCTGAGGATCCAAGATGGAGCAGACAGATGGATCACCGTGCACAAGTTCCTGGACAACGGGAATGAAAATTTCCCAATGTCGTCCTCACTCTGGTAATCACCTTTGTGCTTGGCTGCACCAGGCTGTGTGTGGAACCCAAATACGTGCTCACCAAGTACCACTACTTATCAAGGTTCTGTTTCTCACCGGTTTTCCGAAAAATGGGTCTGGCGCATTGCCACACATTGCCCAGTCAGCTGGACAGTGCCACATACCTGTTCTCCATTGAAAAATTAGTCCACACCAACATCTTTGACCACAAGGCCATTAGGCAGTGGTCAGCATGGAACTTCCCACAGACACTGCAGGAGGAGGACTCAATGAACACGGTGGGGTGGTTTCCCTAACAGACTTCAAAACTTCTGGCAGAACTCCTCATCGCAGGCCTCACCAATCGGCCTAACCAACAGGCGCCATTACGTTGAGAGGGTCAGATCATTTCTGCCTGCCCAGACGTTATCATAACAACCCGCTGCCCGCCGGACGTCTGTAGCGGAGAAGAGACAGTAACCCCACTCTCTGCGGACTGTCAGTTTGTAAAAAGGGTCTGGCAGAATATGAAAGGGCCCGTGTCACTGCGTGACGAGGACTCTCTGATCTGCGGCGGTTCCCGGGGACGCACACGGAGACAAACATCAAGCGCTGCTGACAGATCATCAGCTCGTCGGAAGGTGCTCTTTGGTCATCCGGAAACTTGTTGTATCCCAGCACATCGAGATTTCCGAGGAAGAATTCTGACAACTGGCACATTCCAGGCTGCGGGAGTTTGTGCCGAGGGTCGCAGTGAAGCTCGGTGCGGCCATCGCGAGGGCTCGGTGGGGAAGGACCAGGTTGTAGGGTTCTTCTCCTACTGGAGAGGGAGGGGTCGGGTGGGGGGAAGCCCCTCAATGATTGTAGTATTTAATATAAAATACTCGGGGTTGCGTTGCCAGCGGCCGTTGGCGGGGGCGTCTTAATACGCTCGGCAGAGGATGGTGCTCGGAGAAGCTGTGCCGGAGGGGATGCTCGGAGGTTCGACGGACTTGGAGTCCGCTGCAGTCAGGTCGCTTTCAGTGTGTGCTGTGTCTGCGAGGCTGGGTTCGAAGGAGCTTTCATTGTGTGCTGCATCTATGAGGCTGAGTCGGGTGGCGCCATGGAGGTCCATAGCGGGGGTATTCCCTTTTGCCGCCGGCGTGAGATGACGAGTCTATCGGGACCCTGAGGACTTGTGGAAACTGTGTGGTGGTTTTTTTGAATTTATAGTCTTTTAATATCTTTGGACTATTTTTACTGTGCCGATGGTCTGCTTTTTATCAATTATGGTATTGGTTGCACTGTTGTAACTATGTGGTTCTGTGCAGGTCTTGCAGTTTTAGTTTTTGGTCTTGTTTTGTCTGGTGGATTGGAGCTCCTTTCCGGGAAAAGCGCTAAGATGGTAGCATGATATTAATATGCAGCAGCCTCTCCGGACTCTGGGTTGGGGATTGCCAAACGTTATGTGGATTTTCTGGTGTAGTCTGTTTTGTCATATGCTTTTGTGATATCATTCCGGAGGAACATTGACTCATTTTTTAACTGCATTGCATTTGTGGTTTCTAAATGACAATAAACTGAATCTGAAAGTGCCACATGAATGGCCGCTGTCCCAGAACAGTCTGGGAAACATTGACCAATCTGTACGGAATGGAAAGGCATGGAGTGGTTTGTCCTTGTAAATGATTTTATTACGAATAAATTATCTTCTCTTATAACAACAATAAACGAGAGACCGGGCCCCACAACACTCAGCCCCACCCGTCGTGGAAGGAGCCGCTGCTGTAGAAGCCCCCTGTTGATCGGTGTGAGGCTGGGCGGCAATTGGGGAAGCCGGCTCTCTGGAGATGAAGGGGTTCACAGGACAGGCCGAGGGAAACGATTTCCACGTGTGGGCACCGTTTCAAACAAGACCGGGCCTTTTATTGGAACAGGGCTGTACACGGCTGAAGTCAGGAAACTTCACATGAAGAGCAGTAACAATCAGGACCTCAAGGATAAACTGAATGTTTTCACCCTGTGATGTATAATGTCCAGTCCTGTGCTTTCTCCTGCAGCCACATCTCGGTCATCACCACCGACATCTGTCTCCTCGCAACACAATATACTGTCCCCATCTCCAGTTCCATGGTACTAACTTTATTTAATAGTTGCTGTAAGTTTACACTGAACCACTGTTTTACACGCTAGTCTGACTCTCCTTGGTCCTCCAGCAAAAAAGTAACAGGAGGAAATCAGCGGGTCTGGTGGGATCTCCGGACGGAAATCGACAGCCAACGTTTCAGGTCGAGATCCTTCATCTGAAACATTGACTACCTGTCTGGCTTTTCAGGATTTGTCCCTTTCAGTCCTGCCTTGCAACGAACCAGCCTCTTCTCTCTGTTTCTTTTATATTCCGACCTGTTCACTGTGTTTCTGATCCCACCCTGGTGTTGTAATGGCCGTGGTTCCTTCACATAGAAAACCTACATTACAATACAGGCCCTTCGGCCTACAAAGTTGTGCGGAACATGCCCTACCTTAGAAATTACTAGGCTTACCTATAGCCCTCTATTTTTCTAAGCTCCATGTAACTATCCAAAAGTCTCTTAAAAGACCCTATCGTATCTGCCTTCACCAACGTTGCCGGCAGCCCATTCCAGGCACTCATCACTGCCTGTATATAAAACTTACCCGACATCTCCTCTGTACCTACTCCCCAGCACCTTAAACCTGTGTCCTCTTGTGGCAACCATTTCAGCCTTGGGGAAAAAGCCTCTGACTATCCACACGATCAATACCTCTCATCATCTTATACACCTCTATCAGGTCACCTCTCATCCTCCGTCGCTCCAAGAAGTAAAGGCCGAGTTCACTCAACCTATTCTCATAATGCATGCTGAGAATGCTTAAACACTTACAGCGATATGATGTTCATTCAACACGCACAGAATGTTAGAAGAACTCAGCAGCCCGGGGAGCATCTATGGGAGAGAGTACAGTGGACATTTCAGGCCGAAACCCTTCAGCAGGACCGTTCATCACTGAGACCTGGCGCCTCTAGTGGACAGTCCCGGCACTGCAGGGATTCGGCAGCTCCCCGAAAGTGAAAGCGTTCTGAATCAGGAAGTACCGGGAGCGAACATGGCTTCGAAAGGACAGTTCGAGAGTTTAAGCGAGGAGGCAATTTGTCCCATCTGCCTGGATTTCTTCACTGAACCTGTCATTCTGGAGTGTGGACACAACTTCTGCCGCTCCTGCATCACACAGTGTTGGGAAAGGGGGGAGAGAAACTCCTGTCCGGAATGTAGAGAGGAGATTGCGGACCGCACCCTCAGGGTCAATCGGGCCTTGGCAAATCTGTCTGAGAAAGCTCGAAAACTAAACCTGAATCCGAAAGAGAAGGAAAGTAAACGTTACTGCGAGGAACATGAGGAAGAGCTGAAGCTGTTTTGTGAGACGGACAAGACACTGATCTGCGTGATCTGTGCGACTGCGCGGGAACACAAGTCCCACAACTTCATGCCGGTTAAAGAAGCCGTTCAAGTCTACAAGGTAAAAACAAACCACTTTCGCTCGTCTGTCTCTGTTGTGCCATGTATTGTGTCCAATCTATTCACTCTTTAATTCCCAGGATCGGGTTAAATCTTCCTTCGACTCTCTCACAAAAAACAAAGCAGACTTCGAAGAAATGGAAAAGCAACAGAAGGAGAAGATTTCCGGAGTTCGGGTGAGTCTTCCTGAGCTGAATTTCTGATATTGTTTTTTGTAGATTTGTTCCCTTTAGTGTAGGATAGCTGAATATCGCAGATCCAGTGACCTGGGCTCAATCTGACATCTGGTGCTGTCTGCGTGGAGTTTGCATGTTCTCCCTGTGATCACGACAGTTTCAGATACATCTCACAGACATGTTCTTTGAATGGTTAATTGGTTCCTGTAATTAACTCTGTTAATCACTTCAAAGACTGAACCGGTGATCCTCAGCGACGTTCGGTGGGCCGCTGACCAAACTTATGAATGTATTTCTTCTAAATTACTCTCACTGCAAACTGTAGTCTGAAATTTCCTTTTAAGTGACGTACTATCAAACGTTTTGATTAATTTGCAATTTTTCTATCTTCTGAAGCACTCCGTGTCAAACATGCAGTTCTGTCATGTTTAAGTGGACGAATGTTCATGGTCACGGCCAAAAGAAAGGGAGGAGGGGAGCATTCCAAGCCAGGCCGAAACACAGAGTCATAGAGGCTGAGAGTCATTGAGAAGTACAGCACAGGAACAGGCCATTTGGCCCATCTACTCCATGATGAGTCTATTTAAACTGTCTACTCCCATTGACCTGTACCTGGACCATAACCCTGCATATCCCTACTATGTATCTACCCAAACTCTCTTAAACATTGAAACAAGCTCGCATGGAACACTTGTGCTGGCAGCTCATTCCACACTCTCACAACCCTCTGACTGATTATTTCCCCCTTGTTATCCCCTTAAACTTCTCACCATTCACCCTTAAGCCATGACCTCTGGTTGTATTCCCACCCAACCTCCGTGGAAAAAGCCTCCTTGCATTTTCCCTACCTATACCTCTCATAATTTAATTACTATCAAATCCACTCTGAATCTTCTCCATTCTAAGGAATACAGTCCTAACTTGTTCAATATTTCCTGAGAACGCAGGGCCTCCAGACCCTGCAGCATCCTTGTAACCTACAAAGTATAACCATAGAACCATAGAACACTACAGCACAGTACAGGCCATTTAGCCCTCCATGTTGTGCCGACCCATATAATCCTTAAAAAAAGTATTAAGCCCACACTACCCCATAACCCTCCATTTTTCTTTCATCCATGTGTCTGCCCAAGAGGCTCTTAAATACCCCTAATATTTTAGCCTCCGCCACCATCCCTGGTAAGTCATTCCAGGCACCCACAACCCTCTGTGTAAAAAACTTACCCCTGATGTCTTCCCTAAACTTCCCTCCATTAATTTTGTACATGTGCCCTCTGGTGTTTGCTATTGGTGCCCTGTGAAACAGGTACTGACTATCCACCTACCTATGCCCCTCATAATCTTGTAGACCTCCATCAAGTCCGCTCTCATGCTTCTATGCTCCAAAGAGAAAGGGCCCAGCTCTGCTAACCTGGCTTTATATGACTTGTTCTCCAAACCAGACAACATCCTGGTAAATCTCCTCTGCACCCTCTCCATAGCTTCCACATCCTTCCTGTAATGAGGTGACCAGAACTGAACACAATTCTCTAAGTGCGATCTCACCAGAGATTTGTAGAGTTCAACATGATCTCTCTACTCTTGAACTCAATCCCCTTGTTTATGAAGCCTAGCATCCCATAGGCCTTGTTAACCACCCTATCAACCTGTGCAGCGACCTTGAAGGACATATGGATTTGAAACCCAAGGTCCCTTTGTTCATCCACACTCTTAAGTAACTGACCATTAATCCTGTACTCAGTCTTCTGCTTTGTCCTTCGAAAATGCATCACCTCACACTTGTCCGGATTGAACTCCATCTGCCATTTTACTGCCCAACTCTGCAGCCTGTCTATATCCTCTTGTAACCTTCAACCACCTACAGCTCCATCCACAACTCTTCCAATCTTCATGTCATCCGCAAACTTACTCACTCATCCTTCTGCCTCTACATCTAGGTCATTTATAAAAATCACAAATAGCAGGGATACATCCCTGCGGCACACCACTTGTCACCGACCTCCAGGCAGAATACTTTCCTTCCACAACTACCCTCTGCATTCTTCCTTTAAGCCAATTTTTTATCCAAACAGCCAAGGTTCCACTTATTTTGACTTTCTGGATGAGTCTCTCATGAGGGACCTTGTCAAATGCTTTGCTAAAGTCCATGTAGAACACATCCACAGCCCTACCCTCATCAATTTCTTTTGTTACCTCTTCAAAAAACTCAATCAGGCTCGTGAGGCATGATCTTCCCATCACAAAGCCAAGTTGACTATCCATGAGCAGACTGTATTTCTCCAAATGCTCATAGATCCTATCCTTAAGAATCCTTTCCAGTAGTTTGCAGACCACCGACGTAAGACTCACCGGTCTATAGTTCCCAGGTTTCTCCCTATTACCTTTTTTAAAGAAGGGAACTACATTTGCCATTCTCCAGTCCTTCGGCACTTCCCCTGCAGCCAAAGAGGATTCTATGATCATAGCTAATGCTCCTGCGATCTCTTTTCTCAATTCTCACAACAACTTGGGGTGTATCATATCCGGCCCTGGGGATTTATCAATCTTAATGTTTTTAAGAAGATCCAGCGCTTCTTCTTCCGTAATCTCCACATTGTTGTCATACTGGGGTGTTGTATCGGGACCCAAATGCAGGACGCAGTGACTGTAGTGCTAGGAACAGGGCAGGATGAGGGACTGGGAAAAAGGAGCCTGGGGTGGACTCCGAGCCCGAGACTGGACCTGGGTCTTGCCTCGGGCTCGGACCCCCAAACCCAGGCGAGGATGTGACGAGGCTTGGCTAGGGACTTGGGGTCTTGAGGCTTGGCTAGAGATTTGAGGTGGGGGTCTTGAGGCTTGGCTTGAGGCTTGAGTCTGGGGTCGAGGCTTGGTTTGAGTCTTGAGGCTGGGGTCGCTTGGCTAGAGATTTGAGGCTGGGGTTGAGGTTTGGTTTGAGGCTTGAGGCTGGGGTCGAGAGGCTTGGCTTGAGGCTGGGGTCGAGGCTTGGCTTGAGGCTTGAGGCTGGGGTCTTGGAGCTTGGATAACTCGGAGGCTGGAGCTAGGAGGCAGATTAGCAACTGTACATCAACATGGAGCCGGGACTTATCCTTCGACAAGCCGGGACTCATCTTTAGCAAGACACTGACGTAAGACTGGACAGTACATAGACATAGAGCCGGGACTTATCCACCGACAAGCCGGGATTCATCTTTAACTCCACACCAAGGTGGGGCAGGACCATCCGTCAGGTTACAGCAGAACGGCTGGACTTACCCGATGGAGGCAAAAGGCAAGACAAGACAGATTTCCCCCACAGGGGAACGGCAGAGCGGTCTGACTTACCCCATGAGGCGAGGACAGGAAGAGACAAACACCGAAGAACGGCAGACAGTTCCATCTCTGTATCGGGGCTGCTCCGAGTAGCCGTTATGGCCAGCAACCTTGGCTGGCTACGGAAACAACCGGATCCCTACCTAGCTTGGAGTGGCTGATGGCCAGGGAAACGACCAAATCCATACCGCAATGACAGCTCCGACTCCGACTCAGACAGTAAGGCTCCAAGAAGCAATGGTTCCCCAACGCAACCTAAAGATGGCAAGTGGCTGTACCAGCCATTTGCTCCATGGGAAGCTTGACAAGATGACCTCCCATCCACACCCAATCCCAGGGCCACTTATATTCCCAGCCAACAAGATGTGCATCAAGTGTTTAAGGTTTAGTCCAACCAAAACAAGGGACAGCTGGAGGACCCGGAGTTCTGAGCTCGCGGGCCGCGAACCAGAACGCGGACCCTGGACCATGACAATTGTCTAGCACACAGGCCCACTCTACTTCGACCTCATCCTGATCAAGAGTCTTTTCACTTGTGAATACTGAAGCAAAGTATTCATTTAGGACCTCCCCAACCTCCTCTGCCTCCAGGCACATGTTGCCCTCTTTATCCTTTAGCAGTTCCACCTTTGTTCTCGTCATCCTCCTATTCTTCACACGCATAGAGCGTCTTGGGGTTCTCCTTAATCCTACATGCCAAGGCCTTCTCATGCCCACTTTGTGCTCTCCGAAGTCCTCCCTTTTGCTCCTTCCTTGCTTCCCTATAATTCTCTTAAGCCGCTCCTACTTCCTGTTTCTTATATCTAACGTATGCTTCCTTTTTCCTCTTGATGAATTGCCTCACATGTCTCGTCAGCCACGGCTCCCTTTTCCTACCATTTTTTTCCTTGCCTTAGTGGGACAAACGTATCCTGAACCCAGCTCAAGTGGTCTCTAAACTTCTCCCACATTACTTCTGTGCTTTCCCCTTTGAACATCTGTTTCCAATTTACTCTTGCTAGTTCTTGCCTCATCCTTTCAAAGTTCGCCTTTCCCCAGTTAAGCACATTGCCGTTTCGTCTGATTTTATCCCTTTCCATAGCTATGCTGAATCTAAGGGAGTTGTGGTCACTGTCACTAAAATGCTCCCCCACCAAGAGGCCTGTCACCTGACCAGGTTCATTACCCAGAACTAGATCCAGTATGGCCTCTCCTCTTGTCGGCACAGTCCTTCTTGAACACACCTGACAAATTCAGCCCCATCTATCCCCCTTGCACTCAGGAGGTTCCAGTCAATATGAGGGAAGTTGAAATCACCCATAACTACTACCCTGTATTTCATGTACCATTCTGAAATCTGCTTGCTTATCTGCTCCTCGGTATCCTGAGGGCTATTCGGGGGCCTATAGACTACTCCCAGCACAGTGATTGATCCCTTCCTATTTTTGACTTCCACCCAGACTGACTCCGTGGACACTCCTTCTGCAGCGTCCTCCCTTTCTATAGCCGTGATACTATCCCTGACCAGCAATGCCACTCCCCCTCCTTTTCTACCTCCCATCCTATTCCTTTTAAAACACCTGAACCCTGGGACCTGCATCATCCAATCTTGCCTTTCCTCCAAACAAGTTTCACTAACGGCCACAACATCGTAGTTCCACGTACTAATCTATGCTCTAAGTTCATCCTCCATGTTCCTAACACGCCGAGCATTGAAATAGACACATTTCAACCCCTTTAACTGGCTACAATTATGTTCTGTCCCCTGCCTGTCCTTCCTCATCAACTCAGAACTCTTAGCATCATGCCCTTGTCCTTCTACCCTAACCCCTGCACTCACATTCTGATTCCCACCCCCCTGCCAAACTAGTTTAAACCCTCCCCAACAGCTCTATCCAACCTGCCCGCCAGGATATTGGTCCCCCTGGGATTCAAGTGCAACCCGTCCTTTTTGTACAGGTCACACCCGCCCCAGAAGAGGTCCCAATGATCCAGAAATCTGATTCCCTGCCCCCTGCTCCAATCCCCCAGCCACACATTTATCCTCCACCTCATTCTATTCCTATTCTCACTGTCGTGTGGCACAGGCAGTAATCCCGAGATTACTACCTTTGAAGTCCTGCTTTTAAACTTCCTTCCTAACGCCTTGTAGTATTCTTTCAGGACCTCTTCCCTTTTCCTACCTACGTCATTGGTACCAATATGTACCACGACCTCTGGCTGTTCTCCCTCACACTGCAGGATATCGTGGACGAGATCAGAAACATCCCAGACCCTGGCACCTGGGAGGCAAACTACCATCCGAGTTTCTTTCTGCATCCACAGAATCGCCTTTTTGAACCACTGACTGTAGAGTCCCCTATCACTACTGCCTTCCTCTTCCTTTCCCTACCCTTCTGAGCCACAGGGCCAGACTTTGTGCCAGAGGCACGGCCACTGTTGCTTCCCCCAGGTAGGCTGTCCCCCCCAACAGTACTTCCTCTGTACTCTTTAAGCCTTGTTGAAAACTTTCCTGTAGATAGGTGATCAAAACTGCACACAATACTCCAAATTAACCCTCAGCAATTTGAACATAACAACCCATTTCCTGGACTCAAATCATTGATTTATGGAGGTGAATGTGACAAAAGCTTTCTTGATGAACCTGTTACCTGTGACCACTCCCAATGAATCATGGGCTTGTATTCCCAGATCCCTTTGTTCTATCACACTCCTCTGTGCCCAACCATTCACCATGTAGGACCTACCCTGGTCGTTCCCACTGAAGTGCAAAACTTCTGCAAATTTGCTGATCCAGTTAACGAAGGTTTTCAAAGGATTCAAAGGTGCATTTAATGCAGAGAAATGTATGCAATATATATCCTGAAATGCTATTTCTTCACAACCATCCACAAAAACAGAGGAGTGCCCCCAAAGAATGAATGACAGTTAAATGTTAGAACCCCAAAGTCCCTCCAAACTCCCCTCCCTCCCGTGCGTAAGTGGCAGCAAGCAACGATCCCCCCCACCCCACAAGCAAAAAGAAGCATTGGCACCCACCACCGAGCACTCAAGCGTTCAGCAAAGCAACAGCAAAGACACAGATTTGCAGTTACCCAGAGACTACTCATTCACCTGGTAGTCGACACAGCACAGGCTCGCTTTCTCCCTAATAAGAGAGAAAGAGGTGTCTCCGTTTCACAGCGAGAGGGGAGACATAACAAACAACTCACTGGTTTACGATGCTAGAAGTCTATTGCATCCCTGTAGTACACCACTGGTCACAGGCCTCCAGTCACAGAGAAGCAACACTCAACAACAACGTGATTGCACTTTGCACATTTAGTGGGAGATGTAACGTAAAGATTTTTACTCCTCATGTATGTGAAGGATGTAAGAAATAAAGTCAATTCAATTCATTTCAATACTACCACGCTCTGGCTTCTCTCACAAAGCCAATGTTTAATCCAATTTACTACCTCATTCTGAATGCTGAGTGACTGAACCTTCCTGATCAACCTCCCATGGGGGACCTTGTCAAATGCCTTTCTAATGTCCATGTGGACAACATGCACTGCCTCACCTTCATCACCTTGTCTGGCTAGTTCCTAGAAATAGTCCATAAAATCTGTTATCCATGACCTACCACGCACGAAGCCATGCCCACTGTCCTTTAGTAGTCCATGTCAATCCAAATACTTGTATCTGGTTCCTTAGAAAACGTTCCAATGGCTTTCCCTCAACTGATGTCAGACTCTGTGGCCTATAATTTCCTCGTTTCTCTTCAGAGCCATTTATAAAGAGTTGGACAAGATTGGCTATTCTGTAATCCTCTGGTACCTCTTCTGGCACTGAGGCCCTCTGCTAGAATCCTGGCAATTCCTGCACTTGCCTCCTGTCAGGTCCGAGGGAGCACCTTGTCAGACCCTGGGGATTTATCCACCTGGATTTGTCTCAGGTTAGCAAACACTTCCTCCTCAGTAATCTGTACAGGGTCCATGAAGTTGATGCTGCTTTGCCTCACTTGTATAGGCTCTGTATCCATCTCCCGAGGAAATACAGACACAAGGAAAGCATCTAAGATCTCTCCCATCCACTTTGGCTCCACGCATGGATTGCCATTCTGGTCTTCCAGAGGATCAATTTTGTCCCAGGCAGTCCTTATGCTCTTAACATACCTGTAGAATCTTTGGGGTTCTCCTTCACCTTGTCTGCTAGAGCAATTTCATCCCTGCTTCTTGCCTTCCTGATTTATTTTTTAAATGTTCTCTAGCATTTCTTGCATCCATTCACACCTCAGTTATACCTTGCTTATAGCTAGTATGCACCTCCTCTTTTCTCATAACCAGGGCCTCAATATCCCTCAGAAACCAAGGTTCCCTACACATGTTATCTTTGTGTTTTATCCTGACAGGTGCATACAAGCTTGGTACTCCCACTTTCCAAGTACAGCTTTGCTGGAAAACAGAGTGCCCCAGTCCACACTTGCTGATCATTCTGAGACCATCAAAACTGGTCATTTTCCAATTCTGAATCTGAACCCGTGGACCAGGCAGATCTCTTTTCATATTTACTTTGAAACTAATGGCTTTGTGGTCACCTGATCCAAAGTGTTCCCCTACACAAACTTCTGTCACCTGCCCTGTCTGATTCCCTAACAGCAGATCCAGAATCACACACTCTCTTGTCAGGACTTCTGCATACTAATGAAAGAAACTTACCTGAACACACTTGACAAACCCTGTCCCATCTAGTACTTTTACAGTATGGGAGTTTCTTGCAACAAATTTGTTCAGACTGTTGGGTGGTCGTTAATATATCCCCATTAGCATGGTCATATCTTTCTAATATCTCATTTCCACACATAGCACCTCACTGGTCAAGTTCCCCAGTCCATCCTGATGGAGCACTGCTGTGACGTGTTCGCTGACTAGTAACACCACCCCTCCTTTAATCCCTCCCACTCTGTCATGTCTAAAACTAGCATGTGGCATGGGGAATCCTGAGATCACAACCCTGGAGGTCCCGCCCTTTACGTTAGCAGCTAACTCCCGGAACTCCCTTTGCAGAATCTCTTCATTCATCCTACCTATGTTATTGGTACTGACATGAACTACGACTTCTAGCTGTTCACCCTCACACAAGAATGCTCAGGACTTGAACTGGGATGTCCCAGGCCCTGGCACCCGGGTGGGAACTTACGTTCTCACCCACCGAACCCCCTGTCCGTTCCCCTAACTAATGAATCCAGTGTATCCGGTGTAGTGTGGACGTTGCCTTAGGCTTGTTCGAAGAAGACTCTGCCTAATTATCATCAACCTATCACCTATAGCCCCAGGGGTCCCAACACTCTTGCCACTGTCACAACATGATGGAAAACTTACCATTCCATGCCTAGACCACATTTCAGGAAATCTGATCACTTGGCCGTCCTCCTCCGACCTGCATCCAGGTAGAGGCTAAAGAGCAAGACTCCAGAGATAAGGACAACAACAAGGTAGTTGCAGGAGACTGAGGAGCAGCTGCAGGATTGCTAAAGTTGGTAGACCTGGCTAAGTTCAAAGACTTAACAGACAATCTGAGTTAATAAATCACGGTTATGACAGACTTTATAAAAGCAGCTGCACACGAGTGCAACACAGAATAATTTAGAATTTCCCTCCCAGAAACCTGGATGAATCAGATCAGTAACATTCTGGTCTGGCAAGTTACAAGCTTCAGTGGCTGAGATGGGAGAGACTGCGCATACAACAACCGTTGCCCGGGTGCTTCACCAGTCACAGCTTTATAGGAAAGGGGCAAAGTGAAAGCCACTGAAGGGAAAAAACTCACATGAAATCTCCCCTTGAGTTTGCGGGAGACTTGAGTCAGAGTCAAGTCAGAGTCCAGAGCTCAATCCAATTGAGAATTTGTGGCTGGACTTGAAAAGGGCTGTTCACTCACGATCCCCAAGCACTCTGACAGAAAATTCATGTCCTAGGTCTCAATACATCTTTGTGCAACTAGATGCTCAATTTTCAGACCCCAGTCAATTCAGTTTAGTAAAAATATCTCTACCATTTCCCCCAGCTCAGGAACAACACAACATTATGTGTTAGTCCCCTGCTCTACTCACATTATGACTGGGAGGCAAAGTGCAACTCCAGTGCCATAGTTAAGTTTGCTGATAACACCACAGTCATTGGGCGAATGAAGGGTGCTGACAAATCAGGATACTGGAGGGACTTGGAAAATATGGCTGAGTGGTGTCATTACAACAACCTCTCACTTAATGTCAGCAAGACCAAGGAGAAGATTATTGAATTCAGCAGGAAGAAACTGGAGGTCCACAAGCCAGTTGTCATTGGCATCTCAGAGGAGGAGAGGGTCAGCAACATTAAATTCCTACGTGTTAATATTTTTCAGAGGATCTGTTCTGGGTCCAGCATGCCATTACAAAGAAAGCACGGCAGCACCTCAACTTTCTTAGAAGTTTCTGTATATTTGGCATGACATCTAGAACTGTGACAAAATTCTATAGATGTGTGGTAGAGACTATATTTCCAGGTTGCATTGTGGCCTGATATGGAAATACCAATGCCATTGTACAGTAAAACCTACAAAAAAGAAGTGGATATGACCCTGTCTATCACGGGTGAAGCCCTCCTCACTATTGAGCACATCTACTTGGAGCATTGTCGCAGGAAAACAGCATCCTTCATCATGGACCCAAACTGCCTGGGCCACGCTCTCTTCTCACAGCTGCCATCAGGAACAAGGTACAGGAACTTCAGAACCAGCACCACCAAGTTCAGGAACAGTTATTACCACTGAACCATCAGGCTCCTGAACTAGAGGGGATAACTTCACTCACCCCATCACTGAACTGTTCCCACGGAACTAGACTTACCACATTATTTTATTGTCGCCAAACAATTGATGCTAGAGCGCACATTCATCACAGCGATATTTGATTCTGCGCTTCATGCTCCCTGGACTACGTCGATAGTAAATATAATAAAAATTAAAAATATAAATCATAAATAAAAAATAGAAAAGGGAAAGTAAGGTAGTGCAAAAAAAAAACAAGAGACAGGTCCAGATATTTGGAAGGTACAGCCCAGATACTGATCAGGATCCGTTCAGCAGTCTTATCACAGTTAGAAAGAAGCTGTTCCCAAATCTGGCCGTACAAGTCTTCAAGCTCCTGAACCTCCTCCCGGAGGGAAGAGGAACAAAAAGTGTGTTGGCTGGGTGGGCTGTGTCTTTGATTATCCTGGCAGCACCGCTCCGACAGTGTGCGGTGTAAAGTGAGTCCAGGGATGATCAAAGACTCTTCATCTCATGTTCTCTGTATTTATTGTTTGATTATTTATTTATTTATTATTATGGATTTTTTTCTTTCTTCTTGTACTTGGACATTTGTTGCTTTTTCTTTGCACATTGATATTGTCCACCCCATTGGGTACAGTCCTTCATTGATTCAATTGTGTTTCTTGTATTTAACGTGACTACCTGCAAGAAAAGGAATCTCAGGGTTGTACATGGTGACACGTCTGTACTTTGATAATAAATTTGCATTGAACTTTGAACTTGAGATGGGGTATGTGACTCAGGTCAGAGTTAATGGGCACGTGAGGGAGAAATGAGTTCAGGACAACATGAGGAAATGGGATTAATATGATTGTTCTGAGAACCAATATATATTTGATGATTTGAACACACATCTTCCATGTCAGAAGGAAATATATCAAAGGAATATAGTAAATTAATCTTCACCTTTCACTTGACAGGAACAGTCACACATCCTTCAGTCCCATGTCACATCACAGTTTGCTGAACTGCACCAGATTCTCACCGAGAAAGAACAGCAGGTACTCAGAGATCTCAGGGAAGAAGAGGAGAGGATTCTAAATCCAATGGAGAAAAATCTTCAAGAGATACAAAAGAATTTAAATTCTATCCAGGAGGAGATCTCAAGGTTACAGGAACAGATGGATCAAAAAGAGAGTGTGATATTTCTCAAGGTGAGAGATTATATTTCTTTTGGCTTTTGTAAAAGTAGACAAAATTGGGATCAATATGTTTGAAGAAACTGTGACATTTACAAATGGTTGAAAACTGATTTAAGACAGAAAGATGTTTCAGAAGTTCAGGACTGTTGTTGTCCCAAAACTGGACTTCCACAATATCGGAATGCCACATGACCATCTGCAATCTTCTTGTGAATGAGTTACTCTGAACATAACACTGAACTGTTGATTGTTTCCTCAATTCCCATATCAAACATCCCTGAAACTCACATTAATATCCAGTTCCAGTCACATGCTGTAAGTGTGTCTGGTACCGTGGGTGAGACGGTCTCTCTGTCAATCAGTGAGAACAAAGGATCAATTCCAGAATGTGACCCACACATCAGATTTATCATCAATAGGGAAATGTGCTTTCCATTAGATTAGAGAATTAAGGGAAACCTACACTGTTTCTTTACATTTTCAGAAATACTCCAGGTCATTTACCAAGTGGTTCTGTGTTGTCCGTACATGCGTGTGACTGTAGGAATGTGAATTTATAACATCTTGTAATGATTTGGATGAAATTCAGGATGAGGACTGCAAGTCTCAGTCTGTTCAGATTTGTGTTTTATTTATTTCAGGAGGAAACTCGTCGGAAGAGGAGGTAAGATATGCTCTTTGCTGAATCTCTGAATGGATTTGTAAACTAGTTCAAAATTGCAGTTCATAACCAACAATTTTGTATTTGCAGAATTAGTGACAACATCGAGCAATTGTCAGTAACAGACGGTGCCCTTCCGGTTGAAAAATTCGATCATCTCTATTTATTGAACAGTGCGTTGAGAGAAACACTTGATGACATTAATCGAGGTAAAACTTACACTGATTCATTTGTCCTTGTTTATGAGACACAATTCATTAGAATTAGAAGCAAAGATTGTCTGTAACAATGGACTGAAGGGGAACTGTAGTTTTATTCCAGCTTCAGACCCCTGAACACACCGACACAGGGGCACAATACAACCAGTACACAGGACTGGTAGATTTGTTATGTACCCTGTAACTGGGTGACAGACCAGCAGAAATAGAAGAATCCGTTGGAGTCTGGTGGTACCGAAAACTAAAGGTGTTTATTAGTAAAATAAGCAAAACAGTATCAATAATACAAATATACATATAAAACAGGTTAGCATTAATAAACATAGAAGTGTAGGAATAATAATCAACAATAAGAAACAAGCTCTATCAATGTCTAGGGGTAAATAAATTGTCATAGAAGAATATAAAGTACACGGGACTGTTAGATTAAACACTGCATCCTGGTTCCATCCAGACTGTACAAACCCGACTGGACACGAGTGTGAATCCGACCACATAAACTGTGGAAGTAATATTGATTTAATGATATTATAGTGAATAAATGGCAGGCACTGTAGCGTAGTGATTAGTGCAAAGTTATTCCAGCTCTGAGTGTCAGATTTCGAGTTCAATTCCAGGGCTGTATGCAAGGATCACAGTTCGTAAGTTAGTTGGACATTGAAAATCGTCCTGTGATTAGACTAGTGTCAAAAAATTTTGGGTTGCTGCTCAGTGTGGCTCATTGGGCTGGAAGGGCCTGTTCCGTACTGTATCTCTAAATAAAATAAAATAAAGCTTGGATCGGAGTGGTATCCAGTATTGTCAGAAAGATGCACACGGAGACCCTCGTGAGCCACTGACCCTGTCTGACCTGTCTGTGACTGCAGACTCAGGTCTGCCCCCTGCTGGACTCACATGTCGCGCGGTTGTTATGAAACCACCACATTTTCTCTCGAGCAAACACGAGGAAATCTGCAGATGCTAGAAATTCAAACAACAACACACACAGAATGCTGGTAGAACACAGTAGGCCAGGCAGCATCTATTGGGAGAAGCGATGTCAACGTTTCGGGCCGAGACCCTTCGTTAGGACTGACATTTTCTCTCTCTCTTTATTCTCTCTCACAATCATTCCTTGCCCTCTGGTGCTACACTCCCCCTTTCTTTCTCCCTAGGCCTCCTGTACCATGATCCTTTCCCTTTTCCAGCTGTGTTTCCAATCAACTTTCCAGCTCTCAGCTTCATCTCTCCCCCGCTTGTCTTCTCCTGTCATTTTGGGTCTCCCCCTCCCATTCCCAGTTTCAAATCTCTTACTATCTCTTCTTTCAGTTAGTCGTGACGAAGCGTCCCAGCCTGAAACGTCGACTGTACTTCTTCCTGTGGATACTGCCTGACCTGCTGCTTTCCACCAGCATTTTGTGTGTGTTGCTTGAATTTCCAGCATCTGCAGATTTCCTCGTGTTTACGTTGAATCATTTTTGGATTGAGCCCGGACACACCAACCAGCATTGACCTCGGTTGAGATTTCACCAGCACCTCCTCATTTGTAATGTGATATGTTCCAAAATGTCATTTCCTGAACTTATTTTCCTCAATTCCTTGGTTTCCGTGACCTTCTCCCTGGGAAATACAGATGAGAAATATTCACTTAAAACCACTTCCCTCCACAGTGGCTCCAGATTGTTCCTTAAAGAAAGCAATTGCTAGGAACTTTCAGACTATTCTAGTGGTGTTTAGTAGTGTGGCCTTCCAAAGATTTACAGAAATATTCCTGTGTCGGCCTGATTTTTTTAGTGCTATGATGTGGTGACTTAAGGATGATACCAGTTGTAGACATTACTATTGGGACAATATATTATTATTATTTTTAATAATAATAATACTCCAAAGCCAAAAACAAGCAGTTGGAGGAACTCAGCAGGTCAGGAAGAGTCTGCCGAGACAAAGAGATGGTCAAAATTTCAGGTGGAGACCCTGCATCAGATTCCTGCCTCTCTAATCTCTTGTGAGGCCAAGTGAGACCTCACCAAAGTTTCTGCAGCTGCAACAGGACTTGCCAACTTCCACACTCAATGCCCTGACTGGTGAAGACAAGCTTGTCCTACTCCTACCTGACCATACTCTGCACTTGTGTTGCTACTTGAGGGAGCTGTGCTCTTGGACTTTAATATCCCTCTGTCATCAACGTTCCCAGGGTCCTTCCATCTGCTCTATAACTTTCCCTTACACTTAACCTTCCAAAAGGTATCCTCGCTTACTGCTTCAGGTTAAACACTATCAGCCATTTCTCCATCCAGATCTCTAACTGATTTATGTCCTACTGTATCCTTCAACAACCATCTTCACTATCCACAACTCCACCAAATTTGTGCCAATTCAAGTGTACAGGCCACACATATCACTCACCAACAGAGTTACCAACACTGAACTCTGTGAAATATCTCTGGTCACAGACCTCCAGGCAGAATAAGACTCCTCCACCATAGACCCCTGTCTTCTGTGGCCAAGCTAATTGTGAATCCAATCTACATTCCTCTTTTGTAATATGGATACGTTCCAAGACATAACAACTCATTTGTCTTAATTCCCAACTCCCATACCTGTCCCCATGTAAAATACATAAACAGACTCTCCCATCTCCTGTGACTCCAGATATCAATGACGACATTGATCCTGAATGGGCTGACACCCCGGATCAGGACTGAGAGTGGAATGTGGGTGATGGGGTGGTGGAGGTGGGTTTGTGGCAAAGGGGACAAAGATCTTCTGTTTCCATCTGCATTAACAGTTCATCCACACACTTCTCACCATGGCCCATCCGGTTCTGGTTCAATCTGTCATTCTTCTCTTTCCTAATGGTTCTCATTATCACCTCCTTCACTGACAAGATTCCTTCACACAATCTCCTTGCTCCATCTCCTTCTCATTTTATCCTCTGTATCTGTCTCCCAACTCCAGCCCACACCCCACCCCTCCCCTACCTGGAACAAACTGCCTGTCATCCCTCCTCAGTCCACAGTCACCTCAGACTCCTGTCTCATCACTCCCCTTCTCCTCTGTGTACCGGCCATCTCCCCTCTCCACTCCCAGTCCTGATATAGGGGTTCGATCTGAAGCGTCGACAGTCCCTTTTCTCCCACAGATACTGCTCGACCCACTGAATTCCTCCAGCAGATTGTGTGAGGCCTGATAACTGGATATATTCAAGGTGGGGTTAGAAAGACTTTTGAAAGATTGAGAGATTGAGGTTTTGGGGATCTGGTACAGAAGAGGAATTGATGCCGGTATCGATCAGTCACTGTCACATTGAATGAAGGGCCTGTTCCTGTGTCGTACTGTTCCATGTTCTCTGTTTAGATGAATGAGAGGAGATTGCAGGGAAACGCAAAATTCTTCCCGGGTTCAACAGACAGGATGCAGGGAGGATGTTTCCCTTGTCTGAGGAGTCGAGGGATGGGAGAACCCTCAGAGAATGGAGTATCTTTGGAATTCTCTGCACCGGAGGCTGTGGGGTCTCAGTCATTCAGTTCACTTAAAGTCACAGAGTCATCGTCTAACAGCACAGAAACAGGCTTTTCCACCCATCAATTCTGTGCTAACCTATTTACCCGTCTATACTCATCCCATTGGCTGGCATTAGGTCAGTCTCCTTCTGTACCTTGTCTATTGAAGTGTCTGTCTGAGTGTCTCTGAAACACAGTGATTGTATCTGATTCCATCACCTCCTCTGGCAGCAAGTTCCAACATCACCCACTCACTGTTCAAATACACTCACCTTTAACCTCCTTCCTCCCACCTCAGACATGTGACCTCTTCTATTTGATCCCACTCCTCTGGGAAAACAATTTCAACCATCTGATCAATCTACTCCCCTCATAACCTCATATATTTCTGACAGATCACCCATCAGCCCATTTACCAGCATTTGGCTGGTATCTTTCTCAACCTTCCCTGTCCCAAGCCTCAACTCCTCTTCTGTGGCAGTTCCACAGGGTCCTCAATTCTCCCGTGTTACAGAAGATGATTGAACTCATTTTCTACCACATTACAGAAGCAAATGTGCTGCAGATCCTAAAATGCAGAAAAGTCGATAAATCCCCAGGTCCTGATCAGGTGTATCCCAGGACTTTGTGGGAAGCTCAGGAAGAAATTGTTGGCCCCCATTTGGAGACGTTTGTTCTGATCCCCCAACATCGGGAACATGTTTCCTGCTTCTAGTGTGTCCAATCCCTTAATAATCTTATATGTTTCAAACAGATCCCCTCTCATCCTTCTAAATTCCAGTGTATACAAGCCCAGTCACTCCAATCTTTCAACATATGACAGTCCTGCCATCCCGGGAATTAACCTCATGAACCTACGCGGCACTCCCTCAATAGCAAGAATGTCCTTCCTCAAATTTGGAGACCAAAACTGCACGCTATACTCCAGGTGAGGTCTCACCAGGGCCCTGTACAACTGCAGAAGGACCTCTTTGCTCTCATACTCAACTCCCTTTGTTATGAAGGCCAGCATGCCATTAGCTTTCTTCACTGCCTGCTGTACCTGCATTCTTACCTTCAGTGACTGATGAACAAGGACACCTAGATCTCATTGTACTTCCCCGTTTCCTAACTTGACACCATTCAGATAGTAATCTGCCTTCCTGTTCTTGCCACCAAAGTGGATAACCTCACATTTATCCACATTAAACTGCATCTGCCCACACACCCAACCTGTCCAAGTCACCATGCATTCTCATAACATCCTCCTGACATTTCACACTGCCACCCAGCTTTGTGTCATCAGCAAATTTGCTGATGTTACTTCTAATCCCTTCATCTAAATCATTAATGTATATTGTAAATAGCTGTGGTCCCAGCACCGAACCTTGCGATACCGCACTAGTCACTGCCTGCCATTCTGAAAGGGTAATCCCTGCTCTTTGCTTCCTGTCTGCCAACCAATTTTCTATCCATGTCAGTACCCTACCCCCAATACCATGTCCTCTAATTTTGCCTACTAATCTCCTATGTGGGACCTTATCAAAGGATTTCTGGCTCTCCCTTGTGCATTTTCATAGTTACATCCTCAAAAAATTCCAGAAGATTATTCAAGTATGATTTCCCCTTCATAAATCCAGGCTGACTGGGACCGATCCTGTTACTGCTATCTAAATGTGCCACTATTTCATCTTTTATAATTGACTCCAGCATCTTCCCCAACACTGATGTCAGGATAACTGGTCTATAATTCCCTGTTTTCTTTCCCTCCTTTCTTAAAAAGTGGAATAACATTAGCTACCCTCCAAGCCACAGGAACTTATCCTGAATCTATAGAACATTGGAAAATGATTACCAATTTCCAATTACCAAAATCCATGATTTCTAAAGCCACCTCCTTATGTACCCTGGGATGCAGACCATCAGTCCCTGGGGATTTATCAGCCTTCAGTCCAATCAGTCTACCCAACATCATTTTCTGCCTAATGTGAATTTCCTTCAGTTCCTCTGTTACCCGAGGTCCTCTGGCCACTATTACATCTGGGAGATTGTTTGTGTCTTCTCTAGTGAAGATAGATCCAAAGTACCTGGTCAACTCGTCTGCCATTTCCTTGTTCCCCATAATAAACACACCCGTTGCTGTCTTCAAGGGCCCATCTTTGGTCTTAACTGTTTTTTCCCTCTTCACATACCTAAAGTTTTTACTATACTCCTTTATATCCTTGGCTAGCCTACCTTCGTACCTCATCTTTTCTCCTCGTGTTGCCTTTTTAGTTATCTTCTGTTGCTCTTTAAAAGTTTCCCAATCCTCTGGCTTCGCGCTCATCTTCGCTATGTTATACTTATTCTCTTTTATTTTTATACCGTCCTTGACTTCCCTCGTCAGCCACGCTCGCCCCTACTCCTCTTAGAATCTTTCTTCCTCTTTGGAATGAACTGATCCTGCACCTTGAGAAAATCTGCGGATGCTGGAAATTCAAGCAACACACACAAAATGCTGGTGGAACACAGCAGGCCAGACAGCATCTATAAGGAGAAGCACTGTCGACGTTTCGGGCCGAGACCCTTCGTCAGGACGAAGGATTCCACCAGCATTTTGTGTGTGTTGTTTGATCCTGCACCTTCTGTATTATTCCAAGAAATACCTGCCATTGTTGTTCCACTGTGATCCCTGCTAGTGTATCCTTCCAGTCAACTTTGGCCAGCTCCTCTCTCATAGTCCCCTTTGTTCAACTGTAATACTGACACTTCTGATTTTCCCTTCTCCCTCTCAAATTGTAGATTAAAACTTATCATATTATAGTCACTACCTCCTTTATCTTCCCTTATCAAGTTCATTACACAACACTAAATTGAGAATTGCCTTCTCCCTGGTAGGTTACCTCCCTGGTCACCTAGCCCTCTATTTTTCTAAGCTCCATGTACCTATCCAGGAGTCTCTTAAAAGACCCTATCGTATCCGCCTCCAACACCCTCACCAGCAACCCATTCTATGCACTCACCACTCTCTGCAGAAAATACACCTTACTCCTGACACCTCCTCTGTACCTACGTCTAAGCACATTATAACTGTGCCCTCTAGTGTTAGGCATTTCAGCCCTGGGAAAAAGTCTCTGACTATCCACACGATCAATGCCTCTCATCGTCTTTTACACCTCTATCAGTTAACCTTTCAGCCTCCGTCGCTCCAAGGAGAAAAGGCCAAGTTCACTCAATCTATTCTCAAAAGGCATACTCCCCAATCCAGGCAACATCTTTTCTATGGTTTACACATCCTTTCTGTAATGAGGCGACCAGAACTGAGCACAGTACTCCAAGTGGGTTCTGACCAGGGCCCTATATAGCTGCAACATTACCTCTCAGCTTCTAAACTCAATCCCACAATTGATGAAGGCCAATGCACTGTGTGCCTTCTTAACCACAGAGTCAACCTGCGTAGCAGCTTTGAGTGTCCAATGGACTTGGACCCCAAGATCCCTCTGACCCTCCACATTGCCAAGAGTCTTGCCATTAATGCTATATTCTGCCATCATATTTGACCTACCAAAATGAACCACCTCACACTTATCTGGGTTGAACTCCATGTGCCACTTCTCAGCCCAGTTTTACATCCTATCAATGTCCCACTGTAACTTCTGACAGCTCTCCTCACAATTCACAACATCCCCAACCTTTGTGTCATCAACAGATATACTAACCAATCCCTCCACTTCCTCATCCGGGTCATTTATAAAAATCACGAAGAGAAGGGGATCCCTGAAGCACACCACTGGTCACAGAACTCCTTGCAGAATATGACTTGCCTAAAACCACTCTTTGCCTTATGTGGGCAAACCAGTTCTGGATCCACAAAGCAATGTCCCCTTGGATCCCATGCCTCCTTACTTTCTCAGTAAACCTTGCATAGGGTATCTTATCAAATGCCTTGCTGAAATCCATATACACTACATCTACTGGTCTACCTTCATCCATATGTGTAATCACATCCTCAAAAAAATTCCATCAGGCTCGTAAGGCACGACCTGCCTTTGACAAAGCCATGCTGATGATTCCTAAACATATTATTCACTGCAAATGTTCATAAATCCTGCCTCTCAGGATCTCCTGTCAACTGAGAATAAGAAGTCAGTTATTTAAAACAGAGTTGAGGAAGAGCTTCTTCTCCCAGAGAGTTGTGGAGGTGTGGAATGCACTACCTCGGAAGACGGTGGAGGCCAATTCTCTGGATGCTTTCAAGAAGGAGCTAGATAGATATCTGATGGATAGGGGAATCAAGGGATATGGGGACAAGGCAGGGACTGGGTATTGATAGTGAATGATCAGCCATGATCTCAGAATGGCGGTGCAGACTCGAGGGGCCGAATGGTCTACTTCTGCACCTATTGTCTATTGTCTATTACCAATCACTGAAGTAAGACTCACTGGTCTATAATTTCTTGGGCTATCTCTACTCCCTTTCTTGAATAAGGGAACAACATCTGCAACCCTACAATCCTCTGGAATCTCTCCCAACCCCATTAATGATGCAAAGATCATCGCCAGAGGCTCAGCAATCTCCTCCCTCATCTCCCACTGTAGCCTGGGATACATCTTGTCTGGTCTCGGTGATTTATCCAACTTTATGCTTTCCAAAAGCTCCAGTACATCCTCTTTCTTAACATCTATATGCTCAAGCTTTTCAGTCTGCTGTAAGTCATCCCTACAATCACCAAGATCCTTTTCCGTAGTGAATACTGAAGCAAAGTATTCATTAAGTATCTCTATCTCCTCCGGTACAATACACACTTTTCCACTGTCACACTATATTGGTCCCATTCTCTCACATCTTACCTCTTGCTCTTCACGTACTCGTAGAATGCCTTGGGGTTTTCCTTAATCCTGTCTGCCAAGGCCTTCTCATGGCCACTTCTGACTCTCCTAATTTCATTCTTAAACTCCTTCCTGCTAGCCTTATAAATTTCTAGATCTCTATCATTACCTAGTTTTGTCTCCAAAATGCTCCCCCCTCTGGAGAGATCTGACAACTGACCAGGTTCATTTCCCAATACCGATCAAGTACAGCCTCTCCTCTTGTAGGCTTATCTACATATTGGATCAAGAAACCTTCCTGAACACAGCTCACAAACTACACCCCATTTTAACCCCTTGCTCTAGGGAGATAACAATCAATATTTGGGAAATTAAAATCTTCCACCACGACAACCCTGTTGATTGCCTATATGATTTATATAATTTATATAAATTTACAACCCAATGTGATTTATAGGGAGGCTGCTTGTTCGGTTTTATTTTGGTGTGATTTCCTGCAGGTCAAGACACTCAGAATCTGTAGTGGAGCATTCCAGACTACACCAAGAGATGCATTTGGGGTTGAACTAGGAGAGATGCCTCTTGACCAGCAGAGGGAAATTTTGAGCCTTGCATAGGGGACTTTCGTAGTAAGGTGTGGGACATCCCATTTGATGAATTTGGATTTAATGAATTGCTGGGGATATACTAACAGAGATTGTGAATATTTTGGGTGGGCAAGTAGGGAATAGGTGCGGGAGTATGGTCTTGACAATTTGCAGATTAGCCCAACAATGGCCGGGCCAGGAGGTCAAATTTGGAAATTTCCAGACGTGGAAATAGATTTGTCATTACTGGGGGTAGACAGGGTCTTGTGGGTGGTGAGAGGGTGTCTGGTCATTTATGGCAGCAGTATTTTTCCCTTTTGCCTATGTTCACAACTCAGTCAGTAAATGGGTGGCTCTGGAATAAATATCCCCTGGATTAATGTTGAGAAGGGAAAAGGCTGACAGGTGGATTATCCGTCAATACGGCAGAATTTATGGCCATTATCATTAGTTTGCAATGGGTGGAACAAGTTAAACCAAAAAGAGTTGTGATCTGTTCAGACGCTGCCTCGGAACTGCAGAGTTTGGAAACGAGGCGTTCAAGGAGACCTGATCTGTTGATGGAAGTGTGCAACAATTTGTATGTTCTGGAGAGAGTGGGAATAGTAGTACAGTTTTGTTGGGTCCCAGCACATCTGGGTGTATCGGGTAATGAAAGGACAGACGTTAGAGCAAAGCCAGCACTTACTAAGTCAGAGGTAGATATTATAGTCAATATCAGAAAGTATGAAGCCAAATCTTGTATTAGATTGTTGGGATGAGAAAAGGCAGAATTTGTGGGATAGCAGTGGGACTGGGAGGTGACATTATAATTTGGTTCCATCAGTCTGGGGAGGTTCCTGAAGTTGTCATAGCTGGGGGTGGTAGTGAGGATAAGCTCCTGTTACTTATAAAGCATTCCAAATGGCTTGCATCTCTAACAGCCTCTGACAACCAAGTCCAACTATTGGCCCGGCAGAACTGTTTCCAATGCCAAAGGAAGGGGCAAAGGTGGACTACTGGCTTCTCAAAACCAGTTGCTTCAGGCAGGTGGGGCCCATCTGCATTGGAAGGCCAGGAGAAGGAAAACTCTGGTTTTTAACCTCCACTGCCTTGTGGCCAAACCCACCCATGGGAGAGGCTTCGGGAGTGAACCCTGAGGAAGAAATCCAGAACTGGGTCCCTGAGGCAGTTTGATGTTTACAACCTCACTCTGGCAACCTCTGTGATGACACTGGTGCCAAGTTGTATCGACACTTGTCCTTCCCTTGGACTACATCAGGGATGTGGAGAGGGGGAGCCCACTGCATGGGCAACAGCTAGTTCTTCAAATCTTCCCACCCAGGCTTGCACCCTGGAGAGGACACAGTCCTCCAGAGGCACAAACCCATAATCCCCTGGGATTGATGGCTTTCTATGAGTTCAGGGGAGGCACCATTTGGGAAGGAATAGGAGGGAAGATGCATGGTTGGCGAGATTGAGTTTCAGACACACAGATCTGCACTCCACTTTGGCACTTGTTGGTAAGTATGGGAATGAGATGTGTCATTTTGTAAGGTACCAGAAACAGTGGAACATGCATCATGTTGTGCCCCAGATATTCGGCATAATGTAGGAAGCTGTTTAATCAATTATTGGGTAGATCTGAGGTCCCTACACTGCAGGATATTCTGGCACCTGAAGCAGGGATGGATAAGTCATGTCGGGCCATGGTGAACTTCTTAATTTAAAGAGGTTTGGGGGGGTGGGGGGTGCAGGACCTGATTCCCATGACAGCTCCTATCACACTCCAGTCCAGTAGGTGGCGGTAATGCACCGTCCTGATAGGTGCGAGCTGCCATTAGCACAAAAGTCAGTGGATGAAGAAGGTTTGGTGCTCAGTTGTCAGCTGGACTCTGGATCCTTGTCTCAGTCTCGTATCGTGTATCGATTCTACTCTTGGACACTCCAGCACTCGGGTCCTTAACGTCCTCGCCTCGGACTCTCATCACTATACGTGTACCATCAATAGGTATGGGTGAGGGGCCAGAAGACTGGAGGCTGGTTATTGTTGAACATTTATTTAAGATAGACTGTTGGGAAAGCCTGGGATGTACGGACTGGTGAGCCTCACATCAGTGGTGGGTATATTGATGGAGGGGATTCTGAGAGTCAAGATCTATATTCATTTGGAAAGCCAAGGACGAATCAGGGATACCCAGCCTGGCTTTCTGAATGCATGATGGAAATGCAGTAGAGAAAATCTACATGGACTTTAGCGAGATATTTGACAAGGTACTTTATGGTAGAATATTCCAGAGAGTTAGATCACATGGGATACAGTACAATCTGGCCAATAGGATACAGAATTGCGTGGGATGAGGCCTGGGTCCAGTGGTGTTCTGCAGGGATCGGTGTTGGGTCCACTGTTTTTCATTATTCATATGAATGATTTGGAAGTGGGAGTAGGTGACATGTTTTGCATGTTTGTGGAGGACACTAAAATTGTTGGACATTGAGGACAGGAGGTCTTTTATAAGGAGAGGCCGGATAGGCTGGGAATTTCCCTGGAGCTTAGGTGGCTGCCAGAGGAAGTGTAGAGTTGGGTGCTGTTAAATACTTTTAAAGACATTTGAACTGGTCCGTGGGTAGGAAAGGGGTAAAGGAATAATGGGCAAATGGGACTAGCTCACTGAAGCAAGTTGCTCAGCACAAGTAAATTTGGCTAAAAAGCCTGCCTTACCTCCTCTTTGAAACCCTCCAGTGTTCACTCAGCACATCCTCATCTGAATCCAGTGTTGCCCCACCCCTTCCTCACACCAGTTTCCTCTGGCTATCCCCCGTCTTTCTTTCCCTTCCTGAGTATAGAAGAATAGATTATCATTTAAATGGTGGAAGATTGCAGCATGCTGCTGTGCAGAGGGACTTGGGAGTGCTTGTTCATGAATCACAAAACGTTGGCTTGCAGGTACAACAGGTTATTAAGAAGGCACGCGGAATGCTGGCCTTCATTGCTGGAGGGATTAATTTCACGAGCAGGGAGGTCATACTGCCACTATACAGGTTACTGGTGAGGCCGCACCTGTGCAGTTCCGGTCTCCATACTTGAGAAAGGATATACTGAATTTGGAAGCAGAGATTCACCAGGTTGATTCCAGGGATGAAGGGGTTAACCTATGAGGAGAGATTGAGTCGCCTGGGACTATACTCATTGGAGTTCAGAAGAATGAGAGGGGATCTTAGAGAAACATATAAAATTTTGAACGGGATAGATAAGATAGAATTAGGAAAGTTGTTTCCATTGGTAAGTGAGATTAGAACTAAGGGACATTGCTTCAAGATAAAAGGGAAGAAGATTTAGGATGGAGTTGAGGAGAAACAGTTTTCCCAGAGAGTAGTGAATCCAGAATTCTCTGCCCAGGGAAGCAGTTGAGGCTTCTTCACTAAATATATTTAAGATTCAGTTAGATAGGTTTTTACATAGCAGGGGAATTGAGGGTTATGGGGAAAAGGCAGGTAGATGGAGCTGAGTTTACGGACTGATCAGACATGATCTTACTGAATGGCGGGGCAGGATCGATGGGCCGGATGGCCTAATGCTGCTCCCATTTGTTATGTTCTTATGTGAAACATCCACAGTCGATCTCCCTCCACATCTGCTGCTTAAACCACTGTGTTTCTTCAGATTCTGTGTACTCTGCTCACCATCCCAGAGGAAAAACCTCGGGAATGTTTTCATTGTCCATTTGCTGTAAAATCCCGGGAAAGGTTCCTGTCGGCCACCCGACTGTGCCTGAGGCCCAGCGGCCTCTCCCCGATCCCCGGGGCCGCGCTGTCCGAGTCTCCCCCCGATCCCGGGGACTCTCTAATTCTCTGCTTCTCCCCCCAGTCTGTGTCACCCTGGATGTGGAAACGGCGCATCCGTGTCTCGAGGTGTCTGAGGATCGGAAGAGTGTGAGACGGACCGGGACCCGGAGGAATCTCCCTCACACCGGGAAGAGGTTCACACACTCGGCTTGTGTACTGGGATCGGAGGGATTCACATCGGGGAGACATTACTGGGAGGTGGAGGTGACGGGGAATCGGGTCTGGGATCTGGGAGTCGCCGCAGAGTCTGTGGAGAGGAAGGGAGCGGTCAAAGTGAGTCCGGAGACCGGATGCTGGATCATCGCGCGGCGTGATGACGTGTTCGCGGTTCTCACCTCCCCTGCGCCCCGTCTCCCTGCCGGTCCCATCCCCGGGAGGGTGGGAGTTTATCTCAGTTACGAGTCCGGGACAGTTTCATTTTACAACGCGGAGACCAAGTCCCATCTCCACACCTTCACTGGGAATAAATTCACGGAGAAACTTTATCCTTACTTCGAGACTGGATATGAAAACGAGTGGCTGAGAATCTGCTCCGGTTCCGCTCCGGGTCTGTAAACGGGTCGGGTCCGGGATCGGCGTCCGGAGTAAATCAGTGGAAATATAAATGTGCAGAGAGTGAAATAAACACGATGTGAGAATTATCGATCCATTAATTTTAACTGGTTCACCACATCCGTCAACGGAACAGAAACACGGCGGATTCAGCAGCAGCCGCGGGCTGCGGGTCCTGAGCTCCCCGGCTCCCCCGGGTGCTAAATCCACCGGGACTGACAGGGTAACTGGGGCAAGTGGTGGTGGTGCTGACTGGAAGGGGGAGGTCAGGGTGAATCTTGATAACACGGGACTTGTAGAGTGGTAACACACAAAGCGCCGGATATTCACAGCGTATCTACGAACATCTCAACAACAGTTATATCACTTTGGATACTGTTGTGGGGGATGACCTGGCAGAGGAAAGTCACCGCGTAGGGTCTCTGGCACTGAGTCTGCCTCTGAGACTCTGAAGGGAAACCGAGAGAAGAGCTGCGCTGTGTGATAGGGGGTTCATCAGTTAGGGGAACATAAAGGAGGTTCTGTGGGTGAGAATGAGATCCCCGGATGGTATGTTGCCTCTCGGTGTCAGGGACCAGGACATCTCACATCGAGTCGTCAGCATTCTTCAGTGAGATGGTGAACAGCCAGATGTCGTGGTCCACGTAGGTACCAATGATACGGGTATGACGAGTGACAGGTCCTGCACAGGGAACTCTGGGAATTCGGTGCCAAGTTAAAGGGCAGGACCTGAGAACTAGGAAGATGATACAGTTTAACTCGTGACTAAGTAATTGGTGTAGGGGGAAGGGCATGAATTTTCTGGATCACTGGTCTCTCTTCCAGGGGAGGTGGGACCTGTACAGCAGGAACTGTTTGCACCTGAACTGGAAGGGGATTCATATGCTTGGAAGACAGTTTGTTAATGCTACATGGTGGGGTTTGAACGAGAGTTGCAGGGGATGTGGAGAAGTTGTTGAGATAGAGGTTGGTAAGTCCTGGGAACAAGTCAGGAATGAAAATGTTGAGCAGTAACTGGTATCCTGAGCTGTGTAAATATCAATAAATGAAGTGCCGTAGGAAAGGGGAATGAGCTCAGGGCATGGATCAACACCTGGAATTATGATATTGTAGCGTACTGGGAGGGGTGTGGTCGCCTGCTGCTGAGAAATAAGAAAGGTCTTAACACATTAATGGGATTATATCACAGACCAGCCAACCATCCTGGGGATTTAGAGGAACAAATTTGTAATGAGATCTCAGACCGTAGCAACAAATATAATGTTATAGTTGGTGATTTTAACTTTCTACCTAGTGACTGAGAATCCCAGATATTGACTGGGTACCAGAGGACTGCAGGATAAAAAAGCCTCAGGACTCGCGCCACCAAGTTCAAGAACAGTTACTACCCCTCAACCATCAGGCTCTTGATCAAAAGGGGATAGCTACACTCATTGAAGGACTCTGTTATATTGTTATTTCATGCTTGTTTATTGCTATTTATTTATATTTGCACAGTTTGTTTACTGTTTACAGTTACTGTTCTATGGACTTGCTAAGTATACCCACAGAAAAAGTATCTCAGGGTTTGTAAGTGGTGACATGTATGTACTCTGATAATAAATTTTACTTTGAAGTTTGAACACTGAACCAGTTTCCAGTCTGCCCTGATGGAGCATGAGGAGCTCTTCCTCCAATTTATGAGATAAATCGAGCCGGGATCCCAACCGGTTTCCACACAGAATCAGTTACTCTGTTTTGGACCCATTTCATCCCCATGAAATGCAGGGAAAATAACAGCCGATCCAGAGAGAGAAATTGAGTTTGCGTTCCACATCGATGACATCTTCTGGAATTCATTCAAATGCTGCCTGGCCCTCTGTGGCTTTCAAGTATTTCCTGTTTATTTTTAGTTCATTGACCCTTGGATTCAAACAAACAAACTGAAAAATTAACTTTTGTTACAGGGAAGCTACTGGCATTCATAGAGTATTGGCTGAGAGACAGGAGGCAGTAAGTGGGAATGAAGGGGCTTTTTCCATTTGGCTGCCAGTGTCTAGCGGTGTTCCCCAGGGACCGCTACTTTTCACGTTGTCAATGATTTACATAGAAAACATAGAAACAGAAAACCTGCAGCACAGTACAGGCCCTTCGGCCCACAAAGCTGTGCTGACCATGTCCCTACCTTAGAAATTACTAGGGTTACACATAGCAACACACACAAAATGTTGGTGGAACGCAGCAGGCCAGGCAGCGTCTATAGGGAGAAGCACTGTCAACGTTTAGAGCCACGACCCTTCATCAGGACGTCAGTTCCACCAGCATTTTGTGTGTGTTGCTTGAATTTCCAGCATTTGCAGATTTCCTTGTGTTTGAGGGTTACACATAGCTCTCTATTTTCCTAAGCCCTATGCACCTATCCAAGTCTGTTAAAAGACCCTATCATATCCGCCTCCACCACTGTTGCTGGCAGCCCATTCCACGCACTCACCACTCTGAGTGAAAAAGCTTACCCCCTGACATCTCCTCTGTCCCTACTCCCCAGCACCTTATCCTGTGTCCTCTTGTGGCAGCCATTTCAGCCCTGGGAAAAAGGACTATCCAGACAATCAATGCCTCTCATCATCTTACACACCTCTATCAGGTCACCTCTCATCCTCCGTCGCTCCAAGGAGAAAAGGCCAAGTTCACTCAATCTGTTTTCATAAGGCATGCTCCCCAATCCAGGCAACATCCTTGTAAATCTCCTCTGCACCCTTTCTATGGTTTCCATATCCTTCTTGTAGTGAAGCGACCAGAACTGAGCACAGTACTCCAAGTGTGGTCTGACCAGGGTCCTATGTACCTGCAACATTACCTCTTGGCTCCTAAACTCAATCCCACGATTGATGAAGGCCAATGCACCGTATGCCTTCTTAATCACAGAGTCAACCTGTGCAGCATCTTTGAGCGTCCTATGGACTCGGACGCCAAGATCCCTCTGATCCTCCACACTGCCAAGAGTCTTACTATTAATACTATATTTAGATAATAGAGTTGATGGCTTTTTGGCAAAGTTTGCAGATGACACAAAGATAGGTGGAACGGTAAGTAGTGCTGAGGAAACAGTGCGATTGCAGCAGGACTTGGACACATTGGAAGAATGGGCAAAGAAACTGGCAGATGGAACACAGTGTAGGGAAATGCATGATAATGCATTTTCGTAAAAGGAAAACCAGCCTGGACTATTATCTAAATGAAGAGATGGTTCCAATATCAGAGGTGCAGAGAGACTTAAGAGTCCCATGAAAGACTCCCAGAAGGTTAATTCTATGGCTGAGTGCATGGTAAAGAAGGGAAATGCGATGTTGGCATTTATTTCAAAAGAAATAGAATATAAAAGTAAAGAAATAATGCTGAGCCTTTAAAAGACACTCGTCAAACCACACTTAAACAACTATTAACAATTTTGGGCCCCACAACTCAGAAAGGACATGTCATTGGAGAGAGTCGAGAGGAAGTTCACAAGGATGATTCTGGGAATGAAGGGGTTAAATATGAGGAGCGTTTAGCAGCTTTGTGGCTGTTCTCAATGGAATTTAAAAGAGTGCGGGAGGATCTCATTGAAACCGATCGAATGTTGAAAGGTCCAGATGGGGTGAATGTAGAGAGGATGGTTCTGCTGGTGGGGGTACAGTAACCAGAACTAGAGGGCACAGCCTCAAAATTGGGGAACGAGCTTTGAGAGCAAAGATAAGGAGGATTTCTTTTTTAGCCAGAGGTGAACCTACGATCTTCTGCCGCAGACTGCGTGGAGGCCAAATCTCTGGGTAAATTTACGGCGCAAGTTGATAGTTTCCTGATCTGTCAGGGCATGAAAGGATATGGCAAGAAGGCAGATGTATGGGGTGGAGTGGTGTCCAGAATCAGCCATGACATAATGGCAGAGCAGTCTCAATGGGCTGAATGGCCTATTTCTACTCCTCTGTCTTATGGTCTATCTGACACAAGAGATTCTGCGGATGCTGGAAATCCCGAGCATGCCCATCTTACCCATTCTTCCAATTTGTCTAATTCCTGCTGCAATCGCATTGTTTCCTCAGCACTGGTGATCGGTAAGGCCAGGTGAGTGGGTGGGGGAGGGAGCATGAAGGAAGAAGCAGGGAGGTGGAAAAGGTAAAGAGGTGAAGAGAATCTGATGTTGAGGGAACACTGGAATAAAGGGAAAGATGGGGGTTCCAGAGGGAGGTGATAGACAGGTGCGGAGAACAGAAGGGGTTGCAGTGGAACTAGAATGGGGAGTGCAAAAAGAGGGGGAAGTGGGATAAATTACTGGACATTGGAAAAATGGATTTTCATTCGGTCAGGTTGTAGCTACCCAGACGGAGTGTTACGTGTTTCTTCTCCAACCTAAGTGTGTCCTCATCGTTGCAGTAGAGGAAGCCATGGACTGACATATCGGAATGGGAATGGGAAGTGGAATTGAAATGGGTGGCCACTGGAATCCCGCCTTTTAAGGCGGATGGAGAAAAGGCACCCGATGATATGGTCTCCCATTCTATGCCGGATCTCACTGATGGATCAGGGAGTCGCAAAGAGATAGATCCGAGTGGATAGGCTGGGTGAGTGGGCAGATACTTGGCAGATGGCATTTAATGTGAATAAGTGTGAGTTTATCCACTTTGGGAGTAAGAACAGGAAGGCAGATTATTATCTGAATGGTGTTGAGTTAGGTAAGGGAGAAATACAAAGAGATCTAGGAGTCCTTGTTCATCAGTTACTGAAGGTGAATGAGCAAGTGCAGCAGGCAGTGAAGAAGGCTCATGGAATGTTGGCCTTTATTACAAAGGGAATTGAGTACAAGAGCAAGGAAATCCTCTTGCATTTGTACAGAGCCCTGGTGAGACCACAGCTGGAGTACTGTGTACAGTTTTGGTCTCCAGGGTTAAGGAAGGACATCCTGGCTGTAGAGGAAGTGCAGTGTAGATTCACGAGGTTAATTCCTGGGATGTCTGGACTGTCTTGCGCAGAGAGGTTAGAGAGACTGGGCTTGTACACGCTGGAATTAAGGAGATTGAGAGGGGATCTGATTGCAACATATAAGATTATTAAGGGATTGGACAAGATAGAGGCAGGAAAAATGTTCCAGATGCTGGGAGAGTCCAGTACCAGAGGGCATGGTTTGAGAATAAGGGGTAGGTCATTTAGGACAGAGTTAAAGAAAAACTTCTTCTCCCAGAGAGTTGTGGGGGTCTGGAATGCACTGCCTTGGAAGGTAGTGGAGGCCAATTCTCTGGATGCTTTCAAGAAGGAGCTGGATAGGTATCTTATGGATAGGGGAATCAAGGGATGTGGGGACAAGGCAAGAACCGGGTATTGATAGTAGATGATCAGCCATGATCTCAAAATGGCGGTGCAGGCTCGAAGGGCCGAATGGTCTACTTCTACACCTATTGTCTATTGGAAAGCTGAGGAAAAGATTCCTACAGAAAGTTGGAAAATTAGTCAGCTCCATTATGGGGACTAGCATCCGTAGTATCCAAGACATCTTCAAGCAACGGTGCCTCAGAAATGCGGCCTCCGTTATTAAAAATAACCATCAGCCAGGACACACCATCTTCTCAGTTTTACACGCCTGAATGCCCACACTCAGCGATTCAGGAACAGCTTTTTCCCCCTGCCATACTTCCTCTGATTCATCTTTTTTCTATATTTATCATGTATTGCATTGTCCTGCTGCCGCTAATTTCACGACCTGTTCCGGCGATGTTAAACCTGATTCTGTTCCAGGTGAGTTGCAGTATTTGGTGTTTCGGCTCTTCCTGCAGTACCGGTTACCAGCAGCAGGTGGGGATCCTCTCCGTGAAGTTGACCTTCGGGCCGCTCGCTATCCCCATCGTCTGGTTGAAAGCGGTACTGCGATGAACTGAACTTCCAAACATTTTTCAGTTGGATTGGCGGAGTCCTGAATTAAGAGCATTGACAACGGATGACCGAGGTGGAGGGTCACCCTTTCCTCTCACACCCCTCCTCCATGTGATCGGCAAATCAGTGCCTTCCACTCGCTCACTCACTTATTCTCGAGTCCTGTGAACCTCACTGGGAGCCAAAATGTCCCCAGCAAGGAATGAGGTGCCAAAGGTCTTCACACACTGTTCCACATTGTGGATTTCTCTCTGCCCATCCCTCACTTAGTGTTCGACCATAAGATATAGGAGCAGAAGCAGTCTATTCGGCCCATCGAGTCTGCTCCGCCATTCAATCATGGGCTGATCCAATTCTTCCAGTCAGCCCCACTCCCCTGCCTTCTTCCCATAACCCTTTGATGCGCTGGTTAATCAAGAACCTATCTATCTCTGCTTTAAATACACCAATGACTTGGCCTCCACAGCTGCTCATGGCAACAAGTTCCACAGATTCACCACCCTCTGACTGAAGTAATTTTTCTGCATCTCAGTTCTAAAAAGACATCCTTCAATCCTGAAGTCGTGCCCTCTTGTCCGAGAATCCGCTACCATGGGAAATAACTTTGCCATATCTGAACTGTTCAGGCCTTTTAACCTTCGGAATGTTTCTATGAGACCCCCCCCCCCACCCTCATTCTCCCAAACTCCAGGGAATACAGCCCAAGAGCTGCCAGACGTTCCTCATACGGTAACCCTTTCATTCCTCACAAGATCACAAGACAAAGGAGCAGAAGTAGGCCATTCGGCCCGTCGAGTTTGCTCTGCCACTCCACCATGAGCTAAACTATTCTCCCATCTAGTTCCAATTTCCAGCTTTTTCCCATATCCCCAGATACCCTGACTGATTAGATACCTATCAATCTCCTCCTTAAACACTCTCAATGATTGGGCTTCCACAGCTGTATGTGGCAACGAATTCCATAAATCCATGACCTTCTGGCTAAAAAACAAAATCTCCTCATCTCTGTTTTAAATGGGTACCCTCTAATTCTAAGACTGTGGCCTCTTGTCTATGACTCACCCACCAAGGGAATCAGCCTTTCCACATCAACTCTGTCCAACCCTTTCAACATTCGAAATGTTTTTATGAGTTCCCCTCTCATTCTGCTATACTCTAATGAATACAGTCATATGTTAGAGTAATGAATACTCTAACATATGAAGTTAGCCCTTGCATTCCAGGAATCATCCTCGTAAATCTTCTCTGAACTCTCTCCAACATCGGTACATCCTTTCTAAGATTGGGGGCCCAAAACTGCACAGAGTATTCCAAATGGGGTCTCACCAGTGCCCCGTAGTGCCTCATCAACACCTCCTTACTCTTATACACTATTCCTCTTGAAATGAATGCCAACATAACATTCGCTTTCCTTACTGCCGATACAACCTGGTGGTTAACCTTTAGGGTATCCTGCACGAGGACCCCCAAGTCCCTTTGCACTTCCGATTTTTGAATTTTCTCCCCGTCGAAATAATAATCTGCCCGATTATTTCTTTTTCCAAAATGTACAACCATACATTTCTCACCATTGTATCTCATCTGCCATTTCTTTGCCCACTCTACTAAACTGACCAAGTCTCTCTGATAACGTCTTCCATTGTGAAGACTGATGCAAAATACTCATTTAGTTCCTCTGCCATCTTTTTGTTACCCATTATAATATCTCCAGCATCATTTTCAATCAGTCTGATATCTCTCACCCGTGTCACTCTTTTATTATATATTAAAAAAAACTCTTAGTATCCCTTTTTTATGTTAATTGCCAACTTCCTTTCATAATTCATCTTTTCATTCCTAATGACTTTCTTAGTTTCCTTTTGTAAGTTTTTAAAAGTCGCCCAGTCCTCAGGTTCCCCACTAATTTTTGTTTCCTTGTACGCTTTCTCTTCTGCTTTTATTTTAGCCTTAACCTCTCTCGTTAGCCACATTTGTGCCATTTTTCCATTCATGATTTTCTTTTCTCTTGGAATATATTTTTTCCTGCACTTTCCTTATTTCTTGTAGGAATTTCATCCAATTCTGCTCTACTGTCCCTCCAACTAGTTTACTTTTCCAATCAGCTTGGGCCAGTTCCTCTCTCATACCACTGTAATTTCCTTTGTTCCACTGAAATATCAATCCACCTGATACCAGCTTCTCCTTTTCAAATTTGAAACTGAAGTCAAGTCAAGTCACTTTTATTGTCATTTCGACCATAACTGCTGGTACAGTACACAGTAAAAATGAGACAACGTTTTTCAGGACCATGGTGTTACATGACACAGTACAAAAACTAAACTGAACTACGTAAAAAAAAAACACAGAGAAAGCTACACTCGACTACAGACCTACACAGGACTGCATAAAGCACACAAAAACAGTGCAGGCATTACAATAAATAATAAACAGGACAATAGGGCAAGGTGTCAGTCCAGGCTCTGGTATTGAGGGGTCTGATAGCTTGGTGGAAGAAACTGTTACATAGTCTGGTCGTGAGAGCCCGAATGCTTCGGAGCCTTTTCCCAGATGGCAGGACGGAGAAGAGATTGTATGAGGGGTGCATGGGGTCCTTCATAATGCTGTTTCCTTTGCAGATGCAGCGTGTCATGTAAATGTCCGTGATGGTGGGAAGAGAGACCCCGATGATCTTCTCAGCTGACCTCACTATCCACTGCAGGGTCTTGCGATCCGAGATGGTGTAATTCTCGAACCAGGCAGTGATGCAGCTGCTCAGGATGCTCTCAATACAACCCCTGTAGAATGTGATGAGGATGGGGGGGTGGAAGATGGACTTTCCTCAGCCTTCGCAGAAAGTCGAGACGCTGCTGGGCTTTCTTTGCTATGGAGCTGGTGCTGAGGGACCAGGTGAGATTCTCCGCCAGGTGAACACCAAGAAACTTGGTGCTCTTCATGATCTCCACCGAGGAGCCGTCGATGATCAGCGGGGAGTGGTCACTCCATGCTCCTGAAGTCAACAACCATCTCTTTTGTTTTGTTCACATTGAGAGGCAGGTTGTTGGCTCTGCACCAGCCCGTTAGCCGCTGCGCCTCCTCTCTGTAAGCTGACTCATCGTTCTTGCTGATGAGACCCACCACAGTTGTGTCATCGGCGAACTTGATGATATGGTTGGAGCTGTGTGTTGCACACAGTTGTGGGTCAGCAGAGTGAACAACAGTGGACTGAGCACACAGCCCTGGGGAGCCCCCGTGCTCAGTGTGATGGTGTTGGAGATGCTGCTCCCGATCCGGTCTGACTGAGGTCTCCCAGTCAGAAAGTCTAGTATCCAGTTGCAGAGGGAGGTGTTCAGGCCCAGTAGGCTCAGCTTTCCAATCAGTTTCTGAGGGATGATTGTGTTGAATGCTGAACTGGTCTATGAACAGCATCCGAACGTATGTGTCTTTTTTGTCCAGGTGGGTTAGGGCCAGGTGGAGGGTGGTGGCAATGGCGTCATCTGTTGAGTGGTTGGGATGGTACGCGTGTCACCACTGTCCTGTATGTAACTGTGGATTAGCTGGGCATGTGCATGCTTTGCCCCTCTGATGGCTCAGGACAGTTTGGCCCTTGCTGTTGTTAGAGCTGCCTTGCCGCCTGATCTGAAAGTGGATTCGCGGGACCTCAGCAGCGCATGCACCTCTGCGGTCATCCATGGCTTCTGTTTTTTTTTATCAAAGAAAATATACTTCATTCAAAAATGAATTGTGTACAATACACCATTCAAAGACTTTCAATACCTTACAGTTATTTCCATTACTGTCTTTACATTCTCAAAATTGTCCTCTGTCACGCAGCTGCTGGGGATGAACCTCGACACCGTCCCTTCCATCCTCCTCCACACCTTCTCCGCGAACCCACAGTGTGCAAAGAGGGGGGGTCACTGACTCCTCCTCACTGCAGTCCTCCCATGGGCAGAGGGGTGTGGAGCCGACGTTCCGGGCGTACAGGAGGGATCGGACTGGGAGGGCCCCTCTCACCGCCAGCCAGGCGAGGTCTTGGTGAGGTCTGGCGATGAGGCATTTTGCCGGATGAACTGGACGGTCTGCTCAGGGAACCACCCCACTGTGTCCATCTCATCATTCTCCTGCAGTGCCTGCAGGACCTTACGTGCTGACCACTGCCTGATGGCCCTGTGGTCAAAGGTGTTGACCTGAAAGAACTTCTCTACGAAGGACAGGTATGGCGGCATCGACCAGCTGACAGGGGTGTTGCGTGGGAAAGGGGCCAGACCCATCCTTCGTAGCCAGGGCGACAGGTAGAACCTGGGCACGTAGTGGTACTTGGTGCCCACGTACCTGAGATCCACACACAACCTGATGCAGCCACACACGAAGCTGGCCATCAGGGTGAGGGTGACATTGGGGACGTTTTTTCTCCCGTTGTCCGGGGACTTGTGCATGGTGGTCCATCTGACCCACTCCATCTTGAGATTCCCAGACGAATCTGAAGATGGCTCGGGTGATTTCCGAGCTGAAGGAGCGGGGGACTGGCCACACCTGCGCCAAGTACAGCAGCCCTGAGAGCACCTCACACCTGATGACCAGGTTCTTGCCCGCTATCGATAGGGAGCGCCCTCCCCACAGCCCCAGTTTCTGTTTCATCTTGGCAGTCCGCTCCTGCCAGTTCCTGTTGCACGCCTCGGCCCCCCCGAACCAGATCCCCAACACCTCCAGGTGATCAGCCCTGAGGGGGAAAGGGACGCTGGATCGGTCGGGCCAGCAAGGCTTCGCTCTTCGTGCGGTTGACCCTGGCCCCCGACGCCTGCTCGAACTGTTCACAGATGCTGATCAGCCTGCGAACTGACCTCAGATCGGAGCAGAAGACGGTGACGTCGTCCATGTACAGGGAGGTTTTGACGTGTCCCTCCACTGCCTGGCAGCGTCACCCCTCTAATGCCCCCATCCCTCCTGATGGCTTCGGCAAAGGGTTCTATGCAGCACACGAACAAGACAGGGGAGAGAGGGCAGCCCTGCCTGACTCCAGACCTGATGGGGAAGCTGTCTGTTTCCCACCCGTTGACCTGGACTGTGCTACAGATGTCCGTGTAGAGCAGTTTGATCCAGTTCCGGATTCCCTCCCCAAATTCCGTTTTGGAGAGTACATCCGCCATGTACGTGTGCGATATCCTGTCGAAGGCTTTCTCCTGGTCCAAGCTGACCAGGCAGGCGTCCACCCCCCTGTCCTGCACGGAGGCGATGGTGTCCCTCAGCAGCGCGAGGCTGTCTGAGATCTTCCTGCCCGGTACAGCACAGGTTTGGTCCGGGTGGATCACCCGCTCTAGTGCAGACTTGACCCTGTTGGCGATAATCTTGGACAGGATCGTGTAGTCTACATTCAGGAGAGAGATGGGCCTCCAATTTCTAATGTCTTCCCTCTCCCCCTTCTGCTTGTAGATGAGGGTGAAGGTGCCCTTCCTCATGGATTCGGACATGCTGTCCGCCAGGAGCGTAGCATTGTACACTTCCAGCAGGTCGGGGCCCATCCGGTTCCACAGAGCCGGATACAACCCGACCGGTAAGCCGTCGCTTCCGGGAGTCCTACCCGACTCAAAGGAGCCAGTCGGCTCGTCCAGGGTCAGTGGCTGCTCCAGACTCTCCCGCTTGCCGTCGTCTAAGACCTACGTGATAGACGACAGGAAGTTGCGGGAGGCTGTGGAGTCTGCGGCCTTTTCTCCGTACAAGCTGGCATAGAAGGACCTGCAGATCCTCAGTATGTCTGTCTGCGAGGACGCGACTGAGCCGTCCTCCTCCTTAAGGTTGTGGATCACAGAGATCCCCCTGTGCACCTTTTGGGAGAAGAATCGTGAGCACGTCTCGTCCTGCTCCACGGTTTGGACCCTCGATCGGAAGATGATCTTGGGGGACTCGGCGGCAAAGTGCTGGGCCTGCCGGCCTCTCACCTCCCGCAGTTCCTCCCTGACATCCACCCCCCTCGACTGCAGAAGGAGGAGTTGCTGCAACTCTCTCTGGAGTTTACAGAGTTCCCTCTGCCCCTGCCTTGCTCTCTGGATGCCCTTGCGTATGAAGAACCTCTTGATGTTCTCCTTGGTGGCTTCCACCAGTGAACCGGGGAATCAAAGAAGGTTTTCAAGGTTCTCCAACCTGTGTAATCCTTCTCTAGTTCCTCGATGTTCTCTGCGGTCAGCAGCTTAATGTTCAGCTTCCACATCCCCGTACCTGCCTTCCGGTCCTCCCGCAGGTGACAGGTGGCTCGCAGGAGGCAGTGGTCAGAAAAGAACACCGGCGTGATGTCGGTGGTTCTGACCGTGAGGGGCTCTGACAGGAAGAGGAAGTCGATCCGGGAGCGGGCTGAGCTGTCCGGTCGTGTCCAGGTGGCTTGTGGGGGTCCCAACAAGGTTGACCACAAGGACCACCTGTGGTGATCTTTACCGTATCCATCAGGAGTCCGAAGGTACTGTCCAGCCTGCCGTCGGCGCCGCCAGATCGTCCAGCTGCACCAATGGTGCAGTTGAAGTCTCCGGGCAGAACGCCCGGCCGGGCCGTCACCAGCAGCGGTGGGAGCCGCTCGCTCCGCACGGGGGAGGCGGACACGGTGATCAGCCGGAGCGGAGTGCCCCGGTATTTGAAGTCTGCTACCAGGAGGCGCCCCGCAACCACCTCTTTGACTTGGGTGATTGAGGAGTTGCCTCCCCGTAGCAGAATCCCCTGGCCGGAAGCGCGACAGTCGTTGCCCCCCGACCACACCGACAAACCCCGGGTCCACCAACGCGACCACCTCCGGTAGTTGCCGAGGTGTGGCAGTCCGCACTCCTGGAGGAAGGTCACGTCGGCCTTGACCGAGTCCAAGTACTGGAGCGTGCTGACGCATCGCCCGGTACTCTTCAGACTGCGCACATTGACAGATGCCAGTGAAACGTCCGCCATTTAAAGTTCTTTATTTCAGAAGCACACTGTCCTTACCTTCGCAGTCCTGAGCCTTCATGCCCACGGCCTCTGCGAAGTCCTTCACCTTCTGTGGGCTCAGGAACTGCAGGTTATTCTCCCCTGGGTGTGGCAGTTCCTGTTCTGTGCCTGGGGGCTGGTGTCTCCCAGGCCTGCTGCCCTTCAGGCTGCGAGGCGCCAGACGTGGCTCCGCTCCCGGGTTCCCGGAGCTGGGGGTCCCTGGTGGTCTCCGCCTCCTGTGCTTGCGCTTGGGTGGGGGGGCAGCAGACTTTCCCCACTCTCTCTCCTCCTCTCCACTGCTTTTGTCCGCTGCTTCCTCTGCGCTGCTGGCCTCCCCCAACTCCTTCCTCCTCCGAAGTGGACAGGTTGCTGGAGGCTGTGTGGCCTCTTGTCTGTTCCTCTCACGATGGAATCCCCTACAACTGCATTTCTCCTTGCTCTCTTGATCACGGAACTGGGCAGAGTGTCAGAGTTCCGTTCGTTGTGGTCTTCCTCTGTCTGGTCAACTTCCCCAACAGCATCTAAAACTATATATCGATTCCTGACAGGGACTGTCACAGAGGTGCTGTCCACTATTTCTCTATAGGTACTATCGATCACCTCCTCATTTTCTCTAATTAGCTGAAGGTAATCAAGTTGCAGCTACAGATCTCGAACACTGTCCTTAAGGAGCCTCACCTCAATGCACCTAGTGCAGATGTAGTCCTTGGGGAGGCTGGGAGTCTCCCAGGGTCTCCACATCTGGCACACCAAGCATAACACTAATCCTAGATGCAAACCTCTCATGCTACTGTTACTACTAAATAAATAAACCTGTAACCTACCCCTTTACTATAAGACTCAACTGTCGCAGGAAGCCTCTTCCCATTTCCACCTAAGTCCATTGAGCCAAAGCCCTATCACTCTGCACCCTCTCACTCCGCTGCCCGCTGGATATGGTGGTGTTCTTTTTAAACCTTACGCACTCTGAGGTCACGTGCCCTTGCAGTTGTGCCTCCTTTAACCCAGGTAGTTAAAAAAATTCTGAATTTTCTCCCGAAAAATGACGACTTACTCCGCTCAACGAGTCTGTCCATCAGAGAAAGCAGGATCTCCCAGTGGCCACACATTTTAATTCCACGTCCCATTCCCATTCTGATATGTCTATCCATGGCCTCCTCTACTGTCACGATGAAGCCACACTCAGGTTGGAGGAACAACACCTTATATACCGGCTGGGTTGCCTCCAACCTGATGGAATGAACATTGACTTCTCTAACGTCCGTTAATGCCCCTTCTCCCCTTCTTACCCCATCCCTGACACATTTAGTTTTTTTTCTCTCTGCCCATCACTCTGCCTGTTCTCCATCTCCCTCTGGTGCTCCACTCCCCCTTTCTTTCTCCCTAGGCCTCCCGTCCCATGATCCTTTCCCTTCTCCAGCTCTGTTTCACTTTTGCCAATCACCTTTCCAGCTCTTAGCTTCATCCCACCCCCTCCGGTCTTCTCCTATAATTTTGCATTTCCCCCTCCCCCTCCTACTTTCAAATCTATTACTATCTTTCTTTTCAGTTAGTCCTGACAAAGGGTCTCGGCCCAAAACGTCGACAGTGCTTCTTCTTATAGATGCTGCCTGGCCTGCTGTGCTCCACCAGCATTTTGTGTGTGTTGCTTGAATTTCCAGCATCTGCAGATTTCTTTGTGTTTGACTTACTCCACTGCCTGCTTGCTGTGAATAAAAAAAAAGATTCCTGGAATCATTCTCGTGAATCTTCTCTGAACCCGCTCCAATGTCGGTATATCATTTCTAAAATAAAGACCCCAAAACTGCACACAATACTCCAAGTGTGGTCTTACGAGTGTTTTATTCTTAGATGCTTAGAGATAGGATCTTTGGACATTTAGAGAATCGTGGTCTGATCAGGGACAGTCAGCACGGCTTTGTGAAGGGCAGATCGTGCCTAACAAGCTTGATAGAGTTCTTTGAGGAGGTGACCAGGCATATAGATGAGGGTAGTGCAGTGGATGTGATCTACGTGGATTTTAGTAAGGCATTTGACAAGGTTCCACACAGTAGGCTTATTCAGAAAGTCAGAAGGCATGGGATCCAGGGAAGTTTGGCCAGGTGGATTCAGAATTGGCTTGCCTGCAGAAGGCAGAGGGTTGTGGTGGAGAGAGTACATTCAGATTGGAGGGTTGTGACTACTGGTGTTCTACAAGGATCTGTTCTGGGACCTCTACTTTTTGTGAATTTTATTAACAACCTGGATGTGGAGGTAGAAGGGTGGGTTGGCAAGTTTGCAGATGACACAAAGGTTGGTGGTATTGTAGATAGTGTAGAGGATTGTCAAAGATTGCAGAGAGACATTGATAGGATGCAGAAGTGGGCTGAGAAGTGGCAGATGGAGTTTAACCCGGAGAAGTGTGAGGTGGTGCACTTTGGAAGGACAAACTCCAAGGCAGAGTACAAAGTAATTGGCAGGATACTTGGTAGTGTGGAGGAGCAGAAGGATCTGGGGAGTACATGCCCACAGATCCCTGAAAGTTGCCTCACAGGTAGATAGGGTAGTTAAGAAAGCTTATGGGGTGTTAGCTTTCATAAGTCGAGGGATAGAGTTTAAGAGGCGCGATGTAATGATGTGGCTCGATAAAGCTCCAGTTAGGCCACACTTGGAATACTGTGTCCAGTTCTGGTCATCTCACTATGGGAAGGATGTGGAAGCATTGGAAAGGGTACAGAGGAGGTTTACCAGGATGCTGCCTGGTTTAGAGAGTATGGAATATGATCAGAGATTAAGGGAGCTAGGGCTTTACTCTTTGGAGAGAAGGAGGATGAGAGGAGACATGATAGAGGTGTACAAGATATTAAGAGGAATAGACAGAGTGGACAGCCAGCATCTCTTCCCCAGGGCACCACTGCTCAGTACAATAGGACATGGCTTTAAGGTAAGGGGAGGGAAGTTTTTCACTCAGAGAGTGGTTGGTGCGTGGAATGCACTGCCTGAGTCAGTGGTGGAGGCAGATGCACTAGTGAAGTTTAAGAGACTACTGGACAGGTATATGGAGGAATTTAAGGTGGGGGGTTATATGGGAGGCAGGGTTTGAGGGTCGGCACACCATTGTGGGCTGAAGGGCCTGTAATGTACTGTACTATTCTATGTCCTATATTCTATATAGAATCTAAACATCACATCCCTGCTCTTATATTCTATACCTCTACAAATGAATTACAACATTCTTCACAACCGACTTAACCCGGAGGTTAAACTGTAGGGTATCTTGCACAATGACTCCCAAGTCCCTGTGCATCTTTGCATTGTGAATTCTCTCCCCATCTAAGTAATAGTCTGCCCATTTATTTCTTCCACCAAAGTGCATGACCATACACTTTCCAACATTGTATTTGTTTTGCCACTTCTTTCCCCATTCCCCTAAACTATCTACGTCTCTCTGCAGACGCTCTGTTTCTTCAACATTACCCGCTCCTCCACCTATCTTTGTATCATCAGCAAATTTAGCCACAAATCCAATAATACTGCAGTCAAAATCATTGACATACATCACAAAAAGCAGCAGTCCCAACACCGACCCCTGTGGAGCTCCACTGGGAACTGGCAGCCAGCCAGAATAAGGCCCCTTTGTTCCCACTCTCTGCTTTCTAGCGACCAGCGAATGCTCCACCCATGCTAGTAATTTCCCTGTAATTCCATGGGCTAAGCAGCCTCATGTGCGGCATCTTGTCAAAGGACTTCCGAAAATCCAAGTACACCACATCCACTGCATCTCCTTTCTACCCTGCTTGTAATTTTCTCCAGGAATTGCAGTAGGTTAGTCAGGCAGGATTTTCCTTTCAGGAAAATTTTCCTTTGGCCTTTCTTGTCATGTGCTTCCAGGTATTCCGTAATCTCATCCATAACAATCGATTCCAACAACTTCCCAACCACTGATGTCACCTATAGTTTCATTTCTTTTTCCTTTTTCCTTTTCTTTTATACTCCCCCAACCAACACATACTCCACTCTCCCCTCCTACCCCTCCTCACAGCTCCCCACCCTGCTCTCATCACTACACCCCTCCCACACCCGAAACCACCACAGTGGGCTTCACAGCTGAACAGGTGAGAAGACAGCTGAAACGTCTCCACCCAAGCAAGGCTGCAGGCCCGGATGGTGTCAGCCCCAGAGTGCTAAAAGCCTGTGCCCCCCAGCTATGTGGGGTACTTCACCATGTCTTCAACCCGAGCTTGAATCTCCAGAGGGTTCCTGTGCTGTGGAAGACGTCCTGCCTCGTTCCTGTACTGAAGACGCCGCACCCCAGTGGCTCCAATGACTACAGACCAGTGGCATTGACCTCTCACATCATGAAGACCCTGGAGAGACTTCTTCTAGAGCAGCTCCGGCCTATGGTTAGGCCACACTTAGACCCCCTCCAGTTCGCCTATCAGCTCCATCTAGGAGTTGAGGATACCATCTTCTACCTGCTGAACCATGTCTATGCCCACCTGGACAAGCCAGCGGGCACTGTGAGGGTCATGTTTTTTGACTTCTCCAGTGCGTTCAACACTGGGTGCTGGGTGAGAAGCTGACTGTGATGCAGGTGGATGCTTCCCTGGTGTCATGGATTATTGATTACCTGACAGGCAGACCACAGTACATGCGCTTGCAACGCCATGTGTCAGACAGAGTGGTCAGCAGCACTGGGGCTCCACAGGGGACTGTCCTGTCTCCCTTTCTTTTCACCATCTACACCTCGGACTTCAACTACAACACAGAATCTTGCCATCTTCAGAAGTTTTCTGATGACTCTGCCATAGTTGGATGCATCAGCAAGGGAGATGAGGCTGAGTACAGGGCTACGGTGGGAAACTTTATCACATGGTGCGAGCAGAATCATCTGCAGCTTAATGTGAAAAAGTCTAAGGAGCTGGTGGTGGACCTGAGGAGGGCTAAGGCACCGGTGACCCCTGTTTCCATCCAAGGGGTCAGTGTGGACATGGTGGAGGATTACAAATACCTGGGGATATGAATGGACAATAAACTGGACTAGTCAAAGAACACTGAGGCTGTCTACAAGAAGGGTCAGAGCCATCTCTATTTCCTAAGGAGACTGAGGTCCTTTAACATCTGCTGGACGATGCTGAGGATGTTCTACGAGGCTGTGGTGGCCAGTGCTATCATGTTTGATGTTGTGTGCTGGGGCAGCAGGCTGAGGGTAGCAGACACCAACAAAATCAACAAACTCATTAGTACGGCCAGTGATGTTGTGGGGGTGGAACTGGACTCTCTGCCGGTGGTGTCTGAAAAGAGGATGTTGTCCAAGTTGCCTGCCGTCTTGGACAATGACTCCCATCTACTCCATAATGTACTGGTTAGACACAGGAGTACATTCAGCCAGAGACTAATTCCGCCGAGATGTAACACTGAGTGTCACAGGAAGTCATTCCTGCCTGTGGCCATCAAACTTTACAACTCCTCCCTCGGAGTGTCAGACACCCTGAGCCAATAGGCTGGTCCTGGACTTATTTCCACTTGGCACGATTAACTTATTATTATTTAATTATTTATGGGTTTATATTGCTATATTTCTACACTATTCTTGGTTGGTGCAGCTGTAACGAAACCCAATTTCCCTCCGGATCAATAAAGTATGTCTATCTGTCTGTATGCTGCCTCCCACACTCCTTAAATAGCAGAGTAACATTTGCAATTTTCCAGTCATCCAGTACAATGCCAGAATCTATTGATTCATGAAAGATCATCATTAATGCCTCCGCAATCTCTCCAGCTACTTCCTTCAGAACCCAAGGGGTGCAATCTATCAGCTCCAGGAGATTTATCCACCCTCAGACCATTAAGCTTCCTGAGCACCTTCGCAGTCGTAATTTTCACTGCACAAACTTCACTTCCCTGACACTCTTGAATGTCCGGTATACTGCAGACATCTTCCACTGTGAAGAGTGATGCAAAATAAGCATTCAGTTCCTCTGACATCTCTGCATCTCTCATTCCAATATCTCCTGCATCATTTTGTGTTGGTCCGATATCTACCATCAACTCTCTTTTACCTTTTATATACTTAAAAAAGCTTTTAGTATCTTCTTTGATATTAGTCATCAGCTTCCTCTCATAATTAATCATAAAAAGATTTAACACTGAGCATCATCGGAAGTCATTCCTACCTGTGGCCATCAAACTTTACAACTCCTCCCTCGGAGTGTCAAACACCCTGAGCCAATAGGCTGGTCCTGGACTTAGTTTTCCACTTGGCATGATTAACTTATTATTATTTAATTATTGATAGTTTCATATTGCTATATTTCTTCACTATTCTTGGTGGCGCAGCTGTAACGAAACCCAATTTCCCTCAGGATCAGTAAAGTATGTCTGTCTGTCTGTCTTCCTTCCTAATGACCTTAGTTTCTTTCTGCAAGTTTTTAAAAGCTCCCCAATCCTCTATCTTCCCACTAGCTCTGGCTTCCTTGTGTGCCCTCTCTTTTGCTTTTACTTTGGCTCTGACTTCACTTGTCAGCCACGTAGTGTCCTTCTTCCCTTTGAAAATTTCTTATTATTTGAATATATCTGTCTTGCATTTTTCTGATTTTTTGCAGAAACTCCAGCCATTGCTGCTCTGCTGTCCTTCCTGCTAGCGTCCCTTTGCAGTCATCCTTGGCCATTTCCCCTCTCGTGCCATTGTAATATCCTTTATTCCACTGAAATACCAACACATTGGAATTTAGTTTCTTCTCAAATTTCACAGTGAATTGGATAATATTGTGATCACTGTTCCCTAAGTGTTCCTTACCCTTAAGCTCTCTTATCATCTCCGGATCATTGCACAACACCCAACCTAGCACAGCCAATCCCCTAGTGGGCTCAACAACAAGCTGCTCTAAAAAGTCAATCCTCAGACATTCTACAAATTCTCTCTCTTGAGGTCCAGTACTGGCCTGGTTTTCCCAATCCACCTTCATGTTAAAATCCCCAATGATTATCATGACATTGCCCTTCTGACATACCTTTTCTATCTCCTGTTGTAATTTGTAATCCACATCCAGGCTGCTGTTCAGAGGCCTGTATACAACTGCCACTAGGGTCCTTTTACTCTTGTCATTTCTTTACTCAACCCATAGAGACTCTGCACCTTCTGATCCTATGTCATCTCTTTCCAATGATTTAATATTATTTCTTATACACGGAGCCACACCACCCCCTCTGTCTACTAACCTATCTTTCCGATACACCATTTACCCTTAGATGTTCAGCTCCCAATGGCAACCATCCTTTAGCCAAGTTTCAGAGATGGCCACAACGTCATATTTGCCAATCTGTAGCTGAATTTCAAGATCATCCATTTTATTCCTTATTCTGCATGTATTTAAATACAACACTTTCAGTCCAGTATTTGTTGCTTTCTGTTTTAACTGCATCATGCCTCTATTGCCCTGTAACTCGTGCCACTGGCTGTGACTAAGCCTCATCTCCTACCTGTTCTTTCTATAATCTCTGTTGCACGCTATCTTTGATTAATTTCTGTTTTCTCCCTCCTCAGCCTTATCAGACCAGTTCCCTTCCCCCTCCCAAATTAGCTTAAACCCTCCCTAAGATTTGCCCGTTAGGAAATTGGACCCCTTTGGGTTCAGGTGTAACATGTCCTTTTTGTACTGGTCTTACCTCCCCCAGAAGAAGCCCCAATGATCCAGGAACCTGAAGCCCTGCCCCTACACCAGTCTCTCATCCACACATTAATAGGTCTGATCATGCACTCACTAGCAAGTGGCACAGGCAACAGACCTGAGATTACTATCCTAGAGGACATGCTTTTCAGCTTCCTACCTTACTTCCCGAATCCTCTCTTCAGGACCTCCTCCCTTTTTCTACCTATGTCATTGGTAACAACATGTACCAAGACTTCTGGCCATTCCCCCTCTCCCATCAGAATACTTTGCACCCGATCCGAGACATCCCGTACCCTGGCACCTGGGAGGCAATGCAACATGTGGGTATCTCTGTCAGGCTGACAGAACCTTCTGTCTGTTCCCCTCACTATGGAGTCCCGTAGGAATACCGTATTCCTCATCTTCCTCTTTCCCTTCTCGTTCCAGTGCCTCGTTCGGTCCATCCGTCACTCAGCCTCACTCACATGATCATTGGGGACACGTGTCACCTGAACAAGGATTGAATGAGACACTTAGGTGGGGAGGAGAGGCCAATGCAGGGTCACAGGAAGCTACCACGTAGTGAACAGGGTGCAGCAAATGGAGCAGTGGGCAAGTGTTGGAGGCATGAGGTCTGAGAAAGGGTGCAAACAGGGTGAGGTGCAGGGGAAATCCTGGAGGAGAGGATGAGATTGATTTTTATTTTATTTATTTATTAATGTGGAATAGGCCCTTCTGGCTCATCACTCCTCACTGCTCAGCTATCCCCAGTCGAATCAGGGAACAATTTACAGTGACCTACCAACTTGCCAACTAGTATGTCTTTGGATTGTGGGAGGAATCCTGAGGTCTTATCAGGGAGAGGGCAGGAGATTGAAGGGAAATGGATCAGTCGTGATGAAACCCCGAAGCAGACTCAATGGGCCGAATGGCCTAATTCTGCTCCTATATCTTTATGGTCTTGTGGTCACTCAGAGGAAACCGACGCAGTCGTAGGGAGAACCTACAAACTTGTTACAGGCAGCAGCAGGAATTGAACCTGGGTCGCTGGTAGTGTAAAGTGTTGTGCTAGCCACTATGCTACCGTGCCACCCTGGACCAAGGGTGAGGGAGGATTAGGTGAGTCTGGGCATAAGTGAAGACAAGGCTTGGATAAAGATAAATGCCTGAGCTCGTGTGTGTGTGTGTAGCACAATACAGGCTGTTCAGCCCACAAGGTTGTGCCGAACATGTCCCTTAGAAATGCCTCTATTGCCCTGTAACTCGTGCCACTGGCTGTGACTTAGCCTCATCTCCCGTCTATTCTTACTATATATCTGTGGCATGCTATCTTTGATTAATTTCTGTTTTCTCCCTCCTCAGCCCTATCACTCCAGTTCCCTTCCCCCTCCCAAATTAGTTTAAACCCTCTCTAAGAGCTTTTTAAAATTTGCCCACTAGGATTTTGGACCCCTTTGGGTTCAGGTGTAACATGTCCTTTTCGTATAGGTCATACCTCCCCCAGAAGAAGCCCCAATGATCCAGGATTCTGAAGCCCTGCCCCCTACACCAGTCTCTCAGCCACACATTAATATGCCTGATCATGCACTCACTAGCACGTGGCACAGGCAGCAGACCTGAGATTACTATCCCAGAGGACCTGCTTTTCAGCTTCCTACCTTACTCACTGAATTCACTCTTCAGGACCTCCTCCCTTTTTCTACCTATGACATTGGTAACAACGTGTACCAAGACTTCTGGCCATTCCCCCTCTCCCTTCAGAATACTCTGCACCCGATCCGAGACATCCCGTACCCTGGCACCTGGGAGGCAACACAACATGTGGGTATCTCTGTCAGGCTGACAGAACCTCCTGTCTGTTCCGCTCACTAACATTAGAAACTACTAGGATTACCCAAAGCCCTCTATTTTCCTAAGCTCCATGTACCTATCCAAAAGTCTCTTAGACGACCCTATCGTATCTGCCTCCAACACCGCTACCCGCAGCCCATTCTACACACTCACCACTCTCACCGTAAAAAAACTTACCCCTGACATCTCCTCTGTACCAACTCCCCAGCACCTTAAACCTGTGTCCTCTTGTGGCAGAATGACTGAGACGTCTCGGCTTTCCAGGTAAATGCAGATTCAGCACTGGTCCGTTTTCCATAATTATTTTTAAACTGTTTGAAAGATGCTCACTGGGGTAAAGTACTTCCCCACTGACATGTTAACCCTTTCCCAGACACACTTACTGTGAGGTGTCAAGTGTACTCCAGTCAAGCTATCTACATATATCTTGTCAAAACAATCAGAAACACATTTTACAAATTATGCCCTGTCAAATCCCTCAGCACGATGACTATCCCAGTCAATATTAAGGATGTTAAAATTGCCTCTTATTGCAATTTTAATATTTCAATAAGTATTTAATATTCCCATTCCAACAGGGATGTGAACCAGGATGAAGGAGTTGAGGATGAGCCAGCAGGTTTACAAGTGGATGATGGGTGTAACATTAGTGTAAGGAAGGACAAGCGAATGATTGGGTACAAATGCAGACAGAGCAAAGAGTTAAATTGTACCACAGAGGCAAAATTCAAAAGGGCAAAGAAAGCAGGATGGATGGTGGTGTATTAAAATGCACGTGGCACTCGGAATATGGTGGACAATCTCGTGGCGCAACTAGAGATTGTTCGGTATGACATTGTGGGCATCACTGAGCCCTGCTGTGGCTGAAAGAAGGCCATACTTGGGAGCTTAACACCAAAGCATATACTTTGTATGGAAAGGACAGGCTGGAAGTCAGAGGCAGTGGTGAGGCTCTGTTGGTAAGAGATGGAATTATATCTTCAGAAAGAGGTGACAAAGGGTTAGAGAATGTTGAATCTTAGTGGGTGGTGTGAAGAAACTAAAAGAGTGAAAAAAAACATTGCGTGAATTGTATATAGGCCTCCAAGATGTAGGGTTAAGATTGCAGAGAGAACTGGAAAAGGAATGCAATAAGGGAAATTGTAATTACCAATTGTAATGGGGGATTTCAATATGCCAGGAGATTGGGATAATTAAGATGTTGACTGATCTCTATAGAGGGAGTTTGTTGAATGCCTACGAGATGGCTTTTTAGAGCAGCTTGTGCTTGAACCTATTTGGGAAAAGGCTATCTTAGATCAGGTGATGTGTAATAACCCAGGACTTATTAGGGAGCGTAACCTCAAGGAACCCTCAGGAGCCAATGATCACAATATGACTGAATTCATACTGCATTTTGGGAAGGAGAACCACAACTCACATGTATCACCATAGAGGAATAGAGGGAATGACAGAGGCATCAGAGAGGAGCTTACCCAAGTGGATTGATACTGTTGGGGATGATAGTAGAGCAGAGATAGCTGAAGTTTCTGGGAATAGTTCACAGGGCGCAGAATTGAATCTTTTAAAATTCAACAAGAAGCAACTAAATAAGCCATGAGAAGGGAAAAGATGAAATATGAGGTTAGACAAGCCAATAGCATAAAGCAGGGTACCAAAGGTTTTGTCAGTTATAGAAAGAGTAAAAGGGAGGTGAGAATTGATATTAGACCACTGGAAAATGATGCTGATGAGGTACTAATGGGGGACAAAGAAATGACAGATGAACTGATGAACTTTACATCGATCTTCGACACTAGCAGGGTGCCAGAGCTCTGTGAGTGACAGGGAGCCGAAATGACTGTCATTGCTATACAATGGAGAAAGTGCAAGGCAAACTCAAAGCTCTTAATGTGGAGAAGTTACCTGGGCCAGATGGACGGCATTCCAGAGTCTCATGTCTGTTTGCTGAAGATATAATTGTCATGATCTTTCATTTCATGATCATTTGACTCTGGCATGGTCCTGGAAGACTGGAAGACTGCAAATGTCTCTCCACTCTTTAAGAAGGGAGGAAGGCAAAATAAAGGTAATTATAGACCAGTTAACCAAACCTCAGTGGTTGGGAAAGTGCTGGAGACTGTTATGAAGGATGAGGTTTTGTGTGGTTGAGGATGCATGGAGGTGGGGTGAGAGAGGAGGGGGAGTGACTGGTCTGTGCGAGGAATGCCGGAGGAGGAAGCAGGATGTGGGGTTGTAGGAGAGAGGGTCTAAGCGAGGCTGCATGGTAATTGAGGTGTAGGGAAGAGTCTGAAGGAGGATCAAGTTCCAGAAAGTTAGAGGCTAGTTGGGAAATGTCAGGAGGAGGCAGTGGGTAATGTTTCTGTCCCTCAGCCTAGCTGTGTGTGTCTGTGTGAGTGTGGTGTGGTGAGCAGCCAGTGTTTAGAGTGGCTTTGGCTCATCCGTCTGGGGTGAGCTTAAGTATTTGGTAGGGTTCTGTCCTGGGAGATTGAGGAGGTGATAGGAGGTACAGCGAGGTAGTCAGCCCTGCAAGAGCAGAGAGGGGAAGAGGACTGCAGTATTGAGGGGGGATTCCATTGTTAGAGGAACAGAGATGAGATACTGTGCGTGCGATAGAGACACCCAAGTGTTATATTGCTTCCCAAGTGCTAGGATCAGGTATGTCTCAGATCAGGTCCATGGCATTCTCAAGGCTGAGGGTGAGCAGTCAGAAGTCCAAGTAAATATTGGTAACAATGAGAGGGGTAGGTAAGCTGAGGAGGTCCTCAAGAGAGATTTTAGGGAGATAGGTAGAAAGCTGAAAACAGGCCCTCCAGGATTGTGATTTCTGGATTGCTGCCTGTTCCACGTGCCAGTGGGGGTAAGAATAAGATGATGTGTCAGGCAGGTAATCTAATTTGGTAGATGAATGATAGAGCTGAGGATGAGGTTGCTAATTTACAAACAGAGGTTATCTGTAGTGAGACTTCTAGCAAGAAGTGGCAGATGATAGGGCAAAATTGTTGTCAACAGGAACAGTTGCAATGTGAAAGGCAGGTAAAGTCAAAAAGAGTGAACACAGTACAGGAGATGTTATATTTGAGTGTGCAGTATATGGAACAAGGCAGATGAATGTGTAGCCCAGTTATAGATCGGCATGTATGATATTTGTAGGCATCACTGAATCCTGGCTGAAAGAAGATTATAGCTGGGAGCTCAATGTCCAAGGATGCACATTGTATCAAAAGGACAGGCAGGAAGGCAGAGGGGGTGGCATTGCACTTTGGTCAAAAAATGAAATCAAATCAATAGAAAGAAGTGCTATATGGTCAGAAGGTATTGAATTATTCTAGATAGAGCAAAGGAACTGCAAGGGTAAAAAGACCCTGATGGGAGTTCTAGAGCCAAAGAAAGTATTCAACCCTCCACCCAAAAGTTTCCATGTTTTACTGTTTTTCAACATTGAATCACAATAGATTTAGCTTGGCTTTGACATTGATTGACTGAAAAAAGACTATTTTGTGTCAAAGTGAAAACAGATCTCCACAGAGTGATCTAAATTAATTACAAATATTAAACACAAAATAATTGATTGCATAATTATTCACCCCCCCCCCTTCAAGTCAGTATTTAGTAGATGCCCCTTTGGGAGCAATTACAGCTTTGAGTCTACATGGACAGGTCTCTATCAACTTTGCACATCTGGAAACTGCAATTTTTCCCCATTCTTCTTTACAAGACTGCTTAATCTCTGTCGGATTACACAGGAATCATGAGTGAACAGCCCTTTTCACATTGAGCCATAGCTTTTCAATTGGATTGAGGTCTGGGCTCTGAGTTGGCCACTCTGGGATATTAACATTCTTGTTTTAAAGCCATTCCTGTGTAGGTTTGTCTTTGTGCTTGGGTCATTGCTTGCTGGCAAGCAAATCTTCTCCCAAGTTGCAGTTCTCTTGCAGACTGCATCAGGTTTTCCACCAATATTTCTCTGTATTCTGCCGCATTCATTTTACCCTCTAACTCCATAAGTCTTCCAGGGCCTGCTGCAGTGAAGCATCCCAACAGCATGATGCAGCCATCATGATGTTTCATGGCGGGGATGGTATGTTTCTGATGACCTGTGGTATTTGGCTTATGCCAAACAGCAAATAGTCTGACAAATTTTGGTTTCATCAAACCACAGAAACTTCTTCCAGCTGACTTCAGAGTCTCCCACATGCCGTCTGGCAAACTCTACCCAAGATTTCATGTGAATATTTGTCAACAGTGGCTTTCCCTTTGCCACTGTCCCATAAAGCTGCGACATGTGGAGAGCCTATGAAGCAGGTGTATACACCGTTTCTCCCATCTCAGCCACTGAAGCTTGTAACTCCTCCAGAGTCGTCATCAGTCTCTTGGCGGCTTCTCTCACTAGACCCCTTCTACACACTCACTCAGTTCTTGAGGACTGCCTGGTCTTGGCAGATTTACAGCTGTGTCATATTCTTTCCACTTCTTAATGATTGACTTAACTGTGCTCCAAATGATATTCAGTAACTTGGACATTTTCTTGGATCCATCTCCTGACTTGTTTTTTCAATAATCTTTTCCTGGTGTTGCTTAGAGTGTCCTTTTCTCTTCATGATGTAGTTTTTGTTAGGACACTGAACTACCAGAGTTAGTCCTTCCAGATACAGGTGTATTTTTACAACAATCAATTGAACCACCTTGACTGCACACAGGTGACCTCCATTTAACCAATATTGTGACTTCCAAGATAAATTGGCTGCACCAGTGATGATTTTGTCTGTCATATTAAAGGGAGTGAATACTTATGCAATCAATTACTTTGTGTTTTATATTTGTAAATAATTTAGTTCACTTTGGAGAGGGTTGTTTTCATTCTGACATGACAGTCTTTTTCTGTTGATCAATGTAAAAAGAGCCACTGTGATTGAATGATGTAAAACAATAAAACATGAAATCCCAAAAGGCTGGTCAATACTTTGTATAGGCACTATATATACAGACCCCCAAAGAGTACTTAGAATGTGGTCTACAATTTATGATGGGAAATAGAAAATGTATGCCAAAAGAACAATGTTACAATGGTCATGGTGGATTTCAATATGCAGGTAGATTGGGATTGGTGCTGATAACAAGAGGGGCAATATCTATAATGCCCATGAATGTTTTTTAGAGTAACGCATGGTTGAGCCCACTAGGGGATCATTTATTCCGGATTGGGTGCTGTGCAATCAACAGGAATTGATTAGAGCGTTTAAGGTAAAGGAACCCTTAGGAGTAAGTGATCACAATATGATTCAATTCGGACTGAAATTACAGAAGCGGAAGATGAAGTTAAATGCATTAGTATTACAGTGGAGTAAAGGGAATAACAAAGGTATGAGAGATGAGTTGGCCAAAATTGATTGGAAAAGAACACTGGCAGGGATGATGTCAGAGCAGCAATGGTTGCAATTTCTGGAAGCAATTTGGAATGCACAGGATATATACGTCCCAAAGAGGAAGAAGTATTCTAAAGACAATATACCACAACCGTTGTGAACAAGAGATGTCAAAGCCGACATCAAAGCCAAAGAGAGGGCATATAGGAGTCCAAAGATTAATGGGAAGTTAGAGGATCAGGAAGCTTTTAAAAACCAACAGAAAACAACTAGAAAGACATTAAGAAGGAAAAGGTGGAACACAAAAGAAAGCGGGACAATAATATTAAAGAGGATACCAAAAGTTTGTTCAGATACATAAAGTGTAAAAGTGTAATCGGCTGGAAGCCGATGCTGGACAGGTAGGAATGGGGCACAAGGAAAAGGCCGATGAACTGAATAAGTATTTTTGCATCAGTCTTCACAGTGGAAGACACAGCCTGTACGCTTGAAGTTCAAGAGTGTCAGGGGGCAGAAGTTTGTGAAGTTGCCATTACTAGTGAGAATGTTCCTGGGGAAACTGAAAGGTTAGAAGGTAGATAAGTCACCTGCACCAGATGGTGTAAACACCATGGTTCTGAAAGAGGTGGCTGAAGAGTTTGCGGAGATATTTGTAATGATCCTTCAGAATCACTGGAATCTGGAATGCTTTCAAAACAATGGAAAATTGCAAATGTCAGTTCACTCTTCAAGAAGGGGGAGAGGCGGAAGAAAGGCAATTATAGGCCAGTCAGTCTGACCTCAATGGTTGGGTAGATTGAATCAATTGTTCAGGATGTGGTTTCGGGGTACTTGGCATCACATGAGTTTCCTTAAAGGAAAGTCTTGCCTCACAAATCTGATGCAATTCTTTGAAGAAATAACAAGCAAGATATACAAAGGAGAATCTTTGGATATTGGGTATTTCTATTCTCAGAAGACCTTTTCCAAGTTTAGGCTGGACTATGAGTGGTCCACTCATCCTCCAGGTTCGAGGTAAGCTCAGGGCTAAAGACCCTGGCTAGTCCAAAAACAATTGTTACAGAAACAGTAATAAAAATCCTCCTATCATGGAGGACCTTCCTTGCTGCTCTCAACGCCAGTGGTGTAACGGACGGTGATAAAAACAAATTGAGAAGGTGACACACATGAGGCTGCTTCACATGGTCAGATCCCAGTGTATTACAGGAAAGATACTAGCGTGGGTAAAGCAGGGACTGACTGGCAGGAGGCAAAGAGCGGGAATAAAGGGAGCCTTTTCTGGTTGCCTGCCGATGACCAGTGATGTTCCTTAGTGACCTGTGTTGGAAGTGCTTCTTTTTACCTTAGGAACTTTGGTGTATTGTTGCAGTGCATCTTGTAGATAGTACACACTGCCTCAACTGTTGGTCAATGGTGGAGGGATTGGTTGCTTGTGGAAGGGGTCCCAATCAAGTGGTTGCCTTGTGCTGAATTGTGTCAAGCTTCTTGAGTGTTGATGGAACTGCACTCATCCAGGTGAGTGACGAGTATTCCATTACACTCCTAACCTGAGCCTTGTAGATGATGACAGATTCTGGGGAGTCAGGAGGCGAGTTACACGTCGCAGGATTCCTAGCCTTTGACGGTGTTTATATGACTGTGTGGAGAGAACTTTGCACTGTTTCTCCACCCTTGGACTGTGTCGAGAGAGCTTTCCTCTGTGTACCTAACCTGGGAATGTGTCAGTAGATCTTTGCACTGTGTACCTACCTTGTGAGTGTTGATGGAGCAGTGCAGAGGGAGATGTTTTCTGTATCGCCTGTGCACTCAGATTGTGTGTAACCACTGACACCGCACATTGCTGCTTTCAAATGACAGAGTTTCCATGTTTGGAAATTATTCTGCCAACAGGGAGTGGCAGTAATTTGGGGAATTTGCCAAAACAAGTCAGTTTTTAATTTGGAACTGATATATTTCCACTCACCCGAGTTATGAAGGGTTCCAGAGGTGAATTTTAAGTCACCCATGATCCTGTTTGAATGATGGGATGTGGTAGAGGGGCTGATCCTCCTACAGTCTCTCCACCTCACCTGAATGTATCTGTGCAGTGCATCCTGAGATGGATTTGACTTTATCCTTTCCTTCCCAGTTGAAGCAAAGCGAAATGGAACCGCAGAAGTGGGAAGAGGCCATGAGGAACTTTCAGAAGATGATCTGACCTGTTGAGTGCAGCAGGGACCGTGCCGGGGATTTTAACTGCTCACCTGCGACTGCGTATGTCTGAAAGATGGTGAGGCAATTTTTCGCACTGGATCTGGCTTGAGCTTAAACTCAGCTCGGGTGTGGATGGGTTGGTGATGGGTTACATGAAGTGCCTGCTGTCTCCATCCCTTATGTTTAGTTCCAGTTGTGCACCGTTCCCCACCGTTCCCTGACCTTCGGGTGACAGATTTTGGTCCATTTCTCCTCAGTGGGATAGACTTCCTCTCACTCTTTCCCACTCCCCCTTGTTCCTGCTCTCCCTCTCATATTGGCATGTTTTCTATGCCGCTAACCCTACCTCTGTATCCCTCTTCGCGTCTTTCTCTAACTCTTCATCCTCTTCTCTCCGCTTCTCTTTTCTTCCTTTAACCTTTCTCTATTTTTACTTCTCCATTGCTTTCCTGACTCCCTCTCTTTCCTCTCTTTCCGATTTCTCCCTTCAATCTTTTACCTTCGCTTTCTTGTTGTTTTACCTCAGTGCCTCTGTTTCTCTCTCCATCTCATTCATTTCCCCAAGTTCTTGTCTGTTTCCCCACCTTTTCCCTCCTTCTCCTATTTCTCTATTCCCTGTCTTCTTTCCTTCTCCTCGTTTACTGAGGCCATGCAGCCCTGCAGGCAGACCTGGAGTCCAGCTCCTAACCAGCCCACCACAAACTGTCGGCAAACTTGTGCCCTCCTGTTCTCCCTCTCACTCTCCCCTCGAGATGGTCTCCAGGTTTCATGTTTCTGGACTTCATCTGAATGATCTGCCATAGAGGTTTATTGTGGCAAATCAGTTAACCTATGCTCATTTGGAAGAAGAGGGAGAAGGGAAGCAACAAGCTTCAGTAGCTAATGGACGTGGGGAAGAGGGGGCTACCAGTGATTTCCATGTGAGGTGGGGGAGTAGGAACTGGTTAGCTGCCAGTTGCCGGGGGTTCCGGATCAAATCCCGGGTCTGGAGCTGTGATGCAGCGTCTCTACTTGCTGCGCCACGGAACCACGAGGCATCTTTCAGTGGGGGTGGGCTTGGATTTCAGCCCCACTCTGTCTCCCCCTTCAGTTTATCCAGATGATGGCTTGTTGCCCAATGCTGTGAACATCCCCCAGCCACAAGCCCCTGGGAGTTTGCAGAAAAACTTTGGCAGGTGCCTTCGCCTCGCACTGACAAGCCGGACTCCACTTCCAGTGCCAGTGTTCTCCCTGTCACCAAGTCCAGGTTGAGGGATCTGCACTGCAGGTGACCAATAAACCGATGTTAGCATTTGAAGAAAGAGAGTGGCCCTCATTTCTCACCCAGGTCTCTCACCCACTTGTTCTCACCTTTCTGTTAAGATCATTGCCCAAAAGCCCTCACTGTAACCTGGCTCCCTTTACACCTGTCTCAAGGTGGAGGCTGGGGGGTTGAAACGGATTTGCTTTCTGTAACAGTGCTGTGTCAACAAGGAAAACAACTGAATATTTATTGATGGAATCCCTCACATCGATCTGTCTTGGAGTCATTAACTGACTGTCCAGTATTGCAGTGAGTTACAGCCACATCAGTCTGGGACAATCTCCACGTTGTTCTGGTTGTATAGGATCTCAATTCAGTTATTCCCATCTTGTTTCCCCCCATCACCAACCCCCAATCCTGTTCCTCCCCACCCACCATCCTGTTTACTTGCTGCTTCCCAGCGTTCATTCACCCTCCTCTCACTGAGAGTAGACACTCTGGCCATTTCATAAGAACATAATAAACAGCAGCAGGAGGAGGCCATCTGGCCCGTTGAGCCTGCTCCGCCATTCAATAAGATCATGGCTGATCTTACCCCACCCCACCCCTCTCCTCCATCTCCCAATTTAGAGCTGGCATGAGCTTAAATAAACATTTATTGTTCTGTTACAAGAACGTTGGCTTGTTTGGAGTTTTCAACCTGCAACCAAGTGATACTATAAACTTGAGTGCTTTCAATTGTCCTGCTGATGGGATTTTTTTAAATTTACAAATTATCAACCGATAACATTTATTGCAAAAATAGGTTTGACCGGGTGATGTTGATAATGCTAATCTCAGCCATTTCAACAATTTGAATCATTTTGCCTCTTGAAATAACAAGTGATTAAAATACAATTTGGAATTCCCTTAACATAACCAAAGGAAAAACAATTCTCTTTGAAAGGATTGTGTTGATGTGAAATAATGAAGACTGAGGTGGTGTGGGTGGGGCAGGGGAGAGGGAATTCAAAGGTATGAGGAAACGGGTGTATTTTTCTTCTCTAAGGACTGTCACCTTGTCATGATCTCAAGCAATGCTCTGACACCATGGGTGTCCCTCCCAGGAGCTAAGCTCCAGACAAGTGACCTAAACAAGAGCTAACAGTGGAGTTGGTGGAAGATGAGGACACATCACAATGGCAGTGGACATCACACTGGAGGAAGGCTGCAGCAGTAAAGGATCCCTGGTCGTCTTGCATTCCACGCCACTGGGCCCTGATCCTTGTCTGTCAAAGGGCGTATGGTGGCAGCCCGTGTATCAGCCTCTCCACATTAAACAAAATCGTACACAGGCCTCTCCATTATGGGAATTAACCCCTTGGGAGTTCAGCATACTCTACTCGAGTGGTTGCACTGCTACTGTATTTTATGTAGGTGACACAGGACTTGTCCTGGCAAACCTACAGTGCCTGTACTGGCCATTCCCTGGCTCTCCACTCTATCTATGCTTCTTATGATCTTGCACACATCTGGCAAGTGACTTCTCAACATCCTTCTCTCCAAAGAGCTCACTCAACCCATCCTCATAAGAAATGCTCCCTTTCCAGGCAGCTTCCTGGTAAACCTTGTCTGCACCCTCTCAGAAGCTTCTACATCCTTCCCGTAATCAGGTTACCAGACCTAAACACAATAGTCCACATGCTGCCTAACTAGAGTTTCACTGAGCTGCAACATTAACAGCGGCTGTTGAAATCAATCCTCTGATTAGTGAAGGCCAACACATCTAAACTATCAACATGCATGACAACTTTCAGAGATCTATGGATCTGTGCAAGCTCTTTAAAGACTCAACATCCATCCTATAACAAGGTGATCAGAATGGTCATGAAACAGGTTCCCTCCTCAACAGATGCTGTTTGGCCTGCTGAGTATTTTTAGCCTTTTGTTTGAGGCAGAAATGTTATTCTTGCAGAAATGTTCTAAGTGATTGTGATTCATGGCTTTGGGAGGCGGGGTGGGGGTTGGGGGAAGAAATGGTGTTCAGTGATTAGAGCACAGAGATATAGAAGTGCTGCAAAAGAATGATGGGGAGATTTTGTTATTTTTTAAATTTACTCATTGCTGGAATCTGGGAATGATGTTGTAGAGATCTGTGAGTCCGATCTCCCAGAGAAAGGGATGAGACTTGAGCGAGGCAAATGAATGTGGTCAAAGTCAAAGTAAGTTTATTATCTAAGTACATAAATGTTACCAGCCACTACTTTGAGATTCATGTTCTTACAGACATTTACACAAAAACAAAGAAATATAATAAAATGGTTCAGAATGTAAAAGAACGGTGTACAATAGAATTCTATTTCTCAGGGGCGAAAGGGGAAAGATTGAAAAAAGACCTGACAAGAAAGCAAAGGGTAGCAGTGAATGGGTGTTTCTCGGACTGGCTGGAGGTGACTAGTGGGGTACCACAGGGCTCTGTATTGGGACCACAGCTCTTTACGATTTATGACAACGATTTAGATGAGGGCATTGAAAACTATATCAGCAAGTTTGCTGACGATACTAAACTGGGTGGCAGTGTGACATGCGAAGAGGACGTTAGGAGAATGCAGGGAGACTTGGATAGGCTGGGTGAGTGGGCAGATACTTGGCAGATGTCATTCAATGTGAATAAATGTGAAGTTATCCACTTTGGAAGCAGGAACAAGAGGGCAGAGTATTGTCTGAACGGTGTAGAGTTAGGTAAGGGAGAAATGCAAAGAGACCTAGGAGTCCTAGTTCATCAGTCAATGAAGGTGAATGAGTAAATGCAACAGGCAGTGAAGAGGGCAAATGGAATGTTGGCCTTTATTACAAGGGGAATTGAGTACAAGAGCGAGGATATCCTTTTGCATTTGTACAGGGCCCTGGTGAGACCACAACTGGAATATTGTGTACAGTTTTGGTCTCCAGGTTTAAGGAAGGACATTCTGGCAATTGAGGAAGTGCAGCGTAGATTCACTAGGTTGATTCCTGGGATGGCAGGGCTGTCTTACGCAGAGAGATTGGAGAGATTGGGCTTGTACACACTGGAATTGAGGAGATTGAGAGGGGATCTGATTGAGACGTTTAAGATAATTAAAGGATTTGATAGGATTGAGGCAGGAAATATGTTCCAGATGTTGGGAGAGTCCAGTACCAGAGGGCATGGATTGAGAATAAGAGGTCGGTTATTTAAAACAGAGTTGAGGAAAAATTTCTTCTCCCAGAGAGTTGTGGAGGTGTGGAATGCACTGCCTCGGAAGACGGTGGAGGCCAATTCTCTGGATGCTTTCAAGAAAGAGCTAGATAGATATCTGATGGATAGGGGAATCAAGGGATATGGGGACAAGGCAGGGACTGGGTATTGATAGTGAATGATCAGCCATGATCTCAGAATGGCGGTGCAGACTCGAGGGGCCGAATGGTCTACTTCTGCACCTATTGTCTATTGTCTAAAACTTTTTCCTCCCAGGGAGGATGGTCAGATATGGAAGGAGCTGCCAGAGGAAGTGGTTGAGCAGGTGCAATGGTATCATTTAACAAGTTATTGTACAGTACATGGAGGGACAGGGCTTATAGGGATAATGGGCCAAATGCAGGATATTGGAAATAGCTGGGTGGGCACCGTGGCTGGCATGGCCATGGACTAGTTGGGCCATGGACTGGTTGAGCCATGGACTGGTTGAGCCATGGACTGGTTGAGCCATGGACTAGTTGGGCCATGGACTAGCTGGGCCATGGACTAGTGGGTGTCTTTGCTGTATTGTTCTATGACTCTATCCATCCATCTGTCCACACGTGAGGCTATAATGTACTGTACAAAGGGAGGAGTCATCCTGGGCTACTTGGAGTTCTTGTAACTGTTTGTTAAATGCCTATTGATATATGTTCACATTTCAATTGAGATTTTGTACCCTGAAATTGTGATGACATGAAGTTCGACATGGTTTTATGAATGGGGTCCATTGGTCAGCCACTGTCAATGGGTGGGCTCTTAAAGTCATCGCCATTGGCCAATGTGTAGCCAAAAATGCCTCAGCAACAATTGACACACCAATCACCACCCAACTGTCCCAGAGTACCTGCTCCCCTCTTGTCACCTCCCAATCTCCCCCATCTCCCTCTCATCACTTTCTCTCTCTCCTCTCCCTCACAAATGTACTGGCCCACATCGAACAAACCCACACATTCCCAATGTCAGTTTGGTACTGCCTCTCTTCTTGAAAGAAAAGAAATACTCAATGTTCCTGTTGTATTCTCGTCTGCACCAGATCACCTGGAATTTGCTGTGCAAAGCTCCATCCACCACCCTTGAGGACAAGGGCAGTGGGCACATGGGAACACCACCACTCACGGGTTCCCCTCCTGTTCACAGTCATCCTGACTTCAAAACACCAGATCAGTCCTCCAGTGTTGAAGGCTGTAAGTCCTAGAACTACCAGACAGGATGCCGTGGCGTTACATGCATCAGTGTTTGAAGGCTGGCAGTTACCACCACCTGTTCAAGGAGCAGTGTATGGATGGGCACGAGAAGTCCAAACCTCATCCAAAATCGAAAGCAGAATCCTGGCACTGGATTCTGAAAGCAGGAACAACGACCCAGCTCAACCCAGTTGACTTCAGCCTGGGTGTTGATGCAGAATTGGGTTGACTTCCGGCCAGCTCTTGACTGTCCATAAGACACAGAGCAGAATTAGGCCATTTAACCCATCGAGTCCACTCTGTCATTCAGTCCTGGCTGATTTATTTTCCCCCTCAACCCATTCTTCTGCCTTCTCCTTGTAACCTCTGACACCCTTACTAACCATGAACCCATCAACTTCAGCTTTAAATGTCCTCAATGACTTGGCTTCTGCATCTGTCTGTGGCAATGAATTCCACAGATTCACCTCCCTCTGGCTAAAGAAATTCCTCCTTATCGCTCTTCTAAAGCAGGGATTCCCAGCCTTTTTATGACATGGGCCCCTACAGTTAACTGAGATGTCCATGGACCCCAGGTTGGGAACCCCTGTTCTAAAGGGACATCCTTCTAGTCTGAGGCTCTGCTCTTTTGTCTGTGACTCTCACACTATAGGAAACATCCTTTCAATTTCATTTCCAATTTCTCTAGGTCTTTCAATATTCAATAAATTTATGAGATTTCACACCCCCCCCCACATTCTTCTGAACGCCAGTGAGTATAGGCCTAATGCCGTCAAACATTCCTCATACATTAACTCTGGTCCAGCCAGATGATGTGAAGCGCCCTCTTCTATTAGGTGGATCTTAAAGGCTGGCACAATATTATGGACCAAAAGGTCTGTTCTATATGCTCCCCGCGCAGCCCTACGGCTCAAGGATGATCAACATTCGACACAATGGAGGTGTTCAGTACCTTGGTCAGCAGCTGGTTCTGCTGCTTCAGTAAGGCCACAGTCCGTTGGTGGGATCGGTCATTCTCCCTCCTCCGTGGGCGCTGACTGCAGGAGATCTCAGTGGATTCGGGGGGCTGCAACACCTGGAGTGAGAAATGTCTGTTCAGGCCAAGCAATTTGGTCTCTTTTTTTGAGGTCCTGCTGAAGGATCCCGGCCTGAAATAAACTGCTTTATTCCCCTCCATAGATGCTGCCTGTCCCCGAGTTCCTCTAGCACTGTGTGCACTTCCCTCAAGAGTTTCAGCATGTGCCGAATCGCATGTTTATTTCTCAGATTATTGGAAAGTCTCCCCATCCTCACAGCTCCTTTATCTTGAAAGTCTGAACCCTCCAAACTGTAGTGTCATAGAATCACCAAGCTCTGAAGCAGGCTCATTTATACCAATTTAGTTTTGTGTTACACTGTCATCAACCCCTTAAATTCCCTCCTTCACCTACACATCCGGGGCAATCTATTGTTACCAGTTATCCTAGCAACACGTTCGTGTTTGGACTGTGGGAGGAAACCGCAGCACCCGAACAAAACCCATGCAAGTCACATGGAGAAAGTGCAGACTCCACACTGATTGTGCCTGGCTCATCAGTGCTGTCAGGTATCACCTCCATGATCAGAGAGGATGGGAAGAGTCAACAGATTGATTCTCAATTCCAGTAATGTTCATCCCAGAGCAATAAATTAGTACTTTGATGTGTGGAACACTTCAAGGTAAATCAATTGTTTCCTGCTACTTTCTAATGGTTGTGATGGATTAATCAGAATCTGATTTAGTTTCACTACATATATGACATGTTATTTGTTGTTTTGTGATAACACCACAATGCAAAGGCATAAAATTTTCCAACGACATATGGGTCGGTTTAGTGCAGGGGTGGGCAAACTTTTTGACTTGTGGGCCACAAAGGGTTCTAAAATTTGACAGGGGGGCCGGACCAGGAGCAGATGGATGGAGTATTTTGGTAATACACCTCATAAGAGAAAATAAAATATCATGGGATATGTAGAAAACATGTGCTTTAATTTCAATTGAAAATGAACAAATGCATTACAACAAAATATCTGTCTTTGAAGTCCCAGGGTATTTAGCTATTTATTGAAATGACTTTTAAAACACTGAAAATTAAATGAATAAAATACAGCTTTTTTTAATAGTAACAGTTATTATTTTAAAGCACTGAAAATTCTGTTATCCTTCAAGATATTATCATCATCACTCTCCTCCTGACTGTCTTTATTTCAAAAACGGTAGGAGATGCAGGTCTACTCGTCCTGCTCCTTCTTATTCAATTGTCCCCTGTGCCAAAACTCAACAACGACCAGCACAAAGACAGAACAGTGAAAGCGCACCAGTATGCGGCGCGCGTTATTTGATCTGGAGCGCATTTTTTATTTTGAGAACGTACGTGCAACTGCGCACTACTCATGTCCATCACTTAACAGAAATGACATATAACATGTAAGGATTATTGAAAAAATATTTTCAAATGCATTTTTACATAACACAACGAAGAAACTTATTTTTAATTTCAGTGGGAACAGTGTTGTTGGTCTCCCTTTTTAGCCAGCGCATCAAAGTCTGGATTTAGTTTTGTTGTGGCGATTCTCAGGATGGATCTGAGGTGTTGGTCAGTTAACTTGGATCTGTGGCTGGCTTTGTTGATGTTCATGACGCTGAACACCTGTTCACACAAATAGGTCGAGCCGAACAAAGAGTAAAGCGCAAATGTGGAGTAATACGCTGCACCTCAACAAAGGTCAATGTATATAGAGTGCGTCATCTATTGGGAAAACGACAGAATTGCGGGGAAAAAACGTTAACAAGGTTTATTAATATAATTTTGTCAAGTTCTGCGGGCCGGATTAAAAAGCTTAACGGGCCGCATATGGCCCGCGGGCCGTAGTTTGCTCATGCCTGGATTAGTGAGTGGTGGGCAAGCAATGTTGGCTCTGGAAGTGTGGCTGTCTCAGTGCATCCTCAGACTGTGCTGGTCATTGAAGCAAATGGCACATTTCACTCTGTTTCAACGTACATATGGCAAATAAAGCTAATCTATCTTTCTTCTAAAATCAAGTAAATAAATATTGCTTTTAAAAAGGGGATAACAAAGTAGCATTCTTGGATTTGGGGATTGTTCAGAAATCTGATGGCAAAACAGAAGAATCTTAGTACATTGAGCACTAGAGCACAGAAAAAGACCTTTCTGGCCCCAGCCAGCCTATTTTTCTGCCTAGTGTCATTGACCCCCACATGGACCATGGCCCTCCATCCCCCTCTCGTCCAAGTACCTATCCAACCTTCTCTTAAATGTTGCAAACGGTGCACCTCCACTTCAGCTGGCAGCTCGTCCACACTCACACCAGCCTCACAGTGAAGAAGTTACCCCTCAGGTTCCCCTTAAATATTTCACCTTTCACCCTTAACCCATAACTTCTAGATCTAGCCCTGCCCAACCTCAGTGGAGAAAGCCTGCTTGCATTTACCCTATCTATCCCCTTCGTAATTTTGTATACCTCTAACATGTCTCCCCTCATTCTCAGTGTGCTCTGTGGTATGGAGTGGGAGACGGAGGATATTATCTCTCAGGAGCTGGAATTGGCCTCATTGTAACCCTAAGGAAACAACAGCCAAGCCCCCGGCCCCCTGTCTGAAACTGCCTCATCTCCAAATTTCAGTCACTCCTTCCTCCTCTGTTTATCAACACTGGGTCAACACTGGGCACCACAGTTAGCGAGATGCTATTGCAGCTTGGGGCATCAGAGTTCGGAGTCCAACTTCGACGTCCTCTGAAAGAAAGTTTGTACTTTCCTCCCGTGTGCGCGTTGGTTTCCTCCAAGTGCTCTGTTTTCCTGCCATAGTCCAAACACATAGTGAATAATAGAGAGATCCCGTACAGAAATAGTCCGTTCAGCTCATCTAATCCATGCTGAAACCATTTAAACTGCCTACTCCTATCGAAATGCACCGGGACCATAACATGCCATACCCCGACTATCCATGTACCTATCCAAGCTTATCTTAAACATTGAAATTAGGCTCGTATTAGACACATGCTGGCAGCTATTTCGACACTCCCACAACCCTCTGAGTGAAGAAGTTTCCCTTCATGTTCCCTTTAAATTTTTCACCTTTCACCCTTAACGCAGGTTGTCTGGTTAGAGTCCCACCCACCTCAGTGGAAAAGGCCTTCATGCATTAACCTCATCAATTTGTGTTGGAATCCGTCTGTCTCAAAAGACAATGAGCGAAGATTATCATCATCACAAGCCAGCGCAGAAGGTAAGGAGATCCTGAGATGCCCAGTCATCAAGATTGCCCTCTCAGCCTCACCAGTGTGGACCAATTCCCAATTCCCATTCTGTCATGTCTGTCGATGATCTCCTCTACTGCTGCGATGAGGCCACACTCAAGTTGAAGGAGCAACACCTTATATTCCACCTGGGTAGCCTCCAACCTGATGGCATGAAAATTGATCCCTCAAACTTCCAGTAATGCCCTTCTCCACCAACACCACACCTCTCCTTCACCATTCCTCATTTGTGTTTCCCTCATTATGTTCCTATCACCTCCCTCTGGTGCTCCTCCCCTTCCCTTTCTTCCACGGCCTTCTGTCCTCTCTGATCAGATTCCCCCTTCTCCAGCCTTTATCTCTTTCACCAATTGACTTACCGGCTCTTTACTTCACCCCTCCCCCCTTCCCATTTTCACCTATCACTACTTCCTTATTTCTCCCACCCCTCCCCCACCTTCTCCCTCTGACCTCATCCTTTTCTCTCCAGTCCTGATGAAGGGTCTCGATTCAAAACGTCGACTGCTGACTCTTTTCCACAGATACTGCCTGGCAAATTAAAATAATAATTCACATCAGCAGATCCAACTGAAAGCAATTCAGTTTACAGTATCACTTGGAAGCAGATTGAAAACACCAAACATGGATGTTTCTCCTTCCTTGCCTCAGAAGACACGTCATTGAACCACACAAAGTGTGAGATAGTTCCTCTAGGACAGGGGTTCCCAACCTGGGGTTCACAGATGCCTCAGTTACTGGTAGGGATCCGTGGTATAAACCTCTGCTCTAGCATTTTGTGAACATACACAAAGTGGTAGAGGAATTCAGCGGGTCAGGAGGTATCCATGGAGGTGCTGTTGTCAAAAGGAGAAATGTAAATAATATTGAAAGAGTACAGAAAAAATTACAAAGGATGTTGATGTTGTGTTTGGAGTGAGCAGCGGAGTGAGAGGTAGCAGAGTGATAGGGCTTTGGCTCAACGGGCTGAGGCGGTAACGGGACGAGATGAGATAGGTTTACCTGTGTTAATTGCGGAAAGGAAGTCATATATGTGTGAGGCCGGATTTCTGTGCTCGATGTCAGGTGTGTGAGGTCCTGGAGTCTCCCATCCTCCCGGACGGCCACATCTGCACCCGATGTGTCGAGCTGCAGCTCCTAAGGGACCGTGTTAGGGAACTGGAGATGCAGCTCGATAACCTTCATCCGGTCAGGGAGAGTGAGGAGGTGATAGAGAGGAGTTATAGGCAGGTGGTCACACCGGGGCCATGCGAGACAGACAAGTGGGTCACAGTCATGAGGGGGAAGGGGAAGAAGCACCCCTGTGGCTGTACCCCTTGACAATAAGTACTCCTGTTTGAGTACTGTTGGGGGGGGACAGCCTACCTGGGGGAAGCAACGGTGGCCGTGCCTCTGGCACAGAGTCTGTCCCTGTGGCTCAGAAGGGTAGGGAAAGGAGGAGGAAGACAGCAGTGATAGCGAAGTATAGTTAGGGGGTCAGACAGGCGATTCTGTGGACGCAGGAAAGAAACTGGGATGGTAGTTTGCCTCCCAGGTGCCAGAGTCCGGAATGATTCAGATCGCATCCAAGATATCCTGCAGTGGGAGGGAAAACAGCTAGAGGTCATATTGGTACATATCGGTACCAATGACATGGGCAGGAAAAGGGAAGAGGTCCTGAAAAAAGACTACAGGGAGTTAGGAAGCAAGTTGAGAAGCAGGACCGCAAAGGTAGTAATCTCGGGATTACTGCCTGTGCCACGCAACAGTGAGAATAGGAATAGAATGAGGTGGAGGATGAATGAGTGGCTGAGGGATTGGAGCGGGGGGCAGGGATTCAGATTTCTGGATAATTGGGACCTCTTTTGGGGCAGCTGTGACCTGTACAAAAAGGACGGCTTGCACTTGAATCCCAGGGGACCAATACCCTGGCAGGTAGGTTTGCTAAGGCTACTGGGGAGAGTTTAAACTAGAATTGTTGGGAGGTGGAAACCAAACTGAAGTGACGGAGGAAGAGGCGGTTGGCTCACAAATAGAGAAGGCTTGGAGACAGTGTGTGAGGGAGGATAGGCCGGTGATACAGAAGTGACACGCTCAGACGGTTTGAGATGTGTCTATTTTAACACAAGGAGTATTGTAAACGAAGTGGATGAGCTTAGAGTGTGGATCATTACTTGGAGATATGATGTGGTGGCCATAACAGAGACTTGGATGGCTCAGGGGCAGGAATAGTTACTTTTAAGTGCCGGGTTTTAGATGTTTCAGTCAGAACAGGGAGAGAGGCAAAAGAGGTGGAGGCGTGGCACTGTTGATCAGAGATAGTGTCACGGCTGCAGATAAGGTGGATGCCATGGAGGGATTGTGCATGGAGTCTCTGTTGGTGGAGGTTAGGAACAGGAAGGGGCCAATAACTTTACTGGGTGTATTTTTTATAGGTCTCTCAATAGTAGCAGGGATATCGAGGAGCAGATAGGGAAACAGATCCTGGAAAAGTGTAATAATAACAGAGTTGTCGTGATGGGAGATTTTATTTTCCCAAATACCGATTGGCATCAAACTAGAGCAAGGGGTTTAGATGGGGTGGAGTTTGTTAGGTGTGTTCAGGAAGGTTTCTTGACACAATATGTAGATAAGCCTACAAGAGGGGAGGTTGTACATGATTTGGTATTGGGAAATGAACCTGGTCAGGTGTCAGATCTCTCAGTGGGAGAGCATTTTTGAGATAGTGATCATAATTCTATCTCCTTTACAATAGCATTTGGAGAGAGATAGGAACAGACAAGTTAGAGAATCATTTAATTGTAGTAAAGGGAATTATGAGGCTATCAGGCAGGAAACTGGAAGCTTAAATTGGGAACAGATGTTCTCAGGGAAAAGATGACTGTTGACTCTTTTCCACAGATGTTGCCCATCTCCCTGAATGACGGGTTTTAAGACGCCATTAACTCGCCTTTGCCCGTTCTCCAGTCAGTAGAAACGGTTCCGCCAGACTTAGTACATAAGCCGCATGTGAATGCCCGGATCTAGACTTGTTTGTCAGAGGTTATTGAAGATATAGACCATCGAGGGCATTTAATAGTTAGTGGGAGCTTAAACTCACTGCTCCCACCCCCCGGCTAAGACAAGCTTAAGGAACCGATAATCAGGTTTATTATCTCTGTAATATGTGATGTGAACAGGATGAGACCTGCTCACATTTCTTCGAACAAATGTCTCCCGGGGGGGGGGGAGTTCTGTGATTCACAGCCTTATGGAAGAGGAAATACTCGGTAGCATCCTCACAGACAGACCTACTGAGGATCTGTTGGTCCTTCTATAGCGGTCTGTATGACCGAAAGGGCACAGAGTGCACAGCCTCCCGAACGTCCTATCATCTATCACGCAGGGGTTAGACAACAGCAAGCGGGAGAGTCTGGACCAGCCACTGACACTGGAAAAGATCCATCCGGCTGAGTTGTGCTCGGCTCTGTTGGACTGGATGGGCCCAGACCTGCTGGATGTGTACAATGCTATGCTGCTAGCTGGCAGAATGTTGGAATCCAGAAGGAAAGGCATCATTACCCTCGACTGCAAGCAGAATGGGAAAGGGATAACATCAAGTATTGGATACATTTTGCTCTTTAATTTAGAATACAAAAACGTGTCCCATGCCATCGCCAACAGAGTCAAGGTGATCCAGGACATTCCAGGACGGGTGATCCACCCAGGCCAAACCTGCGCTCTACCTGGCAGGAAGATCTTTGACAGATTCGTGCTGCTGAGGGACACTATCACCTCCGTCCTGGACCGGGGGAGGAGGGGGGGAAGGTGGTCAGCTTGGAAGAGGGGAAGTCTTTGACAGGATATCACACACGTACTTGATGGATGGACTCTCCAAAGTGGGATTGGGGAGGGAGTCATCAATGGATCCTCTTTGGAATGAACCGATCCTGCACCTTCTGCATTATTCCCAGAAATACCTGCCATTGTTGTTCCACTGTCTTCCCTGCTAGGGTATTGTTCCATTGAACTTTGCCCAGCTCCTCCCTCATAGCTCCATAGTTCCCTTTGTAGATAACTCCCATTAGGGTTTTTCTACCCTTAGAATTTCTCAGTTCTATCCATACTGACTCTACATCCCCTGATTCTATGTCCCCCCTCGCAAGGGACTGAATATCATTCCTCACCAACAGAGCCACCCCACCCCCTGTGCCAGTCAGTCTGTCCTTTCGATAAGATGTATATCCTTGAATATTCATTTCCCAGGCCCTGTCCGCTTGAAGCCATGTCTCAGTTATTCCCACAACATCAAACTTGCCAATTTCCAACTGAGCCTCAAGCTCATCTTCTTTATTCCTTATACTTTGTGCATTCATATATAATACTTTTAATTCGGTACTTCCCTCTCCTTTCATATCAATTCCTATTTCGCTTGGCCATACTGTATGACCTCTTCTTGAGCTTTCTTCTCCATTGATTCTGATGTCCTTTTTAACTTTTCTTATTTTCACTTTCCCTTTAACTCCATCTTTATATTTCCAGTTCATCCCCTCCACCCACTACTTAGTTTAAACACATCCATGTTGCAGTGGCAAACCTGTCTACCAGAATGCTGGTCCCCTGCCTAATAAGGTGCAACCCGTCCCTTTTGTACAATTCATCCTTACCCCAAAACTTCTGTGCGCGTGTATAAATTAGGCTGTGACTATTGTTTTTTGAAAGACTTGGGGATTGCACCATCAGCAAGTTATTCTTCCCTTATTAAGGAGTAATGATATTCTCTAGTCACTTCAAAGTCCGTGTCCAATTTGTTATTGACAACTTCAATTGAAATTCCTTACCAAATTAATTTCCCTAACAGAGCACTTCATGGATGGTAGGGGTATGGAGAGCGATGGTCCAGGTGCAGGCTCATGGGACATAAGAAACAGAAGAAATAGGAGCAGGAGTAGGCCATCCAGCCCATCGAGCCTGCCCCGCCATTCTGTCCGTCTGGTTGTACTCTGAAGAAGTGAATGTGGCAACATGGTTGTGAGCGCCTCTGACTGTTGAAGTAAAATTTGAAGACATTTGAAGAACAAATGTCTGCAATTGTACTCAGATGCTCCTGCACCCCTTACAAAGTTGCAACTACTGCAGTGAACGCAGTGGATTGAGGAAGGAGTACGAGAGGTGTAAGGGCGGCAACCAAGCACTTCGTCGCCGAATCCTCCGTGATGGTCTTCCGTTCTTGGGGTCCTCTCCATGGAGCAGGATGAGACCTGCTCACATTGCTTCTTCCAAAAGGTTCACAGGCGGAGCTCTGTGATCCACAGCTTTATGGAAGAGGAACTACTCAGTAGCATCCTCACAGACAGACGTACTGAGGATCTGTACATCGTTCTAATAGCAGTTTGTAAGACAGAAAGCACACAGACAGCACAACCTCCCGGAAGTTCCTGTCATCTATCAAGCGGGTGTTAGATAACAGCAAGCGAGAGAGTCTGGACCCACCACTGACAGGGGATGAGCTCCATCCATTCCTTTGACTCGAATAAAACTCGCAGCAGTGACGGATTACCGGCTGAGTTGTGCTCGGCTCTGTTGGACTGGATGGGCACAGACCTGCTGGATGTGTACAATGCTATGCTGCTAGCTGGCAGAATGTTGGAATCCATAAGGAAAGGCATCATCACCCTCGACTACAAGCAGAAGGGGAAAGGGATGACATCAAGAGTTGGAGATCCATTTCGCTCTCGAATGTAGACTATAAGATCCTGTCCCATGACATCGCCAACAGAGGCAAGTCTATTCTGGGGTGGGTGATCCACCCAGACCAAACCTCTGCTGTATCTGCCAGGATGATCTTTGACATCTTTGTGCTGCTGAGGGATACTATCACCTACAAGCAGGACTGAGGGGTGGACGCCTCTTTGGTCAGCTTGGAAGATGGAAAGCCTTTGACAGGATATGACACACGTAGTTGATGAACGAACTCTCCAAAACGGGATTTGGGGAGGGAGTCAGGCAATGGATCCAACTGCTCCACACAGATATCAGTAGTGCCGTCAATTCAATGGGCGGGAGGCAGCTAGCTTTCCCATCAAGTCTGGAGTCAGGCAAGATAGCTCACTCTCCCCTGTCTTGTCTGTGTGCTTCAGAGAACACTTTGCAGAATCCACCAGGAAGGAAAAGAGCACAAGAGGACTGACACTGCTGGGTAGTGGAGGGACCCAAATGAACCCCTCCCTGTGCATGAACCGTCTTCTGCTCAGATCTGAGGTCAGTTTGCAGATTGATCAGCATCCTCGCCTAGTTTGAGACAGTATCGGGGGCCTAGGTTAACTACATGAAGGACGAGGCCCTGCTCTTAGGTAATTGTCTCAACTGATCCAGTGTCCTCTTCACCATCAGGTCCGATTACGCAAAGGTGCTGGTGATCTGGTTTGGATGGGTTGAGGTCTGTAACAAGAATTGGCTGGAGTGGACTGAGAATGTAAAACATAAATTGAGACTCTAGGGTTGGCGTTCTATGTCAATATCTGAAAACAACCTGGTCATCAGGTGTGAGGTGCTCTCAGGGCTGCTGTACCTGCTGCAGGTGTGACCCACGTCCTGCTCCTCCAGCTTTGGAATCACCCGAACCGTCTTCAGGTTCATCTGAGGATCCAAGATGGAGCAGACAGATGGATCACCGTGCACAAGTTCCTGGACAACGGGAGTGAAAATTTCCCAATGTTGTCCTCACTCTGGTAATCACCTTTGTGCTTGGCTGCACCAGGCTGTGTGTGGAACCCAAATACGTGCTCACCAAGTACCACTACTTATCAAGGTTCTGTTTGTCACCGGTTTTCCAAAAAATGGGTCTGGCGCATTGCCACACATTGCCCAGTCAGCTGGACAGTGCCACATACCTGTTCTCCATTGAAAAATTAGTCCACACCAACATCTTTGACCACAAGGCCATTAGGCAGTGGTCAGCATGGAACTTCCCACAGACACTGCAGGAGGAGGACTCAATGAACACGGTGGGGTGGTTTCCCTAACAGACTTCAAAACTTCTGGCAGAACTCCTCATCGCAGGCCTCACCAATCGGCCTAACCAACAGGCGCCATTACGTTGAGAGGGTCAGATCATTTCTGCCTGCCCAGACGTTATCATAACAACCCGCTGCCCGCCGGACGTCTGTAGCGGAGAAGAGACAGTAACCCCACTCTCTGCGGACTGTCAGTTTGTAAAAAGGGTCTGGCAGAATATGAAAGGGCCCGAGTCACTGCGTGACGAGGACTCTCTGATCTGCGGCGGTTCCCGGGGACGCACACGGAGACAAACATCAAGCGCTGCTGACAGATCATCAGCTCGTCGGAAGGTGCTCTTTGGTCATCCGGAAACTTGTTGTATCCCAGCACATCGAGATTTCCGAGGAAGAATTCTGACAACTGGCACATTCCAGGCTGCGGGAGTTTGTGCCGAGGGTCGCAGTGAAGCTCGGTGCGGCCATCGCGAGGGCTCGGTGGGGAAGGACCAGGTTGTAGAGTTCTTCTCCTACTGGAGAGGGAGGGGTCGGGTGGGGGGAAGCCCCTCAATGATTGTAGTATTTAATATAAAATACTCGGGGTTGCGTTGCCAGCGGCCGTTGGCGGGGGCGTCTTAATACGCTCGGCAGAGGATGGTGCTCGGAGAAGCTGTGCCGGAGGGGATGCTCGGAGGTTCGACGGACTTGGAGTCCGCTGCAGTCAGGTCGCTTTCAGTGTGTGCTGTGTCTGCGAGGCTGGGTTCGAAGGAGCTTTCATTGTGTGCTGCATCTGCGAGGCTGAGTCGGGTGGCGCCATGGAGGTCCATAGCGGGGGTATTCCCTTTTGCCGCCGGCGTGAGATGACGAGTCTATCGGGACCCTGAGGACTTGTGGAAACTGTGTGGTGGTTTTTTTGAATTTATAGTCTTTTAATATCTTTGGACTATTTTTACTGTGCCGATGGTCTGCTTTTTATCAATTATGGTATTGGTTGCACTGTTGTAACTATGTGGTTCTGTGCAGGTCTTGCAGTTTTAGTTTTTGGTCTTGTTTTGTCTGGTGGATTGGAGCTCCTTTCCGGGAAAAGCGCTAAGATGGTAGCATGATATGCAGCAGCCTCTCCGGACTCTGGGTTGGGGATTGCCAAACGTTATGTGGATTTTCTGGTGTAGTCTGTTTTGTCATATGCTTTTGTGATATCATTCCGGAGGAACATTGACTCATTTTTTAACTGCATTGCATTTGTGGTTTCTAAATGACAATAAACTGAATCTGAAAGTGCCACATGAATGGCCGCTGTCCCAGAACAGTCTGGGAAACATTGACCAATCTGTACGGAATAGAAAGGCATGGAGTGGTTTGTCCTTGTAAATGATTTTATTACGAATAAATTATCTTCTCTTATAACAACAATAAGCGAGAGACCGGGCCCCACAACACTCAGCCCCACCCGTCGTGGAAGGAGCCGCTGCTGCCCTGTTGATCGGTGTGAGGCTGGGCGGCAATTGGGGAAGCCGGCTCTCTGGAGATGAAGGGGTTCACAGGACAGGCCGAGGGAAACGATTTCCACGTGTGGGCACCGTTTCAAACAAGACCGGACCTTTTATTGGAACAGGGCTGTACACGGCTGAAGTCAGGAAACTTCACATGAAGAGCAGTAACAATCAGGACCTCAAGGATAAACTGAATGTTTTCACCCTGTGATGTATAATGTCCAGTCCTGTGCTTTCTCCTGCAGCCACATCTCGGTCATCACCACCGACATCTGTCTCCTCGCAACACAATATACTGTCCCCATCTCCAGTTCCATGGTACTAACTTCATTTAATAGTTGCTGTAAGTTTACACTGAACCACTGTTTTACACCCTGGTCTGACTCTCCTTGGTCCTCCAGCAAAAAAGTAACAGGAGGAAATCAGCGGGTCTGGTGGGATCTCCGGACGGAAATCGACAGCCAACGTTTCAGGTCGAGATCCTTCATCTGAAACATTGACTACCTGTCTGGCTTTTCAGGATTTGTCCCTTTCAGTCCTGCCTTGCAACGAACCAGCCTCTTCTCTCTGTTTCTTTTATATTCCGACCTGTTCACTGTGTTTCTGATCCCACCCTGGTGTTGTAATGGCCGTGGTTCCTTCACATAGAAAACCTACATTACAATACAGGCCCTTCGGCCTACAAAGTTGTGCGGAACATGCCCTACCTTAGAAATTACTAGGCTTACCTATAGCCCTCTATTTTTCTAAGCTCCATGTAACTATCCAAAAGTCTCTTAAAAGACCCTATCGTATCTGCCTTCACCAACGTTGCCGGCAGCCCATTCCAGGCACTCATCACTGCCTGTATATAAAACTTACCCGACATCTCCTCTGTACCTACTCCCCAGCACCTTAAACCTGTGTCCTCTTGTGGCAACCATTTCAGCCTTGGGGAAAAAGCCTCTGACTATCCACACGATCAATACCTCTCATCATCTTATACACCTCTATCAGGTCACCTCTCATCCTCCGTCGTTCCAAGAAGTAAAGGCCGAGTTCACTCAACCTATTCTCATAATGCATGCTGAGAATGCTTAAACACTTACAGAGATATGATGTTCATTCAACACGCACAGAATGTTAGAACTCAGGAGCCCGGGGAGCATCTATGGGAGAGAGTACAGTGGACATTTCAGGCCGAAACCCTTCAGCAGGACCGTTCATCACTGAGACCTGGCGCCTCTAGTGGACAGTCCCGGCACTGCAGGGATTCGGCAGCTCCCCGAAAGTGAAAGCATTCTGAATCAGGAAGTACCGGGAGCGAACATGGCTTTGAAAGGACAGGTCGAGAGTTTAACCGAGGAGGCAATTTGTCCCATCTGCCTGGATTTCTTCACTGAACCTGTCATTCTGGAGTGTGGACACAACTTCTGCCGCTCCTGCATCAGACAGTGTTGGGAAAGGGGGGAGAGAAACTCCTGTCCGGAATGTAGAGAGGAGATTGCGGACCGCACCCTCAGGGTCAATCGGGCCTTGGCAAATCTGTCTGAGAAAGCTCGAAAACTAAACCTGAATCCGAAAGAGAAGGAAAGTAAACGTTACTGCGAGGAACATGAGGAAGAGCTGAAGCTGTTTTGTGAGACGGACAAGACACTGATCTGCGTGATCTGTGCGACTGCGCGGGAACACAAGTCCCACAACTTCATGCCGGTTAAAGAAGCCGTTCAAGTCTACAAGGTAAAAACAAACCACTTTTGCTCGTCTGTTTCTGTTGTGCCATGTATTGTCCAATCTATTCACTCTTTAATTCCCAGGATCGGGTTAAATCTTCCTTCGACTCTCTCACAAAAAACAAAGCAGACTTCGAAGAAATGGAAAAGCAACAGAAGGAGAAGATTTCCGGAGTTCGGGTGAGTCTTCCTGAGCTGATTTTCCTGAATTTCTGATATTGTTTTTTGTAGATTTGTTCCCTTTAGTGTAGGATAGCTGAATATCGCAGATCCAGTGACCTGGGCTCAATCTGACATCTGGTGCTGTCTGCGTGGAGTTTGCATGTTCTCCCTGTGATCACGACAGTTTCAGATACATCTCAGAGACATGTTCTTTGAATGGTTAATTGGTTCCTGTAATTAACTCTGTTAATCACTTCAAAGACTGAACCGGTGATCCTCAGCGACGTTCTGTGTGCCGCTGACCAAACTTATGAATGTATTTCTTCTAAATTACTCTCACTGCAAACTGTAGTCTGAAATTTCCTTTTAAGTGACGTACTATCAAACGTTTTGATTAATTTGCAATTGTTCTATCTTCTGAAGCACTCCGTGTCAAACATGCCGTTCTGTCATGTTTATGTGGACGAAGGTTCATGGCCACGGCCAAAAGAGAGGGAGCAGGGGAGCATTCCAAGCCAGGCCGAAACACAGAGTCATAGAGGCTGAGAGTCATTGAGAAGTACAGCACAGGAACAGGCCATTTGCCCCATCTACTCCATGATGAGTCTATTTAAGCTGTCTACTCTCATTGACCTGTACCTGGACCATAACCCTACATATCCCTACTATGTATCTACCCAAACTCTCTTAAACATTGAAACAAGCTTGCATGGAACACTTGTGCTGGCAGCTCATTCCACACTCTCACAACCCTCTGACTGATTAAGTTCCCCCTTGTTATCCCCTTAAACTTCTCACCATTCACCCTTAAGCCATGACCTCTGGTTGTATTCCCACCCAACCTCCGTGGAAAAAGCCTCCTTGCATTTTCCCTACCTATACCTCTCATAATTTAATTACTATCAAATCCACTCTGAATCTTCTCCATTCTAAGGAATACAGTCAATATTTCAATATGGCCTGTTCAATATTTCCTGAGAACGCAGGGCCTCCAGACCCTGCAGCATCCTTGTAACCTACAAAGTATAACCATAGAACCATAGAACACTACAGCACAGTACAGGCCATTCAGCCCTCCATGTTGTGCCGACCCATATAATCCTTAAAAAAAGTATTAAGCCCACACTACCCCATAACCCTCCATTTTTCTTTCATCCATGTGCCTGTCCAAGAGGCTCTTAAATACCCCTCATGTTTTAGCCTCCGCCACCATCCCTGGCAAGTCATTCCAGGCACCCACAACCCTCTGTGGAAAAAACTTACCCCCGATGTCTTCCCTGAACTTCCCTCCATTAACTTTGTACATATGCCCTCTGGTGTTTGCTATTGGTGCCCTGGGAAACAGGTACTGACTATCCACCCTATCTATGCCTCTCATAATCTTGTAGACCTCCATCAAGTCCGCTCTCATGCTTCTATGCTCCAAAGAGAAAGGGCCCAGCTCTGGCTTTATATAACTTGTTCTCCAAACCAGACAACATCCTGGTAAATCTCCTCTGCACCCTCTCCATAGCTTCCACATCCTTCCTGTAATGAGGTGACCAGAATTGAACACAATACTCTAAGTGCGGTCTCACCAGAGATTTGTAGAGTTCAACATGATCTCTCTACTCTTGAACTCAATCCCCTTGTTTATGAAGCCTAGCATCCCATAGGCCTTGTTAACCACCCTATCAACCTGTGCAGCGACCTTGAAGGACGTATGGATTTGAAACCCAAGGTCCCTTTGTTCATCCACACTCTTAAGTAACTGACCATTAATCCTGTACTCAGTCTTCTGGTTTGTCCTTCGAAAATGCATCACCTCACACTTGGCCGGATTGAACTCCATCTGCCATTTTACTGCCCAACTCTGCAGCCTGTCTATATCCTCTTGTAACCTTCGACCACCTACAGCTCCATCCACAACTCTTCCAATCTTCACGTCATCCGCAAACTTACTCATTCATCCTTCTGCCTCTACATCTAGGTCATTTATAAAAATCACAAATAGCAGGGATACATCCCTGCGGCACACCACTAGTCACCGACCTCCAGGCAGAATACTTTCCTTCCACAACTACCCTCTGCATTTTTCCTTTAAGCCAACTTTTTATCCAAACAGCCAAGGTTCCACTTATCCCATGCCTCTTGACTTTCTGGATGAGTCTCTCATGAGGGACCTTGTCAAATGCTTTGCTAAAGTCCATGTAGAACACATCCACTGCCCTACCCTCATCAATTTCTTTTGTTACCTCTTCAAAAAACTCAATCAGGCTCGTGGGGCATGATCTTCCCATCACAAAGCCAAGTTGACTATCCATGAGCAGACTGTATTTCTCCAAATGCTCATAGATCCTATCCTTAAGAATCCTTTCCAGTAGTTTGCAGACCACCGACGTAAGACTCACTGGTCTATAGTTCCCAGGTTTCTCCCTATTACCTTTTTTAAAGAAGGGAACTACATTTGCCATTCTCCAGTCCTCCGGCACTTCCCCTGCAGCCAAAAAGGATTCTATGATCATAGCTAATGCTCCTGCGATCTCTTTTCTCAATTCTCACAACAACTTGGGGTGTATCATATCCGGCCCTGGGGATTTATCAATCTTAATGTTCTTAAGAAGATCCAGCACTTCTTCTTCCTTAATCTCCACATTGTTGTCATACTGGGGTGTTGTATCGAGACCCAAATGCAGGACGCAGTGACTGTAGTGCTAGGAACAGGGCAGGACGAGGGACTGGGAAAAAGGAGCCTGGGGTGGACTCCGAGCCCGAGACTGGACAAGGACCCAGAACCTGGGTCTTGCCTCGGGCTCGGACCCCCAAACCCAGGCGAGGACGTGACGAAGCTTGGCTAGGGACTTGGGGTCTTGAGGCTTGGCTAGAGATTTGAGGTGGGGGTCTTGAGGCTTGGCTTGAGGCTTGAGTCTGGGGTCGAGGCTTGGTTTGAGTCTTGAGGCTGGGGTCGAGGCTTGGCTTGAGGCTGGGGTCAAGGCTTGGCTAGAGATTTGAGGCTGGGGTTGAGGTTTGGTTTGAGTCTTGAGGCTGGGGTCAAGGCTTGGCTTGAGGCTTGAGGATGGGGTCGAGGCTTGGCTTGAGGCTTGAGGATGGGGTCGAGGCTTGGCTAGAGATTTGAGGCTGGGGTTGAGGTTTGGTTTGAGTCTTGAGGCTGGGGTCAAGGCTTGGCTTGAGGCTTGAGGATGGGGTCGAGGCTTGGCTTGAGGCTTGAGGCTGGGTTCTTGCAGCTTGGATAACTCGGAGGCTGGAGCTAGGAGGCAGACTAGCAACTGTACATCAACATGGAGCCGGGACTTATCTTTCGACAAGCCGGGACTCATCTTTAGCAAGACACTGACATAAGACTGGACAGTACATAGACATAGAGCCGGGACTTATCCACCGACAAGCCAGGACTCATCTTTGACTCCACACCAAGGTGGGGCAGGACCATCCGTCAGGTAACAGCAGAACGGCCGGACTTACCCGATGGAGGCAAAGACAAGACAAGACAGATTTCCCCCACAGGGGAATGGCAGAGCGGTCTGACTTACCCCATGAGGTGAGGACAGGAAGAGACAAACACCGAAGAATGGCAGACAGTTCTGTCTCTGTATCAGGGCTGCTCCGAGTAGCCGTTACGGCCAGCAACCTTGGCTGGCTACGGAAACAACCGGATCCCTACCTAGCTCGGAGTGGCTGATGGCCACCCAGCTAGCCAGGGAAACGACCAAATCCATACCGCAATGACAGCTCCGACTCCGACTCCGACTCAGACAGTAAGGCTCCAAGAAGCAATGGTTCCCCAACGCAACCTAAAGATGGCAAGTGGCTGTACCAGCCATTTGCTCCATGGGAAGCTTGACAAGATGACCTCCCATCCACACCCAATCCCAGGGCCACTTATATTCCCAGCCAACAAGATGTGCATCAGGTGTTTATGGTTTAGTCCAACCAAAACAAGGGACAGCTGGAGGACCCGGAGTTCGGAGCTCGCGGGCCGCGAACCAGAACGCGGACCCTGGACCATGACAATTATCTAGCACACAGGCCCACTCTACTTCGACCTCATCCTGATCAAGAGTCTTTTCACTTGTGAATACTGAAGCAAAGTATTCATTTAGGACCTCCCCAACCTCCTCTGCCTCCAGGCACATGTTGCCCTCTTTATCCTTTAGCTGTTCCACCTTTGTTCTCATCATCCTCCTATTCTTCACACGCATAGAACGTCTTGGGGTTCTCCTTAATCCTACATGCCAAGGCCTTCTCATGCCCACTTTGTGCTCTCCGAAGTCCTCCCTTTTGCTGCTTCCTGGCTACCTTATAATTCTCTTAAGCCACTCCTACTTCCTGTTTCTTATATCTAACGTATGCTTCCTTTTTCCTCTTGATGAATTGCCTCACATGTCTCGTCAGCCACGGCTCCCTTTTCCTACCATTTTTTCCTTGCCTTAGTGGGACAAACGTATCCTGAACCCAGCTCAAGTGGTCTCTAAACTTCTCCCACATTACTTCTGTGCTTTCCCCTTTGAACATCTGTTTCCAATTTACTCTTGCTAGTTCTTGCCTCATCCTTTCAAAGTTCGCCTTTCCCCAGTTAAGCGCTTTGCCGTTTCGTCATATTTTATCCCTTTCCATAGCTATGCTGAATCTAAGGGAGTTGTGGTCACTGTCACTAAAATGCTCCCCCACCAAGAGGCCTGTCACCTGACCAGGTTCATTACCCAGAACTAGATCCAGTATGGCCTCTCCTCTTGTCGACACAGTCCTTCTTGAACACACCTGACAAATTCAGCCCCATCCATCCCCCTTGCACTCAGGAGGTTCCAGTCAATATGAGGGAAGTTGAAATCACCCATAACTACTACCCTGTATTTCCTGTACCATTCTGAAATCTGCCTGCTTATCTGCTCCTCGGTATCCTGAGGGCTATTCGGGGGCCTATAGACTACTCCCAGCACAGTGATTGATCCCTTCCTATTTTTGACTTCCACCCAGACTGACCCCGTGGACACTCCTTCTGCAGCGTCCTTCCTTTCTATAGCCGTGATACTATCCCTGACCAGCAATGCCACTCCCCCTCCTTTTCTACCTCCCATCCTATTCCTTTTAAAACACCTGAACCCTGGGACCTGCATCATCCAATCTTGCCTTTCCTCCAAACAAGTTTCACTAACGGCCACAACATCGTAGTTCCACGTACTAATCCATGCTCTAAGTTCATCCTCCATGTTCCTAACACGCCTAGCATTGAAATAGACACATTTCAACCCCTTTAACTGGCTACAATTATGTTCTGTCCCCTGCCTGTCCTTCCTCATCAACTCAGAACTCTTAGCATCATGCCCTTGTCCTTCTACCCTAATCCCTGCACTCACATTCTGATTCCCACCCCCCTGCCAAACTAGTTTAAACCCTCCCCAACAGCTCTATCCAACCTGCCCGCCAGGATATTGGTCCCCCTGGGATTCAAGTGCAACCCGTCCTTTTTGTACAGGTCACACCCGCCCCAGAAGAGGTCCCAATGATCCAGAAATCTGATTCCCTGCCCCCTGCTCCAATCCCTCAGCCACGCATTTATCCTCCACCTCATCCTATTGCTATTCTCACTGTCGTGTGGCACAGGCAGTAATCCCGAGATTACTACCTTTGAAGTCCTGCTTTTAAACTTCCTTCCTAACGCCTTGTAGTATTCTTTCAGGACCTCTTCCCTTTTCCTACCTACGTCATTGGTACCAATATGTACCATGACCTCTGGCTGTTCTCCCTCCCACTGCAGGATATCGTGGACGTGATCAGAAACATCCCAGACCCTGGCACCTGGGAGGCAAACTACCATCCGAGTTTCTTTCTGCATCCACAGAATCGCCTTTTTGAACCACTGACTGTAGAGTCCCCTATCACTACTGCCTTCCTCTTCCTTTCCCTACCCTTCTGAGCCACAGGGCCAGAGTCTGTGCCAGAGGCACGGCCACTGTTGCTTCCCCCAGGTAGGCTGTCCTCCCCAACAGTACTTCCTCTGTACTCTTTTAGCCTTGTTGAAAACTTTCCTGTAGATAGATGATCAAAACTGCACACAATACTCCAAATTAACCCTCAGCAATTTGAACATAACAACCCATTTCCTGGACTCAAATCATTGATTTATGGAGGTGAATGTGACAAAAGCTTTCTTGATGAACCTGTTACCTGTGACCACTCTCAATGAATCATGGGCTTGTATTCCCAGATTCCTTTGTTCTATCACACTCCTCTGTGCCCAACCATTCACCATGTAGGACCTACCCTGGTCGTTCCCACTGAAGTGCAAAACTTCTGCAAATTTGCTGATCCAGTTAACGAAGGTTTTCAAAGGATTCAAAGGTGCATTTAATGCAGAGAAATGTATGCAATATATATCCTGAAATGCTATTTCTTCACAACCATCCACAAAAACAGAGGAGTGCCCCCAAAGAATGAATGACAGTTAAATGTTAGAACCCCAAAGTCCCTCCAAACTCCCCTCCCTCCCGTGCGTAAGTGGCAGCAAGCAACAATCCCCCCCCACCCCACAAGCAAAAAGAAGCATTGGCACCCACCACCGAGCACTCAAGCGTTCAGCAAAGCAACAGCAAAGACACAGATTTGCAGTTCCCCAGAGACTACTCGTTCACCTGGTAGTCGACATAGCACAGGCTCGCTTTCTCCCTAATAAGAGAGAAAGAGGTGTCTCCGTTTCACAGCGAGAGGGGAGACATAACAAACAACTCACTGGTTTACGATGCTAGAAGTCCGTTGCATCCCTGTAGTACACCACTGGTCACAGGCCTCCAGTCACACTCAACAACAACGTGATTGCACTTTGCACATTTAGTGGGAGACGTAACGTAAAGATTTTTACTCCTCATGTATGTGAAGGATGTAAGAAATAAAGTCAATTCAATTCATTTCAATACTGCCATGCTCTGGCTTCTCTCACAAAGCCAATGTTTAATCCAATTTACTACCTCATTCTGAATGCTGAGTGACTGAACCTTCCTGATCAACCTCCCATGGGGGACCTTGTCAAATGCCTTTCTAATGTCCATGTGGACAACATGCACTGCCTCACCTTCATCACCTTGTCTGGCTAGTTCCTAGATATAGTCCATAAAATCTGTTATCCATGACCTACCACGCACGAAGCCATGCCCACTTTCCTTTAATAGTCCATGTCAATCCAAATACTTGTATCTGGTTCCTTAGAAAACGTTCCAATGGCTTTCCCTCAACTGATGTCAGACTCAGCGGCCTATAATTTCCTCGTTTCTCTTCAGAGCCATTTATAAATACTTGGACAAGATTGGCTATCCTCTAATCCTCTGGTATCTCTTCTGGCACTGAGGCCCTCTGCTAGAATCCTGGCAATTCCTGCACTTGCCTCCTGTCAGGTCCGAGGGAGCACCTTGTCAGACCCTGGGGATTTATCCACCTTGATTTGACTCAGGTTAGCAAACACTTCCTCTTCAGTAATCTGTACAGGGTCCATGAAGTTGATGCTGCTTTGCCTCACTTGTATAGGCTCTGTATCCATCTCCCGAGGAAATACAGACACAAAGAATGCATCTAAGATCTCTCCCATCCACTTTGGCTCCACGCATGGATTACCATTCTGGTCTTCCAGAGGATCAATTTTGTCCCAGGCAGTCATTATGCTCTTAACATACCTGTAGAATCCCTTGGGGTTCTCCTTCACCTTGTCTGCTAGAGCAATTTCATCCCTGCTTCTTGCCTTCCTGATTTATTTTTTAAATGTTCTCTAGCATTTCTTGCATCCATTCACACCTCAGTTATACCTTGCTTATAGCTAGTATGCACCTCCTCTTTTCTCATAACCAGGGCCTCAATATCCCTCAGAAACCAAGGTTCCCTACACATGTTATCTTTGTGTTTTATCCTGACAGGTGCATACAAGCTTGGTACTCCCACTTTCCAAGTACAGCTTTGCTGGAAAACAGAGTGCCCCAGTCCACACTTGCTGATCATTCTGAGACCATCAAAACTGGTCATTTTCCAATTCTGAATCTGAACCCGTGGACCAGGCAGATCTCTTTTCATATTTACTTTGAAACTAATGGCTTTGTGGTCACCTGATCCAAAGTGTTCCCCTACACAAACTTCTGTCACCTGCCCTGTCTGATTCCCTAACAGCAGATCCAGAATCACACACTCTCTTGTCAGGACTTCTGCATACTAATGAAAGAAACTTACCTGAACACACTTGACAAACCCCGTCCCATCTAGTACTTTTACAGTATGGGAGTTTCTTGCAACAAATTTGTTCAGACTGTTGGGTGGTCGTTAATATATCCCCATTAGCATGGTCATATCTTTCTAATATCTCATTTCCACACATAGCACCTCACTGGTCAAGTTCCCCAGTCCATCCTGATGGAGCACTGCTGTGACGTGTTCGCTGACTAGTAACACCACCCCTCCTTTAATCCCTCCCACTCTGTCATGTCTAAAACTAGCATGTGGCATGGGGAATCCTGTGATCACAACCCTGGAGGTCCCGCCCTTTATGTTAGCAGCTAACTCCCAGAACTCCCTTTGCAGAATCTCTTCATTCATCCTACCTATGTTATTGGTACTGACATGAACTACGACTTCTAGCTGTTCACCCTCACACAAGAATGCTCAGGACTTGAACTGGGATGTCCCAGGCCCTGGCACCCGGGTGGGAACTTACGTTCTCACCCACCGAACCCCCTGTCCGTTCCCCTAACTAATGAATCCAGTGTATCCGGTGTAGTGTGGACGTTGCCTTAGGCTTGTTCGAAGAAGACTCTGCCTAATTATCATCAACCTATCACCTACAGCCCCAGGGGTCCCAACACTCTTGCCACTGTCACAACATGATGGAAAACTTACCATTCCATGCCTAGACCATATTTCAGGAAATCTGATCACTTGGCCGTCCTCCTCCGACCTGCATCCAGGTAGAGGCTAAAGAGCAAGACTCCAGAGATAAGGACAACAACAAGGTAGTTGCGGGAGACTGAGGAGCAGCTGCAGGATTGCTAAAGCTGGTAGACCTGGCTGAGTTCAAAATCTCAACAGACAACCTGAATTAATAAATCACGGTTATCACAGACTTTATAAAAGCAGCTGCACACGAGTGCAACACAGAATAATTCAGAATTTTCCCTTCCCAGAAATCTGGATGAATCAGATCAGTAACATTCTGGTCTGGCAAGTTACAAGTTTCAGTGGCTGAGATGGGAGAGATTGCGCATACAACAACCGTTGCCCGGGTGCTTCACCAGTCACAGCTTTATGGGAAAGGGGCAAAGTAAAAGCCACTGAAGGGAAAAAACTCACATGAAATCTCCCCTTGAGTTTGCGGGAGACTTGAGTCAGAGTCAAGTCAGAGTCCAGAGCTCAATCCAATTGAGAATTTGTGGCTGGACTTGAAAAGGGCTGTTCGCTCACGATCCCCAAGCACTCTGACAGAAAATTCATGTCCTAGGTCTCAATACATCTTTGTGCAACTAGATGCTCAATTTTCAGACCCCAGTCAATTCAGTTTAGTAAAAATATCTCTACCATTTCCCCCAGCTCAGGAACACCACAACATTATGTGTTAGTCCCCTGCTCTACTCACATTATGACTGGGAGGCAAAGTGCAACTCCAGTGCCATAGTTAAGTTTGCTGATAACACCACAGTCATTGGGCGAATGAAGCGTGCTGACAAATCAGGATACTGGAGGGACTTGGAAAATATGGCTGAGTGGTGTCATTACAACAACCTCTCACTTAATGTCAGCAAGACCAAGGAGAAGATTATTGAATTCAGCAGGAAGAAACTGGAGGTCCACAAGCCAGTTGTCATTGGCATCTCAGAGGAGGAGAGGGTCAGCAACATTAAATTCCTACGTGTTAATATTTTTCAGAGGATCTGTTCTGGGTCCAGCATGCCATTACAAAGAAAGCACGGCAGCACCTCAACTTTCTTAGAAGTTTCTGTATATTTGGCATGACATCTAGAACTGTGACAAAATTCTATAGATGTGTGGTAGAGACTATATTTCCAGGTTGCATTGTGGCCTGATATGGAAATACCAATGCCGTTGTACAGTAAAACCTACAAAAAAGAAGTGGATATGACCCTGTCTATCATGGGTGAAGCCGTCCTCACTATTGAGCACATCTACTTGGAGCATTGTCGCAGGAAAACAGCATCCTTCATCATGGACCCAAACCGCCTGGGCCACGCTCTCTTCTCACAGCTGCCATCAGGAACAAGGTACAGGAACTTCAGAACCTGCACCACCAAGTTCAGGAACAGTTATTACCACTGAACCATCAGGCTTCTGAACTAGAGGGGATAACTTCACTCACCCCATCACTGAACTGTTCCCACAGAACTAGACTTACCACATTACTTTATTGTCGCCAAACAATTGATGCTAGAGCGCACAATCATCACAGTGATATTTGATTCTGCGCTTCGTGCTCCCTGGACTACGTCGATAGTAAATATAATAAAAATTAAAAATATAAATCATAAATAAAAAATAGAAAAGGGAAAGTAAGGTAGTGCAAAAAAAAAACAAGAGACAGGTCCAGATATTTGGAGGGTACGGTCCAGATACCGATCAGGATCCGTTCAGCAGTCTTATCACAGTTAGAAAGAAGCTGTTCCCAAATCTGGCCGTACAAGTCTTCAAGCTCTTGAACATTTTCCTAGAGGGAAGAGGGACAAAAAGTGTGTTGGCTGGGTGGGCTGTGTCTTTGATTATCCTGGCAGCACCGCTCCGACAGCGTGCGGTGTAAAGTGAGTCCAGGGATGATCAAAGACTCTTCATCTCATGTTCTCTGTCTTTATTGTTTGTTTGTTTATTTATTTATTATTATGGATTTTTTTCTTTCTTCTTGTACTTGGACATTTGTTGCTTTTTCTTTGCACATTGATATTGTCCACCCCGTTGGGTACAGTCCTTCATTGAGTCAATTGTGATTCTTGTATTTAACGTGACTACCTGCAAGAAAAGGAATCTCAGGGTTGTACATGGTGACACGTCTGTACTTTGATAATAAATTTGCATTGAACTTTGAGCTTGAGATGGGGTATGTGACTCAGGTCAGAGTTAATGGGCACGTGAGGTTGAAATGAGTTCAGGACAACATGAGGAAATGGGATTAATAGGATTGTTCTGAGAACCAATATATATTTGATGATTTGAACACACATCTTCCATGTCAGAAGGAAATATATCAAAGGAATATAGTAAATTAATCTTCACCTTTCACTTGACAGGAACAGTCACACATCCTTCAGTCCCACGTCACATCACAGTTTGCTGAACTGCACCAGATTCTCACTGAGAAAGAGCAGCAGGTACTCAGAGATCTCAGGGAAGAAGAGGAGAGGATTCTAAATCCAATGGAGAAAAATCTTCAAGAGATACAAAAGAATTTAAATTCTATCCAGGAGGAGATCTCAAGGTTACAGGAACAGATGGATCAAAAAGAGAGTGTGATATTTCTCAAGGTGAGAGATTATATTTCTTTTGGCTTTTGTAAAAGTAGACAAAATTGGGATCAATATGTTTGAAGAAACTGTGACATTTACAAATGGTTGTGAACTGATTTAAGACAGAAAGATGTTTCAGAAGTTCAGGACTGTTGTTGTCCCAAAACTGGACTTCCACAATATTTGTATGTCACAGGACCATCTGCAATCCTCTTGTGAATGAGTTACTCTGAACATAACACTGAACTGTTCATTGTTTCCTCAATTCCCATATCAAACATCCCTGAAACTCACATTAATATCCAGTTCCAGTCACATGTGTCTGGTACCGTGGGTGAGACGGTCTCTCTGTCAATCAGTGAGAACAAAGGATCAATTCCAGAATGTGACCCACACATCAGATTTATCATCAATAGGGAAATGTGCTTTCCATTAGATTAGAGAATTAAGGGAAACCTACACTGTTTCTTTACATTTTCAGAAATACTCCTGGTCATTTACCAAGTGGTTCTGTGTTGTCCGTACATCCGTGTGACTGTAGGAATGTGAATTTACAACATCTAGTAATGATTTGGATGAAATTCAGGATGAGGACTGCAAGTCTCAGTCTGTTCAGATTTGTGTTTTATTTATTTCAGGAGGAAACTCGTCGGAAGAGGAGGTAAGATATGCTCTTTGCTGAATCTCTGAATGGATTTGTAAACTAGTTCAAAATTGCAGTTCATAACCAACAATTTTGTATTTGCAGAATTACTGACAACATCGAGCAATTGTCAGTAACAGACGGTGCCCTTCCAGTTGAAAAATTCGATCATCTCTATTTATTGAACAGTGCGTTGAGAGAAACACTTGATGACATTAATCGAGGTAAAACTTACACTGATTCATTTGTCCTTGTTTATGAGACACAATTCATTAGAATTAGAAGCAAAGATTGTCTGTAACAATGGACTGAAGGGGAACTGTAGTTTTATTCCAGCTTCAGACCCCTGAACACACCGACACAGGGGCACAATACAACCAGTACACAGGACTGGTAGATTTGTTACGTACCCTGTAACTGGGTTGACAGACCAGCAGAAATAGAAGAATCCGTTGGAGTCTGGTGGTACCGAAAACTAAAGGTGTTTATTAGTAAAATAAGCAAAACAGTATCAATAATACAAATATACATATAAAACAGGTTAGCATTAATAAACATAGAAGTGTAGGAATAATAATCAACAATAAGAAACAAGCTCTATCAATGTCTAGGGGTAAATAAATTGTCATAGAAGAATATAAAGTACACGGGACTGTTAGATTAAACACTGCATCCTGGTTCCATCCAGACTGTACAAACCCGACTGGACACGAGTGTGAATCCGACCACATAAACTGTGGAAGTAATATTGATTTAATGATATTATAGTGAATAAATGGCAGGCACTGTAGCGTAGTGATTAGTGCAAAGTTATTCCAGCTCTGAGTGTCAGATTTCGAGTTCAATTCCAGGGCTGTATGCAAGGATCACAGTTCGTAAGTTAGTTGGACATTGAAAATCGTCCTGTGATTAGACTAGTGTCAAAAAATTTTGGGTTGCTGCTCAGTGTGGCTCATTGGGCTGGAAGGGCCTGTTCCGTACTGTATCTCTAAATAAAATAAAATAAAGCTTGGATCGGAGTGGTATCCAGTATTGTCAGAAAGATGCACACGAGACCCTCGTGAGCCACTGACCCTGTCTGACCTGTCTGTGACTGCAGACTCAGGTCTGCCCCCTGCTGGACTCACATGTCGCGCGGTTGTTATGAAACCACCACATTTTCTCTCGAGCAAACACGAGGAAATCTGCAGATGCTAGAAATTCAAACAACAACACACACAGAATGCTGGTAGAACACAGTAGGCCAGGCAGCATCTATTGGGAGAAGCGATGTCAACGTTTCGGGCCGAGACCCTTCGTCAGGACTGACATTTTCTCTCTCTCTTTATTCTCTCTCACAATCATTCCTTGCCCTCTGGTGCTACACTCCCCCTTTCTTTCTCCCTAGGCCTCCTGTACCATGATCCTTTCCCTTTTCCAGCTGTGTTTCCAATCAACTTTCCAGCTCTCAGCTTCATCCCTCCCCCGCCTGTCTTCTCCTGTCATTTTGGGTCTCCCCCTCCCATTCCCAGTTTCAAATCTCTTACTATCTCTTCTTTCAGTTAGTCGTGACGAAGCGTCCCAGCCTGAAACGTCGACTGTACTTCTTCCTGTGGATACTGCCTGACCTGCTGCTTTCCACCAGCATTTTGTGTGTGTTGCTTGAATTTCCAGCATCTGCAGATTTCCTCGTGTTTACGTTGAATCATTTTTGGATTGAGCCGGGACACACCAACCAGCATTGACCTCGGTCGAGATTTCACCAGCACCTCCTCATTTGTAATGTGATATGTTCCAAAATGTCATTTCCTGAACTTATTTTCCTCAATTCCTTGGTTTCCGTGACCTTCTCCCTGGGAAATACAGATGAGAAATATTCACTTAAAACCACTTCCCTCCACAGTGGCTCCAGATTGTTCCTTAAAGAAAGCAATTGCTAGGAACTTTCAGACTATTCTAGTGGTGTTTAGTAGTGTGGCCTTCCGAAGATTTACAGAAATATTCCTGTGTCGGCCTGATTTTTTTAGTGCTATGATGTGGTGACTTAAGGATGATACCAGTTGTAGACATTACTATTGGGACAATATATTATTATTATTTTTAATAATAATAATACTCCAAAGCCAAAAACAAGCAGTTGGAGGAACTCAGCAGGTCAGGAAGAGTCTGCCGAGACAAAGAGATGGTCAAAATTTCAGGTGGAGACCCTGCATCAGATTCCTGCCTCTCTAATCTCTTGTGAGGCCAAGTGAGACCTCACCAAAGTTTCTGTAGCTGCAACAGGACTTGCCAACTTCCACACTCAATGCCCTGACTGGTGAAGACAAGCTTGTCCTACTCCTACCTGACCATACTCTGCACTTGTGTTGCTACTTGAGGGAGCTGTGCTCTTGGACTTTAATATCCCTCTGTCATCAACGTTCCCAGGGTCCTTCCATCTGCTCTATAACTTTCCCTTACACTTAACCTTCCAAAAGGTATCCTCGCTTACTGCTTCAGGTTAAACACTATCAGCCATTTCTCCATCCAGATCTCTAACTGATTTATGTCCTACTGTATCCTTCAACAACCATCTTCACTATCCACAACTCCACCAAATTTGTGCCAATTCAAGTGTACAGGCCACACATATCACTCACCAACAGAGTTACCAACACTGAACTCTGTGAAATATCTCTGGTCACAGACCTCCAGGCAGAATAAGACTCCTCCACCATAGACCCCTGTCTTCTGTGGCCAAGCTAATTGTGAATCCAATCTACATTCCTCTTTTGTAATATGGATACGTTCCAAGACATAACAACTCATTTGTCTTAATTCCCAACTCCCATACCTGTCCCCATGTAAAATACATAAACAGACTCTCCCATCTCCTGTGACTCCAGATATCAATGACGACATTGATCCTGAATGGGCTGACACCCCGGATCAGGACTGAGAGTGGAATGTGGGTGATGGGGTGGTGGAGGAGGGTTTGTGGCAAAGGGGACAAAGATCTTCTGTTTCCATCTGCATGAACAGTTCATCCACACACTTCTCACCATGGCCCATCCGGTTCTGGTTCAATCTGTCATTCTTCTCTTTCCTAATGGTTCTCATTATCACCTCCTTCACTGACAAGATTCCTTCACACAATCTCCTTGCTCCATCTCCTTCTCATTTTATCCTCTGTATCTGTCTCCCAACTCCAGCCCACACCCCACCCCTCCCCTACCTGGAACAAACTGCCTGTCACCCTCCTCAGTCCACAGTCACCTCAGACTCCTGTCTCATCACTCCCCTTCTCCTCTGTGTACCGGCCATCTCCCCTCTCCACTCCCAGTCCTGATGTAGGGGTTCGATCTGAAGCGTCGACAGTCCCTTTTCTCCCACGGATACTGCTCGACCCACTGAGTTCCTCCAGCAGATTGTGTGAGGCCTGATAACTGGATATATTCAAGGTGGGGTTAGAAAGACTTTTGAAAGATTGAGAGATTGAGGTTTTGGGGATCTGGTACAGAAGAGGAATTGATGCCGGTATCGATCAGTCACTGTCACATTGAATGAAGGGCCTGTTCCTGTGTCGTACTGTTCCATGTTCTCTGTTTAGATGAATGAGAGGAGATTGCAGGGAAACGCAAAATTCTTCCCGGGTTCAACAGACAGGATGCAGGGAGGATGTTTCCCTTGTCTGAGGAGTCGAGGGATGGGAGAACCCTCAGAGAATGGAGTATCTTTGGAATTCTCTGCACCGGAGGCTGTGGGGTCTCAGTCATTCAGTTCACTTAAAGTCACAGAGTCATCGTCTAACAGCACAGAAACAGGCTTTTCCACCCATCAATTCTGTGCTAACCTATTTACCCGTCTATACTCATCCCATTGGCTGGCATTAGGTCAGTCTCCTTCTGTACCTTGTCTATTGAAGTGTCTGTCTGAGTGTCTCTGAAACACAGTGATTGTATCTGATTCCATCACCTCCTCTGGCAGCAAGTTCCAACATCACCCACTCACTGTTCAAATACACTCACCTTTAACCTCCTTCCTCCCACCTCAGACATGTGACCTCTTCTATTTGATCCCACTCCTCTGGGAAAACAATTTCAACCATCTGATCAATCTACTCCCCTCATAACCTCATATATTTCTGACAGATCACCCATCAGCCCATTTACCAGCATTTGGCTGGTATCTTTCTCAACCTTCCCTGTCCCAAGCCTCAACTCCTCTTCTGTGGCAGTTCCACAGGGTCCTCAATTCTCCCGTGTTACAGAAGATGATTGAACTCATTTTCTACCACATTACAGAAGCAAATGTGCTGCAGATCCTAAAATGCAGAAAAGTCGATAAATCCCCAGGTCCTGATCAGGTGTATCCCAGGACTTTGTGGGAAGCTCAGGAAGAAATTGTTGGCCCCCATTTGGAGACGTTTGTTCTGATCCCCCAACATCGGGAACGTGTTTCCTGCTTCTAGTGTGTCCAATCCCTTAATAATCTTATATGTTTCAAACAGATCCCCTCTCATCCTTCTAAATTCCAGTGTATACAAGCCCAGTCACTCCAATCTTTCAACATATGACAGTCCTGCCATCCCGGGAATTAACCTCATGAACCTACGCGGCACTCCCTCAATAGCAAGAATGTCCTTCCTCAAATTTGGAGACCAAAACTGCACGCTATACTCCAGGTGAGGTCTCACCAGGGCCCTGTACAACTGCAGAAGGACCTCTTTGCTCTCATACTCAACTCCCTTTGTTATGAAGGCCATCATGCCATTAGCTTTCTTCACTGCCTGCTGTACCTGCATTCTTACCTTCAGTGACTGATGAACAAGGACACCTAGATCTCATTGTACTTCCCCGTTTCCTAACTTGACACCATTCAGATAGTAATCTGCCTTCCTGTTCTTGCCACCAAAGTGGATAACCTCACATTTATCCACATTAAACTGCATCTGCCCACACACCCAACCTGTCCAAGTCACCATGCATTCTCATAACATCCTCCTGACATTTCACACTGCCACCCAGCTTTGTGTCATCAGCAAATTTGCTGATGTTACTTCTAATCCCTTCATCTAAATCATTAATGTATATTGTAAATAGCTGTGGTCCCAGCACCGAACCTTGCGATACCGCACTAGTCACTGCCTGCCATTCTGAAAGGGTAATCCCTGCTCTTTGCTTCCTGTCTGCCAACCAATTTTCTATCCATGTCAGTACCCTACCCCCAATACCATGTCCTCTAATTTTGCCTACTAATCTCCTATGTGGGACCTTATCAAAGGATTTCTGGCTCTCCCTTGTGCATTTTCATAGTTACATCCTCAAAAAATTCCAGAAGATTATTCAAGTATGATTTCCCCTTCATAAATCCAGGCTGACTGGGACCGATCCTGTTACTGCTATCTAAATGTGCCACTATTTCATCTTTTATAATTGACTCCAGCATCTTCCCCAACGCTGATGTCAGGATAACTGGTCTATAATTCCCTGTTTTCTTTCCCTCCTTTCTTAAAAAGTGGAATAACATTAGCTACCCTCCAAGCCACAGGAACTTATCCTGAATCTATAGAACATTGGAAAATGATTACCAATTTCCAATTACCAAAATCCATGATTTCTAAAGCCACCTCCTTATGTACCCTGGGATGCAGACCATCAGTCCCTGGGGATTTATCAGCCTTCAGTCCAATCAGTCTACCCAACATCATTTTCTGCCTAATGTGAATTTCCTTCAGTTCCTCTGTTACCCGAGGTCCTCTGGCCACTATTACATCTGGGAGATTGTTTGTGTCTTCTCTAGTGAAGATAGATCCAAAGTACCTGGTCAACTCATCTGCCATTTCCTTGTTCCCCATAATAAACACACCCGTTGCTGTCTTCAAGGGCCCATCTTTGGTCTTAACTGTTTTTTCCCTCTTCACATACCTAAAGTTTTTACTATACTCCTTTATATCCTTGGCTAGCCTACCTTCGTACCTCATCTTTTCTCCTCGTGTTGCCTTTTTAGTTATCTTCTGTTGCTCTTTAAAAGTTTCCCAATCCTCTGGCTTCGCGCTCATCTTTGCTATGTTATACTTATTCTCTTTTATTTTTATACCGTCCTTGACTTCCCTCGTCAGCCACGCTCGCCCCTACTCCTCTTAGAATCTTTCTTCCTCTTTGGAATGAACTGATCCTGCACCTTGAGAAAATCTGCGGATGCTGGAAATTCAAGCAACACACACAAAATGCTGGTGGAACACAGCAGGCCAGACAGCATCTATAAGGAGAAGCACTGTCGACGTTTCGGGCCGAGACCCTTCGTCAGGACGAAGGATTCCACCAGCATTTTGTGTGTGTTGTTTGATCCTGCACCTTCTGTATTATTCCAAGAAATACCTGCCATTGTTGTTCCACTGTGATCCCTGCTAGTGTATCCTTCCAGTCAACTTTGGCCAGCTCCTCTCTCATAGTCCCCTTTGTTCAACTGTAATACTGACACTTCTGATTTTCCCTTCTCCCTCTCAAATTGTAGATTAAAACTTATCATATTATAGTCACTACCTCCTTTATCTTCCCTTATCAAGTTCATTACACAACACTAAATTGAGAATTGCCTTCTCCCTGGTAGGTTACCTCCCTGGTCACCTAGCCCTCTATTTTTCTAAGCTCCATGTACCTATCCAGGAGTCTCTTAAAAGACCCTATCGTATCCGCCTCCAACACCCTCACCAGCAACCCATTCTATGCACTCACCACTCTCTGCAGAAAATACACCTTACTCCTGACACCTCCTCTGTACCTACGTCTAAGCACATTATAACTGTGCCCTCTAGTGTTAGGCATTTCAGCCCTGGGAAAAAGTCTCTGACTATCCACACGATCAATGCCTCTCATCGTCTTTTACACCTCTATCAGTTAACCTTTCAGCCTCCGTCGCTCCAAGGAGAAAAGGCCAAGTTCACTCAATCTATTCTCAAAAGGCATACTCCCCAATCCAGGCAACATCTTTTCTATGGTTTACACATCCTTTCTGTAATGAGGCGACCAGAACTGAGCACAGTACTCCAAGTGGGTTCTGACCAGGGCCCTATATAGCTGCAACATTACCTCTCAGCTTCTAAACTCAATCCCACAATTGATGAAGGCCAATGCACTGTGTGCCTTCTTAACCACAGAGTCAACCTGCGTAGCAGCTTTGAGTGTCCAATGGACCTGGACCCCAAGATCCCTCTGACCCTCCACATTGCCAAGAGTCTTGCCATTAATGCTATATTCTGCCATCATATTTGACCTACCAAAATGAACCACCTCACACTTATCTGGGTTGAACTCCATGTGCCACTTCTCAGCCCAGTTTTACATCCTATCAATGTCCCACTGTAACTTCTGACAGCTCTCCTCACAATTCACAACATCCCCAACCTTTGTGTCATCAACAGATATACTAACCAATCCCTCCACTTCCTCATCCGGGTCATTTATAAAAATCACGAAGAGAAGGGGATCCCTGAAGCACACCACTGGTCACAGAACTCCTTGCAGAATATGACTTGCCTAAAACCACTCTTTGCCTTATGTGGGCAAACCAGTTCTGGATCCACAAAGCAATGTCCCCTTGGATCCCATGCCTCCTTACTTTCTCAGTAAACCTTGCATAGGGTATCTTATCAAATGCCTTGCTGAAATCCATATACACTACATCTACTGGTCTACCTTCATCCATATGTGTAATCACATCCTCAAAAAAATTCCATCAGGCTCGTAAGGCACGACCTGCCTTTGACAAAGCCATGCTGATGATTCCTAAACATATTATTCACTGCAAATGTTCATAAATCCTGCCTCTCAGGATCTCCTGTCAACTGAGAATAAGAACTCAGTTATTTAAAACAGAGTTGAGGAAGAGCTTCTTCTCCCAGAGAGTTGTGGAGGTGTGGAATGCACTACCTCGGAAGACGGTGGAGGCCAATTCTCTGGATGCTTTCAAGAAGGAGCTAGATAGATATCTGATGGATAGGGGAATCAAGGGATATGGGGACAAGGCAGGGACTGGGTATTGATAGTGAATGATCAGTCATGATCTCAGAATGGCGGTGCAGACTCGAGGGGCCGAATGGTCTACTTCTGCACCTATTGTCTATTGTCTATTACCAATCACTGAAGTAAGACTCACTGGTCTATAATTTCTTGGGCTATCTCTACTCCCTTTCTTGAATAAGGGAACAACATCTGCAACCCTACAATCCTCTGGAATCTCTCCCAACCCCATTAATGATGCAAAGATCATCGCCAGAGGCTCAGCAATCTCCTCCCTCATCTCCCACTGTAGCCTGGGATACATCTTGTCTGGTCTCGGTGATTTATCCAACTTTATGCTTTCCAAAAGCTCCAGTACATCCTCTTTCTTAACATCTATATGCTCAAGCTTTTCAGTCTGCTGTAAGTCATCCCTACAATCACCAAGATCCTTTTCCGTAGTGAATACTGAAGCAAAGTATTCATTAAGTATCTCTATCTCCTCCGGTACAATACACACTTTTCCACTGTCACACTATATTGGTCCCATTCTCTCACATCTTACCTCTTGCTCTTCACGTACTCGTAGAATGCCTTGGGGTTTTCCTTAATCCTGTCTGCCAAGGCCTTCTCATGGCCACTTCTGACTCTCCTAATTTCATTCTTAAACTCCTTCCTGCTAGCCTTATAAATTTCTAGATCTCTATCATTACCTAGTTTTGTCTCCAAAATGCTCCCCCCTCTGGAGAGATCTGACAACTGACCAGGTTCATTTCCCAATACCGATCAAGTACAGCCTCTCCTCTTGTAGGCTTATCTACATATTGGATCAAGAAACCTTCCTGAACACAGCTCACAAACTACACCCCATTTTAACCCCTTGCTCTAGGGAGATAACAATCAATATTTGGGAAATTAAAATCTTCCACCACGACAACCCTGTTGATTGCCTATATGATTTATATAATTTATATAAATTTACAACCCAATGTGATTTATAGGGAGGCTGCTTGTTCGGTTTTATTTTGGTGTGATTTCCTGCAGGTCAAGACACTCAGAATCTGTAGTGGAGCATTCCAGACTACACCAAGAGATGCATTTGGGGTTGAACTAGGAGAGATGCCTCTTGACCAGCAGAGGGAAATTTTGAGCCTTGCATAGGGGACTTTCGTAGTAAGGTGTGGGACATCCCATTTGATGAATTTGGATTTAATGAATTGCTGGGGATATACTAACAGAGATTGTGAATATTTTGGGTGGGCAAGTAGGGAATAGGTGCGGGAGTATGGTCTTGACAATTTGCAGATTAGCCCAACAATGGCCGGGCCAGGAGGTCAAATTTGGAAATTTCCAGACGTGGAAATAGATTTGTCATTACTGGGGGTAGACAGGGTCTTGTGGGTGGTGAGAGGGTGTCTGGTCATTTATGGCAGCAGTATTTTTCCCTTTTGCCTATGTTCACAACTCAGTCAGTAAATGGGTGGCTCTGGAATAAATATCCCCTGGATTAATGTTGAGAAGGGAAAAGGCTGACAGGTGGATTATCCGTCAATACGGCAGAATTTATGGCCATTATCATTAGTTTGCAATGGGTGGAACAAGTTAAACCAAAAAGAGTTGTGATCTGTTCAGACGCTGCCTCGGAACTGCAGAGTTTGGAAACGAGGCGTTCAAGGAGACCTGATCTGTTGATGGAAGTGTGCAACAATTTGTATGTTCTGGAGAGAGTGGGAATAGTAGTACAGTTTTGTTGGGTCCCAGCACATCTGGGTGTATCGGGTAATGAAAGGACAGACGTTAGAGCAAAGCCAGCACTTACTAAGTCAGAGGTAGATATTATAGTCAATATCAGAAAGTATGAAGCCAAATCTTGTATTAGATTGTTGGGATGAGAAAAGGCAGAATTTGTGGGATAGCAGTGGGACTGGGAGGTGACATTATAATTTGGTTCCATCAGTCTGGGGAGGTTCCTGAAGTTGTCATAGCTGGGGGTGGTAGTGAGGATAAGCTCCTGTTACTTATAAAGCATTCCAAATGGCTTGCATCTCTAACAGCCTCTGACAACCAAGTCCAACTATTGGCCCGGCAGAACTGTTTCCAATGCCAAAGGAAGGGGCAAAGGTGGACTACTGGCTTCTCAAAACCAGTTGCTTCAGGCAGGTGGGGCCCATCTGCATTGGAAGGCCAGGAGAAGGAAAACTCTGGTTTTTAACCTCCACTGCCTTGTGGCCAAACCCACCCATGGGAGAGGCTTCGGGAGTGAACCCTGAGGAAGAAATCCAGAACTGGGTCCCTGAGGCAGTTTGATGTTTACAACCTCACTCTGGCAACCTCTGTGATGACACTGGTGCCAAGTTGTATCGACACTTGTCCTTCCCTTGGACTACATCAGGGATGTGGAGAGGGGGAGCCCACTGCATGGGCAACAGCTAGTTCTTCAAATCTTCCCACCCAGGCTTGCACCCTGGAGAGGACACAGTCCACCAGAGGCACAAACCCATAATCCCCTGGGATTGATGGCTTTCTATGAGTTCAGGGGAGGCACCATTTGGGAAGGAATAGGAGGGAAGATGCATGGTTGGCGAGATTGAGTTTCAGACACACAGATCTGCACTCCACTTTGGCACTTGTTGGTAAGTATGGGAATGAGATGTGTCATTTTGTAAGGTACCAGAAACAGTGGAACATGCATCATGTTGTGACCCAGATATTCGGCATAATGTAGGAAGCTGTTTAATCAATTATTGGGTAGATCTGAGGTCCCTACACTGCAGGATATTCTGGCACCTGAAGCAGGGATGGATAAGTCATGTCGGGCCCTGGTGAACTTCTTAATTTAAAGAGGTTTGGGGGGGTGGGGGGTGCAGGACCTGATTCCCATGACAGCTCCTATCACACTCCAGTCCAGTAGGTGGCGGTAATGCACCGTCCTGATAGGTGCGAGCTGCCATTAGCACAAAAGTCAGTGGATGAAGAAGGTTTGGTGCTCAGTTGTCAGCTGGACTCTGGATCCTTGTCTCAGTCTCGTATCGTGTATAGATTCTACTCTTGGACACTCCAGCACTCGGGTCCTTAACGTCCTCGCCTCGGACTCTCATCACTATACGTGTACCATCAATAGGTATGGGTGAGGGGCCAGAAGACTGGAGGCTGGTTATTGTTGAACATTTATTTAAGATAGACTGTTGGGAAAGCCTGGGATGTACGGACTGGTGAGCCTCACATCAGTGGTGGGTATATTGATGGAGGGGATTCTGAGAGTCAAGATCTATATTCATTTGGAAAGCCAAGGACGAATCAGGGATACCCAGCCTGGCTTTCTGAATGCATGATGGAAATGCAGTAGAGAAAATCTACATGGACTTTAGCGAGATATTTGACAAGGTACTTTATGGTAGAATATTCCAGAGAGTTAGATCACATGGGATACAGTACAATCTGGCCAATAGGATACAGAATTGCGTGGGATGAGGCCTGGGTCCAGTGGTGTTCTGCAGGGATCGGTGTTGGGTCCACTGTTTTTCATTATTCATATGAATGATTTGGAAGTGGGAGTAGGTGACATGTTTTGCATGTTTGTGGAGGACACTAAAATTGTTGGACATTGAGGACAGGAGGTCTTTTATAAGGAGAGGCCGGATAGGCTGGGAATTTCCCTGGAGCTTAGGTGGCTGCCAGAGGAAGTGTAGAGTTGGGTGCTGTTAAATACTTTTAAAGACATTTGAACTGGTCCGTGGGTAGGAAAGGGGTAAAGGAATAATGGGCAAATGGGACTAGCTCACTGAAGCAAGTTGCTCAGCACAAGTAAATTTGGCTAAAAAGCCTGCCTTACCTCCTCTTTGAAACCCTCCAGTGTTCACTCAGCACATCCTCATCTGAATCCAGTGTTGCCCCACCCCTTCCTCACACCAGTTTCCTCTGGCTATCCCCCGTCTTTCTTTCCCTTCCTGAGTATAGAAGAATAGATTATCATTTAAATGGTGGAAGATTGCAGCATGCTGCTGTGCAGAGGGACTTGGGAGTGCTTGTTCATGAATCACAAAACGTTGGCTTGCAGGTACAACAGGTTATTAAGAAGGCACGCGGAATGTTGGCCTTCATTGCTGGAGGGATTAATTTCACGAGCAGGGAGGTCATACTGCCACTATACAGGTTACTGGTGAGGCCGCACCTGTGCAGTTCCGGTCTCCATACTTGAGAAAGGATATACTGAATTTGGAAGCAGAGATTCACCAGGTTGATTCCAGGGATGAAGGGGTTAACCTATGAGGAGAGATTGAGTCGCCTGGGACTATACTCATTGGAGTTCAGAAGAATGAGAGGGGATCTTAGAGAAACATATAAAATTTTGAACGGGATAGATAAGATAGAATTAGGAAAGTTGTTTCCATTGGTAAGTGAGATTAGAACTAAGGGACATTGCTTCAAGATAAAAGGGAAGAAGATTTAGGATGGAGTTGAGGAGAAACAGTTTTCCCAGAGAGTAGTGAATCCAGAATTCTCTGCCCAGGGAAGCAGTTGAGGCTTCTTCACTAAATATATTTAAGATTCAGTTAGATAGGTTTTTACATAGCAGGGGAATTGAGGGTTATGGGGAAAAGGCAGGTAGATGGAGCTGAGTTTACGGACTGATCAGACATGATCTTACTGAATGGCGGGGCAGGATCGATGGGCCGGATGGCCTAATGCTGCTCCCATTTGTTATGTTCTTATGTGAAACATCCACAGTCGATCTCCCTCCACATCTGCTGCTTAAACCACTGTGTTTCTTCAGATTCTGTGTACTCTGCTCACCATCCCAGAGGAAAAACCTCGGGAATGTTTTCATTGTCCATTTGCTGTAAAATCCCGGGAAAGGTTCCTGTCGGCCACCCGACTGTGCCTGAGGCCCAGCGGCCTCTCCCCGATCCCCGGGGCCGCGCTGTCCGAGTCTCCCCCCGATCCCGGGGACTCTCTAATTCTCTGCTTCTCCCCCCAGTCTGTGTCACCCTGGATGTGGAAACGGCGCATCCGTGTCTCGAGGTGTCTGAGGATCGGAAGAGTGTGAGATGGACCGGGACCCGGAGGAATCTCCCTGACACCGGGAAGAGGTTCACAGTCCGGGTTTGTGTACTGGGATCGGAGGGATTCACATCGGGGAGACATTACTGGGAGGTGGAGGTGACGGGGAATCGGGTCTGGGATCTGGGAGTCGCCGCAGAGTCTGTGGAGAGGAAGGGAGGGGTCAAAGTGAGTCCGGAGACCGGATTCTGGACCATCGCGCGGGTTGATGACGAGATGTGGGTTCTCACCTCCCCTGCGCCCCGTCTCCCTGCCGGTCCCATCCCCGGGAGGGTGGGAGTTTATCTCAGTTACGAGTCCGGGACAGTTTCATTTTACAACGCGGAGACCAAGTCCCATCTCCACACCTTCACTGGGAATAAATTCACGGAGAAACTTTATCCTGCATTCGCGATTGGATATGAAAACGAGTGGCTGAGAATCTGCTCCAGTTCCGCTCCGGGTCTGTAAACGGGTCGGGTCCGGGATCGGCGTCCGGAGTAAATCAGTGGAAATATAAATGTGCAGAGAGTGAAATAAACACGATGTGAGAATTATCGATCCATTAATTTTAACTGGTTCACCACATCCGTCAACGGAACAGAAACACGGCGGATTCAGCAGCAGCCGCGGGCTGCGGGTCCTGAGCTCCCCGGCTCCCCCGGGTGCTAAATCCACCGGGACTGACAGGGTAACTGGGGCAAGTGGTGGTGGTGCTGACTGGAAGGGGGAGGTCAGGGTGAATCTTGATAACACGGGACTTGTAGAGTGGTAACACACAAAGCGCCGGATATTCACAGCGTATCTACGAACATCTCAACAACAGTTATATCACTTTGGATACTGTTGTGGGGGATGACCTGGCAGAGGAAAGTCACCGCGTAGGGTCTCTGGCACTGAGTCTGCCTCTGAGACTCTGAAGGGAAACCGACAGAAGAGCTGCGCTGTGTGATAGGGGGTTCATCAGTTAGGGGAACATAAAGGAGGTTCTGTGGGTGAGAATGAGATCCCCGGATGGTATGTTGCCTCTCGGTGTCAGGGACCAGGACATCTCACATCGAGTCGTCAGCATTCTTCAGTGAGATGGTGAACAGCCAGATGTCGTGGTCCACGTAGGTACCAATGATACGGGTATGACGAGTGACAGGTCCTGCACAGGGAACTCTGGGAATTCGGTGCCAAGTTAAAGGGCAGGACCTGAGAACTAGGAAGATGATACAGTTTAACTCGTGACTAAGTAATTGGTGTAGGGGGAAGGGCATGAATTTTCTGGATCACTGGTCTCTCTTCCAGGGGAGGTGGGACCTGTACAGCAGGAACTGTTTGCACCTGAACTGGAAGGGGATTCATATGCTTGGAAGACAGTTTGTTAATGCTACATGGTGGGGTTTGAACGAGAGTTGCAGGGGATGTGGAGAAGTTGTTGAGATAGAGGTTGGTAAGTCCTGGGAACAAGTCAGGAATGAAAATGTTGAGCAGTAACTGGTATCCTGAGCTGTGTAAATATCAATAAATGAAGTGCCGTAGGAAAGGGGAATGAGCTCAGGGCATGGATCAACACCTGGAATTATGATATTGTAGCGTACTGGGAGGGGTGTGGTCGCCTGCTGCTGAGAAATAAGAAAGGTCTTAACACATTAATGGGATTATATCACAGACCAGCCAACCATCCTGGGGATTTAGAGGAACAAATTTGTAATGAGATCTCAGACCGTAGCAACAAATATAATGTTATAGTTGGTGATTTTAACTTTCTACCTAGTGACTGAGAATCCCAGATATTGACTGGGTACCAGAGGACTGCAGGATAAAAAAGCCTCAGGACTCGCGCCACCAAGTTCAAGAACAGTTACTACCCCTCAACCATCAGGCTCTTGATCAAAAGGGGATAGCTACACTCATTGAAGGACTCTGTTATATTGTTATTTCATGCTTGTTTATTGCTATTTATTTATATTTGCACAGTTTGTTTACTGTTTACAGTTACTGTTCTATGGACTTGCTAAGTATACCCACAGAAAAAGTATCTCAGGGTTTGTAAGTGGTGACATGTATGTACTCTGATAATAAATTTTACTTTGAAGTTTGAACACTGAACCAGTTTCCAGTCTGCCCTGATGGAGCATGAGGAGCTCTTCCTCCAATTTATGAGATAAATCGAGCCGGGATCCCAACCGGTTTCCACACAGAATCAGTTACTCTGTTTTGGACCCATTTCATCCCCATGAAATGCAGGGAAAATAACAGCCGATCCAGAGAGAGAAATTGAGTTTGCGTTCCACATCGATGACATCTTCTGGAATTCATTCAAATGCTGCCTGGCCCTCTGTGGCTTTCAAGTATTTCCTGTTTATTTTTAGTTCATTGACCCTTGGATTCAAACAAACAAACTGAAAAATTAACTTTTGTTACAGGGAAGCTACTGGCATTCATAGAGTATTGGCTGAGAGACAGGAGGCAGTAAGTGGGAATGAAGGGGCTTTTTCCATTTGGCTGCCAGTGTCTAGCGGTGTTCCCCAGGGACCGCTACTTTTCACGTTGTCAATGATTTACATAGAAAACATAGAAACAGAAAACCTGCAGCACAGTACAGGCCCTTCGGCCCACAAAGCTGTGCTGACCATGTCCCTACCTTAGAAATTACTAGGGTTACACATAGCAACACACACAAAATGTTGGTGGAACGCAGCAGGCCAGGCAGCGTCTATAGGGAGAAGCACTGTCAACGTTTAGAGCCACGACCCTTCATCAGGACGTCAGTTCCACCAGCATTTTGTGTGTGTTGCTTGAATTTCCAGCATTTGCAGATTTCCTTGTGTTTGAGGGTTACACATAGCTCTCTATTTTCCTAAGCTCTATGCACCTATCCAAGTCTGTTAAAAGACCCTATCATATCCGCCTCCACCACTGTTGCTGGCAGCCCATTCCACGCACTCACCACTCTGAGTGAAAAAACTTACCCCCTGACATCTCCTCTGTCCCTACTCCCCAGCACCTTATCCTGTGTCCTCTTGAGCCAGCCATTTCAGCCCTGGGAAAAAGGACTATGCAGACAATCAATGCCTCTCATCATCTTACACACCTCTATCAGGTCACCTCTCATCCTCCGTCGCTCCAAGGAGAAAAGGTCAAGTTCACTCAATCTGTTTTCATAAGGCATGCTCCCCAATCCAGGCAACATCCTTGTAAATCTCCTCTGCACCCTTTCTATGGTTTCCATATCCTTCTTGTAGTGAAGCGACCAGAACTGAGCACAGTACTCCAAGTGTGGTCTGACCAGGGTCCTATGTACCTGCAACATTACCTCTTGGCTCCTAAACTCAATCCCACGATTGATGAAGGCCAATGCACCGTATGCCTTCTTAATCACAGAGTCAACCTGTGCAGCATCTTTGAGCGTCCTATGGACTCGGACCCCAAGATCCCTCTGATCCTCCACACTGCCAAGAGTTTTACTATTAATACTATATTTAGATAATAGAGTTGATGGCTTTTTGGCAAAGTTTGCAGATGACACAAAGATAGGTGGAACGGTAAGTAGTGCTGAGGAAACAGTGCGATTGCAGCAGGACTTGGACACATTGGAAGAATGGGCAAAAAAACTGGCAGATGGAACACAGTGTAGGGAAATGCACGATAATGCATTTTCGTAAAAGGAAAACTAGCCTGGACTATTATCTAAATGAAGAGATGGTTCCAATATCAGAGGTGCAGAGAGACTTAAGAGTCCCATGAAAGACTCCCAGAAGGTTAATTCTATGGCTGAGTGCATGGTAAAGAAGGGAAATGCAATGTTGGCATTTATTTCGAAAGAAATAGAATATAAAAGTAAAGAAATAATGCTGAGCCTTTAAAAGACACTCGTCAAACCACACTTAAACAACTATTAACAATTTTGGGCCCCACAACTCAGAAAGGACATGTCATTGGAGAGAGTCGAGAGGAAGTTCACAAGGATGATTCTGGGAATGAAGGGGTTAAATATGAGGAGCGTTTAGCAGCTTTGTGGCTGTTCTCAATGGAATTTAAAAGAGTGCGGGTGGATCTCATTGAAACCGATCGAATGTTGAAAGGTCCAGATGGGGTGAATGTAGAGAGGATGGTTCTGCTGGTGGGGGTACAGTAACCAGAACTAGAGGGCACAGCCTCAAAATTGGGGAACGAGATTTGAGAGCAAAGATAAGGAGAATTTCTTTTTTAGCCAGAGGTGAACCTACGATCTTCTGCCGCAGACTGCGTGGAGGCCAAATCTGTGGGTAAATTTACGGCGCAAGTTGATAGTTTCCTGATCTGTCAGGGCATGAAAGGATATGGCAAGAAGGCAGATGTATGGGGTGGAGTGGTGTCCAGAATCAGCCATGACATAATGGCAGAGCAGTCTCAATGGGCTGAATGGCCTATTTCTACTCCTCTGTCTTATGGTCTATCTGACACAAGAGATTCTGCGGATGCTGGAAATCCCGACAATGCCCATCTTACCCATTCTTCCAATTTGTCTAATTCCTGCTGCAATCGCAATGTTTCCTCAGCACTTGTGATCAGTGAGGCCAGGTGAGTGGGTGGGGGAGGGAGCATGAAGGAAGAAGCAGGGAGGTGGAAAAGGTAAAGAGGTGAAGAGAATCTGATGTTGAGGGAACACTGGAATAAAGGGAAGGATGGGGGTTCCAGAGGGAGGTGATAGACAGGTGCGGAGAACAGAAGGGAACAGTGAAACTAGAATGGGGAGTGCAAAAAGAGGGGGAAGTGGGATAAATTACTGGACATTGGAAAAATGGATTTTCATTCGGTCAGGTTGTAGCTACCCAGACGGCGTGTTACGTGTTTCTTCTCCAACCTAAGTGTGTCCTCATCGTTGCAGTAGAGGAAGCCATGGACTGACATATCGGAATGGGAATGGGAATGGGAATTGAAATGGATGGCCACTGGAATCCCGCCTTTTAAGGCGGATGGAGAAAAGGCACCCGATGATATGGTCTCCCATTCTATGCCGGATCTCACTGATGGATCAGGGAGTCGCAAAGAGATAGATCCGAGTGGATAGGCTGGCAGATAATTGGCAGATGGCATTTAATGTGAATAAGTGTGAGTTTATCCACTTTGGGAGTAAGAACAGGAAGGCAGATTATTATCTGAATGGTGTTGAGTTAGGTAAGGGAGAAATACAAAGAGATCCAGGAGTCCTTGTTCATCAGTTACTGAAGGTGAATGAGCAAGTGCAGCAGGCAGTGAGGAAGGCTCATGGAATGTTGGCCTTTATTACAAAGGGAATTGAGTACAAGAGCAAGGAAATCCTCTTGCATTTGTACAGAGCCCTGGTGAGACCACAGCTGGAGTATTGTGTACAGTTTTGGTCTCCAGGGTTAAGGAAGGACATCCTAGCTGTAGAGGAAGTGCAGCGTAGATTCACGAGGTTAATTCCTGGGATGTCTGGACTGTCTTGCGCAGAGAGGTTAGAGAGACTGGGCTTGTACACGCTGGAATTAAGGAGATTGAGGGGGGATCTGATTGCAACATATAAGATTATTAAGGGATTGGACAAGATAGAGGCAGGAAATATGTTCCAGATGCTGGGAGAGTCCAGTACCAGAGGGCATGGTTTGAGAATAAGGGGTAGGTCATTTCGGACGGAGTTAAGGAAAAACAACTTCTCCCAGAGAGTTGTGGGGGTCTGGAATGCACTGCCTCGGAAGGTAGTGGAGGCCAGTTCTCTGGTTGCTTTCAAGAAGGAGCTAGATAGGTATCTTATGGATAGGGGAATCAAGGGATATGGGGACAAGGCAAGAACCGGGTATTGATAGTAGATGATCAGCCATGATCTCAAAATGGCGGTGCAGGCTCGAAGGGCCGAATGGTCTACTTCTGCTCCTATTGTCTATTGGAAAGCTGAGGAAAAGATTCCTACAGAAAGTTGGAAAATTAGTCAGCTCCATTATGGGGACAAGCCTCCGTAGTATCCAAGACATCTTCAAGCAACGGTGCCTCAGAAATGCAGCCTCCGTTATTAAAAATAACCATCAGCCAGGACACACCATCTTCTCAGTTTTACACGCCTGAATGCCCACACTCAGCGATTCAGGAACAGCTTTTTCCCCCTGCCATACTTCCTCTGATTCATTTTTTTTCTATATTTATCATGTATTGCATTGTCCTGCTGTCGCTAATTTCACGACCTGTTCCGGCGATGTTAAACCTGATTCTGTTCCAGGTGAGTTGCAGTATTTGGTGTTTCGGCTCTTCCTGCAGTACCGGTTACCAGCAGCAGGTGGGGATCTTCTCCGTGAAGTTGACCTTCGGGCCGCTCGCTATCCCCATCGTCTGGTTGAAAGCGGTACTGCGATGAACTGAACTTCCAAACATTTTTCAGTTGGATTGGCGGAGTCCTGAATTAAGAGCATTAACAACGGATGACCGAGGTGGAGGGTCACCCTTTCCTCTCACACCCCTCCTCCATGTGATCGGCAAATCAGTGCCTTCCACTCGCTCACTCACTTACTCTCGAGTCCTGTGAACCTCACTGGGAGCCAAAATGTCCCCAGCAAGGAATGAGGTGCCAAAGGCCTTCACACACTGTTCCACATTGTGGATTTCTCTCTGCCCATCCCTCACTTAGTGTTCGACCATAAGATATAGGAGCAGAAGCAGTCTATTCGGCCCATCGAGTCTGCTCCGCCATTCAATCATGGGCTGATCCAATTCTTCCAGTCAGCCCCACTCCCCTGCCTTCTTCCCATAACCCTTTGATGCGCTGGTTAATCAAGAACCTATCTATCTCTGCTTTAAATACACCAATGACTTGGCCTCCACAGCTGCTCATGGCAACAAGTTCCACAGATTCACCACCCTCTGACTGAAGTAATTTTTCTGCATCTCAGTTCTAAAAAGACATCCTTCAATCCTGAAGTCGTGCCCTCTTGTCCGAGAATCCGCTACCATGGGAAATAACTTTGCCATATCTGAACTGTTCAGGCCTTTTAACCTTCGGAATGTTTCTATGAGACCCCCCCCCCACCCTCATTCTCCCAAACTCCAGGGAATACAGCCCAAGAGCTGCCAGACGTTCCTCATACGGTAACCCTTTCATTCCTCACAAGATCACAAGACAAAGGAGCAGAAGTAGGCCATTCGGCCCGTCGAGTTTGCTCTGCCACTCCACCATGAGCTAAACTATTCTCCGATCTAGTTCCAATTTCCAGCTTTTTCCCATATCCCCAGATACCCTGACTGATTAGATACCTATCAATCTCCTCCTTAAACACTCTCAATGATTGGGCTTCCACAGCTGTATGTGGCAACGAATTCCATAAATCCATGACCTTCTGGCTAAAAAACAAAATCTCCTCATCTCTGTTTTAAATGGGTACCCTCTAATTCTAAGACTGTGGCCTCTTGTCTATGACTCACCCACCAAGGGAATCAGCCTTTCCACATCAACTCTGTCCAACCCTTTCAACATTCGAAATGTCTTTATGAGTTCCCCTCTCATTCTGCTATACTCTAATGAATACAGTCATATGTTAGAGTAATGAATACTCTAACATATGAAGTTAGCCCTTGCATTCCAGGAATCATCCTCGTAAATCTTCTCTGAACTCTCTCCAACATCGGTACATCCTTTCTAAGATTGGGGGCCCAAAACTGCACAGAGTATTCCAAATGGGGTCTCACCAGTGCCCCGTAGTGCCTCATCAACACCTCCTTACTCTTATACACTATTCCTCTTGAAATGAATGCCAACATAACATTCGCTTTCCTTACTGCCGATACAACCTGGTGGTTAACCTTTAGGGTATCCTGCACGAGGACCCCCAAGTCCCTTTGCACTTCCGATTTTTGAATTTTCTCCCCGTCGAAATAATAATCTGCCCGATTATTTCTTTTTCCAAAATGTACAACCATACATTTCTCACCATTGTATCTCATCTGCCATTTCTTTGCCCACTCTACTAAACTGACCAAGTCTCTCTGATAACGTCTTCCATTGTGAAGACTGATGCAAAATACTCATTTAGTTCCTCTGCCATCTTTTTGTTACCCATTATAATATCTCCAGCATCATTTTCAATCAGTCTGATATCTCTCACCCGTGTCACTCTTTTATTATATATTTAAAAAAACTCTTAGTATCCCTTTTTTATGTTAATTGCCAACTTCCTTTCATAATTCATCTTTTCATTCCTAATGACTTTCTTAGTTTCCTTTTGTAAGTTTTTAAAAGTCGCCCAGTCCTCAGGTTCCCCACTAATTTTTGTTTCCTTGTACGCTTTCTCTTCTGCTTTTATTTTAGCCTTAACCTCTCTCGTTAGCCACATTTGTGCCATTTTTCCATTCATGATTTTCTTTTCTCTTGGAATATATTTTTTCCTGCACTTTCCTTATTTCTTGTAGGAATTTCATCCAATTCTGCTCTACTGTCCCTCCAACTAGTTTACTTTTCCAATCAGCTTGGGCCAGTTCCTCTCTCATACCACTGTAATTTCCTTTGTTCCACTGAAATATCAATCCACCTGATACCAGCTTCTCCTTTTCAAATTTGAAACTGAAGTCAAGTCAAGTCACTTTTATTGTCATTTCGACCATAACTGCTGGTACAGTACACAGTAAAAATGAGACAACGTTTTTCAGGACCATGGTGTTACATGACACAGTACAAAAACTAAACTGAACTACGTAAAAAAAAAACACAGAGAAAGCTACACTCGACTACAGACCTACACAGGACTGCATAAAGCACACAAAAACAGTGCAGGCATTACAATAAATAATAAACAGGACAATAGGGCAAGGTGTCAGTCCAGGCTCTGGTATTGAGGGGTCTGATAGCTTGGTGGAAGAAACTGTTACATAGTCTGGTCGTGAGAGCCCGAATGCTTCGGAGCCTTTTCCCAGATGGCAGGAGGGAGAAGAGATTGTATGAGGGGTGCATGGGGTCCTTCATAATGCTGTTTCCTTTGCAGATGCAGCGTGTCATGTAAATGTCCGTGATGGTGGGAAGAGAGACCCCGATGATCTTCTCAGCTGACCTCACTATCCACTGCAGGGTCTTGCGATCCGAGATGGTGTAATTCTCGAACCAGGCAGTGATGCAGCTGCTCAGGATGCTCTCAATACAACCCCTGTAGAATGTGATGAGGATGGGGGGGTGGAAGATGGACTTTCCTCAGCCTTCGCAGAAAGTCGAGACGCTGCTGGGCTTTCTTTGCTATGGAGCTGGTGCTGAGGGACCAGGTGAGATTCTCCGCCAGGTGAACACCAAGAAACTTGGTGCTCTTCATGATCTCCACCGAGGAGCCGTCGATGATCAGCGGGGAGTGGTCACTCCATGCTCCTGAAGTCAACAACCATCTCTTTTGTTTTGTTCACATTGAGAGGCAGGTTGTTGGCTCTGCACCAGCCCGTTAGCCGCTGCGCCTCCTCTCTGTAAGCTGACTCGTCGTTCTTGCTGATGAGACCCACCACAGTTGTGTCATCGGCGAACTTGATGATATGGTTGGAGCTGTGTGTTGCACACAGTTGTGGGTCAGCAGAGTGAACAACAGTGGACTGAGCACACAGCCCTGGGGAGCCCCCGTGCTCAGTGTGATGGTGTTGGAGATGCTGCTCCCGATCCGGTCTGACTGAGGTCTCCCAGTCAGAAAGTCTAGTATCCAGTTGCAGAGGGAGGTGTTCAGGCCCAGTAGGCTCAGCTTTCCAATCAGTTTCTGAGGGATGATTGTGTTGAATGCTGAACTGGTCTATGAACAGCATCCGAACGTATGTGTCTTTTTTGTCCAGGTGGGTTAGGGCCAGGTGGAGGGTGGTGGCAATGGCGTCATCTGTTGAGTGGTTGGGATGGTACGCGTGTCACCACTGTCCTGTATGTAACTGTGGATTAGCTGGGCATGTGCATGCTTTGCCCCTCTGATGGCTCAGGACAGTTTGGCCCTTGCTGTTGTTAGAGCTGCCTTGCCGCCTGATCTGAAAATGGATTCGCGGGACCTCAGCAGCGCATGCACCTCTGCGGTCATCCATGGCTTCTGTTTTTTTTTATCAAAGAAAATATACTTCATTCAAAAATGAATTGTGTACAATACACCATTCAAAGACTTTCAATACTTTACAGTTATTTCCATTACTGTCTTTACATTCTCAAAATTGTCCTCTGTCACGCAGCTGCTGGGGATGAACCTCGACACCGTCCCTTCCATCCTCCTCCACACCTTCTCCGCGAACCCACAGTGTGCAAAGAGGGGGGGTCACTGACTCCTCCTCACTGCAGTCCTCCCATGGCCAGAGGGGTGTGGAGCCGACGTTCCGGGCGTACAGGAGGGATCGGACTGGGAGGGCCCCTCTCACCGCCAGCCAGGCGAGGTCTTGGTGAGGTCTGGCGATGAGGCATTTTGCCGGATGAACTGGACGGTCTGCTCAGGGAACCACCCCACTGTGTCCATCTCATCATTCTCCTGCAGTGCCTGCAGGACCTTACGTGCTGACCACTGCCTGATGGCCCTGTGGTCAAAGGTGTTGACCTGAAAGAACTTCTCTACGAAGGACAGGTATGGCGGCATCGACCAGCTGACAGGGGTGTTGCGTGGGAAAGGGGCCAGACCCATCCTTCGTAGCCAGGGCGACAGGTAGAACCTGGGCACGTAGTGGTACTTGGTGCCCACGTACCTGAGATCCACACACAACCTGATGCAGCCACACACGAAGCTGGCCATCAGGGTGAGGGTGACATTGGGGACGTTTTTTCTCCCGTTGTCCGGGGACTTGTGCATGGTGGTCCATCTGACCCACTCCATCTTGAGATTCCCAGACGAATCTGAAGATGGCTCGGGTGATTTCCGAGCTGAAGGAGCGGGGGACTGGCCACACCTGCGCCAAGTACAGCAGCCCTGAGAGCACCTCACACCTGATGACCAGGTTCTTGCCCGCTATCGATAGGGAGCGCCCTCCCCACAGCCCCAGTTTCTGTTTCATCTTGGCAGTCCGCTCCTGCCAGTTCCTGTTGCACGCCTCGGCCCCCCCGAACCAGATCCCCAACACCTCCAGGTGATCAGCCCTGAGGGGGAAAGGGACGCTGGATCGGTCGGGCCAGCAAGGCTTCGCTCTTCGTGCGGTTGACCCTGGCCCCCGACGCCTGCTCGAACTGTTCACAGATGCTGATCAGCCTGCGAACTGACCTCAGATCGGAGCAGAAGACGGTGACGTCGTCCATGTACAGGGAGGTTTTGACGTGTCCCTCCACTGCCTGGCAGCGTCACCCCTCTAATGCCCCCATCCCTCCTGATGGCTTCGGCAAAGGGTTCTATGCAGCACACGAACAAGACAGGGGAGAGAGGGCAGCCCTGCCTGACTCCAGACCTGATGGGGAAGCTGTCTGTTTCCCACCCGTTGACCTGGACTGTGCTACAGATGTCCGTGTAGAGCAGTTTGATCCAGTTCCGGATTCCCTCCCCAAATTCCGTTTTGGAGAGTACATCCGCCATGTACGTGTGCGATATCCTGTCGAAGGCTTTCTCCTGGTCCAAGCTGACCAGGCAGGCGTCCACCCCCCTGTCCTGCACGGAGGCGATGGTGTCCCTCAGCAGCGCGAGGCTGTCTGAGATCTTCCTGCCCGGTACAGCACAGGTTTGGTCCGGGTGGATCACCCGCTCTAGTGCAGACTTGACCCTGTTGGCGATAATCTTGGACAGGATCGTGTAGTCTACATTCAGGAGAGAGATGGGCCTCCAATTTCTAATGTCTTCCCTCTCCCCCTTCTGCTTGTAGATGAGGGTGAAGGTGCCCTTCCTCATGGATTCGGACATGCTGTCCGCCAGGAGCGTAGCATTGTACACTTCCAGCAGGTCGGGGCCCATCCGGTTCCACAGAGCCGGATACAACCCGACCGGTAAGCCGTCGCTTCCGGGAGTCCTACCCGACTCAAAGGAGCCAGTCGGCTCGTCCAGGGTCAGTGGCTGCTCCAGACTCTCCCGCTTGCCGTCGTCTAAGACCTACGTGATAGACGACAGGAAGTTGCGGGAGGCTGTGGAGTCTGCGGCCTTTTCTCCGTACAAGCTGGCATAGAAGGACCTGCAGATCCTCAGTATGTCTGTCTGCGAGGACGCGACTGAGCCGTCCTCCTCCTTAAGGTTGTGGATCACAGAGATCCCCCTGTGCACCTTTTGGGAGAAGAATCGTGAGCACGTCTCGTCCTGCTCCACGGTTTGGACCCTCGATCGGAAGATGATCTTGGGGGACTCGGCGGCAAAGTGCTGGGCCTGCCGGCCTCTCACCTCCCGCAGTTCCTCCCTGACATCCACCCCCCTCGACTGCAGAAGGAGGAGTTGCTGCAACTCTCTCTGGAGTTTACAGAGTTCCCTCTGCCCCTGCCTTGCTCTCTGGATGCCCTTGCGTATGAAGAACCTCTTGATGTTCTCCTTGGTGGCTTCCACCAGTGAACCGGGGAATCAAAGAAGGTTTTCAAGGTTCTCCAACCTGTGTAATCCTTCTCTAGTTCCTCGATGTTCTCTGCGGTCAGCAGCTTAATGTTCAGCTTCCACATCCCCGTACCTGCCTTCCGGTCCTCCCGCAGGTGACAGGTGGCTCGCAGGAGGCAGTGGTCAGAAAAGAACACCGGCGTGATGTCGGTGGTTCTGACCGTGAGGGGCTCTGACAGGAAGAGGAAGTCGATCCGGGAGCGGGCTGAGCTGTCCGGTCGTGTCCAGGTGGCTTGTGGGGGTCCCAACAAGGTTGACCACAAGGACCACCTGTGGTGATCTTTACCGTATCCATCAGGAGTCCGGAGGTACTGTCCAGCCTGCCGTCGGCGCCGCCGGATCGTCCAGCCGCATCAATGGTGCAGTTGAAGTCTCCGGGCAGAACGCCCGGCCGGGCCGTCACCAGCAGCGGTGGGAGCCGCTCGCTCCGCACGGGGGAGGCGGACACGGTGATCAGCCGGAGCGGAGTGCCCCGGTATTTGAAGTCTGCTACCAGGAGGCGCCCCGCAACCACCTCTTTGACTTGGGTGATTGAGGAGTTGCCTCCCCGTAGCAGAATCCCCTGGCCGGAAGCGCGACAGTCGTTGCCCCCCGACCACACCGACAAACCCCGGGTCCACCAACGCGACCACCTCCGGTAGTTGCCGAGGTGTGGCAGTCCGCACTCCTGGAGGAAGGTCACGTCGGCCTTGACCGAGTCCAAGTACTGGAGCGTGCTGACGCATCGCCCGGTACTCTTCAGACTGCGCACATTGACAGATGCCAGTGAAACGTCCGCCATTTAAAGTTCTTTATTTCAGAAGCACACTGTCCTTACCTTCGCAGTCCTGAGCCTTCATGCCCACGGCCTCTGCGAAGTCCTTCACCTTCTGTGGGCTCAGGAACTGCAGGTTATTCTCCCCTGGGTGTGGCAGTTCCTGTTCTGTGCCTGGGGGCTGGTGTCTCCCAGGCCTGCTGCCCTTCAGGCTGCGAGGCGCCAGACGTGGCTCCGCTCCCGGGTTCCCGGAGCTGGGGGTCCCTGGTGGTCTCCGCCTCCTGTGCTTGCGCTTGGGTGGGGGGGCAGCAGACTTTCCCCACTCTCTCTCCTCCTCTCCACTGCTTTTGTCCGCTGCTTCCTCTGCGCTGCTGGCCTCCCCCAACTCCTTCCTCCTCCGAAGTGGACAGGTTGCTGGAGGCTGTGTGGCCTCTTGTCTGTTCCTCTCACGATGGAATCCCCTACAACTGCATTTCTCCTTGCTCTCTTGATCACGGAACTGGGCAGGGTGTCAGAGTCCCGTTCGTTGTGGTCTTCCTCTGTCTGGTCAACTTCCCCAACAGCATCTAAAACTATATATCGATTCCTGACAGGGACTGTCACAGAGGTGCTGTCCACTATTTCTCTATAGGTACTATCGATCACCTCCTCATTTTCTCTAATTAGCTGAAGGTAATCAAGTTGCAGCTACAGATCTCGAACACTGTCCTTAAGGAGCCTCACCTCAATGCACCTAGTGCAGATGTAGTCCTTGGGGAGGCTGGGAGTCTCCCAGGGTCTCCACATCTGGCACACCAAGCATAACACTAATCCTAGATGCAAACCTCTCATGCTACTGTTACTACTAAATAAATAAACCTGTAACCTACCCCTTTACTATAAGACTCAACTGTCGCAGGAAGCCTCTTCCCATTTCCACCTAAGTCCATTGAGCCAAAGCCCTATCACTCTGCACCCTCTCACTCCGCTGCCCGCTGGATATGGTGGTGTTCTTTTTAAACCTTACGCACTCTGAGGTCACGTGCCCTTGCAGTTGTGCCTCCTTTAACCCAGGTAGTTAAAAAAATTCTGAATTTTCTCCCGAAAAATGACGACTTACTCCGCTCAACGAGTCTGTCCATCAGAGAAAGCAGGATCTCCCAGTGGCCACACATTTTAATTCCACGTCCCATTCCCATTCTGATATGTCTATCCATGGCCTCCTCTACTGTCACGATGAAGCCACACTCAGGTTGGAGGAACAACACCTTATATACCGGCTGGGTTGCCTCCAACCTGATGGAATGAACATTGACTTCTCTAACGTCCGTTAATGCCCCTTCTCCCCTTCTTACCCCATCCCTGACACATTTAGTTTTTTTTCTCTCTGCCCATCACTCTGCCTGTTCTCCATCTCCCTCTGGTGCTCCACTCCCCCTTTCTTTCTCCCTAGGCCTCCCGTCCCATGATCCTTTCCCTTCTCCAGCTCTGTTTCACTTTTGCCAATCACCTTTCCAGCTCTCAGCTTCATCCCACCCCCTCCGGTCTTCTCCTATAATTTTGCATTTCCCCCTCCCCCTCCTACTTTCAAATCTATTACTATCTTTCTTTTCAGTTAGTCCTGACAAAGGGTCTCGGCCCAAAACGTCGACAGTGCTTCTTCTTATAGATGCTGCCTGGCCTGCTGTGCTCCACCAGCATTTTGTGTGTGTTGCTTGAATTTCCAGCATCTGCAGATTTCTTTGTGTTTGACTTACTCCACTGCCTGCTTGCTGTGAATAAAAAAAAAGATTCCTGGAATCATTCTCGTGAATCTTCTCTGAACCCGCTCCAATGTCGGTATATCATTTCTAAAATAAAGACCCCAAAACTGCACACAATACTCCAAGTGTGGTCTTACGAGTGTTTTATTCTTAGATGCTTAGAGATAGGATCTTTGGACATTTAGAGAATCGTGGTCTGATCAGGGACAGTCAGCACGGCTTTGTGAAGGGCAGATCGTGCCTAACAAGCTTGATAGAGTTCTTTGAGGAGGTGACCAGGCATATAGATGAGGGTAGTGCAGTGGATGTGATCTACGTGGATTTTAGTAAGGCATTTGACAAGGTTCCACACAGTAGGCTTATTCAGAAAGTCAGAAGGCATGGGATCCAGGGAAGTTTGGCCAGGTGGATTCAGAATTGGCTTGCCTGCAGAAGGCAGAGGGTTGTGGTGGAGAGAGTACATTCAGATTGGAGGGTTGTGACTACTGGTGTTCTACAAGGATCTGTTCTGGGACCTCTACTTTTTGTGAATTTTATTAACAACCTGGATGTGGAGGTAGAAGGGTGGGTTGGCAAGTTTGCAGATGACACAAAGGTTGGTGGTATTGTAGATAGTGTAGAGGATTGTCAAAGATTGCAGAGAGACATTGATAGGATGCAGAAGTGGGCTGAGAAGTGGCAGATGGAGTTTAACCCGGAGAAGTGTGAGGTGGTGCACTTTGGAAGGACAAACTCCAAGGCAGAGTACAAAGTAATTGGCAGGATACTTGGTAGTGTGGAGGAGCAGAAGGATCTGGGGAGTACATGCCCACAGATCCCTGAAAGTTGCCTCACAGGTAGATAGGGTAGTTAAGAAAGCTTATGGGGTGTTAGCTTTCATAAGTCGAGGGATAGAGTTTAAGAGGCGCGATGTAATGATGTGGCTCGATAAAGCTCCAGTTAGGCCACACTTGGAATACTGTGTCCAGTTCTGGTCATCTCACTATGGGAAGGATGTGGAAGCATTGGAAAGGGTACAGAGGAGGTTTACCAGGATGCTGCCTGGTTTAGAGAGTATGGAATATGATCAGAGATTAAGGGAGCTAGGGCTTTACTCTTTGGAGAGAAGGAGGATGAGAGGAGACATGATAGAGGTGTACAAGATATTAAGAGGAATAGACAGAGTGGACAGCCAGCATCTCTTCCCCAGGGCACCACTGCTCAGTACAATAGGACATGGCTTTAAGGTAAGGGGAGGGAAGTTTTTCACTCAGAGAGTGGTTGGTGCGTGGAATGCACTGCCTGAGTCAGTGGTGGAGGCAGATGCACTAGTGAAGTTTAAGAGACTACTGGACAGGTATATGGAGGAATTTAAGGTGGGGGGTTATATGGGAGGCAGGGTTTGAGGGTCGGCACACCATTGTGGGCTGAAGGGCCTGTAATGTACTGTACTATTCTATGTCCTATATTCTATATAGAATCTAAACATCACATCCCTGCTCTTATATTCTATACCTCTACAAATGAATTACAACATTCTTCACAACCGACTTAACCCGGAGGTTAAACTGTAGGGTATCTTGCACAATGACTCCCAAGTCCCTGTGCATCTTTGCATTTTGAATTCTCTCCCCATCTAAGTAATAGTCTGCCCATTTATTTCTTCCACCAAAGTGCATGACCATACACTTTCCAACATTGTATTTGTTTTGCCACTTCTTTCCCCATTCCCCTAAACTATCTACGTCACTCTGCAGACGCTCTGTTTCTTCAACATTACCCGCTCCTCCACCTATCTTTGTATCATCAGCAAATTTAGCCACAAATCCAATAATACTGCAGTCAAAATCATTGACATACATCACAAAAAGCAGCAGTCCCAACACCGACCCCTGTGGAGCTCCACTGGGAACTGGCAGCCAGCCAGAATAAGGCCCCTTTGTTCCCACTCTCTGCTTTCTAGCGACCAGCGAATGCTCCACCCATGCTAGTAATTTCCCTGTAATTCCATGGGCTAAGCAGCCTCATGTGCGGCATCTTGTCAAAGGACTTCCGAAAATCCAAGTACACCACATCCACTGCATCTCCTTTCTACCCTGCTTGTAATTTTCTCCAGGAATTGCAGTAGGTTAGTCAGGCAGGATTTTCCTTTCAGGAAAATTTTCCTTTGGCCTTTCTTGTCATGTGCTTCCAGGTATTCCGTAATCTCATCCATAACAATCGATTCCAACAACTTCCCAACCACTGATGTCACCTACAGTTTCATTTCTTTTTCCTTTTTCCTTTTCTTTTATACTCCCCCAACCAACACATACTCCACTCTCCCCTCCTACCCCTCCTCACAGCTCCCCACCCTGCTCTCATCACTACACCCCTCCCACACCCGAAACCACCACAGTGGGCTTCACAGCTGAACAGGTGAGAAGACAGCTGAAACGTCTCCACCCAAGCAAGGCTGCAGGCCCGGATGGTGTCAGCCCCAGAGTGCTAAAAGCCTGTGCCCCCCAGCTATGTGGGGTACTTCACCATGTCTTCAACCCGAGCTTGAATCTCCAGAGGGTTCCTGTGCTGTGGAAGACGTCCTGCCTCGTTCCTGTACTGAAGACGCCGCACCCCAGTGGCTCCAATGACTACAGACCAGTGGCATTGACCTCTCACATCATGAAGACCCTGGAGAGACTTCTTCTAGAGCAGCTCCGGCCTATGGTTAGGCCACACTTAGACCCCCTCCAGTTCGCCTATCAGCTCCAACTAGGAGTTGAGGATACCATCTTCTACCTGCTGAACCATGTCTATGCCCACCTGGACAAGCCAGCGGGCACTGTGAGGGTCATGTTTTTTGACTTCTCCAGTGCGTTCAACACCATCCGCCCTGCTCTGCTGAGTGAGAAGCTGACAGTGATGCAGGTGGATGCTTCCCTGGTGTCATGGATTATTGACTACCTGACTGGCAGACCACAGTACTTGCGCTTGCAACACCATGTGTCAGACAGAGTGGTCAGCAGCACTGGGGCTCCACAGGGGACTGTCCTGTCTCCCTTTCTTTTCACCATCTACACCTCGGACTTCAACTACAACACAGAATCTTGCCATCTTCAGAAGTTTTCTGATGACTCTGCCATAGTTGGATGCATCAGCAAGGGAGATGAGGCTGAGTACAGGGCTACGGTGGGAAACTTTATCACATGGTGCGAGCAGAATCATCTGCAGCTTAATGTGAAAAAGTCTAAGGAGCTGGTGGTGGACCTGAGGAGGGCTAAGGCACCGGTGACCCCTGTTTCCATCCAAGGGGTCAGTGTGGACATGGTGGAGGATTACAAATACCTGGGGATATGAATGGACAATAAACTGGACTAGTCAAAGAACACTGAGGCTGTCTACAAGAAGGGTCAGAGCCATCTCTATTTCCTAAGGAGACTGAGGTCCTTTAACATCTGCTGGACGATGCTGAGGATGTTCTACGAGGCTGTGGTGGCCAGTGCTATCATGTTTGATGTTGTGTGCTGGGGCAGCAGGCTGAGGGTAGCAGACACCAACAAAATCAACAAACTCATTAGTAAGGCCAGTGATGTTGTGGGGGTGGAACTGGACTCTCTGCCGGTGGTGTCTGAAAAGAGGATGCTGTCCAAGTTGCCTGCCGTCTTGGACAATGACTCCTATCTACTCCATAATGTACTGGTTAGACACAGGAGTACATTCAGCCAGAGACTAATTCCGCCGAGATGTAACACTGAGTGTCACAGGAAGTCATTCCTGCCTGTGGCCATCAAACTTTACAACTCCTCCCTCGGAGTGTCAGACACCCTGAGCCAATAGGCTGGTCCTGGACTTATTTCCACTTGGCACGATTAACTTATTATTATTTAATTATTTATGGGTTTATATTGCTATATTTCTACACTATTCTTGGTTGGTGCAGCTGTAACGAAACCCAATTTCCCTCCGGATCAATAAAGTATGTCTATCTGTCTGTATGCTGCCTCCCACACTCCTTAAATAGCAGAGTAACATTTGCAATTTTCCAGTCATCCAGTACAATGCCAGAATCTATTGATTCCTGAAAGATCATCATTAATGCCTCCGCAATCTCTCCAGCTACTTCCTTCAGATCCCAAGGGGTGCAATCTATCAGCTCCAGGAGATTTATCCACCCTCAGACCATTAAGCTTCCTGAGCACCTTCGCAGTCGTAATTTTCACTGCACAAACTTCACTTCCCTGACACTCTTGAATGTCCGGTATACTGCAGACATCTTCCACTGTGAAGAGTGATGCAAAATAAGCATTCAGTTCCTCTGACATCTCTGCATCTCTCATTCCAATATCTCCTGCATCATTTTGTGTTGGTCCGATATCTACCATCAACTCTCTTTTACCTTTTATATACTTAAAAAAGCTTTTAGTATCTTCTTTGATATTAGTCATCAGCTTCCTCTCATAATTAATCATAAAAAGATTTAACACTGAGCATCATCGGAAGTCATTCCTACCTGTGGCCATCAAACTTTACAACTCCTCCCTCGGAGTGTCAAACACCCTGAGCCAATAGGCTGGTCCTGGACTTAGTTTTCCAATTGGCATGATTAACTTATTATTATTTAATTATTGATAGTTTCATATTGCTATATTTCTTCACTATTCTTGGTGGCGCAGCTGTAACGAACCCCAATTTCCCTCAGGATCAGTAAAGTATGTCTGTCTGTCTGTCTTCCTTCCTAATGACCTTAGTTTCTTTCTGCAAGTTTTTAAAAGCTCCCCAATCCTCTATCTTCCCACTAGCTCTGGCTTCCTTGTGTGCCCTCTCTTTTGCTTTTACTTTGGCTCTGACTTCACTTGTCAGCCACGTAGTGTCCTTCTTCCCTTTGAAAATTTCTTATTATTTGAATATATCTGTCTTGCATTTTTCTGATTTTTTGCAGAAACTCCAGCCATTGCTGCTCTGCTGTCCTTCCTGCTAGCGTCCCTTTGCAGTCATCCTTGGCCATTTCCCCTCTCGTGCCATTGTAATATCCTTTATTCCACTGAAATACCAACACATTGGAATTTAGTTTCTTCTCAAATTTCACAGTGAATTGGATAATATTGTGATCACTGTTCCCTAAGTGTTCCTTACCCTTAAGCTCTCTTATCATCTCCGGATCATTGCACAACACCCAACCTAGCACAGCCAATCCCCTAGTGGGCTCAACAACAAGCTGCTCTAAAAAGTCAATCCTCAGACATTCTACAAATTCTCTCTCTTGAGGTCCAGTACTGGCCTGGTTTTCCCAATCCACCTTCATGTTAAAATCCCCAATGATTATCATGACATTGCCCTTCTGACATACCTTTTCTATCTCCGGTTGTAATTTGTAATCCACATCCAGGCTGCTGTTCAGAGGCCTGTATACAACTGCCACTAGGGTCCTTTTACTCTTGTCATTTCTTTACTCAACCCATAGAGACTCTGCACCTTCTGATCCTATGTCATCTCTTTCCAATGATTTAATATTATTTCTTATACACGGAGCCACACCACCCCCTCTGTCTACTAACCTATCTTTCCGATACACCATTTACCCTTAGATGTTCAGCTCCCAATGGCAACCATCCTTTAGCCAAGTTTCAGAGATGGCCACAACGTCATATTTGCCAATCTGTAGCTGAATTTCAAGATCATCCATTTTATTCCTTTTTCTGCATGTATTTAAATACAACACTTTCAGTCCAGTATTTGTTGCTTTCTGTTTTAACTGCATCATGCCTCTATTGCCCTGTAACTCGTGCCACTGGCTGTGACTAAGCCTCATCTCCTACCTGTTCTTTCTATAATCTCTGTTGCACGCTATCTTTGATTAATTTCTGTTTTCTCCCTCCTCAGCCTTATCAGACCAGTTCCCTTCCCCCTCCCAAATTAGCTTAAACCCTCCCTAAGATTTGCCCGTTAGGAAATTGGACCCCTTTGGGTTCAGGTGTAACATGTCCTTTTTGTACTGGTCTTACCTCCCCCAGAAGAAGCCCCAATGATCCAGGAACCTGAAGCCCTGCCCCTACACCAGTCTCTCATCCACACATTAATAGGTCTGATCATGCACTCACTAGCAAGTGGCACAGGCAACAGACCTGAGATTACTATCCTAGAGGACATGCTTTTCAGCTTCCTACCTTACTTCCCGAATCCTCTCTTCAGGACCTCCTCCCTTTTTCTACCTATGTCATTGGTAACAACATGTACCAAGACTTCTGGCCATTCCCCCTCTCCCATCAGAATACTTTGCACCCGATCCGAGACATCCCGTACCCTGGCACCTGGGAGGCAACGCAACATGTGGGTATCTCTGTCAGGCTGACAGAACCTTCTGTCTGTTCCCCTCACTATGGAGTCCCGTAGGAATACCGTATTCCTCATCTTCCTCTTTCCCTTCTCGTTCCAGTGCCTCGTTCGGTCCATCCGTCACTCAGCCTCACTCACATGATCATTGGGGACACGTGTTACCTGAACAAGGATTGAATGAGACACTTAGGTGGGGAGGAGAGGCCAATGCAGGGTCACAGGAAGCTACCACGTAGTGAACAGGGTGCAGCAAATGGAGCAGTGGGCAAGTGTTGGAGGCATGAGGTCTGAGAAAGGGTGCAAACAGGGTGAGGTGCAGGGGAAATCCTGGAGGAGAGGATGAGATTGATTTTTATTTTATTTATTTATTAATGTGGAATAGGCCCTTCTGGCTCATCACTCCTCACTGCTCAGCTATCCCCAGTCGAATCAGGGAACAATTTACAGTGACCTACCAACTTGCCAACTAGTATGTCTTTGGATTGTGGGAGGAATCCTGAGGTCTTATCAGGGAGAGGGCAGGAGATTGAAGGGAAATGGATCAGTCGTGATGAAACCCCGAAGCAGACTCAATGGGCCGAATGGCCTAATTCTGCTCCTATATCTTTATGGTCTTGTGGTCACTCAGAGGAAACCGACGCAGTCGTAGGGAGAACCTACAAACTTGTTACAGGCAGCAGCAGGAATTGAACCTGGGTCGCTGGTAGTGTAAAGTGTTGTGCTAGCCACTATGCTACCGTGCCACCCTGGACCAAGGGTGAGGGAGGATTAGGTGAGTCTGGGCATAAGTGAAGACAAGGCTTGGATAAAGATAAATGCCTGAGCTCGTGTGTTGTGTGTGTAGCACAATACAGGCTGTTCAGCCCACAAGGTTGTGCCGAACATGTCCCTTAGAAATGCCTCTATTGCCCTGTAACTCGTGCCACTGGCTGTGACTTAGCCTCATCTCCCGTCTATTCTTACTATATATCTGTGGCATGCTATCTTTGATTAATTTCTGTTTTCTCCCTCCTCAGCCCTATCACTCCAGTTCCCTTCCCCCTCCCAAATTAGTTTAAACCCTCTCTAAGAGCTTTTTAAAATTTGCCCACTAGGATTTTGGACCCCTTTGGGTTCAGGTGTAACATGTCCTTTTCGTATAGGTCATACCTCCCCCAGAAGAAGCCCCAATGATCCAGGATTCTGAAGCCCTGCCCCCTACACCAGTCTCTCAGCCACACATTAATATGCCTGATCATGCACTCACTAGCACGTGGCACAGGCAGCAGACCTGAGATTACTATCCCAGAGGACCTGCTTTTCAGCTTCCTACCTTACTCACTGAATTCACTCTTCAGGACCTCCTCCCTTTTTCTACCTATGACATTGGTAACAACGTGTACCAAGACTTCTGGCCATTCCCCCTCTCCCTTCAGAATACTCTGCACCCGATCCGAGACATCCCGTACCCTGGCACCTGGGAGGCAACACAACATGTGGGTATCTCTGTCAGGCTGACAGAACCTCCTGTCTGTTCCGCTCACTAACATTAGAAACTACTAGGATTACCCAAAGCCCTCTATTTTCCTAAGCTCCATGTACCTATCCAAAAGTCTCTTAGACGACCCTATCGTATCTGCCTCCAACACCGCTACCCGCAGCCCATTCTACACACTCACCACTCTCACCGTAAAAAAACTTACCCCTGACATCTCCTCTGTACCAACTCCCCAGCACCTTAAACCTGTGTCCTCTTGTGGCAGAATGACTGAGACGTCTCGGCTTTCCAGGTAAATGCAGATTCAGCACTGGTCCGTTTTCCATAATTATTTTTAAACTGTTTGAAAGATGCTCACTGGGGTAAAGTACTTCCCCACTGACATGTTAACCCTTTCCCAGACACACTTACTGTGAGGTGTCAAGTGTACTCCAGTCAAGCTATCTACATATATCTTGTCAAAACAATCAGAAACACATTTTACAAATTATGCCCTGTCAAATCCCTCAGCACGATGACTATCCCAGTCAATATTAAGGATGTTAAAATTGCCTCTTATTGCAATTTTAATATTTCAATAAGTATTTAATATTCCCATTCCAACAGGGATGTGAACCAGGATGAAGGAGTTGAGGATGAGCCAGCAGGTTTACAAGTGGATGATGGGTGTAACATTAGTGTAAGGAAGGACAAGCGAATGATTGGGTACAAATGCAGACAGAGCAAAGAGTTAAATTGTACCACAGAGGCAAAATTCAAAAGGGCAAAGAAAGCAGGATGGATGGTGGGGTATTAAAATGCACGTGGCACTCGGAATATGGTGGACAATCTCGTGGCGCAACTAGAGATTGTTCGGTATGACATTGTGGGCATCACTGAGCCCTGCTGTGGCTGAAAGAAGGCCATACTTGGGAGCTTAACACCAAAGCATATACTTTGTATGGAAAGGACAGGCTGGAAGTCAGAGGCAGTGGTGAGGCTCTGTTGGTAAGAGATGGAATTATATCTTCAGAAAGAGGTGACAAAGGGTTAGAGAATGTTGAATCTTTGTGGGTGGTGTGAAGAAACTAAAAGAGTGAAAAAAAAACATTGCGTGAATTGTATATAGGCCTCCAAGATGTAGGGTTAAGATTGCAGAGAGAACTGGAAAAGGAATGCAATAAGGGAAATTGTAATTACCAATTGTAATGGGGGATTTCAATATGCCAGGAGATTGGGATAATTAAGATGTTGACTGATCTCTATAGAGGGAGTTTGTTGAATGCCTACGAGATGGCTTTTTAGAGCAGCTTGTGCTTGAACCTATTTGGGAAAAGGCTATCTTAGATCAGGTGATGTGTAATAACCCAGGACTTATTAGGGAGCGTAACCTCAAGGAACCCTCAGGAGCCAATGATCACAATATGACTGAATTCATACTGCATTTTGGGAAGGAGAACCACAACTCACATGTATCACCATAGAGGAATAGAGGGAATGACAGAGGCATCAGAGAGGAGCTTACCCAAGTGGATTGATACTGTTGGGGATGATAGTAGAGCAGAGATAGCTGAAGTTTCTGGGAATAGTTCACAGGGCGCAGAATTGAATCTTTTAAAATTCAACAAGAAGCAACTAAATAAGCCATGAGAAGGGAAAAGATGAAATATGAGGTTAGACAAGCCAATAGCATAAAGCAGGGTACCAAAGGTTTTGTCAGTTATAGAAAGAGTAAAAGGGAGGTTAGAATTGATATTAGACCACTGGAAAATGATGCTGATGAGGTACTAATGGGGGACAAAGAAATGACAGATGAACTGATGAACTTTAAATCGATCTTCGACACTAGCAGGGTGCCAGAGCTCTGTGAGTGACAGGGAGCCGAAATGACTGTCATTGCTATACAATGGAGAAAGTGCAAGGCAAACTCAAAGCTCTTAATGTGGAGAAGTTACCTGGGCCAGATGGACGGCATTCCAGAGTCTCATGTCTGTTTGCTGAAGATATAATTGTCATGATCTTTCATTTCATGATCATTTGCCTCTGGCATGGTCCTGGAAGACTGGAAGACTGCAAATGTCTCTCCACTCTTTAAGAAGGGAGGAAGGCAAAATAAAGGTAATTATAGACCAGTTAACCAAACCTCAGTGGTTGGGAAAGTGCTGGAGACTGTTATGAAGGATGAGGTTTTGTGTGGTTGAGGATGCATGGAGGTGGGGTGAGAGAGGAGGGGGAGTGAGTGGTCTGTGCGAGGAATGCCGGAGGAGGAAGCAGGATGTGGGGTTGTAGGAGAGAGGGTCTAAGCGAGGCTGCATGGTAATTGAGGTGTAGGGAAGAGTCTGAAGGAGGATCAAGTTCCAGAAAGTTAGAGGCAAGTTGGGAAATGTCAGGAGGAGGCAGTGGGTAATGTTTCTGTCCCTCAGCCTAGCTGTGTGTGTCTGTGTGAGTGTGGTGTGGTGAGCAGCCAGTGTTTAGAGTGGCTTTGGCTCATCCGGCTGGGGTGAGCTTAAGTATTTGGTAGGGTTCTGTCCTGGGAGATTGAGGAGGTGATAGGAGGTACAGCGAGGTAGTCAGCCCTGCAAGAGCAGAGAGGGGAAGAGGACTGCAGTATTGAGGGGGGATTCCATTGTTAGAGGAACAGTGATGAGATACTGTGCGTGCGATAGAGACACCCAAGTGTTATATTGCTTCCCAAGTGATAGGATCAGGTATGTCTCAGATCAGGTCCATGGCATTCTCAAGGCTGAGGGTGAGCTGTCAGAAGTCCAAGTAAATATTGGTAACAATGAGAGGGGTAGGTAAGCTGAGGAGGTCCTCAAGAGAGATTTTAGGGAGATAGGTAGAAAGCTGAAAACAGGCCCTCCAGGATTGTGATTTCTGGATTGCTGCCTGTTCCACGTGCCAGTGGGGGTAAGAATAAGATGATGTGTCAGGCAGGTAATCTAATTTGGTAGATGAATGATAGAGCTGAGGATGAGGTTGCTAATTTACAAACAGAGGTTATCTGTAGTGAGACTTCTAGCAAGAAGTGGCAGATGATAGGGCAAAATTGTTGTCAACAGGAACAGTTGCAATGTGAAAGGCAGGTAAAGTCAAAAAGAGTGAACACAGTACAGGAGATGTTATATTTGAGTGTGCAGTATATGGAACAAGGCAGATGAATGTGTAGCCCAGTTATAGATCGGCATGTATGATATTTGTAGGCATCACTGAATCCTGGCTGAAAGAAGATTATAGCTGGGAGCTCAATGTCCAAGGATGCACATTGTATCAAAAGGACAGGCAGGAAGGCAGAGGGGGTGGCATTGCACTTTGGTCAAAAAATGAAATCAAATCAATAGAAAGAAGTGCTATATGGTCAGAAGGTATTGAATTATTCTAGATAGAGCAAAGGAACTGCAAGGGTAAAAAGACCCTGATGGGAGTTCTAGAGCCAAAGAAAGTATTCAACCCTCCACCCAAAAGTTTCCATGTTTTACTGTTTTTCAACATTGAATCACAATAGATTTAGCTTGGCTTTGACATTGATTGACTGAAAAAAGACTATTTTGTGTCAAAGTGAAAACAGATCTCCACAGAGTGATCTAATTAATTACAAATATTAAACACAAAATAATTGATTGCATAATTATTCACCCCCCCCCCCTTCAAGTCAGTATTTAGTAGATGCCCCTTTGGGAGCAATTACAGCTTTGAGTCTACATGGACAGGTCTCTATCAACTTTGCACATCTGGAAACTGCAATTTTTCCCCATTCTTCTTTACAAGACTGCTTAATCTCTGTCGGATTACACAGGAATCATGAGTGAACAGCCCTTTTCACATTGAGCCATAGCTTTTCAATTGGATTGAGGTCTGGGCTCTGACTTGGCCACTCTAGGACATTAACATTCTTGTTTTAAAGCCATTCCTGTGTAGGTTTGTCTTTGTGCTTGGGTCATTGCTTGCTGGCAAGCAAATCTTCTCCCAAGTTGCAGTTCTCTTGCAGACTGCATCAGGTTTTCCACCAATATTTCTCTGTATTCTGCTGCATTCATTTTACCCTCTAACTCCATAAGTCTTCCAGGGCCTGCTGCAGTGAAGCATCCCAACAGCATGATGCAGCCATCATGATGTTTCTTGGCGGGGATGGTATGTTTCTGATGACCTGTGGTATTTGGCTTATGCCAAACAGCAAATAGTCTGACAAATTTTGGTTTCATCAAACCACAGAAACTTCTTCCAGCTGACTTCAGAGTCTCCCACATGCCGTCTGGCAAACTCTACCCAAGATTTCATGTGAATATTTGTCAACAGTGGCTTTCCCTTTGCCACTGTCCCATAAAGCTGCGACATGTGGAGAGCCTATGAAGCAGGTGTATACACCGTTTCTCCCATCTCAGCCACTGAAGCTTGTAACTCCTCCAGAGTCGTCATCAGTCTCTTGGCGGCTTCTCTCACTAGACCCCTTCTACACACTCACTCAGTTCTTGAGGACTGCCTGGTCTTGGCAGATTTACAGCTGTGTCATATTCTTTCCACTTCTTAATGATTGACTTAACTGTGCTCCAAATGATATTCAGTAACTTGGACATTTTCTTGGATCCATCTCCTGACTTGTTTTTTCAATAATCTTTTCCTGGTGTTGCTTAGAGTGTCCTTTTCTCTTCATGATGTAGTTTTTGTTAGGACACTGAACTACCAGAGTTAGTCCTTCCAGATACAGGTGTATTTTTACAACAATCAATTGAACCACCTTGACTGCACACAGGTGACCTCCATTTAACCAATATTGTGACTTCCAAGATAAATTGGCTGCACCAGTGATGATTTTGTCTGTCATATTAAAGGGAGTGAATACTTATGCAATCAATTACTTTGTGTTTTATATTTGTAAATAATTTAGTTCACTTTGGAGAGGGTTGTTTTCATTCTGACATGACAGTCTTTTTCTGTTGATCAATGTAAAAAGAGCCACTGTGATTGAATGATGTAAAACAATAAAACATGAAATCCCAAAAGGCTGGTCAATACTTTGTATAGGCACTATATATACAGACCCCCAAAGAGTACTTAGAATGTGGTCTACAATTTATGATGGGAAATAGAAAATGTATGCCAAAAGAACAATGTTACAATGGTCATGGTGGATTTCAATATGCAGGTAGATTGGGATTGGTGCTGATAACAAGAGGGGCAATATCTATAATGCCCATGAATGTTTTTTAGAGTAACGCATGGTTGAGCCCACTAGGGGATCATTTATTCCGGATTGGGTGCTGTGCAATCAACAGGAATTGATTAGAGCGTTTAAGGTAAAGGAACCCTTAGGAGTAAGTGATCACAATATGATTCAATTCGGACTGAAATTACAGAAGCGGAAGATGAAGTTAAATGCATTAGTATTACAGTGGAGTAAAGGGAATAACAAAGGTATGAGAGATGAGTTGGCCAAAATTGATTGGAAAAGAACACTGGCAGGGATGATGTCAGAGCAGCAATGGTTGCAATTTCTGGAAGCAATTTGGAATGCACAGGATATATACGTCCCAAAGAGGAAGAAGTATTCTAAAGACAATATACCACAACCGTTGTGAACAAGAGATGTCAAAGCCGACATCAAAGCCAAAGAGAGGGCATATAGGAGTCCAAAGATTAATGGGAAGTTAGAGGATCAGGAAGCTTTTAAAAACCAACAGAAAACAACTAGAAAGACATTAAGAAGGAAAAGGTGGAACACAAAAGAAAGCGGGACAATAATATTAAAGAGGATACCAAAAGTTTGTTCAGATACATAAAGTGTAAAAGTGTAATCGGCTGGAAGCCGATGCTGGACAGGTAGGAATGGGGCACAAGGAAAAGGCCGATGAACTGAATAAGTATTTTTGCATCAGTCTTCACAGTGGAAGACACAGCCTGTACGCTTGAAGTTCAAGAGTGTCAGGGGGCAGAAGTTTGTGAAGTTGCCATTACTAGTGAGAATGTTCCTGGGGAAACTGAAAGGTTAGAAGGTAGATAAGTCACCTGCACCAGATGGTGTAAACACCATGGTTCTGAAAGAGGTGGCTGAAGAGTTTGCGGAGATATTTGTAATGATCCTTCAGAATCACTGGAATCTGGAATGCTTTCAAAACAATGGAAAATTGCAAATGTCAGTTCACTCTTCAAGAAGGGGGAGAGGCGGAAGAAAGGCAATTATAGGCCAGTCAGTCTGACCTCAATGGTTGGGTAGATTGAATCAATTGTTCAGGATGTGGTTTCGGGGTACTTGGCATCACATGAGTTTCCTTAAAGGAAAGTCTTGCCTCACAAATCTGATGCAATTCTTTGAAGAAATAACAAGCAAGATATACAAAGGAGAATCTTTGGATATTGGGTATTTCTATTCTCAGAAGACCTTTTCCAAGTTTAGGCTGGACTATGAGTGGTCCACTCATCCTCCAGGTTCGAGGTAAGCTCAGGGCTAAAGACCCTGGCTAGTCCAAAAACAATTGTTACAGAAACAGTAATAAAAATCCTCCTATCATGGAGGACCTTCCTTGCTGCTCTCAACGCCAGTGGTGTAACGGACGGTGATAAAAACAAATTGAGAAGGTGACACACATGAGGCTGCTTCACATGGTCAGATCCCAGTGTATTACAGGAAAGATACTAGCGTGGGTAAAGCAGGGACTGACTGGCAGGAGGCAAAGAGCGGGAATAAAGGGAGCCTTTTCTGGTTGCCTGCCGATGACCAGTGATGTTCCTTAGTGACCTGTGTTGGAAGTGCTTCTTTTTACCTTAGGAACTTTGGTGTATTGTTGCAGTGCATCTTGTAGATAGTACACACTGCCTCAACTGTTGGTCAATGGTGGAGGGATTGGTTGCTTGTGGAAGGGGTCCCAATCAAGTGGTTGCCTTGTGCTGAATTGTGTCAAGCTTCTTGAGTGTTGATGGAACTGCACTCATCCAGGTGAGTGACGAGTATTCCATTACACTCCTAACCTGAGCCTTGTAGATGATGACAGATTCTGGGGAGTCAGGAGGCGAGTTACACGTCGCAGGATTCCTAGCCTTTGACGGTGTTTATATGACTGTGTGGAGAGAACTTTGCACTGTTTCTCCACCCTTGGACTGTGTCGAGAGAGCTTTCCTCTGTGTACCTAACCTGGGAATGTGTGGGGAGAGCTTTCCTCTGTGTACCTAACCTGGGAATGTGTCAGTAGATCTTTGCACTGTGTACCTACCTTGTGAGTGTTGATGGAGCAGTGCAGAGGGAGATGTTTTCTGTATCGCCTGTGCACTCAGATTGTGTGTAACCACTGACACCGCACATTGCTGCTTTCAAATGACAGAGTTTCCATGTTTGGAAATTATTCTGCCAACAGGGAGTGGCAGTAATTTGGGGAATTTGCCAAAACAAGTCAGTTTTAAATTTGGAACTGATATATTTCCACTCACCCGAGTTATGAAGGGTTCCAGAGGTGAATTTTAAGTCACCCATGATCCTGTTTGAATGATGGGATGTGGTAGAGGGGCTGATCCTCCTACAGTCTCTCCACCTCACCTGAATGTATCTGTGCAGTGCATCCTGAGATGGATTTGACTTTATCCTTTCCTTCCCAGTTGAAGCAAAGCGAAATGGAACCGCAGAAGTGGGAAGAGGCCATGAGGAACTTTCAGAAGATGATCTGACCTGTTGAGTGCAGCAGGGACCGTGCCGGGGATTTTAACTGCTCACCTGCGACTGCGTATGTCTGAAAGATGGTGAGGCAATTCTTCGCACTGGATCTGGCTTGAGCTTAAACTCAGCTCGGGTGTGGATGGGTTGGTGATGGGTTACATGAAGTGCCTGCTGTCTCCATCCCTTATGTTTAGTTCCAGTTGTGCACCGTTCCCCACCGTTCCCTGACCTTCGGGTGACAGATTTTGGTCCATTTCTCCTCAGTGGGATAGACTTCCTCTCACTCTTTCCCACTCCCCCTTGTTCCTGCTCTCCCTCTCATATTGGCATGTGTTCTATACCGCTAACCCTACCTCTGTATCCCTCTTCGCGTCTTTCTCTAACTCTTCATCCTCTTCTCTCCGCTTCTCTTTTCTTCCTTTAACCTTTCTCTATTTTTACTTCTCCATTGCTTTCCTGACTCCCTCTCTTTCCTCTCTTTCCGATTTCTCCCTTCAATCTTTTACCTTCGCTTTCTTGTTGTTTTACCTCAGTGCCTCTGTTTCTCTCTCCATCTCATTCATTTCCCCAAGTTCTTGTCTGTTTCCCCACCTTTTCCCTCCTTCTCCTATTTCTCTATTCCCTGTCTTCTTTCCTTCTCCTCGTTTACTGAGGCCATGCAGCCCTGCAGGCAGACCTGGAGTCCAGCTCCTAACCAGCCCACCACAAACTGTCGGCAAACTTGTGCCCTCCTGTTCTCCCTCTCACTCTCCCCTCGAGATGGTCTCCAGGTTTCATGTTTCTGGACTTCATCTGAATGATCTGCCATAGAGGTTTATTGTGGCAAATCAGTTAACCTATGCTCATTTGGAAGAAGAGGGAGAAGGGAAGCAACAAGCTTCAGTAGCTAATGGACGTGGGGAAGAGGGGGCTACCAGTGATTTCCATGTGAGGTGGGGGAGTAGGAACTGGTTAGCTGCCAGTTGCCGGGGGTTCCGGATCAAATCCCGGGTCTGGAGCTGTGATGCAGCGTCTCTACTTGCTGCGCCACGGAACCACGAGGCATCTTTCAGAGGGGGTGGGCTTGGATTTCAGCCCCACTCTGTCTCCCCCTTCAGTTTATCCAGATGATGGCTTGTTGCCCAATGCTGTGAACATCCCCCAGCCACAAGCCCCTGGGAGTTTGCAGAAAAACTTTGGCAGGTGCCTTCGCCTCGCACTGACAAGCCGGACTCCACTTCCAGTGCCAGTGTTCTCCCTGTCACCAAGTCCAGGTTGAGGGATCTGCACTGCTGGTGACCAATAGACCGATGTGAGCATTTGAAGAAAGAGAGTGGCCCTCATTTCTCACCCAGGTCTCTCACCCACTTGTTCTCACCTTTCTGTTAAGATCATTGCCCAAAAGCCCTCACTGTAACCTGGCTCCCTTTACACCTGTCTCAAGGTGGAGGCTGGGGGGTTGAAACGGATTTGCTTTCTGTAACAGTGCTGTGTCAACAAGGAAAACAACTGAATATTTATTGATGGAATCCCTCACATCGATCTGTCTTGGAGTCATTAACTGACTGTCCAGTATTGCAGTGAGTTACAGCCACATCAGTCTGGGACAATCTCCACGTTGTTCTGGTTGTATAGGATCTCAATTCAGTTATTCCCATCTTGTTTCCCCCCATCACCAACCCCCAATCCTGTTCCTCCCCACCCACCATCCTGTTTACTTGCTGCTTCCCAGCGTTCATTCACCCTCCTCTCACTGAGAGTAGACACTCTGGCCATTTCATAAGAACATAATAAACAGCAGCAGGAGGAGGCCATCTGGCCCGTTGAGCCTGCTCCACCATTCAATATGATCATGGCTGATCTTACCCCACCCCACCCCTCTCCTCCATCTCCCAATTTAGAGCTGGCATGAGCTTAAATAAACATTTATTGTTCTGTTACAAGAACGTTGGCTTGTTTGGAGTTTTCAACCTGCAACCAAGTGATACTATAAACTTGAGTGCTTTCAATTGTCCTGCTGATGGGATTTTTTTTAATTTACAAATTATCAACCGATAACATTTATTGCAAAAATAGGTTTGACCGGGTGATGTTGATAATGCTAATCTCAGCCATTTCAACAATTTGAATCATTTTGCCTCTTGAAATAACAAGTGATTAAAATACAATTTGGAATTCCCTTAACATAACCAAAGGAAAAACAATTCTCTTTGAAAGGATTGTGTTGATGTGAAATAATGAAGACTGAGGTGGTGTGGGTGGGGCAGGGGAGAGGGAATTCAAAGGTATGAGGAAACAGGTGTATTTTTCTTCTCTAAGGACTGTCACCTTGTCATGATCTCAAGCAATGCTCTGACACCATGGGTGGCCCTCCCAGGAGCTAAGCTCCAGACAAGTGACCTAAACAAGAGCTAACAGTGGAGCTGGTGGAAGATGAGGACACATCACAATGGCAGTGGACATCACACTGGAGGAAGGCTGCAGCAGTAAAGGATCCCTGGTCGTCTTGCATTCCACGCCACTGGGCCCTGATCCTTGTCTGTCAAAGGGCGTATGGTGGCAGCCCGTGTATCAGCCTCTCCACATTAAACAAAATCGTACACAGGCCTCTCCATTATGGGAATTAACCCCTTGGGAGTTCAGCATACTCTACTCGAGTGGTTGCACTGCTACTGTATTTTATGTAGGTGACACAGGACTTGTCCTGGCAAACCTACAGTGCCTGTACTGGCCATTCCCTGGCTCTCCACTCTATCTATGCTTCTTATGATCTTGCACACATCTGGCAAGTGACTTCTCAACATCCTTCTTTCCAAAGAGCTCACTCAACCCATCCTCATAAGAAATGCTCCCTTTCCAGGCAGCTTCCTGGTAAACCTTGTCTGCACCCTCTCAGAAGCTTCTACATCCTTCCCGTAATCAGGTTACCAGACCTAAACACAATAGTCCACATGCTGCCTAACTAGAGCTTCACTGAGCTGCAACATTAACAGCGGCTGTTGAAATCAATCCTCTGATTAGTGAAGGCCAACACATCTAAACTATCAACATGCATGACAACTTTCAGAGATCTATGGATCTGTGCAAGCTCTTTAAAGACTCAACATCCATCCTATAACAAGGTGATCAGAATGGTCATGAAACAGGTTCCCTCCTCAACAGATGCTGTTTGGCCTGCTGAGTATTTTTAGCCTTTTGTTTGAGGCAGAAATGTTATTCTTGCAGAAATGTTCTAAGTGATTGTGATTCATGGCTTTGGGAGGCGGGGTGGGGGTTGGGGGAAGAAATGGTGTTCAGTGATTAGAGCACAGAGATATAGAAGTGCTGCAAAAGAATGATGGGGAGATTTTGTTACTTTTTAAATTTACTCATTGCTGGAATCTGGGAATGATGTTGTAGAGATCTGTGAGTCCGATCTCCCAGAGAAAGGGATGAGACTTGAGCGAGGCAAATGAATGTGGTCAAAGTCAAAGTAAGTATATTATCTAAGTACATAAATGTTACCAGCCACTACTTTGAGATTCATGTTCTTACAGACATTTACACAAAAACAAAGAAATACAATAAAATGGTTCAGAATGTAAAAGAACGGTGTACAATAGAATTCTGTTTCTCAGGGGCGAAAGGGGAAAGATTGAAAAAAGACCTGACAAGAAAGCAAAGGGTAGCAGTGAATGGGTGTTTCTCGGACTGGCTGGAGGTGACTAGTGGGGTACCACAGGGCTCTGTATTGGGACCACAGCTCTTTACGATTTATGACAACGATTTAGATGAGGGCATTGAAAACTATATCAGCAAGTTTGCTGACGATACTAAACTGGGTGGCAGTGTGACATGCGAAGAGGACGTTAGGAGAATGCAGGGAGACTTGGATAGGCTGGGTGAGTGGGCAGATACTTGGCAGATGTCATTCAATGTGAATAAATGTGAAGTTATCCACTTTGGAAGCAGGAACAAGAGGGCAGAGTATTGTCTGAACGGTGTAGAGTTAGGTAAGGGAGAAATGCAAAGAGACCTAGGAGTCCTAGTTCATCAGTCAATGAAGGTGAATGAGTAAATGCAACAGGCAGTGAAGAGGGCAAATGGAATGTTGGCCTTTATTACAAGGGAAATTGAGTACAAGAGCGAGGATGTCCTTTTGCATTTGTACAGGGCCCTGGTGAGACCACAACTGGAATATTGTGTACAGTTTTGGTCTCCAGGTTTAAGGAAGGACATTCTGGCAATTGAGGAAGTGCAGCGTAGATTCACTAGGTTGATTCCTGGGATGGCAGGGCTGTCTTACGCAGAGAGATTGGAGAGATTGGGCTTGTACACACTGGAATTGAGGAGATTGAGAGGGGATCTGATTGAGACGTTTAAGATAATTAAAGGATTTGATAGGATTGAGGCAGGAAATATGTTCCAGATGTTGGGAGAGTCCAGTACCAGAGGGCATGGATTGAGAATAAGAGGTCGGTTATTTAAAACAGAGTTGAGGAAAAACTTCTTCTCCCAGAGAGTTGTGGAGGTGTGGAATGCACTGCCTCGGAAGACGGTGGAGGCCAATTCTCTGGATGCTTTCAAGAAAGAGCTAGATAGATATCTGATGGATAGGGGAATCAAGGGATATGGGGACAAGGCAGGGACTGGGTATTGATAGTGAATGATCAGCCATGATCTCAGAATGGCGGTGCAGACTCGAGGGGCCGAATGGTCTACTTCTGCACCTATTGTCTATTGTCTAAAACTTTTTCCTCCCAGGGAGGATGGTCAGATATGGAAGGAGCTGCCAGAGGAAGTGGTTGAGCAGGTGCAATGGTATCATTTAACAAGTTATTGTACAGTACATGGAGGGACAGGGCTTATAGGGATAATGGGCCAAATGCAGGATATTGGAAATAGCTGGGTGGGCACCGTGGCTGGCATGGCCATGGACTAGTTGGGCCATGGACTGGTTGAGCCATGGACTGGTTGAGCCATGGACTGGTTGAGCCATGGACTAGTTGGGCCATGGACTAGCTGGGCCATGGACTAGTGGGTGTCTTTGCTGTATTGTTCTATGACTCTATCCATCCATCTGTCCACACGTGAGGCTATAATGTACTGTACAAAGGGAGGAGTCATCCTGGGCTACTTGGAGTTCTTGTAACTGTTTGTTAAATGCCTATTGATATATGTTCACATTTCAATTGAGATTTTGTACCCTGAAATTGTGATGACATGAAGTTCGACATGGTTTTATGAATGGGGTCCATTGGTCAGCCACTGTCAATGGGTGGGCTCTTAAAGTCATCGCCATTGGCCAATGTGTAGCCAAAAATGCCTCAGCAACAATTGACACACCAATCACCACCCAACTGTCCCAGAGTACCTGCTCCCCTCTTGTCACCTCCCAATCTCCCCCATCTCCCTCTCATCATTTTCTCTCTCTCCTCTCCCTCACAAATGTACTGGCCCACATCGAACAAACCCACACATTCCCAATGTCAGTTTGGTACTGCCTCTCTTCTTGAAAGAAAAGAAATACTCAATGTTCCTGTTGTATTCTCGTCTGCACCAGATCACCTGGAATTTGCTGTGCAAAGCTCCATCCACCACCCTTGAGGACAAGGGCAGTGGGCACATGGGAACACCACCACTCACGGGTTCCCCTCCTGTTCACAGTCATCCTGACTTCAAAACACCAGATCAGTCCTCCAGTGTTGAAGGCTGTAAGTCCTAGAACTACCACACAGGATGCCGTGGCGTTACATGCATCAGTGTTTGAAGGCTGGCAGTTACCACCACCTGTTCAAGGAGCAGTGTATGGATGGGCACGAGAAGTCCAAACCTCATCCAAAATCGAAAGCAGAATCCTGGCACTGGATTCTGAAAGCAGGAACAACGACCCAGCTCAACCCAGTTGACTTCAGCCTGGGTGTTGATGCAGAATTGGGTTGACTTCCGGCCAGCTCTTGACTGTCCATAAGACACAGAGCAGAATTAGGCCATTTAACCCATCGAGTCCACTCTGTCATTCAGTCCTGGCTGATTTATTTTCCCCCTCAACCCATTCTTCTGCCTTCTCCTTGTAACCTCTGACACCCTTACTAACCATGAACCCATCAACTTCAGCTTTAAATGTCCTCAATGACTTGGCTTCTGCATCTGTCTGTGGCAATGAATTCCACAGATTCACCTCCCTCTGGCTAAAGAAATTCCTCCTTATCGCTCTTCTAAAGCAGGGATTCCCAGCCTTTTTATGACATGGGCCCCTACAGTTAACTGAGACGTCCATGGACCCCAGGTTGGGAACCCCTGTTCTAAAGGGACATCCTTCTAGTCTGAGGCTCTGCTCTTTTGTCTGTGACTCTCACACTATAGGAAACATCCTTTCAATTTCATTTCCAATTTCTCTAGGTCTTTCAATATTCAATAAATTTATGAGATTTCACACCCCCCCCCCCACATTCTTCTGAACGCCAGTGAGTATAGGCCTAATGCCGTCAAACATTCCTCATACATTAACTCTGGTCCAGCCAGATGATGTGAAGCGCCCTCTTCTATTAGGTGGATCTTAAAGGCTGGCACAATATTATGGACCAAAAGGTCTGTTCTATATGCTCCCCGCGCAGCCCTACGGCTCAAGGATGATCAACATTCGACACAATGGAGGTGTTCAGTACCTTGGTCAGCAGCTGGTTCTGCTGCTTCAGTAAGGCCACAGTCCGTTGGTGGGATCGGTCATTCTCCCTCCTCCGTGGGCGCTGACTGCAGGAGATCTCAGTGGATTCGGGGGGCTGCAACACCTGGAGTGAGAAATGTCTGTTCAGGCCAAGCAATTTGGTCTCTTTTTTTGAGGTCCTGCTGAAGGATCCCGGCCTGAAATAAACTGCTTTATTCCCCTCCATAGATGCTGCCTGTCCCCGAGTTCCTCTAGCACTGTGTGCACTTCCCTCAAGAGTTTCAGCATGTGCCGAATCGCATGTTTATTTCTCAGATTATTGGAAAGTCTCCCCATCCTCACAGCTCCTTTATCTTGAAAGTCTGAACCCTCCAAACTGTAGTGTCATAGAATCACCAAGCTCTGAAGCAGGCTCATTTATACCAATTTAGTTTTGTGTTACACTGTCATCAACCCCTTAAATTCCCTCCTTCACCTACACATCCGGGGCAATCTATTGTTACCAGTTATCCTAGCAACATGTTCGTGTTTGGACTGTGGGAGGAAACCGCAGCACCCGAACAAAACCCATGCAAGTCACATGGAGAAAGTGCAGACTCCACACTGATTGTGCCTGGCTCATCAGTGCTGTCAGGTATCACCTCCATGATCAGAGAGGATGGGAAGAGTCAACAGATTGATTCTCAATTCCAGTAATGTTCATCCCAGAGCAATAAATTAGTACTTTGATGTGTGGAACACTTCAAGGTAAATCAATTGTTTCCTGCTACTTTCTAATGGTTGTGATGGATTAATCAGAATCTGATTTAGTTTCACTACATATATGACATGTTATTTGTTGTTTTGTGATAACACCACAATGCAAAGGCATAAAATTTTCCAACGACATATGGGTCGGTTTAGTGCAGGGGTGGGCAAACTTTTTGACTTGTGGGCCACAAAGGGTTCTAAAATTTGACAGGGGGGCCGGACCAGGAGCAGATGGATGGAGTATTTTGGTAATACACCTCATAAGAGAAAATAAAATATCATGGGATATGTAGAAAACATGTGCTTTAATTTCAATTGAAAATGAACAAATGCATTACAACAAAATATCTGTCTTTGAAGTCCCATGGTATTTAGCTATTTATTGAAATGACTTTTAAAACACTGAAAATTAAATGAATAAAATACAGCTTTTTTTAATAGTAACAGTTATTATTTTAAAGCACTGAAAATTCTGTTATCCTTCAAGATATTATCATCATCACTCTCCTCCTGACTGTCTTTATTTCAAAAACGGTAGGAGATGCAGGTCTACTCGTCCTGCTCCTTCTTATTCAATTGTCCCCTGTGCCAAAACTCAACAACGACCAGCACAAAGACAGAACAGTGAAAGCGCACCAGTATGCGGCGCGCGTTATTTGATCTGGAGCGCATTTTTTATTTTGAGAACGTACGTGCAACTGCGCACTACTCATGTCCATCACTTAACAGAAATGACATATAACATGTAAGGATTATTGAAAAAATATTTTCAAATGCATTTTTACATAACACAACGAAGAAACTTATTTTTAATTTCAGTGGGAACAGTGTTGTTGGTCTCCCTTTTTAGCCAGCGCATCAAAGTCTGGATTTAGTTTTGTTGTGGCGATTCTCAGGATGGATCTGAGGTGTTGGTCAGTTAACTTGGATCTGTGGCTGGCTTTGTTGATGTTCATGACGCTGAACACCTGTTCACACAAATAGGTCGAGCCGAACAAAGAGTAAAGCGCAAATGTGGAGTAATACGCTGCACCTCAACAAAGGTCAATGTATATAGAGTGCGTCATCTATTGGGAAAACGACAGAATTGCGGGGAAAAAACGTTAACAAGGTTTATTAATATAATTTTGTCAAGTTCTGCGGGCCGGATTAAAAAGCTTAACGGGCCGCATATGGCCCGCGGGCCGTAGTTTGCTCATGCCTGGATTAGTGAGTGGTGGGCAAGCAATGTTGGCTCTGGAAGTGTGGCTGTCTCAGTGCATCCTCAGACTGTGCTGGTCATTGAAGCAAATGGCACATTTCACTCTGTTTCAACGTACATATGGCAAATAAAGCTAATCTATCTTTCTTCTAAAATCAAGTAAATAAATATTGCTTTTAAAAAGGGGATAACAAAGTAGCATTCTTGGATTTGGGGATTGTTCAGAAATCTGATGGCAAAACAGAAGAATCTTAGTACATTGAGCACTAGAGCACAGAAAAAGACCTTTCTGGCCCCAGCCAGCCTATTTTTCTGCCTAGTGTCATTGACCCCCACATGGACCATGGCCCTCCATCCCCCTCTCGTCCAAGTACCTATCCAACCTTCTCTTAAATGTTGCAAACGGTGCACCTCCACTTCAGCTGGCAGCTCGTCCACACTCACACCAGCCTCACAGTGAAGAAGTTACCCCTCAGGTTCCCCTTAAATATTTCACCTTTCACCCTTAACCCATAACTTCTAGATCTAGCCCTGCCCAACCTCAGTGGAGAAAGCCTGCTTGCATTTACCCTATCTATCCCCTTCGTAATTTTGTATACCTCTAACATGTCTCCCCTCATTCTCAGTGTGCTCTGTGGTATGGAGTGGGAGACGGAGGATATTATCTCTCAGGAGCTGGAATTGGCCTCATTGTAACCCTAAGGAAACAACAGCCAAGCCCCCGGCCCCCTGTCTGAAACTGCCTCATCTCCAAATTTCAGTCACTCCTTCCTCCTCTGTTTATCAACACTGGGTCAACACTGGGCACCACAGTTAGCGAGATGCTATTGCAGCTTGGGGCATCAGAGTTCGGAGTCCAACTTCGACGTCCTCTGAAAGAAAGTTTGTACTTTCCTCCCGTGTGCGCGTTGGTTTCCTCCAAGTGCTCTGTTTTCCTGCCATAGTCCAAACACATAGTGAATAATAGAGAGATCCCGTACAGAAATAGTCCGTTCAGCTCATCTAATCCATGCTGAAACCATTTAAACTGCCTACTCCTATCGAAATGCACCGGGACCATAACATGCCATACCCCGACTATCCATGTACCTATCCAAGCTTATCTTAAACATTGAAATTAGGCTCGTATTAGACACATGCTGGCAGCTATTTCGACACTCCCACAACCCTCTGAGTGAAGAAGTTTCCCTTCATGTTCCCTTTAAATTTTTCACCTTTCACCCTTAACGCAGGTTGTCTGGTTAGAGTCCCACCCACCTCAGTGGAAAAGGCCTTCATGCATTAACCTCATCAATTTGTGTTGGAATCCGTCTGTCTCAAAAGACAATGAGCGAAGATTATCATCATCACAAGCCAGCGCAGAAGGTAAGGAGATCCTGAGATGCCCAGTCATCAAGATTGCCCTCTCAGCCTCACCAGTGTGGACCAATTCCCAATTCCCATTCTGTCATGTCTGTCGATGATCTCCTCTACTGCTGCGATGAGGCCACACTCAAGTTGAAGGAGCAACACCTTATATTCCACCTGGGTAGCCTCCAACCTGATGGCATGAAAATTGATCCCTCAAACTTCCAGTAATGCCCTTCTCCACCAACACCACACCTCTCCTTCACCATTCCTCATTTGTGTTTCCCTCATTATGTTCCTATCACCTCCCTCTGGTGCTCCTCCCCTTCCCTTTCTTCCACGGCCTTCTGTCCTCTCTGATCAGATTCCCCCTTCTCCAGCCTTTATCTCTTTCACCAATTGACTTACCGGCTCTTTACTTCACCCCTCCCCCCTTCCCATTTTCACCTATCACTACTTCCTTATTTCTCCCACCCCTCCCCCACCTTCTCCCTCTGACCTCATCCTTTTCTCTCCAGTCCTGATGAAGGGTCTCGATTCGAAACGTCGACTGCTGACTCTTTTCCACAGATACTGCCTGGCAAATTAAAATAATAATTCACATCAGCAGATCCAACTGAAAGCAATTCAGTTTACAGTATCACTTGGAAGCAGATTGAAAACACCAAACATGGATGTTTCTCCTTCCTTGCCTCAGAAGACACGTCATTGAACCACACAAAGTGTGAGATAGTTCCTCTAGGACAGGGGTTCCCAACCTGGGGTTCACAGATGCCTCAGTTACTGGTAGGGATCCGTGGTATAAACCTCTGCTCTAGCATTTTGTGAACATACACAAAGTGGTAGAGGAATTCAGCGGGTCAGGAGGTATCCATGGAGGTGCTGTTGTCAAAAGGAGAAATGTAAATAATATTGAAAGAGTACAGAAAAAATTACAAAGGATGTTGATGTTGTGTTTGGAGTGAGCAGCGGAGTGAGAGGTAGCAGAGTGATAGGGCTTTGGCTCAACGGGCTGAGGCGGTAACGGGACGAGATGAGATAGGTTTACCTGTGTTAATTGCGGAAAGGAAGTCATATATGTGTGAGGCCGGATTTCTGTGCTCGATGTCAGGTGTGTGAGGTCCTGGAGTCTCCCATCCTCCCGGACGGCCACATCTGCACCCGATGTGTCGAGCTGCAGCTCCTAAGGGACCGTGTTAGGGAACTGGAGATGCAGCTCGATAACCTTCATCCGGTCAGGGAGAGTGAGGAGGTGATAGAGAGGAGTTATAGGCAGGTGGTCACACCGGGGCCATGCGAGACAGACAAGTGGGTCACAGTCATGAGGGGGAAGGGGAAGAAGCACCCCTGTGGCTGTACCCCTTGACAATAAGTACTCCTGTTTGAGTACTGTTGGGGGGGGACAGCCTACCTGGGGGAAGCAACGGTGGCCGTGCCTCTGGCACAGAGTCTGTCCCTGTGGCTCAGAAGGGTAGGGAAAGGAGGAGGAAGACAGCAGTGATAGCGAAGTATAGTTAGGGGGTCAGACAGGCGATTCTGTGGACGCAGGAAAGAAACTGGGATGGTAGTTTGCCTCCCAGGTGCCAGAGTCCGGAATGATTCAGATCGCATCCAAGATATCCTGCAGTGGGAGGGAAAACAGCTAGAGGTCATATTGGTACATATCGGTACCAATGACATGGGCAGGAAAAGGGAAGAGGTCCTGAAAAAAGACTACAGGGAGTAAGGAAGCAAGTTGAGAAGCAGGACCGCAAAGGTAGTAATCTCGGGATTACTGCCTGTGCCACGCAACAGTGAGAATAGGAATAGAATGAGGTGGAGGATGAATGAGTGGCTGAGGGATTGGAGCGGGGGGCAGGGATTCAGATTTCTGGATAATTGGGACCTCTTTTGGGGCAGCTGTGACCTGTACAAAAAGGACGGGTTGCACTTGAATCCCAGGGGACCAATACCCTGGCAGGGAGATTTGCTAAGGCTACTGGGGAGAGTTTAAACTAGAATTGTTGGGAGGTGGAAACCAAACTGAAGTGACGGAGGAAGAGGCGGTTGGCTCACAAATAGAGAAGGCTTGGAGACAGTGTGTGAGGGAGGATAGGCCGGTGATACAGAAGTGACACGCTCAGACGGTTTGAGATGTGTCTATTTTAACACAAGGAGTATTGTAAACGAAGTGGATGAGCTTAGAGTGTGGATCATTACTTGGAGATATGATGTGGTGGCCATAACAGAGACTTGGATGGCTCAGGGGCAGGAATAGTTACTTTTAAGTGCCGGGTTTTAGATGTTTCAGTCAGAACAGGGAGAGAGGCAAAAGAGGTGGAGGCGTGGCACTGTTGATCAGAGATAGTGTCACGGCTGCAGATAAGGTGGATGCCATGGAGGGATTGTGCATGGAGTCTCTGTTGGTGGAGGTTAGGAACAGGAAGGGGCCAATAACTTTACTGGGTGTATTTTTTATAGGTCTCTCAATAGTAGCAGGGATATCGAGGAGCAGATAGGGAAACAGATCCTGGAAAAGTGTAATAATAACAGAGTTGTCGTGATGGGAGATTTTATTTTCCCAAATACCGATTGGCATCAAACTAGAGCAAGGGGTTTAGATGGGGTGGAGTTTGTTAGGTGTGTTCAGGAAGGTTTCTTGACACAATATGTAGATAAGCCTACAAGAGGGGAGGTTGTACATGATTTGGTATTGGGAAATGAACCTGGTCAGGTGTCAGATCTCTCAGTGGGAGAGCATTTTTGAGATAGTGATCATAATTCTATCTCCTTTACAATAGCATTTGGAGAGAGATAGGAACAGACAAGTTAGAGAATCATTTAATTGTAGTAAAGGGAATTATGAGGCTATCAGGCAGGAAACTGGAAGCTTAAATTGGGAACAGATGTTCTCAGGGAAAAGATGACTGTTGACTCTTTTCCACAGATGTTTCCCCTCTCCCTGAATGACGGGTTTTAAGACGCCATTAACTCGCCTTTGCCCGTTCTCCAGTCAGTAGAAACGGTTCCGCCAGACTTAGTACATAAGCCGCATGTGAATGCCCGGATCTAGACTTGTTTGTCAGAGGTTATTGAAGATATAGACCATCGAGGGCATTTAATAGTTTGTGGGAGCTTAAACTCACTGCTCCCACCCCCCGGCTAAGACAAGCTTAAGGAACCGATAATCAGGTTTATTATCTCTGTAATATGTGATGTGAACAGGATGAGACCTGCTCACATTTCTTCGAACAAATGTCTCCCGGGGGTGGGGGGGGGAGTTCTGTGATTCACAGCCTTATGGAAGAGGAAATACTCGGTAGCATCCTCACAGACAGACCTACTGAGGATCTGTTGGTCCTTCTATAGCGGTCTGTATGACCGAAAGGGCACAGAGTGCACAGCCTCCCGAACGTCCTATCATCTATCATGCAGGGGTTAGACAACAGCAAGCGGGAGAGTCTGGACCAGCCACTGACACTGGAAAAGATCCATCCGGCTGAGTTGTGCTCGGCTCTGTTGGACTGGATGGGCCCAGACCTGCTGGATGTGTACAATGCAATGCTGCTAGCTGGCAGAATGTTGGAATCCAGAAGGAAAGGCATCATTACCCTCGACTGCAAGCAGAATGGGAAAGGGATAACATCAAGTATTGGATACATTTTGCTCTTTAATTTAGAATACAAAAACGTGTCCCATGCCATCGCCAACAGAGTCAAGGTGATCCAGGACATTCCAGGACGGGTGATCCACCCAGGCCAAACCTGCGCTCTACCTGGCAGGAAGATCTTTGACAGATTCGTGCTGCTGAGGGACACTATCACCTCCGTCCTGGACCGGGGGAGGAGGGGGGGAAGGTGGTCAGCTTGGAAGAGGGGAAGTCTTTGACAGGATATCACACACGTACTTGATGGATGGACTCTCCAAAGTGGGATTGGGGAGGGAGTCATCAATGGATCCTCTTTGGAATGAACCGATCCTGCACCTTCTGCATTATTCCCAGAAATACCTGCCATTGTTGTTCCACTGTCTTCCCTGCTAGGGTATTGTTCCATTGAACTTTGCCCAGCTCCTCCCTCATAGCTCCATAGTTCCCTTTGTAGATAACTCCCATTAGGGTTTTTCTACCCTTAGAATTTCTCAGTTCTATCCATACTGACTCTACATCCCCTGATTCTATGTCCCCCCTCGCAAGGGACTGAATATCATTTCTCACCAACAGAGCCACCCCACCCCCTGTGCCAGTCAGTCTGTCCTTTCGATAAGATGTATATCCTTGAATATTCATTTCCCAGGCCCTGTCCGCTTGAAGCCATGTCTCAGTTATTCCCACAACATCAAACTTGCCAATTTCCAACTGAGCCTCAAGCTCATCTTCTTTATTCCTTATACTTTGTGCATTCATATATAATACTTTTAATTCGGTACTTCCCTCTCCTTTCATATCAATTCCTATTTCGCTTGGCCATACTGTATGACCTCTTCTTGAGCTTTCTTCTCCATTGATTCTGATGTCCTTTTTAACTTTTCTTATTTTCACTTTCCCTTTAACTCCATCTTTATATTTCCAGTTCATCCCCTCCACCCACTACTTAGTTTAAACACATCCATGTTGCAGTGGCAAACCTGTCTACCAGAATGCTGGTCCCCTGCCTATTAAGGTGCAACCCGTCCCTTTTGTACAATTCATCCTTACTCCAAAACTTCTGTGCGCGTGTATAAATTAGGCTGTGACTATTGTTTTTTGAAAGACTTGGGGATTGCACCATCAGCAAGTTATTCTTCCCTTATTAAGGAGTAATGATATTCTCTAGTCACTTCAAAGTCCGTGTCCAATTTGTTATTGACAACTTCAATTGAAATTCCTTACCAAATTAATTTCCCTAACAGAGCACTTCATGGATGGTAGGGGTATGGAGAGCGATGGTCCAGGTGCAGGCTCATGGGACATAAGAAACAGAAGAAATAGGAGCAGGAGTAGGCCATCCGGCCCATCGAGCCTGCCCCGCCATTCTGTCCGTCTGGTTGTACTCTGAAGAAGTGAATGTGGCAACATGGTTGTGAGCGCCTCTGACTGTTGAAGTAAAATTTGAAGACATTTGAAGAACAAATGTCTGCAATTGTACTCAGATGCTCCTGCACCCCTTACAAAGTTGCAACTACTGCAGTGAACGCAGTGGATTGAGGAAGGAGTACGAGAGGTGTAAGGGCGGCAACCAAGCACTTCGTCGCCGAATCCTCCGTGATGGTCTTCCGTTCTTGGGTCCTCTCCATGGAGCAGGATGAGACCTGCTCACATTGCTTCTTCCAAAAGGTTCACAGGCGGAGCTCTGTGATCCACAGCTTTATGGAAGAGGAACTACTCAGTAGCATCCTCACAGACAGACGTACTGAGGATCTGTACATCGTTCTAATAGCAGTTTGTAAGACAGAAAGCACACAGACAGCACAACCTCCCGGAAGTTCCTGTCATCTATCAAGCGGGTGTTAGATAGCAGCAAGCGAGAGAGTCTGGACCCACCACTGACAGGGGATGAGCTCCATCCATTCCTTTGACTCGAATAAAACTCGCAGCAGTGACGGATTACCGGCTGAGTTGTGCTCGGCTCTGTTGGACCGGATGGGCACAGACCTGCTGGATGTGTACAATGCTATGCTGCTAGCTGGCAGAATGTTGGAATCCATAAGGAAAGGCATCATCACCCTCGACTACAAGCAGAAGGGGAAAGGGATGACATCAAGAGTTGGAGATCCATTTCGCTCTCGAATGTAGACTATAAGATCCTGTCCCATGACATCGCCAACAGAGGCAAGTCTATTCTGGGGTGGGTGATCCACCCAGACCAAACCTCTGCTGTATCTGCCAGGATGATCTTTGACATCTTTGTGCTGCTGAGGGATACTATCACCTACAAGCAGGACTGAGGGGTGGACGCCTCTTTGGTCAGCTTGGAAGATGGAAAGCCTTTGACAGGATATGACACACGTAGTTGATGAACGAACTCTCCAAAACGGGATTTGGGGAGGGAGTCAGGCAATGGATCCAACTGCTCCACACAGATATCAGTAGTGCCGTCAATTCAATGGGCGGGAGGCAGCTAGCTTTCCCATCAAGTCTGGAGTCAGGCAAGATAGCTCACTCTCCCCTGTCTTGTCTGTGTGCTTCAGAGAACACTTTGCAGAATCCACCAGGAAGGAAAAGAGCACAAGAGGACTGACACTGCTGGGTAGTGGAGGGACCCAAATGAACCCCTCCCTGTGCATGAACCGTCTTCTGCTCAGATCTGAGGTCAGTTTGCAGATTGATCAGCATCCTCGCCTAGTTTGAGACAGTATCGGGGGCCTAGGTTAACTACATGAAGGACGAGGCCCTGCTCTTAGGTAATTGTCTCAACTGATCCAGTGTCCTCTTCACCATCAGGTCCGATTACGCAAAGGTGCTGGTGATCTGGTTTGGATGGGTTGAGGTCTGTAACAAGAATTGGCTGGAGTGGACTGAGAATGTAAAACATAAATTGAGACTCTAGGGTTGGCGTTCTATGTCAATATCTGAAAACAACCTGGTCATCAGGTGTGAGGTGCTCTCAGGGCTGCTGTACCTGCTGCAGGTGTGACCCACGTCCTGCTCCTCCAGCTTTGGAATCACCCGAACCGTCTTCAGGTTCATCTGAGGATCCAAGATGGAGCAGACAGATGGATCACCGTGCACAAGTTCCTGGACAACGGGAGTGAAAATTTCCCAATGTTGTCCTCACTCTGGTAATCACCTTTGTGCTTGGCTGCACCAGGCTGTGTGTGGAACCCAAATACGTGCTCACCAAGTACCACTACTTATCAAGGTTCTGTTTGTCACCGGTTTTCCAAAAAATGGGTCTGGCGCATTGCCACACATTGCCCAGTCAGCTGGACAGTGCCACATACCTGTTCTCCATTGAAAAATTAGTCCACACCAACATCTTTGACCACAAGGCCATTAGGCAGTGGTCAGCATGGAACTTCCCACAGACACTGCAGGAGGAGGACTCAATGAACACGGTGGGGTGGTTTCCCTAACAGACTTCAAAACTTCTGGCAGAACTCCTCATCGCAGGCCTCACCAATCGGCCTAACCAACAGGCGCCATTACGTTGAGAGGGTCAGATCATTTCTGCCTGCCCAGACGTTATCATAACAACCCGCTGCCCGCCGGACGTCTGTAGCGGAGAAGAGACAGTAACCCCACTCTCTGCGGACTGTCAGTTTGTAAAAAGGGTCTGGCAGAATATGAAAGGGCCCGAGTCACTGCGTGACGAGGACTCTCTGATCTGCGGCGGTTCCCGGGGACGCACACGGAGACAAACATCAAGCGCTGCTGACAGATCATCAGCTCGTCGGAAGGTGCTCTTTGGTCATCCGGAAACTTGTTGTATCCCAGCACATCGAGATTTCCGAGGAAGAATTCTGACAACTGGCACATTCCAGGCTGCGGGAGTTTGTGCCGAGGGTCGCAGTGAAGCTCGGTGCGGCCATCGCGAGGGCTCGGTGGGGAAGGACCAGGTTGTAGAGTTCTTCTCCTACTGGAGAGGGAGGGGTCGGGTGGGGGGAAGCCCCTCAATGATTGTAGTATTTAATATAAAATACTCGGGGTTGCGTTGCCAGCGGCCGTTGGCGGGGGCGTCTTAATACGCTCGGCAGAGGATGGTGCTCGGAGAAGCTGTGCCGGAGGGGATGCTCGGAGGTTCGACGGACTTGGAGTCCGCTGCAGTCAGGTCGCTTTCAGTGTGTGCTGTGTCTGCGAGGCTGGGTTCGAAGGAGCTTTCATTGTGTGCTGCATCTGCGAGGCTGAGTCGGGTGGCGCCATGGAGGTCCATAGCGGGGGTATTCCCTTTTGCCGCCGGCGTGAGATGACGAGTCTATCGGGACCCTGAGGACTTGTGGAAACTGTGTGGTGGTTTTTTTGAATTTATAGTCTTTTAATATCTTTGGACTATTTTTACTGTGCCGATGGTCTGCTTTTTATCAATTATGGTATTGGTTGCACTGTTGTAACTATGTGGTTCTGTGCAGGTCTTGCAGTTTTAGTTTTTGGTCTTGTTTTGTCTGGTGGATTGGAGCTCCTTTCCGGGAAAAGCGCTAAGATGGTAGCATGATATGCAGCAGCCTCTCCGGACTCTGGGTTGGGGATTGCCAAACGTTATGTGGATTTTCTGGTGTAGTCTGTTTTGTCATATGCTTTTGTGATATCATTCCGGAGGAACATTGACTCATTTTTTAACTGCATTGCATTTGTGGTTTCTAAATGACAATAAACTGAATCTGAAAGTGCCACATGAATGGCCGCTGTCCCAGAACAGTCTGGGAAACATTGACCAATCTGTACGGAATAGAAAGGCATGGAGTGGTTTGTCCTTGTAAATGATTTTATTACGAATAAATTATCTTCTCTTATAACAACAATAAGCGAGAGACCGGGCCCCACAACACTCAGCCCCACCCGTCGTGGAAGGAGCCGCTGCTGCCCTGTTGATCGGTGTGAGGCTGGGCGGCAATTGGGGAAGCCGGCTCTCTGGAGATGAAGGGGTTCACAGGACAGGCCGAGGGAAACGATTTCCACGTGTGGGCACCGTTTCAAACAAGACCGGACCTTTTATTGGAACAGGGCTGTACACGGCTGAAGTCAGGAAACTTCACATGAAGAGCAGTAACAATCAGGACCTCAAGGATAAACTGAATGTTTTCACCCTGTGATGTATAATGTCCAGTCCTGTGCTTTCTCCTGCAGCCACATCTCGGTCATCACCACCGACATCTGTCTCCTCGCAACACAATATACTGTCCCCATCTCCAGTTCCATGGTACTAACTTTATTTAATAGTTGCTGTAAGTTTACACTGAACCACTGTTTTACACCCTGGTCTGACTCTCCTTGGTCCTCCAGCAAAAAAGTAACAGGAGGAAATCAGCGGGTCTGGTGGGATCTCCGGACGGAAATCGACAGCCAACGTTTCAGGTCGAGATCCTTCATCTGAAACATTGACTACCTGTCTGGCTTTTCAGGATTTGTTCCTTTCAGTCCTGCCTTGCAACGAACCAGCCTCTTCTCTCTGTTTCTTTTATATTCTGACCTGTTCACTGTGTTTCTGATCCCACCCTGGTGTTGTAATGGCCGTGGTTCCTTCACATAGAAAACCTACATTACAATACAGGCCCTTCGGCCTACAAAGTTGTGCGGAACATGCCCTACCTTAGAAATTACTAGGCTTACCTATAGCCCTCTATTTTTCTAAGCTCCATGTAACTATCCAAAAGTCTCTTAAAAGACCCTATCGTATCTGCCTTCACCAACGTTGCCGGCAGCCCATTCCAGGCACTCATCACTGCCTGTATATAAAACTTACCCGACATCTCCTCTGTACCTACTCCCCAGCACCTTAAACCTGTGTCCTCTTGTGGCAACCATTTCAGCCTTGGGGAAAAAGCCTCTGACTATCCACACGATCAATACCTCTCATCATCTTATACACCTCTATCAGGTCACCTCTCATCCTCCGTCGTTCCAAGAAGTAAAGGCCGAGTTCACTCAACCTATTCTCATAATGCATGCTGAGAATGCTTAAACACTTACAGCGATATGATGTTCATTCAACACGCACAGAATGTTAGAAGAACTCAGGAGCCCGGGGAGCATCTATGGGAGAGAGTACAGTGGACATTTCAGGCCGAAACCCTTCAGCAGGACCGTTCATCACTGAGACCTGGCGCCTCTAGTGGACAGTCCCGGCACTGCAGGGATTCGGCAGCTCCCCGAAAGTGAAAGCATTCTGAATCAGGAAGTACCGGGAGCGAACATGGCTTTGAAAGGACAGGTCGAGAGTTTAACCGAGGAGGCAATTTGTCCCATCTGCCTGGATTTCTTCACTGAACCTGTCATTCTGGAGTGTGGACACAACTTCTGCCGCTCCTGCATCACACAGTGTTGGGAAAGGGGGGAGAGAAACTCCTGTCCGGAATGTAGAGAGGAGATTGCGGACCGCACCCTCAGGGTCAATCGAGCCTTGGCAAATCTGTCTGAGAAAGCTCGAAAACTAAACCTGAATCCGAAAGAGAAGGAAAGTAAACGTTACTGCGAGGAACATGAGGAAGAGCTGAAGCTGTTTTGTGAGACGGACAAGACACTGATCTGCGTGATCTGTGCGACTGCGCGGGAACACAAGTCCCACAACTTCATGCCGGTTAAAGAAGCCGTTCAAGTCTACAAGGTAAAAACAAACCACTTTTGCTCGTCTGTTTCTGTTGTGCCATGTATTGTCCAATCTATTCACTCTTTAATTCCCAGGATCGGGTTAAATCTTCCTTCGACTCTCTCACAAAAAACAAAGCAGACTTCGAAGAAATGGAAAAGCAACAGAAGGAGAAGATTTCCGGAGTTCGGGTGAGTCTTCCTGAGCTGATTTTCCTGAACTTCTGATATTGTTTTTTGTAGATTTGTTCCCTTTAGTGTAGGATAGCTGAATATCGCAGATCCAGTGACCTGGGCTCAATCTGACATCTGGTGCTGTCTGCGTGGAGTTTGCATGTTCTCCCTGTGATCACGACAGTTTCAGATACATCTCAGAGACATGTTCTTTGAATGGTTAATTGGTTCCTGTAATTAACTCTGTTAATCACTTCAAAGACTGAACCGGTGATCCTCAGCGACGTTCTGTGTGCCGCTGACCAAACTTATGAATGTATTTCTTCTAAATTACTCTCACTGCAAACTGTAGTCTGAAATTTCCTTTTAAGTGACGTACTATCAAACGTTTTGATTAATTTGCAATTGTTCTATCTTCTGAAGCACTCCGTGTCAAACATGCCGTTCTGTCATGTTTATGTGGACGAAGGTTCATGGCCACGGCCAAAAGAGAGGGAGCAGGGGAGCATTCCAAGCCAGGCCGAAACACAGAGTCATAGAGGCTGAGAGTCATTGAGAAGTACAGCACAGGAACAGGCCATTTGCCCCATCTACTCCATGATGAGTCTATTTAAGCTGTCTACTCTCATTGACCTGTACCTGGACCATAACCCTACATATCCCTACTATGTATCTACCCAAACTCTCTTAAACATTGAAACAAGCTTGCATGGAACACTTGTGCTGGCAGCTCATTCCACACTCTCACAACCCTCTGACTGATTAAGTTCCCCCTTGTTATCCCCTTAAACTTCTCACCAATCACCCTTAAGCCATGACCTCTGGTTGTATTCCCACCCAACCTCCGTGGAAAAAGCCTCCTTGCATTTTCCCTACCTATACCTCTCATAATTTAATTACTATCAAATCCACTCTGAATCTTCTCCATTCTAAGGAATACAGTCAATATTTCAATATGGCCTGTTCAATATTTCCTGAGAACGCAGGGCCTCCAGACCCTGCAGCATCCTTGTAACCTACAAAGTATAACCATAGAACCATAGAACACTACAGCACAGTACAGGCCATTCAGCCCTCCATGTTGTGCCGACCCATATAATCCTTAAAAAAAGTATTAAGCCCACACTACCCCATAACCCTCCATTTTTCTTTCATCCATGTGCCTGTCCAAGAGGCTCTTAAATACCCCTCATGTTTTAGCCTCCGCCACCATCCCTGGCAAGTCATTCCAGGCACCCACAACCCTCTGTGGAAAAAACTTACCCCCGATGTCTTCCCTGAACTTCCCTCCATTAACTTTGTACATATGCCCTCTGGTGTTTGCTATTGGTGCCCTGGGAAACAGGTACTGACTATCCACCCTATCTATGCCTCTCATAATCTTGTAGACCTCCATCAAGTCCGCTCTCATGCTTCTATGCTCCAAAGAGAAAGGGCCCAGCTCTGGCTTTATATAACTTGTTCTCCAAACCAGACAACATCCTGGTAAATCTCCTCTGCACCCTCTCCATAGCTTCCACATCCTTCCTGTAATGAGGTGACCAGAATTGAACACAATACTCTAAGTGCGGTCTCACCAGAGATTTGTAGAGTTCAACATGATCTCTCTACTCTTGAACTCAATCCCCTTGTTTATGAAGCCTAGCATCCCATAGGCCTTGTTAACCACCCTATCAACCTGTGCAGCGACCTTGAAGGACGTATGGATTTGAAACCCAAGGTCCCTTTGTTCATCCACACTCTTAAGTAACTGACCATTAATCCTGTACTCAGTCTTCTGGTTTGTCCTTCGAAAATGCATCACCTCACACTTGGCCGGATTGAACTCCATCTGCCATTTTACTGCCCAACTCTGCAGCCTGTCTATATCCTCTTGTAACCTTCGACCACCTACAGCTCCATCCACAACTCTTCCAATCTTCACGTCACCCGCAAACTTACTCATTCATCCTTCTGCCTCTACATCTAGGTCATTTATAAAAATCACAAATAGCAGGGATACATCCCTGCGGCACACCACTAGTCACCGACCTCCAGGCAGAATACTTTCCTTCCACAACTACCCTCTGCATTTTTCCTTTAAGCCAACTTTTTATCCAAACAGCCAAGGTTCCACTTATCCCATGCCTCTTGACTTTCTGGATGAGTCTCTCATGAGGGACCTTGTCAAATGCTTTGCTAAAGTCCATGTAGAACACATCCACTGCCCTACCCTCATCAATTTCTTTTGTTACCTCTTCAAAAAACTCAATCAGGCTCGTGGGGCATGATCTTCCCATCACAAAGCCAAGTTGACTATCCATGAGCAGACTGTATTTCTCCAAATGCTCATAGATCCTATCCTTAAGAATCCTTTCCAGTAGTTTGCAGACCACCGACGTAAGACTCACTGGTCTATAGTTCCCAGGTTTCTCCCTATTACCTTTTTTAAAGAAGGGAACTACATTTGCCATTCTCCAGTCCTCCGGCACTTCCCCTGCAGCCAAAAAGGATTCTATGATCATAGCTAATGCTCCTGCGATCTCTTTTCTCAATTCTCACAACAACTTGGGGTGTATCATATCCGGCCCTGGGGATTTATCAATCTTAATGTTCTTAAGAAGATCCAGCACTTCTTCTTCCTTAATCTCCACATTGTTGTCATACTGGGGTGTTGTATCGAGACCCAAATGCAGGACGCAGTGACTGTAGTGCTAGGAACAGGGCAGGACGAGGGACTGGGAAAAAGGAGCCTGGGGTGGACTCCGAGCCCGAGACTGGACAAGGACCCAGAACCTGGGTCTTGCCTCGGGCTCGGACCCCCAAACCCAGGCGAGGACGTGACGAAGCTTGGCTAGGGACTTGGGGTCTTGAGGCTTGGCTAGAGATTTGAGGTGGGGGTCTTGAGGCTTGGCTTGAGGCTTGAGTCTGGGGTCGAGGCTTGGTTTGAGCCTTGAGGCTGGGGTCGAGGCTTGGCTTGAGGCTGGGGTCAAGGCTTGGCTAGAGATTTGAGGCTGGGGTTGAGGTTTGGTTTGAGTCTTGAGGCTGGGGTCAAGGCTTGGCTTGAGGCTTGAGGATGGGGTCGAGGCTTGGCTTGAGGCTTGAGGATGGGGTCGAGGCTTGGCTAGAGATTTGAGGCTGGGGTTGAGGTTTGGTTTGAGTCTTGAGGCTGGGGTCAAGGCTTGGCTTGAGGCTTGAGGATGGGGTCGAGGCTTGGCTTGAGGCTTGAGGCTGGGTTCTTGCAGCTTGGATAACTCGGAGGCTGGAGCTAGGAGGCAGACTAGCAACTGTACATCAACATGGAGCCGGGACTTATCTTTCGACAAGCCGGGACTCATCTTTAGCAAGACACTGACATAAGACTGGACAGTACATAGACATAGAGCCGGGACTTATCCACCGACAAGCCAGGACTCATCTTTGACTCCACACCAAGGTGGGGCAGGACCATCCGTCAGGTAACAGCAGAACGGCCGGACTTACCCGATGGAGGCAAAGACAAGACAAGACAGATTTCCCCCACAGGGGAATGGCAGAGCGGTCTGACTTACCCCATGAGGTGAGGACAGGAAGAGACAAACACCGAAGAATGGCAGACAGTTCTGTCTCTGTATCAGGGCTGCTCCGAGTAGCCGTTACGGCCAGCAACCTTGGCTGGCTACGGAAACAACCGGATCCCTACCTAGCTCGGAGTGGCTGATGGCCACCCAGCTAGCCAGGGAAACGACCAAATCCATACCGCAATGACAGCTCCGACTCCGACTCCGACTCAGACAGTAAGGCTCCAAGAAGCAATGGTTCCCCAACGCAACCTAAAGATGGCAAGTGGCTGTACCAGCCATTTGCTCCATGGGAAGCTTGACAAGATGACCTCCCATCCACACCCAATCCCAGGGCCACTTATATTCCCAGCCAACAAGATGTGCATCAGGTGTTTATGGTTTAGTCCAACCAAAACAAGGGACAGCTGGAGGACCCGGAGTTCGGAGCTCGCGGGCCGCGAACCAGAACGCGGACCCTGGACCATGACAATTATCTAGCACACAGGCCCACTCTACTTCGACCTCATCCTGATCAAGAGTCTTTTCACTTGTGAATACTGAAGCAAAGTATTCATTTAGGACCTCCCCAACCTCCTCTGCCTCCAGGCACATGTTGCCCTCTTTATCCTTTAGCTGTTCCACCTTTGTTCTCATCATCCTCCTATTCTTCACACGCATAGAACGTCTTGGGGTTCTCCTTAATCCTACATGCCAAGGCCTTCTCATGCCCACTTTGTGCTCTCCGAAGTCCTCCCTTTTGCTCCTTCCTGGCTACCTTATAATTCTCTTAAGCCACTCCTACTTCCTGTTTCTTATATCTAACGTATGCTTCCTTTTTCCTCTTGATGAATTGCCTCACATGTCTCGTCAGCCACGGCTCCCTTTTCCTACCATTTTTTCCTTGCCTTAGTGGGACAAACGTATCCTGAACCCAGCTCAAGTGGTCTCTAAACTTCTCCCACATTACTTCTGTGCTTTCCCCTTTGAACATCTGTTTCCAATTTACTCTTGCTAGTTCTTGCCTCATCCTTTCAAAGTTCGCCTTTCCCCAGTTAAGCACTTTGCCGTTTCGTCTGATTTTATCCCTTTCCATAGCTATGCTGAATCTAAGGGAGTTGTGGTCACTGTCACTAAAATGCTCCCCCACCAAGAGGCCTGTCACCTGACCAGGTTCATTACCCAGAACTAGATCCAGTATGGCCTCTCCTCTTGTCGACACAGTCCTTCTTGAACACACCTGACAAATTCAGCCCCATCCATCCCCCTTGCACTCAGGAGGTTCCAGTCAATATGAGGGAAGTTGAAATCACCCATAACTACTACCCTGTATTTCCTGTACCATTCTGAAATCTGCCTGCTTATCTGCTCCTCGGTATCCTGAGGGCTATTCGGGGGCCTATAGACTACTCCCAGCACAGTGATTGATCCCTTCCTATTTTTGACTTCCACCCAGACTGACCCCGTGGACACTCCTTCTGCAGCGTCCTTCCTTTCTATAGCCGTGATACTATCCCTGACCAGCAATGCCACTCCCCCTCCTTTTCTACCTCCCATCCTATTCCTTTTAAAACACCTGAACCCTGGGACCTGCATCATCCAATCTTGCCTTTCCTCCAAACAAGTTTCACTAACGGCCACAACATCGTAGTTCCACGTACTAATCCATGCTCTAAGTTCATCCTCCATGTTCCTAACACGCCTAGCATTGAAATAGACACATTTCAACCCCTTTAACTGGCTACAATTATGTTCTGTCCCCTGCCTGTCCTTCCTCATCAACTCAGAACTCTTAGCATCATGCCCTTGTCCTTCTACCCTAACCCCTGCACTCACATTCTGATTCCCACCCCCCTGCCAAACTAGTTTAAACCCTCCCCAACAGCTCTATCCAACCTGCCCGCCAGGATATTGGTCCCCCTGGGATTCAAGTGCAACCCGTCCTTTTTGTACAGGTCACACCCGCCCCAGAAGAGGTCCCAATGATCCAGAAATCTGATTCCCTGCCCCCTGCTCCAATCCCTCAGCCACGCATTTATCCTCCACCTCATCCTATTGCTATTCTCACTGTCGTGTGGCACAGGCAGTAATCCCGAGATTACTACCTTTGAAGTCCTGCTTTTAAACTTCCTTCCTAACGCCTTGTAGTATTCTTTCAGGACCTCTTCCCTTTTCCTACCTACGTCATTGGTACCAATATGTACCATGACCTCTGGCTGTTCTCCCTCCCACTGCAGGATATCGTGGACGTGATCAGAAACATCCCAGACCCTGGCACCTGGGAGGCAAACTACCATCCGAGTTTCTTTCTGCATCCACAGAATCGCCTTTTTGAACCACTGACTGTAGAGTCCCCTATCACTACTGCCTTCCTCTTCCTTTCCCTACCCTTCTGAGCCACAGGGCCAGAGTCTGTGCCAGAGGCACGGCCACTGTTGCTTCCCCCAGGTAGGCTGTCCTCCCCAACAGTACTTCCTCTGTACTCTTTTAGCCTTGTTGAAAACTTTCCTGTAGATAGATGATCAAAACTGCACACAATACTCCAAATTAACCCTCAGCAATTTGAACATAACAACCCATTTCCTGGACTCAAATCATTGATTTATGGAGGTGAATGTGACAAAAGCTTTCTTGATGAACCTGTTACCTGTGACCACTCTCAATGAATCATGGGCTTGTATTCCCAGATTCCTTTGTTCTATCACACTCCTCTGTGCCCAACCATTCACCATGTAGGACCTACCCTGGTCGTTCCCACTGAAGTGCAAAACTTCTGCAAATTTGCTGATCCAGTTAACGAAGGTTTTCAAAGGATTCAAAGGTGCATTTAATGCAGAGAAATGTATGCAATATATATCCTGAAATGCTATTTCTTCACAACCATCCACAAAAACAGAGGAGTGCCCCCAAAGAATGAATGACAGTTAAATGTTAGAACCCCAAAGTCCCTCCAAACTCCCCTCCCTCCCGTGCGTAAGTGGCAGCAAGCAACAATCCCCCCCACCCCACAACCAAAAAGAAGCATTGGCACCCACCACCGAGCACTCAAGCGTTCAGCAAAGCAACAGCAAAGACACAGATTTGCAGTTCCCCAGAGACTACTCGTTCACCTGGTAGTCGACATAGCACAGGCTCGCTTTCTCCCTAATAAGAGAGAAAGAGGTGTCTCCGTTTCACAGCGAGAGGGGAGACATAACAAACAACTCACTGGTTTACGATGCTAGAAGTCCGTTGCATCCCTGTAGTACACCACTGGTCACAGGCCTCCAGTCACACTCAACAACAACGTGATTGCACTTTGCACATTTAGTGGGAGACGTAACGTAAAGATTTTTACTCCTCATGTATGTGAAGGATGTAAGAAATAAAGTCAATTCAATTCATTTCAATACTGCCATGCTCTGGCTTCTCTCACAAAGCCAATGTTTAATCCAATTTACTACCTCATTCTGAATGCTGAGTGACTGAACCTTCCTGATCAACCTCCCATGGGGGACCTTGTCAAATGCCTTTCTAATGTCCATGTGGACAACATGCACTGTTTCACCTTCATCACCTTGTCTGGCTAGTTCCTAGATATAGTCCATAAAATCTGTTATCCATGACCTACCACGCACGAAGCCATGCCCACTGTCCTTTAATAGTCCATGTCAATCCAAATACTTGTATCTGGTTCCTTAGAAAACGTTCCAATTGCTTTCCCTCAACTGATGTCAGACTCAGCGGCCTATAATTTCCTCGTTTCTCTTCAGAGCCATTTATAAATACTTGGACAAGATTGGCTATCCTCTAATCCTCTGGTATCTCTTCTGGCACTGAGGCCCTCTGCTAGAATCCTGGCAATTCCTGCACTTGCCTCCTGTCAGGTCCGAGGGAGCACCTTGTCAGACCCTGGGGATTTATCCACCTTGATTTGACTCAGGTTAGCAAACACTTCCTCTTCAGTAATCTGTACAGGGTCCATGAAGTTGATGCTGCTTTGCCTCACTTGTATAGGCTCTGTATCCATCTCCCGAGGAAATACAGACACAAAGAATGCATCTAAGATCTCTCCCATCCACTTTGGCTCCACGCATGGATTACCATTCTGGTCTTCCAGAGGATCAATTTTGTCCCAGGCAGTCATTATGCTCTTAACATACCTGTAGAATCCCTTGGGGTTCTCCTTCACCTTGTCTGCTAGAGCAATTTCATCCCTGCTTCTTGCCTTCCTGATTTATTTTTTAAATGTTCTCTAGCATTTCTTGCATCCATTCACACTTCAGTTATACCTTGCTTATAGCTAGTATGCACCTCCTCTTTTCTCATAACCAGGGCCTCAATATCCCTCAGAAACCAAGGTTCCCTACACATGTTATCTTTGTGTTTTATCCTGACAGGTGCATACAAGCTTGGTACTCCCACTTTCCAAGTACAGCTTTGCTGGAAAACAGAGTGCCCCAGTCCACACTTGCTGATCATTCTGAGACCATCAAAACTGGTCATTTTCCAATTCTGAATCTGAACCCGTGGACCAGGCAGATCTCTTTTCATATTTACTTTGAAACTAATGGCTTTGTGGTCACCTGATCCAAAGTGTTCCCCTACACAAACTTCTGTCACCTGCCCTGTCTGATTCCCTAACAGCAGATCCAGAATCACACACTCTCTTGTCAGGACTTCTGCATACTAATGAAAGAAACTTACCTGAACACACTTGACAAACCCCGTCCCATCTAGTACTTTTACAGTATGGGAGTTTCTTGCAACAAATTTGTTCAGACTGTTGGGTGGTCGTTAATATATCCCCATTAGCATGGTCATATCTTTCTAATATCTCATTTCCACACATAGCACCTCACTGGTCAAGTTCCCCAGTCCATCCTGATGGAGCACTGCTGTGACGTGTTCGCTGACTAGTAACACCACCCCTCCTTTAATCCCTCCCACTCTGTCATGTCTAAAACTAGCATGTGGCATGGGGAATCCTGAGATCACAACCCTGGAGGTCCCGCCCTTTACGTTAGCAGCTAACTCCCAGAACTCCCTTTGCAGAATCTCTTCATTCATCCTACCTATGTTATTGGTACTGACATGAACTACGACTTCTAGCTGTTCACCCTCACACAAGAATGCTCAGGACTTGAACTGGGATGTCCCAGGCCCTGGCACCCGGGTGGGAACTTACGTTCTCACCCACCGAACCCCCTGTCCGTTCCCCTAACTAATGAATCCAGTGTATCCGGTGTAGTGTGGACGTTGCCTTAGGCTTGTTCGAAGAAGACTCTGCCTAATTATCATCAACCTATCACCTACAGCCCCAGGGGTCCCAACACTCTTGCCACTGTCACAACATGATGGAAAACTTACCATTCCATGCCTAGACCACATTTCAGGAAATCTGATCACTTGGCCGTCCTCCTCCGACCTGCATCCAGGTAGAGGCTAAAGAGCAAGACTCCAGAGATAAGGACAACAACAAGGTAGTTGCGGGAGACTGAGGAGCAGCTGCAGGATTGCTAAAGCTGGTAGACCTGGCTGAGTTCAAAATCTCAACAGACAACCTGAATTAATAAATCACGGTTATCACAGACTTTATAAAAGCAGCTGCACACGAGTGCAACACAGAATAATTCAGAATTTTCCCTTCCCAGAAATCTGGATGAATCAGATCAGTAACATTCTGGTCTGGCAAGTTACAAGTTTCAGTGGCTGAGATGGGAGAGATTGCGCATACAACAACCGTTGCCCGGGTGCTTCACCAGTCACAGCTTTATGGGAAAGGGGCAAAGTAAAAGCCACTGAAGGGAAAAAACTCACATGAAATCTCCCCTTGAGTTTGCGGGAGACTTGAGTCAGAGTCAAGTCAGAGTCCAGAGCTCAATCCAATTGAGAATTTGTGGCTGGACTTGAAAAGGGCTGTTCGCTCACGATCCCCAAGCACTCTGACAGAAAATTCATGTCCTAGGTCTCAATACATCTTTGTGCAACTAGATGCTCAATTTTCAGACCCCAGTCAATTCAGTTTAGTAAAAATATCTCTACCATTTCCCCCAGCTCAGGAACACCACAACATTATGTGTTAGTCCCCTGCTCTACTCACATTATGACTGGGAGGCAAAGTGCAACTCCAGTGCCATAGTTAAGTTTGCTGATAACACCACAGTCATTGGGCGAATGAAGCGTGCTGACAAATCAGGATACTGGAGGGACTTGGAAAATATGGCTGAGTGGTGTCATTACAACAACCTCTCACTTAATGTCAGCAAGACCAAGGAGAAGATTATTGAATTCAGCAGGAAGAAACTGGAGGTCCACAAGCCAGTTGTCATTGGCATCTCAGAGGAGGAGAGGGTCAGCAACATTAAATTCCTACGTGTTAATATTTTTCAGAGGATCTGTTCTGGGTCCAGCATGCCATTACAAAGAAAGCACGGCAGCACCTCAACTTTCTTAGAAGTTTCTGTATATTTGGCATGACATCTAGAACTGTGACAAAATTCTATAGATGTGTGGTAGAGACTATATTTCCAGGTTGCATTGTGGCCTGATATGGAAATACCAATGCCGTTGTACAGTAAAACCTACAAAAAAGAAGTGGATATGACCCTGTCTATCATGGGTGAAGCCGTCCTCACTATTGAGCACATCTACTTGGAGCATTGTCGCAGGAAAACAGCATCCTTCATCATGGACCCAAACCGCCTGGGCCACGCTCTCTTCTCACAGCTGCCATCAGGAACAAGGTACAGGAACTTCAGAACCTGCACCACCAAGTTCAGGAACAGTTATTACCACTGAACCATCAGGCTTCTGAACTAGAGGGGATAACTTCACTCACCCCATCACTGAACTGTTCCCACAGAACTAGACTTACCACATTACTTTATTGTCGCCAAACAATTGATGCTAGAGCGCACAATCATCACAGTGATATTTGATTCTGCGCTTCGTGCTCCCTGGACTACGTCGATAGTAAATATAATAAAAATTAAAAATATAAATCATAAATAAAAAATAGAAAAGGGAAAGTAAGGTAGTGCAAAAAAAAAACAAGAGACAGGTCCAGATATTTGGAAGGTACGGTCCAGATACCGATCAGGATCCGTTCAGCGGTCTTATCCCAGTTAGAAAGAAGCTGTTCCCAAATCTGGCCGTACAAGTCTTCAAGCTCTTGAACATTCTCCTAGAGGGAAGAGGGACAAAAAGTGTGTTGGCTGGGTGGGCTGTGTCTTTGATTATCCTGGCAGCACCGCTCCGACAGCGTGCGGTGTAAAGTGAGTCCAGGGATGATCAAAGACTCTTCATCTCATGTTCTCTGTCTTTATTGTTTGTTTGTTTATTTATTTATTATTATGGATTTTTTTCTTTCTTCTTGTACTTGGACATTTGTTGCTTTTTCTTTGCACATTGATATTGTCCACCCCGTTGGGTACAGTCCTTCATTGAGTCAATTGTGATTCTTGTATTTAACGTGACTACCTGCAAGAAAAGGAATCTCAGGGTTGTACATGGTGACACGTCTGTACTTTGATAATAAATTTGCATTGAACTTTGAGCTTGAGATGGGGTATGTGACTCAGGTCAGAGTTAATGGGCACGTGAGGGAGAAATGAGTTCAGGACAACATGAGGAAATGGGATTAATAGGATTGTTCTGAGAACCAATATATATTTGATGATTTGAACACACATCTTCCATGTCAGAAGGAAATATATCAAAGGAATATAGTAAATTAATCTTCACCTTTCACTTGACAGGAACAGTCACACATCCTTCAGTCCCACGTCACATCACAGTTTGCTGAACTGCACCAGATTCTCACTGAGAAAGAGCAGCAGGTACTCAGAGATCTCAGGGAAGAAGAGGAGAGGATTCTAAATCCAATGGAGAAAAATCTTCAAGAGATACAAAAGAATTTAAATTCTATCCAGGAGGAGATCTCAAGGTTACAGGAACAGATGGATCAAAAAGAGAGTGTGATATTTCTCAAGGTGAGAGATTATATTTCTTTTGGCTTTTGTAAAAGTAGACAAAATTGGGATCAATATGTTTGAAGAAACTGTGACATTTACAAATGGTTGTGAACTGATTTAAGACAGAAAGATGTTTCAGAAGTTCAGGACTGTTGTTGTCCCAAAACTGGACTTCCACAATATTTGTATGTCACAGGACCATCTGCAATCCTCTTGTGAATGAGTTATTCTGAACATAACACTGAACTGTTGATTGTTTCCTCAATTCCCATATCAAACATCCCTGAAACTCACATTAATATCCAGTTCCAGTCACATGTGTCTGGTACCGTGGGTGAGACGGTCTCTCTGTCAATCAGTGAGAACAAAGGATCAATTCCAGAATGTGACCCACACATCAGATTTATCATCAATAGGGAAATGTGCTTTCCATTAGATTAGAGAATTAAGGGAAACCTACACTGTTTCTTTACATTTTCAGAAATACTCCTGGTCATTTACCAAGTGGTTCTGTGTTGTCCGTACATCCGTGTGACTGTAGGAATGTGAATTTACAACATCTAGTAATGATTTGGATGAAATTCAGGATGAGGACTGCAAGTCTCAGTCTGTTCAGATTTGTGTTTTATTTATTTCAGGAGGAAACTCGTCGGAAGAGGAGGTAAGATATGCTCTTTGCTGAATCTCTGAATGGATTTGTAAACTAGTTCAAAATTGCAGTTCATAACCAACAATTTTGTATTTGCAGAATTACTGACAACATCGAGCAATTGTCAGTAACAGACGGTGCCCTTCCAGTTGAAAAATTCGATCATCTCTATTTATTGAACAGTGCGTTGAGAGAAACACTTGATGACATTAATCGAGGTAAAACTTACACTGATTCATTTGTCCTTGTTTATGAGACACAATTCATTAGAATTAGAAGCAAAGATTGTCTGTAACAATGGACTGAAGGGGAACTGTAGTTTTATTCCAGCTTCAGACCCCTGAACACACCGACACAGGGGCACAATACAACCAGTACACAGGACTGGTAGATTTGTTACGTACCCTGTAACTGGGTTGACAGACCAGCAGAAATAGAAGAATCCGTTGGAGTCTGGTGGTACCGAAAACTAAAGGTGTTTATTAGTAAAATAAGCAAAACAGTATCAATAATACAAATATACATATAAAACAGGTTAGCATTAATAAACATAGAAGTGTAGGAATAATAATCAACAATAAGAAACAAGCTCTATCAATGTCTAGGGGTAAATAAATTGTCATAGAAGAATATAAAGTACACGGGACTGTTAGATTAAACACTGCATCCTGGTTCCATCCAGACTGTACAAACCCGACTGGACACGAGTGTGAATCCGACCACATAAACTGTGGAAGTAATATTGATTTAATGATATTATAGTGAATAAATGGCAGGCACTGTAGCGTAGTGATTAGTGCAAAGTTATTCCAGCTCTGAGTGTCAGATTTCGAGTTCAATTCCAGGGCTGTATGCAAGGATCACAGTTCGTAAGTTAGTTGGACATTGAAAATCGTCCTGTGATTAGACTAGTGTCAAAAAATTTTGGGTTGCTGCTCAGTGTGGCTCATTGGGCTGGAAGGGCCTGTTCCGTACTGTATCTCTAAATAAAATAAAATAAAGCTTGGATCGGAGTGGTATCCAGTATTGTCAGAAAGATGCACACGAGACCCTCGTGAGCCACTGACCCTGTCTGACCTGTCTGTGACTGCAGACTCAGGTCTGCCCCCTGCTGGACGCACATGTCGCGCGGTTGTTATGAAACCACCACATTTTCTCTCGAGCAAACACGAGGAAATCTGCAGATGCTAGAAATTCAAACAACAACACACACAGAATGCTGGTAGAACACAGTAGGCCAGGCAGCATCTATTGGGAGAAGCGATGTCAACGTTTCGGGCCGAGACCCTTCGTCAGGACTGACATTTTCTCTCTCTCTTTATTCTCTCTCACAATCATTCCTTGCCCTCTGGTGCTACACTCCCCCTTTCTTTCTCCCTAGGCCTCCTGTACCATGATCCTTTCCCTTTTCCAGCTGTGTTTCCAATCAACTTTCCAGCTCTCAGCTTCATCCCTCCCCCGCCTGTCTTCTCCTGTCATTTTGGGTCTCCCCCTCCCATTCCCAGTTTCAAATCTCTTACTATCTCTTCTTTCAGTTAGTCGTGACGAAGCGTCCCAGCCTGAAACGTCGACTGTACTTCTTCCTGTGGATACTGCCTGACCTGCTGCTTTCCACCAGCATTTTGTGTGTGTTGCTTGAATTTCCAGCATCTGCAGATTTCCTCGTGTTTACGTTGAATCATTTTTGGATTGAGCCGGGACACACCAACCAGCATTGACCTCGGTCGAGATTTCACCAGCACCTCCTCATTTGTAATGTGATATGTTCCAAAATGTCATTTCCTGAACTTATTTTCCTCAATTCCTTGGTTTCCGTGACCTTCTCCCTGGGAAATACAGATGAGAAATATTCACTTAAAACCACTTCCCTCCACAGTGGCTCCAGATTGTTCCTTAAAGAAAGCAATTGCTAGGAACTTTCAGACTATTCTAGTGGTGTTTAGTAGTGTGGCCTTCCGAAGATTTACAGAAATATTCCTGTGTCGGCCTGATTTTTTTAGTGCTATGATGTGGTGACTTAAGGATGATACCAGTTGTAGACATTACTATTGGGACAATATATTATTATTATTTTTAATAATAATAATACTCCAAAGCCAAAAACAAGCAGTTGGAGGAACTCAGCAGGTCAGGAAGAGTCTGCCGAGACAAAGAGATGGTCAAAATTTCAGGTGGAGACCCTGCATCAGATTCCTGCCTCTCTAATCTCTTGTGAGGCCAAGTGAGACCTCACCAAAGTTTCTGTAGCTGCAACAGGACTTGCCAACTTCCACACTCAATGCCCTGACTGGTGAAGACAAGCTTGTCCTACTCCTACCTGACCATACTCTGCACTTGTGTTGCTACTTGAGGGAGCTGTGCTCTTGGACTTTAATATCCCTCTGTCATCAACGTTCCCAGGGTCCTTCCATCTGCTCTATAACTTTCCCTTACACTTAACCTTCCAAAAGGTATCCTCGCTTACTGCTTCAGGTTAAACACTATCAGCCATTTCTCCATCCAGATCTCTAACTGATTTATGTCCTACTGTATCCTTCAACAACCATCTTCACTATCCACAACTCCACCAAATTTGTGCCAATTCAAGTGTACAGGCCACACATATCACTCACCAACAGAGTTACCAACACTGAACTCTGTGAAATATCTCTGGTCACAGACCTCCAGGCAGAATAAGACTCCTCCACCATAGACCCCTGTCTTCTGTGGCCAAGCTAATTGTGAATCCAATCTACATTCCTCTTTTGTAATATGGATACGTTCCAAGACATAACAACTCATTTGTCTTAATTCCCAACTCCCATACCTGTCCCCATGTAAAATACATAAACAGACTCTCCCATCTCCTGTGACTCCAGATATCAATGACGACATTGATCCTGAATGGGCTGACACCCCGGATCAGGACTGAGAGTGGAATGTGGGTGATGGGGTGGTGGAGGAGGGTTTGTGGCAAAGGGGACAAAGATCTTCTGTTTCCATCTGCATGAACAGTTCATCCACACACTTCTCACCATGGCCCATCCGGTTCTGGTTCAATCTGTCATTCTTCTCTTTCCTAATGGTTCTCATTATCACCTCCTTCACTGACAAGATTCCTTCACACAATCTCCTTGCTCCATCTCCTTCTCATTTTATCCTCTGTATCTGTCTCCCAACTCCAGCCCACACCCCACCCCTCCCCTACCTGGAACAAACTGCCTGTCATCCCTCCTCAGTCCACAGTCACCTCAGACTCCTGTCTCATCACTCCCCTTCTCCTCTGTGTACCGGCCATCTCCCCTCTCCACTCCCAGTCCTGATGTAGGGGTTCGATCTGAAGCGTCGACAGTCCCTTTTCTCCCACAGATACTGCTCGACCCACTGAGTTCCTCCAGCAGATTGTGTGAGGCCTGATAACTGGATATATTCAAGGTGGGGTTAGAAAGACTTTTGAAAGATTGAGAGATTGAGGTTTTGGGGATCTGGTACAGAAGAGGAATTGATGCCGGTATCGATCAGTCACTGTCACATTGAATGAAGGGCCTGTTCCTGTGTCGTACTGTTCCATGTTCTCTGTTTAGATGAATGAGAGGAGATTGCAGGGAAACGCAAAATTCTTCCCGGGTTCAACAGACAGGATGCAGGGAGGATGTTTCCCTTGTCTGAGGAGTCGAGGGATGGGAGAACCCTCAGAGAATGGAGTATCTTTGGAATTCTCTGCACCGGAGGCTGTGGGGTCTCAGTCATTCAGTTCACTTAAAGTCACAGAGTCATCGTCTAACAGCACAGAAACAGGCTTTTCCACCCATCAATTCTGTGCTAACCTATTTACCCGTCTATACTCATCCCATTGGCTGGCATTAGGTCAGTCTCCTTCTGTACCTTGTCTATTGAAGTGTCTGTCTGAGTGTCTCTGAAACACAGTGATTGTATCTGATTCCATCACCTCCTCTGGCAGCAAGTTCCAACATCACCCACTCACTGTTCAAATACACTCACCTTTAACCTCCTTCCTCCCACCTCAGACATGTGACCTCTTCTATTTGATCCCACTCCTCTGGGAAAACAATTTCAACCATCTGATCAATCTACTCCCCTCATAACCTCATATATTTCTGACAGATCACCCATCAGCCCATTTACCAGCATTTGGCTGGTATCTTTCTCAACCTTCCCTGTCCCAAGCCTCAACTCCTCTTCTGTGGCAGTTCCACAGGGTCCTCAATTCTCCCGTGTTACAGAAGATGATTGAACTCATTTTCTACCACATTACAGAAGCAAATGTGCTGCAGATCCTAAAATGCAGAAAAGTCGATAAATCCCCAGGTCCTGATCAGGTGTATCCCAGGACTTTGTGGGAAGCTCAGGAAGAAATTGTTGGCCCCCATTTGGAGACGTTTGTTCTGATCCCCCAACATCGGGAATGTGTTTCCTGCTTCTAGTGTGTCCAATCCCTTAATAATCTTATATGTTTCAATCAGATCCCCTCTCATCCTTCTAAATTCCAGTGTATACAAGCCCAGTCACTCCAATCTTTCAACATATGACAGTCCTGCCATCCCGGGAATTAACCTCATGAACCTACGCGGCACTCCCTCAATAGCAAGAATGTCCTTCCTCAAATTTGGAGACCAAAACTGCACGCTATACTCCAGGTGAGGTCTCACCAGGGCCCTGTACAACTGCAGAAGGACCTCTTTGCTCTCATACTCAACTCCCTTTGTTATGAAGGCCATCATGCCATTAGCTTTCTTCACTGCCTGCTGTACCTGCATTCTTACCTTCAGTGACTGATGAACAAGGACACCTAGATCTCATTGTACTTCCCCGTTTCCTAACTTGACACCATTCAGATAGTAATCTGCCTTCCTGTTCTTGCCACCAAAGTGGATAACCTCACATTTATCCACATTAAACTGCATCTGCCCACACACCCAACCTGTCCAAGTCACCATGCATTCTCATAACATCCTCCTGACATTTCACACTGCCACCCAGCTTTGTGTCATCAGCAAATTTGCTGATGTTACTTCTAATCCCTTCATCTAAATCATTAATGTATATTGTAAATAGCTGTGGTCCCAGCACCGAACCTTGCGATACCGCACTAGTCACTGCCTGCCATTCTGAAAGGGTAATCCCTGCTCTTTGCTTCCTGTCTGCCAACCAATTTTCTATCCATGTCAGTACCCTACCCCCAATACCATGTCCTCTAATTTTGCCTACTAATCTCCTATGTGGGACCTTATCAAAGGATTTCTGGCTCTCCCTTGTGCATTTTCATAGTTACATCCTCAAAAAATTCCAGAAGATTATTCAAGTATGATTTCCCCTTCATAAATCCAGGCTGACTGGGACCGATCCTGTTACTGCTATCTAAATGTGCCACTATTTCATCTTTTATAATTGACTCCAGCATCTTCCCCAACGCTGATGTCAGGATAACTGGTCTATAATTCCCTGTTTTCTTTCCCTCCTTTCTTAAAAAGTGGAATAACATTAGCTACCCTCCAAGCCACAGGAACTTATCCTGAATCTATAGAACATTGGAAAATGATTACCAATTTCCAATTACCAAAATCCACGATTTCTAAAGCCACCTCCTTATGTACCCTGGGATGCAGACCATCAGTCCCTGGGGATTTATCAGCCTTCAGTCCGATCAGTCTACCCAACATCATTTTCTGCCTAATGTGAATTTCCTTCAGTTCCTCTGTTACCCGAGGTCCTCTGGCCACTATTACATCTGGGAGATTGTTTGTGTCTTCTCTAGTGAAGATAGATCCAAAGTACCTGGTCAACTCGTCTGCCATTTCCTTGTTCCCCATAATAAACACACCCGTTGCTGTCTTCAAGGGCCCATCTTTGGTCTTAACTGTTTTTTCCCTCTTCACATACCTAAAGTTTTTACTATACTCCTTTATATCCTTGGCTAGCCTACCTTCGTACCTCATCTTTTCTCCTCGTGTTGCCTTTTTAGTTATCTTCTGTTGCTCTTTAAAAGTTTCCCAATCCTCTGGCTTCGCGCTCATCTTTGCTATGTTATACTTATTCTCTTTTATTTTTATACCGTCCTTGACTTCCCTCGTCAGCCACGCTCACCCCTACTCCTCTTAGAATCTTTCTTCCTCTTTGGAATGAACTGATCCTGCACCTTGAGAAAATCTGCGGATGCTGGAAATTCAAGCAACACACACAAAATGCTGGTGGAACACAGCAGGCCAGACAGCATCTATAAGGAGAAGCACTGTCGACGTTTCGGGCCGAGACCCTTCGTCAGGACGAAGGATTCCACCAGCATTTTGTGTGTGTTGTTTGATCCTGCACCTTCTGTATTATTCCAAGAAATACCTGCCATTGTTGTTCCACTGTGATCCCTGCTAGTGTATCCTTCCAGTCAACTTTGGCCAGCTCCTCTCTCATAGTCCCCTTTGTTCAACTGTAATACTGACACTTCTGATTTTCCCTTCTCCCTCTCAAATTGTAGATTAAAACTTATCATATTATAGTCACTACCTCCTTTATCTTCCCTTATCAAGTTCATTACACAACACTAAATTGAGAATTGCCTTCTCCCTGGTAGGTTACCTCCCTGGTCACCTAGCCCTCTATTTTTCTAAGCTCCATGTACCTATCCAGGAGTCTCTTAAAAGACCCTATCGTATCCGCCTCCAACACCCTCACCAGCAACCCATTCTATGCACTCACCACTCTCTGCAGAAAATACACCTTACTCCTGACACCTCCTCTGTACCTACGTCTAAGCACATTATAACTGTGCCCTCTAGTGTTAGGCATTTCAGCCCTGGGAAAAAGTCTCTGACTATCCACACGATCAATGCCTCTCATCGTCTTTTACACCTCTATCAGTTAACCTTTCAGCCTCCGTCGCTCCAAGGAGAAAAGGCCAAGTTCACTCAATCTATTCTCAAAAGGCATACTCCCCAATCCAGGCAACATCTTTTCTATGGTTTACACATCCTTTCTGTAATGAGGCGACCAGAACTGAGCACAGTACTCCAAGTGGGTTCTGACCAGGGCCCTATATAGCTGCAACATTACCTCTCAGCTTCTAAACTCAATCCCACAATTGATGAAGGCCAATGCACTGTGTGCCTTCTTAACCACAGAGTCAACCTGCGTAGCAGCTTTGAGTGTCCAATGGACTTGGACCCCAAGATCCCTCTGACCCTCCACATTGCCAAGAGTCTTGCCATTAATGCTATATTCTGCCATCATATTTGACCTACCAAAATGAACCACCTCACACTTATCTGGGTTGAACTCCATGTGCCACTTCTCAGCCCAGTTTTACATCCTATCAATGTCCCACTGTAACTTCTGACAGCTCTCCTCACAATTCACAACATCCCCAACCTTTGTGTCATCAACAGATATACTAACCAATCCCTCCACTTCCTCATCCGGGTCATTTATAAAAATCACGAAGAGAAGGGGATCCCTGAAGCACACCACTGGTCACAGAACTCCTTGCAGAATATGACTTGCCTAAAACCACTCTTTGCCTTATGTGGGCAAACCAGTTCTGGATCCACAAAGCAATGTCCCCTTGGATCCCATGCCTCCTTACTTTCTCAGTAAACCTTGCATAGGGTATCTTATCAAATGCCTTGCTGAAATCCATATACACTACATCTACTGGTCTACCTTCATCCATATGTGTAATCACATCCTCAAAAAAATTCCATCAGGCTCGTAAGGCACGACCTGCCTTTGACAAAGCCATGCTGATGATTCCTAAACATATTATTCACTGCAAATGTTCATAAATCCTGCCTCTCAGGATCTCCTGTCAACTGAGAATAAGAACTCAGTTATTTAAAACAGAGTTGAGGAAGAGCTTCTTCTCCCAGAGAGTTGTGGAGGTGTGGAATGCACTACCTCGGAAGACGGTGGAGGCCAATTCTCTGGATGCTTTCAAGAAGGAGCTAGATAGATATCTGATGGATAGGGGAATCAAGGGATATGGTGACAAGGCAGGGACTGGGTATTGATAGTGAATGATCAGCCATGATCTCAGAATGGCGGTGCAGACTCGAGGGGCCGAATGGTCTACTTCTGCACCTATTGTCTATTGTCTATTACCAATCACTGAAGTAAGACTCACTGGTCTATAATTTCTTGGGCTATCTCTACTCCCTTTCTTGAATAAGGGAACAACATCTGCAACCCTACAATCCTCTGGAATCTCTCCCAACCCCATTAATGATGCAAAGATCATCGCCAGAGGCTCAGCAATCTCCTCCCTCATCTCCCACTGTAGCCTGGGATACATCTTGTCTGGTCTCGGTGATTTATCCAACTTTATGCTTTCCAAAAGCTCCAGTACATCCTCTTTCTTAACATCTATATGCTCAAGCTTTTCAGTCTGCTGTAAGTCATCCCTACAATCACCAAGATCCTTTTCCGTAGTGAATACTGAAGCAAAGTATTCATTAAGAATCTCTATCTCCTCCGGTACAATACACACTTTTCCACTGTCACACTATATTGGTCCCATTCTCTCACATCTTACCTCTTGCTCTTCACGTACTCGTAGAATGCCTTGGGGTTTTCCTTAATCCTGTCTGCCAAGGCCTTCTCATGGCCACTTCTGACTCTCCTAATTTCATTCTTAAACTCCTTCCTGCTAGCCTTATAAATTTCTAGATCTCTATCATTACCTAGTTTTGTCTCCAAAATGCTCCCCCCTCTGGAGAGATCTGACAACTGACCAGGTTCATTTCCCAATACCGATCAAGTACAGCCTCTCCTCTTGTAGGCTTATCTACATATTGGATCAAGAAACCTTCCTGAACACAGCTCACAAACTACACCCCATTTTAACCCCTTGCTCTAGGGAGATAACAATCTATATTTGGGAAATTAAAATCTTCCACCACGACAACCCTGTTGATTGCCTATATGATTTATATAATTTATATAAATTTACAACCCAATGTGATTTATAGGGAGGCTGCTTGTTCGGTTTTATTTTGGTGTGATTTCCTGCAGGTCAAGACACTCAGAATCTGTAGTGGAGCATTCCAGACTACACCAAGAGATGCATTTGGGGTTGAACTAGGAGAGATGCCTCTTGACCAGCAGAGGGAAATTTTGAGCCTTGCATAGGGGACTTTCGTAGTAAGGTGTGGGACATCCCATTTGATGAATTTGGATTTAATGAATTGCTGGGGATATACTAACAGAGATTGTGAATATTTTGGGTGGGCAAGTAGGGAATAGGTGCGGGAGTACGGTCTTGACAATTTGCAGATTAGCCCAACAATGGCCGGGCCAGGAGGTCAAATTTGGAAATTTCCAGACGTGGAAATAGATTTGTCATTACTGGGGGTAGACAGGGTCTTGTGGGTGGTGAGAGGGTGTCTGGTCATTTATGGCAGCAGTATTTTTCCCTTTTGCCTATGTTCACAACTCAGTCAGTAAATGGGTGGCTCTGGAATAAATATCCCCTGGATTAATGTTGAGAAGGGAAAAGGCTGACAGGTGGATTATCCGTCAATACGGCAGAATTTATGGCCATTATCATTAGTTTGCAATGGGTGGAACAAGTTAAACCAAAAAGAGTTGTGATCTGTTCAGACGCTGCCTCGGAACTGCAGAGTTTGGAAACGAGGCGTTCAAGGAGACCTGATCTGTTGATGGAAGTGTACAACAATTTGTATGTTCTGGAGAGAGTGGGAATAGTAGTACAGTTTTGTTGGGTCCCAGCACATCTGGGTGTATCGGGTAATGAAAGGACAGACGTTAGAGCAAAGCCAGCACTTACTAAGTCAGAGGTAGATATTATAGTCAATATCAGAAAGTATGAAGCCAAATCTTGTATTAGATTGTTGGGATGAGAAAAGGCAGAATTTGTGGGATAGCAGTGGGACTGGGAGGTGACATTATAATTTGGTTCCATCAGTCTGGGGAGGTTCCTGAAGTTGTCATAGCTGGGGGTGGTAGTGAGGATAAGCTCCTGTTACTTATAAAGCATTCCAAATGGCTTGCATCTCTAACAGCCTCTGACAACCAAGTCCAACTATTGGCCCGGCAGAACTGTTTCCAATGCCAAAGGAAGGGGCAAAGGTGGACTACTGGCTTCTCAAAACCAGTTGCTTCAGGCAGGTGGGGCCCATCTGCATTGGAAGGCCAGGAGAAGGAAAACTCTGGTTTTTAACCTCCACTGCCTTGTGGCCAAACCCACCCATGGGAGAGGCTTCGGGAGTGAACCCTGAGGAAGAAATCCAGAACTGGGTCCCTGAGGCAGTTTGATGTTTACAACCTCACTCTGGCAACCTCTGTGATGACACTGGTGCCAAGTTGTATCGACACTTGTCCTTCCCTTGGACTACATCAGGGATGTGGAGAGGGGGAGCCCACTGCATGGGCAACAGCTAGTTCTTCAAATCTTCCCACCCAGGCTTGCACCCTGGAGAGGACACAGTCCACCAGAGGCACAAACCCATAATCCCCTGGGATTGATGGCTTTCTATGAGTTCAGGGGAGGCACCATTTGGGAAGGAATAGGAGGGAAGATGCATGGTTGGCGAGATTGAGTTTCAGACACACAGATCTGCACTCCACTTTGGCACTTGTTGGTAAGTATGGGAATGAGATGTGTCATTTTGTAAGGTACCAGAAACAGTGGAACATGCATCATGTTGTGACCCAGATATTCGGCATAATGTAGGAAGCTGTTTAATCAATTATTGGGTAGATCTGAGGTCCCTACACTGCAGGATATTCTGGCACCTGAAGCAGGGATGGATAAGTCATGTCGGGCCCTGGTGAACTTCTTAATTTAAAGAGGTTTGGGGGGGTGGGGGGTGCAGGACCTGATTCCCATGACAGCTCCTATCACACTCCAGTCCAGTAGGTGGCGGTAATGCACCGTCCTGATAGGTGCGAGCTGCCATTAGCACAAAAGTCAGTGGATGAAGAAGGTTTGGTGCTCAGTTGTCAGCTGGACTCTGGATCCTTGTCTCAGTCTCGTATCGTGTATAGATTCTACTCTTGGACACTCCAGCACTCGGGTCCTTAACGTCCTCGCCTCGGACTCTCATCACTATACGTGTACCATCAATAGGTATGGGTGAGGGGCCAGAAGACTGGAGGCTGGTTATTGTTGAACATTTATTTAAGATAGACTGTTGGGAAAGCCTGGGATGTACGGACTGGTGAGCCTCACATCAGTGGTGGGTATATTGATGGAGGGGATTCTGAGAGTCAAGATCTATATTCATTTGGAAAGCCAAGGACGAATCAGGGATACCCAGCCTGGCTTTCTGAATGCATGATGGAAATGCAGTAGAGAAAATCTACATGGACTTTAGCGAGATATTTGACAAGGTACTTTATGGTAGAATATTCCAGAGAGTTAGATCACATGGGATACAGTACAATCTGGCCAATAGGATACAGAATTGCGTGGGATGAGGCCTGGGTCCAGTGGTGTTCTGCAGGGATCGGTGTTGGGTCCACTGTTTTTCATTATTCATATGAATGATTTGGAAGTGGGAGTAGGTGACATGTTTTGCATGTTTGTGGAGGACACTAAAATTGTTGGACATTGAGGACAGGAGGTCTTTTATAAGGAGAGGCCGGATAGGCTGGGAATTTCCCTGGAGCTTAGGTGGCTGCCAGAGGAAGTGTAGAGTTGGGTGCTGTTAAATACTTTTAAAGACATTTGAACTGGTCCGTGGGTAGGAAAGGGGTAAAGGAATAATGGGCAAATGGGACTAGCTCACTGAAGCAAGTTGCTCAGCACAAGTAAATTTGGCTAAAAAGCCTGCCTTACCTCCTCTTTGAAACCCTCCAGTGTTCACTCAGCACATCCTCATCTGAATCCAGTGTTGCCCCACCCCTTCCTCACACCAGTTTCCTCTGGCTATCCCCCGTCTTTCTTTCCCTTCCTGAGTATAGAAGAATAGATTATCATTTAAATGGTGGAAGATTGCAGCATGCTGCTGTGCAGAGGGACTTGGGAGTGCTTGTTCATGAATCACAAAACGTTGGCTTGCAGGTACAACAGGTTATTAAGAAGGCACGCGGAATGTTGGCCTTCATTGCTGGAGGGATTAATTTCACGAGCAGGGAGGTCATACTGCCACTATACAGGTTACTGGTGAGGCCGCACCTGTGCAGTTCCGGTCTCCATACTTGAGAAAGGATATACTGAATTTGGAAGCAGAGATTCACCAGGTTGATTCCAGGGATGAAGGGGTTAACCTATGAGGAGAGATTGAGTCGCCTGGGACTATACTCATTGGAGTTCAGAAGAATGAGAGGGGATCTTAGAGAAACATATAAAATTTTGAACGGGATAGATAAGATAGAATTAGGAAAGTTGTTTCCATTGGTAAGTGAGATTAGAACTAAGGGACATTGCTTCAAGATAAAAGGGAAGAAGATTTAGGATGGAGTTGAGGAGAAACAGTTTTCCCAGAGAGTAGTGAATCCAGAATTCTCTGCCCAGGGAAGCAGTTGAGGCTTCTTCACTAAATATATTTAAGATTCAGTTAGATAGGTTTTTACATAGCAGGGGAATTGAGGGTTATGGGGAAAAGGCAGGTAGATGGAGCTGAGTTTACGGACTGATCAGACATGATCTTACTGAATGGCGGGGCAGGATCGATGGGCCGGATGGCCTAATGCTGCTCCCATTTGTTATGTTCTTATGTGAAACATCCACAGTCGATCTCCCTCCACATCTGCTGCTTAAACCACTGTGTTTCTTCAGATTCTGTGTACTCTGCTCACCATCCCAGAGGAAAAACCTCGGGAATGTTTTCATTGTCCATTTGCTGTAAAATCCCGGGAAAGGTTCCTGTCGGCCACCCGACTGTGCCTGAGGCCCAGCGGCCTCTCCCCGATCCCCGGGGCCGCGCTGTCCGAGTCTCCCCCCCGATCCCGGGGACTCTCTAATTCTCTGCTTCTCCCCCCAGTCTCTGTCACCCTGGATGTGGAAACGGCGCATCCGTGTCTCGAGGTGTCTGAGGATCGGAAGAGTGTGAGACGGACCGGGACCCGGAGGAATCTCCCTCACACCGGGAAGAGGTTCACAGTCTGGGCTTGTGTACTGGGATCGGAGGGATTCACATCGGGGAGACATTACTGGGAGGTGGAGGTGACGGGGAATCGGGTCTGGGATCTGGGAGTCGCCGCAGAGTCTGTGGAGAGGAAGGGAGCGGTCAAAGTGAGTCCGGAGACCGGATGCTGGTTCATCGCGCGGCGTGATGACGTGTTCGCGGTTCTCACCTCCCCTGTGTCCCGTCTCCCTGCCGGTCCCATCCCCGGGAGGGTGGGAGTTTATCTCAGTTACGAGTCCGGGACAGTTTCATTTTACAACGCGGAGACCAAGTCCCATCTCCACACCTTCACTGGGAATAAATTCACGGAGAAACTTTATCCTGCATTCGCGATTGGATATGAAAACGAGTGGCTGAGAATCTGCTCCAGTTCCGCTCCGGGTCTGTAAACGGGTCGGGTCCGGGATCGGCGTCCGGAGTAAATCAGTGGAAATATAAATGTGCAGAGAGTGAAATAAACACGATGTGAGAATTATCGATCCATTAATTTTAACTGGTTCACCACATCCGTCAACGGAACAGAAACACGGCGGATTCAGCAGCAGCCGCGGGCTGCGGGTCCTGAGCTCCCCGGCTCCCCCGGGTGCTAAATGCACCGGGACTGACAGGGTAACTGGGGCAAGTGGTGGTGGTGCTGACTGGAAGGGGGAGGTCAGGGTGAATCTTGATAACACGGGACTTGTAGAGTGGTAACACACAAAGCGCCGGATATTCACAGCGTATCTACGAACATCTCAACAACAGTTATATCACTTTGGATACTGTTGTGGGGGATGACCTGGCAGAGGAAAGTCACCGCGTAGGGTCTCTGGCACTGAGTCTGCCTCTGAGACTCTGAAGGGAAACCGACAGAAGAGCTGCGCTGTGTGATAGGGGGTTCATCAGTTAGGGGAACATAAAGGAGGTTCTGTGGGTGAGAATGAGATCCCCGGATGGTATGTTGCCTCTCGGTGTCAGGGACCAGGACATCTCACATCGAGTCGTCAGCATTCTTCAGTGAGATGGTGAACAGCCAGATGTCGTGGTCCACGTAGGTACCAATGATACGGGTATGACGAGTGACAGGTCCTGCACAGGGAACTCTGGGAATTCGGTGCCAAGTTAAAGGGCAGGACCTGAGAACTAGGAAGATGATACAGTTTAACTCGTGACTAAGTAATTGGTGTAGGGGGAAGGGCATGAATTTTCTGGATCACTGGTCTCTCTTCCAGGGGAGGTGGGACCTGTACAGCAGGAACTGTTTGCACCTGAACTGGAAGGGGATTCATATGCTTGGAAGACAGTTTGTTAATGCTACATGGTGGGGTTTGAACGAGAGTTGCAGGGGATGTGGAGAAGTTGTTGAGATAGAGGTTGGTAAGTCCTGGGAACAAGTCAGGAATGAAAATGTTGAGCAGTAACTGGTATCCTGAGCTGTGTAAATATCAATAAATGAAGTGCCGTAGGAAAGGGGAATGAGCTCAGGGCATGGATCAACACCTGGAATTATGATATTGTAGCGTACTGGGAGGGGTGTGGTCGCCTGCTGCTGAGAAATAAGAAAGGTCTTAACACATTAATGGGATTATATCACAGACCAGCCAACCATCCTGGGGATTTAGAGGAACAAATTTGTAATGAGATCTCAGACCGTAGCAACAAATATAATGTTATAGTTGGTGATTTTAACTTTCTACCTAGTGACTGAGAATCCCAGATATTGACTGGGTACCAGAGGACTGCAGGATAAAAAAGCCTCAGGACTCGCGCCACCAAGTTCAAGAGCAGTTACTACCCCTCAACCATCAGGCTCTTGATCAAAAGGGGATAGCTACACTCATTGAAGGACTCTGTTATATTGTTATTTCATGCTTGTTTATTGCTATTTATTTATATTTGCACAGTTTGTTTACTGTTTACAGTTACTGTTCTATGGACTTGCTAAGTATACCCACAGAAAAAGTATCTCAGGGTTTGTAAGTGGTGACATGTATGTACTCTGATAATAAATTTTACTTTGAAGTTTGAACACTGAACCAGTTTCCAGTCTGCCCTGATGGAGCATGAGGAGCTCTTCCTCCAATTTATGAGATAAATCGAGCCGGGATCCCAACCGGTTTCCACACAGAATCAGTTACTCTGTTTTGGACCCATTTCATCCCCATGAAATGCAGGGAAAATAACAGCCGATCCAGAGAGAGAAATTGAGTTTGCGTTCCACGTCGATGACATCTTCTGGAATTCATTCAAATGCTGCCTGGCCCTCTGTGGCTTTCAAGTATTTCCTGTTTATTTTTAGTTCATTGACCCTTGGATTCAAACAAACAAACTGAAAAATTAACTTTTGTTACAGGGAAGCTACTGGCATTCATAGAGTATTGGCTGAGAGACAGGAGGCAGTAAGTGGGAATGAAGGGGCTTTTTCCATTTGGCTGCCAGTGTCTAGCGGTGTTCCCCAGGGACCGCTACTTTTCACGTTGTCAATGATTTACATAGAAAACATAGAAACAGAAAACCTGCAGCACAGTACAGGCCCTTCGGCCCACAAAGCTGTGCTGACCATGTCCCTACCTTAGAAATTACTAGGGTTACACATAGCAACACACACAAAATGTTGGTGGAACGCAGCAGGCCAGGCAGCGTCTATAGGGAGAAGCACTGTCAACGTTTAGAGCCACGACCCTTCATCAGGACGTCAGTTCCACCAGCATTTTGTGTGTGTTGCTTGAATTTCCAGCATTTGCAGATTTCCTTGTGTTTGAGGGTTACACATAGCTCTCTATTTTCCTAAGCTCTATGCACCTATCCAAGTCTGTTAAAAGACCCTATCATATCCGCCTCCACCACTGTTGCTGGCAGCCCATTCCACGCACTCACCACTCTGAGTGAAAAAGCTTACCCCCTGACATCTCCTCTGTCCCTACTCCCCAGCACCTTATCCTGTGTCCTCTTGTGGCAGCCATTTCAGCCCTGGGAAAAAGGACTATCCAGACAATCAATGCCTCTCATCATCTTACACACCTCTATCAGGTCACCTCTCATCCTCCGTCGCTCCAAGGAGAAAAGGTCAAGTTCACTCAATCTGTTTTCATAAGGCATGCTCCCCAATCCAGGCAACATCCTTGTAAATCTCCTCTGCACCCTTTCTATGGTTTCCATATCCTTCTTGTAGTGAAGCGACCAGAACTGAGCACAGTACTCCAAGTGTGGTCTGACCAGGGTCCTATGTACCTGCAACATTACCTCTTGGCTCCTAAACTCAATCCCACGATTGATGAAGGCCAATGCACCGTATGCCTTCTTAATCACAGAGTCAACCTGTGCAGCATCTTTGAGCGTCCTATGGACTCGGACCCCAAGATCCCTCTGATCCTCCACACTGCCAAGAGTTTTACTATTAATACTATATTTAGATAATAGAGTTGATGGCTTTTTGGCAAAGTTTGCAGATGACACAAAGATAGGTGGAACGGTAAGTAGTGCTGAGGAAACAGTGCGATTGCAGCAGGACTTGGACACATTGGAAGAATGGGCAAAAAAACTGGCAGATGGAACACAGTGTAGGGAAATGCACGATAATGCATTTTCGTAAAAGGAAAACTAGCCTGGACTATTATCTAAATGTAGAGATGGTTCCAATATCAGAGGTGCAGAGAGACTTAAGAGTCCCATGAAAGACTCCCAGAAGGTTAATTCTATGGCTGAGTGCATGGTAAAGAAGGGAAATGCAATGTTGGCATTTATTTCGAAAGAAATAGAATATAAAAGTAAAGAAATAATGCTGAGCCTTTAAAAGACACTCGTCAAACCACACTTAAACAACTATTAACAATTTTGGGCCCCACAACTCAGAAAGGACATGTCATTGGAGAGAGTCGAGAGGAAGTTCACAAGGATGATTCTGGGAATGAAGGGGTTAAATATGAGGAGCGTTTAGCAGCTTTGTGGCTGTTCTCAATGGAATTTAAAAGAGTGCGGGTGGATCTCATTGAAACCGATCGAATGTTGAAAGGTCCAGATGGGGTGAATGTAGAGAGGATGGTTCTGCTGGTGGGGGTATAGTAACCAGAACTAGAGGGCACAGCCTCAAAATTGGGGAACGAGATTTGAGAGCAAAGATAAGGAGAATTTCTTTTTTAGCCAGAGGTGAACCTACGATCTTCTGCCGCAGACTGCGTGGAGGCCAAATCTGTGGGTAAATTTACGGCGCAAGTTGATAGTTTCCTGATCTGTCAGGGCATGAAAGGATATGGCAAGAAGGCAGATGTATGGGGTGGAGTGGTGTCCAGAATCAGCCATGACATAATGGCAGAGCAGTCTCAATGGGCTGAATGGCCTATTTCTACTCCTCTGTCTTATGGTCTATCTGACACAAGAGATTCTGCGGATGCTGGAAATCCCGAGCATGCCCATCTTACCCATTCTTCCAATTTGTCTAATTCCTGCTGCAATCGCAATGTTTCCTCAGCACTTGTGATCAGTGAGGCCAGGTGAGTGGGTGGGGGAGGGAGCATGAAGGAAGAAGCAGGGAGGTGGAAAAGGTAAAGAGGTGAAGAGAATCTGATGTTGAGGGAACACTGGAATAAAGGGAAGGATGGGGGTTCCAGAGGGAGGTGATAGACAGGTGCGGAGAACAGAAGGGAACAGTGAAACTAGAATGGGGAGTGCAAAAAGAGGGGGAAGTGGGATAAATTACTGGACATTGGAAAAATGGATTTTCATTCGGTCAGGTTGTAGCTACCCAGACGGCGTGTTACGTGTTTCTTCTCCAACCTAAGTGTGTCCTCATCGTTGCAGTAGAGGAAGCCATGGACTGACATATCGGAATGGGAATGGGAATGGGAATTGAAATGGATGGCCACTGGAATCCCGCCTTTTAAGGCGGATGGAGAAAAGGCACCCGATGATATGGTCTCCCATTCTATGCCGGATCTCACTGATGGATCAGGGAGTCGCAAAGAGATAGATCCGAGTGGATAGGCTGGCAGATAATTGGCAGATGGCATTTAATGTGAATAAGTGTGAGTTTATCCACTTTGGGAGTAAGAACAGGAAGGCAGATTATTATCTGAATGGTGTTGAGTTAGGTAAGGGAGAAATACAAAGAGATCCAGGAGTCCTTGTTCATCAGTTACTGAAGGTGAATGAGCAAGTGCAGCAGGCAGTGAGGAAGGCTCATGGAATGTTGGCCTTTATTACAAAGGGAATTGAGTACAAGAGCAAGGAAATCCTCTTGCATTTGTACAGAGCCCTGGTGAGACCACAGCTGGAGTATTGTGTACAGTTTTGGTCTCCAGGGTTAAGGAAGGACATCCTAGCTGTAGAGGAAGTGCAGCGTAGATTCACGAGGTTAATTCCTGGGATGTCTGGACTGTCTTGCGCAGAGAGGTTAGAGAGACTGGGCTTGTACACGCTGGAATTAAGGAGATTGAGAGGGGATCTGATTGCAACATATAAGATTATTAAGGGATTGGACAAGATAGAGGCAGGAAATATGTTCCAGATGCTGGGAGAGTCCAGTACCAGAGGGCATGGTTTGAGAATAAGGGGTAGGTCATTTCGGACGGAGTTAAGGAAAAACAACTTCTCCCAGAGAGTTGTGGGGGTCTGGAATGCACTGCCTCGGAAGGTAGTGGAGGCCAGTTCTCTGGTTGCTTTCAAGAAGGAGCTAGATAGGTATCTTATGGATAGGGGAATCAAGGGATATGGGGACAAGGCAAGAACCGGGTATTGATAGTAGATGATCAGCCATGATCTCAAAATGGCGGTGCAGGCTCGAAGGGCCGAATGGTCTACTTCTGCTCCTATTGTCTATTGGAAAGCTGAGGAAAAGATTCCTACAGAAAGTTGGAAAATTAGTCAGCTCCATTATGGGGACAAGCCTCCGTAGTATCCAAGACATCTTCAAGCAACGGTGCCTCAGAAATGCAGCCTCCGTTATTAAAAATAACCATCAGCCAGGACACACCATCTTCTCAGTTTTACACGCCTGAATGCCCACACTCAGCGATTCAGGAACAGCTTTTTCCCCCTGCCATACTTCCTCTGATTCATTTTTTTTCTATATTTATCATGTATTGCATTGTCCTGCTGCCGCTAATTTCACGACCTGTTCCGGCGATGTTAAACCTGATTCTGTTCCAGGTGAGTTGCAGTATTTGGTGTTTCGGCTCTTCCTGCAGTACCGGTTACCAGCAGCGGGTGGGGATCTTCTCCGTGAAGTTGACCTTCGGGCCGCTCGCTATCCCCATCGTCTGGTTGAAAGCGGTACTGCGATGAACTGAACTTCCAAACATTTTTCAGTTGGATTGGCGGAGTCCTGAATTAAGAGCATTAACAACGGATGACCGAGGTGGAGGGTCACCCTTTCCTCTCACACCCCTCCTCCATGTGATCGGCAAATCAGTGCCTTCCACTCGCTCACTCACTTACTCTCGAGTCCTGTGAACCTCACTGGGAGCCAAAATGTCCCCAGCAAGGAATGAGGTGCCAAAGGCCTTCACACACTGTTCCACATTGTGGATTTCTCTCTGCCCATCCCTCACTTAGTGTTCGACCATAAGATATAGGAGCAGAAGCAGTCTATTCGGCCCATCGAGTCTGCTCCGCCATTCAATCATGGGCTGATCCAATTCTTCCAGTCAGCCCCACTCCCCTGCCTTCTTCCCATAACCCTTTGATGCGCTGGTTAATCAAGAACCTATCTATCTCTGCTTTAAATACACCAATGACTTGGCCTCCACAGCTGCTCATGGCAACAAGTTCCACAGATTCACCACCCTCTGACTGAAGTAATTTTTCTGCATCTCAGTTCTAAAAAGACATCCTTCAATCCTGAAGTCGTGCCCTCTTGTCCGAGAATCCGCTACCATGGGAAATAACTTTGCCATATCTGAACTGTTCAGGCCTTTTAACATTCGGAATGTTTCTATGAGACCCCCCCCCCCCCCACCCTCATTCTCCCAAACTCCAGGGAATACAGCCCAAGAGCTGCCAGACGTTCCTCATACGGTAACCCTTTCATTCCTCACAAGATCACAAGACAAAGGAGCAGAAGTAGGCCATTCGGCCCGTCGAGTTTGCTCTGCCACTCCACCATGAGCTAAACTATTCTCCCATCTAGTTCCAATTTCCAGCTTTTTCCCATATCCCCAGATACCCTGACTGATTAGATACCTATCAATCTCCTCCTTAAACACTCTCAATGATTGGGCTTCCACAGCTGTATGTGGCAACGAATTCCATAAATCCATGACCTTCTGGCTAAAAAACAAAATCTCCTCATCTCTGTTTTAAATGGGTACCCTCTAATTCTAAGACTGTGGCCTCTTGTCTATGACTCACCCACCAAGGGAATCAGCCTTTCCACATCAACTCTGTCCAACCCTTTCAACATTCGAAATGTTTTTATGAGTTCCCCTCTCATTCTGCTATACTCTAATGAATACAGTCATATGTTAGAGTAATGAATACTCTAACATATGAAGTTAGCCCTTGCATTCCAGGAATCATCCTCGTAAATCTTCTCTGAACTCTCTCCAACATCGGTACATCCTTTCTAAGATTGGGGGCCCAAAACTGCACAGAGTATTCCAAATGGGGTCTCACCAGTGCCCCGTAGTGCCTCATCAACACCTCCTTACTCTTATACACTATTCCTCTTGAAATGAATGCCAACATAACATTCGCTTTCCTTACTGCCGATACAACCTGGTGGTTAACCTTTAGGGTATCCTGCACGAGGACCCCCAAGTCCCTTTGCACTTCCGATTTTTGAATTTTCTCCCCGTCGAAATAATAATCTGCCCGATTATTTCTTTTTCCAAAATGTACAACCATACATTTCTCACCATTGTATCTCATCTGCCATTTCTTTGCCCACTCTACTAAACTGACCAAGTCTCTCTGATAACGTCTTCCATTGTGAAGACTGATGCAAAATACTCATTTAGTTCCTCTGCCATCTTTTTGTTACCCATTATAATATCTCCAGCATCATTTTCAATCAGTCTGATATCTCTCACCCGTGTCACTCTTTTATTATATATTTAAAAAAACTCTTAGTATCCCTTTTTTATGTTAATTGCCAACTTCCTTTCATAATTCATCTTTTCATTCCTAATGACTTTCTTAGTTTCCTTTTGTAAGTTTTTAAAAGTCGCCCAGTCCTCAGGTTCCCCACTAATTTTTGTTTCCTTGTACGCTTTCTCTTCTGCTTTTATTTTAGCCTTAACCTCTCTCGTTAGCCACATTTGTGCCATTTTTCCATTCATGATTTTCTTTTCTCTTGGAATATATTTTTTCCTGCACTTTCCTTATTTCTTGTAGGAATTTCATCCAATTCTGCTCTACTGTCCCTCCAACTAGTTTACTTTTCCAATCAGCTTGGGCCAGTTCCTCTCTCATACCACTGTAATTTCCTTTGTTCCACTGAAATATCAATCCACCTGATACCAGCTTCTCCTTTTCAAATTTGAAACTGAAGTCAAGTCAAGTCACTTTTATTGTCATTTCGACCATAACTGCTGGTACAGTACACAGTAAAAATGAGACAACGTTTTTCAGGACCATGGTGTTACATGACACAGTACAAAAACTAAACTGAACTACGTAAAAAAAAAAACACAGAGAAAGCTACACTCGACTACAGACCTACACAGGACTGCATAAAGCACACAAAAACAGTGCAGGCATTACAATAAATAATAAACAGGACAATAGGGCAAGGTGTCAGTCCAGGCTCTGGTATTGAGGGGTCTGATAGCTTGGTGGAAGAAACTGTTACATAGTCTGGTCGTGAGAGCCCGAATGCTTCGGAGCCTTTTCCCAGATGGCAGGAGGGAGAAGAGATTGTATGAGGGGTGCATGGGGTCCTTCATAATGCTGTTTCCTTTGCAGATGCAGCGTGTCATGTAAATGTCCGTGATGGTGGGAAGAGAGACCCCGATGATCTTCTCAGCTGACCTCACTATCCACTGCAGGGTCTTGCGATCCGAGATGGTGTAATTCTCGAACCAGGCAGTGATGCAGCTGCTCAGGATGCTCTCAATACAACCCCTGTAGAATGTGATGAGGATGGGGGGGTGGAAGATGGACTTTCCTCAGCCTTCGCAGAAAGTCGAGACGCTGCTGGGCTTTCTTTGCTATGGAGCTGGTGCTGAGGGACCAGGTGAGATTCTCCGCCAGGTGAACACCAAGAAACTTGGTGCTCTTCATGATCTCCACCGAGGAGCCGTCGATGATCAGCGGGGAGTGGTCACTCCATGCTCCTGAAGTCAACAACCATCTCTTTTGTTTTGTTCACATTGAGAGGCAGGTTGTTGGCTCTGCACCAGCCCGTTAGCCGCTGCGCCTCCTCTCTGTAAGCTGACTCGTCGTTCTTGCTGATGAGACCCACCACAGTTGTGTCATCGGCGAACTTGATGATATGGTTGGAGCTGTGTGTTGCACACAGTTGTGGGTCAGCAGAGTGAACAACAGTGGACTGAGCACACAGCCCTGGGGAGCCCCCGTGCTCAGTGTGATGGTGTTGGAGATGCTGCTCCCGATCCGGTCTGACTGAGGTCTCCCAGTCAGAAAGTCTAGTATCCAGTTGCAGAGGGAGGTGTTCAGGCCCAGTAGGCTCAGCTTTCCAATCAGTTTCTGAGGGATGATTGTGTTGAATGCTGAACTGGTCTATGAACAGCATCCGAACGTATGTGTCTTTTTTGTCCAGGTGGGTTAGGGCCAGGTGGAGGGTGGTGGCAATGGCGTCATCTGTTGAGTGGTTGGGATGGTACGCGTGTCACCACTGTCCTGTATGTAACTGTGGATTAGCTGGGCATGTGCATGCTTTGCCCCTCTGATGGCTCAGGACAGTTTGGCCCTTGCTGTTGTTAGAGCTGCCTTGCCGCCTGATCTGAAAGTGGATTCGCGGGACCTCAGCAGCGCATGCACCTCTGCGGTCATCCATGGCTTCTGTTTTTTTTTATCAAAGAAAATATACTTCATTCAAAAATGAATTGTGTACAATACACCATTCAAAGACTTTCAATACTTTACAGTTATTTCCATTACTGTCTTTACATTCTCAAAATTGTCCTCTGTCACGCAGCTGCTGGGGATGAACCTCGACACCGTCCCTTCCATCCTCCTCCACACCTTCTCCGCGAACCCACAGTGTGCAAAGAGGGGGGGTCACTGACTCCTCCTCACTGCAGTCCTCCCATGGGCAGAGGGGTGTGGAGCCGACGTTCCGGGCGTACAGGAGGGATCGGACTGGGAGGGCCCCTCTCACCGCCAGCCAGGCGAGGTCTTGGTGAGGTCTGGCGATGAGGCATTTTGCCGGATGAACTGGACGGTCTGCTCAGGGAACCACCCCACTGTGTCCATCTCATCATTCTCCTGCAGTGCCTGCAGGACCTTACGTGCTGACCACTGCCTGATGGCCCTGTGGTCAAAGGTGTTGACCTGAAAGAACTTCTCTACGAAGGACAGGTATGGCGGCATCGACCAGCTGACAGGGGTGTTGCGTGGGAAAGGGGCCAGACCCATCCTTCGTAGCCAGGGCGACAGGTAGAACCTGGGCACGTAGTGGTACTTGGTGCCCACGTACCTGAGATCCACACACAACCTGATGCAGCCACACACGAAGCTGGCCATCAGGGTGAGGGTGACATTGGGGACGTTTTTTCTCCCGTTGTCCGGGGACTTGTGCATGGTGGTCCATCTGACCCACTCCATCTTGAGATTCCCAGTCGAATCTGAAGATGGCTCGGGTGATTTCCGAGCTGAAGGAGCGGGGGACTGGCCACACCTGCGCCAAGTACAGCAGCCCTGAGAGCACCTCACACCTGATGACCAGGTTCTTGCCCGCTATCGATAGGGAGCGCCCTCCCCACAGCCCCAGTTTCTGTTTCATCTTGGCAGTCCGCTCCTGCCAGTTCCTGTTGCACGCCTCGGCCCCCCCGAACCAGATCCCCAACACCTCCAGGTGATCAGCCCTGAGGGGGAAAGGGACGCTGGATCGGTCGGGCCAGCAAGGCTTCGCTCTTCGTGCGGTTGACCCTGGCCCCCGACGCCTGCTCGAACTGTTCACAGATGCTGATCAGCCTGCGAACTGACCTCAGATCGGAGCAGAAGACGGTGACGTCGTCCATGTACAGGGAGGTTTTGACGTGTCCCTCCACTGCCTGGCAGCGTCACCCCTCTAATGCCCCCATCCCTCCTGATGGCTTCGGCAAAGGGTTCTATGCAGCACACGAACAAGACAGGGGAGAGAGGGCAGCCCTGCCTGACTCCAGACCTGATGGGGAAGCTGTCTGTTTCCCACCCGTTGACCTGGACTGTGCTACAGATGTCCGTGTAGAGCAGTTTGATCCAGTTCCGGATTCCCTCCCCAAATTCCGTTTTGGAGAGTACATCCGCCATGTACGTGTGCGATATCCTGTCGAAGGCTTTCTCCTGGTCCAAGCTGACCAGGCAGGCGTCCATCCCCCTGTCCTGCACGGAGGCGATGGTGTCCCTCAGCAGCGCGAGGCTGTCTGAGATCTTCCTGCCCGGTACAGCACAGGTTTGGTCCGGGTGGATCACCCGCTCTAGTGCAGACTTGACCCTGTTGGCGATAATCTTGGACAGGATCGTGTAGTCTACATTCAGGAGAGAGATGGGCCTCCAATTTCTAATGTCTTCCCTCTCCCCCTTCTGCTTGTAGATGAGGGTGAAGGTGCCCTTCCTCATGGATTCGGACATGCTGTCCGCCAGGAGCGTAGCATTGTACACTTCCAGCAGGTCGGGGCCCATCCGGTTCCACAGAGCCGGATACAACCCGACCGGTAAGCCGTCGCTTCCGGGAGTCCTACCCGACTCAAAGGAGCCAGTCGGCTCGTCCAGGGTCAGTGGCTGCTCCAGACTCTCCCGCCTGCCGTCGTCTAAGACCTACGTGATAGACGACAGGAAGTTGCGGGAGGCTGTGGAGTCTGCGGCCTTTTCTCCGTACAAACTGGCATAGAAGGACCTGCAGATCCTCAGTATGTCTGTCTGCGAGGACGCGACTGAGCCGTCCTCCTCCTTAAGGTTGTGGATCACAGAGATCCCCCTGTGCACCTTTTGGGAGAAGAATCGTGAGCACGTCTCGTCCTGCTCCACGGTTTGGACCCTCGATCGGAAGATGATCTTGGGGGACTCGGCGGCAAAGTGCTGGGCCTGCCGGCCTCTCACCTCCCGCAGTTCCTCCCTGACATCCACCCCCCTCGACTGCAGAAGGAGGAGTTGCTGCAACTCTCTCTGGAGTTTACAGAGTTCCCTCTGCCCCTGCCTTGCTCTCTGGATGCCCTTGCGTATGAAGAACCTCTTGATGTTCTCCTTGGTGGCTTCCACCAGTGAACCGGGGAATCAAAGAAGGTTTTCAAGGTTCTCCAACCTGTGTAATCCTTCTCTAGTTCCTCGATGTTCTCTGCGGTCAGCAGCTTAATGTTCAGCTTCCACATCCCCGTACCTGCCTTCCGGTCCTCCCGCAGGTGACAGGTGGCTCGCAGGAGGCAGTGGTCAGAAAAGAACTCCGGCGTGATGTCGGTGGTTCTGACCGTGAGGGGCTCTGACAGGAAGAGGAAGTCGATCCGGGAGCGGGCTGAGCTGTCCGGTCGTGTCCAGGTGGCTTGTGGGGGTCCCAACAAGGTTGACCACAAGGACCACCTGTGGTGATCTTTACCGTATCCATCAGGAGTCCGGAGGTACTGTCCAGCCTGCCGTCGGCGCCGCCAGATCGTCCAGCTGCACCAATGGTGCAGTTGAAGTCTCCGGGCAGAACGCCCGGCCGGGCCGTCACCAGCAGCGGTGGGAGCCGCTCGCTCCGCACGGGGGAGGCGGACACGGTGATCAGCCGGAGCGGAGTGCCCCGGTATTCGACGTCTGCTACCAGGAGGCGCCCCGCAACCACCTCTTTGACTTGGGTGATTGAGGAGTAGCCTCCCCGTAGCAGAATCCCCTGACCGGAAGCGCGACAGTCGTTGCCCCCCGACCACACCGACAAACCCCGGGTCCACCAACGCGACCACCTCCGGTAGTTGCAGAGTTGTGGCAGTCCGCACTCCTGGAGGAAGGTCACGTCGGCCTTGACCGAGTCCAAGTACTGGAGCGTGCTGACGCATCGCCCGGTACTCTTCAGACTGCGCACATTGACAGATGCCAGTGAAACGTCCGCCATTTAAAGCTCTTTGTTTCAGAAGCACACTGTCCTTACCTTCGCAGTCCTGAGCCTTCATGCCCACGGCCTCTGCGAAGTCCTTCACCTTCTGTGGGCTCAGGAACTGCAGGTTATTCTCCCCTGGGTGTGGCAGTTCCTGTTCTGTGCCTGGGGGCTGGTGTCTCCCAGGCCTGCTGCCCTTCAGGCTGCGAGGCGCCAGACGTGGCTCCGCTCCCGGGTTCCCGGAGCTGGGGGTCCCTGGTGTCTCCGCCTCCTGTGCTTGCGCTTGGGTGGGGGGGGCAGCAGACTTTCCCCACTCTCTCTCCTCCTCTCCACTGCTTTTGTCCGCTGCTTCCTCTGCGCTGCTGGCCTCCCCCAACTCCTTCCTCCTCCGAAGTGGACAGGTTGCTGGAGGCTGTGTGGCCTCTTGTCTGTTCCTCTCACGATGGAATCCCCTACAATTGCATTTCTCCTTGCTCTCTTGATCACGGAACTGGGCAGAGTGTCAGAGTTCCGTTCGTTGTGGTCTTCCTCTGTCTGGTCAACTTCCCCAACAGCATCTAATACTATATATCGATTCCTGACAGGGACTGTCACAGAGGTGCTGTCCACTATTTCTCTATAGGTACTATCGATCACCTCCTCATTTTCTCTAATTAGCTGAAGGTAATCAAGTTGCAGCTACAGATCTCGAACACTGTCCTTAAGGAGCCTCACCTCAATGCACCTAGTGCAGATGTAGTCCTTGGGGAGGCTGGGAGTCTCCCAGGGTCTCCACATCTGGCACACCAAGCATAACACTAATCCTAGATGCAAACCTCTCATGCTACTGTTACTACTAAATAAATAAACCTGTAACCTACCTCTTTACTATAAGACTCAACGGTCGCAGGAAGCCTCTTCCCATTTCCACCTAAGTCCATTGAGCCAAAGCCCTATCACTCTGCACCCTCTCACTCCGCTGCCCGCTGGATATGGCGGTGTTCTTTTTAAACCTTACGCACTCTGAGGTCACGTGCCCTTGCAGTTGTGCCTCCTTTAACCCAGGTAGTTCAAAAAATTCTGAATTTTCTCCCGAAAAATGACGACTTACTCCGCTCAACGGGTCTGTCCATCAGAGAAAGCAGGATCTCCCAGTGGCCACACATTTTAATTCCACGTTCCATTCCCATTCTGCTATGTCTAACCATGGCCTCCTCTACTGTCACGATGAAGCCACACTCAGGTTGGAGGAACAACACCTTATATACCAGCTGGGTAGCCTCCAACCTGATGGAATGAACATTGACTTCTCTAACGTCTCCCCTTCTTACCCCATCCCTGACACATTTAGTTTTTTTGCTCTCTGCCCATCACTCTGCCTGTTCTCCATCTCCCTCTGGTGCTCCCCTCCCCCTTTCTTTCTCCCTAGGCCTCCTGTCCCATGATCCTTTCCCTTCTCCAGCTCTGTATCACTTTTGCCAATCACCTTTCCAGCTCTTAGCTTCATCCCACCCCCTCCGGTCTTCTCCTATAATTTTGCATTTCCCCCTCCCCCTCCTACTTTCAAATCTATTACTATCTTTCTTTTCAGTTAGTCCTGACAAAGGGTCTCGGCCCAAAACGTCGACAGTGCTTCTTCTTATAGATGCTGCCTGGCCTGCTGTGTTCCACCAGCATTTTGTGTGTGTTGCTTGAATTTCCAGCATCTGCAGATTTCTTTGTGTTTGACTTACTCCACTGCCTGCTTGCTGTGAATAAAAAAAAAGATTCCTGGAATCATTCTCGTGAATCTTCTCTGAACCCGCTCCAATGTCGGTATATCATTTCTAAAATAAAGACCCCAAAACTGCACACAATACTCCAAGTGTGGTCTTACGAGTGTTTTATTCTTAGATGCTTAGAGATAGGATCTTTGGACATTTAGAGAATCGTGGTCTGATCAGGGACAGTCAGCATGGCTTTGTGAAGGGCAGATCGTGCCTAACAAGCTTGATAGAGTTCTTTGAGGAGGTGACCAGGCATATAGATGAGGGTAGTGCAGTGGATGTGATCTACGTGGATTTTAGTAAGGCATTTGACAAGGTTCCACACAGTAGGCTTATTCAGAAAGTCAGAAGGCATGGGATCCAGGGAAGTTTGGCCAGGTGGATTCAGAATTGGCTTGCCTGCAGAAGGCAGAGGGTTGTGGTGGAGAGAGTACATTCAGATTGGAGGGTTGTGACTAGTGGTGTCCTACAAGGATCTGTTCTGGGACCTCTGCTTTTTGTGATTTTTATTAACAACCTGGATGTGGAGGTAGAAGGGTGGGTTGGCAAGTTTGCAGATGACACAAAGGTTGGTGGTATTGTAGATAGTGTAGAGGATTGTCAAAGATTGCAGAGAGACATTGATAGGATGCAGAAGTGGGCTGAGAAGCGGCAGATGGAGTTTAACCCGGAGAAGTGTGAGGTGGTACACTTTGGAAGGACAAACTCCAAGTCAGAGTACAAAGTAATTGGCAGGATACTTGGTAGTGCGGAGGAGCAGAAGGATCTGGGGAGTACATGCCCACAGATCCCTGAAAGTTGCCTCACAGGTAGATAGGGTAGTTAAGAAAGCTTATGGGGTGTTAGCTTTCATAAGTCGAGGGATAGAGTTTAAGAGGCGCGATGTAATGATGTGGCTCGATAAAGCTCCAGTTAGGCCACACTTGGAATACCGTGTCCAGTTCTGGTCATCTCACTATGGGAAGGATGTGGAAGCATTGGAAAGGGTACAGAGGAGGTTTACCAGGATGCTGCCTGGTTTAGAGAGTATGGAATATGATCAGAGATTAAGGGAGCTAGGGCTTTACTCTTTGGAGAGAAGGAGGATGAGAGGAGACATGATAGAGGTGTATAAGATATTAAGAGGAATAGACAGAGAGGACAGCCAGCATCTCTTCCCCAGGGCACCACTGCTCAGTACAAGAGGACATGGCTTTAAGGTAAGGGGAGGGAAGTTCAAGGGGGATATTAGAGGAAGGTTTTTCACTCAGAGAGTGGTTGGTGCGTGGAATGCACTGCCTGAGTCAGTGGTGGAGGCAGATGCACTAGTGAAGTTTAAGAGACTACTAGACAGGTATATGGAGGAATTTAAGGTGGGGGTTTATATGAGACAGGGTTTGAGGGTCGGTACACCATTGTGGGCTGAAGGGCTTGTAATGTGCTGTACTATTCTATGTCCTATATTCTATATAGAGTCTAAATATCACATCCCTGCTCTTATATTCTATACCTCTACAAATGAATGACAACATTCTTCACAACCGACTTAACCCGGAGGTTAAACTGTAGGGTATCTTGCACAATGACTCCCAAGTCCCTGTGCATCTTTGCATTTTGAATTCTCTCCCCATCTAAGTAATAGTCTGCCCATTTATTTCTTCCACCAAAGTGCAAGACCATACACTTTCCAACATTGTATTTGTTTTGCCACTTCTTTCCCCATTCCCCTAAACTATCTACGTCTCTCTGCAGACGCTCTGTTTCTTCAACATTACCCGCTCCTCCACCTATCTTTGTATCATCAGCAAATTTAGCCACAAATCCAATAATACTGCAGTCAAAATCATTGACATACATCACAAAAAGCAGCAGTCCCAACACCGACCCCTGTGGAGCTCCGCTGGGAACTGGCAGCCAGCCAGAATAAGGCCCCTTTGTTCCCACTCTCTGCTTTCTAGCGACCAGCCAATGCTCCACCCATGCTAGTAATTTCCCTGTAATTCCATGGGCTAAGCAGCCTCATGTGCGGCATCTTGTCAAAGGACTTCCGAAAATCCAAGTACACCACATCCACTGCATCTCCTCTGTCTACCCTGCTTGTAATTTTCTCCAGGAATTGCAGTAGGTTAGTCAGGCAGGATTTTCCTTTCAGGAAAATTTTCCTTTGGCCTTTCTTGTCATGTGCTTCCAGGTATTCCGTAATCTCATCCATAACAATCGATTCCAACAACTTCCCAACCACTGATGTCACCTATAGTTTCATTTCTTTTTCCTTTTTCCTTTTCTTTTATACTCCCCCAACCAACACATACTCCACTCTCCCCTCCTACCCCTCCTCACAGCTCCCCACCCTGCTCTCATCACTACACCCCTCCCACACCCGAAACCACCACAGTGGGCTTCACAGCTGAACAGGTGAGAAGACAGCTGAAACGTCTCCACCCAAGCAAGGCTGCAGGCCCGGATGGTGTCAGCCCCAGAGTGCTAAAAGCCTGTGCCCCCCAGCTATGTGGGGTACTTCACCATGTCTTCAACCCAAGCTTGAATCTCCAGAGGGTTCCTGTGCTGTGGAAGACGTCCTGCCTCGTTCCTGTACTGAAGACGCCGCACCCCAGTGGCTCCAATGACTACAGACCAGTGGCATTGACCTCCCACATCATGAAGACCCTGGAGAGACTTCTTCTAGAGCAGCTCCGGCCTATGGTTAGGCCACACTTAGACCCCCTCCAGTTCGCCTATCAGCTCCAACTAGGAGTTGAGGATACCATCTTCTACCTGCTGAACCATGTCTACGCCCACCTGGACAAGCCGGCGGGCACTGTGAGGGTCATGTTTTTTGACTTCTCCAGTGCGTTCAACACTATCCGCCCTGCTCTGCTGGGTGAGAAGCTGACAGTGATGCAGGTGGATGCTTCCCCCGGTGTCATGGATTATTGATTACCTGACTGGCAGATCACAGTACATGCGCTTGCAACACTGTGTGTCAGACAGAGTGGTCAGCAGCACTGGGGCTCCACAGGGGACTGTCCTGTCTCCCTTTCTCTTCACCATCTACACCTCGGACTTCAACTACAACACAGAATCTTGCCATCTTCAGAAGCTTTCTGATGACTCTGCCATAGTTGGATGCATCAGCAAGGGAGATGAGGCTGAGTACAGGGCTATGGTGGGAAACTTTATCACATGGTGCGAGCAGAATCATCTGCAGCTTAATGTGAAAAAGTCTAAGGAGCTGGTGGTGGACCTGAGGAGGGCTAAGGCACCGGTGACCCCTGTTTCCATCCAAGGGGTCAGTGTGGACATGGTGGAGGATTACAAATACCTGGGGATATGAATGGACAATAAACTGGACTAGTCAAAGAACACTGAGGCTGTCTACAAGAAGGGTCAGAGCCATCTCTATTTCCTAAGGAGACTGAGGTCCTTTAACATCTGCTGGACGATGCTGAGGATGTTCTATGAGTCTATGGTGGCCAGTGCTATCATGTTTGCTGTTGTGTGCTGGGGCAGCAGGCTGTGGGTAGCAGACACCAACAGAATCAACAAACTCATTAGTAAGGCCAGTGATGTTGTGGGGGTGGAACTGGACTCTCTGCCGGTGGTGTCTGAAAAGAGGATGCTGTCCAAGTTGCCTGCCGTCTTGGACAATGACTCCTATCTACTCCATTATGTACTGGTTAGACACAGGAGAACATTCAGCCAGAGACTCATTCCGCCGAGATGTAACACTGAGTGTCACAGGAAGTCATTCCTGCCTGTGGCCATCAAACTTTACAACTCCTCCCTCGGAGTGTCAGACACCCTGAGCCAATAGACTGGTCCTGGACTTATTTCCACTTGGCACGATTAACTTATTATTATTTAATTATTTATGGGTTTATATTGCTATATTTCTACACTATTCTTGGTTGGTGCAGCTGTAACGAAACCCAATTTCCCTCGGGATCAATAAAGTATGTCTATCTGTCTGTATGCTGCCTCCCACCCTTCTTAAATAGCAGAGTAACATTTGCAATTTTCCAGTAATCCAGTACAATGCCAGAATCTATTGATTCCTGAAAGATCATCATTAATGCCTCCGCAATCTCTCCAGCTACTTCCTTCAGATCCCAAGGGGTGCAATCTATCAGCTCCAGGAGATTTATCCACCCTCAGACCATTAAGCTTCCTGAGCACCTTCGCAGTCGTAATTTTCACTGCACAAACTTCACTTCCCTGACACTCTTGAATGTCCGGTATACTGCAGACATCTTCCACTGTGAAGAATGATGCAAAATAAGCATTCAGTTCCTCTGACATCTCTGCATCTCTCATTCCAATATCTCCCGCATCATTTTGTGTTGGTCCTATATCTACCATCAACTCTCTTTTACCTTTTATATACTTAAAAAAGCTTTTAGTATCTTCTTTGATATTAGTCATCAGCTTCCTCTCATAATTAATCATAAAAAGATTTAACACTGAGCATCATCGGAAGTCATTCCTACCTGTGGCCATCAAACTTTACAACTCCTCCCTCGGAGTGTCAAACACCCTGAGCCAATAGGCTGGTCCTGGACTTAGTTTTCCACTTGGCATGATTAACTTATTATTATTTAATTATTGATAGTTTCATATTGCTATATTTCTTCACTATTCTTGGTGGCGCAGCTGTAACGAAACCCAATTTCCCTCAGGATCAGTAAAGTATGTCTGTCTGTCTGTCTGTCTGTCTGTCTGTCTGTCTTCCTTCCTAATGACCTTAGTTTCTTTCTGCAAGTTTTTAAAAGCTCCCCACTCCTCTATCTTCCCACTAGCTCTGGCTTCCTTGTGTGCCCTCTCTTTTGCTTTTACTTTGGCTCTGACTTCACTTGTCAGCCATGTAGTGTCCTTCTTCCCTTTGAAAATTTCTTATTATTTGAATATATCTGTCTTGCATTTCTCTGATTTTTTGCAGAAACTCCAGCCATTGCTGCTCTGCTGTCCCTCCTGCTAGCGTCCCTTTGCAGTCATCCTTGGCCATTTCCCCTCTCGTGCCATTGGAATATCCTTTATTCCACTGAAATACCAACACATTGGAATTTAGTTTCTTCTCAAATTTCACAGTGAATTGGATAATATTGTGATCACTGTTCCCTAAGTGTTCCTTACCCTTAAGCTCTCTTATCATCTCCGGATCATTGCACAACACCCAACCTAGCACAGCCAATCCCCTAGTGGGCTCAACAACAAGCTGTTCTAAAAAGTCATTCCTCAGACATTCTACAAATTCTCTCTCTTGAGGTCCAGTACTGGCCTGGTTTTCCCAATCCACCTTCATGTTAAAATCCCCAATGATTATCGTGACATTGCCCTTCTGACATACCTTTTCTATCTCCTGTTGTAATATGTAATCCACATCCAGGCTGCTGTTCAGAGGCCTGTATACAACTGCCACTAGGGTCCTTTTACCCTTGCCATTTCTTTACTCAACCCATAGAGACTCTGCACCTTCTGATCCTATGTTATCTCTTTCCAATGATTTAATATTATTTCTTATACACGGAGCCACACCACCCCCTCTGTCTACTAACCTATCTTTCCGATACACCATTTACCCTTAGATGTTCAGCTCCCAATGGCAACCATCCTTTAGCCAAGTTTCAGAGATGGCCACAACGTCATATTTGCCAATCTGTAGCTGAATTTCAAGATCATCCATTTTATTCCTTATTCTGCATGTATTTAAATACAACACTTTCAGATCTGTATTTGGTGATTTCTGTTTTAACTGCATCATGCCTCTATTGCCCTGTAACTTGTGCCACTGGCTGTGACTAAGCCTCATCTCCTACCTGTTCTTTCTATAATCTCTGTTGCACGCTATCTTTGATTAATTTCTGTTTTCCCCCTCCTCAGCCTTATCAGTCCAGTTCCCTTCCCCCTCCCAAATTAGTTTAAAACCTCCCTAAGATTTGCCCGTTAGGAAATTGGACCCCTTTGGGTTCAGGTGTAACATGTCCTTTTTGTACAGGTCTTACCTCCCCCAGAAGAAGCCCCAATGATCCAGGAACCTGAAGCCCTGCCCCTACACCAGTCTCTCATCCACACATTAATAGGTCTGATCATGCACTCACTAGCAAGTGGCACAGGCAACAGACCTGAGATTACTATCCTAGAGGACATGCTTTTCAGCTTCCTACCTTACTTCCCGAATCCCCTCTTCAGGACCTCCTCCCTTTTTCTACCTATGTCATTGGTAACAACATGTACCAAGACTTCTGGCCATTCCCCCTCTCCCATCAGAATATTTTGCACCCGATCCGAGACATCCCGTACCCTGGCACCTGGGAGGCAACGCAACATGTGGGTATCTCTGTCAGGCTGACAGAACCTTCTGTCTGTTCCCCTCACTATGGAGTCCCGTAGGAATACCGTATTCCTCATCTTCCTCTTTCCCTTCTTGTTCCAGTGCCTCGTTTGGTCCATCCGTCACTCAGCCTCACTCACATGATCATTGGGGACACATGTCACCTGAACAAGGATTGAATGAGACACTTGGGTGGGGAGGAGAGGTCAATGCAGGGTCACAGGAAGCTACCACGTAGTGAACAGGGTGCAGAAAAGGGAGGGGTGGGAAGTGTTGGAGGCATGAGATCTGAGAAAATGTGCACAAAGGGTGAGGGGCAGGGGAAATCCTGGAGGAGAGGATGAGATTGATTTTTATTTTATTTATTTATTAATGTGGAATAGGCTCTTCTGGCTCATCACTCCTCACTGCTCAGCTATCCCCAGTCGAATCAGGGAACAATTTACAGTGACCTATCAACTTACCAACTAGTATGTCTGGATTGTGGGAGGAATCCTGAGGTCTTATCGGGGAGATGGCAGGAGATTGGAGGAAAATGGATCAGTCATGATGAAAAGCTGAAGCAGACTCGATGGGTCGAATGGCCTAATTCTGCTCCTATATCTTTATGGTCTTGTGGTCACTCAGAGGAAACCGACACAGTCGTAGGGAGAACCTACAAACTTGTTACAGGCAGCAGCAGGAATTGAACCTGGGTCGCTGGTAGTGTAAAGTGTTGTGCTAGCCACTAGGCTACCGTGCCACCCTGGACCAAGGGTGAGGGAGGATTAGGTGAGTCTGGGCATTAGTGAAGTCAAGGCTTGGATAAAGATAAATGCCTGAGCTCGTGTGTGTGTGTGTAGCACAATACAGGCTGTTCAGCCCACAAGGTTGTGCCAAACATGTCCCTTAGAAATGCCTCTATTGCCCTGTAACTCATGCCACTGGCTGTGACTTAGCCTCATCTCCCGTCTATTCTTACTATATATCTGTGGCATGCTATCTTTGATTAATTTCTGTTTTCTCCCTCCTCAGCCCTATCACTCCAGTTCCCTTCCCCCTCCCAAATTAGTTTAAACCCTCTCTAAGAGCTTTTTAAAATTTGCCCACTAGGATTTTGGACCCCTTTGGGTTCAGGTGTAACATGTCCTTTTCGTATAGGTCATACCTCCCCCAGAAGAAGCCCCAATGATCCAGGATTCTGAAGCCCTGCCCCCTACACCAGTCTCTCAGCCACACATTAATATGCCTGATCATGCACTCACTAGCACGTGGCACAGGCAGCAGACCTGAGATTACTATCCCAGAGGACCTGCTTTTCAGCTTCCTACCTTACTCACTGAATTCACTCTTCAGGACCTCCTCCCTTTTTCTACCTATGACATTGGTAACAACGTGTACCAAGACTTCTGGCCATTCCCCCTCTCCCTTCAGAATACTCTGCACCCGATCCGAGACATCCCGTACCCTGGCACCTGGGAGGCAACACAACATGTGGGTATCTCTGTCAGGCTGACAGAACCTCCTGTCTGTTCCGCTCACTAACATTAGAAACTACTAGGATTACCCAAAGCCCTCTATTTTCCTAAGCTCCATGTACCTATCCAAAAGTCTCTTAGACGACCCTATCGTATCTGCCTCCAACACCGCTACCCGCAGCCCATTCTACACACTCACCACTCTCACCGTAAAAAAACTTACCCCTGACATCTCCTCTGTACCAACTCCCCAGCACCTTAAACCTGTGTCCTCTTGTGGCAGAATGACTGAGACGTCTCGGCTTTCCAGGTAAATGCAGATTCAGCACTGGTCCGTTTTCCATAATTATTTTTAAACTGTTTGAAAGATGCTCACTGGGGTAAAGTACTTCCCCACTGACATGTTAACCCTTTCCCAGACACACTTACTGTGAGGTGTCAAGTGTACTCCAGTCAAGCTATCTACATATATCTTGTCAAAACAATCAGAAACACATTTTACAAATTATGCCCTGTCAAATCCCTCAGCACGATGACTATCCCAGTCAATATTAAGGATGTTAAAATTGCCTCTTATTGCAATTTTAATATTTCAATAAGTATTTAATATTCCCATTCCAACAGGGATGTGAACCAGGATGAAGGAGTTGAGGATGAGCCAGCAGGTTTACAAGTGGATGATGGGTGTAACATTAGTGTAAGGAAGGACAAGCGAATGATTGGGTACAAATGCAGACAGAGCAAAGAGTTAAATTGTACCACAGAGGCAAAATTCAAAAGGGCAAAGAAAGCAGGATGGATGGTGGGGTATTAAAATGCACGTGGCACTCGGAATATGGTGGACAATCTCATGGCGCAACTAGAGATTGTTCGGTATGACATTGTGGGCATCACTGAGCCCTGCTGTGGCTGAAAGAAGGCCATACTTGGGAGCTTAACACCAAAGCATATACTTTGTATGGAAAGGACAGGCTGGAAGTCAGAGGCAGTGGTGAGGCTCTGTTGGTAAGAGATGGAATTATATCTTCAGAAAGAGGTGACAAAGGGTTAGAGAATGTTGAATCTTTGTGGGTGGTGTGAAGAAACTAAAAGAGTGAAAAAAAAACATTGCGTGAATTGTATATAGGCCTCCAAGATGTAGGGTTAAGATTGCAGAGAGAACTGGAAAAGGAATGCAATAAGGGAAATTGTAATTACCAATTGTAATGGGGGATTTCAATATGCCAGGAGATTGGGATAATTAAGATGTTGACTGATCTCTATAGAGGGAGTTTGTTGAATGCCTACGAGATGGCTTTTTAGAGCAGCTTGTGCTTGAACCTATTTGGGAAAAGGCTATCTTAGATCAGGTGATGTGTAATAACCCAGGACTTATTAGGGAGCGTAACCTCAAGGAACCCTCAGGAGCCAATGATCACAATATGACTGAATTCATACTGCATTTTGGGAAGGAGAACCACAACTCACATGTATCACCATAGAGGAATAGAGGGAATGACAGAGGCATCAGAGAGGAGCTTACCCAAGTGGATTGATACTGTTGGGGATGATAGTAGAGCAGAGATAGCTGAAGTTTCTGGGAATAGTTCACAGGGCGCAGAATTGAATCTTTTAAAATTCAACAAGAAGCAACTAAATAAGCCATGAGAAGGGAAAAGATGAAATATGAGGTTAGACAAGCCAATAGCATAAAGCAGGGTACCAAAGGTTTTGTCAGTTATAGAAAGAGTAAAAGGGAGGTGAGAATTGATATTAGACCACTGGAAAATGATGCTGATGAGGTACTAATGGGGGACAAAGAAATGACAGATGAACTGATGAACTTTACATCGATCTTCGACACTAGCAGGGTGCCAGAGCTCTGTGAGTGACAGGGAGCCGAAATGACTGTCATTGCTATACAATGGAGAAAGTGCAAGGCAAACTCAAAGCTCTTAATGTGGAGAAGTTACCTGGGCCAGATGGACGGCATTCCAGAGCCTCATGTCTGTTTGCTGAAGATATAATTGTCATGATCTTTCATTTCATGATCATTTGACTCTGGCATGGTCCTGGAAGACTGGAAGACTGCAAATGTCTCTCCACTCTTTAAGAAGGGAGGAAGGCAAAATAAAGGTAATTATAGACCAGTTAACCAAACCTCAGTGGTTGGGAAAGTGCTGGAGACTGTTATGAAGGATGAGGTTTTGTGTGGTTGAGGATGCATGGAGGTGGGGTGAGAGAGGAGGGGGAGTGAGTGGTCTGTGCGAGGAATGCCGGAGGAGGAAGCAGGATGTGGGGTTGTAGGAGAGAGGGTCTAAGCGAGGCTGCATGGTAATTGAGGTGTAGGGAAGAGTCTGAAGGAGGATCAAGTTCCAGAAAGTTAGAGGCTAGTTGGGAAATGTCAGAAGGAGGCAGTGGGTAATGTTTCTGTCCCTCAGCCTAGCTGTGTGTGTCTGTGTGAGTGTGGTGTGGTGAGCAGCCAGTGTTTAGAGTGGCTTTGGCTCATCCGGCTGGGGTGAGCTTAAGTATTTGGTAGGGTTCTGACTTGGGAGATTGAGGAGGTGATAGGAGGTACAGCGAGGTAGTCAGCCCTGCAAGAGCAGAGAGGGGAAGAGGACTGCAGTATTGAGGGGGGATTCCATTGTTAGAGGAACAGTGATGAGATACTGTGCGTGCGATAGAGACACCCAAGTGTTATATTGCTTCCCAAGTGCTAGGATCAGGTATGTCTCAGATCAGGTCCATGGCATTCTCAAGGCTGAGGGTGAGCTGTCAGAAGTCCAAGTAAATATTGGTGACAATGAGAGGGGTAGGTAAGCTGAGGAGGTCCTCAAGAGAGATTTTAGGGAGATAGGTAGAAAGCTGAAAACAGGCCCTCCAGGATTGTGATTTCTGGATTGCTGCCTGTTCCACGTGCCAGTGGGGGTAAGAATAAGATGATGTGTCAGGCAGGTAATCTAATTTGGTAGATGAATGATAGAGCTGAGGATGAGGTTGCTAATTTACAAACAGAGGTTATCTGTAGTGAGACTCCTAGCAAGAAGTGGCAGATGATAGGGCAAAATTGTTGTCAACAGGAACAGTTGCAATGTGAAAGGCAGGTAAAGTCAAAAAGAGTGAACACAGTACAGGAGATGTTATATTTGAGTGTGCAGTATATGGAACAAGGCAGATGAATGTGTAGCCCAGTTAAAGATCGGCATGTATGATATTTGTAGGCATCACTGAATCCTGGCTGAAAGAAGATTATAGCTGGGAGCTCAATGTCCAAGGATGCACATTGTATCAAAAGGACAGGCAGGAAGGCAGAGGGGGTGGCATTGCACTTTGGTCAAAAAATGAAATCAAATCAATAGAAAGAAGTGCTATATGGTCAGAAGGTATTGAATTATTCTAGATAGAGCAAAGGAACTGCAAGGGTAAAAAGACCCTGATGGGAGTTCTAGAGCCAAAGAAAGTATTCAACCCTCCACCCAAAAGTTTCCATGTTTTACTGTTTTTCAACATTGAATCACAATAGATTTAGCTTGGCTTTGACATTGATTGACTGAAAAAAGACTATTTTGTGTCAAAGTGAAAACAGATCTCCACAGAGTGATCTAAATTAATTACAAATATTAAACACAAAATAATTGATTGCATAATTATTCACCCCCCCCCCCCTCCCCCTTCAAGTCAGTATTTAGTAGATGCCCCTTTGGGAGCAATTACAGCTTTGAGTCTACATGGACAGGTCTCTATCAACTTTGCACATCTGGAAACTGCAATTTTTCCCCATTCTTCTTTACAAGACTGCTTAATCTCTGTCGGATTACACAGGAATCATGAGTGAACAGCCCTTTTCACATTGAGCCATAGCTTTTCAATTGGATTGAGGTCTGGGCTCTGACTTGGCCACTCTAGGACATTAACATTCTTGTTTTAAAGCCATTCCTGTGTAGGTTTGTCTTTGTGCTTGGGTCGTTGCTTGCTGGCAAGCAAATCTTCTCCCAAGTTGCAGTTCTCTTGCAGACTGCATCAGGTTTTCCACCAATATTTCTCTGTATTCTGCTGCATTCATTTTACCCTCTAACTCCATAAGTCTTCCAGGGCCTGCTTCAGTGAAGCATCCCAACAGCATGATGCAGCCATCATGATGTTTCTTGGCGGGGATGGTATGTTTCTGATGACCTGTGGTATTTGGCTTATGCCAAACAGCAAATAGTCTGACAAATTTTGGTTTCATCAAACCACAGAAACTTCTTCCAGCTGACTTCAGAGTCTCCCACATGCCGTCTGGCAAACTCTACCCAAGATTTCATGTGAATATTTGTCAACAGTGGCTTTCCCTTTGCCACTGTCCCATAAAGCTGCGACATGTGGAGAGCCTATGAAGCAGGTGTATACACCGTTTCTCCCATCTCAGCCACTGAAGCTTGTAACTCCTCCAGAGTCGTCATCAGTCTCTTGGCGGCTTCTCTCACTAGACCCCTTCTACACACTCACTCAGTTCTTGAGGACTGCCTGGTCTTGGCAGATTTACAGCTGTGTCATATTCTTTCCACTTCTTAATGATTGACTTAACTGTGCTCCAAATGATATTCAGTAACTTGGACATTTTCTTGGATCCATCTCCTGACTTGAGTTTTTTCAATAATATTTTCCTGGTGTTGCTTAGAGTGTCCTTTTCTCTTCATGATGTAGTTTTTGTTAGGACACTGAACTACCAGAGTTAGTCCTTCCAGATACAGGTGTATTTTTACAACAATCAATTGAACCACCTTGACTGCACACAGGTGACCTCCATTTAACCAATATTGTGACTTCCAAGATAAATTGGCTGCAAAGTGATGATTTTGTCTGTCATATTAAAGGGAGTGAATACTTATGCAATCAATTACTTTGTGTTTTATATTTGTAAATAATTTAGTTCACTTTGGAGAGGGTTGTTTTCATTCTGACATGACAGTCTTTTTCTGTTGATCAGTGTAAAAAGAGCCACTGTGATTGAATGATGTAAAACAATAAAACATGAAATCCCAAAAGGCTGGTCAATACTTTGTATAGGCACTATATATACAGACCCCCAAAGAGTACTTAGAATGTGGTCTACAATTTATGATGGGAAATAGAAAATGTATGCCAAAAGAACAATGTTACAATGGTCATGGTGGATTTCAATATGCAGGTAGATTGGGATTGGTGCTGATAACAAGAGGGGCAATATCTATAATGCCCATGAATGTTTTTTAGAGTAACGCATGGTTGAGCCCACTAGGGGATCATTTATTCTGGATTGGGTGCTGTGCAATCAACAGGAATTGATTAGAGCGTTTAAGGTAAAGGAACCCTTAGGAGTAAGTGATCACAATATGATTCAATTCGGACTGAAATTACAGAAGCGGAAGATGAAGTTAAATGCATCAGTATTACAGTGGAGTAAAGGGAATAACAAAGGTATGAGAGATGAGTTGGCCAAAATTGATTGGAAAAGAACACTGGCAGGGATGATGTCAGAGCAGCAATGGTTGCAATTTCTGGAAGCAATTTGGAATGCACAGGATATATACGTCCCAAAGAGGAAGAAGTATTCTAAAGACAATATACCACAACCGTTGTGAACAAGAGATGTCAAAGCCGACATCAAAGCCAAAGAGAGGGCATATAGGAGTCCAAAGATTAATGGGAAGTTAGAGGATCAGGAAGCTTTTAAAAACCAACAGAAAACAACTAGAAAGACATTAAGAAGGAAAAGGTGGAACACAAAAGAAAGCGGGACAATAATATTAAAGAGGATACCAAAAGTTTGTTCAGATACATAAAGTGTAAAAGTGTAATCGGCTGGAAGCCGATGCTGGACAGGTAGGAATGGGGCACAAGGAAAAGGCCGATGAACTGAATAAGTATTTTTGCATCAGTCTTCACAGTGGAAGACACAGCCTGTACGCTTGAAGTTCAAGAGTGTCAGGGGGCAGAAGTTTGTGAAGTTGCCATTACTAGTGAGAATGTTCCTGGGGAAACTGAAAGGTTAGAAGGTAGATAAGTCACCTGCACCAGATGGTGTAAACACCATGGTTCTGAAAGAGGTGGCTGAAGAGTTTGCAGAGATATTTGTAATGATCCTTCAGAATCACTGGAATCTGGAATGCTTTCAAAACAATGGAAAATTGCAAATGTCAGTTCACTCTTCAAGAAGGGGGAGAGGCGGAAGAAAGGCAATTATAGGCCAGTCAGTCTGACCTCAATGGTTGGGTAGATTGAATCAATTGTTCAGGATGTGGTTTCGGGGTACTTGGCATCACATGAGTTTCCTTAAAGGAAAGTCTTGCCTCACAAATCTGATGCAATTCTTTGAAGAAATAACAAGCAAGATATACAAAGGAGAATCTTTGGATATTGGGTATTTCTATTCTCAGAAGACCTTTTCCAAGTTTAGGCTGGACTATGAGTGGTCCACTCATCCTCCAGGTTCGAGGTAAGCTCAGGGCTAAAGACCCTGGCTAGTCCAAAAACAATTGTTACAGAAACAGTAATAAAAATCCTCCTATCATGGAGGACCTTCCTTGCTGCTCTCAACGCCAGTGGTGTAACGGACGGTGATAAAAACAAATTGAGAAGGTGACACACATGAGGCTGCTTCACATGGTCAGAGCCCAGTGTATTACAGGAAAGATACTAGCGTGGGTAAAGCAGGGACTGACTGGCAGGAGGCAAAGAGCGGGAATAAAGGGAGCCTTTTCTGGTTGCCTGCCGATGACCAGTGATGTTCCTTAGTGACCTGTGTTGGAAGTGCTTCTTTTTACCTTAGGAACTTTGGTGTATTGTTGCAGTGCATCTTGTAGATAGTACACACTGCCTCAACTGTTGGTCAATGGTGGAGGGATTGGTTGCTTGAGGAAGGGGTCCCAATCAAGTGGTTGCCTTGTGCTGAATTGTGTCAAGCTTCTTGAGTGTTGATGGAGCTACACTCATCCAGGTGGGTGACGAGTATTCCATTACACTCCTAACCTGAGCCTTGTAGATGATGACAGATTCTGGGGAGTCAGGAGGCGAGTTACACGTCGCAGGATTCCTAGCCTTTGACGGTGTTTATATGACTGTGTGGAGAGAACTTTGCACTGTTTCTCCACCCTTGGACTGTGTCGAGAGAGTTTTCCTCTGTGTACCTAACCTGGGAATGTGTCGAGAGAGCTTTCCTCTGTGTACCTAACCTGGGAATGTGTCAGCAGATCTTTGCACTGTGACCCTACCTTGTGAGTGTTGATGGAGCAGTGCAGAGGGAGATGTTTTCTGTATCGCCTGTGCACTCAGATTGTGTGTAACCACTGACACCGCACATTGCTGCTTTCAAATGACAGAGTTTCCATGTTTGGAAATTATTCTGCCAACAGGGAGTGGCAGTAATTTGGGGAATTTGCCAAAACAAGTCAGTTTTAAATTCGGAACTGATATATTTCCACTCACCCGAGATATGAAGGGTTCCAGAGGTGAATTTTAAGTCACCCATGATCCTGTTTGAATGATGGGATGTGGTAGAGGGGCTGATCCTCCTACAGTCTCTCCACCTCACCTGAATGTATCTGTGCAGTGCATCCTGAGATGGATTTGACTTTATCCTTTCCTTCCCAGATGAAGCAAAGCGAGATGGAACAGCAGAAGTGGGAAGAGGCCATGAGGAACTTTCAGAAGATGATCTGACCTGTTGAGTGCAGCAGGGACCGTGCCGGGGATTTTAACTGCTCACCTGCGACTGCGTATGTCTGAAAGATGGTGAGGCAATTCTTTGCACTGGATCTGGCTTGAGCTTAAACTCAGCTCGGGTGTGGATGGGTTGGTGATGGGTTACATGAAGTGCCTGCTGTCTCCATCCCTTATGTTTAGTTCCAGTTGTGCACCGTTCCCCACCGTTCCCTGACCTTCGGGTGACAGATTTTGGTCCATTTCTCCTCAGTGGGATAGACTTCCTCTCACTCTTTCCCACTCCCCCTTGTTCCTGCTCTCCCTCTCATATTGGCATGTTTTCTATGCCGCTAACCCTACCTCTGTATCCCTCTTCGCGTCTTTCTCTAACTCTTCATCCTCTTCTCTCCGCTTCTCTTTTCTTCCTTCAAACTTTCTCTATTTTTACTTCTCCATTGCTTTCCTGACTCCCTCTCTTTCCTCTCTTTCCGATTTCTCCCTTCAATCTTTCACCTTCGCTTTCTTGTTGTTTTACCTCAGTGCCTCTGTTTCTCTCTCCATCTCATTAATTTCCCCAAGTTCTTGTCTGTTTCCCCACCTTTTCCCTCCTTCTCCTATTTCTCTATTCCCTGTCTTCTTTCCTTCTCCTCGTTTACTGAGGCCATGCAGCCCTGCAGGCAGAGCTGGAGTCCAGCTCCTAACCAGCCCACCACAAACTGTCGGCAAACTTGTGCCCTCCTGTTCTCCCTCTCACTCTCCCCTCGAGATGGTCTCCAAGTTTTTATGTTTCTGGACTTCATCTGAATGATCTGCCATAGAGGTTTATTGTGGCAATGTAGTTAACCTATGCTCATTTGAAGAAGAGGGAGAAGGGAAGCAACAAGCTTCAGTAGCTAATGGACGTGGGGAAGAGGGGGCTACCAGTGATTTCCATGTGAGGTGGGGGAGTAGGAACTGGTTAGCTGCCAGTTGCCGGGGGTTCCGGATCAAATCCCGGGTCTGGAGCTGTGATGCAGCGTCTCTACTTGCTGCGCCACGGAACCACCAGGCATCTTTCAGAGGGGGTGGGCTTGGATTTCAGCCCCACTCTGTCTCCCCCTTCAGTTTATCCAGATGATGGCTTGTTGCCCAATGCTGTGAACATCCCCCAGCCACAAGCCCCTGGGAGTTTGCAGAAAAACTTTGGCAGGCGCCTTCGCCTCGCACTGACAAGCCGGACTCCACTTCCAGTGCCGGCGTTCTCCCCGTCACCAAGTCCAGGTTGAGGGATCTGCACTGCTGGTGACCAATAGACCGATGTGAGCATTTGAAGAGAGTGGCCCTCATTTCTCACCCAGGTCTCTCACCCACTTGTTCTCACCTTTCTGTTAAGATCATTGCCCAATATCCCTCACTGTAACCCGGCTCCCTTTACACCTGTCTCAAGGTGGAGGCTGGTGGGTTGAAACGGATTTGCTTTCTGTAGCAGTGCTGTGTCAACAAGGAAAACAACTGAATATTTATTGATGGAATCCCTCACATCGATCTGTCTTGGAGTCATTAACTGACTGTCCAGTATTGCAGTGAGTTACAGCCACATCAGTCTGTGACAATCTCCACGTTGTTCTGGTTGTATAGGATCTCAATTCAGTTATTCCCATCTTGTTTCCCCCCATCACCAACCCCCAATCCTGTTCCTCCCCACTCACCATCCTGTTTACTTGCTGCTTCCCAGCGTTCATTCACCCTCCTCTCACTGAGAGTAGACACTCTGGCCATTTCATAAGAACATAATAAACAGCAGCAGAAGGAGGCCATCTGGCCCGTTGAGCCTGCTCCACCATTCAATAAGATCATGGCTGATCTTACCCCACCCCACCCCTCTCCTCCATCTCCCAATTTAAAACTGGCATGAGCTTAAATAAACATTTATTGTTCTGTTACAAGAACATTGGCTTGTTTGGGGTTTTCAATCTGCGACCAAGTGATACTATAAACTTGAGTGCTTTCAATTGTCCTGCTGATGGGATTTTTTTTAATTTACAAATTATCAACTGATAACATTTATTGCAAAAATAGGTTTGACCGGGTGATGTTGATAAATCTAATCTCAGCCATTTCAACAATTTGAATCACTTTGCCTCTTGAAATAACAAGTGATTAAAATACAATTTGGAATTCCCTTAACATAACCAAAGGAAAAACAATTCTCTTTGAAAGGATTGTGTTGATGTGAAATAATGAAGACTGAGGTGGTGTGGGTGGGGCAGGGGAGAGGGAATTCAAAGGTATGAGGAAACAGGTGTATTTTTCTTCTCTAAAGACTGTCACCTTGTCATGATCTCGAGCATGCTGTCTGGAGCTTAGCTCCTGGGAGGGCCACCCATGGTGGTACGGTCAGAGGAGAAGGTTCCAGACAAGTGACCTAAACAGGAGCTCAATAGTGGAGTTGGTGGAAGATGAGGACACATCACAATGGCAGTGGACATCACACTGGAGGAAGGCTGCAGCAGTAAAGGATCCCTGGTCGTCTTGCATTCCACGCCACTGGGCCCTGATCCTTGTCTGTCAAAGGCCATATGGTGGCAGCCCGTGTATCAGCCTCTCCACATTAAACAAAATTGTACACAGGCCTCTCCATTATGGGAATTAACCCCTTGGGAGTTCAGCATACTCTACTCGAGTGGTTGTACTGCTACTGTATTTTATGTAAGTGACACAGGACTTGTCCTGGCAAACCTACAGTGCCTGTATTGGCCATTCCCTGGCTCTCCACTCTATCTATGCCTCTTATGATCTTGCACACATCTGGCAAGTGACTTCTCAACATCCTTCTCTCCAAAGAGCTCACTCAACCCGTCCTCATAAGAAATGCTCCCTTTCCAGGCAGCTTCCTGGTAAACCTTGTCTGCACCCTCTCAGTAGCTTCTACATCCTTCCCGTAATCAGGTAACCAGACCTAAACACAATAGTCCACATGCTGCCTAACCTGAGTTTCACTGAGCTGCAACATTAACAGCGGCTGTTGAAATCAATCCTCTGATTAGTGAAGGCCAACACATCTAAACTATCAACATGCATGACAACTTTCAGAGATCTATGGATCTGTGCAAGCTCTTTAAAGACTCAAAATCCATCCTATAACAAGGTGATCAGAATGGTCATGAAACAGGTTCCCTCCTCAACAGATGCTGTGTGGCCTGCTGAGTATTTTTAGCCTTTTGTTTGAGGCAGAAATGTTATTCTTGCAGAAATGTTCTAAGTGATTGTGATTCATGGCTTTGGGAGGCGGGGTGGGGGTTGGGGGAAGAAATGGTGTTCAGTGATTAGAGCACAGAGATGTAGAAGTGCTGCAAAAGAATGATGGGGAGATTTTGTTATTTTTTAAATTTACTCATTGCTGGATTCTGGGAATGATGTTGTAGAGATCTGTGAGTCCGATCTCCCAGAGAAAGGGATGAGACTTGAGCGAGGGAAATGAATGTGGTCAAAGTCAAAGTAAGTATATTATCTAAGTACATAAATGTTACCAGCCACTACTTTGAGATTCATGTTCTTACAGACATTTACACAAAAACAAAGAAATACAATAAAATGGTTCAGAATGTAAAAGAATGGTGTACAATAGAATTCTGTTTCTCAGGGGCGAAAGGGGAAAGATTGAAAAAAGACCTGACAAGAAAGCAAAGGGTAGCAGTGAATGGGTGTTTCTCGGACTGGCTGGAGGTGACTAGTGGGGTACCACAGGGCTCTGTATTGGGACCACAGCTCTTTACGATTTATGACAACGATTTAGATGAGGGCATTGAAAACTATATCAGCAAGTTTGCTGATGATACTAAACTGGGTGGCAGTGTGACATGCGAAGAGGACATTAGGAGAATACAGGGAGACTTGGATAGGCTGAGTGAGTGGGCAGATACTTGGCAGATGTCATTCAATGTGAATCAATGTGAAGTTATCCACTTTGGAAGCAGGAACAAGAGGGCAGAGTATTGTCTGAACGGTGTAGAGTTAGGTAAGGGAGAAATGCAAAGAGACCTAGGAGTCCTAGTTCATCAGTCAATGAAGGTGAATGAGTAAGAATGAGTAACAGGCAGTGAAGAGGGCAAATGGAATGTTGACCTTTGTTACAAGGGGAATTGAGTACAAGAGCAAGGATGTCCTTTTGCATTTGTACAGGGCACTGGTGAGACCACAACTGGAATATTGTGTACAGTTTTGGTCTCCAGGTTTAAGGAAGGACATTCTGGCAATTGAGGAAGTGCAGCGTAGATTCATTAGGTTGATTCCTGGGATGGCAGGGCTGTCTTACGCAGAGAGATTGGAGAGATTGGGCTTGTACACACTGGAATTGAGGAGATTGAGAGGGGATCTGATTGAAACGTTTAAGATAATTAAAGGATTTGATAGGATTGAGGCCGGAAATATGTTCCAGATGTTGGGAGAGTCCAGTACCAGAGGGCATGGATTGAGAATAAGAGGTCGGTTATTTAAACAGAGTTGAGGAAAAACTTCTTCTCCCAGAGAGTTGTGGAGGTGTGGAATGCACTGCCTCGGAAGACGGTGGAGGCCAATTCTCTGGATGCTTTCAAGAAAGAGCTAGATAGATATCTGATGGATAGGGGAATCAAGGGATATGGGGACAAGGCAGGGACTGGGTATTGATAGTGAATGATCAGCCATGATCTCAGAATGGCGGTGCAGACTCGAGGGGCCGAATGGTCTACTTCTGCACCTATTGTCTATTGTCTATTGTCTAAAACTTTTTCCTCCCAGGGAGGATGGTCAGATATGGAAGGAGCTGCCAGAGGAAGTGGTTGAGCAGGTGCAATGGTATCATTTAACAAGTTATTGTACAGTACATGGAGGGACAGGGCTTATAGGGATAATGGGCCAAATGCAGGATATTGGAAATAGCTGGGTGGGCACCGTGGCTGGCATGGACTTGTTGGGCCATGGACTGGTTGGGCCATGGACTGGTTGGGCCATGGACTGGTTGAGCCATGGACTGGTTGGGCCATGGACTGGTTGAGCCATGGACTAGTTGGGCCATGGACTAGTTGGGCCATGGACTAGTTGAGCCATGGAGTGGTTGGGCCATGGACTGGTTGAGCCATGGACTAGTTGGGCCATGGACTAGTTGGGCCATGGACTAGTTGAGCCATGGAGTGGTTGAGCCATGGACTGGTTGAGCCATGGACTAGTTGGGCCATGGACTAGCTGGGCCATGGACTAGTGGGTGTCTTTGCTGTATTGTTCTATGACTCTATCCATCCATCTGTCCACACGTGAGGCTATAATGTACTGTACAAAGGGAGGAGTCATCCTGGGCTACTTGGAGTTCTTGTAACTGTTTGGTAAATGCCTATTGATATATGTTCACATTTCAATTGAGATTTTGTACCCTGAAATTGTGACGACATGAAGTTCGAGATGGTTTTATGAATGGGGTCCATTGGTCAGCCACTGTCAATGGGTGGGCTCTTAAAGTCATGGCCATTGGCCAATCTGTAAACAAAAATGCCTCAGCAACAATTGACACACCAATCACCACCCAACTGTCCCAGAGTACCCACTCCCCTCGATGGTGCCACCACATTTTCCACTTTATTCCAGACTTCCAGAACGTGCTGGCTGGGCCTAGTACTGGAAGTGGGCATCCAGTAACCGTCTGATCAGTGTTGAGTTCTCCTTCTCCAGCTGTGCGATCCACTGTCTTTTCCTTGACACTTCCTGTGGAGCAGAAATGTGAGTGACCAGCAACATTCTCCATCCTGTTCCCTTTTAATGGCGTACGTTGAGAGTCAGGGATGGGGTAGCAGGAAGCACATTCTGATGCAACCCTTCTTGTGTTGACTCCTTCGGCCCACTGTCTACATGCTAACCACATGAAACAGCTGCTGGGTATGTGGGTATTGAATGTTGTCAAGGTATTTCTCCCAAATGCTTCTCAAGGACTTCATTACAGCACGTTCTTGGGACATACAAATTCGAGAGGCCATTCATCCCCTCTATATGTGGCTTTCCATAAAAACACAGCTAATCCATTTGAAATCTCTACTCTGCATTCTTGCCCTTCGCCAGGTAATCTTTCATGCCCCTGCCCGACTTATCAACAATCTACCTCTGCATTAGAAATATTGTAGGTCTCTCCTTCCAGCCTCCTTTGTAGAGAGGTTTCAAAATCTCAAATCTTAGGAAAAACATATCATTAACCTCAGTTATTCTGCTCTATATTTTCAGAACAGAATTATCTCTCCACATTAACCTTGTCAATATACCCCCACCCCAGCTTGTAAATGTTTCAGTTGAGTCTGTCTCTGTCCCTTATCTGTATTTCTCACGATTCCTCTATCTTCCTCTGTTTCCATCTCGAGCTCTCTCTCCTCCCATCTCTCTCCCTCCATCTTGCCATTTCTCTCTTGCCACCTCCCAATCTCCCCCATCTCCCTCTCTTCATTTTCTCTCTCTCCTCTCCCTCACAAATGTACTGGCCCACATCGAACAAACCCACACATTCCCAATGTCAGTTTGGTACTGCCTCTCTTCTTGAAAGAAAAGAAATACTCAATGTTCCTGTTGTATTCTCGTCTGCGCCAGATCACCTGGAATTTGCTGTGCAAAGCTCCATCCACCACCCTTGAGGACAAGGGCAGTGGGCACATTGGAACACCACCACTCACAGGTTCCCCTCCTGTTCACAGTCATCCTGACTTCAAAACACCGGATCAGTCCTCCAGTGTTGAAGGCTGTAAGTCCTAGAACTACCACACAGGATGCCGTGGCGTTACATGCATCAGTGTTTGAAGGCTGGCAGTTACCACCACCTGTTCAAGGAGCAGTGTAGGGATGGGCACGAGAAGTCCAAACCTCATCGAAAATCGAAAGCAGAATCCTGGCACTGGATTCTGAAAGCAGGAACAACGACCCAGCTCAACCCAGTTGACTTCAGTCTGGGTGTTGATGTAGAATTGGGTTGACTTCCGGCCAGCTCTTGACTGTCCATAAGACACAGAGCAGAATTAGGCCATTTAACCCATCGAGTCCACTCTGTCATTCAGTCCTGGCTGATTTATTTTCCCCCTCAACCCATTCTTCTGCCTTCTCCTTGTAACCTCTGACACCCTTACTAACCATGAACCCATCAACTTCAGCTTGAAATGTCCTCAATGACTTGGCTTCTGCATCTGTCTGTGGCAATGAATTCCACAGATTCACCTCCCTCTGGCTAAAGAAATTCCTCCTTATCGCTCTTCTAAAGCAGGGATTCCCAGCCTTTTTATGACATAGGCCCCTACAGTTAACTGAGACGTCCATGGACCCCAGGTTGGGAACCCCTGTTCTAAAGGGACATCCTTCTAGTCTGAGGCTCTGCTCTTTTGTCTGTGACTCTCACACTATAGGAAACATCCTTTCAATTTCATTTCCAATTTCTCTAGGTCTTTCAATATTCAATAAATTTATGAGATTTCACACCCCCCCCCCACATTCTTCTGAACGCCAGTGAGTATAGGCCTAATGCCGTCAAACATTCCTCATACATTAACTCTGGTCCAGCTAGATGATGTGAAGCGCCCTCTTCTATTAGGTGGATCTTAAAGGCTGGCACAATATTATGGACCAAAAGGTCTGTTCTATATGCTCCCCGCGCAGCCCTACGACTCAAGGATGATCAACATTCGACACAATGGAGGTGTTCAGTACCTTGGTCAGCAGCTGGTTCTGTTGCTTCAGTAAGGCCACAGTCCGTTGGTGGGATCGGTCATTCTCCCTCCTCCGTGGGCGCTGACTGCAGGAGATCTCAGTGGATTCGGGGGGCTGCAACACCTGGAGTGAGAAATGTCTGTTCAGGCCAAGCAATTTGGTCTCTTTTTTTGAGGTCCTGCTGAAGGATCCCGGCCTGAAATAAACTGCTTTATTCCCCTCCATAGATGCTGCCTGTCCCCGAGTTCCTCTAGCACTGTGTGCACTTCCCTCAAGAGTTTCAGCATGTGCCGAATCGCATGTTTATTTCTCAGATTATTGGAAAGTCTCCCCATCCTCACAGCTCCTTTATCTTGAAAGTCTGAACCCTCCAAACTGTAGTGTCATAGAATCACCAAGCTCTGAAGCAGGCTCATTTATACCAATTTAGTTTTGTGTTACACTGTCATCAACCACTTAAATTCCCTCCTTCACCTACACATCCGGGGCAATCTATTGTTACCAGTTATCCTAGCAACACGTTTGTGTTTGGACTGTGGGAGGAAACCGCAGCACCCGAACAAAACCCATGCAAGTCACATGGAGAAAGTGCAGACTCCACACTGATTGTGCCTGGCTCATTAGTGCTGTCAGGTATCACCTCCATGATCAGAGAGGATGGGAAGAGTCAACAGATTGATTCTCAATTCCAGTAATGTTCATCCCAGAGCAATAAATTAGTACTTTGATGTGTGGAACACTTCAAGGTAAATCAATTGTTTCCTGCTACTTTCTAATGGTTGTGATGGATTAATCAGAATCTGATTTAGTTTCACTACATATATGACATGTTATTTGTTGTTTTGTGATAACACCGCAATGCAAAGGCATAAAATTTTCCAACGACATATGGGTCGGATTAGTGCAGGGGTGGGCAAACTTTTTGACTTGTGGGCCACAAAGGGTTCTAAAATTTGACAGGGGGTCCGGACCAGGAGCAGATGGATGGAGTATTTTGGTAATACACCTCATAAGAGAAAATAAAATATCATGGGATATGTAGAAAACATGTGCTTTAATTTCAATTGAAAATGAACAAATGCATTACAACAAAATATCTGTCTTTGAAGTCCCATGGTATTTAGCTATTTATTGAAATGAATTTTAAAACACTGAAAATTAAATGAATAAAATACAGCTTTTTTTAATAGTAACAGTTATTATTTTAAAGCACTGAAAATTCTGTTATCCTTCAAGATATTATCATCATCACTCTCCTCCTGACTGTCTTTATTTCAAAAACGGTAGGAGATGTAGGTCTACTCGTCCTGCTCCTTCTTATTCAATTGTCCCCTGTGCCAAAACTCAACAACGACCAGCACAAAGACAGAACAGTGAAAGCGCACCAGTATGCGGCGCGCGTTATTTGATCTGGAGCGCATTTTTTATTTTGAGAACGTACGTGCAACTGCGCACTACTCATGTCCATCACTTAACAGAAATGACATATAACATGTAAGGATTATTGAAAAAATATTTTCAAATGCATTTTTACATAACACAACGAAGAAACTTATTTTTAATTTCAGTGGGAACAGTGTTGTTGGTCTCCCTTTTTAGCCAGCGCATCAAAGTCTGGATTTAGTTTTGTTGTGGCGATTCTCAGGATGGATCTGAGGTGTTGGTCAGTTAACTTGGATCTGTGGCTGGCTTTGTTGATGTTCATGACGCTGAACACCTGCTCACACAAATAGGTCGAGCCGAACAAAGAGTAAAGCGCAAATGTGGAGTAATACGCTGCACCTCAACAAAGGTCAATGTATATAGAGTGCGTCATCTATTGGGAAAACGACAGAATTGTGGGGAAAATAAGTTAACAAGGTTTATTAATATAATTTTGTCAAGTTCTGCGGGCCGGATTAAAAAGCTTAATGGGCCGCATATGGCCCGCGGGCCGTAGTTTGCCCATGTCTGGATTAGTGAGTGGTGGGCAAGCAATGTTGTCTCTGGAAGTGTGGCTGTCTCAATGCATCCTCAGACTGTGCTGGTCATTGAAGCAAATGGCACATTTCACTCTGTTTCAACGTACGTATGGCAAATAAAGCTAATCTATCTTTCTTCTAAAATCAAGTAAATAAATATTGCTTTTAAAAAGGGGATAACAAGGTAGCATTCTTGGATTTGGGGATTGTTCAGAAATCTGATGGCAAAACAGAAGAATCTTAGTACGTTGAGCACTAGAGCACAGAAAAAGACCTTTCTGGCCCCAGCCAGCCTATTTTTCTGCCTAGTGTCATTGACCCCCACATGGACCATGGCCCTCCATCCCCCTCTCGTCCAAGTACCTATCCAACCTTCTCTTAAATGTTGCAAACGGTGCACCTCCACTTCAGCTGGCAGCTCATCCACACTCACACCAGCCTCACAGTGAAGAAGTTACCCCTCAGGTTCCCCTTAAATATTTCACCTTTCACCCTTAACCCATAACTTCTAGTTCTAGCCCTGCCCAACCTCAGTGGAGAAAGCCTGCTTGCATTTACCCTATCTATCCCCTTCGTAATTTTGTATACCTCTAACATATCTCCCCTCATTCTCAGTGTGCTCTGTGGTATGGAGTGGGAGACGGAGGATATTATCTCTCAGGAGCTGGAATTGGCCTCATTGTAACCCTAAGGAAACAACAGCCAGGCCCCCGGCCCCCTGTCTGAAACTGCCTCATCTCCAAATTTCAGTCACTCCTTCCTCCTCTGTTTATCAACACTGGGTCAACACTGGGCACCACAGTTAGCGAGATGCTATTGCAGCTTGGGGCATCAGAGTTCGGAGTCCAACTTCGACGTCCTCTGTAAGAAAGTTTGTACTTTCCTCCCGTGTGCGCGTTGGTTTCCTCCAAGTGCTCTGTTTTCCTGCCATAGTCCAAACACATTGTGAATAATAGAGAGATCCCGTATAGAAACAGTCCATTCTGCTCATCTAATCCATGCTGAAACCATTTAAACTGCCTACTCCCATCGAAATGCACCGGGACCATAACATGCCATATCCCGACTATCCATGTACCTATCCAAGCTTATCTTAAACATTGAAATTAGGCTCGCATTAGACACATGCTGGCAGCTATTCCGACATTCCCACAACCCTCTGAGTGAAGAAGTTTCCCTTCATGTTCCCTTTAAATTTTTCACCTTTCACCCTTAACGCAGGATGTCTGGTTAGAGTCCCACCCATCTCAGTGGAAAAAGCCTTCATGCATTAACCCCATCAATTTGTGTTGGAATCCGTCTGTCTCGAAAGACAATGAGCGAAGATTACCATCATCACAAGCCAGCGCAGAAGGTAAGGAGATCCTGAGATGCCCAGTCATCAAGGTTGCCCTCTCAGTCTCACCAGTGTGGACCAATTCCCAAATCCCATTCTGTCATGTCTGTCGATGATCTCCTCTACTGCTGCGATGAGGCCACACTCAAGCTGAAGGAGCAACACCTTATATTCCACCTGGGTAGCCTCCAACCTGATGGCATGAAAATTGATCCCTCAAACTTCCAGTAATGCCCTTCTCCACCAACACCACACCTCTCCTTCACCATTCCTCATTCGTGTTTCCCTCATTATGTTCCTATCACCTCCCTCTGGTGCTCCTCCCCTTCCCTTTCTTCCACGGCCTTCTGTCCTCTCCGATCAGATTCCCCCTTCTCCAGCCTTTATCTCTTTCACCAATTGACTTACTGGCTCTTTACTTCACCCCTCCCCCCTTCCCATTTTCACCTATCACTACTTCCTTATTTCTCCCACCCCTCCCCCACCTTCTCCCTCTGACCTCATCCTTTTCTCTCCAGTCCTGATGAAGGGTCTCGATTCGAAACGTCGACTGCTGACTCTTTTCCACAGATACTGCCTGGCAAATTAAAATAATAATTCACATCAGCAGAACCAACTGAAAGCAATTCAGTTTACAGTATCACGTGAAAGCAGATTGAAAACACCAAACATGGATGTTTCTCCTTCCTTGCCTCAGAAGACACGTCATTGAACCACACAAAGTGTGAGATAGTTCCTCTAGGACAGGGGTTCCCATCCAACAGATGCCTCAGTTACTGGCAGGGATCCGTGGTATAAACCTCTGCTCTAGCATTTTGTGAACATACACAAAGTGGTAGAGGAATTCAGCGGGTCAGGAGGTATCCATGGAGGTGCTGTTGTCAAAAGGAGAAATGTAAATAATATTGAAAGAGTACAGAAAAAATTACAAAGGATGTTGATGTTGTGTTTGGAGTGAGCAGCGGAGTGAGAGGTAGCAGAGTGATAGGGCTTTGGCTCAACGGGCTGAGGCGGTAACGGGACGAGGTGAGATAGGTTTACCTGTGTTAATTGCGGAAAGGAAGTCATATATGCGTGAGGCCGGATTTCTGTGCTCGATGTCAGGTGTGTGAGGTCCTGGAGTCTCCCATCCTACTGGACGGCCACATCTGCACCCGATGTGTCGAGCTGCAGCTCCTAAGGGACCGTGTTAGGGAACTGGAGCTGTAGCTCGATAACCTTCATCCGGTCAGGGAGAGTGAGGAGGTGATAGAGAGGAGCTATAGGCAGGTGGTCACACCGGGGCCATGGGAGACAGACAAGTGGGTCACAGTCATGAGGGGAAAGGGGAAGAAGCAGGTACTAGAGAGTACCCATGTGGCTGTACCCCTTGACAATAAGTACTCCTGTTTGAGTACTGTTGGGGGGGGGACAGCCTACCTGGGGGAAGCAACGGTGGCCGTGCCTCTGGCACAGAGTCTGTCCCTGTGGCTCAGAAGGGTAGGGAAAGGAGGAGGAAGACAGCAGTGATAGGGGAGTATAGTTAGGGGGTCAGACAGGCGATTCTGTGGACGCAGGAAAGAAACTCGGATGGTAGTTTGCCTCCCAGGTGCCAGATTCCGGAATGATTCAGATCGCATCCAAGATATCCTGCAGTGGGAGGGAAAACAGCTAGAGGTCGCGGTACATATCGGTACTAATGACATAGGCAGCAAAAGGGAAGAGGTCCTGAAAAAAGACGACAGGGAGTTTGGAAGAAAGTTGAGAAGCAGGACCGCAAAGGTAGTAATCTCGGGATTACCACCTGTGCCACGCAACAGTGAGAATAGGAATAGAATGAGGTGGAGGATGAATGAGTGGCTGAGGGATTGGAGCGGGGGGCAGGGATTCAGATTTCTGGATAATTGGGACCTCTTTTGGGGCAGCTGTGACCTGTACAAAAAGGACGGGTTGCACTTGAATCCCAGGGGACCAATACCCTGGCAGGGAGATTTGCTAAGGCTACTGGGGAGAGTTTAAACTAGAATTGTTGGGAGGTGGAAACCAAACTGAAGTGACGGAGGAAGAGGCTTGGAGACAGTGTGTGAGGGAGGATAGGCCGGTGATACAGAAGGGACACGCTCAGACGGTTTGAGATGTGTCTATTTTAACACAAGGAGTATTGTAAACGAAGTGGATGAGCTTAGAGTGTGGATCAGTACTTGGAGATATGATGTGGTGGCCATAACAGAGACTTGGATGGCTCAGGGGCAGGAATAGTTACTTTAAGTGCCGGGTTTTAGATGTTTCAGTCAGAACAGGGAGAGAGGCAAAAGAGGTGGAGGCATGGCACTGTTGATCAGAGATAGTGTCACGGCTGCAGATAAGGTGGATGCCATGGAGGGATTGTGCATGGAGTCTCTGTTGGTGGAGGTTAGGAACAGGAAGGGGCCAATAACTTTACTGGGTGTTTTTTTTATAGGCCTCTCAATAGTAGCAGGGATATCGAGGAGCAGCTAGGGAAACAGATCCTGGAAAAGTGTAATAATAACAGAGTTGTTGTGATGGGAGATTTTATTTTCCCAAATACCGATTGGCATCAAACTAGAGCAAGGGGTTTAGATGGGGTGGAGTTTGTTAGGTGTGTTCAGGAAGGTTTCTTGACACAATATGTAGATAAGCCTACAAGAGGGAAGTTGTACATGATTTGGTATTGGGAAATGAACCTGGTCAGGTGTCAGATCTCTCAGTGGGAGAGCATTTTTGAGATAGCGATCATAATTCTATCTCCTTTACAAAAGCATTGGAGAGAGATAGGAACAGACAAGTTAGAGAATCATTTAATTGTAGTAAAGGGAATTATGAGGCTATCAGGCAGGAAACTGGAAGCTTAAATTGGGAACAGATGTTCTCAGGGAAAAGTTGACTGTTGACTCTTTTCCACAGATGTTGCCCATCTCCCTGAATGACGGGTTTTAAGACGCCATTAACTCGCCTTTGCCCGTTCTCCAGTCAGTAGAAACGGTTCCGCCAGACTTAGTACATAAGCCACATGTGAATGCCCGGATCTAGACTTGTTTGTCAGAGGTTATTGAAGATATAGACCATCGAGGGCATTTAATAGTTTGTGGGAGCTTAAACTCACTGCTCCCACCCCCCGGCTAAGACAAGCTTAAGGAACCGATAATCAGGTTTATTATCTCTGTAATATGTGATGTGAACAGGATGAGACCTGCTCACATTTCTTCGAACAAATGTCTCCCGGGGGTGGGGGGGGGGAGTTCTGTGATTCACAGCCTTATGGAAGAGGAAATACTCGGTAGCATCCTCACAGACAGACCTACTGAGGATCTGTTGGTCCTTCTATAGCGGTCTGTATGACCGAAAGGGCACAGAGTGCACAGCCTCCCGAACGTCCTATCATCTATCATGCAGGGGTTAGACAACAGCAAGCAGGAGAGTCTGGACCAGCCACTGACACTGGAAAAGATCCATCCGGCTGAGTTGTGCTCGGCTCTGTTGGACTGGATGGGCCCAGACCTGCTGGATGTGTACAATGCTATGCTGCTAGCTGGCAGAATGTTGGAATCCATAAGGAAAGGCATCATTACCCTCGACTGCAAGCAGAATGGGAAAGGGATAACATCAAGTATTGGATACATTTTGCTCTTTAATTTAGAATACAAAAACGTGCCCCATGCCATCGCCAACAGAGTCAAGGTGATCCAGGACATTCCAGGACGGGTGATCCACCCAGACCAAACCTGCGCTCTGCCTGGCAGGAAGATCTTTGACAGATACGTGCTGCTGAGGGACACTATCACCTCCGTCCAGGACCAGGGGAGGAGGGGGGGAAGGTGGTCAGCTTGGAAGAGGGGAAGTCTTTGACAGGATATCACACACGTACTTGATGGATGGACTCTCCAAAGTGGGATTGGGGAGGGAGTCATCAATGGATCCTCTTTGGAATGAACCGATCCTGCACCTTCTGCATTATTCCCAGAAATACCTGCCATTGTTGTTCCACTGTCTTCCCTGCTAGGGTATTGTTCCATTGAACTTTGCCCAGCTCCTCCCTCATAGCTCCATAGTTCCCTTTGTAGATAACTCCCATTAGGGTCTTTCTACCCTTAGAATTTCTCAGTTCTATCCATACTGACTCTACATCCCCTGATTCTATGTCCCCCCTCGCAAGGGACTGAATATCATTCCTCACCAACAGAGCCACCCCACCCCCTGTGCCAGTCAGTCTGTCCTTTCGATAAGATGTATATCCTTGAATATTCATTTCCCAGGCCCTGACCGCTTGAAGCCATGTCTCAGTTATTCCCACAACATCAAACTTGCCAATTTCCAACTGAGCCTCAAGCTCATCTTCTTTATTCCTTATACTTTGTGCATTCATATATAATACTTTTAATTCGGTACTCCCCTCTCCTTTCATATCAATTCCTATTTCGCTTGGCCATACTGTATGACCTCTTCTTGAGCTTTCTTCTCCATTGATTCTGATGTCCTTTTTAACTTTTCTTATTTTCACTTTCCCTTTAACTCCATCTTTATATTTCCAGTTCATCCCCTCCGCCCACTACTTAGTTTAAACACATCCATGTTGCAGTGGCAAACCTGTCTGCCAGAATGCTGGTCCCCTGCCTATTAAGGTGCAACCCGTCCCTTTTGTACAATTCATCCTTACCCCAAAACTTCTGTGCGCGTGTATAAATTAGGCTGTGACTATTGTTTTTTGAAAGACTTGGGGATTGCACCATCAGCAAGTTATTCTTCCCTTATTAAGGAGTAATGATATTCTCTAGTCACTTCAAAGTCCATGTCCAATTTGTTATTGACAACTTCAATTGAAATTCCTTACCAAATTAATTTCCCTAACAGAGCGCTTCATGGATGGTAGGGGTATGGAGAGCGATGGTCCAGGTGCAGGCTCATGGGACATAAGAAACAGAAGAAATAGGAGCAGGAGTAGGCCATCCGGCCCATCGAGCCTGCCCCGCCATTCTGTCCGTCTGGTTGTACTCTGAAGAAGTGAATGTGGCAACATGGTTGTGAGCGCCTCTGACTGTTGAAGTAAAATTTGAAGACATTTGAAGAACAAATGTCTACAATTGTACTCAGATGCTCCTGCACCCCTTACAAAGTTGCAACTACTGCAGTGAACGCAGTGGATTGAGGAAGGAGTACGAGAGGTGTAAGGGCGGCAACCAAGCACTTCGTCGCCGAATCCTCCGTGATGGTCTTCCGTTCTCGGGTCCTCTCCATGGAGCAGGATGAGACCTGCTCACATTGCTTCTTCCAAAAGGTTCACAGGTGGAGCTCTGTGATCCACAGCTTTATGGAAGAGGAACTACTCAGTAGCATCCTCACAGACAGACGTACTGAGGATCTGTACATCGTTCTAATAGCAGTTTGTAAGACAGAAAGCACACAGACAGCACAACCTCCCGGAAGTTCCTGTCATCTATCAAGCGGGTGTTAGATAGCAGCAAGCGAGAGAGTCTGGACCCACCACTGACAGGGGATGAGCTCCATCCATTCCTTTGACTCGAATAAAACTCGCAGCAGTGACGGATTACCGGCTGAGTTGTGCTCGGCTCTGTTGGACTGGATGGGCGCAGACCTGCTGGATGTGTACAATGCCATGCTGCTAGCTGGCAGAATGTTGGAATCCGTAAGGAAAGGCATCATCACCCTCGACTACAAGCAGAAGGGGAAAGGGATGACATCAAGAGTTGGAGATCCATTTCGCTCTCGAATGTAGACTATAAGATCCTGTCCCATGACATCGCCAACAGAGTCAAGTCTATTCTGGGACAGGTGATCCACCCAGACCAAACCTCTGCTGTATCTGCCAGGATGATCTTTGACATCTTTGTGCTGCTGAGGGATACTATCACCTACAAGCAGGACTGAGGGGTGGACGCCTCTTTGGTCAGCTTGGAAGATGGAAAGCCTTTGACAGGATATGACACACGTAGTTGATGAACGAACTCTCCAAAACGGGATTTGGGGAGGGAGTCAGGCAATGGATCCAACTGCTCCACACAGATATCAGTAGTGCAGTTAATTCAATGGGTGGGAGGCAGCTAGCTTTCCCATCAAGTCTGGAGTCAGGCAAGGTAGCTCACTCTCCCCTGTCTTGTCTGTGTGCTTCAGAGAACACTTTGCAGAATCCACCAGGAAGGAAAAGAGCACAAGAGGACTGACACTGCTGGGTAGTGGAGGGACCCAAATGAACCCCTCCCTGTGCATGAACCGTCTTCTGCTCAGATCTGAGGTCAGTTCGCAGATCGATCAGCATCATCGCCTAGTTTGAGACAGTATCGGGGGCCTAGGTTAACTACATGAAGGACGAGGCCCTGCTCTTAGGTAATTGTCTCAACTGATCCAGTGTCCTCTTCACCATCAGGTCCGATTACGCAAAGGTGCTGGTGATCTGGTTTGGATGGGTTGAGGTCTGTAACAAGAATTGGCTGGAGTGGACTGAGAATGTAAAACATAAATTGAGACTCTAGGGTTGGTGTTCTATGTCAATATCTGGAAACAACCTGGTCATCAGGTGTGAGGTGCTCTCAGGGCTGCTGTACCTGCTGCAGGTGTGACCCACGTCCTGCTCCTCCAGCTTTGGAATCACCCGAACCGTCTTCAGGTTCATCTGAGGATCCAAGATGGAGCGGACAGATGGATCACCGTGCACAAGTTCCTGGACAACGGGAGTGAAAATTTCCCAATGTCGTCCTCACTCTGGTAATCACCTTTGTGCTTGGCTGCACCAGGCTGTGTGTGGAACCCAAATACGTGCTCACCAAGTACCACTACTTATCGAGGTTCTGTTTGTCACCGGTTTTCCTAAAAATGGGTCTGGCGCATTGCCACACATTGCCCAGTCAGCTGGACGGTGCCACATACCTGTTCTCCATTGAAAAATTAGTCCACACCAACATCTTTGACCACAAGGCCATTAGGCAGTGGTCAGCATGGAACTTCCCACAGACACTGCAGGAGGAGGACTCAATGGACACGGTGGGGTGGTTTCCCTAACAGACTTCAAAACTTCTGGCAGAACTCCTCATCGCAGGCCTCACCAATCGGCCTAACCAACAGGCGCCATTACGTTGAGAGGGTCAGATCATTTCTGCCTGCCCAGACGTTATCATCACAACCCGCTGCCCGCCGGACGTCTGTAGCGGAGAAGAGTCAGTAACCCCACTCTCTGCGGACTGTCAGTTTGTAAAAAGGATCTAGCAGAATATGAAAGGGCCCGTGTCACTGCGTGACGAGGACTCTCTGATCTGCGGCTGTTCCCGGGGACGCACACGGAGACAAACATCAAGCGCTGCTGACAGATCATCAGCTCAGCGGAAGACGCTCTTTGGTCATCCGGAAACTTGTTGGTATCCCAGCACATCGAGATTTCCGAGGAAGAATTCTGACAACTGGCACATTCCAGGCTGCGGGAGTTCGTGCCGAGGGTCGCAGTGAAGCTCGGTGCGGCCATCGCGAGGGCTCGGTGGGGAAGGACCAGGTTGTAGGGTTCTTCTCCTACTGGAGAGGGAGGGGTCGGGTGGGGGGAAGCCCCTCAATGATTGTAGTATTTAATATAAAACAGCAAAGTGCCACATGAATGGCAGCAGTTCCACAACAGTCTGAGAAACATTGATCAATCTGTACGGAATGGAAAGGCATGGAGTGGTTTATCCTCGTAAATAATTTTATTTTGAATAAATTATCTTCTCTTATAACAAAAATAAGCGGGAGACCGGGCCCCACAACACTCAGCCCCACCCATCGTGGAAGGAGCCGCTGCTGTAGAAGCCCCCTTTCGATCGGTGTGAGGCTGGGCGGCAATTGGGGAAGCCGGCTCTCTGGAGATGAAGGGGTTCACAGGACAGGCCGAGGGAAAAGATTTCCACGCGTGGGTACCGTCTCGATTAGACCGGACATTCTATTGGAACAGGGCCATACATGGGTAAACAAAGGAAATGTTTTCACATGGAGGGCAGTAGAAGTCAGGACTTCAAGGATAAACTAACGTTTTCCGCCCTGTGATGTATAATGTCCAGTCCTGTGTTTTCTCCTGCAGCCACATCTCGGTCATCACCACCGACATCTGTCTCCTCGCAACACAATATACTGTCCCCATCTCCAGTTCCATGGTACTAACTTCATTTAATAGTTGCTGTAAGTTTACACTGAACCACTGTTTTACACCCTAGTCTGACTCTCCCTGGTCCTCTAGCAAAAAGTAACAGGAGGCAATCAGCAGGTCAGGCAGGATCTCCGGAGGGAAATCAACAGCCAACGTTTCGGGTTGAGATCCTTCATCTGAAACACTGACTGCCTGGGCGCGTGTAGTGGACAGTCTCGGTACTGCAGAGATTCAGTAGATCCCCGAAAGTGAAAGGATTCTGAATCAGGAAGTACCAGGCATTAATATGGCTTCAAAACAACAGGTGGAGAATTTAACCGAAGAGGCAATTTGTCCCATCTGCCTGGATTTCTTCACCGAACCTGTCATTCTGGAGTGTGGACACAACTTCTGCCGCTCCTGCATCATACAGTGTTGGGAAAGACAGGAGAGAAACTCCTGTCCGGAATGTAGAGAGGAGATTGCAGACCGCACCCTCAAGGTCAATCGGGCCTTGGCAAATCTGTCTCAGAAAGCTCGAAAACTAAACCTGAATCCGAAAGAGAAGGAAAGTAAACTTCACTGCGAGGAACATGAGGAAGAGCTGAAGCTGTTTTGTGAGACGGACAAGACTCTGATCTGCGTGATCTGTGCGACTGCGCGGGAACACAAGTCCCACAACTTCATGCCGGTCAAAGAAGCCGTTCAGGTCTACAAGGTAAAAACAAACCACTTTCGCTCGTCTGTTTCTGTTGTGCCATGTATTGTGTCCAATCTATTCATTCCTTAATTCCCAGGATCGGGTTAAATCTTCCTTCGACTCTCTCACAAAAAACAAAGCAGACTTCGAGGAAATGGAGCAGCAACAGAAGGAGAAGATTTCCGGAGTTCGAGTGAGTCTTCCTGAGCTGAATTTCTGATATTTTTTGTAGATTTGTTCCCTTTAGTGTAGGATAGCTGACTATCGCAGATCCAGTGACCTGGGCTCAATCTGACATCTGGTGCTGTCTGCGCGGAGTTTGCATGTTCTCCTTATGATCTCGACAGTTTCAGTTACATCTCAGATATGTTCTTTGAACAATTAATTGGTTCCTGTAATTAACTCTGTTAATCACTTCAAAGATTGAACCGGTGATCCTCAGCGACGTTCTGTGGGCTGCTGACAAAATTTATAAATATATTTCTTCTGAATTACTCTCACTGCAAACTGCAGTCTGAAATTTCCTTTTGAGCAACTTACTTTCAAATATTTTAATTAACCTGCAATTTTTCTATCTTCTGAAGTACTCTTCAAACATTCAGTTCTGGCATGTTTAAATGGACGAAGGTTCATGGTCATGGCCAAACGAGAGGGAGGAGGGGAGCATTCCAAGCCAGGCTGAAACACAGGCTCATAGAGGCTGAGAGTCATTGAGAAGTACAGCACAGGAACAGGCCATTTGGCCCATCTTTGGTTGGTTTGGCCGCCATCTTGGATAAACAGATCTTGGATCTGTTCCAGGACCTCTACTTCTTGTGATTTTTATTAACGACCTGGATGTGGCAGTAGAAGGATGGGTTGGCAAGTTTGCAGATGACACAAAGGTTGGTGGTGTTGTAGATAGTGTAGAGGATTGTCGAAGATTGCAGAGAGGCATTGATAGGATGCAGAAGTGGGCTGAGAAGTGGCAGATGGAGTTCAACCCCGAGAAGTGTGAGGTGGTGCACTTTGGAAGGACAAACTCCAAGGCAGAGTACAAAGTAAATGGCAGGATACATGGTAGTGTGGAGGAGCAGAGGGATCTGGGGATACATGCCCACAGATCCCTGAAAGTTGCCTCACAGGTAGCTAAGGTAGTTAAGAAAGCTTATGGGGTGTTAGCTTTCATAAGTCGAGGGATAGATTTTAAGAGACGCGATGTAATGATTCAGCTCTATAAAATTCTAGTTAGGCCACACTTGTGGGCAGTTCTGGTCGCTTCACCATAGGAAGGATGTGGAAGCATTGGAAAGGGTACTGTTACGAACCCCGTAACTGGGTCACTTACCAGCAAAGATAGAGAGGTCCGTTGAAGTCTGATGGTACTATTTTTAACAGTATTTATTTGTAAAAATACACAAAAATAATATCAATGCAACCATACAAATAATATACGTCATCAATACTAAATCTAAAAGTGCGGGTATAATAATAATCAATAAGAAATAGCTCTATCGTTGTCTAGGGGATAATGTATTGTCCGATGGAAATATAAAAGTCACTCAGTTCATTCAGGCTGCAGCCTTTTTGGTTGTTGCTGTGTTGCACTTTGTTAGAGAGAGAGAGAAATAGGAATAGAATGGGAACAGTTACCGCTGCGGGTTTTCCAACCTTTATGAGTTCGATCCTTCGGGAGTCCCGTTGGTGTGGCCGTTCACTTGTGGCCTTTCCTTTAGCTAAGCCATTCTTTCGTGGTGAGGCCACCAATCCCAGGCAAAGGGAAAGGACGCACATGAGCCCCCCACCGGCTGTCGCTATTAAACACTGTCACGGGATTTCTAGCGTTTCTCCTGATGCGTCTCAAGGGGTTGTTCCCCAGACCCTCTTTTATCCTTACTCACGGGGTCTCAGATGTCAATCAGGTTGGGATGATGCAATCCCTCAACCAGCCCACTCTGGTCATCCCCTGAGGATTTTCAATGAATAGTACAGTACTCAATACACAATTCCGTCTCCAAGAGACAATAGCCATTATCAATGGTTCCATCTTGCTGAGGCCAGGACACATTCCAAACCCGGTGTATTCTGGACGTCTCTCTCTCGCTCTCATTTCATGGGTCCCAGACTCGAATTAATAGCGATCTTGCGATTCTCAAAAAGGAGGGGGCTACTTTGTACCCTTCAGCCCCTCAGAGTTGTGGCACATTCGTAACAGTACAGAGGAGATTTATCAGGATGCTGCCTGGTTTAGAGAGTATGGATTATGATCAGAGATTAAGGGAGCTAGGTCTTTACTCTTTGGAGAGAAGGAGGATGAGAGGAGACGTGATAGAGGTGTACAAGTTATTAAGAGGAATAGACAGAGTGGACAGCCAGCGCCTCTTCCCCAGGGCACCACAGCTGAGGTAATGTGCTGTACTATTCTATGTCTATGTCTGTCTACTCCATGATGAGTCCATTTAAACTGGCTACTCCCATTGACCTGTACCTGGACCATAACCCTACATATCCCTACTATCTATGTATCTGTCCAAACTCTCTTAAACATTGAATCAAGCTCGCATGGAACACTTGTGCTGGCAGCTCATTCCACACTCTCACAACCCTCTGACTGATTAAGTTCCCCTCATTATCCCCTTAAACTTCTCACCTTTCACATTTAAACCATGACCTCTGGTTGTATTCCCACCCAACCTCAGTGAAAAAAGCCTCCTTGCATTTGCCCTACCTATACCTCTCGTAATTTAATTACTTCTATCAAATCCCCTCCAAATCTTCTCCACTCTTAAGAATACAGTCCTAACCTATTCAATATTTCCTGAGAACTCAGGGCCTCCAGACCCTGCAGCATCCTTGTAAACTTTCTCTGTACTCTTTCAGCCTTGTTGACATCTTTCCTGTAGATAGGTGACCAAAACTACACACAATACTCCAAATTAGGCCTCAGCAATGTCTTGTACAACTTCAACATAACATCCCATTTCCTGGACTCAAATTATTGATTTATGAAGGTGAATGTGACAAAAGCTTTCATTGGACCTTATCTATCTGGGACAGCACTACAATTAATCATGGGCTTGTATTATCAGATCCCTTTGTTCTACCACACTCCTCTGTGTCCAATCATTCACCATGTAGGACCTACCCTGGCTGGTCCCACTGAAGTGCAAAACCTTGTACTTGTCTGCATTAGGTTCCATCCGCCATTTTTCAGCCCATTTCCCAGCTGATGCAGGTCCCTCTGCAAGCCATGATAGTTGTCCTCACTGTCCACTGCACTCCCAATCTTGGTGTCATCTGCAAATTTGCTGATCCAGTTAACAACATTATCAAAGGTTTTCAAAGGTGCATTTAATGTCAGAGAAATGTATGCAATATATATCCTGAAATGCTTTTTCTTCACAACCATCCACAAAAACAGAGGAGTGCCCCCAAAGAATGAATGACAGTTAAATGTTAGAACCCCAAAGTCCCTCCAAACTCCCCTCCCTCCCGTGCGTAAGTGGCAGCAAGCAACGATCCCCCCCACCCCACAAGCAAAAAGAAGCATTGGCACCCACCACCGAGCACTCAAGCGTTCAGCAAAGCAACAGCAAAGACACAGATTTGCAGTTCCCCAGAGACTTCTCGTTCACCTGGTAGTCGACATAGCACAGGCTCGCTTTCTCCCTAATAAGAGAGAAAGAGGTGTCTCCGTTTCACAGCGAGAGGGGAGACATAACAAACAACTCACTGGTTTACGATGCTAGAAGTCCGTTGCATCCCTGTAGTACACCACTGGTCACAGGCCTCCAGTCACAGAGAAGCAACACTCAACAACAACGTGATTGCACTTTGTACATTTAGTGGGAGACTCATTTCAGAAACATACCTTGTGAAAAGACACCCATTTTTAAAAACACCAAAACTACAGCCACAAAACCTGCCTTTTCACACTTTCACACTGTGAGGGAGACATAACATAAAGATTTTTACTCCTCATGTATGTGAAGGATGTAAGAAATAAAGTCAATTCAATTCATTTCAAAACTACCACACTCTGGCTTCTCTCACAAAGCCAATGTTTAATCCAATTTACTACCTCATTCTGAATGCTGAGTGACGGAACCTTCCTGATCAACCTCCCATGGGGGACCTTGTCAAATGCCTTTCTAATGTCCATGTGGACAACATGCACTGCCTCACCTTCATCACCTTGTCTGGCTAGTTCCTAGAAATAGTCCTTAAAATCTGTTATCCATGACCTACCACGCACGAAGCCATGCCCACTGTCCTTTATTAGTCCATGTCAATCCAAATACTTGTATCTGGTTCCTTAGAAAACGTTCCAATGGCTTTCCCTCAACTGATGTCAGACTCAGCAGCCTATAATTTCCTGGTTTCTCTTCAGAGCCATTTGTAAATAGTTGGACAGCATTGCTATCCTCTAATCCTCTGGTAACTCTTCTGGCACTAAGGCCCTCTGCTAGAATCCTGGCAATTCCTGCACTTGCCTCCTGTCAGGTCGAGGGAGTACCTTGGCAGACCCTGGGGATTTATCCACCTTGATTTGCCTCAGGGTAGCAAACACTTCCTCCTCAGTAATCTGTACAGGGTCCATGAAGTTGATGCTGCTTTGCCTCACTTGTATAGGCTCTGTATCCATCTCCCGAGGAAATACAGACACAAGGAATGCATCTAAGATCTCTCCCATCCACTTTGGCTCCACGCATGGAATACCATTCTGGTCTTCCAGAGGATCAATTTTGTCTCAGGCAATCCTTTTGCTCTTAACATACCTGTAGAATCCCTTGGGGTTCTCCTTCACCTTATCTGCTAGAGCAATTTCATCCCGTCTTTTTGCCTTCCTGACTTATTTTTTAATGTTCTCTTGCATTTCTTGCATCCATTCACACCTCAGTTGTTCCTACTTGCTTATAGCTGCTATGCACCTTCTTTTTTCTCTTCTCCAGGCCTCAATATCCTTCATAAACCCAGGTTCCCTACACTTGTTATCTTTGCGTTTCATTCTGACAGGTGCATACAAGCTTGGTACTCTCAAGATTTTCCTTTTGAAGGCCTCCCACTTTCCAAGTACAGCTTTGCTGGAAAACAGAGTGCCCCAGTCCACACTTGCTGATCATTCTGATACCATCAAAACTGGTCATTTTCCAATTCTGAATCTGAACCCGTGGACCAGGCAGATCTCTTTTCATATTTACTTAGAAGCTAATGGCTTTGTGGTCACCTGATCCAAAGTGTTCCCCTACACAAACTTCTGTCACCTGCCCTGTCTGATTCCCTAACAGCAGATCCAGAATCACACACTCTCTTGTCAAGACTTTTGCATACTAATAAAAGAAACTTACCTGAACACACTTGACAAACTCTGTCCTATCTAGTCCTTTTACAGTACGGGATTCCCAGTCAATATCTGGAAAGTTAAAATCAGCTGCTACAACAAACTTACATTTCTTGCAACAAATTTATTCTTCTAAATCCCTCAGACCATTGGGTGGTCTTTAATATATCCCCATTTGCATGGTCATGTCATTCTAATATCTCAGTTCCACCCATAACACCTCACTGGTCACGTTCCCCAGTCTATCCTGATGGAGCACTGCCATGATGTGTTCGCTGACTAGTAACACCACCCCTCCTTTAATCGCTCCCACTCTGTCATGTCTAAAACAACGGAACTCTGGAATACCGAACTGCCAGTCTTGTCCCTTCTGCAACCGTTTCCCTAATGGTGACAAAGTCATAATTCCATGCCCTGAGCTCATCCACCTTTCCTACGATACTTCTTGCATCAAAATATACGCAAATCAAGACACTAGTTACACAGTTCAAAATCTTGATTTCTGACTTTATCTGAGATCTTACCAATATCTACCTCCACAAACTCTCTACTAACTGTTCTGGCACTCTGGTTCCGATTTCCCTGCAACGTTCATTTAAACCCCACCATGCAGCATTAAAAGAGCTTCCTGCTAGTATATTAGCCCCTCTCCAGCTCAGGTGCAAACCACCCCTTCTGTACAGGTTCAACTTTCGCTGGAAGACAGTCCAACATCTAAAAGTCTTATGCCCTCCCTCCTATACCAACTTCTTAGCCATGGGTTAAAGTGTATAATCTTCCTATTTCTGGCCTTACTAGCACGTGGCATGGGATAGCAATCCTGCGATCACTACCCTGGAGGACTTGCCTTTTAAGTTAGCACCTAACTCCTGGAACTGCCTTTTCAGAATCTCGACATTCATCCTGCCTATGTCATTGGTACTGACATGAAGCACGACTTCTGGCTGTTCACCCTCTAACAAGAATGCTCAGGACTCTAACTGAGATGTCCCAGTCCCTGCATCCGAGCAGGAACTTACTATCTGGGAAAGTTGTTCTCACCCACAGAGCCTCCTGTCCATTCCCCGAACTAACGAATCCCCTATCACCACAGTGTGCTTCTTGTCCCTCCTTCCCTTCTGCGTCACAGAGCCAGACTCAGTACTAGAGACCCAACTACTACTCTGTATGGTCAACAGGCCCCCACTCCCTGCAGCATCCAAAGTGATATACCCGTTGTTGATGGGGATGGCCACAGGGATACAGTGCAGTGGCTCCTGACTGTCAGCCATTTGCCTGTGCCTTGCACCTTGGTTGTAACTACCTCTCTATATGTCGTATCTATCATCTCTTCAGCCTCCCAAATGATCCACAATTAGCAAACAGGCAACAGTCACTTTGTACAGATCTGTTTTCACTTTGACACAAAGGAGTCTTTTTTCTGTTGGATAGTGTCAAAAAAGTAATATTAAATCCACTGTGATTCAATGTTGAAAAACAATAAAACATGAAAATTTTCAAGGGAGATGAATACCTTTTATTGACACTGTACATCAGGATGCTCTTCACAGCCTACAGCTCGGCCCCTCAAAACTAATCAATAAAATTCATGTCCCGGGTCTCAATGCTTCCTTGTGCAACAGGATCTTCAATTTTCAGACCCCAGTCAATTCAGATTGGTAAAAACATCTCCACCATTTCCCTCAGCTCAGGAACACCACAACGTTATGTGTTAGCCCCCTGCTCTACCCACATTATGACTGGGAGGCGAAGTCCAACTCCAGTGCCATAGTTAAGTTTGCTGATAACACCACAGTCATTGGCCAAATGAAGGGTGCTGACAAATCAGGATATTGGAGGGACATGGAAAATATGGCTGAGTGGTGTCATAACAACAACCTCTCACTTAATGTCAGCAAGACCAAGGAGAAGATTATTGAATTCAGCAGGAAGAAACTGGAGGTCCACAAGCCAGTCGTCATTGGCATCTCAGAGGAGGAGAGGGTCAGCAACATTAAATTCCTACGTGTTATCATTTTACAGAGGATCTGTTCTGGGTCCAGCATGTAAATGCCATTACAGAGAAAGCATGGCAGCACTTCTACTTTCTTAGAAGTTTGTGAATATTTGGCTTCACATCCAGAACTGTGACAAATTTCTATAAATGTGTGGTAGAGACTATATTTACAGGTTGCATTGCAGCCTGGTATGTAAATACCAGTGTCCTTTTGTGGTAAAACCTGCTAAAAAACTAGTGGACATGACTCTGTCTATCCCGGGATGGGTAAATCTCTCCCCACCATTGAGCACATCAACTTGAAGCTTTGGTGCAGGAAAACAGCATCGTTCATCATGGACCCAAACCGTCCAGGCCATGCTCTCTTCTCACAGCTGCCATCGGTAACAAAGTACAGGAACTTCAGAACCAGCATGACCAGGTTCAGGAACAGTTATTACCACTGAAGCATCAAGCTCCTGAACTAGTGGGGATAACTTCACTCACCCCATCACTGTATTGTTCCCACTGAACTGGAGTTACGACCAAAGACTCCTCATCTCATGTTCCCTGTATGTATGTATGTATGTATGTATTTATTTATTTATTTTCTGTTTGTTTGTTTGTTTGTTTGTTTATTTATTTATTTATTTATTATGAATTTTTTTTCTTTCTTCTTGTACTTGGACATTTGTTGCTTTTTCTTTGCACATTGATATTGTCCACCCCATTGGGTACAGTCCTTCATTGAGTCAATTGTGATTCTTATATTTAACGTGACTACCTGCAAGAAAAGGAATCTCAGGGTTGTACATGGTGACATGTCTGTACTTTGATAATAAATTTGTATTGAACTTTGAGCTTAAGAAGGGGTATGTGACTCAGGTCGGAGTTCATGGGCATGTGAGGGAGAAAAGGGTTCAGGACAACATGAGGAAATGGGATTGATGGGATTGTTCTGAGAACCAATATAAATTGGATGATTTGAACACATACCTTCCATGTCAGAAGGAAATACATCAAAGGAATATAGTAAATTAATCTTCACCTTTCACTTGACAGAAACAGTCACACATCCTTCAGTCCCACGTCACATCACAGTTTGCTGAACTGCACCAGATTCTCACTGAGAAAGAGCAGCGCATACTCAGAGATCTCAGGGAAGAAGAGGAGAGGATTCTAAATCCAATGGAGAAAAATCTTCGAGAGATACAAAAGAATTTAAATTCTATCCAGGAGGAGATCTCAAGGTTACAGGAACAGATGGATCAAAAAGAGAGTGTGATATTTCTCAAGGTGAGAGATTATATTTCTTTTTGCTTTTGTAAAAGTAGACAAAATTGGGATCAATGTATTTGAAATAACTGTGACATTTACAAATGGTTGTAAACTGATTTAAGACAGAAAGGTGTTTCAGAAGTTCAGGACTGTTGTTGTGCCAAAACTGGACTTCCACAATATCGGTATGTTACAGGACCATCTGCAATCTTCTTGTGAATGAGTTACTCTGAACATAACACTGAACTGGTGATTGTTTCCTCAATTCCCGTATCAAATATCCCTGAAACTTACATTAATATCCAGTTCCAGTCACATGCTGTGAGTGTGTCTGTTACCGTGGGTGAGATGGTCTCTGTCAATCAGTGAGAGCAAAGGATCAATTCCAGAATGTGACCCACACATCAGAGTTATCATCAATGGGAAAATGCGCTTTCCATTAGATTAGAGAATTAAGGGAAACCCACACTGTTTCTTTACATTTTCAGAAATATTCCTGGTAATTTACCAAGTGGTTCTGTGTTGTTTGTACATGCGTGTGACTGTAGGAATGTGAATTTACAACATCTTGTAATGATTTGGATGAAATTCAGGATGAGGACTGTAAGTCTCAGTCCGTTCAGATTTGTGTTTTATTTATTTCAGGAAGAAACTCGTCGGAAGAGGAGGTAAGATATGCTCTTTGCTGAATCTCTGAATGGATTTGTAAACCAGTTCAACATTGCAGTTCATAACCGACAATTTTGTATTTGCAGAATTAGTGACAAAATTGAGCAATTGTCAGTGACAGACTGTGTCCTTCCGGTTGAAAAATTTGATCATTTCTATTTGTTGAACTCAGCGTTGAGAGAAACACTTGATGACATTAATCGAGGTAAAACTTACACTGATTCATTTGTCCATGTTTATGAGACACAATTCATTATAATTAGAAGCAAAGATTGTCCGTAATAATGGACTGAAGGGGAACTGTAGTTTTATTCTAGTTTCAATTCTACCTGCTGAGAAACACCAGTGTCACCTGGTCAGCTGGAGATGTCAGACCCCTGAACACACTGACACAGGGTCACAGTACAACCAGTACACGGGACTGTTAGATTAAACACTGCATCCTGGTCCCATCCGGACTGTACAAACCTGACAGGACACAAGTGTGAATCCTACCACATAATCTGGGGAATTAATATTTATTTAATGACATTATAGGGAATAAAGGGCATTGTAGGCAGTTGTTCAGTTTTATTTTGTTGGGATGACCTACAAGTCAAGACACTTAGAATGTGTAGTGGAGCATTCCAGACCACACCAAGAGATGCATTTGGGGTTGAACTAGGAGAGATGCCTGTTGACCAGCAGAGTGAAATTTTGAGCCTTGCATAGGGAACTTTCGTAGTAAGGTGTGGGACGTCCCATTTGATGAATTTGGTTTTAATGGATTGCTGGGGATATACTAACAGAGTTGTTAAATATTTTGGGTGGACAATTAGGAAATAGGTGCAAAGTATGGTCTTGTCAATTTGCAGATTAGCCCAACAGTGGCCTGGCCAGGAGTACAAACTTGGAATTTCCAGACATGGAAATAGATTAGTCATGACTGGGGGATAGACAGGGTCTTGTGAGAGGGTCTCTGGTCATTTCGGCAGCAGTATTTTCCCTTTTGCCTATTTTCACAGATGGTTCTACTGACTCAGTTAGTAAATGGGTGGCTCTGGAATAAATATCCCCTGGATTAATGTCGAGATAGAGAAAAGGCTGACAGGTGTATTATCTGTCGATACAGCAGAATTTATGACCATTATCATTAGTTTGCAATGGGTGGAACAAGTTAAACCAAAAAAAGTTGTGATCTGCTCAGACGCTGCCTCAGAACTGCAGAGTTTGGAAACAAGGCGTTCAAGGAGACCTGATCTGTTGATGGAAGTGTACAACGATTTGTATGTTCTGGAGAGAGTGGGAATAGTAGTGAAGTTTTGTTGCGTCCCAGCACATCTGGGTGTATTGGGTAATGAAAGGACAGATGTCAGAGCAAAACAGGCACTTTCTATGTGAGAGGTAGATATTATAGTCAGTATAGGAAAGTATGAAGCCAAATGTTGTATTAGATTGACTGGGATGAGAAAAGGCAGAGTTTGTGGGATAGCAGTGGGACTGGGTGGTGACATTATAATTTGGTTCCATTAGTCCAGGGAGGTTCCTGTGCTGCAAATGGATTGCATCTCAAATAGCATCTGACAACCAAGTCTGGCTCTTGGCCTTCATGTATGGCTATTAGGCCCAGCGGAACTAACTCCAATGCCAAAGGAAGGGGCAAATGCAGACCACTGGCTCCTCAAAACCATTTGCTTCAGGCAGGTGGGGCCCATCAGCACTGGACGGCCAGGAGAAGGAGAACTCTGATTTTTAACCTCCACTGCCTTGAGGCCAAACCCACCCATGGGAGAGGCTTTGGGAGTGAACCCTGAGGAAGAAATCCAGAACTGGGTCCCTAAGGCAGTTTGATGTTTACAACTTCACTCTGGCAACCTCTGCGACGACACTGATGCCAAGCTGTATCGGTCCTTGCCCTTCCCTTGGTCATCAGGGATGTGGAGAGGGGGAACCCACTGCATGGGCAACATCCGGTTCTTCAGATCTTCCCACCCAGACTTGCACCCTGGAGAGGACATAGTCCGCCAGAGGCACAAACCCCTGATCCCCTGGGATTGACAGCTGCCTGTGAGTTCGGGGGAGGCACAATTTGGGAAGGAATAAGAGGGAAGATGCGTGGTTGGCGAGATTGAGGTTAGGACACACAGATTTGCACTCCACTATGGCATTTGTTGGTAAGTATGAGAATGAACTGTATCATTTTTTTTAAGGTATCAGAGACAGTGGAACATGTGATCATGGTGTGCCCCAGATATTCGGCATAACGTAGGAAAATGTCTCGGCAATTATTGGGCAGATCTGAGGTCCCTAGGCTGCAGGATATTCTGGCACCTGAAGCAGGGATGGTTAAGTCATGGAGGATTCTGGTTAACTTTTTAATTAAAACAGGTTTGCGGGGGCAGGACCTGATCCCCGTGACAACTCCTATCATACTCCAGTCCAGTAGGTGGCAGTAATGCACCGTCCTGATAGGTGCGAGCTGCCATTAGCACAAAAGTCAGTGGAAGAAGAAGGTTTGGTGCTCAGTTGTCAGCTGGACTCTGGATCCTTGTCTCAGTCTCGTATCGTGTATCGATTCTACTCTCGGACACTCCAGCACTCGGGTCCTTACCGTCCTCGCCTCAGACTCTCGTCCCGATGTGTGTATCAACAATAGGTACGGGTGAGGGGCCAGAAGACTGGACGGTGGTTATTGTTGAGCATTTCTTTAAGATAGACTGTTGGGAAAGCCTGGGATGTACAGACTGGTGAGCGTAACATCAGTGATGGGTACATTAATGAGGGGATCCTGAGAGACAGGATCTACATTCATTTGGAAAGGCAAGGACTACTCAGGTATACCCGACATGGGTTTCTGCATGGTTGAGAAAATGGATGATGGAAATGCCGTAGAGAAAATCTATGTGGACTTTAGCGAGATATTTGACAAAGTAGTTTACTGTATGGTAGAATAGAGTTAGATCACACAGGATACAGTACGATCTGGCCAATTAGATACATAATTGCCTGGGATTTGGCTTGTGTCCAGTGGTGTTCTGCAGGGATCGGTGCTGGGTCCACTGTTTTTCATCATTCATATGAATGATTTGGAAGTGGGAGTAGGTGACATGTTTTGCATGTTTGTGGAGGACACTAAAATTGTCGGACATTGATGACTGGAGGGCTTGGGTTATAAGGAGAGGCTGGATAGGCTGAGAATTTTCCCTAGAGCTTAGGAGGCTGCCAGAGGAAGTGTCGAGGTGTGTGCTGTTAAATACTTTTAAAGACATTTGAACTGGTCTGTGGGTAGGAAAGGGTTAAAGGAATAATGGGCAAATGGGATTAGCACACGGAAGCAAGTTGCTCAGCACAAGTAAATTTGGCTAAAAAGCCTGCCTTACCTCCTCTTTGAATCCCTCCAGTGTTCACTTACCCCCTCCTCATCTGGATCCAGTGTTGCTCCACGCCTTCCTCACACCAGTTTCCACTGGCTATCCCCCGTCTTTCTTTCCCTTCCTGAGTATAGAAGAGTAGATTATTATTTAAATGGTGAAAGATTGCAGCATGCTGCTGTGCAGAGGGACTTGGGAGTGCTTGTTCATGAATCGCAAAAAGTTGGCTTGCAGGTACAACAGGTTATTAAGAAGGCACACGGAATGTTGGCCTTCATTGCTGGAGGGATTAATTTCACGAGCAGGGAGGTCATGCTGCAACTTCGTCGGTATTCTTTTCTTTTTATCTGGATAGACGGGTCTGATCAGGAACAGGCAGCATGGATTTGTGTGTGGAAGTTCATGTTTGACAAATCTTATTGAATTTTTTGAAGAGGTTACTAAGAAAGTTGATGACGGTAAAGCAGTGGATGTTGTCTATATGGACTTCAGTAAGGCCTTTGACAAGGTTCCGCATGGAAGGTTAGTTAGGAAGATTCAATTGTTAGGTATTAATATTGAAGTAGTAAAATGGATTCAACAGTGGCTGGATGGGAGATGTCAGAGAGTAGTGGCGGATAACTTTATCAGGTTCGAGGCTGGTGACTAGTGGTGTGCCTCAGGGATCTGTACTGGGTCCAATGTTGTTTGTCATATACATTAATGATCTGGATGATGGAGTGGTAAATTGGATTAGTAAGTATGCAGATGATACTAAGATAGGTGGCGGTGTGGATAATAAAGTAGGTTTTCAAAGCTTGCAGAGATTTAGGCCAGTTAGAAGAGTGGGCTGAAAGATGGCAGATGGAGTTTAATGCTGAGAAGTGTGAGGTGCTACATTTTTGTAGGAATAATCCAAATAGGACATACAATGTAAATGGTAGGGCATTGAAGAATGCAGTAGAACAGAGTGATCTAGGAATAATGGTGCATAGTTCCCTGAAGGTGGAATCTCATGTGGATAGGGTGGTGAAGAAAGCTTTTGGTATGCTGGCCTTTATAAATCAGAGCATTGTGTATAGGAGTTGGGATGTAATGTTAAAATTGTACAAGGCATTGGTGAGGCCTAATTTGGAGCATTGTGTACAGTTCTGGTCACAGAATTATAGGAAAGATGTCAACAACTTAGAGAGAGTACAGAGGAGATTTACTAGAATGTTACCTGGGTTTCAGCACCTAAGTTACAGAGAAAGGTTGAACAAGTTAGGTCTTTATTCTTTGGAGCGTCAAAGGTTGAGGGGGGACTTGATAGAGGTATTTAAAATTATGAGGGGGATAGATAGAGTTGACCTGGATATGCTTTTTCCATTGAGAGTAGGGGAGATTCAAACAAGAGTACATGAGTTGAGAGTTAAGGGACAAAAGTTTAGGGGTAACATGAGGGGGAACTTCTTTACTCAGAGAGTTGTAGCTGTGTGGAACGAACTTCCAGTAGAAGTGGTAGAGGCAGGTTCAATTTCGTCATTTAAAAAAACATTGGATAGGTATATGGACAGGAAAGGAATGGAGGAATGGAGGAGTGCAGGTAGGTGGGACTAGGCGAGAGTAAGCGTTTGGCACGGACTAGAAGGGCTGAGATGGCCTGTTTCCGTGCTGTAATATGGTTGTATTGTTATATGGTTAACTATACAGGGTACTGGTGAGGCCGTCTGACTTACGGACAACTCATACTTACAAACCGAGGTAAGAGAACGCCATCCACCATTTTAAGTCAGATCGTGACACCGTCCACCATTTTAAGTCAGATTGCGACGCCATCCGCCATTTTAAGTCATTGCAGTTGACACTGTGTTGAGTGTTTAACTTTGTATTTGGCTTAAATTTTTCTTAGTATATAGTATATAAATTCACCCCGACCCTACACCCCCCTCCCATTCCGGTCGGCTGGTGGCGCAGTGAGATCAGCGCCAGGCTGGCAAACGGAGGTTCCCGAGTTTGATTTAGTGACAGACTGCTCTCGTGCCAGGTTGATGTCGAGCTCGCAACTCAACCTCGTAAAAAAAAACACTGCCACCTCCAGTTTAAATTCCCACGTGGAATATTGTGGAGGATCAAATACCCAAACCCAGCACAGTCCCCACTTGTCCCATTTAACCTGTTTCAGTGCAGTGGAGTTTAGGACCCAGGGAATTTAGTGCAGTGGTCCTTAGGACCCAGCGGACCTCGGGAGCCGGCGGAACTCGGGACCCGCCACCCGCAGTGTTTCTGTTCCATTGACAGGAAGCGATCGCGATTGTAAATAAAGTGGAAATAATAAAGTGTTTGAAAAAATGTGAAACACCATCAGTCATTGGAAAATCGTAAGGCTACAGTCGGTCAACGGTCGGAACAATTTTAAAGGATAACGGATAAAGTGAGAATAATGGAGTATGTGAAAGGCTCTGCCCCGATGAAAGCTACAATTATTACTAAGCAACACAGTGCTTTAATTATTGGAATACTTATGTTTCTTAAGTGTTTTATATGCATAGAAAGGTAAATTATATACTATATACTAAGACAAACGTTTGACTGACGCTAAATAATACTGGATGTACTTGTTCTGACTTACGTACAAATCTGACTTAAAGACGGACTCAGGAACGAAACTCGTACGTAACCCAGGGACTGCCTGTACTGTGTGCAGTTCTAGTCTCCATACTTGAGGAAGGATATACTGGCTTTAGAAGCAGTGCAGAGGAGGTTCGCCAGGTTGATTCCAGAGATTAAGGGGTTAACCTATGAGGAGAGATTGAGTCGCCTGGGACTATACTCTCTGGAAGTCAGAAGAATGAGAGGGGATCTTATAGAAACCATACAAAATTTTGAAAGGGATAAATAAGATAGAAGTAGGAAAGTTGTTTCCATTGGTAAGGTGGGACTAGAACTAGGGGACATTGCCTCAAGATTCAGGGGAGAAGATTTAGGATGGAGATGAGGAGAAACTGTTTTTCCCAGAGAGTGGTGAATCTGTAGAATTCTCTGCCCAGGGAAGCAGTTGAGGCTTCTTCACTAAATATATTTAAGATTCAGTTAGACAGATTTTTACATAGCGGGGAAATTGAGGGTTATGGGGAAAAGGCAGGTAGATGGAGCTGAGTTTACGGACAGAGCAGCCATGATCTTATTGAATGGCGGAGGCAGGCTCGATGGGCCGGATGGCCAACTCCTGCTCCTATTTCTTATGTTCTTATGTGAAACATCCACAGTCCATCTCACTCCACATATGCTGCTTCAGCCACTGAATTTCTTCAGAATTTTGTGTGTTTTGATCGGGAAAAATCCGCTGGCCATCGCAGAGGAAAAACCTCGGGAACGATCCGCCGTAAAACGCCGGGACAGTTTCCTATCAGTCACCCGACTGTGCCTGAGGCCCAGCGGCCTCCCCACCACCCCCCCCCCCCCCCCACCCAGTCCCGGGGCCGCGCTGCCCGAGTCTCCCCCCACGGTCCCGGGGCCGCGCTGCCCGAGTCTCCCCCCCGATCCCCGGGGCCGCGCTGTCCGAGTCTCCCCCCGATCCCCGGGGACTCTCTAATTCTCTGTTTCTCCCCCCAGTCTCTGTCACCCTGGATGTGGAAACGGCGCATCCAGAGCTCGAGGTGTCTGAGGATCGGAAGAGTGTGAGATGGACCGGGACCCGGAGGAATCTCCCTGAGACCGGAAAGAGGTTCACATTCTGGCATTGTATACTGGGATCGGAGGGATTCACATCGGGGAGACATTACTGGGAGGTGGAGGTGACGGGGAATCGATGTTGGGATCTGGGAGTCGCTGCAGAGTTTGTGGAGAGAAAGGAAGAGGTCACACTGAGTCCGGAGACCGGATTCTGGATCATCGAGCGGGAAGATGATGAGATGTGGGTTTACACCTCCCCTGAACCCAGTCTCTCTGCCGATCCCATCCCCGGGAGGGTGGGAGTTTATCTCAGTTACGAGTCCGGGACAGTTTCATTTTACAATGCGGAGACCAAATCCCATCTCCACACCTTCATTGGGAATAAATTCACGGGGAAACTTTATCCTTACTTCGAGACTGGATATGAAAACGAGTGGCTGAGAATCTGCTCCGGTTCCGCTCCGGGTCTGTAAACGGGTCGGGTCCGGGACTGGCATCAGGAGTAAATCAGTGTAAATATAAATGTGCAGAGAGTGAAATAAACACGATTTGAGAATTATCGATCCATTAATTTTAACTGGTTCACCACATCCGTCAAAGGAACAGAAACATTGCGGATTCAGCAGCAGCCGCGGGCGGCGGGTCCTGAGCTCCCCGGCTCCCCCGGGTACTAAAGTCCACCAGGACTGACAGGGTAACTGGGGCAAGTGGTGGTGGTGCTGACTGGAAGGGGGAGGTCAGGGTGAATCTTGGTAACACACAAAACACCGGAGACTCCCAGCATGTCAGGTAACATCTCAACAACAGTTATATCACTTTGGATACTGTTGTGGGGGATGACCTGGCAGAGGAAAGTCACCGCGTAGGGTCTCTGGCACTGAGTCTGCCTCTGAGACTCTGAAGGGAAACCGAGAGAAGAGCTGCGCTGTGTGATAGGGGGTTCATCAGTTAGGGGAACATAAAGGAGGTTCTGTGGGTGAGAATGATATCCCGGATGGTATGTTGCCTCCCGGTGTCGGGGGCGAGGACATCTCGCATCAAGTTGTCAGCATTCTTCAGTGAGATGGTTAACAGCCAGATGTCATGGTCCACGTAGGTACCAATGATACGGGTATGACAAGTGACGGGTCCTGCACAGGGAACTCAGGGAGCTTGGTGTCAATTTAAAAGGGCAGGACCTTCAGGTCTGTGATCTCAGGATTGCTACCTGTCACATGCTAGTGAGGCCGGAACTAGGAAGATTATAGAGTTTAACTTGTGACTAAGAAATTGGTAGGGGGGAGGGCATTAAATTTTTGGATCATTGGGCTCTCTTCCAGGGGAGGTGGGACCTGTACAGCAGGAACTGTTTGCACCTGAACTGGAAGGTCCTGCATGAGAGGTTGGTCAAGAAGGTTCAGTCGCTCAGCATTCAAGGTGAGGTAGTAAATTGGTTTAGACATTGGCTTTGTGGGAGAAGCCAGAGAGTGGTAATAGAAGGTCGCCTCTCTGACTCGAGACCTGTGACGTGTGTTGTGCCGCAGGGATTGGTGCTGGTTCCTTTGACGTTTGTCATCTATGCAATGATCTGCAATAGATCATTCCACATCGATGGTAGCTTCTGGAATTCATTCAAACACTGCCTGACTCTCTGTGGTTTTCAGGTATTTCCTGTTCATTTTTAGTTTATTGACCATCTGATACAAACAAACAAACAACTAAAAAAGATCTTTCATTCCAGGAAAGCTACTGGCATTCATTGAGGAATGGCTGAGATTCAAGAGGCAGTAAGTGGGAATGAAGGGGGCTTTTTCTGGTTGGCTGCCAGTGTCTAGCTGTGTTCCCCAGGGACTGCTACTTTTCACATTGTTTGTCAATGATTTACATAGAAAGCATAGAAACATAGAAAACCTACAGCACAATACACACCCTTTGGCAGGTGTATGGGGTGGAGTGGGGTCCAGAATCAGCCATGACAGAATGGCAGAGCAGTCTCAATAGGCTGAATGGCCTATTTCTACTCCTCTGTCTTATGCTCTATCTGTCACAAGAGATTCTGCGGATGCTGGAAATCCCAAGCAACACAAGCAAAGTGCCGGAGGAACTCAGCGGGTCAGGCAGGGGAATAAACAGTTGATGTTTCACACTGAGAACCTTCATCAGGACAAGAAGGAAAGCAGCAGAAGCCAGGATTAGACGGGGAGGATAAGGAGTACAAATGGCTTGTGATCGGTGAGGCCAGGTGAGTGGGTGGGGAGGGAGCATGAAGGAAGAAGCTGGGAGGTGGAAAAGGTAAAGAGGTGAAGAGAATCTGATGTTGAGGGGATGGACACCGGAATAAAGGGGAGGATGGGGGATCCAGAGGGAGGTGATAGACAGGTGCGGAGAACAGAAGGGGTTGCAGTGGAACCAGAGTGGGGAGTGCAAAAAGAGGGGGGGATAAGTTACCGGAAATTGGAAAAATACATTTTCATTCGGTCAGGTTGTAGCTACCCAGATGGCGTGTTACATGTTTCTCCTCCGACCTGAGTGTGTCCTCATCGTTGCAGTAGAGGAAGCCATGAACTGACATATCGGAATGGGAATGGGAAGTGGAATTGAAATGGATGGCCACTGGAATCTCAGATTTTGTAGTGGATGGAGAAAAGGCGCTCAATGATATGGTCTCCCATTCTATGCCGGATCTCACCAATGGATAAGGGAGTTGCAAAGAGAGGAAAGCTGAGGAAAAGATTTCTATAGAAAGTTGGAAAATTAGTCAGCTCCATCATGGGTACCAGCCTCTGTAGTATCCAAGACATCTTCAAGCAACGGTGTCTCAGAAATGCAGCCTCCATTATTAAAAATAACCATCAGCCAGGACACACTATCTTCTCAGTTTTACAAGCCTGAATGCCCACACTCAGTGATTCAGGAACAGCTTTTTCCCTTCTGCCATATTTCCTGTGATTCATTGCTTTATTTTTTTTCTATATTTATCATGTATGGCATTGTCCTGCTGCCACTAATTTCATGACCTGTTCCGGTGATGTTAAACCTGATTCTGTTCCAGGTGAGTTGCAGTATTTGGTGGAACACAGCAGCCCAGGCAGTATCTATAGGAGGAAGTACAGTCGATGTTTCGGGCCGAGACCCTTCATCAGGATTCGTCATCTATCAATTCGGATCTCCCCCTCTCCCTCCCACTTTTATATCTCTTATCTTTTCTTTCAGTTAGTCCTCATTTTCTCCCCAGCTAAATAAAAGTCTACCCATTTATTTCTTCCACCAAAGTGCATGACCATACACTTTCCAACATTGTATGTCATTTGCCATTTCTTTGCCCATTCCCCTAAACTATTTAAGTCTCTGCAAGCTGTTTCCTCAACACTGCCCATTTCTCCGCCTACGTTTGTATCATCTGCCAATTTAGCCACAAATCCATTAATACTGCAGTTGAAATCGGTGACATACATCGTAAAAAGCAGCAATCCCAACACTGACCCCAATGGAGTTTCACTTGTAACCAGCAGCCAGCCAGAATAGGATCCCTTTATTCCCACTCTCTGCTTTCTAGCAACCAGTCAATGCTCCACTCATGCTAGTAACTTCCCTGTAATTCCATGGGCTCTTATCTTGCTAAGCAGCCTCATGTTCAGCACTTTGTCAAAGGCATTCTGAAAATCCAAGTACACCACGTCTACTACATCTCCTTTGTCGATCCTGCTTGCAACTTCCTCAAATAATTGCAGGAGGTTTGTCAGGCAGGATTTTCCTTTCAGGAAAACCTTGCTGGCTTTGGTGTATTTTGTCATGTGCCTCCAGGTGCTCCATAATCTCATCCCTAACAGTTGATTCCAACAACTTCCCAACCACTGATGTCACCTATAGTTTCCTTTCTGGTCCCTCCCACGCTTCTTCTTTAGCGGAGTAACATTTGCAATTTTTCAGTCATCCGGTACAATGCCAGAATCTATTGATTCTTGAAAGATCATCATTAATGCCTCCATAATCTCTCCTGCTGCTTCCTTCAGAACCCAAGGGTGCATTCCATCAGGTCCAGGAGATTTATCCAACGTCAGACCATTAAACTTCCTGGGCACCTTCTCAGTCATAATTTTCACTGCACAAACTTCACTTCCTTGACACTCTTGAATGTCCGGTATACTGCAGACATCTTCCACTGTGAATACTGATGCAAAATAAGCATTCAGTTCCTCTGCCATCTCTGCATCTCTCATTCCAATATCTACAGCATCATTTTGTATTAGTCCTAAATCTGCCCTTGACTCTCTTTTTATATACTTAAAAAAAGCTTTAGTATCTTCTTTGGTATTAGTCACCAGCTTTCTCTCATAATTCATCTTTTCCTTTCTAATGACCTTAGTTTCCTTCTGCAAGTTTTTAAAAGCTCCCCAATCCTCTATCTTCCCACTAGCTCTGGCTTCCTTGTATGCTCTCTCTTTTTGCTTATACCTTGGCTCTGACTTCACTTGTCAGCCACATAGTGTCCTTCTTTCCTTTGAAAATTTCTTATTATTTGGAATGTATCTGTCTCGCACATCCCTCATTTTTCACAGAAACTCCAGCCATTGCTTCTCTGCTGTCCTTCCTGCTAATGTCCCTTTGCAGTCAACCTTGCCCAGTTCCCCTTTCATGCCATTGGAATATCCTTTATTCCACTGAAATACCAACGCATTGGAATTTAGTTTCTCCTCAAATTTCACAATGAACTAAATAATATTGTGATCACTGTTCCCTAAGGTTTCCTTAATGTCTTATCACCTCTGGATCATTGTACAACACCCAACCTAGCACAGCCGATCCCTTAGTGGGCTCAACAACAATCTGTGCTAAGAAGCCATTCCTTAGACATTCTACAAGTACTCCGTCTGGAGGTCCAGTACTGGCCTGGTTTTCCTAATCCACTTTCATGTTAAAATCCCCAATGATTATCATAACATTGCCCTTCTGACACGCCTTTTCTATCTCCTGTTGTAATTTGTAATCCACATCCGGGATGCCATTAGGATCCTTTTACTCTTGCCATTTCTTAACTCAGCCCATAGAGACTCTATACCTTTCGATCCTATGTCAACTCTTTCCAATGGTTTAATATTATTTCTTATACACAGGGTCACACCACCCCCTCTGTCTACTAACATATCTTTCCGATACACCATATCCCTGGACGTTCAGCTGCCAATGGCAGCCATCCTTTAGCCAAGTTTCAGAGATGGTCACAACAGCATATTTGCCAATCTGTTGCTGAATTTCAAGATCATCCATTTTATTCCTTAAGCTGCGTGCATTCAAATACAACACTTTCAGCCCAGTATTTGTTGCTTTCTGTTTTAACTGCACCACATCTCTATTGCCCTGTAACTCGTGCCACTGGCTGTAACTAAGCCTCATTTCCTACCTGTTCTTTCTATAATCTCTGTTGCACGCTATCTTTGATTTATTTCTGTTTTCCCCTTCCTCAACCTTATCACTCCGGTTCCCTTCCCCCTGCCAAATTAGTTTAAACCCTCCCTAAGATTTGCCCTTTAGGAAATTGGACCCCTTTGGGTTCCGGTGTAACATGTCCTTTTTGTACAGGTTGTACCTTCCCCAGAAGAAGCCCCAATGATTCAGGATTCTGAAGCCCTGCCCCCTACACCAGTCTCTCAGCCACACATTCATATGCCTGATCATGTTATTCTTGCACTCACTAACTTGTGGCACAGGTAGTAATCCCGAGATTACTGTCCTAGAAGACCTGCTTTTCAGCTTCCTACCTACTCACTGAATTCTCTCTTCAGGCCCTCCTCCCTTTTTCTACCTCTGTCAGTGGTACCAATGTGTACCAAGACTTCTGGCTGTTGACCCTCTCCCTTCAGAATACTCTGCACCCGATCTGAGACATCCCTTATCGTGGCACCTGGGAGGCAACGCAACATGTGGGTATCTCTGTCAGGCTGACAGAACCTTCTGTCTGTTCCCCTCACTACGGACTCCCTTAGGAATACCGTATTCCTCATCTTCCTCTTTCCCTTCTCATTCCAGTGCCTCATTCGGTCCATCCGTCACTCAGCCTGACTCACATGATCATTGGGGACACGTGTCATCTGAACAAGGATTGAATGAGACACGTAGGTGGGGAGGAGAGGCCAATGCAGGGTCACAGGAAGCTACCACGTAGTGAACAGGGTGCAGCAAATGGAGCAGTGGGCAAGTGTTGGAGGCATGAGGTCTGAGAAAGGGTGACAACAGGGTGAGGTGCAGGGGAAATCCTGGAGGAGAGGACGAGATTGATTTTTATTTTATTTATTTATTAATGTGGAATAGGCCCTTCTGGCTCATCACTCCTCACTGCTCAGCTATCCCCAGTCGAATCAGGGAACAATTTACAGTGACCTACCAACTTGCCAACTAGTATGTCTTTGGATTGTGGGAGGAATCCTGAGGTCTTATCAGGGAGAGGGCAGGAGATTGAAGGGAAATGGATCAGTCGTGATGAAACCCCGAAGCAGACTCAATGGGCCGAATGGCTTAATTCTGCTCCTATATCTTTATGGTCTTGTGTTCACTTGGAGGAAACCGACACAGTCGTGGGGAGAACCTACAAACTTGTTACAGGCAGCAGCAGGAATTGAACCTGGGTCGCTGGTAGTGTAAAGTGTTGTGCTAGCCACTAGGCTACTGTGCCACCCTGGACCAAGGGTGAGGGAGGATCAGGTGAGTCTGGGCATAAGTGAAGTCAAGGCTTGGATCAGAGTGTGAGTGTGTGTGTGTGTGTGTGTGTGTGTGTGAGAGAGATAGAGAGACAGAGAGAGAATGTATAAACGTAGAAACATTGAAAACCTGCAGCACAATATAGGCCCTTCGGCCCACAAAGTTGGCCTGAACATGTCCCTAGCTTAGAAATTACTAGGGTTACCCATAGCCCTCTATTGTTCTAAGCTCCATGCACCTATTCAAAAGTCTGTTAAACGACCGTACCATATTCACCTCCACCACCATTGCCGGCAGCCCATTCCATGCACTCACCACTCTCAGTGTAAAAAAACTTACCCCTGACATCTCCTCTGTACCTATACCCCAGCACCTTAAACCTGTGTCCTCTTGTGGCAGAATGTCTGAGACGTCTCGGCTTTCCAGGTAAATGCAGATTCAGCACTGGTCCGTTTTCCATAATTATTTTTAAACTGTTTGAAAGATGCTCACTGGGGTAAAGTACCTCCCCACTGACATGTTAACCCTTTCCCAGACACACTTACTGTGAGGTGTCAAGTGTACTCCAGTCAAGCTATCTACATATATCTTGTCAAAACAATCAGAAACACATTTTACAAATTATGCCCTGACAAATCCCTCAGCACGATGACCATCCCAGTCAATATTAAGGATGTTGATATTGCTTCTTATTGCAATTTTAATATTTCAATAAGTATTTAATATTCCCATTCCAACAGGGACGTGAACCAGGATGAAGGAGTTGAGGCTAAGCCAGCAGGTTTACAAGTGGATGATGGGTGTAACATTAGTGTAAGGAAGGACAAGCGAATGATTGGGTACAGAGCAAAGAGTTAAATTGTACCACAGAGGCAAAATTCAAAAGGGCAAAGAAAGCAGGAGTGATGGTGGGGTATTAAAATGCACATGCCTCTCGGAATATGGTGGACAATCTTGTGGCACAACTAGAGATTGGTCAGTATGACATTGTGGGCATCACTGAGCCCTGCTGTGGCTGAAAGAAGGCCATGCTTGGGAGCTTAACACCAAAGCATATACTTAGTATCGAAAGGACAGGCTGGAAGGCAGAGGCAGTGGTGAGGCTCTGTTGGTAAGAGATGGAATTATATCTTCAGAAAGAGGTGACATAGGGTCAGAGAATTTTGAATCTTTGTGGGTGGTGCGAAGAAACTACAAGGGTAAAAAAAAATTGTGTGTCTCATATATAAGCCTCCAAATAGTAGCCAAGATGTGGGGTTAAGATTGGAAAGGGAACTGGAAAAGGAATGTAATAAGAGAAATTTTAATTACCCAATTGTAATAGGGGAATTCTAAATGCCAGGAGATTGGGATAATTAAGTTGTTGACTGATCTCTATAGAGGGAGTTTGTTGAATGCCTACGAGATGGCTTTTTAGAGCAGCTTGTGCTTGAGCCTTCTCAGGGAAAGGCCATCTTAGATCGGGTGTTGTGTAATAACCTTGATCTTATTAGGGAGCTTAATGTCAAGCAACCCTCAAGAGGCAGTGATCACACTATGACTGAATTCATACTGCAATTTGGGAAGGAGAACCACAACTCACATGTATCACCATAGAGGAATAGAGGGAATGACAGAGGCATCAGAGAGGAGCTTACCCAAGTGGATTGATACTGTTGGGGATGATAGTAGAGCAGAGATAGCTGAAGTTTCTGGGAATAGTTCACAAGGCACAGAAGTGAATCTTTTAAAATTCAACAACTAAATAAGCCATAAGAAGGGAAAAGATGAAATATGAGGTTAGACAAGTCAATAACATAAAAAGTTTTGTCAGTTATGTAAAAAGTAAAAGGGAGGTGAGAATTGATATTAGACCACTGGAAAATGATGCTGGTGAGGTTCAATTGGGGGACAAAGAAATGACAGATGAACTGATGAACTTTACATCGATCTTCGACACTAGCAGGGTGCCAGAGCTCTGTGAGTGCCAGAGAGCTGGAATGAGTGTCATTGCTATACAATGGAGAAAGTGCAAGGCAAACTCGAAGCTCTTAATGTGGAGAAGTTACCTGGGACAGATGGACAACATTCCAGAGTCTCATGTCTGGTTGCTGAAGATATAATGGTATTGATCTCTGATTTCATGATCATTTGACTTTGGCATGGTCCCGGAAGACTGGAAGACTGCAAATGTCTCTCCACTCTTTAAGAAGGGAGGAAGGCAAAATTAAGGTAATTATAGACCAGTTAGCCTAACCTCATGGTTGGGAAAGAGCTGGAGACTGTTATGAAGGATGAGGTTTTGTGTGGTTGAGGATGCATGGAGGTGGGGTGAGAGAGGAGGGGGAGTGAGGGTCTGTGCGAGGAATGCTGGAGGAGGAACCAGGATGTGGGGTTGTAGGAGAGAGGGTCTAAGTGAGGCTGCATAGTAATTGAGGTGTAGGGAAGAGTTTTGGAAAGTTAGAGGCAACATTGGGAAACGAGAGGAGGAGGCAGTGGTTAATGTTCCTGTGCCTCAGCCTAGCTGTGTGTGTCTGTGTGAGTGTGGTGTGGAGAGCACCCAGTGTTTAGAGTGGCTTTGGCTGATCAGGCTAGTGAGTATTTGGTAGATAACTCTCCTGATAGATTGTATTAAGGAAAAGGAGCTACAGCTCGATGACCTTTGACATATGGGAGAATGAGGAAGTGTTAGGAGGTACAGAGAGGTAATTACCCCTAGAAGAGCAGAGAGGTGAAGAGAACTGCAGTATTGAAAGGAGATTCCATAACTAGAGGAACAGAGATGAGATACTGTGCGTGCAATAGAGACACCCAAATGTTATATTGCTTCCCAAGTGCTAGGATCAGGGATGTCTCAGATCGTGTCCATGGCATTCTCAAGGCTGAGGGTGAGCGGTCAGAAGCCCTGGTAAATATTGGTAAGAATGAGAGGGGTAGGTAAGCTGAGGAGGTCCTCAAGAGAGATTTTAGGGAGGTAGGTAGAAAGCTGAAAACAGGTCGTCCAGGTTTTATGATTTCTGGATTGCTGCCTGTGCCACGTGCCAGTGGGGGTAAGAATAAGATGATATGACAGGCAGGTAGATGAATGACAGAGCTGAGGATGAGGTTGCTAATTTACAAACAGAGGTTATCTGTAGTGAGACTCCTAGCAAGAAGTGACAGATGATAGGGCAAAATTGTTGTCAACAGGAAGAGTTGCAATGTGAAAGGCAGGTAAAATCAAAAAGAGTGAACACAGTACAGGAGATCTTATATTTGAGTGTGCAGTATATGGAATAAGGCAGATGAATATGTAGCCCAGTCAGAGATTGGCATGTATGATGTTGTAGGCATCACTGAATCTTGGCTCAAAGAAGATTATAGCTGGGAGCTCAACGTCCAAGGATATATATAACCATATAACAATCACAGCATGGAAACAGGCCATCTTGGCCCTCCTAGTCCATGCCGAACTCTTAATCTCACCTAGTCCCACCTACCCGCACTCAGCCCATAACCCTCCACTCCTTTCCTGTCCATATACCTATCCAATTTTACCTTAAATGACACAACTGAACTGGCCTCTACTACTTCTACAGGAAGCTCATTCCACACAGCTATCACTCTCTGAGTAAAGAAATACCCCGTCGTGTTTCCCTTAAACTTTTGCCCCCTAACTCTCAAATCATGTCCCCTCGTTTGAATCTCCCCTACTCTCAATGGAAACAGCCTATTCACGTCAACTCTATAACACATTGTATCAAAAGGACAGGCAGGAAGGCAAAGGACGTGGCATTGCTCTCTGGTAAAAAATGAAATCAAACCAGAAGAAAGAGGTGATATATGCTCAGAAGGTATTGAATTATTCTGGATAGAGTGAAGGAACTGCAAGGGTAAGAAGACCCTGATAGGAGTTCCAGAGCCAAAGAAAGTATTCACCCCTCCACCCGGGATATTTCATGTTTTATTGTTTTTCAACATTGAATCACAATAGATTTAACTTGGCTTTTTTGGACACTGATCAACTGAAAAAGATTATTTTGTGTTAAAGTGAAAACAGGTCTCCACAGAGTAATCTAAATTAATTACAAATATTAAATACAAAATGTTTAATTGCACAAGTATTCACCCCACTTCAAGTCAGTATTTAGTAGATGTACCTTTGGCAGCAATTACAGCCTTGAGTCTGTGTGGGTAGCTCTCTATCAAATTTTCACAGCTGGAAACTTCAATTTTTCCCCATTCTTATTTACAAAACTGCTTAATCTCTGTCAGGTTGCACAGGGATCATGAGTGAAAGGCCCTTTTCACATTGACCCATAGCTTTTCAATTGGATTGAGGTCTGTGCTCTGACTTGGCCACTCTAGGACATTAACATTCTTGTTTTAAAGCCATTCCTGTGTAGGTTTGTCTTTGTGCTTGGGTCATTGCTTGCTGGCAAGCAAATCTTCTCCCAAGTTGCAGTTCTCTTGCAGACTGCATCAGGTTTTTCTCCAATATTTCTCTGTATTCTGCTGCATTCATTTTACCCTCTAACTCCATAAGTCTTCCAGGGCCTGCTGCAGTGAAGCAACCCAACAGCATGATGCAGCCATCACAATGTTTCATGGTGGGGATGGTGTGTTTGTGATGACCTGTGGTATTGGGCTTATGCCAAACAGCAAATAGTCTGACAAATTTTGGTTTCATCAAACCACAGAAACTTCTTCCAGCTGACTTCAGAGTCTCCCATATGCCTTCTGGCAAACTCTACCCAAGATTTCTTGTGAGTATTTTTCAACTTTGGCATTATCTTTGCCACTCTTCCATAAAGCTGTGACATGTGGAGAGCCTATGCAGCAGGTATATACACTGTTCCTCCCATCTCAGCCGCTGAAGCTTGTAACTCCTCCAGAGTCATCATAAGTCTCTTGGCGGCCTCTATCACTAGTCCCCTTCTACACAGTCACTCAGTTCTTCAGAACTGCCTGGTCTTGGCAGATCTACAGCTGTGTCATATTCTTTCAATGATTGACTTAACTGTGCTCCAAATGATATTCAGTGACTTGTACATTTTCTTGTATCCATCTCCTGACTTGTGTTTTTTCAATAATCTTTTCCTGGAGTTGCTTAGAGTGTTCTTTTCTCTTCATGATGTAGTTTTTGTTAGGACACTGAATTAACAGAGTTGGTCCTTCCAGATATAGGTGTATTTTTACAACAATCAATTGAACCACCTTGACTGCACACAGGTGACCTCCATTTAACCAATATTGTGACTTCCAAGATAAACTGGCTGCACCAGTGATGATTTTGTCTGTTATATTAAAGGGAGTGAATACTTACGCAATCAATTACTTTGTGTTTTATATTTGTAAGTAATTTAGTTCACTCTGGAGAGGTTTGTTTTCATTCTGACATGACAGTCTTTTTCTGTTGATCAGTGTAAAAAGAGCCACTGTGATTGAATGATGCAAAACAATAAAACATGAAATCCCAAAAGGTTGGTGAATACTTTTTATAGGCGCTTATATATACAATCCCCCAAAGTGTACTTAGAATGTGGTCTACAACTTATGATGGGAAATGGAAAAAGGGCAATGTTACAATGGTCATGGTGGATTTCAATATGCAGGTCGTTTGGAGTTGGTGCTGAATAACAATAGGGGCAATATTTATAATGCGTGTGACTGCTTTTTAGAGTAACGCATGGTTGAGCCCACTAGGGGATCATTTATTCCGGATTGGGTGCTGTGCCATGAACAGGAATGGATTAGAGAGTTTAAGGTAAATGAACCCTTAGGAGTGAATGATCACAATATGATTCAATTCAGACTGAAATTACAGAAGCAGAAGATGAAGTCAAATGCATCAGTATTACAGTGGAGGAAAGGGAATAACAAAGGTATGAGAGATGAGTTGGCCAAAGTTGATTGGAAAAGAACATTTGCAGGGATGATGGCAGAGCAGCAATGGTTGCAATTTCTGGAAGCAATTTGGAATGCACAGGATATATACGTCCCAAAGAGGAAGAAGTATTCTAAAGGCAATATACCACAACCGTTGTGAACAAGAGAAGACAAAGCCAACATCAAAGCCAAAGAGAGGGCATATAGGAGTCCAGAGATTAATGGGAAGTTAGAGGATCAGGAAGCTTTTAAAAACCAACAGAAAACAACTAGAAAGACATTAAGAAGGGAAAGGTGGAACACAAAAGTAAACGGGACGATAATATTAAAGAGGATACCAAAAGTTTGTTCAGATACATAAAGTGTAAAAGAGGGGCGCTGGAAGCCGATGCTGGACAGGTAGGAATGGGGCACAAGGAAAAAGCTGATGAACTGAATAAGTATTTTTGCATCAGTCTTCACAGTGGAAGACACAGCCTGTACGCTTGAAGTTTATGAGTGTCAGGGGGCAGAAGTTTGTGAAGTTGCCAGTACTAGTGAGAATGTTCTTGGGAAACTGAAAGGTTAGAAGGTAGATAAGTGTACACACCATGGTTCTAAAAGAGGTGGCTGAAGAGTTTGCGGAGATATTAGTAATGATCCTTCAGAATCACTGGAATCTGGAATGCTGTCAAAATAATGTTAAGTTGCAAATGTCAGTTCGCTCTTCAAGAAGGGGAGAGGCGGAAGAAAGACAATTATAGGCCAGTCAGTCTGACCTCAATGGTTGGGTAGATTGAATCAATTGTTCAGGATGTGGTTTTGGGGTACTTGGAGTCACATGAGTTTCCTCAAAGGAAAATCTTGCCTGACAAATCTGATTCAATTCTTTGAAGAAATAACAAGCAAGGTATACAAAGAGAATCTTTGGATATTGGGTATTTCTATTTTCAGAAGGCCTTTTCCAAGTTTAGTCTGGACTATGAGTGGTCCACTCATCCTCCAGGTTCGAGGTAAGCTCAGGGCTAAAGACCCTGGCTAGTCCAAAAACGCCAGTGGTGTAACAGACGGTGATAAAAACAAATTGAGAAGGTGCCACACATGAGGCTGCTTCACGAGTTCAGAGCCCAAGGTATTACAGGAAAGATACTGGCATGGGTAAAGCAGGGACTGATTAGCAGGCAAAGAGTAGGAATAAAGGGAGGCTTTTCTAGTTGACTGCCGATGATTAGTGATGTTCCTTAGTGACCTGTGTTGGGAGCACTTCTTTTTACCATGTCTGTCAATGACTTGGATGATGAAATAAATGGCTTTATTGCAAAGTTTTTTGAGGATGATAGGTGGAGGGGCAGGTAGGTTTGAGGAAGTAGAGGCACTTAGCCATGTTAGGAGAATGGGCAAAGAAATGGCATTTGGAATAGAGTGTAGGGAACTGTGTATCATTCACTTTGGTAGAAGAAATAAAAGGCTAGACTATTTTCAAAATGAAAAGAAAATTCAAAAATCTGGAGTGCAAAGGGACCTGGTGTCTCTGGTCCTCTACTCACTGGAATTCAGAAGAACGAGGAGTGACCTCATTGAAACCAACTGAAAATTGAAAGGCCTCAATAGAGTGGATGTGGAGAGGATGTTGCAGGCCGCAGCTCCAGCTGTATGCTCCAGTCTGGGTTCGTGTCTGATCTACACATCGGGCCCCTGTTCCAGCTGTACTCTACAGTCTGGGATCCAGGCTATGGCTGTACTCTTCAGACCAGGCCCTAGCAACAGATGCACACTCCATTCTGGCTCCAGGCTCCAGCTACATGCTCCAGTCTGGGATCTGGGGTACTCCAGGTCCCAGCTCCAGCTACACTCTACTCCAGTCCGGATCCATGTCTGATCTATTCTCCGATCCCTTGTTCCAGCTGCACGCTGCAGTCTGGGATCCAGGCTATGGCTGTACACTCCAGACCAGGCCTTAGCAACAGCTGTACACTCCATTCAGGGTCCAGGCTCCAGCTACATGCTCCAGTCTGGAATCCGGGGTACTCTGGGTCCCAGCTCCAGCTACACTTTACTCCAGATCTAGGCTCTGTGCCCCCACTCCAGCTGCATGCATCAGCTCCATTTGGTCAAGGCTCCATTTTTAGCTGCATGCTCTGGCCCTCCACCTTCTGATCTCCTTCATGCCTTTCATCACCGAGGAGCTGTACCAAAGTTTGTCCAGGTGACTTGTTCAGGACCCGTCAAGTATCACTGTGACCTCGTATCCCCAGTGTGATGTTTGTGTGTGTCTCTGTGTATATTTGCTCGACATAGAACTCTCAAGTAACTGGTAATCAGAATCAGGTATTTGACCACTGACGTCTGTCGTGAAATGTGTTGTTTTGTGGCAGCAATACAGAGCAAGACATAAAAATTAGTATAAGTTACAAAAAGAAACATATAAAAATACATAAATAGAGCAAAAAGCAAACAAAACAGAGCTCATGAACACAAGCGACTCTGCAGATGCTGGAAATCTTGAGGAGCACACACAAAATGCTGGAGGCACTCAGCAGGTCAGTCAGCATCCATGGAGAGGAATAAAGAGTCCATGTTTCAGCTGAGACCCTTCATCAGGAACTTTTTTCCTCCACAGATGCTGCCTGACTTACTGAGTTCTCCAGCATTTTGTGCTTGTTGTTCAAAAGTGTGATATGGTTCATGCGTACGTTGTAAGTTCAGAAATCTGATACGACCATAAGACATAGGAGCAGAAAGACGGAGGAGAAGAAGCTGTTCCTAAAATGTTGAGTTTGTGTCTTCAGACTTCTGTGCCTCCTTCCTGTTGGTAGTAATGAGAAGAGGTTTATTTTTGTCACACAAACAGAGAGGCGGTTTTAGGATGAGGGAGGGGGAAGTGTAAGTTCAAGTTCAAGTTTTTTGTCATTCCAATTGTACACGTATACATCGGAATGGAACAACCGACCAGGGTGCACAACACAGTACGTATAACTCACACACAATACATAAAGTAATATTACCACAAATCAGTTGACAAATTATGAAGAGTATTTGCATCACAAGTTAAAAAAGTGAACAGTATAATGCTACTGGCGCTTTATTGAGCTGCCGGAGGAGGTGATAGAGGCAAATATGAGAGTGGCTCTTAGACTGTTTTCAATGTCTGTGAATGTATCTCATCCACACCGCCTGGTCCCTGCGTGCCGATTACAACCACACCAAGACCAGAGCAGACTGTGAGTCTGCATTTCCACTCCACTCTCCTGTGCAGTTCATTTGAGTTTCCCAGGCTGCAATTCCCACGTTTTCCAGAGCTGAGTGGTGGTTCTCTCTCCCCTGGTTAGACTTGATGGTCACCTGGATCTCAGATGATGGCTGTCCGGTGTAGCACAAAGGAAAGTTAGTGCTGGGGGAGATGCTGTCCCTGAGAGGAACTTTTGGACAGTGAATCCTGCTTCCCTCCCTTGTGTGGATCTCTTGGAATTCATAACCAAGTGGGTTATCAGTTTTAATAACAATATTGTTTTATGATTATGACGGTCACATCACAGGAAGCAGCATCTCCCCTGTGGTCTCTTGTCAATACTGTCACTGTCTCAGTCAAGCAGCCCGTATAATCCAGACAACCCGTATAACCCAATCCAGACAGTCTCCCTTCTCCCCTCCCTATCAGGCAGAAAATACAAAAGCCTGAAAGCATGTACCACAGGCTCAGAGACAGCTTCTATCACACTGTTATAGACTATTGAACAGACCTCTTGTACAATAATGTGGACTCTTGGTGTACAATCGACCTCTTTATGATCTTGCACTTTATTGTTGACCTGCACTGCACTTTCTGTGTAGCTGTTACACTTTATTCTGTATTGTTACTGTTTTACCATGATCTACCTCAATGCATAGTGTCATGATCTGATCTGTATGAACACTCTGCAAGACAAGCTTTTCACTGTATCTCCGTACTTGTGACAATAATACACCAAAACCAGTAATAGACCAATACAAGTCAAGGGGAACAGAGGGGAATTTCTTCCCTCAGAGGGTGGTGAGAGTGTGGAATGAGATGCCAGTGGAAGTGTTGGATGTGGGTTTGATTGTAACATTGAAGAGAAGTTTGAAGAAGTATATCATCTGGTTTTAGATGGGGAAAATGTTTCCTGATCTCTGCCCTACCTGTACCCCATGCTTGTCTGAACGAGTCTCCCTTCATTTGACATCAAGGATCTCCTACCACCTGGACCATGGTATCTGCTCACAACTACCACTGGACAGGAAGTGCAGGAGACTGAAGTCCCAGACCATGGTGCAGTGGTAGAGTTGTCCCTGTACCATGCCTTACCTGAGAATTCTCGCACTCACAGTTTCTCTGCGATTGCATGCAGGTCACTTGAAGTGCTTGAACAAGGGGGACTTGGTGGGCACTGTCCTCGTGCAAGATGGTGATGGTTGTGGTGGACAAGGACTGTCCATCTGGCTGTGCCATCACCATCACCTCAGAGAACTGTTCCATCCACCTGATGCTGAAGGTAAGGTGATCTCAACACCACCTCCCTGACACAGTCCTTCCACAAATGCTGGCTGATTCTGAGTTCCTCCAGTATCTTGTGAAGAGGACCGAACTGGTTGTGGGGCGTCAACATTCCTGAAGCTAGGGATGCTGCCCATCTGAATTCCCATTTTGGTAATAATATTCCACCACCAGGATATCGCAAGTTTCTTGTTGGCTGTGTCTTTGTGGGTGTACATATGTACACCTGGTGGGCCAATAGTCAATTGTGGTTTTCAAAATGTCTGTTTTCACTCCATTTTTTTGTCACCAGCACAAAGAAAAAGCTTCCCACCTTGTTGGATCTGGGGATGATATTGCACAGAAGGTTGTTTGGAAGTCAGGAATGAATGTCACAAATCTTGTGGTTACATCTATTTTATTAGATATTCATAACAAAGAATTAGGAGATTGGGTGGTTAAAATAATTTTGTTGCATTTGGCCTTTGTTAGTTGGTGGATTGAGTTCAAGAGCCGCAAGGTAATATTGCAGCTCTATAAAACTCTGGTTAGACCATTCTTAGAATATGGTGTTCATTATAAAAAGAACATGGAAGATTTAGAGAGGGTGCAGAGGAGATTTATCAGAATGCTGCCTAGTTTAGAGAGTATGTCTTGTGAGGATAGGTTACATGAGCTTGGAGCTTTCCTCTCTGGATCCACGGAGGATGAGAGGAGATTCGGGGGTTAGATTGATGCTAAAATAGGTTAAAAATTGTACTAAAAGAACAGGTCAGGAGACAGAGGGGTTGGAGTGGCTCTGTTGCTAAAAAAAATGAAATCAATTCCTTAGAAATCGATAACGTAAGATTGAAAGATGTAGAATTTTTGTGGGTAAAGTTAAGAAACTGCAAGGGTATTCAGACACTGATGGAAGTTATATACAGGCCACTGAAAAGTAAACAATATCTTGGATATAAATTCAGATTCAGATTCAGATTCAGTTTATTGTCATTTAGAAACCACAAATGCAATGCAGTTAAAAAATGAGACAACGTTCCTCCAGAATGATATCACAAAAGCACATGATAAAACAGACTACACCAGAAAATCCACATAACGTTTGGCAATCCCCAATCCAGAGTCCGGAGAGGCTGCTGCGTATTAATATCACGCTATCATCTTAGAGCGTTCCCCGGAAAGGAGCTCCAAAGCCACCAGACAAAACAAGACCTGCACAAAACCACATAGTTACAACAGTGCAAACAATAGCATAATTGATATAAAAAAACAGACCATGGGCACAGTAAAAAATAGTCCAAAGATTTTAAAAGACTATAAGTTCAAAAGAAACCACCACACAGTTTCCACAACTCCTCAGGGTCCTGATAGACTCGTCATCCCACACCGGTGGCAGAAGGGAATACCCCAACTATGGACTTCCACGGCGCTACTGGACTCAGCCTCTCAGACGCAGCAAACAGTGAAAGCACCCCGATCGCAGCGGACTCTGAGTCCGTTGAACCTCCGAGCCTCCGAGCATCCCCTCCGGCACAGCTTCTCTGAGCACCATCCTCTGCCGAGCGTATTAAGATGCCCCCGCCAATGGCCATCGGCAACGCGACCCCGAGGACTGGTGGCCTGTTCTTCTCAGCAGAGACCCAGAAATTGCAATGAGAGGTAGAAAAAGGCACATAAAAGTGGGGCAATGTTACTGTAGTCATGGGGAATTTCAATATGCAGGTAGAATGGAAAAATCAGGTTGGTTCTGGATGACAATTGAGGAATTTGTAGCATGCCTATGAGGTGGATTTTTAGAGCAGTTTGAAGGTGAGAACAGCAGGGGAAAGGCAATTCTATATTGGGTGTTGTGTATTGAACCAGACTTGATTAGGGAGTTTAAGGTAAAGGAACCCTTGGGAGGCAGTGATCATCATATGATAGAATTCACCCTGCAGTTTGAGATGGAGAAGAGAAAGTCAGATGTATCAGTATTACAGTGGAGTATTACTTGGATTTTCAGAATGCCTGTCACAAGGTGCCACACATGGGACTGATTAGCAAGATCAGAGTCCATGGTATTGGAGGAAAGATACAAGCAAAGGGGCTCATTCTGGTTGCCTGCCTGTGACAAGGGGTATTCCGCAGGAGTCGATGTTGGAACCGTCTCTTTCCACATTGTATGTCAGTGATTTGAATGATGGAACTGATAACTTTGCGTCCAGGTTTGCAGATGATCAGTGAAGGGCTGGTAGTGTTGAGGAAGCAGGGAGTATGCAGAAGGATTTGGACAGATTGAGAGAATGGACAAAGATATGGCAGAATGAAGCATATGGTCCTACTCTTTGGATGAGGAAATATAGTCATAAACTATTTTCTTAATAGGGAGAAAATTCCACAATCACAGGTACAAATGGTTTTGGGAGTCCTTGTGCAGGATTCGCTCAAGATTAACTTGCAGGTTGAGTCAATGTTAAGGAAGGCAAATGTAATGTTAAAATTGACTTTGAGAGGACAGGAATATAAGAAGACAATTGTAATGCTGAGTCTTTATAAGGTCAGACCACACGTGGAGTTTTGTGAGCTGTTTTGGACCCCTTATCTGGCGTTGGAGAGGGTCCAGAGGAGGTTCATGAGAATGATTTTGGGAATAAATGGTTAACATATGAGGAGTGTTTCATGGCTCTGGGCTTGTTCTCATTGGAATTTAGAAGAATGAGGAGGGATCTTATTGAAACCTATCCAATATTGAGAAGGCCTAGACAGAGTGGAGATGGAGTGGATGCTTCCAATAGTCGGTGATTCTAGAACCAGAGGCACAGCCTCAGAATAGAGGGATCTCCATTTAGAACTGAGATGAGAAGCAATTTATTTGGCTAGAGTGTGGTTAATCTGTGAAATTCATTGCCACAGACAGCTGTGGAGGGCAAGTCATTGAGTATATTTTGAGTGGAGTTGATTATTTCTTGATCAGGGTGTGAAAGGTTGTGGGGAGGATGCAGGAGAATTGGGTTGAGAGGGATAATAAATCGACCGTGATGGAATGGTGGAGCAGACTCGATGGACTGAATGGTCTAATTCTTTTCTTATGTCTTGTGGTATAAAAGGTCAGCACAACATTGTGGGCTGAAAGGCCTCTACTGGGCTGTACTGCTCTATGTTCTGACAGTAAAACACAACCGCAGGTAACTAAGTGTGAACAACTCACTGCTGTAAGTAGGGAAGAGAGAGCAAAGAACAAAGAACTTGCCTCATGGGGGAACTTTATACTGAAACCGAGTGTGAACTAGATAGATAAGGGAAAATATTTGCATAATGACAGTCAATGAGACAACAGAGAGAGACAGGCTGTGCTTTACTTGTGTTGTCATGACATAAGTTTACAGACACAGGAACTACAATAAAATACTGAAACAGCCACACTGTGAATTACTGAAAATCCACTGAATATGTACAGACAAACAGGGGATTAAAGAAACACCTAGGCAAGCATAAAAACAACTTAAACTACAAAAAAAATTAACTGCAGGACATTAAGTGCAGTGTGTAGTGTACTGATTAGTGTAACAGTATTACAGCGCCCATGACCTGGGTTTGTATGTTATCCATGTGACTGTATGAATTTCCTCCGGATGCTCCGCTTTCCTCGCTCATTCCAGAGATGTACATGTCAGTTGGTCAATTGGGTGACGAGGGCTCGTTGGGCCAGAAGGGCCTGTTACTGTGCTCTATCTCTAAATAAACATCAGAATGACAATTAGACCCGAATGCAACATGAGACACAACGTCAATCTAAAACATCTTCTCATCCGCCACTCCAAACACTCACTTGCTCCAGCATCGATGAAGGTCGTGACATCTAAAAACTTCCTCATTCACCTCGGCTACTCTGACCCATGACTGCAACACCATGAAGTACTGGCAGTGGATGCAGGGTCTTTTTTCCCCGACCTGGAGGTGCATCGCTATTACACTGAAACTGGACCCAAATCCTGGAACTTCCTCTCTCAACACCAGATTAAAGACTAGTTTTATCTGTCACTTGTACATCGAAACATAGAGTGTAATGCGTTGTTCAATGTAAAAATGACCAACACAGTCAGAATACGTGAACAAGTGTCACCACGTTTCCAGCACTAACGTTGCATGGCCACAACTCCCTGACACAAAATGTAGAGCAGGGAACAGCACAGCACAGGAACAGGCCCTCAGTCCCACAGTGTTGTGTTGAACCAATTAAATTAGTAATCAAATGGCCAACTAATTTCATCTTTTCTGCCTACAGAATGTCCATTGTCCTCACATTCATATGGAAAGGAATATAAAGTCAATGTTTCAGGCCGAGACCAGTCCTGATGAAGGGTCTCAGCCAGATTCATCAACTCTCTATTCCTTTCCATAGATACCTCCTGACCTGCTGAGTTCCTTCCACACTTTGTGTACATTCACACAGTGCTAGAGCAGGGGTTCCCAACTTTTTTATGCCATGGACTCCTACCAATAACTGAGGGGTCGGTGAACCCCAGGTTGGGAATCCTGATCCTAGAGAAACAACTCTCACACGTTGTGTGGTTGGATCATGTGTCTTCTGAGGCAAGGAAGGAGAAACATCGAAGCCTCATTGGAACTGTTTCTGACTCAGGTTAAACCACAGGGTTCATACAGTTCTGATCTTGTGTCGGAGGGAGAACATGTCAGCACACAGGAGATGAATGGAGGGTGGTAACATTACAGCTTTGAGGAGGGAGTGTTCAGCCTGGGTGTATTTTCTCTCAGTAAAGGAGGTGATTGAAGTTTGCACAATTAAGGGAGACCAGGTCAAGGGAAACAAGTAGAACCTGTTTCCCCTGAGAAAGGAGATACTGGAACTGGAAGCAGTTCTGGAATGGGAGTGTTGGCCTGTCACAAGCAAATTAACGATCGCAGTCAGCCAGTCCAAGGGCAAAATCTGAAGTTGGGGAGATGCCAAGAGTCTGGGCCAAGGACTATAGGCCCGGAGGCGACCTGTCCTGGATTCTGACTCCTGTCTGTGTGAGTGGGTGGGTAGTTGGGTGGAAAAGGGTTTTCTTTTGCTGTTGTCGTCATGTTTTGTTACTGTTGTTGTTGCTTGTGACATTCTAACAGTGAGTGATCGTCACAGACGTTTCTCTTCTTATCGGAATACCCTGTTGGTCATTAGTGATGTAAAATACTGCAAGTCCATTTCACTTGTTTAATGGTGAACCAGATTGGGGGAACTGCGCGGGCTCGGTTGTAGAGAAGTTTAAGGTGCAAGCTGTGGGTTTACATGTTGCAGCAATCCAGGAAGGGAGACGCCACAGGCAGTGTAGCACAGCTTCCATACTGGGTTGGGGGTTGGCCCTTCCTATCGGTGCGGCCATTCGGTATTCGATTAGTGGAAGGACAAGCTGGACTGTGGGCGCGTGTACTTATGCAAACTGCTGAGAACGACTTGATCTTGCCAAGTTATGGGATGTGGGTGTCGCCAGATAAGCCAGCATTTATTGCCTGTTCCTAGTTGCCCTCGAGGTGGTGATGAGCTGCCTTCTTGAACCACTGCAGTCCCTGAGGTGCAGGTTCACCCACTGTGCTGTTAGGGGAGGAATTCCATGATTTTAGCCCAATGACAAGGAAGGAACGGTGATATGTTCCCAGGTCAGGATGGTGAGTGACTTGGAGGGGATTTCCAAGTGGTTGTGTTCCCAAGTATCTGCTGTTCTCGTCCTTCTCGACGGAAGTGGTCATGGGTCTGGAAGGTGCTGCCTTAGGAACTTTGGTGTGTTGTTGCGGTGCATCTTGTAGATAGTACACACTGTCTCAACTGTTCATCGATGGTGGAGGGATTGGAGGCTTGTGGAAGGGATACCAATCAAGTGGTTGCCTTGTGCTGAATTGTGTCAAGCTTCTTGAGTGTTGATGGAGCTGCACTCATCCAGGTGAGTGACAAGTATTCCATTACACTCCTAACCTGAGCCTTGTAGATGATGACAGATTTTGGGGAGTCAGGTGGTGAGTTACATGCCGCAGGATTCCTAGCCTTTGATGGTGTTTATATGACTGTGTGGAGAGAACTTTGCACTGATTCTCCACCCTTGGACTGTGTCGAGAGAGCTTTCCTCTGTGTACCTAACCTGGGAATGTGTCGAGAGAGCTTTGCCTTGTGTACCCAACCAGGGAATGTGTGGAGAGAGTTTTCCTCTGTGTACCTAACCTGGGAATGTGCGGAGAGAGATTTCCTCTGTGTACCTAACCTGGGAATGTGTGGAGAGAGCTTTCCTCTGTGTACCTAACCTGGGAATGTGTGGAGAGAGCTTTCCTCTGTGTACCTAACCTAGGATTGTGTGGAGAGAGTTTTCCTCTGTGTACCTAAACTGGGAATGTGTCGAGAGAGCTTTCCTCTGTATACCCAACCTGGGATTGTGTGGAGAGAGCTTTTCTCTGTGTACCCAACCTGGGAATGTGTCGAGAGAGTTTTCCTCTGTGTACCTAACCTGGGAATGTGTGGAGAGAGCTTTCCTCTGTGTACCTAACCTGGGAATGTGTGGAGAGAGTTTTCCTCTGTGTACCTAAACTGGGAATGTGTGGAGAGAGTTTTCCTCTGTGTACCCAACCTGGGACTGTGTCGAGAGAGTTTTCCTCTGTGTACCTCACCTGGGAATGTGTGGGGAGAGCTTTCCTCTGTGTACCTAAACTGGGAATGTGTCAGTAGATCTTTGCACTGTGTACCTAACCTGGGATTGTGTGGAGAGAGCTTTTCTCTGTGTACCCAACCTGGGACTGTGTCGAGAGAGTTTTCCTCTGTGTACCCAACCTGGGAATGTGTCAGGAGAGAGTTTTCCTCTGTGTACCCAACCTGGGAATGTGTCAGGAGAGCTTTCCTCTGTGTACCTAAACTGGGAATGTGTCAGTAGATCTTTGCACTGTGTACCTAACCTGGGAATGTGTCAGTAGATCTTTGCACTGTGACCCTACCTTGTGAATGTTGATGGAGCAGTGCAGAGGGAGATGTTTTCTGTATCGCCTGTGCACTCAGATTGTGTGGAACCAGTGACACCGCACATTGCTGCTTTCAAATGGCAGAGTTTCTGTGTTTGGAAATTATTCTGCCAACAGGGAGTGGCAGGAATTGGGGGAATTTGCCAAAACAAGTCAGTTTTAAATTCGGAACTGCTATATTTCCTCTCACCCAAGATATGAAGGGATCCAGAGGGGAAAGGGGGTTGAATTGTAAGTCACCCATGATCCTGTTTGAATGATGGAATGTGATAGTATGTGAACATCTGAAAGATGGTGAGGCAGTTCTTTGCACTGGATCTGGCTTGAGCTTAAACTCAGCTCGGGTGTGGATGGGTTGGTGATGGGTTACATGAAGTGCCCGCTGTCTCCATCCCTTATGTTCAGTTCCATTTGTGCACCATTCCCCTCAGTTCCCTGAACTTCAGGTGACAGGTTTTGGTCCATTTCCTCTTCAGAGGGAACTACTTCCTCTCATTCTTTCCCACACCCCCTCGTTCCTGCTCTCCATCTCATTTTGGCATGTTTTCTATGTCGCTAACCCTAACTCTGTATCCCTCTTCCCATCTTTCTCTAAATCTTCATCCTCATCTCTCCCCTTCTCTTTTTTTTTCTTCAACCTTTCTCTATTCTCCATTGCTTTCCTGACCTCTCCCTCCCTTTCCTCTCTTTTCGTGATTTCTTTCTGATTTCTCCTTTCAATCTTTCACCTTCACTTTCTTATTGTTTTACCTCAGTGTCCCTGTTTCTCTCCTTTTACTTTCCATCTCATTAATTTCCCCAAGTTCCTGTCTGTTTCCCCACCTTTTCCCTCCTTCTCCTATTTCTCTATTCCCTGTCTTCTTTCCTTCTCCTCGTTTACTGAGGCCATGCAGCCCTGCAGGCAGAGCTGGAGTCCAGCTCCCAACCAGCCCACCACAAACTGTCGGCAAACTTGTGCCCTCCTGTTCTCCCTCTCACTCTCCCCTCGAGATGGTCTCCAAGTTTTTATGTTTCTGGACTTCATCTGAATGATCTGCCATAGAGGTTTATTGTGGCAAATCAGTTAACCTATGCTCATTTGGAAGAAGAGGGAGAAGGGAAGCAACAAGCTTCAGTAGCTAATGGACGTGGGGAAGAGGGGGCTACCAGTGATTTCCATGTGAGGTGGGGGAGTAGGAACTGGTTAGCTGCCAGTTGCCAGGGGGTTCCAGATCGAATCCTGGTTCTGGAGCCGTGATGTAGTATCTCTACCTGCTGCACCACGGTACCATCAGGCATTTTTCAGAGGGAGTGGGCTTGGATTTCAGCCCCACTCTGTCTCCCCCTTCAGTTTATCCAGATGATGACTTGTTGCCCAAGGCTGTGAACATCCCCCAGCCACAAGCCCCTGGGAGTTTGCAGAAAATATTTTGCAGCTTCTCTCGCCTCGCTGAGGGATCTGCACTGCTGGTGACCAATAGACTGATGTTAGCGTTTGAAGAAAGAGAGTGGACCTCATTTGTCACCCAGGTCTCTCACCCACTTGTAATTTTCACCTTTCCAGCAAAATCATTGCCCAATATCCCTCACTGTAACCCGGCTCCCTTTACACCTGTCTCAAGGTGGAGGCTGATGGGTTGAAACAGGTTTGCTTTCTGCAACAGTGCTCTGTCAACAAGAAAAACAACTGAATAATTATTGATGGATTCCCTCACATCGATCTGTCTTGGAATCATTAACTGACTGCCCAGTATTGCAGTGAGTTACAGCCACATCAGTCTGGGACAATCTCCACGTTGTTCTGGTTGTATAGGATCTCAATTCAGTTATTCCCATCTTGTTTCCCCCCCATCACCAACCCTCAATCCTGTTCCTCCCCACCCACCATCCTGTTTACTTGCTGCTTCCCAGCGTTCATTCACCCTCCTCTCACTGAGAGTAGACACTCTGGCCACTTCATAAGAACATAATAAACAGCAGCAGGAGGAGGCCATCTGGCCCGTTGAGCCTGCTCCGCCATTCAATATGATCATGGCTGAACTTACCCCACCCCACCCCTCTCCTCCATCTCCCAATTTAGAGCTGGCATGAGCTTAAATAAACATTTATTGTTCTGTTACAAGAATGTTGGCTTGTTTGGAGTTTTCAATCTGCAACCAAGTGATACTATAAACTCGAGTGCTTTCAATTGTCCTGCTGATGGGATTTTTTTTAATTTGCAGAATTATCAACTGATAACATTTGTTGCAAAAATAGGTTTGACTGAGTGATGTTGATAATGCTAATCTCTGCCACTTCAACAATTTGAATCAGTTTCCCTCTTGAAATAACAAATGATTAAAACACAATGTGGAATTCCCTTAACATAACCAAAGGAAAATCAATTCTCTTTGAAAGGATTGTGTTGATGTGAAATAATGAAGAGTGAGGTGGGGTGGGGTGGGGCAGGGGAGAGGGAATTCAAAGGTTTGAGGAACTGGGTGTATTTTTCTTCTCTAAGGACTGTCACCTTGTCATGATCTCGAGCATGCTGTCTGGAGCTTAGCTCCTGGGAGGGCCACCCATGGTGGTACTGTCAGAGGAGAAGGTTCCAGACAAGTGACCTAAACAAGAGCTCAATAGTGGAGCTGGTGGAAGATGAGGGCACATCACAATGGCAGTGGACATCACACCGGAGGAAGGCTGCAGCAGTAAAGGATCCCTGGTCGTCTTGCATTCCACGCCACTGGGCCCTGATCCTTGTCTGTCAAAGGCCGTATGGTGGCAGCCCGTGTATCAGCCTTTCCACATTAAACAAAATCATACACAGGCCTCTCCATTATGGGAATTAACCCCTTGGGAGATCAGCATACTCTAATCGAGTGGTTGCACTGCTACTGTATTTTATGTAGGTGACACAGGACATGTCCTGGCAAACCTACAGTGCCTGTACTGGCCATTCCCTGGCTCTCCACTCTATCTATGCTTCTTATGATCTTGCACACATCTGGCAAGTGACTTCTCAACATCCTTCTCTCCAAAGAGCTCACTCAACCCGTCCTCATAAGAAATGCTCCCTTTCCAGGCAGCTTCCTGGTAAACCTTGTCTGCACCCTCTCAGAAGCTTCTACATCCTTCCCGTAATCAGGTAACCAGACCTAAACACAATAGTCCACATGCTGCCTAACCTGAGTTTCACTGAGCTGCAACAGTAACAGTGGCTGTTGAAATCAATCCTCTGATGAGTGAAGGCCAACACGTCATGCTCCTTCTAAACTATCAAATGCAGGACAACTTTCAGAGATCTATGGATCTGTGCAAGCTCTTTAAAGCCTCAACATCCATCCTATAACAAGTTGATCAGAATGGACATGAAACAGGTTCCCTCCTCACAGATGCTGTTTGGCCTGCCGAGTATTTTTATCCTTTTGTTTGAGGCAGTAATGTTCTAAGTAATCTCATGGTTTTGGGAGGTGGGGTGGGGGGGGGGGGGGGGGTAGAGAAATGGTGTTCAGTGATTAGAGCACAGAGATCTAAAAGTGCTGGTGAAAGAAGAAGAGGGAGATTTTGTTATATTTTTTACATTTACTAGTTGCTGGAATCTGGGAATGGTGTTCTAGAGATGAGTGAATCTGATCTGTCAGAGAAAGGGATGAGACTTGAGCGAGGGAAATGAATGTGGTCAAAGTAAGTTTATTATCTTAATACAGAAATGTTACCAGACACTACTTTGAGATTCATGTTCTTACAGACATTTACACAAAAACAAAGAAATACATTGAAATGGTTCAGAATGTAAAAGAACGGTGTACAATAGAATTCTATTTCTCAGGGGCGAAAGGGGAAAGATTGAAAAGAGACCTGACAAGAAAACTTTTTCCACCCAGGGAGGATGGTCAGATATGGAAGGAGCTGCCAAAGGAAGAGGTTGAGCAGGTGCAATGGTATCATTTAACAAGTTATTGGACAGGACATGGAGGGACAGGTCTTACAGGGATAATGAGCCAAAAGCAGGAAATTGGAACTAGCTGGGTGGGCACCATGGCTGGCATGGACTGGTTGACCCATGGACTAGTTGGACCATGGACTAGATGGTATCTTTGCTGTATTGTTCTATGACTCTATCCATCCATCTGTCCACATGCGAGGCTGTAATGTACTGTAGAAGGGGAGGAGCCACCCTGGGCTACTTGGAGTTCTTGTAACTGTTCGATAAATGCCTATTGATATATGATCACATTTCAACTGAGGTTTTGCACCCTGAAATTGTGACAACATGAAGTTCCACCCCATGGTTTTATGAATGAGGTCCATTGGTCAGCCACAGTCAATGGGCGGGCTCCTAAAGTCATCACCATTGGCCAACGTATAGCGAAAAATGCCTCAGCAACAATTGACACACCAATCACCACCCAACTGTCCCAGAGTACCCGCTCCCCTCGATGGTGCCACCACATTTTCCACTTTATTCCAGACTTCCAGCACGTGCTGGCTGGGCCTAGTACTGGAAGTGGGCATCCAGCAGCCGTCTGATCAGCGTTGAGTTCTCCTTCTCCAGCTGTGCGATCCACTGTCTTTTCCTTGACACTTCCTGTGGAGCAGAAATGTGAGTGACCAGCGACATTCTCCATCCTGTTCCCTTTGAACGGCGTACGTTGAGTGTCAGGGATGGGGTAGCAGGAAGCACATTCTGATACAACCCTTCTGGTGATGACTCGTTCGGCCCACTGTCTACATGCTGACCACATGAAACAGCTGCTGGGTATGTGGGTATTGAATGTTGTCAGGGGATTTCTCCCAAATGCTTCTCAAGGACTTCACTACAGCACTTTTTTGGGTCATACAAATTTGAGAGGCCATTCATCCCCTCTATATGTGGCTTTCCATAAAAACACAGCTAATCCATTTGAAATCTCTACTCTGCATTCTTGCCCTTTGCCAAGTAATCTTTCATGCCCCCGCCCCACTTATCAACAATCTACCTCTGCATTAGAAATATAGAAGGTCTCTCCTTCCAGCCCCCTTTGTAGAGAGGTTTCAAAAATTCAAATCTCAGGAAAAACATCTCATTAACCTCAATTATTCTGCTCTATATTTTCAGAACAGAATTATCTCTCCATATTAACCTTGTCAATATCCCCCCCACCCCGGCTCTTAAATGTATCAGTTGAGTCCATCTCTGTCCCTTATCTGTATTTCTCACAATTCCTGCCACTTTGTTTCCATCTTGAGCTCTCTCCTTCCGTCTCTCTCTCTCCATCTTGCCATTTCTCGCTTGCTGCATCCCCATCTCACCATCTCTCTCTCACCACTTTCTCCCTCTCCTCTCCCTCACAAATGTACTGGCCCACATCGAACAAACCCACACATTCCCAATGTCAGTTTGGTACTGCTTCTCTTCTTGAAGGAAACGAAATACTCAATGTTCCTGTTGTATTCTCGTCTGCGCCGGATCACCTGGAATTTGCCGTGCAAAGCTCACTCACCACCCTTGAGGACAAGGGCAATAGGCACATGGGAACACCACCACTCACAGGTTCTCCTCGGATTCACAGCTGTCCTGACTTCAAAACACCGGATCAGTCCTCCAGTGTTGAAGGCTGTAAGTCCTAGAACTACCACACAGGATGCCGTGACGTTACATGCATCAGTGTTTGAAGGCCGGCAGTTACCACCACCTGTTCAAGGGGCAGTGTAGGGATGGGCACAAAATGTCCAAATCCCATCCAAAAACTAAAGCAGAATCCTGGCACTGGATTTTGAAAGCAGGAACAACGACCCAGCTCAACCCAGTTGACTTCAGTCTGGGTGTTGATGCAGAATTGGGTTGACTTCCGGCCAGCTCTTGACTGTCCATAAGACACAGAGCAGAATTAGGCCATTTAACCCATCGAGTCCACTCTGTCATTCAGTCCTGGCTGATCTATTTTCCCCCTCAACCCATTCTTCTGCCTTCACCTTGTAACCTCTGACACCCTTACTAACCATGAACCCATCAACTTCAGCTTTAAATGTCCTCAATGACTTGGCTTCTGAATCTGTCTGTGGCAATGAATTCCACAGATTCACCTCCCTCTGGCTAAAGAAATTCCTCCTTATCTCTGTTCTAAAGCAGGGTTTTCCAGTCTTTTTATGCCGTGGGCCCCTACAGTTAACTGAGACGTCCATGGACCCCAGGTTGGGAACCCCTGTTCTAAAGGGACATCCTTCTAGTCTGAGGCTCTGCCCTTTTGTCTGAGACTCTCACACTGTAGGAAACATCCTGTCCATTTCCCATCTCTCTGGGTCTTTCAATATTCAATAGATTTCACCACCCCCCCCAACATTCTTCTGAACGCCAGTGAGTATAGGCCTAATGCTGTCAGACATTCCTCATACATTAACTCTGGTCCAGCCAGAGAAGCGCTCTCTTCTATTAGATGGACCTTAAAGGTTGACACAATATTATGGACCAAAAGGTCTGTTCTATATGCTCCCCGCGCAGCCCTACCGCTCAAGGATGATCAACATTCGACACAATGGAGGTGTTCAGTACCTTGGTCAGCAGCTGGTTCTGCTGCTTCAGTAAGGCCACAGTCCGTTGGTGGGATCGGTCACTCTCCCTCCTCCGTGGGCGCTGACTGCAGGAGATCTCAGTGGATTCGGGGGGCTGCAACACCTGGAGCGAGAAATGTCTGTTCAGGCCAAGCAATTTGGTCTCTTTTTTTGAGGTCCTGCTGAAGGATCCCGGCCTGAAATAAACTGCTTTATTCCCCTCCATAGATGCTGCCTGTCCCCGAGTTCCGAGTTCCTCTAGCACTGTGTGCACTTCCCTCAAGAGTTTCAGCATGTGCCGAATCGCATGTTTATTTCTCAGATTATTGGAAAGTCTCCCCGTCCTCACAGCTCCTTTGTCATGAAAGTCTGAACCCTCCAAACTGTAGTGTCATAGAATCACCAAGCTCTGAAGCAGGCTCATTTATACCAATTTAGTTTTGTGTTACACCGTCATCAACTCCTTAAATTCCCTCCTTCACCTACACATCCGGGGCAATCTAGTGTTACCAGTTATCCTAGCAACACGTTCGTGCTTGGACTATGGGAGGAAACCGCAGCACCCGAACAAAACCCATGCAAGTCACATGGAGACAGTGCAGACTCCACACTGATTGTACCTGGCTCATCAGTGCTGTCAGGTATCACCTCCATGATCAGAGAGGATGGGAAGAGTCAACAGATTGATTCTCACTTCCAGTAATGTTCATCCCAGAGCAATAAATTAGTACTTTGATGTGTGGAACACTTCAAGGTAAATCAATTGTTTCCTGCTACTTTCTAATGTGATGGATTAATCAGAATCTGATTTAGTTTCACTACATATATGACATGTTATTTGTTGTTTTGTGATAACACCGCAATGCAAAGGCATAAAATTTTCCATCGACATATGGGTCGGATTAGTGAGTGGTGGGCAAGCAATGTTGTCTCTGGAAGTGTGGCTGTCTCAGTGCATCCTCAGACTGTGCTGGTCATTGAAGCAAATGGCACATTTCACTCTGTTTCAACGTACATATGGCAAATAAAGCTAATCTATCTTTCTTCTAAAATCAAGTAAATAAATATTGCTTTTAAAAAGGGGATAACAAGGTAGCATTCTTGGATTTGGGGATTGTTCAGAAATCTGATGGCAAAACAGAAGAATCTTAGTACATTGAGCACTAGAGCACAGAAAAAGACCTTTCTGGCCCCAGCCAGCCTATTTTTCTGCCTAGTGTCATTGAACCCCACATGGACCATGGCCCTCCATCCCCCTCTCGTCCAAGTACCTATCCAACCTTCTCTTAAATGCTGCAAACGGTGCACCTCCACTTCAGCTGGCAGCTTGTCCACACTCACACCAGCCTCACAGTGAAGAAGTTACCCCTCAGGTTCCCCTTAAATATTTCACCTTTCACCCTTAACCCATAACTTCTAGATCTAGCCCTGCCCAACCTCAGTGGAGAAAGCCTGCTTGCATTTACCCTATCTATACCCCTCGTAATTTTGTATACCTCTAACATGTCTCCCCTCATTCTCAGTGTGCTCTGTGGTACAGAGTGGAGACGGAGGATATTATCTCTCAGGAGCTGGAATTGGCCTCATTGTAACCCTAAGGAAACAACAGCCAGGTCCCTGGCCCACTGTCTGAAACTTTCCCTCATCTCCAAATTTCAGTCACTCCTTCCTCCTCTGTTTAACAACACTGGGTCAACACTGGTCACCACAGTTAGCGAGATGCTATTGGAGTCCAATTTTGACGTCCTCTGTAAGAAAGTTTGTACTTTCCTCCCATGTGTGTTGGTTTCCTCCAAGTGCTCTGTTTTCCTCCCATAGTCCAAACACATAGTAGGTTATTTGGCCATTGTGAATTGTCCCGTGATTAGGCTCAGGTTAAATAGGTGGGTTGCAGGCCGGTGCAGTTTGTTAGACTGAAAGGGCCTGTTCCATGGTGAAGTTGTAAATAAATGTGCTCTGGTGCTCCATGGCTCTAAACGCAGAATGCTTTAACAGTGGAGAAACTGACCAGTTCTGCACAGGAAATGAAGCTGCGGAGGCAGACGTTGGCATGTTGGATTTTGTCCAGAAGGCAGCTGCCACGGTCTGGGAAATACTTAAGCATGTATTCCTGGAGGAAGAGGGTGGGAAAAGCGGAAGTAAATAATACAAAATCAGAATCCATATTCACATTTCCCAACTTCCAATCCTCTCTCCTCTCACATTCCAAAAATGCAATGCTATTACAATGCCAGTGATCTGAGATTAATTCCACTGGTGTCTAAAAGGAGTTTGTACGTTCTCCCCATGACTACGTGGATTTCGTCCGCGTGCTCTGGATTCCTCCCACATTCCAAAGACATACAGGTTAGTAGGCTAATTGGTCACATGGATGATGCAGGCTTGTTGGGCCTGTTACTCTATTGTATCTCTAAGTAATAAAACCAAGTCTGACAAATAACCAATGTACAATAGAAGACAAACTATGCAAATGAAATTAATCCTGAGAACATCAGTTGGAATAAGTTGGAAATCTGTGCGGAGTTTACACAATGCCATCTGTTGCCCAACAGAAACAGCAGCCTCAGCTTTGGGATTTTCGATGACTTCGACATGTTTCAGAAAGGGACGTCCAGGCATGCAATATTCTCTCTGTGATAGGGTGGGTAAATCCGTCCCCTCCCAGTGCCAGAAATCGAAGTTCAATCCTGGCCTCCACTGTTCTCTGTGAGGAGTTTGCACATTCTCCCTATGACTGTGTGGGCTTCCCCTGGGTGCTCTGGTTTCCTAATAAACATGCGTGTTAATTGGCCTCTGAATTGTCCCTAGTCGTTAAGGGAAAGATGGAAACGGGGAAATGATCGGAATATGGGGAGGGATTGATCCCTAATAGTCAGCACGGTCTCGCTGAGCTGGAGAATAACTTTCTGCATGTATACAACTCTGAGATTCTTCTTCTCCAGATAGCCATGAAACAAAGACAACCATGGAAGCCAGCTCAAAGAGAAACAGCAAACCCAACCCCTTCTGTACTAAATAAAGAACAGCAACACGATTATCAAACCTCCTCTCCGCGCCCTGCAAAAATGCAACAAGAACATTGCCCCCAAATCTTCCTCTCCTCACACAAAAATAAGACCATGAGATATAGGAGCAGAAGCAGGCCATCCGGCCCACTGAGTCTGCTCCACCATTCAGTCATGGGCTGATCTAATTCTTCCAGTCATCCCCACTCCTCTGCCTTCTCCCCATACCGTTTGATACGCTGACTAATCGAGAACCTAATTATCTCTGCTTTAAATACACCCAATGTCTTGGCGCCCAGAGCCACATATAACAACAAATTCCACAGATTTACCACCTTCTGACTAAGCAATTTCTCTGCATCTCTGTTCCAAATGGATGCACTTCAATCCTGAAGCCATGCCGTCTTGTCCTAGAATTCCCTACCATGGGAAATAGCTTGGCCATTTCTAATCTGTTCAGGCCTTTTAACATTGGGAACGTTTCTACAAGATCTCCCCTCATTCTCCTAAACTCCAGGGAATACAGCCCAAGAGCTACCAGACGTAGCTCATAAGGTAACCCTTTCATTCCTGGAAAGATTCTTGTGAATCTTCTGTGAACCCTCTCCAATGTTAGTATATCCTTTCTAAAATAAGAAACCCAAAACTGCACACAATATTCCAAGTGTGGTCTCACGCATGTCTTATAGAGCCTCAATATTATGTACTTACTCTTATATTCTATACCTCTAGAAATGAATGCCAATATTGCATTCGCCTTCTTCACCACCAACCCAACCTGGAGATTAACCTTTAGGGTATCCCGCACAAGGACTCCCAAGTCCCTTTGCATCTCTGCATTTTTAATTCTCTCTCCATCTAAGTAATAGTCTGCCCATTTATTTCTTCCACCAAAGTGCATGACTAAACACTTTCCAAAATTTCATTTCATTTGCCACTTCTTTACCCGTTCCCCTAAACTATCTAAGTCTCTCTGCAGGCTCTGTTTCCTCAACACTACCCACTCTTACACCTATCTTTGTATCATCGTCAAATTTAGCCACAAATCCATTAATCCCATAGTCCAAATCATTGATATATATTATAAAAAGCACCGATGTTTGTGGAACTTCACTGGTAACTGGCAGCCAGCCAGAATAGGATCCCTTTATTCCAACTCTCTGTTTTTCTGTGAATAAACCTGATTCTTATTTTGTCCCTCGCCCCTCTCCCCTGGTCAGAAGTTGCCTGCAGAGAGGCGCATCCCAGTACTCTGGTTGGGCACTCACCTCATCTCCCGAACACCCGCTGTGGTCCTGCCTGTGGCACACGCTGCGAATCTCCTGATGGTACCAGTCCCGTGCCCTCTCCACCATCTCCAACCCATACCAGAGCACGTCGCGCTGCTGCTCGAGTTCCTTCATCTGCTTCAGCTGAAAGACACATCGGACATATGAGCAGAGCAACTGCACTTGAACAGTACAGCACAGGACAGGCCCCTCAGCCCACTGTCTGTAACAACCACAGTGCCGATCTAAACTAATCCCAACTGGATGCACCAGCACGTGTGTCTGGCCATTTCCGTGTGGACAGACTTCTCTGTCCCTGAGCGAACCTTCCTTTCCCTAGCTACCCTCTGTTAGCAATGTGCATGTGAAATGCCTTCGGATTCACAAGTGAGGACATCTTCAATAGGCGATGCCTCAAGAAGGTGGTATCCTTCATTAAGGACCCTCACCATCCAGGACATTCCCTCTTCTCATTATTACCATCAGGGGGGAGATACAGGAGCCTGAAGATCCAGACAATATTTTAGGAGCAAATTCCAGTTTCTGAATGGTTCATGAACCCATGAAGACTACTTCACTAGTCCTCGTTTCTACTATTTCTGCAACCTATATATCGCACTGTATCACTGTCACGAAACAACCAATTCTACAAATCATGCCAGTGACAATAATCCTGATTTTGATTAGTCTACTTGCCAAGAACATTTCATGACCTATTTTATCTCTCCAAAACAGAAGGAACATTGGGGCATGGGGGATTCCAGGGAACGAATACGAGAGCGGAGTTTGTTAATTAACATAGCATGGTCACAGGGCTGAATGGCCTCTCCCGAGACTGGCTCTCATAAATTAGCTCAGTTTTGCTGGTGCAAAGGAGGACTAAGAACTTGGTCTCTTTAAGAATATTGTGATTTTCATCAACAACGAACATAAAACATAGTGCAGTACATAGGCCACACTTAGGTTGGAGTTTCAATACATCAAACCTTGGCCTCTACTGTCACGGTGGGGCCACACTCAGGTTGGAGGAGTAACACCTTATAGTCCGTCTGGGTAGGCTCCAACCTGATAGCACGAACATTGATTTTTCGAACTTCCACTGATTGTCCCCGTCTCCTTCACCATTCCCCAATACTCTTTCTATATCTCAACTTATTTCCTTACTTACGCATCACCTCCCTCTGCTGCTCCTCATCCTTCCCTTTCTTCTGTGGTCTTCCACCCTCTCCCATCAGATTCACCCATTCATCTACTTCTAATCAACTTCCCAGCTCTTTACTTCACCCCTTCCCCCTGCCGGTTTCACCTGTCACCTATCACCCGGTACTTCCTCCTTCCCTCCCCACTCCTTCACACTCCAACTTTTTTTTCCTCAGTCTTGTGAAGGGTCTTGGCCCAAAACGTTAACTGTTTTCTCTTTTCCATAGATGCTGCCTGGCCTGCTGCGTTCCTCCAGCATTTTGTGTGTGTTGCTTGGATTTCCAGCATCTGCAGGTTGTCTCGTGTTTGTGACAGTGCAGCACATTACAGGTCCTTTGGCCTACGATGTTGTGCCAACCTTTTAACCTTCTCCACAATCAATAACCCTTCACTCCTACATAGCCCTGCATTTTTCTATCACACAAACTCCTTGAAGTGGTGGGAATTGAACCTGGATCACTGGCACTGTGAAGCTACATTTTCGTGTGACCCTAAATAGAATCAATTTGATTACAAAATTCCACAGCAGATACATTTCAGCTCTCAGATCCCTGTTACTAGTGGAATCCGTCTATGAGCCCTGTCATTTCACAGTTCCAGTGCAATGTCTCAGATGTCTTTCTTACATGGAGCATATATTCTCACAAAGGAAATCAGTGATGAGGGCAGTCACTGGCGAGCCCCTGCCACCCCTCTATCAAAGGTCAATAGCAAGCACCACCCGCCCAAGCTTCAGTTGACAGGAGTTACTGTGACAATGGCTATTGTTGGACTTTTACACTGTTGGCTGTGAATGGAGATTGTGTACACAATGGAGACTGAGACTAATGAAGCTTAACGTGGAGCCTTAGAAACTGGGATAGTCACAGTTCATAATCGTTCACAAAAATTGCAGCCAACCTCTAGTTCCATTCAGCGTGTCCCTCTCCCGAGAATTCACATCCAAACTTTTTGCCTGCAGACCACTTGCCACAGACATTTAGATAGAATTCTAAAATTCTATTATCAGTTTAAAAATTGCTTACTGGGGAGTATTTTAAAAAGTCTCAATTTCAGAGTACACTCTGAGTGTCATAGAGTACTACAGTACAGAATCAGGCCCTTTGTCCGATCTAGTCTGTGCTGACCTGAACTTCTGCCTTATCTCATCAACCCAAACCTGGACCATATCCTTCCATACCCCCCCCCCAATCCATGTATCTATCCAAACTTCTCTTAAATGTTACAATAGATCCCACACCTACCACTTCCGCTAGCAGTTCACTCCACACTTGTACCACCCTTGGAGTGAAGACATTCTCCCTCACATTCCCCATAAATATTTCATCATTTGCCCTAAACCTGTGACCTCTGGTTCTAGTCTCATCCATCCTCAGTGAAAAAGTGTACCTCATAATTTTGTATACCTCTGTAAGATCTCCCTCCATTCTAGGGGCAGTGAATAAGGTCCTAATGTATTTAATCTTTCCCTTATCTCAGGGCCTCATATCCGCTTGTAAGGAACACATTATGCTCTTGTAAATTTTCTCTGCACTCTTTCAAACTTAGACCTTTCGAGTAGGTAGGTGACCAAAACTAAACAAATTCCCAAATTCTGAGTCACCAACATCTGATACATCTTTAACAATAACATCGCAACTCCAGTACTCTGTGCTCTGATTTATCAAAGTCAAAGTACCAAAAGCTCTCTTTAGCTGCCTAATTTACCTGTGGGACAACTTTCAAGGAACTTTTGATCTCCACACTTAGGTCCCTTTGTTCTAACACACACCTCAGAGCCTTACCATTCACTGTGTAGGTCTTACCCAGGGTGTCATCCCAAAATGTAATACCTCATACCTAAATGTATTAAATTCTATCTGCCATCTTTTCAGCCCAGTTCCCTAGCAGGTTAAGATCCCACTGCAAGATTTGATAGCCTTCCTTGCAGTCCACTACACCCTCAATCTCAGTATCATCAGCAAATTTGTTGTTCCAGTTTACCACGTTATCATCCAGATCATTAATACAAATGATCAACAACAATGGACCCAGCACCAGTCTCTGTGTGGCACACCACTGGTCACAGGCCTCCAGTAAGTGACATCTATCTGTGACTCTCCAGCTTCCCCTGCTAAGCTAATATTGGGTGCAATTGATTATTTCATCCTGAATGCCAAGCAACTCTTAAAGAAGGCCAAGTAACTCCTGTTAAAACTAAAAGGGGTAACTGCATCCCGAATTTTCCATGGTACAGGTGAAAGAAATTGATAGCTCTCTCCCAGCCCACCAATCACTTGTTGGCACTGGTCTCCTCACTCCCCTCCCTAAACCGACCATTTCCACTCTCAGACCTAAAGCAACGTCCATGTCGACAGTTCTTTCCCCTCTCCCCCTGCCAGCCCACCCTACAGACGCAACTCACCCCACAGAACCCGTCCAGATTTCAGCATCTGCAACCTCGTGCATGTGTGCAATTTCAAGCAGGGGGGATATGGTTTAATTTGGCATCATGTTCAGTGCAGATACTGTGGGCTGAAGCGCCTGTTTCTGTATCACACTCTTACATGATCTAAAATCTGTCCTATATTGATCGTTCTGTAACCTGCTCAAAGAAAAAGCATTTCAGGATGCATTTCTCTGACATTAAATGTACTTTTGAAACCTTTGAACAGGCAAGTCTGTATGAAATTGAGATTGTTATATTAGGTATACTGAGTATTCTTAAAGGTTGATAGGTTCTTGATTAGTCAGGGCGTTAAAGGTTACAGCCAAAAGGCAGAAGAAAGGGGTTGAAAGGAAAAATAAATCAGCCATGATAGAATGGTGGAGCGGACTCGATGGGCTGAATGGCCGAATTTGGCTCCAATGTCTTATGCCCTTATATTGTCTGTGAGATTAATGCGTCTGTTACCTGTACACAAAGAACAGTCAGATGGGGAACAGGAACAGGCCTTTTGGCCCATCATTTCTGTACCAGATATGATCCCAAATTAAAACTAATCCCTTGTACCTGCAGATGACACCAGTCCCTCTGTTCCCTACTTGCCTGTGGATCGATCTGACAGCCTCCAAAGCATCTCTACTGTATCTGCTTCCTCCACCACCCCTAGCAGCCCGTTCCAGATACTCACCACCCTCTGTGTAAAATAAAACTCATCCTGCACACCTCCATTAAATACTCCTTCAGTGTATACCCTCCAATACTGGGCATGGGCAAACAAAAAGAGTCTGACTGTCTACCTCAACTATTCCTCTCATACTTTTAAAATTAAGATTAGCATTATATGTCACATGTGCTTCGAGACATGCAGTGAAATGCAATGTTTGTGTCAATCACCAACACAGGAGAGGATGTGCTGGGTCAGCCCTTAATTGTCGAATGCCTCTGGGGCCAACACAGCATGCCTACGACTCATTAACGTGTTGATATGTGGGAGGAAACCAGAGCCCCCGGAGGAAACCCGCGCGGTAAAAGGAAAAACGTACAAACTCCTCATAGACAGCAGCGGGATTGAACCCTGATTGTCAGACCACTGGCGCTTTAAAGCGTTACGCCACCGTGATAAATCGATTTGGAATCGGTTTATTATTGCCACAAGTGACGGGGTTTTCATACTGTTTATACAGATCAGATCGTCGAGGGAGAACTCGCTAAATCAGTAACAACGTGGAATAGAGAGTGACAGGTCTGATAAACGTGGGACTTCACTCCCGATTGTGCAGCGGAATAGCCAGTCCGTCCGGACACACTGTCTCATGGAATCTGGGCACAAACTCAGCTGTTGTATTTCGTTCATTACAGCGGCGACTATGTTTCACTTAAGGAAGGGGAATAAAGTGCAGAGAAGCAGAAGTTTTTACTCCCGCTCTCTTTGCATCGCTTTGTAGTCATGGCGGCGAGAAGTCGGCATCGGAGTTCAGACGGGAGTAATAGTCTGCCAGCAGCTTCACAGGAGGGCGCTTCCCATTTCGATGGGAGACTGCGCCCCTGTGTTCCGGGAGGCGTCCTGTCTCGGGGGGGGGGGGGGGGCGGTGGTGGTGGACGTGTCGCAGTAATAAAAATTGACGAACTCACCCACAAGTAGAAGTTTCTGGCATCCGCTTTGCTCTGCAGAGGAATAATAATAAGGGTGTAGGCAGGTATCACGGGCATGGCGAATATGAAGCGTTGGGGTGGGTGAATTTCCCCTCTCCTCCACCCCACCCAAGCTATTCCGTCACCCTCTGGGACAGCGGAGAGGGGTGGGTGGTCGTGTCGGGTGCACAGTACATAAGTTCCAGCGCTCAACGGGACATAGATCCCGCAAAAAGAGCGAGCTTCACGCAGTCTGTCCTGTTCCGGCCCGCCTCTCGGGTTGAGCCCCACCTGTTGGGGAGATAAAACTGGCTCCGGAATAGTCGCAGAACAAACAAACAGGCCTCTTTTAAAAAAACACATTTATCATTTTCAGCAATTGACTTTGCTGACTGCGGCAAATATTTAACTCTTTCATGACACGACTTCGTAATGCTCCTTCCAGCTTTATGTACATGGATAGGAGTGCTAAGGAGGGTTATGGTCCAGGTGCCGTTCAATGGAACGAGGCAGAAGAACAGCTCGGCACGCATCAGATGGCCGAATGGCCCGTTTCTGCGCTGCACAGCACCATGACGATAGCGTAAGATGAGAAAGTGCTGCGTAGTTGCATTTGTGGAAACGTGGCTCCAGGACCATCGATTTTCGGACTATGCCACTCAGGGACGTGCTATTTTGTTCCTTATTACTATATGTGCTGTGAGTTGAATGTGACGGTGTTTTACTACTTGGCCCCAGTATGAATTGAACTTCAGCTTGAAGCCCCACTTGGAGTATCACGTTAATTTTGGACACCCTGCTCCAGGAGTGATGCCATTAAGCCAGAGGGAAGCAGAAAGAAGATTTACAAGGACTTCACAAGGACTTGGGGGACTAAGTTACAGAGAGAGGTTGGTCAGGCTAGGACTTTATTTTTTGAAGTGTAGAAGAGAGAGGGGAGATCATATGAAGATGTATATCATGTATTGATAAGGTGAATGTACAATCTTTTCCCCCCAATTATGAAGAGTTAAGAATGAGAGGGCATATTTTTAAGGTGAGAGGGGAAGAGATTTAACAGGAACCTCAGGTGCAACACTTTCACTCAGAGGTCTGAGCTGTCAGTGGAAGTGGTTAAGGTAAGTACATTCCCAACATTTAAATGACACTTGGACAGGTACGTGGATATGAAAGCTTGAGAGGGATACGGCTCAAACGCAGGCAGGTGGGACTAGCTTGAACGGACATGGATGGACCAGATGGGCTGAAGGGCCTGTGTTTCTGTGCTGTGTGACTCCATAGTTGTACCGGAGCCAGCACCTCCTCTGCACTGACCCCACCCCACTATTTGTCTCTCTGTCAGTATTGAGTGCAGCGGTTATTGTAACACTGACCTGGGTTCAATTCCACTGCTGACCCTAAGGAGTTTGCCCATTCTGTCCCATCACCATGTGGGTTTCCACTGGGTGCTTTGGTTTCCTCCCATGTCCCAAAGACATATGGGTTAGTAGTTTGATTGGTCCCCTGGGTGTATTTGGGTAATACGGGCTTGTTTGTCAAAAGAAAATAAATAAAATCATCTCGCCATTATGCCAGGAGCTCAATACAAACACAGTATCTGCAAAAAACAATCAGCAAGTCTGGAAGGAGAAACAGAGTTCCAGATCAAAGACTCATTTGTCAGAACTAAGGCAGAGTTAAATTTTTTTTAATTAAATTTTTTAAATTTAAATTTAAAAAACTCAGATGAACTGATGATCTGGTATAGCGATGGTTGGGACAAGTCAACTTCCACACTACTGGGTGATGTTCTATTGATACCACCAAATAAAATGCTTTTATGTCATTTTAAAAGTGTGTTACATGGAAGAATCATTCATTTTCCAGCAAGCCCTTCAGTTCTCAGAAGACAGAGTTCCAGTTCCAGTGGATCATTGAGTTTACGAAGGTGTCAGGGTAGCGTAGCAGTTAAGCTAATGCAATACATTTCAATTCCAGCACCCTCTATATGGAGTTCATACATTCTCCCCATGACCACTTGGCTTTCATCCATGTGCTCCAGTTTCCTCTCACAGTCCAAAAACCTACAGTTAGGGTTAGGCTTATTAAATTGCTATGTGGGCACCGGAAGTGTGGACTGTTGATGAAAAATGTCATGTTTCACTATTTCATTCTGCATGTGACAAATAAAGTTACTCTTCAAATAAAAAGAGTGTAGGAAATACAAGTCCATAAGACAAGTAGCAGAGCTGGGCCATTCAGCCCATTGAGTCTGCTCTGTCATTTGATTTTGGCTGATTTATTTTCCCCTCAAAGCCATTCCCCTACCTTCTCCCTGTAAACTTGATGCCCTGATCAGCCTCCACTTTAAATATACTCAATGACTTTGCCTCCACAACCATCTGTGGCAATGAATTCCACAGATTTGCCACCCTCTGGCTGGATCACTCTTGACAGATGACCAGTTCTGGCTGGTGGCAGGAGCAACATTTGCCTGCCTCCTCACTCATGCACCTCTTGTCCATGTTGGAGTGACAATTATAAAGCCTTTCCTGAGATAAAACCCCATCTTCTGATCGTGAGCACTCTCCACTATGTGTTATGACTTTATTTCAATGCTGTGTGTACAAGCACAGTACTCTAGAGCCAGCTGGAATTAAGAAAGTCTCCAATGGCCCCTGCCATTCAGGTCATGCCCTCTTCTCTTTGGGCATTTGATGGAGCGGGGGTTCCCAACCTTTGTTATGCCATGGACATAAAGCAAGAGGTCCATGGTCAGGAACCCCTGAGATGGAGTCATAGGCCACTAAAGCATAAAAATGGGCCCTTTGGCCCACCTAATCAAGGCCAAATTGTCATTCTGCCTTTTCCCATCGATATGTAGCCCTCCATACCCCTCCCGTCCGTGTACTTATCCAAACTTCTCTTAAACATTCCAATCAAACCCACTATTTCAGGACAAATCCCTTATTAGGAATTTGCATGTCACATTCTCAGATGCAAAACAACATATTTCACTGTACATTTTAGTATTTTAATATACATGTGATAAATAAAGTTAATATTTAAAATGCTCTATCTTTAATCCCATTTGATTCTTCCCACTTTTCCAGTAATCCCTCCAGATTCCACCAGTCACTGACACACTGGGGGAAGCTCACAGCAACCTACTGACCTGTATGCCTTTGGAACGTGGGAGGAAACTGGAGCACCAAGGAGGTCATGGGGAGTGCGTGCAAGCTCTGAGCAGAAAGGCGCGAGGTGGCAGCATGACCGGCTGTGCCATCTTCAGTCCGCCTTACGTCCAATGTGGGCAAGACTCGGGTCCCTCCCACTGCACCACACTGCCATCTGACAGTGAAGGACAACTGCCTATTCCCAGGCAGGCTTGGCATAGAAAAGAGCGGAGGTAAGGAAGATTTGGTTCTCTTGAGGGCTATCCCGGAGATCATATCGAATAACAAACTGGATGGGCTTGATGGGTCGAATTGCCTACTTCTGCTACTATTATTTTTGCGTTCTTCAGTAATCCTAAAAGATTGGCATCCTGTCACAGGGAAGGGACTTCCTGCATGATTATTCACCTCAATTCCACAAATGTGATAAATTGATTTTCATCCACATCATTGCTTCATATTGAAAAGACTCGGCGGATCATACTGGGCAAGGACAGTGGCCTTGGGGCGCTGGAGACCCAGGTTTGATCCTGACCTCGGGCTCTGTCTGTCTTTTCATGTTCTCTCAGTGACCACGAGAGTTTCCTCCGTGGGTTTTCCACTTTCCTCCCAGACATAAAAACACATTCTTTCCCACTGCCGTCAGATTTCCAAACAAATCGCCCCGTCACATCCCCTTCCCGCAGTTGCTGCCGTATTTCCAACCCTTAATTCTACCTCTTCCCATGATTATTACTTTAATTTATTTTTGTATCTCATTGTTTTAATGCTGGTCACTGGTTTAATTGCTATATTTATCATTAACCCTCTCTGTCCTCCCTCCCCACTCTCACAGTGCAACACATTCTTGTCACAACTAAGGATCATTTTTAATAAAGGATATTTTTGGCAGTTAGTTTGTGGACTGTATTTTTTTCTCAATGTCACCTCATGGGTGTACGTTGTCCTTGGATTGTTCGCCCTTTATGTCTAATTGTTGTCTTTGCATGAGCTCTGGTTTTTCCCTCTGTTTTGCAGGTGTCTCACTTGGGATCATTGGGAATTGTTAAACTCTTTGTATTTATCACTTGTATTCAATCTGGGATCATTTAATTAGCAAGGTATTGTCAATGTCTGGAATTCCTACGTATTCCAGGGTTGCATGATAACCCCTCCTTGTTGGGTCATTGTGGTGCCTTGTCGGGTGAAACTGAGACTGAGTTCTTCTGTGCATCGTTAGTGATTTCTGTTTGTCAAGTTTCTGTACAGTTTGCCTGAGTTCTTGTTAATTTCTATAATAAAATTTTAGTTTAGTTTGAAATGCTTAAGTCTCTGTGATCCCTGCACTCTGAGTTTGCTTGTGACCCTCACAGTCCCCAACCAAGACAACCTACCCCTTGAGGGTCTCAGATGCTAGAGTCCCCTGAAAAGAGGGTCAGACACGTTTATCAGTTTACCAATCCAAATAATTTATATAAATACAGAATAAATAGATTGACCAGGGTGATAGGGTTATTGCAACTGGCTGAACCTGTCAAAGATCAAAGTTGAGAGGTAACAGTTCTTTGTTTGGTACAGAGGGAAAAGTTTTCTTTCGGAGGAACCGTCTTGTTTAATAATGGTGGTCCCATATTTGATACCGCTCCCTCCATTCATCCAAAGTCCAGCATGTTGGATAATTATCATACTGTAATAGGGAACAAGGTCACAGTCAGGTGATCTGGAAAGTTTGAGGGGCGGATGGGACATCCACTTGACTCCTCCTCCTATCTCTGTAACGGGGTGGACAAGTAGCGGGCTAGATGATAGTCGAGCCTTCGCAACTGGACTCTGAACCGCCCTGGCTTTGGGTCTCAATCAGTCGTTTGATCAGCGATGCCTTCTCCCTTTCCAGGACAGCGATCCGCTCGCTCTTCACGGACAGCTCCTGTTGGGATTTATTTTAACCAAAATAAACTTTATTCATATTATAAAATTATTTACAAGAATAAATCATGCAATGCCCTTTTATTCTTTCACTCATAGAAAATACATTAAGTAGTGTTCAATTACATTGTTTAAACCATTAACACTGTTGCCAGTCATGTGGCCCCCTAGGGTGGTTCCCTACTATAATAACTGAGGGACTTCCTCACCCAACCCCGTCCAGCAGCAGAAGAACCCTATAGCTTCAGTACGTCCCTCGGCACATACCCCTGCAGCCTGGATAGCACCAGTCAGCAGCATTCCTCCACAAACATTTCGATGGCAAATCAAAAAGTTTCGGGCCAACCAACGAGCATCTATCACCGAGTTGATCATCTCTCAGTAGCATTTGATGCCGGTGTTACTGTGCGTCCCTACGAACAGTGTAGATCAGAGTGTCCTCCAGCAAACAGCTGCTCGGGACAAACCGTGACACGGCCCCTTGCGTCTCTCTTCAAACCCTCTTCACAGCCCCACAGTCCGCAAAGAGGTGGGCGACCCTCCCTTCCCCACTGCAAGTGGGTGTGAGTCCTTGCATGCAGCAAGGATCTGACTAGGAGGGCCCTTCTCACCGTCAGCCAGGCAAGGTCCTGATGGCTGTTGGTGAGGTCTGATAATGAGGCATTCTGCCAGATGGTCTGGACAGTCTGCTCAGGGAACATCAAAATCAGCCGGGAAGTTGGAAGATAATAGAGTAACGTTTGAACCCACTGCCCCCCTAACACCCACGATGTCCTTCACTGTGAACAGTCAGGCCCAGCACATGTTCAAGGGGTAACAGTTAATTTTCTTCCTGGGCATATTTCAACCTTCAGGATAGAATGCAGAACAGCAAACGATAGAGCACAGGAACAGGTCCTTCAGCACACGACCTGCTAAACTAGCTAAACCAGTGAATAAACACTAAACTAATAGAAATTGGGAAATGAGAGAGTGATCATGCTGGTTGCTGTACTGAGGAAGTGAGAATTATAGAGTCCATGGAGGGGAGTCTGATATCCATGATGTGATGAGCTGTTTCAACAATTCTCCAGTGTTTTGCCGTCATGGGCAGAGCAGTTGCCTCTTCTCTCTGCTCGCTGATGCCATCAGGAAGCAGCTATCGGAGTCTTAGGACCCACACCACCAGGTTCAGGAACAGTTATTACCCCTCAGCCATCAAGCTCTTGAACCTGAGTGGATAACTTCACTGACGCCGATACTGAACTCATTCCATAAGCTAAGGACTCACTTTGCAACTCTACAACTCGTGCTCCCGATATTTGTTGCAGGTTTGTTTATTTGTTGTTGCTATTATTATATTTGGACAGTTTGCTGTCTTTTGCATATCGGTTGTTTGTCCGTCTCTGTCGTATGCATCTTTTCATTGATTATATTCTGTTTATTGACTGTGAATGCCCACAAGAAAGTGGAGCTCAGGGTTGTATATGGTAACGTACATGAACTCCGATAATAAATTTACATTGAACTTTGAAGCCTTCAGATGGGTCTCTGGTTCTTGGTCTCACCAGAGCCAATCACCTACTGTTGTGGTTGCTTTTCCTCACTGAATAGTCAGTCCTCTTTGGCCAGCCCTTCACTTGCTGCCGACACTGCCGAATCCCCTTCCCACCGCAAAGCTGATGACTGTCTGTAAATGCTTCATACCTTGCTTAGCAGATGGTTCTGGTCTTGCAGCACATTGATTGGCTGCCGGTAGAAGCCAATTGCCTTCGCAGCAGGAACAAGCCCATTAACAGGATGCTGGGTGTGTGCTGTCTGCCAAAAGGATAGGGGAGGAAAGGTTAGGTGTTAGAAGCCGGTTCTCTTGAGGACCATCCTAGGGGAGAGGGGAGAGGGGGTGTTCTCCAGCATTCACATTCATGCCATCACTGGCAAAGTCGGCACTATTGCCCTCCCCTGAATGCAAGTGCTGCACTTCAGATGGAGTTTAGAAGTGGGTGTGCTGTTGGGTTTGGAGTCACATTCAGAATGGGTAAGGACTGTGGGTTAGACTTGGCTAGATGATCCGGAAGAGTGAGAGTTAAACACTATCTAGTGGAACAGAAATTTGACCAGGCCACAATCAGACAGCATGAACACTGAATTCTCCAGCTTCTAGTAACCTGCTCCCCTCCCCTCTTTCTGCTCTCCTCTCTCTCTTCCTCATCTACTTAGTTCTCCCTATGCCCCTTACCCTTCGCCCCAAGGGCAAAAGCTTTAAAAGTGTTGATGATCAGAAAGATCTTGTTTCCAAGTTCATAACTCCCTGCAAGTGGCTACATGGGTTGGTAGGGTGGTTAAGAAGGCATATGGCATGCTTGGCTTTATTAGTTGAGGTGTTGTTCAAAACATAGAAACATAGAAAACCTACAGTACAATACAGGCCCTTCGGCCCACAAAGTTGTGCTGAACATGTCCCTACCTTGGTAATTACTAGACTTCCCCATTGTCCTCTATTTTTCTAATCTCCATGTACCTATCCAAAAGTCTCTTAAAAGACCCTATCGTATCCGCCTCCACCACCGTTGCCGGCAGCCCATTCCACACACTCACCACTCTGAGTAAAAAACTTTCCGCAGACATCTCCTCTGTACCTACTCTCCAGCACCTTACACCTGTGTCCTCTTGTGGCAACCATTTCAGCCCTGGGAAAAAGCCTCTGAGTAACCACATGCTCAATGCCCCTCATCACCTTATACACCACCTCTCATCCTCCTTTGCTCCAAGGAGAAAAGGAAGAATTCACTCAACCTGTTTTCATAAGGCATCCTCCCCAATCCAGGCAACATGCTTGTAAATCTCCTCTGCACCCTTTCTATGGCTTCCACATCACTCCTGGAGTGAGGCAACCAGAACTGAGCACAGTACTCCAAGTGGGGTCTGACCAGAGTCCTATATAGCTGCAAAGTTAGGAAGTTATGCTTTATAAGCTCTATAAAACTCTAGTTCGGCCACTTCTGGAGTAATGCATACAGTTCCGGTTGCTCCATTATGGGAAGGATGTTGAGACTTTAGAAAGGGTGCAGAAGAGGTTTACCAGGATGGCCCCTGGATTAGAGAGGACATGCTATAGTGAGAGGTTTGACAAACTTGGGTTGTTTTATCTGGAGTTGCAGAACCTGAGGGAAGATCTTTTAGAGGTTCATAAGATTATAGAGGGATGTATTGAGTAGACAGGCAGTATCTTTCTCCCCAGGGTCAAAATGTTGCATACCAGAGGGTGCAATTTCAAAGGAGATGCAAGGGACAAAGTTTTTACAAAGGGAGTGGTGGGTGCCCGGGGTGCTGGGGGAGGCAAAATACATTACGGACAATTAAGAAATGTTTAGATAGGCACATGAATGTGAGGAATGTTTCTTTGCCCCACTGCATATGCCCATCACCTACACACCCCTCCCACTACTGCTCCCATCTGCCCTCCCCACTGTGACTTAATTCAATGCTCCACTTTTGTCTCCTATAAAATAAATGCCACACTCTGGGGTAACCTGGATTGACCGTTTCCCTCCCTCCCTCCCCCCTCACCCTTGCCCGACTCAACCTGAGGCTACAGGATTTGACTCCCCATTCACCCCCAACCACCCCACCCCCCCAACAACCCACCCCATTCACCGCAAACCTTTCCCGTGCAGGACATGAGGTCACTGAGGCAGCAGTTCACTTCCTGGATCTTGGCCAACAGGAGGCAGGCTCGGTTCGGCTGAGGATCAGTGGGACAGTCCTGGAAGGAAAGGACGGGAAGGTAGTGTAGTGGTTAGCGTAACACATTATATTGCCAGCAACCAGCAATAGGGGTTGATTTCCCTGTTATCAACTGTGTGAGTGCCAGGCCTCGAACCCAGTGCAACTGTGGTCATTGACGCAAACAAACATCCCCGCAGTGTCCTAAAAGACATCATAGGCCAGCATAGTAACATAACAGCTAGTGTAACGCTATTACTATGCCAGGGATCTGGGTTCAATTCCCACACTATCTGGTTGGCCCATGGATGTGTGGGTTTCCTCCAGGTGCTCTGGTTTCCTCCCACATTCCAAAGACGTACAGGTTAGTAGATTAATGGGTGTAATATGGCAGAAGGGTCTGTTGGCGAGCCAGGTCAATGATACGATTTTACCAGCAGGAAGACATTACTGACAGCCATCAGCCCGCCCAGCCCGAAGCTCACCGCATTCCCCAGTCCACGCCTGGCTTGCTCTTGCCGCCGCCTAACGCTGTGGATCTGCTGCAGGTACCAGCCACGAACCCGCTCCACCATCTCCAGGCCGTGCACGAGTGCGTCGCGCTCCTTCTCCAGTTCCTTCATCCGCTTCAGCTGCGAGGGAAACGGGACAGCAGACAGTGCTTTTGCATGGCGACCTGCTAACGCTATGTACTTGCACTAGAGGTTTTGCAGATGCTGCAAATATTCCAGCAACACAAAATGCTGGAGGAGCTCAGTAGGTCTATGGAGAGGAGCAAACAGTCAATGTTTTGAGCCAAAACCCTTTATCGGGTCTGGAAGAGAATGGGGTAGAAGACAGAATGAGGATTTTGCCTGCTCACCACCTCCATCTGGTGCCCCTCATCCTTCCCTTTCTCCCATGGTCCTCTGTCCACTCCTATTAGATTGCATCTCCTTATCCCTTTACCTCTATCACCTATCACCTTCCAGCTTCTTACTTCATCCCCCCACTCCTCCAATCACACATCTTTCCCTCACCTGGTCTCACCTAGCTCCTGCCAGCTCATACTCCTTTTCCCTTCCCCATTTTCATATTCTGGCTTTTGGCTCTTTTGTTCCCAGTCCTGATGAAGGGTCTTGGCCTGAAACATCAGCTGTTTATTTCTCTTTGCAGATGCTGTCTGATCTGCTGAGTTCCTCCAGCATTTTATATGTTTGTAACATTTCATTTGCTCAGTCAATCTAACCTGTCAGCATCTCCCATGGTTTCACACACTCCGAGACTGAGATGAGAAGAAACTTCTTGAGATTTTCTCCCTTAGAGGATGCCGAAACTTCAGAATTCTCAATGCAGGAGATACTTGAAGGAATATCATTAAATATATATTTATGATGAGGCAAGTTATAAGACCTCCAAGAGGACCACAACTTTGTTGTAGGGTTCGGAGGCTGTCTCAGTGACCTGGACAGCTCTGTTGGCTGGAGTCAGTGCCTTGTGCTTTTGGCTCTTGGTGGGTTCACGCATGCTAAACAGGACAAAGGATAGAGTGGTCCACTAGACCTCCAGGTTTGGGGATTCAGCTTAGGGATAACCACCCTGACCGGTTAAAAAAAGAACTGTTACAGAAACAGCAGTGAAGAATCCTTCTGTACAGACGGAGATGGAGGACATTCATTGCTACCTTACAGCCAGCAGCGTGACAAGCAGTAGGTAAGTAATGAGAGGCATGGTGATGCAGCTACTTGAGCTGCTGGAGACCCGGGTTCGATCCCAACCACTGCTGCTGTCTATGTGCAGTTTGTACGTTCTCCTTACGCCTTCATGGGATTCCTCCCACATACCAAAGATGTGTGGGTAGGTAGGGTAATTAGTCTGTAAATTGCCTTAGTGTGTAGGAGAGGAAGGGGATGGGAAGGGGCGAAGAATTAAAATGGGATTAGTGTACTGGATGATCGGTGTAGACTTGGTGGGTCGAAGAGCCTGATTCTGTGAGATGTAACATCTGTAGACAACCTCAAGACTTCTCAAAACATTAATAACCAATATACTTTATGTGTAGCCATATTTGTGATGAAAAACAGACAACAAAATTCCACAGGGAACATTTTCTCGATAATTTAATTCTAAGTGTGATAAATTTTGGCCAAGAATCTGGGAATACGGCCCTTCCTCTACTGAACAGTGGATCCAAGAGTCTTTGATGTTCACCTGAGAGAGTGAGTAATTAGTAAATTGGTTTATTATTGTCGCATGGACCAAGGTACAGTGAAAAAATTTGTACACCATTCTTATAGATAATTTCATCATAAGGACAACAGATCCTGCAGTTGCTGGAAATCCAGAGCAACACACAAAAACACTGGAAGAACTCAGCAGGTCAGCAGGCAGCATCTATGGAGAGAAATAAACAGTCGACATTTTGAGCTGAGATCACTCATCAGTAATCGTTTCATCACATCAACATCTTGAGGTAGAATAAAGGGAAAAGAATAACAGAATGCATCATAAAGTGTTACTCTTACAGAGTAAGTGCAGTGCGGGCAGACAAATTGAAGGTAGTGAAGAGGTAGATTTGTGAGGTCTACCTACACTGGATTCCTGCCTAGTGGGAGGGGTACAAGAAGAGGGAATGTCTGGAGAGGGAAGAGTCTTTGATAATGTTGGCAGCTTTACTGAAGCAATAGGAAAAGTGGACAGAGTCCATGGAGGGGAGGTTGGTTTCTGTGATGTATTAAGTTGTTACAACAGCTCTCTGCAGTTTCTTGTGGTCACAGGAGAACAGTTGCTGTACCAAGCCAGTAAACTGGATTAGGACATAGACACGAGATTCTGGTTATACACGCAAACTGTTGGAGTAACTCAGCAGGTCAGGACGTATATCTATTAAGGGAAATAAGCAGTTGATGTTTCGGGCAGAAACCCTTCATCAGGACTGGAAGGGAAAGGGGAAAAAGCCAGAATGATAAGATGACTCCCATGTCTAAGGACAGGGCAATGGTCTACCCGTGTCCTGCAGTGGATCAATCACCCAGGTCTGCTTTCTGTGGCATTCTGTGTCCCAGAGAGATACAGCCTGGAAGCAATGGTAGAATCTGGGGAGAGATGCTGGAGTGAGAAGGATGTAACTGATATAATTGGGTGACTGATGGTTAGCACATTCTCTGTGGGCCAAAGGGCCTGTTCTCTACTGCATGACTCTGAGACGATATCACCTTTCACTTGTCTAAACCACAGTAGGAATGTTCCAATCATAATCTCTCTTTTTAATGGCAGACACTTCAACAAAGAAAGGCTGAGCATTAATTAGGGGGTTTAATTATCCTTATTGATCTATTTCCTTTGGGGAATGGGGACCACCAGCAAGGCTTGCACCCTTAATTGTCCTTGGTCTAGCCTTCCCTTTTCTCATTACAGGAGCCTGAAGATCCACACTAAAACTAACAGCATCTTCCCCTCTGCCATCTGATTCCTGAACAGTTTATCAGCTCATGAATACTACCTGACTTTAGGCAATAGAACACTACAGCACAATACAGGCCTTTTGGCCCCAAAATGTTGTCTTGAAATTTTAACCTGCTCTAAAATCAGTTTAGCACCTCCCTCTTACATAACCCTCCATTCTTCTACCATCCACATATCTATCTAAGTTCTTAGAACTCCCCCAATGTACCTGCCACTACCAGCACCCAGCAGGGTGTTCCAAGCACCTGCCACTCTCTGTGTAAAGTCAAGCCTACCTCTGACATAACTCTACCCCATACTTTCCTCCAATCACCTTAAAATCATATTAGCCATTTCTGCACTGAGAAGCTGGCAGAAACTCTGGCTCCTCACTGCATATATTAATTCTGATAATTTATAGTAATTTTTATGACTTGGTATTGCTGCTTCAAAACAACAAAGTTCATGCCATGTAAATTAGAACATAGAATAGTACAGCACAGTATAGGACCTTCGACCCACAATGTTGTGCTGACCCTTAAACCCTCCCTCCCATATACCCCCCCCACCTTAAATTCCTCAATATACCTGTCTAGTAGTCTCTTGAATTTCACTAGTGTATCTGCTTCCACCACTGACTCAGACAGTGCATTCCATGCACCAACCACTCTCTGAGTGAAAAACCTTCCTCTAATATCCCCCTTGAACTTCCCAAATTAGTGATATGAATTCTGATTCTGATATCAGTGATCAGTAGGAGAGAGTTCCAGTGATTAACCCTAGCGGGTGTTTCTAAGGGTGTGCCTTGCAGGGGAACCAGGTAGGTTCCTCCTCGCCCTTGGCCTTCTTGGCGGTACAGATCGCGGGGGTTGCAAGGCGCCGGCAGAACAGCCCAGCCCATTTTATCCACGGAACGGTGTGTGTTAGCAGTGGTGGAGTGTGTGAACGTTTATTCAGACTGGACTGCTTTGTCCTGGGTGGACCTGAATTTCCTGATGGTCGCTGGAACTGCACTTACCAGGGCGAGTTCAATCTAACCAGCAGAGGGCAGGAGCGCGGCACAGCCACTGCCAAACACTGTGATGGTTTCAATAAAACCCGTGACCTCCGAGCTTGCAAATTCAATTTATGTAAAATGCAGTGCTCTGTTTTGAACGCCCCCGACTCCTCTTATCCATCCCTTTTCCTGTCTATGACACATACAGCATTACAGGACTGGCCCACCATATTGTGACTCCCCTTCCCTTCCACCCCAACTCCTCTCATCCCCCTTCCTCCCTCAACTTATCCTTCACCCTCACCCCTCGCACCTTCAGCCCCCACCAACTTTGCCCTCCCCTTCACTCCTCTGTTCCAGTTCCCGCCCTTCAATCAAATACAGCCCCAGACAGGGAGAAGCAACAAGGGAGAGCTGCAAGATTAGTGGGGGGAGGCAGTGCGCGTCTGTGCTTTAGGCAAGGAGCTTCCAGTTAAATGGAATTAGGAACTCATATTCTCACACAACAGGAGGAATGGCCCTTTGGCCCACTGAGTCTATGCTGACCATCAAACACCCTTTTGCACTAATCCTATGTTAATCCCATTGTGGAAGGAGGAAAGGACAGAGCTAGAGAGGGGAAGAATGGCCCACCGGGACCGGACGGGATTTACCCCAGGCTACTGTGGGAGGCAAGAGAGGAGATTGCTGAGCCTCTGGCGATGATCTTTGCATCATCAATGGGGACGGGAGAGGTTCTGGAGGTTTGGAGAGTTGTGGATGTTGTTCCTTTATTCAAGAAAGGGAGTAGAGATAGCTCAGGAAATTATAGCCTAGCGAGTCTTACTTCAGTAGTTCGTAAGTTGATGGAGAAGATCCTGAGAGGCAGGATTTATGAACATTTCAAGAGGTATAATATGATTAGGAATAGTCAGTATGGCCTTGTCAAGGGCAGGTCATGCCTTACGAGCCTGATTGAATTTTTTGAGGATGTGACTAAACACATTGATGAAGGAAGAGCAGTAGATGTAGTGTATATGGATTTCAGCAAGGCATTTGATAAGGTACTACATGCAAGGCTTATTGAGAAAGTAAGGAGGCATGGGATCCAGGGGGACATTGCTTTGTGGGTCCAGAACTGGCTTGCCCACAGAAGGCAAAGAGTGGTTGTAGATGGGTCATATTCTGCATGGAGGTCGGTCACCAGTGGAGTGCCTCAGGGATCTGTTCTGGGACCCCTACTCTTCGTGATTTTTATAAATGACTTGGATCAGGAAGTGGACGGATGGGTTAGTAAGTTTGCTGATGACACACAGGTTTGAGGTGTTGTGGATAGTGTGGAGGGCTGTCAGAGGATACAGCAGGACATTGATAGGATGCAAGTCTGGGCAGATGCAGTTCATGCCAGATAAGTGTCAGGTAGTTCATTTTGGTAGGTCAAATATGATGACAGAATATAATATAAATGGCAAGACTCTTGGCAGTGTGGAGGATCAGAGGGATCTTGGGGTCTGAGTCCATAGGTCACTCAAAGCTGCTGCGTAGTTTGACTCTGTGGTTAAGAAAGCATACTGTGCATTGGCCTACATCAATCATGGGATTGAGTTCAAGACCATTGCAGCTATGGTCAGACCTCATTTGGATTACTGTGCTCAGTTCTATAGGAAGGATGTGGAAACCAGACAAAGGGTGCAGAGATTTACAAGGATGTTGCCTGAATTGGGAAGCACACCTTATGAGAATAGGTTGAGTGAACTTGGCCTTTTTTCCTTGGAGCGACAGAGGATGAGAGGTGACCTGATAGGGGTGTACAAGATGATGAGAGGCATTGATAGTGTGGATAGTCAGAGGCTTTTTCCCAGGGCATAAATAGCTAACACGAGAGGGCACAGGTTTAAGGTGGTTGAAAGTAGGTACGAGAAGATGTCAAGGGTAAGTTTTTTTACTCAGGGAGTGGTGAGTGTGTGGAATGGGCTGTCGGCAATGGTGGTGGAGGAGGATATAATAGGGTCTTAACAGATTCCTGGACAGATACATGGGAGCTCAGAAAAGGCTATGGGTAACCCTGGGTAATATCTAAGGTAAGGACACGTTCGGCACAACTTTGTGGGCCGAAGGGCCTGTATTGTGCTTTAGGTTTTCTATGTTTCTAATGGAGGAGGGAGAGGGAGAGGACCAGTGTTTCATGGGAGCAGCCAACATGGTACTGTGGGGGTTAGCACGATGCTATTACACCTCAAGGGTCGGAATTCAGAGTTCAACTCTGCTGTCAGCTGCAAGGAGTCTGAACGTTGCCCCGTGGAATGCGTGGGGTCTTCTCTTGGTACTTTAGTTTCCTCCCACAGTCCGCAGTCCAGCTAGTCAGTAGGTTAACCGGTCATTGTAAATTGTCCCGTGATAGGGCTGGTGTTAAATCTGGAGTTGCTGGGTGGCACAGCTCAAAGGGCCTGTTCTGCGTGGTATTTCAAAAAATAGCAAATAATGAATAACCCTGGTCATTCTCCCTCCCAGCCAACAGTAAATACAAAAGTTTGAGAGCATGTACTGTGTCTCCAGGCTCAAGGACAGCTCTATCCCATTGTTATCAGACTCTTGAATGGATCTCGTATACGATAAGGATGAACTCTTGATCCCTCAATCTACCTGGCACTTTATTCATCTACCTCCATACACTTTCTCTGTAAATGCAACCTCTGTTCCTCTCACCTATCCATCACTTCCCCTCCTCCTTCCCCTTCTCCCGTGATCCACTCATCAGTCCTTTGCCTGTTCCACCTATCCGTTCCCAGCTTTGTAATTCATTCTCCCCCCTCAACTGCCCCCCCACCCTCCTTCCCCCCTGATCTCACCTATCACCTGCCAGATTGTTCTCCTCCCCCTTCCCCCTGCCCCAACTTCTATTTCTGACTTCTACCCCATCCTTTCCAGTCCTGATGAAGGATCTTGGCTTGATATTTTGATTCTTTATTCCTCTCCATGGACGCTGACTGACCTGCTGAGTTCCTCCAGCATTTTGTGTGTTATTTTAGTTTTCTAGCATCTGCAGAATCTCTTTTTGCTTATGACTTTTACTTTCATTTTGTACTACCTCACTGTACTTATGTTTGGAGCCATCTGTCTGTCTGGCATGGAAAGAAATGTTTTCAGTGTAACTTGGTACATGTGACAATGACCAATTACATCCCTCGTCCTTTCCAGCTCCCAGTCTAGGATGAAGGATCACCAAGTGCCTTTGTGCCCAAGGAAGCTAGTTCCGACTCTGGGACCATCCCCCAGCACCCTGGAACCACTCAGTCTCACTCACCACGTCGTAATCGATGCCGCTGGTTACCGTGTGCCGGCGCGGCTCGTTCCGGCACCGGGCGCTCTGTCGCTGGGCAGCTTGAGCAACGGAGCCGGTGATGCTCTGTGAGCGACTGATTCCTGGTCCTTCGCTGCGGTCTGACCCGGGGATAAAATGACCGGGGTTAGAACGTAGAATATAGAGAAATACAGTACAGGAACAGGCTCTTCAGCCCACAAGTTTGTGTCAAGATAATTAACAATCATAAACCATTCCTGTCCTGGTTAAAGGTCTCAGCCCAATATATCAACTGTTCACTCTTTTCCACAGATGCTGCCTGGCTTGCTGAGTATCTCCAGCATTTCATGTATTGGTAATCATATTGCCAACCAAAGTAAGCACACCTATTGTTGGCAGCCTCTCAGATGGCCACCAGGATGGATGCAGGACTGAGGTAGATAGGCTGATTAAGTGGTGTCGTGAGAACAACTGTGCACAGAACATCAGTAAGACCAAGAAATTGATTGTGAACTTCAGGAAGGGGAAGTCGAGAGAACACACACTAGTACTCATTTCACAATGGGAAAGGGTGAGCACCTTGAGATGGGCATCAACATCTCAGAAGATCTACTTTGCACCTAGCATGTTGATGCAATCAGGAAGAAGGCAGCACACCAACAGTTGTACTTCATTGGGATTTTAAGGAGATTTGGTATGACTCCAGCAAATTTCTACAGATGTACAATTGAGAGCATTCTAACTGGTTTCATCACCACCTGGAGTAAAAGCACCAATGTCCAAGATCAAAACATGCTGGATAGGTTGTAGATTTAGCCATCTCCATCATGGGCACATCATCCCCTGTCATCGAGGACATCTTCAAGATGTGGTTCCTCATTACCCTTGTCATTACTAACATTAGTGAGGAGATACAAGAGCCTGAAGACACACACTCAGTGATTAATGAATAGCTTCTTCACCTCTACCAATGGATTTCTGAATGGTCCATGAAACCATCTCACTATTTCTCTTTTGCACTTATTTATATTTGTAATTTATAGTGATTTTTATGTCTTTGCACTGTACTGATGACACAAACAACAGATTTCATAATGAACATTGCAGTTAATAAGCCTGACTGATTCTGACTGTCCCATCAGAGTCCTGACGAAGGGTCTTGGCCCGAAACGTCGACAGTACTTCTCCTATAGATGCTGCCTGCCCTGCTGTGTTCCACCAGCATTTTGTGTGTGTTGTTGTTTGAATTTTCAGCATCTGCAGATTTCCTCATGTTTGCCCATCAGAGACCATGTAGGTTACATATAGAGTAAAGCTCACTATACATAGTCTCTCTAAATACTCCCACAGCAGGGTCTGAGTAAAGTTTCCATTGAATACTTCCGTCAATCCTTATACACTGCACTCTATACATTAAGGAGTTGGATGAAGGACTAATGGCAAACATCACTCACGGGGAAATCTAAGATTATGTACATTGGTAAGGAGGATAAAGTTGTGGAATGTTTTCTAAATTGGGAACAAACTCAGGAATTGGAGGAGCGAAGGTACTTGGAAGACCTGGTGCAGGATTTTCTGTAGGCTAACTTGCAGGTTGGTGTTAAGGAGGGGAATGCACTGTTAGCATTCATTTTGAGAAGATTAATAAACAAGGGCACTAGCCTCACCAGCATCCAGGACATCTTCAAGGAGCGGTGCCTCAACAGCTGTGGCAGGATTTGAATGTCATAACCTACTACAAAGGCAAATCTTGAGGCATAGGGGACAGCAGAGCTTCACTTCCAGATGAGCTCAATGCCTTCTATGCTCACTTTGACCACCAGAACAGGGTGGAACCATCGTGCACCTCCATGTCTCTCAGTGATGTTTTGGTCTCAGTATCTGAAGATGACACGTGGGCTGCCTTCAAGAGAATGAATCCAAGAAAAGCGTCTGGTCCAGACGGAGTACTGGCCAAGTACTGAAGACCTGTGCTGACCAGCTAGCTGGAATATTCAAGGATATCTTTAACCTCTCACTTTGCCAGTGTGTGGTACAAACTTGCTTCAAGCCAGCTTCAATCATACCGGTGCCTAAAAAGAGCATGGTAACCTGTTTAAATAACTATCACCTAGTGGCACTTACATCCACACTGAAGAAATTTTTTGAGAGGCTGTTTTCTGAAGCATATCAGCTCCTGAGTGAATGGTGACTTGGATCCACTACAATTCGTCTACCAAAGCAACAGGTCTACAGCAAATGCTATTTCATTGGCTCTTCACACAACACTGGAACATTTGGACAGCAAAGGTGCATATATCAGGATTTTTTAGTCAATTACAGCTCAGCACTTGACACCATTATCCCCTCAAAATTAATAAAACTCCAAGACTTGAGCCTTAATATCCCCTTGTGCATTTGGATCCTGGGTTTCCTCACTTGTAGACCCCAGTCAGTTCTGATTGGTAAAAACATCTCCCCCTCCATCAGCACAGGAGCACTACAGGAATGTGTATTTTGCCCCCTGATCTACTCACTTTAACACCCACAACTGTGTGGCTAAGTACAGCTCCAACATTACTATTATGGGCTGAATCAAAGACACTGATGAGTTAGCATATAAGAGGGAGATTGAATACTTGTCTGAGTACTGTAATTCCCGGGTGACACTATCTCAGAGTACCTGTCCTGGAGCCATCATATAAATATTATTGTGAAGAAAGCACAACAGCACCTCTACTTCCTCAGGAGTCTGTGGAGATTCGGCACCTCATTGAAACTTTGCTAAACTTCCATAGATGTGAAGTGGGAAGTGCTGACTGGCGGCATTACAGCCTGGTATGGGAACACCAATGCCTTTGAGTGGAAAATCCTACAAAAGATAGTGGATTCAGCCCAGTACCTCATGAGTAAAACCCTCCCAACCATTGAGCACATCTACATGACACATTGCCATAGAAAAGCAGCATCCATCGTTAGAGATCCTCACCACCCAGGTCATGATCTTTTCTTGCTGCTGCCATCATGTAGAAGGTATTCATGTCTCAGGACTCGCACCACCAACTTCAAGAACAGTTACTACCCTTCAACCATTAGGTTCTTGAACAAAAAGGGATAACCACACCCATTTAACAACACTGTTATTTGTTATTTCATACTCATCATTTATTGCTATTTATTTATTATCTGCATTTGCACAGTTATTGTTCTATAGGTTTGCTAAATATGCCCATAGGAAAAAGAATCTCAGGGTTGTATGTGGTGACATGTATGTAGTCATAATAAATTTTACTTTGAACTTTGAAAAAGGTGGCATCCATCATTAAGGTCCCCCATCACCCTGGACATGCCTCCTTCTCACGGTTACACATCCTCAAGCCCCACATTCAATATTTCGGGAATAGTTTCTTCCCCTCTGCCATCAGATTTCTGAATAGGTATTGAATCCATGAAAACTATCTCACTATTTCTTTTTCTCATTTTTTTCTACTTACTTAATTAAAACTATAATATATTATACACACTTCTCACTGTAATCTGTGACTGGTCAGGCCATGAGGGGATACGGAGAGAAGGCAGCAGATTGGGGCTGAGAGGAAAATTGGATTATCCATGATGAAATGGTGGAGCAGACTTGATGGGCCAAATGGCCTAGTTCTGCTGCTATGTTTTATGATCTAATTTACAGTTTTTATTATTATACATTGCAATGTTCTGCTGCCACGTAACAAAAAACCTCACGACATATGCTGTGTTGTTGAACCTGGTTCTGATTCTGAAAAACAAGGACGGCTCGCTGAGATTTTATAAAGTGTTGGTCATATAACATGGTAACAAATTTTGGGACCAATATCTTGGGGACAGTCCAGAGGAGGTTCACAAGAATTATCCTGGGACTGAAGGGGTTTACATGTGAGGAGCATTTGATGACTCTGGCCCTGTAAGGTTGGAGAGGGGGTGGGGAATCTCATCGAAACCTACCACGTTTTGAAAGGCCTGGAAAGAGTGGGTGTGGAGAGGATGTTTCCATTAGGAGTGTCTGGGATTTGGAGGCTCAACCTCGGAGTAGATGGTATTACAGAGTAGGACAGAACATCCACGGGCACTGTTCCCTCCAAGATGCGAGGGTGCCGGGCAGCGCAGTGAATTAAATGCTCCCACGCACGTAACCTTGGTAGCCACGCAGCTCGAATTGGATGTAGCTTAAAGTTTAGGAAAGTAAAAGATTTTCCTTGTTGTGCTGAATTTCATTATTACCTTCAATTAACAAATACATTCAAAATTATGTGATTCTTCAACTTTCATTCCAGATATCCAGAGTGTGTGTGTGTATATATATATATAAAACAAAAACCAAACGTTCAACGTACGGCGCAGTGTACAGACCGTGGTTGGTTCGCGCAGCCATGAAAACAATTTGTTGTTCACGTGCAGGTTACTTGGCTCCGCAACTGTGGCAATCCGTTTATTCTCAGGGAGTCAGTGTGTACCATTTATTAATTAGGTGTGGGCTGTATATCAAGTCCGAGGGTGTGTACAGAGGTGGTTGAAATTGCTTTCATTAATTGCGGTGTTTAAGGCTTTAATATCCCTTGAGCTGCCGCCCGAGGTCTGGTAAGCGGGGTGGGGGTGCAGTTGTAGTGGATCTGACGTCCTGCTCTCGGCTCCCTCTAATTAACTGTTTGACAATAGCCGGATAATGAACAGTGTCGGGAGAGTAAAGCAAGGGCAGATGGTTGAATGCGGGCTGAAATGGGACGAGTGCATTCTCTACCGGCCACCCTGTCCCCAGCGGCCAGCAGCTGGGAGTCGACCGTCAAACAAATGGTGAAAAGGGCAACTTTGTCACACCGCTCCACACCCAATCAGTCGGCTATTAACCCTTCAGTCACCCCAATTGTCAGCAAACAGTTGTTTCAATGACCTCAACAGAGACAATGGACAATTTAATTGAATGTTCCTGAGCATCCAACGAATGGTTAACCCTTCAATCAGATATAGTCAACAAACAGGGTGAACAGAGCATCTTTGTCTTTTCAGTTATTTGTATTTTCAGTTATTTGGGAGGTATTTGTGTGAGGGCAGCTTGTTGTTCTCGGTGTCGGATTTGGGAGACCCTGGAGTCTCCGAACCTCCCGGACGTCCACATCTGCGCCAGGTGCGCCGAACTGCAGCTCTTGAGGGAACGAGTTAGGGAACTGGAGCTGCAGCTCGATTACCTTCGCCTGGTCAGGGAGAGTGAGGAGGTGATAGAGAGGAGTTACAGGCAGGTGGTCACTCCGGGACCACGGGAGGCAGATAGGTGGGCTACAGTCAGGAAGGGGAAGAGGCAGGTACTAGAGGGTACCCCAGTGGCTGTACCCCTTGACAATAAGTACTCATGTTTGAGTACTGTTGGGGGGGACAGCCTACCTGGTGGGAGTGACAGTGGCCGAGCCTCCGGCACAGAGGACGGCCCTGTAGCTCAGAAGGGTAGGGTTAGAAGAAAGAGGTCCATAGTAATAGGGGACTCAATAGTCAGGGGCTCAGACAGGCGTTTCTGTGGAGGTGACCGGGAGTCCCGGATGGTAATTTGCCTCCCTGGTCCCAAGGTTCGGGACGTTTCTGATCGCGTCCAAGATATCCTGAAGTGGGAGGGTGAGGAGCCAGAGGTCGTGGTACATGTAGGTACCAATGACATAGGAAGGAAAGGGGAAGAGGTCCTGAAACGAGAGTATAGGGAGTTAGCAAGGCAGTTAAGAACAAGGACCGCAAAGGTAGTAATCTCGGGATTACTGCCTGTGCCACGCGACAGTGAGAGTAGGAATAGAATTAGGTGGAGGATGAATGCGTGGCTGTGGGATTGGAGCAGGGGGCAGGGATTCAAGTTTCTGGATCATTGGGACCTCTTCTGGGGCAGGAGTGACCTGTTCAAGAAGGACTGGTTACACTTGAATCGTGGGGGGACCAATATCCTAGCGGGGAGGTTTGCTAGGGCTACAGGGCAGACTTTAAACTAGTAAGATGGGGGGAGCGGGAGACTATTTGAGGAGACTATGGGAGAGGAGGTTAGTTCACCAGTGGAGCAAGTAAATAGACAGTGTGTGAGGGAGGAAAGGCAGGTGATGGAGAAGGGATGCGCTCAGCCCGAAGATGTAGGGGAGAAGAAAGAAAAGGATAATAAATTTGAATGCATTGTTAGGGATGGAAAGAGAGGAGGAGATGGAGAGAATCTTAAATGTATCTATTTTAATGCTAGGAGCATTGTAAGAAAGGTGGATGAGCTTAAAGCGTGGATTGATACCTGGAATTATGATGTTGTAGCTATTAGTGAAACATGGTTGCAGGAAGGGTGTGATTGGCAACTAAATATTCCTGGATTTAGTTGCTTCAGGTGTGATAGAGTAGGAGGGGCCAGAGGAGGAGGTGTTGCATTGCTTGTCCGAGAAAATCTTATGGCGGTGCTTTGGAAGGATAGATTAGAGAGCTCCTCTAGGGAGGCCATTTGGGTGGAATTGAAGAATGGGAAAGGTGCAGTAACACTGATAGGAGTGTATTATAGGCCACCTAATGGGGCGCGTGAGTTGGAAGAGCAAATGTGTAAGGAGATAGCAGATATTTGTAGTAAACACAAGGTGGTGATTGTGGGAGATTTTAATTTTCCACACGTAGACTGGGAAGCTCATTCTGTAAAAGGGCTGGATGGTTTAGAGTTTGTGAAATGTGTGCAGGATAGTTTTTTGCAACAATACATAGAAGTACCGACTAGAGATGGGGCAGTGTTGGATCTCCTGTTAGGGAATGCGATAGGTCAGCTGACAGATGTATGTGTTGGGGAGCACTTCGGGTCCAGTGATCACAATAGCATTAGCTTCAATATAATTATGGAGAAGGACAGGACAGGACCTAGAGTTGAGATTTTTGATTGGAGAAAGGCTAACTTTGAGGGGATGCGAAGGGATTTAGAGAGAGTGGATTGGGTCAAGTTGTTTTATGGGAAGGATGTAATAGAGAAATGGAGGTCATTTAAGGGTGAAATTATGAGGGTACAGAATCTTTATGTTCCTGTTAGGGTGAAAGGAAAGGTTAAAGGTTTTAGAGCACCATGGTTTTCAAGGGATATTAGAAATTTGGTTCAGAAAAAGAGGGATGTCTACAATAGATATAGGCAGCATGGAGTAAAGGAATTGCTCGAGGAATATAAAGAATGTAAAAGGAATCTTAAGAAAGAGATTAGAAAAGCTAAAAGAAGATATGAGGTTGGTTTGGCAAATAAGGTGAAAGTAAATCCGAAAGGTTTCTACAGTTATATTAAAAGCAAGAGGATAGTGAGGGATAAAATTGGCCCCTTAGAGAATCAGAGTGGTCAGCTATGTGTGGAACCGAAGGAGATGGGAGAGATTTTGAATGATTTCTTCTCTTCGGTATTCACTAAGGAGAAGGATATTGAATTGTGTAAGGTGTGGGAAACAAGTAAGGAAGTTATGGAACCTATGACAATTAAAGAGGTGGAGGTACTGGCGCTTTTAAGAAATTTAAAAGTGGATAAATCTCCGGGTCCTGACAGGATATTCCCCAGGACCTTGAGGGAAGTTTGTGTAGAAATAGCAGGAGCTCTGACGGAGATCTTTAATATGTCATTAGAAACGGGGATTGTGCCGGAGGATTGGCGTATTGCTCATGTGGTTCCATTGTTTAAAAAGGGTTCTAGAAGGAAGCCTAGCAATTATAGACCTGTCAGTTTGACATCAGTGGTGGGTAAATTAATGGAAAGTATTCTTAGAGATAGTATTTATAATTATCTGGATAGACGGGATCTGATTAGAAGTAGCCAGCATGGATTTGTGCGTGGAAGGTCATGTTTGACAAACCTTATTGAATTTTTTGAAGAAGTTACGAGGAATGTTGACGAGGGTAAGGCAGCATATGTAGTCTATATGGACTTCAGCAAAGCCTTTGACAAAGTTCCACATGGAAGGTTAGTTAAGAAGGTTCAGTCGTTAGGTATTAATGCTGGAGTAATAAAATGGATTCAACAGTGGCTAGATGGAAGATGCCAGAGAGTAGTGGTGGATAATTGTTTATCGGGATGGAGGCCGGTGACTAGCGGGGTGCCTCAGGGATCTGTTTTGGGCCCAATGTTGTTTGTAATATACATAAATGATCTGGATGATGGGGTGGTAAATTGGATTAGTAAGTATGCCGATGATACTAAGGTAGGAGGTGTTGTGGATAATGAGGTGGGTTTTCAAAGCTTGCAGGGAGATTTATGCCGGTTAGAAGAATGGGCTGAACGTTGGCAGATGGAGTTTAATGCTGAGAAGTGTGAGGTTCTACATTTTGGCAGGAATAATCCAAATAGAACATACAGAGTAAATGGTAGGGCATTGAGGAATGCAGAGGAACAGAGAGATCTAGGAATAACTGTGCATAGTTCCCTGAAAGTGGAGTCTCATGTAGATAGGGTGGTGAAGAGGGCTTTTGGAACGCTGGCCTTTATAAATCAAAGCATTGAGTACAGAAGTTGTGATGTAATGCTAAAGTTGTACAAGGCATTGGTAAGGCCAAATTTGGAATATTGTGTGCAGTTCTGGTCACCGAATTATAGGAAAGATATCAATAAATTAGAGAGAGTGCAGAGACGATTTACTAGGATGTTACCTGGGTTTCAGCACTTAAGTTACTGAGAAAGGTTGAACAAGTTAGGTCTCTATTCATTGGAGCGTAGAAGGTTGAGGGGGGATTTGATCGAGGTATTTAAAATTTTGAGAGGGATAGATAGAGTTGACGTGAACAGGCTGTTTCCATTGAGAGTAGGGGAGATTCAAACTAGAGGACATGATTTGAGAGTTAGGGGGCAGAAGTTTAAGGGAAACACGAGGGGGTATTTCTTTACTCAAAGAGTGATAGCTGTGTGGAATGAGCTTCCTGTAGAAGTAGTAGAGGCCAGTTCAGTTGTGTTATTTAAGGTAAAATTGGATAGGTATATGGACAGGAAAGGAGTGGAGGGTTATGGGCTGAGTGCGGGTAGGTGGGACTAGGTGAGATTAAGGGTTCGGCACGGACTAGGAGGGCCAAGATGGCCTGTTTCCGTGCTGTGATTGTTATATGGTTTGTCGCACCGCTCCACACCCATCCACTTTACAATTAAACCATCAATCACCCCAACGGAATCAACAATTCGATTGCCTCGGAGTCGCAACGCGCACAAAATGCTGGAGGAACTCAGCAGGCCATGCAGCATTTATGGAGAAAAGTACAGTCGTTGTTTCGGGCCGCGACACTTCAGCAGGACCGAAGGGGGTCTCAGCCCAATACATCGACTGTACTCCCTTCCATAGACGGCCTGGCCTGCTGAGTTCCTCCAGCATTTTTGTGTGTGTTGCTTGGATTTCCAGCACCTGCAGATTTTCTCATGTTTGTAATTCAATTACCTCAACAAAGCTAGTGGACAATTAACCATTTAATTCCCCTGACACAACCTCTTCTACTTACCTGCCTTTCACCTCGCTCTGGTGCCCACCCCCCACCTTGTTCTCCTTTGTTCCATGGGCGACCATCCCCCATAATGATGGTCCTATCATCTTATCAGGACCATTCTGATAGTCCTCTCCTATCAGAGATTCCTTCTTTATCATCGCTTCATTCCTTTACCACCTATCACTTCCAGCTCACCTGGAAGGACACTTTAGGGCCCTGAATGGTGGCAAGGGAGGAGGTGAATGGACATTTGCAGGGTTAAGTGCCGGGAATGAAATCAAGTGGGGAGAGACGGACAAATGGACAAGAGCGTCAAGTAGAAAGCGATCCCTGCAGAAAGCGGTGCACAAGATTCCCATGGAAATCTGACATGCTAACTAACACAACCCTTCCATTACCATGACACAGCCTTTGAAAAATTAACCCTTCTACTACCGTAACACAATCACTGGACAATTTTCCTTTCCATTGTTGCACTGACATGATGGAAAGGTTAAAATTTCCTAGAGGTGGTGACGAGATAAACAGTTCCAGAGCCAGTGGCGGGGTCAATGCAGGACAAGTTAAATGAAATGGTGGTTGACCTGGATACATTTTTCTGATGATCGGACAATTTCATGATCAGCCTTACTGAGGAAGTTACCAGGCGAATTGATGTAGGAAAGGCAGTGGCACAAGCATTAGCAAGGCTTTTGACAAGGCTCCACATGGTAGGTTGGTCCAGTATGATCAGATGTTTGGCATTCAAGATGAGGTAGCAAATTGGATCAGACATTAGCTTCAGAGGAGAAACCAGAGAGTGGTCTTAGATGGTGGGAGGCCCGCAGCTAGTGGTGTGCCACAGGGATCTGTTGTTGTTCATCATCTAGATCATCCAGATTGATGATAATGTGTTAAACTGAATCAGCAAATTTGCTGATGACACTATGATTGGAAGTGGGGGGGTGGTTGGTAGTGGACAGCAGGGAAGGCTATCTGAGCTCACAGCAGAATCTGGGCCAGCTGGAAAACTGGGCTGAAGAAATGGTAGAGGGAATTTAATGCAGATAAGTGTGAGGTATTTGGGAGGGCAAAGTAGGGTAGGACTTGTATGGTGAGTGGTCGGGCACTGAGGAGTGCAGTAGCATAAAGAGATCTGAGAATACAGGTCTGGAATTCATTGAAAATGGCATCACAGGTAGATGGGGTTGTGAAGAAAGCTTCTGGTACAGTGACCTTCATAAACTGAAGTACTGTGAATTCTGGTTATTTGAGACACAAGCTATCAGTGACAAAATCATTGGTTTATGAACATAAACACACCCAACTGACACTATTTAAAAATGGTTCTCTCCAAGCACAGTGTCATGTACAATGGCTGCAAAAAAATGGATGTGACTGATGCTGGTTAGAAGCTATTTGGCAACTCTCTCCTGTCCCAATTAAGTAGAATAGTGTCCAAAATAAATAGAGAATCGCGGCTACTTTCTTAATTAGCCTTTGTTCTTTAAGAGTTGTCCCAAATAAATGTCTGCCCCAATTAACTGATGGCCCAGTTAACTGGCACCAACCGTGAGTACAGAATTTGGACTGTTATGTTAATGTTGTACAAGATGTAGATGAGGCCTAATTTGGAGTTTTGTGTGTAGATCTGCTCAATTACGTGGAGGAAAGATATCATCGATACGATTAAAAGAATGTAGAGTAAATGAAGGCCAGCTAGCCAAAAGCCTTTTCCATCACCATGTTCGCTGACTTTCAGGAAGCTGTGTCCTGACCTAGTGGGCCGAATGGCCTGCTCCCCCGCTCTGTCACTCCATGACCAACAGTATGCCCACTGCCTAAACCCGGGTGATACAAGGCAAAATCTCAGCGGCGATGGGCGACACGGTAGCTCAAGGCTTTTACAGCTTCAGTGACTCGAGTTCGATTCCTGCTGCCATCTCTGAGCAATCTGAACGCTATTCCTATGCCCTTGTGTGTTTGCTCCAGTTTCATCTCACGTTCCAAGGATGTATGGATTAGTAGGCTAATTGTTCCCGTAGGTGTAATTGGGCCAGATGAGCTCACTGGACAGAAGGACCTGTTGCCAAGTTGTGTCTTTAAATAAATAAATATAGATAAGATAAACAGATAAATTAATAAACAGATAGATAAATAATAGCTATAGGTCTATGCAAACGTCTTAGGTACTTATAAACAGGTAGGATGTTTAAGACTTTTGCACAGGACACTACTTGTCAATGTGGCGTGCAGAGCGAGATGATAAGTCTGGCGGGAGCAATGGATTTTGGGAATGGCGAAGGCAGAGCACCACTGGAGGGGTGTGGGACAGGTGGCAGAGAAGGAGCGTCAGAGTCAGGGCAATGGCACAAATATAGACACATCTGGCCCTGGGACACCAGGCAAGGTCATTTGATTCCAAACACTTGGTTTATTGATCATTACAGGATGTCTTTCCAGCTCTTCCTGTTCCCGCCCCTCTCCCTTCCTGTTATTTTCCCAACCAGGGTCACCCCTCTCCCTGCCCCCTTCCCACTCTCAGTTCACAAAAGAGACCCACATCAGAATCAGGTTTATCATCACTCATGTATGTCATGAAATTTGTTTTTGTGCAGCAGTACAGAGAAAAATATTAAATTACTACAGTACTGTGCAAAAGCCTAGCCTAGCTCACTCTCTCTATTAAGTGTGTGTGTGTCTGAGACTTTTGCAAGGTACCATATATACAAAGATAGATAAATAATAAATAGATACTGTAGATAAATAAACAGAAAGAGAAATGGAAAGCAACATCCATATCAGGGACCTCCCAGCACACATGCTATGTTCTCCTCTCGCTGCTGCCAACAGGAAGAAGGTACAGGAACCTCAGGACTCTCACCATCAGGTTCAGGAACAGTTACTTCCCCTCAACCATCAGATTCTTGAACCGTACGAATTAACTACATTTAAGTACACTTGCCCCATCAGTGAACTGGTCCTACAACCTATGGACTCACTTTCAAGGGCTTTTCATGTTAATGATATTTATTGTTTATTTGTTATTTTTTTTTACTCTTTTTGTATTGTCACAGCTTGTTTTCTTCTGCAGGTTGGTGGTTGTACACAGCCTTTTCTTGTGTTTACTGTGCATGGCCACCAGAAAATGTACCTCAGGGCTGTACACGGCGACATACGTAGATGTACTTTGATAATACATTTATTTTGAGCATTGAACTTTGAGAAGGAAAGAAACCGATTCGCAAATGAAGAGAAACTCTGCTTCTCTGTATTTTGGCACCTATGTCCCTCATATTCAGAGCTAATTGGTGGCTGAAGCACTCACTCATGCGCGTAATCCCTCCACGGTCAATAGGCTTTTCGTTTTTGCCGATGGGAGATTTGAGTTCAGTGGAGGTGGGGGAGGGGAGATGAATAATTAACCTATTAATTGCCTATCCAAGAGTCTCTTAAATGGCCCAATTGCATTAGGCTACTACCACTACCACAGTGTGTTCCAGACACTTAACACTCTTTGGGTAAAAAAAAACACAACCTCTGACATCTCCCCTAACTTTCCTCCACTCACTTTAACAGTACGACCTTGGGTATTGGCCATTACCACTCAGGGGAGAAAGTACATTGTCTGCTATTGGCCAATACAGCCCCAGGGGAGAAAAGCACAATCTATACCTCTTATTTTATAAACTTCTATCAATGTATGGGGTGATCTATGTGGATGGTATAGAAAACAAAGTTTTTCCACTGGATCCTGGTACATGTGACTATAAGTAATTACCAAATTTAACTAGATTAGGAATCTTCAGCCTAAAACATCAACATTGCCCGTAATGCCGCTGGACCTATATTGTCTAGATACCTTCATGAAGACATGTGACTGGGAAACAGGCCATTTGGCCCATCGAGTCTGCACTGATTATCAGAATCAGAAGTAGTTCTATTACTGACATATGTAGTGAAATTTGTACATAAAATATATAAAAAGTTGCAATAATAATATACATTATTTTGCTGTGTGTGTGTGTGTGTGTGTTTAAAAAGAGATCAACTCTGCCCAAAACATCAACCACACTTTTCTATAGATGCCACCTGGCCTGCTGAGTTCCAGCATTATGTGTGCATAGTAGCGTTCATGGACCGTTCACAAATCTGATGGCAGAGGGGAAGCTGCTCCTAAAACATTGAGTGTGTGCCTTCTCCCCAATGATAGTAATGAGAACCTGTGAGGTTCCTTAACCACGGACCCTGCCTTTCTGAGGCGCCACCTTTAGAAGATGTCCTCAATATTGGGAAGGGTTGTGCCCGTGATGGAGCTACCTGAGCCTACAACCTTCTGCAGCCTCTTGCAATCCTGTACCAGACCGTCAAGCAGAGAATAGGTGACAAGTCCATTCTCTGTGGACAATTGCTGGAACCTTTGCTGGCACACCAAACCTCCTCAAACTCCGAACGGAATATGATGTGCCTTCTTCATTCATCAGTGTTGTGCCCAGGACAGACCTTCGGAGATGCTGCTCTCCCTTCCTGTTGCTGATCCCCAGATGAGCACTGGGGTGCATTCCTCCAATTTCCAAACTGCAGTAGTGACCCACTACCTCATCCTGTGGGGACAAATAGAGGACACTGTGTGATCCATTGCCACCTCTGGTCCCAGGGAGGGGTGGGAGATAAAAGACAAAGATCGATCCACTGCCCAAATTAGTCCATAGGTTGGGACATAAAGGAGAGTGTGGGCCGCACTGCCCTGCCAGGATCGGGGGGGGGGGGGGATCGATGTGGGACACACAGACCCTGTGTAGTTGGGACAGAACAAGCTGTCTGTCCAGGAGGGAGGACTGGACAATATCAAAGAAAGTTTTGGAGGAAGAGGGAAAGGGGACAGTTGAAGGACAGTATCACTGATAACCAAAGTCTTGCCTGGAAATGGTCTATACACATGGGTCACCTCTCCTAACCTCAGGCAGTCACATGGGACCTGCCTGCCCAACAGGAAAGGCATTTGTAAATTATGCAAAGCAAGATCCCACCATTAACATGACCATTTGAGTTCACATCTCACCAGGCACTGGGGTTGGTAAGGCAGGTATTTTATTACAATCGTGGACTACCACTCACAGACGATGTTATGGAAGACCACGATAACAGCCCACAATAAATCCCCTCTCATCTCAGAGCCATAGCCAATTCACCCGGTCTCATTACTGATCCCAGTTACGAGGGAACGCACTGCAAACAATGATGTAGCAACACTCGGTCACCTTGGAAGGCAGCACTGACACTCAGACAGCACGGTGACCTCACGACCTTGCCACGAAAAGGGTGAGGCTCCTTTAAGAAGCAGAATCCGGTTTAACATCACTGACACAGGCCGTGATTTTTTTGTTTGTTTGTGGCAGCCATGCTTTGTGAAGTAAAAGAAGTTGCAGTAAGAAATATATAAAAGATAGTAATTGGTGCAAAAAGAGAGCAAAATAGTGTTTAGGGTTCAGAAATCTGAGGACAGAGGGGAAAGTGTAAACAATGTTGCTTAGTGAGGTACCCCTAAACAATCAGGCTCCTGAACCGACGTGGATAACTTCATTCATCTCAACAATGAACTGATTTCACAACCTGTGGTCTCATGTTCGAGGACACTACAACTCATTCCCTCACTATTACTTATTGTTTACCAATTCCTGCCGCTGCCCGTAAAGAGTTTGTACATTCTCCCTGTGGCTGCCTGGGCTTCCTCCGGGTGCCCCAGCTGGTCGTTGTAAATTGACCCGTGATTAGGCTGAGATAAATTGGGGGATTGCTGGGAACTGGGTCTTAAAGGGCCAGAAGGGCCGAGTCCATGCTGTATCTCAATAAATAAAATTTATTATTAATTTGCTTTTCCTTTTTGTATTTGCCCAATTCGTTGTCTTTTGCACATTGGCTGTTTGTCCGTCTTTGCCTGGGTGTAGTGTCTCATCGGTTCCATTGTATTTCTTTGTGCTATGGTGAATGTCCGGCACCAACTGAATCTCAGGGTAGTATCTGGTGATATACCTGTAGTTTGAACTTTGAGTTGTGACTGTAGATTTCAGCTGAAGTAGACTCAAGCTGGTAGTCTTCCCTTCAGAGCTGCTCATAAAGAGTCGCCACAAAATACACACATCATTATTATTGGATCTAAGCCCAGATGTTAAAATAACACTATTATACGGAGTCGCCTCCAGTGGAATAGAAACCAAGCCATCAATACAAGTCCATTGTCATCAGCGTCAAAATCCTGAGATACTCTCCCTCTCCCGTCAGCACTGAGGGAATGCTCTCACTGGGAGGACTGTGTTTGCTCGAGAAGGTGATAGCCTCCTTCCCAAGTCACTGACTGTTGGAGAACATGGTGACATCCCTGATCTGCAAACGCTGATGTACTTATCCGGAATGAACAGCAACACAGCTACGTACAGAGACTCTGCTTCTGTGGGCCAGACAGCACAAGGAATGTAAAGAGCATTTGCACTATACATTTATATATTTATTATGAATAATGGTTGCTTTTGAAATATATACAGCTACCCCTCAGCCCATGGTGAGAACTGAATAAGTTATTAATGGTCATTGCTGCTTTTGGGATCTTAAACTGCATAATTTACACCTGCCTTTCCTATTTGGCAGGCAGCTCCGAAAGGACTGCCTGAAGTTAGGAAAAGATGTTCTAAGTGTAGACCCTTTCCAGCCAAGTCCTTAGCTGTTTGGGACAGGGTGGGTCAGTGGGTCCATCACTGTCCTCTCCCCCTCTGGGACAGGGTGGATCAGTGGGTCCCTCACTGTCCTCTCCCCCTCTGGCACAGGGTAGGTCAGTGGGTCCCTCACCGTCCGCTCCCCCTCTGGGACAGGGTGGGTCGGTGGCCTGCACACTGTCATTTCCCCCTCTGGGACAGGGTGGGTTGGTGGGTCCCTCACTGTCCGCTCCCCCTCTGGGACTGGGTGGGTCAGTGGATCACACACTGTCCTCTCTCCCTCTGGGACTGGGTGGGTCAGTGGGTCACACACTGTCCTCTCCCCCTCTGGGACTGGGTGGGTCAGTGGGTCACACACTGTCCTCTCCCCCTCTGGGACTGGGTGGGTCAGTGGGTCACACACTGTCCTCTCTCCCTCTGGGACGGTGGGTCAGTGGCCTGCACACTGTCATCTCCCCCTCTGGGACAGGGTGGGTCAGTGGCCTGCACACTGTCATCTCCCCCTCTGGGACAGGGTGGGTCAGTGGCCTGCACACTGTCCTCTCCCCATCTTCTCTTTCTCCACCCTGGGACGCTATGTTGAAACGCAGCCAAGAAGCGCTTAGTGAAAAAAATTTCAGGCTAGCTCTCAGCATCTTGCACAATAGAGACTCTGTTGAGTTTCAGTCCAGGTTTCTGTTGGCATGGATCCACGAGAGGAAACTGCCTTGGCTTTGATAAAATCCAAAAGTAAAGGAAGATTATAATCTTGGGAATATGAAACAATAATCACTTCCCATGCTTTCAGAGCATGCACTTTCAGCAGCTGTCAAGCGCCTACTTTAGTAATGAAGAGATTGCTGGCTGCCACTCCTTCCCTGATACATAACACTGCAAAGGAAAACTAAATGGTTATACCTTTTCTCAGTGGTAAATAATTATTACTACTCTTCCAGAGCATTAAAACAAACAGATTGACACACACAAAGTACTGAAGGAACTCAGTAAGTCAGGGAGCATATACAGAGGGGAACAAACAATCAACGTTTTGGGCCATGACCCTTTATCGGGATTGGAGACGAAGGGGGAAGTGAAAGGTACAAACTGGCAGGTGATAGGTGCTAGTTAATCTGATACTGATTTGACCCTCTAGCTTTATGATATCCCTCCGAGAGTTATCTAAGAAATTTCATAAGCAAAAGAGTGCAGATGCTAGCAACGCGTGTGCACACACACACACACACACAATCACGCACGCACAGTCACACACACTGCTGCAGAAGTGCAGCTGATGAGGCAGCAAATACAAAGAGGAATAAAAAGTTGCTGTTTTCGGCTGAGACCCTTCATCAGAACCGGAAAAGAAGAAGGGAGAAGTTAGAACAAGGAATTGAGGGGAGTGGAAGGAGTATGAACTGGCAGGTGATGGGGGAAATCAGGTGAAGGGGAAGGAGTATGAATTGGCAGATGATGGGGGAAATCAGGTGAAGGGGAAGGAGTATGAATTGGCAGGTGATGGGGGAAATCAGGTGAAGCGGAAGGAGTACGAATTGGCAGGTGATGGGGGAAATCAGGTGAAGGGGAAGGAGTATGAATTGGCAGGTGATGGGGGAAATCAGGTGAAGGGGAAGGAGTATGAATTGGCAGGTGATGGGGAAATCAGGTGAAGGGGAAGGAGAACGAATTGGCAGGTGATGGGGGAAATCAGGTGAACGGGAAGGTGGGTGAGTGAGGAAGGAGTACGAGCCAGCTTTCCAGCTTCTTCCGAATCTCTTGTGCAAAAGAAACACATTGGGTTACCATAGAGTCGTACGACAATACAGTAGGAATCAGGCCCTTCAGCCCCACTCATCCATACTGACCTTTGTGCCCACCCAAGTTAGTTCCAATTGCCTGTGTTAAGCTCATATCCCACTCAACCATTCCCATTCTTGTACTTAACCAAGGGCCTTTCAATTGTCATTGTATCTGCCACAACCACTTCCTCTGGCACATCGTTCCATATGCACACCACTCTCTGTACAAAGCAGTTGCCTCTCAGGTTTTTTTAATCCTTCCCCTCTCACCTTTAGCCTAAGCCCTCGAGATTTGGTTCCCCATCTCTGGAGAGAAAAACTGTACACTCACCCTATCCATGCTCCTTATAATTTTGAAACACAAGAACAGTACAGTACCTTCAGCCCACGGTGTTATGCTGACCTTTCATCTACTCCTGTCACTCCTGGCTGGGCGTTCCACACTCCCACCATTCTCTGTGTAAAGGACTTAGCTCCGATAGTCACCCTCCCAATCCTTCCTCCAATCACCTCAAAAATTTACCTCCTTACCTTAGCCATTTCTTTCCACTCTACTAGGACTCTTATCATCTTGTACATTGTCACATTCAACCTTCTCTACTCCAAAGGGAAAAGCATTAGCTCACTCAACCTGTCTTCACAAGAGATGTCCTCTAGTCCGGGCACCATACTGATAAATCTCCTATGCACCCTCTCTAAGGATTCCTCATCGGAACTGAACACAATATTCCAAGTGTGATGTAACCAGAGCTTTATGGTTACATTACCAAGGCTGATTAATCCCCTGCCTAATGAAAGATAACACACTATCCCTCTTCCTAAACACCCCATCTACAATTTTAGACACCTCTATAAGATCACCCTACTGTCCGCTAACTTCTAAGGATCAAGCCCTCCCCTGCCCAACCGTTCCCTATAACTCAGGGCCCTCAAGTCCTGGAAATATTTGTCTAAATCTTCTGTGGTCTGTTTCCAGCTTAATGACATCTTTCCTATAATGTGGTGACCAAAACTGTGCACAATATCATTATCACTTTGTCATTATCTCAATACTGTTTCAGACCATAAGACATATGAGCAAAATTAAGCCATTCAGCCTATCGAATCTGCTCTGCCAACTGATTATGGCTGAATTATTATTCCTCTTAACTCCATTCTCCTGCCTTCTTCACATAACCTTTGATACTTTAGTTAGGTAACTATCAACCTCCGCTGTAAATACACCCAATGACTTGACCTCCATCGCCACCTGTGGCAATTAATTCCACAGATTCACCACCTCTGGCTAAAGAAATTCCTCCGCATCTCAGTTCCTAAGGGACATCCTTCTATTCTGAAGCAGTGCCCTCCGGTCTGAGACTCCCCCGAATATTGGAAACATCCTCTCCTTGTTGACTCTATTTAGGCTTTTCAGTATTCGGTAGGCTACAGTGAGATTTACCCCCTCATTCTTCCAGGCTTCAGTGAGTACAGGCCCAGAGCCATCAAACTCTTCTCGCATACAAACTCAGCAGGTCTTTCATTCCTGGGATCATTCTTGTAAATCACCTCTGGAATTTCTCCAATGCCAGCACATCCTTTCCCAGATTCATGCTGTGTCGTGTGATGCAGGCGATCATGATTGTTCTTGGCAAATGTTTCTACTGAAGTGGTTTGCCATTGCCTTCTGGGCGGTGTCTTTACAAGATGGGTGACTGCAGCCATTCTCAATGCTCTTCAGAGATTGCCTGCCTAGCGTCAGTGGTCACATCACCGGGACGGGTGATATGCAGCAGCTGCTCAGACGACCATCCACTACACACTACCACTGCTTCACGAGACTCTGACTGGGGGGAGTGGGGGCTCAACAGGTGCTACACCTTTCCCAAAGGGGACCTGCAGGCTAGCAGAAGAAATGAGTGCTTTATATCTCCTTTGGTCGAGACGTATCTGCATTCTGCCACAAAGCTGCTCACAATACTTTCTGGCTGCTTCAGAGCTGCCTCTACATTATCTGGCACTGACTGTATTTTAAGAAGAGCTACCTTTGCCGTTTTGGATGTAGCATCAGGAATAAAGCAGCTTGTATAGTCCAACGTGCAAAATGCTCACCACCATCCCAACCCATTTCTGATGTTGTGTGTTTTCTTTTAAATCAGTCAGGCGAGTCTCGCCTGCTTCCCTGCGTTAATGTCTCAATGTGACCTCTTAAATCACAAGATTACTGCTACAAATCCTGCTGCACCACCATCAGCACCCATTACAATCAGCTCTGACAGATCCCCAGTAATCCCCCACCACATATCAGTATTCCAGGTCATGGAGAATCTGCAGCAATACCCAATTTACAATGGCTGGATTAGAACCCTGTGCCTACAATCCAGCAATTAACTTATGTTATTCCTGTATGAGATACGTCGGATTAGTGATGACGCCAGGCTTAACTCGTCAAATCCTTCTGGAGTCTCTCATCACTTGTAACTTGGATTTCCGCTGCTCCGTTAACACTCAGCCATGGAAAGGGTGAGCACATTGAACAATGTTTTCTTTGTCAGTCTTCGTTATTTAGAGTTTTACATGAATTCTGTTGTTTTTTTTAGAAATTATTTTCCTGTAAATACCTGCAAGATAATGAACCTCAAGGTGACATATACATACTTTGAAAAATTTATTTTCAACTTCAAGGTTTGAGCAGCTTCTTGGGGGATCAGCATCTTGGGGGAATCTATTCTGGACTCAACATATTATGAAGCTGTACTTAATTAGGAGTTTGAGGAGATTTGATACGCCACCAAAGATGCTAGCAAGTTTCTACAGATGGACCGTGGAGATGGTACAGAGGGGCCAATGCATGGGATTGGAAAAAGCTGCAGAGGGTTGCAGCCGGTTCCATCAGACGCATGAGTCTTCCAAGCTTCGAGGACATCTTCAGAAGGCAGGCATCCATCATTAAAGACCTTCACCACACATCTCATTACTACTCTCAGGAGGAACAGCAGCCTAACAACACAGACGCAACAATTTAGGACAGTCTGTTCCTCTCTGCCATCATATTTCTGAGTGGTCCATGAACACTACCTCATAAATATGCTCTCTTTTTGCACTACTTATGTAGAAGCAGATAGGATGAGCTGAATGGCCTAATTCTGCTCCTATCTCTTATGGTCTTATTGTAACTTAAAGCAATTGTTAAAGGATCAGCACAAGATTGTGGGCTGAAGGGTCTGTACTGTGCTGTAAATGTTTCTATGTTACTGGCTTAAGTTCTTTTTCTGCATCCTAAACAACTCAGTTAAAGTAAGGTATCTGGAAATTAATAACATCACTACACCTCGGGGCAATTCACTGTCCACGGATTGACTACCAAATCCACAACGGAGAACGCACTGCAAAGTGTGGAATGGCTGTAAAAGAGCTTTGGGTGTATTGAATCATTTGTATTGGGCAAACATGCTGGTGTTTCTTTTTACAATGTACCAGTTGGAGACAAGCTAGCAGAAGGGGGTCAGATCAGATAGGACTGGGCTAAGCCTTCCCTTTCCTGCCCAGTTCAGGATGATCAGCTTTGTGCAAGTCCTTTAGTCTGCATCAACAAAGATAACGATTCACTTTAGTTGCCAAATCTACTTTGACTCATACAATGCAATGTGTCGTTTGCATTCAACCAAATCAAGTATTGCACTGGGAGCAGTCCACAAGCATTGCCACACTTCTGGTAAAAACACATCGTGCCTGCAGCTTATTTAGCCCCAATCCTATGACTTTGGAATACGGGCAACAACTGGAGCAGTCGGAGGAAACGGTGCAGTCAATGGGAGAATGCACAAACTCCTTATGGATGGCGGCAGGAATCGAATGCTGATCCCTGGAGCTACAAGACAGTTTCTGTAACTGCTACTCTTCCCTGCTGTCAGTAACGTCTAATAATAGTGTCCCTACAGCTGAAAATTCCTCATCATTAACGTTTCTGCAACTCCCCCATGTCAGCCATAGGGCAGGAAAAATTGGGCCATTACACCCGTGTGACCAATTAATCTACTAACCTGTACCTCTTTGGAATGTGGGAGGAAACTGGAGCACTGGGAGGAAACACACAATCACAGGGAAAAATTACAAACGCCTTACCAATAGCAGTGGGAACCGAATCCAGTTCACTGCCACTGTATTAGCCTTATGCCAATCACGTTGATGTCTATCACTTGCCTGCTTTTAACTCTCTTCCTCACGCACCTCCTTACCCTGTCTTTTGCCCTTTTCCTTTCCAGTCCTGATGACGAGCCCAAGCCTGAAATTTCACCCGTTTATTCCCCTCCATAGATGCTGCCCGAATTGCTGAGTTTCTCCAGCAACCTGTGTGTGTGTGTGTTGCCCAAAGCACTTTGCTGTTCTCCGTGATTCCCCAAATGAAGGGGTTAACATACGAGGAGCATTTGGCAGCTTTGGGCCTGTACTCACTGGAATTTAGAAGAATGTGGGGTGATCTCATTGAAATTTACCAAATGTTGAAAGCATTAGATAGGGTGGATGTGGAGAAGGTGGTCCCTATGGGGGGGGGGGGGTAAATCGCGGGCTAGAAGGAGCAGCCTCAAACTTTGAGGGGCGACCCATTAGGACAGAGGTAAGGAGGAATTTTCAGCCAGAGAACAGAAAATCTGTGAAATGCTCTGCCACAGACTGTGGTGGAGGCAAAGTCAGTGTGTATATTTATGGCAGAATTTGATGGTTTCCTGACTCACTTTCAATGGCTCTTCATCTAATTTACCCACATTTATTGCCTGTTTATTTAATTTATTTATTATTTTTTTCTCTTTTTGTATTTGCAGCTTGTTGTCTTTTGTACTGCGGCTGAACGCCCAGGCTGGTGTGGTCTTTCACTGATTCTAATATGATTTATTGATTATGCCCACAAGGCGATGAACCTCAGGGTTGTATATGCTGACATACATGTAATTTGAAAATGAAATTACTTTGAGCTGCCAGAGAAGTGGTTAAGCAAGAACTATAAGAACGTTTAAAAGTCACTTGGATAAGTACATGGAAAGCTTTCGAGAGATCGGATTTCTGAACTGTCCATGAACCCATGAACAGTATCTCATTGTTTTGCCCTTTTTGCACTAGTTATAACATATATTTTTATTGTAATTTATTATATTTTTATGTAACAAACTTCACGACACATACAAGCCTCATTCCGATTCAGATGCGGGTCAAGCACGGGCAAATGGGACTAGAATTACAATACATTAATAAGTTTACGTGAACATTTATGTTAGTTTAGTTTATGTTTGTCATGGCTGCAGTGTCTTTTTATGCCGCGTCTTTGGACTGCCGCGGAAAAGCAACACGTTTCACACCTTATAAATCAGCGGTTCTGTAATAAATCCCATTCAGAGTCTAATGTTCTGTACTGCTGCAAAAACAAGAGTTTCACAGCGTTTGTCAGCCAGTGCACACATGCCTATGAGAGCAATAAACACGAAACCTGATACTGCCTGACCCGCTGAGTTGCCCCAGATTCCAGCATCTGTAGTCAGGAGTGCTCGCCAGCTTTAGAGCGCCTGGCTCTCTGAGCTTCACGATTCCAGCGCCGCCAGTAAACAACACCGACACGTGTTCTGACTTGCTCTGGCGAATTGCATCTCATGTACAGACACCCCCCAATCCCCTAGCTCCCACCCTCTCGCTCCGCAGAATACAACACAGCTGCTCTTTATAAGAACTGGACCGTTTCCAACACGTTCTCGCCTGCCGCTGTGTGCGTGTACGCGCTCGAACAAAGCACGTCAACTTTTTCCTGGGTCGCTGATTGAGAACGGTTGACATTTGGCGACTCGGCGACGGAGGGTTGTGTCTCGGCAGTCAGTCAGCCGCAATCAGGAAAGAGGCCTCCGACCGAGAGATAGAGACAGGACGGAAAAAAGGGACAGACACAAAGAGAGAACAGAGAGATAAACAGAGCGATAGGCTAAGTTTCGAAAAGAAATAATGGGCTCAAGGGTGAACTGGTGGATGTTATGAAAATGATGACGCGCTTATTTCTGTAAAGTTACTTCAGTTATTTTGACAAAAACAAATTACCTATTATGTGTAAAATGAAAATAAAAATGACCTAACAAAATCCCTTGGGAACAGGCCATGGCTGGCACTAGAATATAATTGATCATCGTATTCATTCTGCCCTACGGCCCCAGTTTCTGTCGCCTACATAAAATAAAATTACATAATAAAATATTATTTATATAAAATAAAATGTACTATTGATAAATTGGTGCTTGCCGCCTGAAAATTTATATTCAGTTACATCTCAGACTGAGATGTGGAATTATTGATTAGTCAGCGTCAAAATTTACGGGAAAAGGCAGGAGAGTGGGGTTGAGAGGGAAAATATATCAGCCGTGATAGAATCGATGGGCTGACTGGCCTGATTTCTCCCGCTGTGTTTTATTGTTAATAATCTAGCATTTACGCACCGTGTCCCTCCTGCCAAAATATTGGTTATAATTTTGCCGTTTAATTCTATCCACGGACTGGTTCGTCTTGTGACGAACCTCAAGCGGTTTTAATAAAATTACAAGACAAACATTCATTGCGGGTTGTTGGTCCTCCGATTTGATTGGACTGCAACTTAACAAAAACGATATCAATCTTATTTTAATTAGATCTATTAACACCGTTAATAACCAGAGAGTCACAGGCCCCGGTGAAGTTCTTGCTCTCTAGTAGCTCTTATTAAAGAGGGATTTTAATAAAAGGCTAACGCGTACACGCTCTCTGTGCTGGCTGATGATTTTCTGACCTGTCCATTTAATCGTTGCTCGCCCCGCGCCGGCTGGCTCGCCACTGGTTATTAAGAAAATGTATTAATAATCTCACACACACACTGCCCACCGTCTCGGGGCTGCTGATAAATCCTATTAACAAGCTGACGCTCACCCACGCTGTGCACAGCTGCGGTCTCAGGGACTGTTCTTTTATTTTGAAAAAGTAAAACCCTGGCACTTACCCTGTGCGCGGTTCCCGCTGTCTCTTACCGGGGCATTACTCCCCTGTGCCCCGGGTTCTCGGAGCACGAAGCCGGTCGGAGGGGAGGGTTTTGCTCGGTATTGCTGCTCTCTAGTAGGTGTTGCCCCTTCCGGCTCGGTATCCTGCTCCAGCGCCGTCCTGATTCCGGCCAGCAAGCGGGGAAAAGTGAGGCGACCCCCGGGATCGGCTACCCGGCGCAGGCAGGGAATGAGACCGGGCGGGAGAGCTGGCTCCCGGCTACTGTCGTCCGGCCAGCCCCTCTCGATGTCGCGCAGTTCGACCGTACCCCCGCTCTGTTGCTCCAAAATGTCGAATAGAGTCCGCAGATTGAAGAGGAAAGTCCGAGGCGGAGACCGGGGCTGCTGCTGCCTCTTATCCCGGGGAAGATGCTCCACCAGTCGGCTCAGCTCTGGAGATGCCATCCGGTCTCGGCCAGCGCATAATCCCGAGATGGGCCCCGGTGAGAGACAGTCGAACTGTGTGTTCTGCCAAGCTTCGGGGCTCATTAAAGCAGAGACTCATCAACGCGAACTGCAGCCCGATTCACTCTGTCCCACCCACTGCCGCCGCTGCAAGAGGTCAATTTCATTCAAACGGAGCAACCCTCGGCCTCCACTGAGAGTTAGAGAGAAACTTAATACATTATCCGGCTATTCTAAAACCCCAATGATTCGGCATCCGGCTCAGATGAAATTGAATTGAATTGGTTTATTATTGTAACGTGTACAGTGAAAAGCTTGTCTTGCATTACTGTATTGCACATTGCACTGAGGGAGAACAAGGTAAAACAATAACATAATGCAGAAATAAGTTTAACAGCTACAGGGAAAGCACAGTTTCACCACGCTGTGGCTGAAGAAATCCTTCCTGACTTCTAAATGGATGCCCTTCTGTTCTGATACAGTACAATGCCCTCTGGTCCGTGACTCCCCAGTTACAGGAAACATCACTCTCCTCGAGATAGGCCTTTCAATATTTGACAAGTTTCACTGAGACTACCCCCCCCCCATTCTTCTAAACTCCAGCAGAACAGGCGCAGAGACATCAAACGTTCCCTGTAGGTTAACCCTATCCGCTCTCTCTCTCTCCGAGACACCGGGACTCTCTCTCTCTCCGAGACACCGGGACCCTCTCTCTCCGAGACACCTGGACTCTCTCCGAGAGACTAGGACTCTCTCCGATGCGAGCACATCCTTTTGTAAATATGGAGCCCAGAACCGCTCACAATACAAACTTGATCTGACCAATGCCTAATAAATCCTCGACATTACATCCTTGCGTTTATATTCTATTACAGTATATCTACTATAATTGCTTACATATTCTGGTCCTCACAAAATGAGTGCTAGCATTGCATTTGCCTTCCTTACAGCTGACTCAGCCTGCAAGTTAACCTTCAGGAAATCCTGCACTATGTCCCTTTGCAGCTCAGATTTCTGAATCCACTCTGTACATAGAAAATAGTCTACACCTTTATTCCTTCTACCGAAGTGCATGACCATACACCTCCCTACATTGCCCATTCTCCTAATCAGTCCAAGTCATTCTGCAGGCTCCCTGCTTCGTCAGCACTGCCTGCCCCTTCACCAGCCTTTAACCAAAACTGTACACAATAAACGAGTTGGAGGTACCTATAAGGAATAACCCCAGAAACTGGCCAAATTGATCCAATCACAACTATGAGGATGTGGATTAACAGAATGTTAATGTATTCATCTTTCAGTCATTACTTCTCTCGGGGGCAGTGGATTTGTGCCATGAGAAGAACTTCAACATCATGCATTTGTTCAAAAACTCTTTTTATGGCAGTGTGCTTGTGCAGACATAAAATTAATAAGATTATACAAGAACATAAGAAATAGGGGCAGGTGTCGGCCATCTGGCCCGTCGAGCCTGCCCCCACCATTCAATAAGATCGTGCCTGATCTGACCATGGACTCATCCCCACCTACTGGCCTTTTCCCCATAACCTTTAATTCCCCAGCTATGCAAACATCTATCCAACCTTGTCTTAAATATATTTACTGAGGTAGCCTCCACTGCTTCACTGGGCAGAGAATTCCACAGATTCACCACCCTCTGGGAAAAGCAGTTCCTCCTCATCTTCATCCTAAATCTACTCCCCTGAATCTTGAATCCATGTCCCCTAGTTCTAGTCTCACCTACCAAAGGAACTGATAGCGGCAGCACAGTAGCAAAGTGCTCAGTACAATGCCTTTCGGTGCCAGCAATCTGCAGTCGGGTTTGAATTCCTGTCGCTGTTTGCATGTTCTCCCCACGACCGCTTGGGTTTTCTCAGGGTGATTCAGTTTGATACACATTCCAGACACAAGGGTTAACAAGTTGTGGACATGCTGTTTTGAAGGACAGAAACACTTCTGGGCTGCCATCAGCTAATGGTCAGACTACACTGGCTTTTGATGTAAATGGCACATTTCACTGTTTGTTTCTATGTTTGGATGCACATGGGACAATCTTAGACCTTTGGACTCAGAGGAGTGGAACTTGAGACTTGGCAGCAATAGCAGAAAACATTTCTCCATCGTGGAGGTATCTAAAGCTAGGGGGCATGGATTTAGGGTAAGAGGTATGAGGTCTTGGAATTAAGTTCAAGAGTCGAGAGGTAATGTCAGACCACACTTAGAATTTTGAGTTCAGTCATAGCTGCCTTATTATAGGAAGAATGTGGAAACTTCATTGAATTGAATTGACTTATTACTTGCATCCTTCAAATACATGAGGAGTAAAAATCTTTACATTACGTCTCTGTCCAAATGTGCGATTTATAGTAATTTATATTAAATAGTATGTACAACAGGATAGTCAATATAACATAGAAATACAGTCTGATGGCCTGATGGAAGAAGCTGTCCCAGAGCCTGTTGGTCCTGGCTTTTATGCTGTGGTACCGTTTCCCAGATGGTAGCAGCTGAACAGTTTAGGTCGAGGTGATTCAGGACCCAGTGATCCTTCGGGCGGATGCTGCCTGGATTAAAGAGCATGTCTTGAGAGGAAAGGTTGAGCCAGCTAGAGCTTTTCTCTTTGGAGAGAAGGAGGATGAGAGACAACTTGATGAAGGTGTTGATAGGAAGCATAGGCAGCGCGGAGAGCCAGTGCATTTTCCCAAGGTGGAAATAATACAGGAGGGCAGAATTCTAAGGTGATGAGAGGAGAGTATAGGAGGAACGTCAGACGTAGATCCTCCACCCCCCCCCCAAACACACATACACACACACAAACACACACACACATTTAAGAAACTCTTAGATAGGCACATGGAGGAAAGAAAAACTGGAGAGTTACATGGGAGGGAAGGGTTAGATTAATCTTGAGGCAAGGTAAAAGATCAGCAATACAGCCAAAGAGCTGTACTGTGCTGTACTGCTCTATGTTCTACAGTACTGTGCACAAGTCTGAGGGACATTTATATTTTTAGATAATATTATTTAATAGCTAGGGGCCCAAGAATTTTGCCCAGTATGTTGTAACGTTTACCAATAGTACACAAAGTTAAGATTCACAAATACTGCTGTTTCAAGGTCGAATACGGAAAGGTTGGAGATAGATGTATTTCCAACGTGTGCATCAAATCAAATCAGAATTAAGTCAAAGTAAATGATACAAAGACCAGCTTACAGTACAATGCAAGAATATTAGGCACCCTAGCTATACTGTATATATGTGCCCAAGACTTTTGCACAGCACTGTATGTTCTAAATGTATATTTGGGTGTGTGGAGTCTAGGGAACAATGCCTTCACACAGAGGATGGTTGGAATTTTGAAAACACTGCCTGAGGGACAGTGGATGCAGAGACTCTCATAGCATTTAAGAAATATCTGGGTGGGAATTTGCATCACACCGACACGTAGAGACCCACAGAATTGTTGGAGGTGGATTGGGCATGTGATGAGAAGACAGGCCAACTCCATCGTCAAGACAGCACTTCCTTGGGCCCTTGAAGGGTGGAGGAAACAGGGGAGGCCAAAGAGCTGGTACTGTAGAGGCAGAGATGAACCACACCTGGGGCACAATAGAGAAAATGGCCAAGGACAGACAGAGATGGAGGACCTTCATTGCTGCCCTAAACACCAGCAGCTTAACAGGCAGAGCCTTAGAAACCCACAGACTAAGGGCCTGTGGAGTATATGGGGCTCTACACTGTCTCTGTGCTGTGTGGCTCTATGAGAAGCTAATCAGCATCTTCAGGAGAAATATCTGGGACAACACCTCCAGGGCCCTTATTGAGAGAGTGTTGTACTGTTGGAAACACCAGTACCCGACATGATTTCTACGTAGATAGATAGAAAGGATTCCACTGATACTGCGAATGCGTTGAATCTCTACCTGGCTTGTCTCCAGTCACAGAGAGGGAGAGGACAGTGTGTGACATGGTGTCCGAGAGGGAGAGGACAGTGTGTGACTTCTCCCCCACCCAGTCCCAAAAGAAAATGGGACAGAGTCAAATACACATTCTCCCCTGGGTTATGTGCACTAATGCCAGCTGTGTGATGTCTGAACTGACTGGTGTGTTCAATATTTACTCAGCAAGCCAGCCAAATGTGTCGGCCACTTGCAAAATCAATGGTTCACAATTAGTCATGGAGAAAAAAGACAGTGAGGTTAAGCATGACCTGGAGCCTCATCTTCAAACAACAAACAGATTCCTGTTCTGCTTCATGTAAAGCCTCCTGTTTATCATCTGGAATAGAGCATCAGAACGAGAGACCCGAGATACCAACAACTGCAAAGATGCAACTTAATTTTAAGCCACACCTTAAGAAACATGTCCTAGGTATCTTAGGTGTGACCACAAAACCTATGACCTCGAAGAGGTCCCCAGTCTTGTCGTGGTTTGGAGGCTTGCGTGCCTCAGAGACCCGCAGAGCTGGAGTCAGGACTTTATGCTTTGGCTCTCGGTTGGGTCACCCATGCCAGAGTGGTCCACCGGTCCTCCAGCTCAGGGCTAACAGCTCCAAATGGTCAAACAAACTTGTTACAGTGGGAGGTGCCTGGAACGTGAAGCAGATATGATAGCGGCTGTCAGAGAGACTTGCATCTTCAGTGAAGGAGTGGTTTGAGAGACTGGTGTTGAAGCACATCAGCTCCTGTCTAAACAGTGACTTGGGTCCACTCCAATTTGCCTACCGTAGCAACAGGTCTACAGCAGATGCAATCTCATTGGCTCTTCAAACAACCCTGAAACATCCAGAGAGCAAAGATGCAACATCAGGACGCTCTTTATCGATTACAGCTCAGCATTGAATACCACTATCTCTTCAAAACTAATCAGTAAGATCTGGGCCTCATGACCCCCTTGTGCAAATGGATTCTGGATTTCCTCACTTCAGCAGAGGGAAACCAAAGGTCCAAGACCCAGTAATCATCGGAGGATCAGAGGTGGAGACAATCGGTAACTTTAAATTCCTGGGTGTGACTATCTCAGAGGGCCTGCCCTGGAACCACCATATAAATATAATTGTGAAGGAAGCACGACAGCTCCTCTACTTCCTCAGGAATCTGCAGAGACTCAGCGTGTCATCAGAAACATCGGCAGACTTCCACCGATCTGTGGATGTAAGTGCGCAGACTGGCTGCATTACAGTCTGGTATGGGAACACCAATGCCTTTTGAGTAGGTTTGGCCCAGTACACCATGGGTAACGCCCTCCCTATCATTGAGCACATCTACATGAAAGTTGCTGTAGGAAATCAGCATCCGTTATCAAAGATTCTCACCACCCAGGCCATGCTCTTTCCTCGCTGCTGCCATCAGGTAGAAGGTACAAGTGCCTCAGGACTCACACCACCAGGTTCAGGAACAGTTATTGCCCCTCAATCATCAGGCTCTTGAACAACAGGGGATAACTATACTCATTTAAGGACTCTTTTATCTTGTGATCTCATGCTCATTATTTCTTGTTATTTGTTTATATTTGCACTTCCACAGTTTCTTTGATTGATCCTGTTTACAATTGCTGTTTGATAGATTTGATTAGTCTGTCTGCAGAAAGGAATCTCAGGGTTGTATGTGGGGACATGTATGTACTCTGATAATAAATTTCACTTTGACTTTGGCTGTGACTAAAGAAGTACTTCCTTATCTCTTTTCTACAGGGACATCCCTCAGTTCTAAGGCTGTGCCCTCCGGTCCTTGACTCACCCAATTTTGGAAACTTCCTCTCCACATCCAGTCTATCTAGGCCTTTTAGTATTTGATAGGTTTCAATGAGATCACCCCCCCCCCCCCGCCCCCTATTCTTCTAAACTCCAGTAAGTCAGGCCCAGAGCTAGCAAAGACTCCACATACATTAACTCCTTCATTCCTGGGACCATTCATGTGAATCTCTTCTGGATTCTTTTCAATGCTAGCACATCCTTTCTTGGTCACGGGCCCATGACTGCTCACAATACTCCAAGTGCGATCTGGCAAATATCTTCTAAAGCTGCAGCATTACATCCTTGCTTTTCATGTGAGGGCAGGAGATTCATTGTAGCACCACGTTTGATGCAGATACACTGGTCCGAATGATGCGTTCCTCTCCTGTACATTTCTATGTTCAATCAAATTCCGTTTCATTTCTCTGACAAACCCAGCCTGCCTAACCCTTACTCATGAGAGAAACTTCCTATGTCAGCCACCTCTTCCATAACTTCTTCCTGAACTGCTCCAAGCACATGAACTTTAAATAAGACACCAATATTCAACACAGAACTGCAGCTCTGATTTAATCAGCATTCCTATATAATTAAGCTATAATCTCCTTACCTTTCCCACAGCAGTAGAAGCTGACACTGAGATACAAAGGCTGTTATTAGAGTTCCTGAAGGCACTATCAAGACTTTCAGGAGTGGCGGAAGGTGTGGAGGGAGAGAGGCAACAGAAGCAACTCCCGAGAGTGCAACCTCAGTCTGTGCTGACACAATCAACAAACAGAGGACAAAGAACAAGGCAGAATGGACTCAGAACAGAGAAGCCTCTGGGCAAGAGGAGGTGATAGAGACAGAGAGGGATAAAGCCTCTTTGCATATTTAACAACCAGCTTTAAGATGCAAACTTGAAGTTTCCTAATAATTGATAGTCATACAACCACACAGCACAAAAATCCATCTAGTCTATGCCAAAAATTTGTTCTACCTCATCCCATCAACCTGCACCTGCACCATAGCCCTCCATACATGTACTAATTTAAATTTTTCTTAAATGTAGTAACCAAACCTGTATCCACCACTTCAAGTTTAATTGACATGCATTCTGCTCATCCCACCCTCTCACACGTATCACAAGGAAATAGAAAGAATAGAACTCAAACAGTTTTGCTGAATGAAAGCGATTAAAGGCTCCACATTTACCCAAGTTCTCAACTTCAGGTGGTGGTTACTGATTCACCCACTCTATGTGTATGCTTGCGGCTAATGGGTGGGAACTTGACAAGCCCACGATTAAATACTGACTGTCCATCTTATACTGTAAATCGTGCGTGTGTGTGTGACCACATGTGCGTGCTTGCATCTATGTGCATGTGTCTGTCTGCACATAAAAGGCTGGAAACAGTCAGCAGGTCAGGCAGCATCTGTAGGGACAGAAAAACAGTTAATACTTCAGGTCAAAGCCTTTCCATCAGAATTGGGAAAGAGAGAAAACAAAACACAATAATGTACTAATAAACCCACTTGTTTTCTCTCTTTTTCAGTTCTGATGAACGGCTAACCTGAGATATTTCTCTCTGCCGATGCTGCCCAACCTGCAGCGCGCTTGCAAAGTTTTGTCTTATTTCAGATTTCCATCATCTGTTTTGATTTTCATTTACATTATTTGCTGCTTGTGGACTCACTGTCTCACCAACTGAAATGAAATAACATGAGGAAGGATGAACTGCCAAGGAAGTGGATGAGAAATAGGACCTGAATTTTCTCCTGTATGCCTTGTCAGCTGAAATGAATGACTCAGTGAGCACACGGACGGACTGCTGGAGTTGGGCATAATGACACAGTTCCATAAAAAATGTGAAGAGGGACTACTCTGCAAAGTTTTGGTCTCCTGTAACAAGGAAAGATGTTATTAAATTAGAAATAATACAGAGAAAAATCACCAGGATGGTGCCTGGACTTGGTGACAAGGAGAGTTTGCACAGACAGGACTTCATTCCCTGGAAGATAGGGGATTGAGGGGAGACCTGATTGAGGTAGAAGGATTATGAGGGGCACAGACAGGATTAAAGCACATGGTTTTTTTTCGCATGGAGAATATTGAAAACAAGAGCCTATAGGTTTAAGATTAGAGGTAATACCTTTAAATGGGACATCAGGGCAGCTTCCTCGCACAAAGGGAATTTGAAATGAGCTGGCAGACAGCGTGGTTGAGGCGGGCGCATTAGTAACATTTAAAAGCTCCCTAGATAAGTACGTGGATAGGAGAGGTTAACAGGCGTGATGGGACTGGCTCACTGAGCAGCACAGTCAGGATGGATGAGTTAGGCTGAAGGGCCTGTAACCTGCTATATGACTATGAGTCTTCAATAGCTGTCAGGACACTGGGTACAGCTGGAGGTTCGACCCGCATCACGGGCCACATCAATAGGCAGTACGACATTGTCGCTGGCCACATCAATAGGCAGTACGACATTGCCACCTGGTGGCCAGAGTGTGTTACAACCCAGGCTCAAATTGGCTTTCACTGCTAACTATGAGCCATACGACCATATCTTCTTCCGTACAGTACTGTACAGACGTCTTAACCACACACACACACACACACACACACACACACACACACACACACACACACACACACACACACACACACACTATATATGTGCAGTACTGTGCGAAAGTCTTAGGCACATGTGTACATACACATGTAGTTAGGGAGTATCTGGGTGTACCTGCACTTCTGATGCACTGAATAATCAGAAACTTATCAACTTCCACTTTAAATACAGTCAATGAGTTGGCCTCAACGGCTGCCTGTGGCAATGAATTCCACCGAAATTCCTCCTCACCTCTGTTCTAAAAGGACGTCCTTCTATTCTGTAGCTGTGCCCTCTGATCCTAGACTCACACACTATAGGAAATGTCATCTCCACATCCACTCTATCTGGTCTTTCAATATTTGATAGATTTCAATAAGAACCCCTCCCATTCTTCCAAACTCCAGTGAGTACAAACCCAGAGCCATCAAGCACTGCTCATGCGTTAACCCTTTCAATCCCAGGGCCATTCTTGGAAACCCCCTCTCCAATGCCGGCACAACCTTTCTTCACAAAACTGCTCTCAATGCTCAATCAAGTGTGGTCTGGCCTATGGCTTATGATTTCATCCTGGTCTAGACTAAATCCTTTGTACTCTTTTAACTCATCCAAATTATTTTTCTAAAACGTATGTATAATTTATGTTCTATGTGGTGTCTGTGATGCAGAGGTAAACAAGTTTTTCATTGAGAGTAACCCTGTGGCTGTCCCACTTAACAATAAGTACACCTACTTGAGTACTGTTGTGGGGAAGATGGTCTACCTGGGGGAAGCAACAGTGGTCATGCCTCTGGCACAGAGTTTGCTCCTGTGGCTCAGAAGGGTAGGGAAAGGAGGAAGAAGGCAGCAGTGAAAGGGGACTCTATAGTCAGGGGGTCAGACAGGCAATTCTGTGGATACAGGAAACAAACACCTCCCAAGTGCCAGAGTCCAGGATGTTTCTGATCAGGTCCAAGATATTCTGAAGTGGGAAGGAGAACAGCCAGAGGTTGTGGCACATATTGGTACCAATGACATAGGCAGGAAAAGGAACGAGATCCTGAAAACAGACTACGGGGAGTTAGGAAGGAAGCTGAGAAGCAGGACTTCAAAGGTAGTAATCTCGAGATACAGTGAGTATAGGAATAGAATGAGGTGGAGGATAAATGCGAGGCTGAGGGATTGGAGCAGGGGACAGGGATTTAGGTTTCTGGATCATTGGGACCTCTTTTGGGGCAGGTGTGACCTGTACAAAAAGGACAGATTGCACTTAAATCCCAGGGGACCAATACCTTGGCGGGGAGGATTGGGGAGAATTCAAACCAGAATTGCTGCGGGGTGGGAACTGAACTGAAGGGATGGAGGAAGAGGAGGTTGGTTCACAAACAGAGAAAGCTCGGAGACAGTGTGAGAGGGAGGATAGGTAGGTGATAGAGAAGGGATGCACTCAGACCAATGGTTTGAGATATATATATTCCAATACAAGGAGTATGATGAACAAAGTGGATGAGTGTGGATCAGTACTTGAAGCTATGATGTTGTGGCCATTACAGAGACTTGGATGGCTCAGGGGCTGGAATGGTTACTTAAAGTGCCAGGCTTTAGATGTTTCAGAAGGGATGGGGGGGGGGAGGCAAAAGAGATGGGGGTGTGGCCTTGTTCATCAGAGATAGTGTCACAGCTGCAAAAAAGGAGGAAGTTGTGGAGCGATTGTCTACCGAGTCTCTGTGGGTGTAAATTAAGAACAGGAAGGGATCAATAACTCTACTGGGTGTTTTATTATAGACCACCCAATAGTAACAGGGACATCGAGGAGCAAATAGGAAGACAGATTTTGGAAAGGTGTAATATAACAGGGTTGTTGTGGTGGGAGTTTTAATTTTCCAAATATCGATTGGTATCTCCCTAGAGTGAGGGGTTTAGATGGGGTGGAGTTTGTTAGGTGTGTTCAGGAAGGTTTCTTGACACAGTATGTAGATATGCCTACAAGAGGAGTGACTGTACTTGATCTGGTATTGGGAAATGAACCTGGTCAGGTGTCAGATCTCTCAGTGGGAGAGCATTTTGGAGATAGTGATCACAATTCTATCTCCTTTAACAGAGCATTGAAGAGGGTTAGGAACAGACAAGTTAGGAAAGTGTTTAATTGGAATAAGTGGAAATATGAGGCTATCAGGCAGGAAATTGGAAGCATAAACTGGAAACAGATAGAAAACAGATTGGAAACAGAACCCCAAGTATGTGAAGAGCAAGAGGATAAGATAAGAGAGGATAGGACCAATCAAGCATGACAGTGGAAAAGTGTGTATGGAAATGGAGGTGATAGCAGAGCTACTTAATGAATGTTGTATTCACTATGGAAAAGGATCTTGGTGATTGTAGTGATGACTTGCAACAGACTGAAAAGCTTGAGCATGTAGATATTGTGAAAGAGGATGTGCTGGAGCTTTTGGAAAGCATCAAGTTGGATAAGTCTCAGGACTGAACGAGATGTACCTCAGGCTATCATGGGAGGTGAGGGAGGAGATTGCTGAGCCTCTGGCGGTGATCCTAGCATCATCAATGAGGGCTGGAGAGGCTCCAGAGGTTTGGAGGGTTGCGGATGTTGTTCCCTTATTCAAGAAAGGGAGTAGAGATAGCCCAGGAAATTATAGACTAGTCTAGTGAGTCTTACCTCAGTGGCAGTTAAGTTGATGGAGAAGATCCTGAGAGGCAGGATTATGAACATTTGGAGAGGCATAACATAATTAGGAATAGTCAGCATGGCTTTGTCAAAGGCAGGTTGTGCCTTCTGGGCCTGATTGAATTTTTTGAGTATGTGACTGTACACATTGATGAAGGTAGAGCCATAGATGTAGTGTATATGGATTTCAGCAAGGCATTTGACAAGATACCCCTTGCAGGACTTATTGAGAAAGTAAGGAGGCATGGGATCCAAGGGGACATTGCTTTGTGGATCCAGAACTGGCTTGCCCACAGAAGGCAAAGAGTGGTTGTAGACGGGTCATGTTCTGCATGGAGGTCGGTGACCAGTGGTGTGCCTCAGGGATCTGTTCTGGGACCCCTAACCCTTCATGATTTTTGTAAATGACCTGGATGAGGAAGTGGAGGGATGGGTTAGTAAATTTGCTGATGACACAGAGGTTGGAGGTGTTGTGGATAGTGTGGAGGGCTGTCAGAGGTTACAATGGGACATTGACAGGATGCAAAACTGGGCTGAGAAGTGGCAGATGGAGTTCAACCCAGATAAGTGTGAAGTGGTCCATTTTGGTAGGTCAAATATGATGGCAGAACATAGTATTAATGGTAAGAATCTTGGGTGTGTGGAGAATCAGAGGGGGTCCAAGTCCATAGGACACTCAAAGCTGCTGCACAGTTTGGCTCTGTGGTTAAGATGGCATACAGTGCATTGGCCTTCATGATCCAAGGGTTTGATTTAGGAGCTGAGAGGTAATGTTGCACCATTTGGAGTACTGTGCTCTGTTCTGTTTGCCTCACTGCAGGAAGGAAGTGGAAACCATAGAAAGGGGGCAGAGGAGATTTACAAGGATGTTGCCTGGATTGGGGACATACCTTATGAGAATAGGTTGAGTGTACTCGGCCTTTTCTCCTTGGAGCGAAAGAGGATGAGAGGAGACCTGATAGAGGTGAATAGGTGATGAGAGGTATTGATCGTTGTGGACAGTCAGAGGCTTTTTCCCTGGGCTGAAATGGCTAGCACAAGAGTGCACAGTTTTAAGGTGCTTGGAAGTAGGTACAGAGGAGATGTCACGGATAGGTTATTTTTACTCAGAGGTGAGAGCGTGGAATGGGCTGCCGGCGACGGTGGTGGACGTGGATCCGGTAGGGTTGTTTAAGAGATTCCTGGACAGGTACATGGAGCTCAGAAAAATAGAGGGCTATGAGTAACCCTAGGTAATTTCTAAGGTAGGGACATGTTCGGCACAGCTTTGTGGGCCGAAGGGCCTGTATTGTGCTGTAGGTTTTCTGTGTTCCTAATGCAGCTGTACTTCAGTGCACGTTTGCACACGACAATAAAATCGATTTGGCTTGGACTGCGAATACGTTGAAACACCGAGGTAACTTAAACCGTCTGTTCAGTGACTTAATATCTGAAGCCCGGCCACCCATTATCATGATTAGTGGGGGTACAAATATTCTCGAGTATGAGCAGAGACCCTGCTTGTATTTTTAATGGTGTTCATTAATCTCACTCGCAGATGTTGTTCTTGCTGATCGCTTCCGTCCCTTCCAAGGCGGCTTGTTCGGCCAGTTCCCAAAGCTGGGGGAAGCAGACTGCATTCTGAATCCCTCGAGGTGAAATGGCATGACTTTTTATGTAACGGATCACACGGGAAACCTCTGAAGTGATGCGCAGGGAGATGTGGCAATGGACAGCCTGCTGGAGGATGCTGGTTGTCGACCCGAAACGTCCATTCCTTCCGTCCCACTGACGTTGCTGAGTTTCTCCAGCAGGCTGTTGCTCCAGCTGCAGTCTCCTATCCCGGGGACCCAGTTATCGAGTTTTGTTTTCAAACAAAATAAACTCTATACATATGATTTACAAGAACAAGACGTGCAATCCCTTTTAATTCCTTACATTCATAAGCATTAATTCCTATAAACCAATAGGATTGTTGCCACTCTTGTGGTCTGAGGCGGGTCGGTGGACAATGGACAAGAGTTGATAATATTTGGGGATAAGTAAGAGGTTGTTGAACATGGTGGACTTGTTTCGTAAGCTTCATCGCTTTCTTGCTGCTCTCACCTTTTGCCACTTTCTTTCACCCACTTTTTAGTTTGGGATGGCAAAGCTGCGAACCCGACCCGGCGGTGAAACTTCATCGTGAATGTATGCAAATTAGGGATAGGAACTGGTCAGTTTCTATTGGCCACTTTGTTTTCGATACATTACATCGGAACGGGATGTTTTTTCTCCTTCAGGCAAAAACTGACAGTAACAATGTGCGCCTAAGGCAAGGTTACTCAGCGGACACATTATAGTCAGAAACGCTCATCACGTTCTGTATCTGCAACGAATCATCTAACCTCAGATCCTAAATTGCAGTTCTTGTTTCGACAGTATATTTCTTAGCAAATTAAATAAATGAGAGGAAAAGTTGCCTATGTAGTGCTGCTTCTTCACACTTTCTGAGGCTGAGTTTGATCCCGACCGCAGGTGCTGACTGTGAAATTTGCCAGTTTTCCCTGTGGGTTTCCTCCCACACCTGGGAAGTTAATCGGTTGCTAACAAACTCTAGTGTGCGCCGATAGAAGAACCGGTTTGATAGGCATGAGTAACAAAATGCGTCGCAGCGAAATTAGTGAGGAATTGGATTAATCCGAAGGTCGGCGCGGACTCGATGTAGCCCTAAATCTGTTATGAAGTTTTTCTTTTCTTGGATGCAGCTTCGACTGCCGATTGTAGGATTTTGTATCTTGATTTCTGTCGACTTCAGACACTGATAATGTCGCAGATTCACCCTAGACCCTGGTGCGCTGCTTGATGGTGAGATCTGAATTGCTCAAACACAGAATATCAGCTTGATTCTGACAGCAGTGTGACAGGACGAATAATATTTGCAAATGAAGGCGTCAGACAGTGTCACAGTAAATGTCCTGTGTTTCAGCACACCTAAACAAGTATACGCCTCTAAATTTTGTATCTAGATAATCTTAATGTTTCATTCCAAAACGTTTTTATTTTAAAAAATATGATTACTAGCATGTTCTCAGTCGGTGCCACTGTCTGTTCAAGTAAAATTACTGTCTCGCAGCGCCAGAAACCCTGGTTTCATCCTGCCTACGTTCTCCTTGGTTTCCTTCTGTGTGTTGGTAGCGGTAAATTGTCCCTGGTGTGTCGGTGAGTGCGAAAATAAGACCATAAGACATAGGAGCAGAATTGGGACATCCAGCACATAGCGCCTGCTCCGCCATTCCGTCACGGCCGATTCTGGACCCCATTCCACCCCATACACCTGCCTTCTCGCCATATCCTTTGATGCCCTGACTGATCAGGACACTATCAACTTGTGCCTTAAATGTACCCACAGACTTGGCCTCCACCACAGTCTGTGACGGAGCATTCCTCAGATTTACTAGCCACTAGCTAAAAAATATTGCTCCTTAACTGGGTTCTTAAAAGTCGCCCCACATTTCTGAGGCTGTGCCATCTAATTCTGGAGATTCCCACCATAAAAAGCGTCCCCTCCACACCCACCCTATCGAGTCCTTTCAATATTCGGTAGGTTTCAATGAGATCGCCGGCACTCTGCTAAATTCCAGTGAGTACAGGTACAAAGCTGCCAAACGCTCCTCATATGTTAACCTCTTCGTTCCTGGAATCATCCTCACGAACCTCCTCTGGACGCTCTCCAATGACAACACATCCTTTCTGATCTATGGGAGCAGAGTTGTTGACAATTCTCCAAGTGTGGCCTGACTAGTGTCTTATAAACGCTCAGCATTATCTCTTTGCTTTTTATATTCTATTTACTTGAAATAAATGCCAACATTGCATGTGACTTCTTTACCACAGACTCGACCGTCTGGGAGTCTTGCACAAGGACTCTGCACCTCTGGTGTTTGGATCTTCTCCCCGTTTAGATAATAGTCCCCACTATTGTCCCTTTTACCCAAATGCATTATCATACATTCCCCAAATCTGTAATCCATCTGCCACTTTTTTGCCCATTCTTCAAAGTTGTCTCTGTCCTGCTGCAATTGTTTTGCTTCCCCAGCACTACCTACCCCTCCACCTATCTTCGTATCATCCTCAGACTTTGTCACAAAGCCATCAATTCAATTATCCAAATCATTGACAAACAATGTGAAAAGTGGCAGTCCCAATACTGATCCCTGAGGAATACCACTAGTCACTGGCAGCCAACCAGAAATGGCTGTTTTTATTCCCACTTGCTGCCCCCTTCCTGTCAGCCATTCCTCTATCCATGCCTGTGTCTTTCCTGTAACACCACAGGGTTTATCTTGTTAAGCAGCCTCATGTGTGGCACCTTATCAAAAGCATTTTGAAAATCCACTCTGCTTGTTATTTCCTCGAGGAACTCCAACAGATTGGTCAGGCAAGACATCCCTTCACAGAAACCATCCTGACTTGGATTCCAACTCTTTCCCTACCACCGAGGTTAGGCTAATTGGCTTATAATTTCCTTTCTTTTCTCTCCCTCCCTTCTTAAGGAATGGAGTCACGTTTGCAATTTTCCAGTCCTCTGGAACCATGCTAGAGTTAAGCGATTCTTGAAAGATCGCTGCCACTGAATGTGTTCTCTCTTCATGTAGGAAGTATTGATGGGAGTGGGGATATAGTATATATAAGTGGATATTTGATTGTCTGCACGGAGTTGGCGGACCGTAAACCCTGTTCAACGATGCATGACAATGACAAATCGATAGGCACGCGGATTATAATTTAACCAAAATATGGATCTTGCGCTAAAGCACTGTGTGTTCTGTCCTTGTGACATTCATGGGCATGGCTATGAGTCTGGAGGCAGTCCCAAAACAATGTTGGGTGAGATTTTACAACAACCTGGCCCTGCTACAATCTTAAGCAGAGAGCGTCCAGATTATTTAATAAAATGTATGTACTGTAAATTTCCAGAGCTTCAGACGTGATCTTTGCCTGTCAGGCTTTAACAGGCTTGATAATTCAATAATACAATTACTGCTACAGCATTGGTCAGAATCAGAATCAGTTTATCATCATTGGCATAGGTGGTGAAATCTGTTTTGCCGCAGCAATACAATGCACTCCATAAAAATGACCTTAAATCACAATAAATATAAAAAATAAATAGTGCAAATAGAAAACATAAAATGAGGTAGTGTTCGTGGTTCTTGATAGTTAATGGGAAGAAGCTGTTGCAGAATCGTTGAGTGTGGGTTTTCAGGCTCCTGTAACCCCTACTACGGCAGCATGTCCTGGATGACGGTCCTCAATGATTATATCTGATATTTTTAAATTTATCAGTCTTTTTAACGACGCAGCTATGTGGTAAAGATCCGACAAACATTTGCCTTTCATGCAACCGATCTTGCCCTGCCCAGTTCACCTTCAAACTCACATCTAAACAATTTCTTCAGAAGTTGTTCCAGTATTTTTATTTCAAACAATTTTTGATCTTAACCCTTGCTTTGATGTTTTGCTTTCGTACTTTGCCCTTTTGTTAATTAAGTGTATGGCTCTTAGAAGAGCCTTTTAACTGTCAGAATACCTGCTTTAAGATTCAACCGCCGAAACCATAAAGAGTTCGCCCCTGACGTTTCAGCGCGTAGACCACATCCAGGGCCGTGACAGTCCTGCGCTTGGCATGTTCTGTGTAGGTGACTGAATCCTTGATGACATTCTCCAAGAAAACTTTCAGTACACCTCGCATTTCCTCGTAAATGAGGCCAGAGATACGTTTAACGCCACCTCTCCGCGCCAGGCGGCGGATAGCCGGCTTCGTGATCCCCTGAATATTATCTCGCAGGACCTTACGGTGCCGCTTTGCACCTCCTTTGCCCAGACCTTTTCCCCCTTTACCTCTGCCAGTCATAATCAAATCTGAAGCTTCCAACTAGCCAGCAACAAGAGAAATGAACGGGTAATCACTGGCTGGAAATGACTTTCGTAGCCGGCAGGCGGACCTGGTGGGGAACCGACGCAGTGGGCGGAGTCAAGATGGAACGGGCAACATCGCGCGTCATATGGTTTCAGGAGTTGATAGGTTAAAAAAGTGGAGGGTAACCCCACCCTTCAACTTTTTATCCTGGCGCTGTCTCTTTCCAGTCCTGATGAAGGGTCCCAGCCCGAAACGTCGACTGTTTATTCCCCTCCATAGATGCTGCCTCGCAAAGTTCCCTTTTCTTTATCAGCTAGCAAGAAATTTTTACGCGGCTGTAAAAAATTAGAGGAAACCTTGTGAAGAATCACTTCAGATCTTTTATAAATAAAATCCATACTATAAATATTTAGAACAAAAATTAAAAAGTCAAATACTTCTGTTTTTATTTATTAATTGAAGGGTATGATGAAATACGGTACGACAAAGAAAATCTTTCACGTTTCCCTAACCTTTTCTTGTCTCTTTATTACAAATCCATTGTCTATAAACACTGTCCAGATGAATTTCACATCCCAATGAAAGATAAGTCTTAATCCTCATTGGATCATTTAAATGTCCCACTTCCAGTCCGTTTTTGTATTTACATTTGATTGAATTCTTAAGACTGAATCTACTACACTGTCAGCACTAGAAATTTGAAATGTTCCAACCTTGTCAACAAGAATTGACAGTTCTTCAAATTCTTTATTTCTAAGCATGTAGTTCAACATGGTCATCTTATCTGACCAGTCTTAACTTTTTCAGGAATGACAAATTTGAAATCACAATATTGCTGTGATACTTTTTGAGGCAATGCTATTGTTGTATATAAGAGAAATTTCCTGCTGCATAGCAACAAAGGCTTGTGAGAGGGAGCATCTCAGTTACTGTGTGGCCATGCATCAGTGCAGTTCAGGAGGAAGAGCAGGGGCCTGGCCTGCTGAGTTCCTTCAGCATTTAATACACCCTTATTGATATATTTGATGAAATTTAAATGATGGAGGAAAATGATAAATAATCCATTCTGCTTCAAATTTCTTACATTCTAAAGGGGCTATTTTGACTCTCTTCTCAAACAACTGGCATTAAACAACTTTAGGACATCTTTCTAAATATTGAAGCCTTCTCAAGCACTCTTCATTAGTTTATAGAGCTGTAGAGAGCCAAGGAGTTATAGAGCACAGGGACTGGGCTCTCGGCCCAAGTCACCCACACTGACCGAGATGACTAGCTATGCTAATCCTAATTACCTGCTTTTGGGCCAAATCTTTCTAATTCATTCCTGTCCATGTCCAAGTGTATTTTAAACATTATACCTGCATCTACAGATTCCCAGAGTTGTTCATTTCTTGTACCTACCAGCCCTGAATGAAAAAGATTCCCCTCAGGATCTTTTTAAATGTTTCTCCTCTCACCTCACTCTATGCACTCTAGTTTTTGACTGCCTACCCTGTGATAAAGACTGTAACCACACCACTTTGCCTCTCAGTCATTAACTGATTTGATAATTCAGTATTATAATTATTATGCTACCGCACTGGTCTGAATCTGAATCAGATTTATCATCACTGCCCCATGACTTTATGTACCTCTGTAAGATCGCCTCTTCCTTGTCAATACCAGACATTTTGTTCAACAAGTACGTTATGGATGTCAACAAAGGCTGGAGATTGAAGGATCAAGCTGGTCGCAGTGCCAGAGCATAGATGGGCACTCAAGTGGAGAGACTGAGTAAAAAAAACTGAATGATAATAGGGGATACGTAGAGTGGCTGGACAGATACCACGCTTTATAATTGCATACACAACTCCCAAACACTGGACAGATACCACTCTCTATAACTGCAAACAACTCCCAAACACTGGACAGATACCACTCTCTATAACTGCAAACAACTCCCAAACACTGGACAGATACCACTCTCTATAACTGCAAACAACTCCCAAACACTGGACAGATACCACTCTCTATAACTGCAAACAACTCCCAAACACTGGACAGATACCACTCTCTATAACTGCAAGCAACTCCCAAACACTGGGCTACCAGTTTAGGGTTAAAGAGGGTTCCTCAGGACTGGAATGGGAGGAGAAGGATCTAGTTGTCACTGGCCACGTGTGAACCTATTAGACAAAGAAAAGGCAGCTCTGCTGAAGGAACATGCATCTAGGGTGCAAGTCTGAAACCAAGGCAATAATCTATTGATTGGTACCTGAGCCACAGACATACTACCATTAAATCAATAAAGAATTGAACACATGGTTATATGGAGAGGTGCCACAAGAAAGAAGCATCCATCGTCAAAGACCCTAACATCTTGCTACGGCCATCGGGTAGCAGGTACAGAAGCCTTCGGTCCCACACCACCAGGTTCAGGAACAATCATCATGCTACAGCCATCAGACTCCTGAACCAGCACCAAAATAGCATGCCCAGAGCTTATTAACCCTAACCAGCATGTATTTTTGGAATGTGGGTGGAAACCGGAGCACCCAGAGGATTCCAGGTGTAAACAGGCTCCTTATAGACAGTAGCAGGAGTTGAACCATGATCGCAGGCACCAGAAAGCCCTTTGTGTTCTACTATGTTATTCCAGTTTAAGATGGTGAACATCAGAGACTACTTATCGGTGTCAAGCGAAACAAAGACAACAAGTCAGTACTTTCTTAACAATGCTTTTCCTGGTAAACGTTCATTGCGAACAATAGCCAATAACTTCTTTTTCAAAGTTGAGTTGAGTGTTTGAGCTGAATGTAAGCCTGGCATTTTTGCAGTGGGAACTGAAGTCTCGAAGGTGCAGGACGGCAGTGGGGCTGGAAAGAGAGGAAAGAGCCAATGTTTGGGGGAGATCCAGTGTGGCAAAACCAAGGTGAGGAGACCAGAAGTGAGGCAGAGCCCAGTCCTGAGCACAGGGAAAGAACCGAGATTTGATTGATTTAAGCGCTGGGCCAAGTTGAGACGGTGGGGCACCAGCCTGAGAGCATACTGAAGCAGAAGGGTCCAAGAGTGAGGAACGAACCAAGGTTTGGCTGACTGGACCAGATAGAAACAGGTTGGGGTGTTGGGACTGGAGGTGAGGGATGGGCTGGTTCTGCTCTGTGCTCCGCGACGTTTACTTGGCTGTACACTGACCCGAGGCCGTGGCCTGCTTCAGCTGCAGTGACGCATGGCTTCACGTGCATGGACTCATTTCCGTAAAACTTCAGTCCTGAGTGTTCTTTGCTTACTTTTATTGTTTCCCATGTTTTGTGTCCCCCCCCCCCCCACCCGCATGTTGGGTAATTGACAGTCTTGTTAAAAGTGGGTTCTATTGGGTTTCTTTGTGGCTGCCTGTAAGGAGTTGAATTTCAAGGTTGTATAGGGTATACATTCTCTGATAATAAATGTACTTTGAACTATGTGAAGAGGCTCAGGAGAGGGATCCATTTCTGCATTGTATAACTCTGTTTAAGAAAAAGGAGAAAAGAAAGGCTAACTTTGAGGAGATGCGAAGGGATTTAGAGAGAGTGGATTGGGTCAAGTTGTTTTATGGGAAGGATGTAATAGAGAAATGGAGGTCATTTAAGGGTGAAATTATGAGGGTACAGAATCTTTATGTTCCTGTTAGGTTGAAAGGAAAGGTTAAAGATTTGAAAGCACCATGGTTTTCAAGGGATATTAGAAATTTGGTTCGGAAAAAGAGGGATGTCTACAATAGATATAGGCAGCATGGAGTAAAGGAATTGCTCGAGGAATATAAAGAATGTAAAAGGAATCTTAAGAAAGAGATTAGAAAAGCTAAAAGAAGATATGAGGTTGGTTTGGCAAATAAGGTGAAAGTAAATCCGAAAGGTTTCTACAGTTATATTAAAAGCAAGAGGATAGTGAGGGATAAAATTGGCCCCTTAGAGAATCAGTGTGGACAGCTATGTGTGGAGCCGAGGGAGATGGGAGAGATTTTGAATGATTTCTTCTCTTCGGTATTCACTAAGGAGAAGGATATTGAATTGTGTAAGGTGTGGGAAACAAGTAAGGAAGTTATGGAACCTATGACAATTAAAGAGGTGGAAGTACTGGCGCTTTTAAGAAATTTAAAAGTGGATAAATCTCCAGGTCCTGAGGGAAGTTTGTGTAGAGATAGCAGGAGCTCTGACGGAGATCTTTAAGATGTCATTAGAAACGGGGATTGTGCCGGAGGATTGGCGTATTGCTCATGTGGTTCCATTGTTTAAAAAGGTTTATAGAAGTAAGCCTAGCAATTATAGACCTGTCAGTTTGACATCAGTGGTGGGTAAATTAATGGAAAGTATTCTTAGAGATAGTATTAATAATTATCTGGATAGACAGGATCTGATTAGGAGTAGCCAGCATGGATTTGTGCGTGGAAGGTCATGTTTGACAAACCTTATTGAATTTTTTGAAGAAGTTACGAGGAATGTTGACGAGGGTAAGGCAGTGGAATATCATGTACAATTCTGGTCACCAAATTATAGGAAAAATATCAATAAATTAGAGAGAGTGCAGAGACGATTTACTAGGATGTTACCTGGGTTTCAGCACTTAAGTTACAGAGAAAGGTTGAACAAGTTAGGTCTCTATTCATTGGAGCGTAGAAGGTTGAGGGGGGATTTGATCGAGGTATTTAAAATTTTGAGAGGGATAGATAGAGTTGACGTGAATAGGCTGTTTCCATTGAGAGTAGGGGAGATTCAAACGAGAGGACATGATTTGAGAGTTAGGGGGCAGAAGTTTAAGGGAAACACGAGGGGGTATTTCTTTACTCAGAGAGTGATAGCTGTGTGGAATGAGCTTCCTGTAGAAGTAGTAGAGGCCAGTTCAGTTGTGTCATTTAAGGTAAAATTGGATAGGTATATGGACAGGAAAGGAGTGGAGGGTTATGGGCTGAATGCGGGTAGGTGGGACCAGGTGAGATTAAGAGTTTGCCACGGACTAGGAGTTTCCATGCTGTGATTGTTAAATGGTTATAAAGTGAGTTCTATTAGCAGGCAGCCGCCGATCACAGAGGATCATGGGTTTGTGCCTCTGGTGGACCGTGTCCTTTCCAGGGTGCAAGCCTGGGTGGGAAGATTTGAAGAACCGGCTGTGCCCATGCAGTGGGCTCCCCCTCTCTAAGTCACTGATGTGGCAAACACCGATACAGTTTGGCACCAGTGTGGTCGTAGAGGTTGCCAGAGTGAAGTTTTAAACAACATCAAACTGGCTTAGGGACCCAGTTGTGGATTCCTTCCTCAGGGTTTACTCCCGAAGCCTCTCCCATGGGTGGCTTTGGCCACAAGGCAGCGGGGGTTTAAAATAACAGTTTTCCTTCTCCCAGGTGGGCTGCCATCCAAGGCTGATGAGTCCCGCCTGCTTGAAGCGTTTGGTTTTGAGGCACCAGTGGTCCGCCTTTGCCCCTTCTCTCATCAGTAGAAACAGTTCCACTGGGCCTAGTAGCTAAGCCACACATGAAGGTCAAGAGTTGGACTTGGTTGTCAGAGGCTGTTAGAGTCACAAGCCATTTGGAGCAGTTTATAGGTAGTGGGAGCTTATCCCTACTTCCACCCCCGGCTACGATAACCTGAGGAAACATGGACCAGTTACCCTGTGATCAATGGGAGGGAAATGCTGTTACTAAGGAAGTGATAAGAGGCAGAGAGGAAATAATGACAAGCTTGGGCAGAGTGAATGGAAAAGGAAAGCTAATTTTTCAGGGTGTGTCTAGCAGAAATGTGTACCAGATGATGTGGTGCTTTGGACTCTCCAAGAGCCTTGGCCGAGTTAAGGTCAAACTCAGGTCTATTTTCATATGCACAGGTGCAGTGAAAAACTTACTTTCAGCAGCATCACTGTTACCTCTGAACAATTCAGTAAAAATATTCAGGACCCTTAGTATATTCAGAATAGTTAGAATGCCTCTAACATAGACATACTGAAATAATAGTTTCTGCAGATGCTGGAAACCTCCACTAAGGTACTCAAAATGCTGGAGGAACTCATCAGATCCGACAGCATCTATGGAGAAGAATAAACAGTCAGTCTTCAAGATGATTCCATATCAGGACTGGAAAGGAAGGGGACAGAAGCCACAAAAATAAGAAGGGGGGTAGGAGAGGAGGAGTACAAACTGACAGGTAATAAACGAGATTAGATTGGGTCCTGCACTAACACCTTAGGAGTCGCCATAGGCTCAAAATGTCACTGTAAATGTGGAGACTGGTTGAAACAAATCGCCAATAAATATGGAAAACTTTCACATGTGCTGCGATGCTGTATTATATGCACACCTCGAATATTCCTACATTAAACGCATTTTGCTGTTGTTGCACAAGACCTCAGGTTTCGATTTTCTTCTTAGCCTTTGAAGATGAGTCAAATTTCTTTATGTTTTGCAACACAAATTAATTTACTTGAGCATGATTGTTTCTAGAGGCGAGGTTTAAAATCTAGTTTGGTTATTAAATAACGGCGTTCTTCGACATTTTAAAGTTCTCGCTGTTCTCGTTACGGTTACAAATAGAAACACAAGTCCCGCTGCTATTTGTGCATCCGAGCACGGATTAGCCAATTGGAATTGTGAACATAACACCCTTCATTTGCATAACTCGGTGTATATCAGACAGATGACGAATATTTAATATTGGAATAACCGTAGATACTTTGGCCAGATCGAAGAGGTTAATTCCTTTCGGGTTTTCGAGGTTTTGAGTCAGGCGAGCCTGAGGAGGAATTAGTATTTACAATGCTGACCGCTGATGCTGTTTCCACAAATGGCACGGCTGAGAGTTCCACGAGCACCGTGTCAAAGAAGGGCTCCAAGAAAAACGCCAAGAAGGTGAACAGGAAAACCAGGAAACACAAGAAGAGCAGGAAGGAGAGCTACAGCATCTATATCTATAAAGTGCTGAAGCAGGTCCACCCGGACACGAGCATTTCGTCCAAGGCGATAAGTATCCTCAACTCGTTCGTCAGCGACATCTTCGAGCGCATCGCGTCCGAGGCTTCCCGCCTGGTGCATTACACCCGCCGCCAGACCATCTCCTCCCGGGAGATCCAGAGCGCCGTCCGCTTCCTGCTGCCCGGGGAACTGGCTAAACACGCCGTCTCGGAAGGAACAAAAACGGTCACCAAATACTCGAGCTCCAAGTAGATTCTCCCCGAAAACTATTAAACCACCAAACGGCTCTTCTGAGAGCCATCTAATCAAAGTTGAAATGAGATCGTAACTGATGAGCACTATACACGTAGGCGTCGAATTAGAGGTGCATTGGATATAATGAAAACGAAAAAAATAACAGTCTACAATTCTTAAACATTACTGGAAACACTAGTCAGACAGTAAACCTTTCAGTTCGAAGACCATCTCAGTTTGTGGTATCAAAATAACCTATAGAAAATAAATTTTGTCCTATTTCAAGCATTCAAAGGAAAGGTGTAGCCATGCCTTGACGTTAACTGGAGATGCTCCATTTACATTCTGTACTCGGAATCTATTTGAATTCCACGAGTTTAGAATATAGAAGGAACCATCCAAATTAATTTTATTAGTGGACGTTCAAAAGGAAATAGTATGATCCCATCTCCAAGTCTCAATTTATTTCTAATAACCAATATCAAATTATGTTTGACTCCAATATCAATTCACAGTTTTAACAAAAGTCAATAATAATCACAAGGTGTGATCTCGGACACACCACTTCTGTGTTCCCAATTGCAATGAAATTTGTTCAACAATGTTAGGATACGATTTACACATAAAAGTCCTACGGAATTCCATTCCCCAAACCCAGGGTGACCAAATATTAATGTGCAATGTTAAGGAAATTGATCTACATCTGTATAACTAGTTTCTGAGAATATTCCTTTGTTTTGTCTATGAAAATGTTTATAAAATAAATACAAGGCTGGACACCCTGAACCTTCGACCATTAGAAAGGCTGATGGCACATCTATTTGAGATGCTTTGATGACACCTGTTGTGCTTCTGTTGCACGTCCTCCCAGTATATGTCATAACCTAGTGGGGGTCTTTGTGGCAGCAACTATCAAATTCATCACTTACATATCTTGCTATAGGCATGATATTATCTTGCCAATGATACACTGAACCTCTTAAAAACTTATGCTTAAAAACCATCGTTTGATCCCTTTCAGTTCTTTCGCTGATTTGGAGCTTCTGTTCAGCGACCATCGCATAAGCGTCATTGTAAATTCGGCACATCAGTGCCTCTATTGAGGCATCGATGGAGAGTCGATGTTCTGGGCCGTTTATCCCCTTCAAAAGATGTTGCCTGGCCTGCTGAGTTCCTCCAGCATTTTCTGAGTGTTAAAATGATGACATGGAATAAAATATGCACGAATACAAAAATATAATGTGAAAAGCATTATAAAGTGGCTGGGTCTATAGACCAGTTGGGGCTAATTAGACATAGGAGCAGGATTGGGTCAACGATTCGGCTCCGCCGTTTTATGGCTGATCCCGGATCCAACTCAACACCATGAGACACAGCAGCGGTTCATCAGATCTCGTGTTTAGGATAGTTGGATCTCTCCCTAAAGCTAAAATTCCGCAGATAAAACAGGAGGCAAAATTAATCTTTATAACGATATTGCAAATTAATTAGTAAATTAGACGAATTACTTCTAACGTATCTAATCTAAATGTTGGAGCTTCATAGTTAATATGTATATGCACTGGGAAGTTTACTGGGGATTTGAGACCGAACAGGATGGAGATATTTCCATTCTCTCCCTATCGTGGCGCGGTTTTGCTGTTTTTGCTCATGTTTGGTGGCTCTGAAAAGAGCCGTTTAATGTAAAGAGCCATTTCTTGCCCTTCGAGGTGACTGTCTGCGGCTACCTCTAGTAGCGCCGGGGTCCGAGTTGCCGTTGGCGCCCCACTGGCTGCCGGGTCCGTCCGCGATTCGCTCTCTTGCCTTTAGCCGATTTGTACCGGCGATAGACCCGTGCCGTCCGAGCCCTGCCTACTTTACGCTTGAGGCGGGAACGAGCCTTGGCTCTGGCGCGGGGCCGGGCACCCGTTTTGGGCCGGCGCTTGAGGGGGCGTGCGGTGGTCTTCCGTGGCTTAGTCTGGCGCCTTGGACTCCTCTTCCTGTTCCGCGTCCTCTTGGAAGGGGTAGGAGTGCGCCAAGCCACCTTCTTGCGGGTTGCCTCTTTCTTTCCTTGCTTGGGAGCCGCCAGCCGGTTCAGCTTGAAGGAGCCGGCGGCGCCGTGGCCGCTCGTCTTCACCAGCGAGCCCTTCTGCACTAGCTGGCGTACCGTCAGGTTGACGCGAGCGTTGTTGCGGTTCACATCGTAACCCTTGGCCGTCAGCGCTTTCTTCAGGGCTGCCAGCGAGATGCCACGCCTCTCCTTGGTGGCTGCCGCCAAAGAGAGGACGTGGTCGGTGATGGTGGGGCCATTCTGCGGCTTCTTGGACTGCTGAGGCGCCTTTGACTGAACCTGTTGCTGCGACGGTTGTTGTTGCTTTTTCTTTTTCTTCACCGCCCCATCCTTGTCCGGCGCCGTCCGACCTTGAGGCGGAGTGGTGCCGCCGGCGCCTCCACCGCCTCCCTTTTCACCGGAATCGCTGCCATCTGCCGCCTTCTGGTTCTCGGACATACCGGAGCGCACCAGAAACGGTTGTGCCTTCTCTCTCGGAGAGACCGGGCGCCGACTGTCGTATTTATAAGGCGGAGGCGGACGGGGAAGAGCGAACCCGGGTCCTCCCTCCCAAACTTGATAATCTTGTGCTTTTCTATAATGCTAACTTCACCAATTCCGGTCAAATCCGCACGCCCCTGCTCCCCAAAACCATCAATTCCTGATCCGCCAGCTGCAGTTTCTCCGATGCCGATCATTTTCTGCACCGGCTGTCCCCCGATCGAAGCGCATTTCAGGCGGACGATGAAAAACCTGCATTCCTCTCCTACTCCTGTTGAAAATGGCCGGAACTTTACCGGCTTCTCGGGGATGAAGGGATTCCTCTGACGCCGGTCAGCTGAAGGTAAAATTTCCAGAAAAGAAATCTCAGTTTACAGTTTGTATTTCGCTTGAATTCTTTCGAGAATGTGACTACGGTAGCACAGGTTGTACACCAATTGGAATGCTTAAATCCGATGAGATTAAGCCAATGAGATCTCTTAGCGCGATAAATGTCCGCAGTATTTTTTAAAGCGATATTTTTAAAAATTACTGGTTACTGCTTTTCGGAAAAAAGTAATAAAGATATTCTAAATCATTATGTCGTTTCGAACAGTCTTTCTAAATACGATGGAGCATGGCTTAGCTGAATGATTTGACTCTTTTACCATTATAACATTTACACTAATCTACTAATAAGTAGATCATTGTAAGTTATTTTAAAACAGATTTCTGTCTTGCTTATTTTCAGTACTGTAGTGGAAACGTTTGTGTACACATGGAACTCACAAATGCATTTTCCCTTCGTCTGCAGCGAAAATCGTGTAGTCAGGGTTTGTCAAGCATGTTCAACGGCCGTGATTATTTCATTTGGCCAGATAAGTTCTTTTGTTATTATTTTAGTTTAATCTGTATTACTATAATCGAGAAACCGCGATAACATGGATTACTTCAGTTATCCTTATTATAAAAGCCAGCTGATTTGAACGGGTTTCTGTCTGTTTTCCCGGTTTCCGCACATCCAGCATTACAACTTCGAAGTATTTAATCTAGTGTAGTCCATTCGCCCGTGTACTGTGGAGGAGAATTTTAACGTATTCCTACAGAGGGAACTCTGAGAAGTGATGCGCAGTTAATCATCCCCGTCTGATTTTATTCTTATTTAAAGTCAACAAAATGTTCCTCTTTAATTGTGGAATCGCTTATTTGACTTTAGCAGCAACGTGATTAAACTGAGGGGTTGGGGAGGAGGTTAGGTTGTTCCTAAATGGTAAAATGTGCAGTAAACGAGGTGTTGTGCAATATTTTTTCAGATAATTCAGCAACAACACGAGTATAAACATATATTACCTGACCATGTCAGCGTTCTTCTATTCTGTTTTACCAACAATTGACACATGTGTTAAGGCGCTCTGTTAATTTCTTGGAATGTTGAAATATGCAAAATGTTAAGAGAAACTGGTCTGGTTTATACCTTTAACGTGCAAAATCTGAAAGGTAGCTACTTTGTCATTCAAAGCTTTTGTGAATGCAATCAAGAATGGAAGATGCAAGTGTTATTAAAGGCCAAACAATTTAAATCTTAAGACGACGTTTCTTTTTGATACACTTGTCCCATAAGAGAATGCATGTTTCTCGAAAACAATTAAAAACAAATTATCTTCTGCAATTTCTGTTAGGACACAGAACAGAGAACAGGACAGTACAGGCTCAGGCTCTTAGCACCATAATGTTGTGGCCAGTCAATTAAACTAGTGATCAAATGGCTAATTAAACTAATCTCCTCTGCCTACACAATATCTTGACTATATCTCTTCTCACACAACTCTAAAATATAATTATTAGACTGAATACATAGAGAGATGTAAGATGCTGGAAGATGTGCATAGAGTATCACAAAACAGCAAGAGCTCATCTCTCCAGTAACTTTAAAGTTCATTTCACAGAATGGATAACTGACTATCAGAACTCTGGTCGACAGGCACAGTTCATGGCAATGGTATTAAGTAAAGACTTTGGTCAGTTTTCTCAGGATAAAACTTGCTATTATATATTTTATATATTAATTTATGTGGACTAGGCCTTCCCAGCCCACTGAGTTGTGCCACTCAGCTAACCACCGATTTAACCATAGTCTAATCACAAGACAATTTACAATGATCAATTAACCTACCAACCAGTATGTCTTTGGACTGTGAGAGGAAACCAGAGCTCCTGGAGGAAAATCACGCACACATGGGGAAAACTTTCTTACTGAGGACATTGGAATTGAACTCTGAACTCTGATTCCAAGCTGTAACAGCTGTGCTAACCTCTGTGCTACTGTGGTGTCCAAATCACAACAGCTAGAAACAAAAATTTGGAACAAAATAAGGGTCATAGAATACTACACCACAGAAACAGGACCTTTGGCCCATTTAGTCAATGCCAAACCATTAACTTGCTTGTCCCATCAACCTGCAACTGGACCACAGCACTCTGTACCCTTCCCATCCATGTACCTATTCAAATTTCTCTTAAATGTAGAAACTTAATCCACCCCTTCTGCTGGCAGCTCTTTCCACACTCAAACCACCCTCTGTGTGAAGGTTCCCCTTAAGCATTTCACGTTTCACTAATTGTGACTTGGAGAAGAGTAAATTCATGAAAGCAAACTATAGTTATTGTGGAAATATCATTTTCAACTAATGAAACTGAGTTCCTTTCAATAAGGGAAATTGTCAATATTTTATGATGGACTGCCATAAGTCATTCAGAAAACATTTCAGGAAAACTGAAGAGGACTGAATTTTTTAAAAATTCTGGTGGCAGTACGAGTTGGGTAACTGGCTCAGGGACAAGATGCTGCCCACACTGGAATGGAGATAGTGTTAGAATTCCTCAGGAATGGGTAAGAGTGTCCCTGGTGTACATTAATGACGTTGACTTGTGCATGCGGATGGCAATTTTGAATAGTGTGGATGACTGTGAGGAGAAGAGAGAATAAATTACGATAGATCCAGGCGAACTGGTGGGCATGTGGCAAGTGAATTTTAACACACAGATTTTCAAAACAGTACCCAGCTGTAATGAGTTCTTTGGACTTGAGCCACAGAATGTTGGTTCGTCGTTGTTTAACAAGAGTCAATAGTCATTTAGAGTTTCTTGTGTTGTTTTTCCTCTCGAGTGAATCACCCGTTGTAATTTGGTCTGCTGGTGATTTCTGTTTGAGCTTGCTTTTAATTTACTTTGATATGTTTGGGGTTTCCATGTTGGTTGTATTATTTAAGCAGACACCTGATTAGTGCTAATCGCGAGGGTCCTAGTTTTGCGATGTCGTTCGGACAAAACCACCAATGTTCTGTTGGAATTTTTATAAAGAAAACCCTAGTCGCCATTTTCCCTGCGCTTGGGTTCTGACGTTGCTAGTGCACATTGCGATAGCCAGTAATGAGGATAAAGAGGCAATTACAGATATCAGGACACAATCAAAAGCAGTTTTATTGTCACTGAGGTGTGTTGTGAAATTTGTTGCAAAGATAATGAAGTAGTGTTACTTGGTTCATGGACTATTCGGATATCTGGTGATGGAGGAGAAGTTGTTCCTAAAGTTTTTACATTCCTAAGAAACATCAGCGTTAAAAGTGCACACATTTCTGAAAGTGGTGGTTCATGCTGCCCTTTGTACAGGGCTTTGTACCTGAAAGCAAAGTTACTAAATCAGGACGGCAATGTCAATCATCTGCAGATTACTGAGTCACCGTGTGGACAAATTCTGCCAATCAGATAGAACACAGAAATCTGCAGCACATTACAGGCCCACAATGTTGTGTTGACCATGTAACCTTCTCTAGAAACTGCCTAGAACTTCCCTAATGCATAACCCTCTATTTTTCTAAGCTCCATGTACCTATCTAAGAGTCTCTTAAAAAATCCTATTGTATCCCCTTCTATCACCGTCACTGGCGGTGCATTCCACACACACACACACCCCTCTCTGTGTGGAAAAACTTGCCTCTGACAGTCCCCTTGTACCTACTTCCAAGCATCCTAAAACTATGCCCCCTCGTGTTGGCCTCATTTCAACCCTGGGAAAAAAGCCGGACGTCAGGAGTAGGTTAATTGTTCATTGTGAATTGTCCTGTGATTAGGTTAGGGTTAATCAGGGTTTCTGGGGGCAGAATGGCAGAAAGGCTGGAAGGACCAATGCCACACTGTATGAAAAACTTACCTCTGACACCATCGTACCTACTTCCAAGCACCTTAACACTATACCCCCATTGTGCTAGCCATTTCAGCCCTGGGAAAAAGCCTCTGACTATCCACATGATCAATGCCTCTCATCATCTTATACACCTCTATCAGGTCACCTCTCATCCTCCGTCACTCCAAGGAGTAAAGGCCAAGTTCACTCAACCTATTCTCACAAGATATGCTTTCCAATCCAGGCAATATCCTTGTAAATCTCCTCTGCAAAGATTCACTGGAATCATTTGGAATTAGAATTGGTTTATATTGTTCAAGGTTCAAAGTACATTTATTATTATGAGATTCGTCTCCTTACAGGCAGCCTCACAGCAAAGAAACCCAGTAGAACCCATTAAAACAAAGATCGTCAAACACCCAGTGTGCAGATAGAAATGAAACCATGGAAATAAGCAAATTATATTCAGAACTGTAGTTCACGAAAGTGAGTCCAGAATCGTGAAGCCAGTCATCAGCACAAAGACAAGTAAAGTTCGTGGAGCAGCCTGATCTTTACAATCTGGCCCAGCAGATACATCGGCCAAACAGTGAGTCATTCCTCACTGTCAGACCTGGACCCTGCTGGTTCAATACATTCTCGGGCCTGGGGCCCGCTGCCTTGATTTGACCCTTCACTGTGGCTCAGCACTTCAATCGTCCAAACAATGGTTCATGGTCCACTCTTGGGCCTGTGCCCTGCCTCATCATACCCTCACATCTGCTCCTGCAGTGACCAAACATTGGTTTATTCACTGCCCTTATTCGGCCTGTACCCACCGCGCCGCATCCAGCCTGCACCTTAGAGATTTCATTTCACTCCGCCCAAACGCCAGCTTGTACCGGCAGTTCAACAGCTCAGCTCCAAAAGGGAGGTCACAGGCCAGTGACGGCAGTGATTGGTTCAGAGAAAAAGTGTGATTAGTACAGTAATTTCGTTTTGTTTCCGACCCGGAACTCATCGCTGTGCATCACCAGCACCATATTAAACCAGAAGTCACATGAACTGAGGTATAGCTGAGAATCCTTTAGATGTCCCCGACGTAACTACCACCATCCCTGGCAGCACGTTCCATGTAGATGTGCTCAGTGGTGTGAAGGGATTTACCCATGATGGACTGGACCATATCCACTACTTTTTGTAGCACCAAGAAAGAGATAAATTGGATTATTCTTACAGGCTGCACAGTTTGTGGTGGATTAACAGATGTCTTTCTGTACCGTAAAACTTTTAGGAACATGTGAAAACTCCCTTTGAATTAACTGTTCCAAAATGTATATTTATAAAAGCATATTAAATAAATGGATAGTATTTGCAATGAGGCCACTTTTAATACATTTTGGAAGCAGAAATATTCAATGACATTACAGATTCAGATTCATTTATTTATCAGATTGACATCAAAGCATACAGTGAAAAGAGTCGTTTGTGTTAACAACCTGCTAATGTGCTGCAGACCACCACATGTATTGCCACACATTCCAGCACCAACATAGCCTGTCCGTCATGGTCAGCAGTTCACTGCTTCCATTTAATATCAGGGAAAGTATACGGTACACAACCTGCAATTCTTACCCTCCACACACATCCTCGCAAGAGAAAATAAACCCAAAAAATGGATAACAGCAAAAAACCCCAAAGCCTCTTGCCCCTCTCCCATGCACAAGCAGCATCAACCCTCTCCCCCTTCCCCTTGGCAAAAAGCATCGGCACACCCACCACCCACCATGACAGCAACAGCAAAGCCCCCAAAGAGAGACCGTGGTCTACAACCATCAGAAGCTAGCTGTTCACTCCAACATTTTCAACACCCCATAGGCTCTCTCCCTCTCTCTATCTCTCACCAACAAGAGAGATAGATATCTCTCCTTCCTCAGCAACAGGGGAGACAACAGTCTTTAATTTGATGTTACCGTCAGTTGGAAATGTTGCATTTTATTTTGAGTTCTCCAGCTCGAGAATCAGCTAATCAGCAGAGCAACACAAGCAGCAACAACAGCAAAACAAGCTTTTTCCTTCCCTCTCACACACACAGACAGGTCCTCACCTTCAAGGCAGGTCACTCTGGGCCTCCAAGCTACCTGCAGCTGAATGTAAAAACAAGATAGTAAGACTCACTGAAATCGTTAATGTTAGTGTAATACACTTGTATTCTGTTGGGGAAATTTGATAGTATTTTTGATTTCAGAATGCATAAAGCAGTTTTGAAAATGCAAAGACTCTATGAAGATTCAAGATTCTTTAACGTAATTTCCAGTACACAAATGCAAAGTAGAATGAAATAATTGCCACTCCAGAACCAATTTGTTATGAAAGGAAACACATTAACACACAAAATACAATAATAAAAACACAATAAATATAAATACATAAGGTAGCTTATATACATAGATGGATTGTATGTCCATAAAGTGACACAAGGCACAGGTGTATCTACACATAAGAAAATGATAAAGTAGTGGTGGTTGGGGGTGTGGAGTGGTGGGTTGTTGGGTGCAGCTGTTTGTCAGCCTTGAGAAAAGTAAGATTTTGAGTCTGGTGGTCCTGGTGTGGCTGCTGTGCAGCCTCCTCCCTGATGGGAGTGGGACAAACAGTCCATGAGCAGGCTGGGTGGGATCTCTCATGATATTGCTGGCCTTTTTCTGGCATCTCCTTGTGTATATATCCCTACTGCGGTGGTGGGGTGTGCAGTAGGCTAGTGCAGCTGATGCATTGGACAGTTTTGATTACCCATTGTTGAGATTTCCCATCTGCCAGATTGCAGTGATGTTGTGTATTCAGATGCTCTCGATTGCACGCCGGTAGATAGATAAGGCCTTTATTTATTTATTTAGCCAGCCATATAGCGCGGAGCTGGACTTTCAGCCATACCGCCCCCAGCAACCCCGATTAACCCTAACCGAATCACAGAACAATTAACCTGCTCCCTATGTCTGGACCGTGGGAGAAAACCAGAGCACCTGGGGAGAACACACAGACTCTTTACAGGGCCAGCGCCAGAACTCAACTCTGAACTCGAGAGTGCCTCACGCTGTAATAGCATTGCTCTAACTACTACACATTTTAATTCCACGTCCCATTCCCATTCTGATATGTCTATCCATGGCCTCCTCTACTGTCAAGATGAAACCACACTCAGGTTGGAGGAACAATGCCTTATATTCCGTCTGGGTAGCCTCCAACCTGATGACATTGATTTCTCTCTGCCCCTCTCACTATCTGTTCTCCATCTCCCTTTCTTTCTCCTGAGGCCTCCCGTCCCATGATCCTTTCCCTTCTCCAGCTCTGTATCACTTTCGCCAATCACCTTTCCAGCTCTTAGCTTCATCCCACCCCCTCCAGTCTTCTCCTATCATTTCACATTTCCCCCTCCCCCCACTACTTTCAAATCTCTTACTATCTTTCCTTTCAGTTAGTCCTGACGAAGGGTCTCGGCCCCAAACGTCGACAGTGCTTCTCCCTATAGATGCTGCCTGGCCTGCTGTGTTCCACCAGCATTTTGTGTGTGTTGTTACATAAGAAAGAGGAGGTTGGTTAGTTCTACCTCGTCCGCTTCTCGCCTTTAAACGGGAGCCGCCGCCGATCCGCCGCGTCTTGAGGCGATTGCGTGGAATGGCTGACACCGTTTCTACTAAAGACGATGGTGCGGCTCCCAACTGTCCCTTTCCTGCCGCCACTGGCCTGTTGTCGGCTGCCAAGAAGAAGGCAGGTTATAGGTCGCAGAAAGGCGCAATGGCCGAGCACATCCTGGAAGCAGTGACCGCCACCAAGGAGCGCCAGGCGACCAAGCTCGGCGCCGTGAAGAAAACCACCTCGGCCGCCGCCTACGAGGCTAGCTCCCGCCCCAGGCAGTCGGCCGACACCTTACCCAACAAAGGTTCCGCTGTGGGAGGTGCTGCCGCTGGCAGCTCCGCTTCTGCTCTCCGTTCGAATCAGGAGGCGGCGGTCGAGAAGCAGAGTAAAGAGGAGATCAGGAGAAAGGTTCGGAAGAGAGCTGTTGCAGCCAAGCCCACCGCCCGGAAAAGAGCCGGAGCAGCCAAGCCCACCGCCCGGAAAAGAGCCGGAGCAGCCAAGCCCACCGCCCGGAAAAGAGCCGTAGCAGCGGAGCCCACCGCCCGGAAAAGAGCCGCAACAGCCAAGCCCACCGCCCGGAAAAGAGCCGCAACAGCCAAGCCCACCGCCCGGAAAAGAGCCGGAGCAGCCAAGCCCACCGCCCGGAAAAGAGCCGCAACAGCCAAGCCCACCGCCCGGAAAAGAGCCGTAGCAGCTGAGCCCACCGCCCGAAAGCAGGCGGCCAAAAGCCCCCGCAGGTGCACGACGGCCATGGCCAAAAAAGGGCCCAAGCGGCCCGCTGTTTCCCGGGCAGCCAGGCGGCGGGACCAGGCAGTCAAACGGAGATAGAAGGAAGCCAACTATCTGAACATAAAAGGCTCTTTTCAGAGCCATGCACACGTTTCAATCGAACGGCTATACATTACGACACAAACAAGCTTTTCCGTCTTTTTCGATTCTTCCAATTATTCATATAAATTTTGATGCAGTCAACAAATGCCGGAGATATTATTAACACTTTTTATTGTATCGCACACATGCTGACAGGCAAATTCATCATCCTTTTTATGCGTTTCCTGTCTGGACTAATAGTATAAAACGGGATCTGTATCGAAAATAAGCTTGATGGGAAGTTTTGCAACACTTCATGACTTTTGATAACTTTTACTGAAATAAAATTAATTATTCAATATATATCATGTTGACCTTTTAGACCTTACGTCAATGGTTCATAGCAAATATACTGTATATTCAATACACAAATAATTTATTCCAATCTCTGGAATATTTATAACGTTAAAGGCTATAAAATAAAATGAATAAAAATTATGTTTTGTGGATATACCCTGCTGGGTTAATCTACTTAGAAACAAGTGATCTAGAAAACGGAGCTGATTCGTCTTCTTACACAAAATGCTGGAGAATTTAGCAGACGGGACAGCATCTATGGAAAAAAAAGTACCTAATCCTGAAAGTATTTTTTTATCTTCTATAAATTCTGTCTGGCCTGCTGAGTTCCTCCAGCATTGTGTGTGTGTGTTATTCGGATTTACAGCATCTGCAGATTTTCGCCTGTTTCTGATTTGTCTTCTCATTGGTCCAATTCTAAATACTTGACTATCCAATCAGAAATCGTATTTTGAGCCCAAATTGCTATAAAAGGAGACACCGCGGGGTTTCTCCATCATTCTCCTTTTGAGGGCCAAGCAGCTGATTGATGATGTCGGGTCGTGGCAAAACTGGCGGGAAGGGTCGCGCTAAAGCAAAGACTCGCTCTTCTCGGGCTGGTTTACAGTTTCCTGTGGGGCGTATCCACCGGCTCTTACGGAAAGGTCACTATGCTGAGCGGGTGGGCGCTGGTGCTCCTGTCTACCTAGCGGCAGTGCTAGAGTACCTGACGGCAGAAATTCTGGAATTGGCAGGCAACGCTGCTCGGGACAATAAGAAGACCAGAATCATTCCCCGCCACTTGCAACTCGCTGTTCGCAACGACGAGGAGCTCAACAAACTGCTGGGAGGCGTTACTATCGCCCAGGGTGGTGTCCTGCCCAACATTCAGGCTGTGCTGCTGCCCAAGAAAACGGGCCACGCTAGCAAAGTTTATACTTGAACACAAGGAAGGCAAGATTAAAAAAACGGCTCTTTTAAGAGCCCAACCAATCAATTTTTAAAGTGCTTGATCACAACATTTCGTTTTAGTTCCATATTTAAAATACAATAATTTTGGAGGTGTAACGTGGTAGGTACTAGAGGTTTCCAAACAGTTTAGGACTGGAAGAACTTGTCAAGTTGGTGAATGAATTGTTTACCCCAGAGGACTGATTGTGGATTGGGCCTTGGGGCTTTAGTAGGGAGAGCCGATTGTTATGTACCCTTTAATTGGGTGTCTGACCAGCAGAAAGAAGTATCCGTTGGAGTCTGGTGGTACTATATTTGAAGGTGTTTTGTTAATAAAGATAGCAAAACCATATCAATAATGCAAATGTACATATAAGGTAGCAGTAATAAACCTAAAGGTAGGAATAATAAGCTCTGTTGATGTCTAGGGGTAAATGAATTGTCAGAACATAAAGTTCAGTTCAGTTCATGAGCGCTGAGGTAGTTATGCTTATTTAGATGTAATCGTTGGAGAGAGATGTAACAGCATCTGTTGGGCAGGCAAACCTTTTACTCCTTTCTTAATCCATTGTGTCATTGTGGCCATTCAGTTATGACCCCTCTGTCATTCAGGTGGACTCGTCTCTCTGGCATGAGTGGACACACGCACAAGTTCCCACCAGCCCTGCTATAACTGACCGATCCCCTGGTTCGGTCTCCGATGCCCCCACCTTCCTTGTGGGTTCACAACCCTCAGGCAGGGTCCACTGGTGTGTCTGAAGGGTGTCTCTCCAGACCTGTCTTTTATCCCAACTAATGGGGTCTCAGCTATCAATTTTGAATGACTGAGTCCATCAAACCAGCCCACTCCGGCTGTCCACTGAGGAATGTTAATGAGCAAAATAGTAGAAGATAAATAACCCTCGCAGAAGTCATAATACAGTAAATCAACAGTCTCTCTCCCCCCTCTTATCTGCGGCAGATGTTCTTGTATATTTTCCATCTCTCTCATGAGCAGCATAGCAACAGTAATGGTTCATGGTTCTCAGGGGTGGGGGGAGTAGGTAACTCTGCACCCATTGTCCATCACTGATAACACAATAAGCGAACCGGAGAGGAGACAAATCATACTGGATATTCTAAACCACTGCAAATGAAAGGCAGGATATATACACCTGCCCCTATGAGGTAAAATATTTGCACCACACTATCCAGATGAACTTCAGCTTTAACAGAGTTTGGGAAGAGAATTCTAGACCATCTTGTCAGGAACTTCACTTAGAGTATTCACATATAACTCCTACATGGTCAGCTTGGGTAGTTTGTACCCTTTATAAATTCACCTTCATTCTTGGATCACTTTTATCTGAGAATTATATCACCACTTCATGATAGATATTGTTAACTTGTTCCATGGTTGATTAGCATTTGCTTTGTTCCCCTGACTTGCCTTTAACATGTGACATTTCCAAACTCTGAAACCTGAAACTACTTGACAATGTATATACATATAAGTACAGTATATACATGAGACACTTCTCCAAACTAGGGTGTAAAGCACAGTAATACACATGTAACGTCCTGGTTAAGATTTTTACTGCTAAGATGTAGGTATTTCATTTTAGCAGCTCTGTAAGACAGCCTGTTCTGCCTTCGGCCTATTTAGGTTTCAGCTGAGATAAGAGGCTTGTTGCCTAACGTAGGATTGTACTGTCAGCCAATCAGAATGGTGGAATTGAGAGAAAGTTCTGGAGAACACTGGGCTGAAGTTTCTTGTTTGGAAACTGGGAGAAGGCAGAAGGGAAGGTCACTGAGGGTGCTGTCCCTGTTGCACAAGGTGCTTTGTGCAAACGGATGGCTTCAAGGGGCAAAGACCGTGGGAGCCCTGTTTGTTCGCGATGGACTTCCAGCGACTCTTCTGTGTGCTTTCACGCAGACTGAGGGTCCAGTGCGTGTGTTAGACAACCGCAAGGTGAGCTCCAACTTAAATGGACCATGTGTCTGGCACCAGTACAGCATGACCAGAACATAGCAGCCCTGGTCCACATGTCTTTAAAATGTGCGTGGAAGCTGGGCACCACGTTCTCACGGGGAAGAATGAGCAAATATGTTACCGACCGCAGTGGGAACGAGCTGGCACTGTTGGCGCGACACTCCTGTGCCACTCAACCCTTTTATTGGATGAAGACCTCAACCAGGTGGAACACTCCCACCGTCTCTACCTCGTCTAGCTCTACATCTTTTTCAATGAGACCACTAAGCTCCCGAGAATAAAGAATCAGTCTGCTCAATCTCTGTTAAAGCAAACCTGCCACCCAAGCAACGGATCTGTCTAATCTTCGTTAACTCTCTTTATTATAAGTGGATTTATGTCGAGTCATAGCACTACACAGCGGGGGTATCAGCCCGAGCTGAGCTAGTCCCATCGTGTGTTTGGCCCAAACTACTTTAAACCTCTCCTATCCATGTACCTGTCTAGAAGTCTTTTAAGCATTGAAATTTTACCTGTTTTTACAACCTCCTCTGGTAGTTCATTCCTAATACCCACTGCCCTGTGTAAGTAAAATAAACCAGACATTAGTGCAACATAGAAAATAGGTGCAGGAGTAGGCCCTTCGGCCCTTCGAGCCTGCACCGCCATTCAGTATGATCATGGCTGATCATCCAACTCAGAACCCTGTACCTGCTTTCTCTCCATACCCCTGATCCCTTTAGCCACAAGGGCCATATCTAACTTCCTCTTAAATATATCCAATGAACCAGCCTCAACTGTTTCCTGTGGCAGAGAATTCCACAGATTCACCACTCTCTGTGTGAAGAGGTTTTTCCTCATCTCGGTTCTAAAAGGCTTCCCCTTTATCCTTAAACTGTGACCCCTCATTCTGGGCTCCCCCAACATCGGAAACAATCTTCCTGCATCTAGCCTGTCCAATCCCTTTAGAATTTTATACGTTTCAATAAGATCCCCCCTCAATCCTCTAAATTTCAGTGAGTATAAGCCTAGTCGATCCAGTCTTTCTTCATATGAAAGTCCTGCCATCCCAGGAATCAACCTGCTGAGAGATTCCGGTTTGACACTGAACACTGCTGACTCAAAGCACCAAAGCCCTGGGTTTGATCCTGACCTCTGGTGAAATTTGTACAGGGTTTGTAAGTTCTGTCTGTGGCCGTGTGGGCTTCCACTGAGCCATCAGGTGACCTCAACATCCCTAAGACATGCAGATGAGTATATTAAATGGCGGCTGCTAAAGCCCCTAGTTTGTGGGTGAGTTGTAGAATCTGAGGAGTTGATAGGAATGTAGGGAGAATGGAATAGATCAAGGGAAGGTTAGTGTAGTTGTGTGGTTGATGACTGCCATGATCTGGTGGGATGAGGGTCAGTTTCTTCGCTGCATCTTTCTCTAAGTCTCTTCCTGTCCTGCATAAGAACATAAGAAACAGGAGCAGGAGTCGGCCATCCGGCCCATCGAGCCTGCCCCGACATTCAATAAGATCATGGTTGATCTGTCCGTAAACTCAGCTCCGTCTACCTGCCTTTTCCCCATAACCCTCAATACCCCTGCTATGTAAAAATCTATCTAATTGAATCTTAAATATATTTAGTGAAGAAGCCTCAACTGCTTCCCTGGGCAGACTCTGGGAAAAACCACACTCTGGGAAAAACAGTTTCTCCTCATTTCCATCCTAAATCTTCTCCCCTGAATCTTGAGGCAATGTCCCCCAGTTCTAGTCTCACACTACTTCTATCTTATCTATCCCTTCTAATTTTGTATTTTTCTATAAGATCCCTTCTCATTCTTCTGAACTCCAGAGAGTATAGTCCCAGCGACTCAATCTCTCCTCATAGGTTAACCCCTTCATCTCTGGAATCAACCTGGTGAACCTCCTCTGCACTGCCTCTAAAGCCAGTATATCCTTCCTCAAGTATGGAGAACAGAACTGCACACAGTACTCCAGGTGTGGCCTCACCAGTACCCTGTATAGTTGCAGTATGACCTCCCTGCTCTTGAATTCAATCCCTCTACCAATGAATGCCAACATTTCATTTGCCTTCTTAATAACCTGTTGTACCTGCAAGCCAAGTTTTTGTGATTCATGAACAAGCACTCCCAAGTCCCTCTGCACAACAGCATGCTGCAATCTTCCACCATTTAAATAATAATCTGTTCTTCTATTATTCCTTCCAAAGTGGATGATCTCACATTTACCAACGTTGTATTCCATCTGCCAGACCTTGGTCCACTCACTTTACCTATCTATATCCCTCTACAGACTCTCCACATCCTCTGTACAATTTGCTTTTCCACTCAGTTTAATGACATCAGCAAATTTTGCTACGCTACACACAGTCCCCTCTTCCAAGTACTGTTCCTTTGAGTAGTTATTTCAAAGTCTCCTCCCCACTACATTTTGCACCTTTTTTAAAAATCCTGAATAAACTTCCATTTGAGTTTTTAATGTTTTATCTGCTTCCTTATTCTGACTGGCTGTGTCATCACCTGGTCCTGGAACTGTACTACCCTCAGTCGCAGGGTACTGCAGAGAGTGGTGCGGACAGCCCAGCACACCTGTGGATGCGAACTTTCCTCTATTCAGGATGCTTACAGCTACAGGTGTGTAAAGGGGGCCCAGAGGATCACCAGGGACTCCAGCTAACCCAACCACCAACTGTTTCAGCTGGTCCGTATGGCAAATGCTAGAGCAGCATTGTCAGGACCAGCTTCTTTCACCAGGCCATTAGATTTATAAATACACATTGACCTGATTGCATGTCTGACTGTACAGATATGCATATTAAACAATTATGTGTACAATATTAGTGCTTGGGCAATATCCTCCCAAATTTCCCCTCTTTATTGGAGAAGCAACATAAAGATTTTTACTCCCTTGGATGTAAGAAATAAAATAAATACAATACCAAGCATCATTTTGTTGGCAAACAGTTTCCATAGAACTGGGCTTAAACTCAGGGCCACAGCATGGATTGTGATTGTAAAAGCTATTCTGCGGTACAGTTAATATCCAAGAGCTGTCTTATTTCACCGATCATCCATAACGCTTATGCAGAGGGCAAGTCAGAGGCTGCAAAACATTTTGAAAGAGACAAAGATCAGGATACTGCAATACAGCCATTGTCACTTCATCTTTTAATAAAATCAGTTAAATATTTCAACACTTTCGTTGAAACCAAAGAGCCTCAATAACAAGAAGTGAGAAAGATTAAAGAAGTTAACTTTATTTTTGCCACATGTACATCAAAACGTCGAAACAGTGAAACGCGGCGTGTTCTCAAAGGAGAAAGCAGCGATTTCAATTCGCTAAAACGGATACTCCGTTTTTTTATGCCATTGGCTGAATAGAGAATTTTATTCCCGCCTATCATTCAGACCAATCAGAGCAAATGAAGGAATGACCAATGAAAATTGAAATATTTCAGTCGGATTAATAGGTGTATCAAGACAGGCTATGCTTCGTGTTGCTTGTTAAGAAATAGAATGTTGGGAGAAGGTGAAATTGTTGGGATTAGTGGTACTAAAGCCAAGACTCGATCATGTCGTGCTGGATTGCAGTGTAGATCGTATCCCTCGCCTTTTTCGCAGAGGGAATTTTGCTGAACGAGTGGGGCAGGAGCTCTGGTTTATCTGGCCGTATTTCTCGAGTACCTTACGGCCGAGATCTTGGGACTGGCGGGTCACGCGGCCCGGGACGACAAAAAGATGAGGATCATTTCCCGCCACCTAAAGCTCGCTGTCCGCATCGACGAAGAGCTCAACAAACTGTTGTGTGGTGTCGCCATCACCCAGCGTGGGGAACTGCCCAGCCTTCTGGCTGTGCTGCTGCACAAGAAAATGTGTCAACCCAGCAAAATATACATCGACGATTAAGCAAACATTCAGACTGGTATATAACAAACTCACCAGTCTTATTTATAAAGAGCCTCAGTTACAAGGATTCATGTAAGGCGAAGGCTGGAAATGTGTGCAAATATTCTGCGCGTAGTTAATTTTGGATTTGTGTTTGACTATCTTTAATTTATTAAATTAATGCAATAGATTTGTTGCAATTAAAAACTGTTACTTCAATCACCTAAGTGTGTCTGTCGGGGGGAGGGGTGGAGGAGAGGGTTTAAATCATGACTTGAGTTTTCGCAGAAACTTCCGTTTGAGTTGATCTGTGCGGCATTAGAATTAACATCCATTAGCGGATAATACAAAAAGGGAAACCTTAGGAAAGCGAGGAGGGTTGTTCCAATCAGTTTCGAAAGAAAAATAACTCCATGACGAACCTTGTGCATGCAGAAGGGCAGTTTCCTGCCCTAAGTTTATCGATCCACCCAACAAATATTGAAATTAAACTTGCCTTCATGCTAATTATAAAATTAATTTAATTCACGTCTTAAAATAACATGAATCTGGAAGGGGCTTTTCACCTTGTAAGTTATTTAACAGATAATTAGCGGGATGTATCTCCTAAATGAACTCAAAAAAGCAAGGAAAATCCCATATTGGATACTGGTTAACAGGTACCTTAAAAGTTAAGGCAAAAAAAAGTTTGTTGATGACAAATGCTTTCATTGGGGGGGGGGGGACACATTTTGATAGCATTGAACTCTAACGGTGTGGTTCTTTTTTAAAAAAAAACTGCCACCAATTAAATATTGTATAGTACATTTGAAAATTCAAATATTATTCTGGTTACCAAGTAGCGATTGTGTACTAAGAAACGTAGTTTGCATACAGCATGGATTCAAAGGTGACCAATCAATGCGTGTCATTTTAACCAATGAGATTATTTCAAGAACCACCAATCAAAACTTGTAATTGCATTCCACATCATTTTGAGTACCCAGAAAGCAGAAGTGATGTAAAGGCGGGTGAACAAATGAGAACGTAGCCTTTCACCCAATAACGGCGACGTTGTTAGCTTTTGCATTTGGACAAAGATGTTTAGTAAAGGATATTCACTCACCTGTGTAACAAAAATAAAAATGAGATACTTAAATACAATCGTTTCAACCGTCCCGGTTTATATGACGCTGGTGAAGCACAGCGACAACTTGCTGGTAGCGAACAAAACAACCTTAGCTCTGTATTAATCATACTTTTTCTCGGATACGATCATCGTAATCAATAACATGTAACTTTCCTTTCGGAGTTGAGCTTTTCAGCTGAGTGTGTGACCTGTCATTTTTGCAGTTTGAACTGAAGTCTCGAAGGTACAGGACAGTTTCAATGTAGTGGGTATGGGCCGAAACGAGGTGGCGGGGCCAGGGCCCAAGACTACGGAATGAGCTAATGTTTGCCCGTTGCCGGTGCGGACTTGGAGCTGATTCGATGCGGCAGAACCGAAGCGAGACGGAGGGCCTCGGTCCGCTTCTGAGAGCGTGGAATGACCAAAGGTTTGCTGATTTAAGTGCCGGGTCAGGTTGGAAAGGTTAGGTTGTCAGGGCCGGAGGCGAGGTACGGGCCAATGTTCAGCTTGTTTCTGCGCACAAGCAAGACTACGGACTGCAACTAGCAGGCTCCTGGATCGGCCGCAATGATAACTAGCTTCGTGACTGCGGACTCACTTTCCTAAACGTCAGTTCTGAATGTTACTTGTTTGCTCCTATTTGCACGATGTTTTTCAGCACACTGGGTTTTTGACGGGTTTTTTAATAGGTTCTATTGGGTTTCTTTGTTTTGTGGCTGCCTGTAAGGTCTAATATCTGTGAACCCTAACGATTGAAGTTCCAGTTCACCAAACAGACTCGCTCTGGTTATTGATTGTTGTGTCACTTCTATTGTGCCACAGCGTCTGTGTAATGTTAGTCTTTCCCTGACAAACCATTTTGATATTCCAGTACAAGTTTTCACTCGGATACGAAGACTGGTGTAGGTGAGAAGTGCATCGGTGCGGGCCGCGGTACTGATATCTTTGTAGTATTTGCTTTTAAGATATTGGAACAACAATAAAGACTTAATCAACATTATTTAGGCGCCAAATATTTTCCCTGTGTAAACACTGATGGGATTCTCAATGCTCCTTTGTTACAGACAGCAATGAAGGAGGCTATTCTACCAGTTTCTCCTTTGCTGGCTCTTTGAAATATCTATCGAATTTATCCCGTCTATTCCACATAAAACTGCAAATATCCCAGTTCTAAAAGGTAATACCATTCTACCACCCCTTTCATGTAGTCCAGATCACATCAACTTGTCTTCTTTGATTCTAATTTAACTCGCATTGTCTCGGGCTCACTGTCTCCACCACGTTCCTTGTGTTGTAGCGACCAGAAACATACACGAGCTTTCTCCGAACGCCACTCTCAGTAGCATGAGGAACTTGTCCATCACGTGTGTGATTTGTCGGAACTTTCGTCACAACATGAAAGATAGGCTCAATAATGGAGCCAGGGACCTACCGGCCCTTCGGCCCACAATGTCGATGCAGATCATTGAGTAGCATAAAGCTATCACAGTGCCAGAGAACAGGGCTCAATTTTCACCGCACCAGAGATAGTACATTCTCCCCGCGACTGCGTGGGTTTCCTCCCACAGTCCAAAGACATGCAGGGTAGGATTAGTAAGGTTAGGGTTAGGGTAGTACATTCTCCCCGCGACTGCGTGGGTTCCCTCCCACAGTCCAAAGACATGCAGGGTAGGATTAGTAAGGTTGGCACTGGAAGCATGATGGCTCTTACAGGCTGCTCCCAGCACATTTCAGACTGTTGGTCATTGACACAAAAGATGCAATTTGCTGCATGTTTGAATGTTTCACTATAGATGGGAAACACTAAGCTAATCTCTAAACAAACCCCATTTAGCAGCGCTTGGCCTGTAGCCTTCTACACCTTGGTGATTAAATCCACTGCCTCCTCGGGCAGTGTGTTCTAAAGTCCAACCAACCTTGAATGGAAAATAATCTTACTTCTGTTCTCCTCTAAACCTCTTGCCCTTACCCTAATCATGCTCTCCATTTTTAATACTGTTAATCTCACTCTGCAGAAACCTCTTCCTACCTTTCGTCCTCTGCCCAGCTGCATGTCCCTCTTTTCCTTCCTCCTTCATGTATTTATCCAGTTCCCTTGTCCATCTATTCTCCTCAACCACTCCCTATGACAGCAAGTTACACCTTGTCACTCTGACCTTCAATATCGCATGTTAGCCTAATTTCTCTCTCAGCAGGAAGCTTCCTTTAATCTGTTCTGGGAATTAATATCAAGGATCAACTTTATTCCCCATACACATTTAGGAGTTTGCAGTGGTGAGTTGATCGGAGAGTAACATGCAGCACAAAACAACATTCAGCAATTATAAAGAATAAAAGGTTATACTGTATAACATAGACTTTGAGGTTAAAGTATGCAGATGGATAAAATGTACATCAATATATAAATAACAGCATGTATTTACAATGTAAACATGCTGTTCTCTATCTGCACTGTATTCTGTGTTTATTATAGAAATAGTGGCTTGGCAAAAGTGAACGGAATAAATCACGTATTCGTGCTTTGCTCTTTACAGTTGTTGCTTGGGGCTGCTGGATGTCATATCTTTTGCAGATCACTCAACATCACTGAATAACATTCAATTGCACTTAGCTTAAGCTTGCATGCTTGCTAATTGCTAATAAAGAACTTAATGAAGAATTAGGCTCCTTGGAGCAATCGTAGTTTAAGTTCAAACTTAAAAGTAAATTTATTATCAAAGTACACATACAATATACAACCCTAAGTTTCATTTTCTTGCAGTCATTCACAGCAGATAAAAGAAAGGCAACGGGATCAGTGAAAATCTACACACAAATCAATAAGCAAAAAAGACGAACTGTGCAAGTAAATAAAAGGGAACAAATAGTAAAATAAATAAACCGATAGTGCAAAATTAGTGGTTTATCGTCAAGATCTTTTTTTCCCCCTGCGATAAATTTGGCCCTAGTGAAACTAAAAACAACATTTACATTTAGGCATTAAGACTATCGCCGAGAAATGCGTCTAGTTCCCTAGCATTACTTATTTTCCTCCAATTAAATTACAAGGTTTTAACATTTTCTCTGATTGTCTAACAAAAATGCTGTTTTCTGTTTTACTGAGAATGTTAATTTGCAAGAAAATACAGAAACATGCATTTATTTATTTCCGACGAGTGGAAGTACCTTTATTAGATTTTACGTTATGTCGCGAAAGAGAGAGTAGGGGCGAGCGGCGGAGGAGTGTCACGTGATAAAGTCGCCCCCCCCCCCGTGCTGCCACTCCCTGTTCTCAGCCAGGTCCGCGCAAGCGGTATAAAAGTGCGTCGACGGGGTTCTGTTCGTCACTCGTCAAACCACAGTTTGCAATCATGTCTGGTCGAGGAAAGGGTGGAAAGGGTCTTGGTAAAGGTGGTGCCAAGCGCCACCGCAAAGTTCTTCGTGACAATATCCAAGGTATCACTAAGCCTGCCATACGTCGTTTGGCTCGCCGAGGTGGCGTCAAAAGAATTTCAGGCTTAATTTATGAGGAAGTGCGTGGTGTTTTGAAAGTTTTTCTGGAGAATGTCATCAGGGATTCGGTAACTTATACTGAACACGCCAAACGAAAGACCGTCACGGCCATGGATGTGGTATACGCACTGAAACGCCAGGGACGCACCTTGTATGGTTTTGGAGGTTAAAAACTAAATCGGGCAACTGTTTCGAAAACCAAAGGTTCTTTTAAGAACCACCAAATCATTCTAAAAGAACATTAACTCCTGTTTTGAACAGCAGGTGGAAATGCTATGAAAATATACGTCCTGTAAGCATCGTTCTTCTAAAACATTTCTGGTTACTATATCCTTTTATGTACTGTATCAATTGGTTTAGTATTAGCTTTATTTTAGGTTGAACATGAGATTTTAGCGTTGTGGAAAGTGAATCCATAGATTGTGTTTAAGTGATCGTTTCAGTGTTGCAGTGAGTAAAGTTATCCACAGGGATGACTGGCAGTCAGCAATATATTACCAACTCGGGATGGTGTAAGGAAGCTGCCAAGGTAAAAGTTATGCTAGCTTTTTAGAAAAGATCTTGGAAGGATATAAAAAAAGCTATTGATTTGTGGGGAACCTTCTCTTAGGCTGGATCCTGACTAGTTCTAAGTTTGAAAGAGACTGGAAAAGCTGTTGGGCACCAATGGGTCAGTGATTGGACTTATTTTGTCTTTAACTTTAATACTCATTTTCTCTCAGTGTTTTATTTATTTAATTCTAATAAATTAATACCTTTAACACATGTACAGTACCTCCTTTACGGATATCTCTCACTGCTGAATCAGAAAACAAATTTTTAAAATATTTTCATTACATACAGCACACAATTTGGAAGGAAAACTGTATTTGATGGTATCCCTATGTCACGTCATTCTTGGTTGAAGTCATAGATTTGGGAGGTGCGTTCAGAATAGCCAAGTAAATAATTGCATTGTAGTTTGTAAATTTTCCACACTTGGACTATGTAAATGTTACTTACACTTTTCAGGCCACACTTGGAGTCCAAGCCTTGTTGGCGTGGTGGGTCTCATCAGCAAGAACGATGAGCCAGCTTACAGAGAGGAGGTGCAGAGCCAACAACCTGTCACTCTGAGCACGGGGGCTCCCCAGGGTTGTGTGCTCAGTCCACTGCTGTTCACTCTGCTGACCCACAACCATATCATCAAGTTTGCCGATGACAGGACCGTGATGGGTCTCATCAGCAAGAACGACGAGTCAGCTTACAGAGAGGAGGTGCAGAGCCAACAACCTGTCTCTGAATGTGAACAAAACAAAAGAGATGGTTGTAGACTTCAGGAGGGCACGGAGTGACCACTCCCCGCTGAACATCGATGGCTCCTCGGTAGAGACCGTAAAGAGCACCAAATTTCTTGGTGTACACCTGACGGAGAATCTCACCTGGTCCCTCAACACCAGCTCCATAGCAAAGAAAGCCCAGCAGCGTCTCTACTTTCTGCGAAGGCTGAGGAAAGTCCACGTTCCCCCCCCCCCCCCACCCCATCCTCATCACATTCTATAGGGGTTGTATTGAGAGCATCCTGAACAACTGTATCAGTGCCGGGTTCGGAAATTGCACCATCTCGGATCGCAAGACCCTGTAGCGGATAGTGAGGTCAGCTGAGAAGATCATCGGGGTCTCTCATCCCACCATCACGGACATTTACACTACACGCTGCATCCGCAAAGGAAACAGCATTAAGAAGGACCCCATGCACCCCTCATATAATCTCTTCTTCCTTCCTGCCATCTGGGAAAAGGCTCTGAAGCATTCCGGCTTTCATGACCAGACTATGTAACAGTTTCTTCCCCCAAGCTATCAGACTCCTCAATACCCGAAGCCTGGACTGACACCTTGCCCTATTGCCCTGTTTATTATCTATTGTAATGACTGCACTGTTTTTGTGCACTTTACACAGTCCAGTGTAGGTCTGTAGTCTAGTGTAGCTTTCTCTGTTTTTTTTAATACGTAATTCAGTCTAATTTTTTGTACTGTGTCATGTAAACCATGGTCCTGAAAAACGTTGTCTCATTTTTACTATGCACTGTACCAGCAGTTGTGGTCGAAATGACAATAAAAGTTGACTTGACTTGACTTGAATCATGACCCTGCATGTTGTCTGTGTGGAATTGCCATTGACACATTGTCAAGTGTACCAAGATACAGTGAATAGCTTATCTTACGTACCGTTTACACAAACCAAACACATTGAGCATTAAGGTAAAAGTGTAAAAGCTCACCTCACTCTCCTCACTGCTGAGAGACCAGAGATCATCCATTATGTGCACTCCCAGAAACTTGGTGCTCCTATCTCTCTCCACGGATTGGCCAGCCTGCACCTTCCTAAAGTCCACACTCATCTCTTTAAACTTGTCCACCTTGAGACTCAGGTTGTGTTGGCACCATTCTATCAGCTGCCTCACCTCATCCCTGTATGCCAGCTCGGCATCGTTGTTGATGAGGCCAACAACTGTAATGTCATCAGTGAACTTAGAACCATCGAACATTCCAGCACAAAAACAGGCCTTTTGGCTCTTCTTGGCTGTGCCGAATCATTTTTCTGCCTAGTCCCTCTGACCTGCACCTGGACCATATCCCTCCATACACCTCTCATCCATGTACCTGTCCAAGTTTTTCTTAAATGTCAAAAGTGAGCCTGCATTCACCAGTTAATCTGGCAGCTCATTCCACACTCCCACCACTCACTGTGTGAAGAAGCCCCCCCCCCACCTCCATGTTCCCTTTAAACTTTTCACCCTTCACCCTTAAACCATGTCCTCTGGTTTTTTTTCTCCCCTGGCCTCAGTAGAAAAAGCCTGCTTGCATTCACTCTATCTATACCCATCATAATTTTATATACCTCTATCAAGTCTCCCCTCATTCTTTTACACTCCAGGGAATAAAGTCCTAACCTAGTCAACCTTTCCCTGTAAATCAGTTTCTCAAGTCCCAGCAACACCCTTGTAAACCTTCTCTGAACTCTTTCAAACTTATTATATCCTTCCAGTAATTTGATGACCAAAACTGCACAGAGTACTCCAAATTCGGCCTCGCCATAACATTCCAACTCTTGTACTCAATACTTTGATTTATAAAGGCCAAGGTATCAAAAGCATGGTGATTTGGTTTTGATCTGAACCTAGCAGTGCAGTTATGCATCAGCATGGTGAACAGCCCTGGGGGAGCACCGGTGCTCATTGTGGTGGAGCTGGAGATGTGTCTGCCAACATGTGGCCTTCTTGTCAACAAGTCCAAGATTCAGTTACAGAGAGAAGTGCTGAGACCCAACAAGGAGCGTTTACCCACCATTGTCTAAGGGATGATTATATTAAACACCAAACTGAAGCTGATGAACAGCGTTCTGGCATATGAGGCTCCATTTTCCAGGTGGGACAGGATGCTATGGCAACGTCAGTGGACCCTTTTGAGCGATGAGTGAACTGGAAAGAGCCCTGTGTAGCAGTAAGATGGAATCTAATGTGATCCATACCATCTGCTCAAAGCACTCCGTTATTGTTGAGGCCAGAGCCACTGGACAGTAGTCGATGAAGCAGGCTACCGGCACCCCCTTAGACACTGGGATGCTGGTGACTGCCTTGAATTCTGAGGGATAGTGGAGTCTTCAAAAAGATGTTGAAGATGTCTGTTAGGAGCTCTGTTAACTGGGTTGTACAGCCCCTCAGCACTCAAGTAGAGATGTCATCAGGCCCCACAATGGTTGACCCTGGCCAGGGGCTTCCTCATATCAGCTGCCAGGCAGAGTGCCTGCACTTTGTGGGGGGGGGGGGGCTTCCTCACGGACACATCATTCCATGCATCAAATTGTGTATAAAAGACACTCGGCCTAGCTCATTGTCATTGATGGGAAGAGTGAAATCCATAATGGTTTGAGTGCCCTGCTAGATGCACCAAGTGTCTCTGGCATCCCTGAAATGCTGTATATTCTCTGCTAATAATCACATTTAGTCTTCCTGATGGTGCACGAAAGCACAGCTCTTGCTGACCAAAGAACCATCTTATTTCCCGAAATGAAGGTGTCCTGCATCCTTATGTTGTGTTGGTCATTAACACAAACAACACATTTCACTGTATGTTTCAATATACATGTGATAAATAAATGATTCTGAATCTGATATTTAAAAAGGTCAATGATTTATTCTTACACAAGTCGCTGAAGCCAACATTGGCCCATGTTAATTATCAGAGAATTTATCTGAAGGAGCAAATCACAATGGAGAGATATCCAGGTTATTGTAGTTAGCTTAGCTTGTGTCACTTTTAAACAGAGGCGTACTTCACCAAAAGAGGTGTGCAGCACAGTTTCGTCATTGGTTGACATGAAAGACTGAAGCAAGAAACAATCTGCTGGAGGAAATCATCTGGTAGAAGAGAATCTCCAGGGAGCGAGGGGCTGGTGTTTGGGGAAGGAATTCTCCACGTTTCCATGAACGGATTTAAAGGTTCATTTATTATCAAAGTAAGTATGCAGTATACAGCTCTGAGTCTGTTCTTCTCCAGATAGCCCCGAAACAAAGAAGAACCATGCAGGTCATTCACAGAGACACTTCAACTGTACCCCACCCCCCTCCCCATCCTCGCACAAATTGCGGCAAATAGCAACCAGAAAGAACGGGCAAAAACACAGAATATTTTTTAAAAATGTCAAACTGAGTGCCAATCCAATCCACAAATCGCAGAACTTCAGTAACATTCAGTTTAAAACCTTGAATCAGGGCTTAATACGTGGGTTTCAATGAAACCCTAGCCATAAACGTCAACAATCCTCTTCCCGTTCCTCCAGTGGACTGTTTAATGCCGCTGGGACAGTTAGTTTGTTTCACTACAGGAGAGGCTGAGAAAACATCTCTATTTTCTGTAGCTTAGAATAGGAAAAAAAAGAAATTAGGGGTGTTCTCGGATGCTTCCGATGAGAAGTCTGGGTGTAAATATCAAAAATTCAGAATAATAAATTGCCATTGCTAATTTATAACCTGAAGTGACTTAACAGGGAGGGTGGTGTTTTTTTAAATCTCTGCTCAGGAGAACTGTATTTCTCGAATAATTAATTCTTAAGGTAATAGATATATATACATCAAATAATCAGGAAACTGGATTCCTGACGTTAATGATTCTTGGATAGACGTGCCCGCGAATGCCACAAAAAGCAGAATCCTTCACCACCATCCAGTCCACGCCCTCCACTCGCTCCTACCATTGGACAGGAGGTACGGGGAGCTTAGGTCCCACACCAGCAGCTTCAAGAAGCTGGACCAGGGGAAATACCTTCACTCACTTCAGCTCCGAGCTGATTTCACAACCTATGGACTAACTCATGTTCTCAGTATTATTTGCTTTTCTTTTGTATTTTGTTTTTTCCACTTACTGTATTTCTTGGTTGTACTGAGAATGGCTGTAAGTAAGTGTATCTCGGGTCAGTATGTGGTGTCTGTATACTTAAGCTGTGGACTTAGTACCAGTCCTGGATGTTACTGTGTAGCCCTCCCCTTTGAAGATGTTTGCGCGGCTCTGAAAAGAGCCTTTGGTTTCAGATGCTTAACCTCTATTTCCGTTTGGCAGCCCGGCGGCCACGCCCAGCAGCCCGGGAAGCAGCGGGACGCTTCGGCGCTTTTTTGGCCTTGGCCGTTATGCGCTTGCTGGGACTCTTGGCACGATTCCGGGCAGCGGACTTGGCTGCCGCCGATCTTTTCGGAGGCGGTTTTCTGGTCGCTGCTTTCTTCTTTGTCCCTCCTTTCCTCTGGTCCTCGGACTCTCCCCGCTCGCCCTCCGCTTCCTGATCCGGGCGAAGAGCGGAAGCGGAGCTGCCGGCGACAGTGCCTTCCACGGTGGAACCCTTGTTAGGCAAGGTGTCGGCTGGCAGGTTGGAGCGGGCGACGGCCTTGTCCGCATCGTAGCCAGCGGCCGAGATGGTTTTCTTCACACCGCCCAGCTTAGAGGCCTGTCGCTCTTTAGTGGCGGCTACCACCTCCGCGATCTGCTCAACCACCATGGCCGCTGTGGCCTTTTGAGACCGATGAAGCGCCTTCTTCTTAGCCGCAGTACCGATCGTGGCCGAAGGGGCGGCGAGGTCGGAACCGGCAGAAGTGTCAGGAGGAAGAACGACGGGAATATCAGCCTTGGCGGGAACGACCTCGGCCATCAGAACCTTCCTGGTCCACGACGCCCCACCTGGGTGGGCGAGCAGAGGAATCCTCGCACATAATAGGAGAAAGTGGACGTCGTAGAGCAAACCTGCTCGGAGCCTATCCAATCCTCTGCTACGGCACTCCACTAGGACCCGCCCTTCCCTGTAATTCTGACCAATCCACTGCTCGCACCTGCCCCTTTTATCAGTGAGGCGTCGGAGGAGCCAATGCGAGAAGGAGGCATGCAGACTCAGTCGCTCTCTTGTGATCGCAAGATCCTGTTGGTTGTTGAATGCCGCAAGTCTAATTCAGTGATTTATTGGCGGACGGAGAGGAAACTGCGCGGCTTTGGTTGAAGCGAGGACTAAGCCTCAAGCCTGTTTACAGCTACCCGGCAGACATGCGTCGTCCCCCGCCGAGCATGGTCTTGGACTATTTTTGTGTTGTCTGTATTTTACTGATGAAACAGCCACCGCGCTGAGAAAATCATAGACTCCATACATCTAGCGTAGATATGACTTGAGTCCCGCCGAGCCCGTGAGGTTGGGATGTCTCGACCACCCAAACTCCGGTTTGTGTCAATGTTGTGTGCTGTACTGCCCCAGGCAATCTTCGGTCAGCAATAAATAATAGATCGTACACTGCATATAATTATAAAGAAAGTATATTTAACAAAGAGTTATAAATTAAAAGGAAGAAAAGCAACAGGACCCCATCATAATTAAACAGTCAAATGTGCACATAAGTTGAAACTCATCTTGAAGTTGTCTTTAACTCATGCGCTGGACCCACTGTCTGCGTGAAAGCACACACCACTTTCCGAATATCGATGGAAATCCATTTCGAACAAACGGGCTCCCCCACGGGAGTATTGCTCCTTCCTCCTTGAAGCCATTCATCAGCGCAAAGCATCTTGTGCAAAAGGGACAGCCTTTCACCCATCTTCCCTTCTGTCTTCCCCCAGCTCCCGCCTAAAATACCTCGAGCCTCACCGGTGTCCGTCACAAAAACTTCTCTGGCCCGCTTTCTCTATAACCCTCTCCCAATTCCACCATCCCGATTGGCTGATACAACATTCCTAAATTGAACAACATAGCCCTTATCTTTAGCTCAAACCCCAAACATGCTAAAAGCAGTACAGACTGCCCGTACAGAACTATTAAAACGAAATATCTACAGCATAGCGGTAAGAATATTGACCAGGGCGTGACACTGATATCTTATATGTGATCGTTGTTGAAAATCTGCCTTGTGCCGGGTATGACCGTGTTTTGCACCTTGGCCCTGGAGTAACGCTGTTTCGTTTGACTGCATTCATGTATGGTTGAACGACAATTAAACGAACTTAAACATAAATTATATGAGGCATGTGAAACGAGCGAGAGATGCAGAAAAAATTCAATGAAGAAACAAAACCTCAATGCAAAAATGAAGGAGATACGTCCATGCATGTACAAGAGATGATCCATAGTGTTCTTTTACAGAGGCACAACTCTGATCTTCGAACGGAAGTTTTTCGGCATTTCGTGATCATTGGCATAAATGAGCTGTATCTGAGCTGCAATGCTCAGTTATGTTCCTCATTTAAGGCTCCCCGCGACCTCTCATTTTCTCATTTCCTTCGCATCGATTGGTTTAGAGAGAACCACACTTCACAAAGTCTTGATGTTCCGGCTGAAAGCACATGGGAAATCCAGACACTGTTAAAATGAGGGTGGCGATTTCTGTTGTACCTGGAGAAGAATCTGTTTTGTACAGGTGGTTCGCTGGCCACGTCTCCCTTATTTTAATTTGACCATGCAAAGAAATTATTTTAGTTGTCCAGACTTCCTACCTATGTTCTACCGAATGACCTTTAAAATTATTTAGAATCTTACATCTTATCTCTTTTTTACAATATAAATTTCACCGTTTTTATTGGAGAGTGGACGTGGACTTCGCAAGAAATGCCAGCATTTATCGTTCATTTGTAATTGCCCCTAAAGCAGAGAAGCGATTAATTCATGAGTACTGGAGGACCTGGGGACAGCAACGCTGCGGGTGGAGCCGCTGCCTTAGGGCCGGAAACCCTGCCCCGGTTCGATCCCGACCTCCAGTGCTGTCCGTGTGGAGTTTGCATAGTACAACCTGGATTAAACAGTAATTTTACATTTCAACAAAAAAATCAATGGCTTACATGATTAGAACGGCAAAGTGTGCAAATCCAAAGTGAAAATCAAAGTAAAGCTTATCATCACAGTATGCCTATCAACCTTGTCGTGGTTTGGAGGCCTGCGTGCCTCCAGAATAATTTAATGCTTTCAATTTGGTCACTGTTTTGAAACAATGCACGGACAGCTCAAATGCGGCGTCAATATTCTACCATTGGAGATGAGGGACCGTCCATTCTGTTGTTACGTGGCGCAAAACTTCCTGAAATAATACTCAGCGTGACATTACTGCCAGCAGTGATCAATGGCCATGGTGAGGACTTCAGGTTAAATTTTTAATATTGTAGATTTACAAAATTCTTGTATTTTTCCCAAGAGACGTTTCGTTTCTGAAGGTAAACACAATCTACAGATCTATTAAGTTGCTGGAAATAATGGTGTAAATTTTGCATCAGCCAAAATGAACCTAACAACCAGCCTCTTTCTCGGCAACTTCTACTAAGCCATGCAGGCTGGCACGGAGAGTATCAAGGGTGACACTAGACAAAAGGAGGTTCAATTCCCCACCTCTCTGTTCTATCAAAAGGATAACGTTTGGATGTGTATCTAATAAACCTTTCTCCCCAGAGAAAAGGTAAATTTAATAAGGGAAAGGAGGGGGTGCGCATCTTAGGATACAATCAAGGCAACTTTAGTGTGGAAATACGAAAAACAATCAGGGCGGGGGTGTTAGAGAAAACTGTTCTTCACATATACATATAAGGGCAGAAATAAATCGACTTTTCATTTTTATGGAGATTTGTCTTTTATTTCTACGGAGTTAATTGCAGCTCTAAAAAAGAGCCTTTTTTGTTCTGGATTATCAGATCTTGAACACCCTGCTTCAGGAAGGAATGTAAGTTACTTCCTAGATCTGATCCTGGTGTCTTTAAGGGCGGCCTTGCCCCGCTTCCTGACGGCCGTCGGCCTCTTGTAGTGGCCTTTCATCCAGTTGGTGGGTTTCTTCTTGGGCGGTGAACATTCGCGGGTGGGCGCCGGGCTTCTGCGCTTCTGCTTCTCGGCCTTCCGATTACGGCCACCGCGAAGGCAGCCAGTAGTCGCCGCCGCGTCTGTCCCCCGGCCACGGCGGGTCCGTTGTTGTTTCTGCCGCCGCCGCTGTTCCTGCCCAATGGCCATCTGCAATCGTGGGCGGTTCTCCTCCACGTCGTAGCCATTGGCAAGGAGCACCGCCCGCAACGATGATAGCGACATGCCGCCACACGGCTTGCGAGCCGACAGCGCTCGCTTGATCAGCTGGTTGATTTGTTGTGCCTTGCGTCGCCTCCGCCGGTACGGCTGCCCCACTGCCTTCCGTCGGCGCCTCCTGCGCTGCTGCCGTGGAGCGGTGGACGCCCTGGGTACGGCCCTCGCCACCATGTCAAGCCACGTGTTCGACAGAGATGCCCGACGCTCACCAATCGCTTCCGCCCTCAGCTCGCAGCTGTGGCTTATCAAACCTCAGAGCGGACGCGAGGGTTACAACGTTACCCGCCACCGACCAATCACAGAACGACAGGGTCATTGCGTCACAGAACGCCTGCGGTGGCGTAACTGTGAGATGTCTGGACCAGGTTTCCAGCGGCTGTGATTACAGAAAGGGGCCGGGTTCAAATCCCGCCCCAGCCACGGAGAATTTCATAGACGATTTGCGACATGAAGGATGAGGGGAGGAGAACCACCCAATAAACCCTTGACCCCCTTAGCAAACATCCATCTCTGCCTTGAGTATACCCATACACCATACACCTTACGTAACAACAAGAGGCTGCAGCGAATAATGGATTCTGTCCAATACATCACGGGCATAACCACCCTACCAGTCGTGGCATCTGCAAAAGACGCTGCCTGCGTTCATCGGGGGGGGGGGGGGATCTCACTGAAAACGGCTGTATACTGAAGGACATGGAGAGGATAATTCCATTAGTGGGACAATCTTGGGTCTGTGAGCACGCGCTTCTGTTTAGAAAGCCACGAGGAGCAATTCCTTCAGCAAGAATTGGGGAATAAGACTATAGAATATTGAAGCAGAATTAGGACATTCAATCTCGGCTGATGATTTTTCCAACATGGACTCATCTTCACTACTGAGCACTGGGGGGGGGGGTGGACTCAGACACAGCAAAGCGCTGGCACAGGATGATATGAACACCAAGGTCCTCAAGGAGTGTGCTGAGCAGCTGTGTGGAGTTCTCCAGCACCTTTTCAGTCTGTCTCAGCCTGGAAAAGGTCCCGATTACGTGGAAAACACCTTGTGTGGTCCCAGTACCCAAAAAGGTCCAACTGAAAATGTTGAATGACTACTGTCCAGTGGCCCTGGCTTCATGGAGACCCTAGACAGGCTGGTCCTGGCTCACCTCCAAGCCCTGTCATATTATCCCTCGATCTCCTGCAGTTTGCCTACCAGGAGAATGTTGGAATTGACGATGCTGTCATCTAGCTGCTGAACAGCGCCTACTCCCATTTGGATAAGCAGAGCAGCATTGTGAGGATTATGTTTTCTGATTTCTTAAGTGCCTTCAATACCATACGGCCCTTATTGCTGGGGGAGAAGCTCCATTCAATGCAGCTTGGCACTTCCATCCCAGTCTGGATAATGGACTTGCTGACTCGGAGACCACAGTTTATGTAGCTTCAGAGCTGTGTGTCAGACATGGCTATAAGCAGCCCTGGGGCCCCACAGGGGCCTGTATTGGCGCCAGAGACCAGAGTCGTCGGTTCCAGCTCCAATTTGAAGTAGCAATAGATTGTTAACTCGCATTAAAATGCCATTACTAACTGTACAGACCAGAGATGTAGTTGTGGTTCTCAGCTGCAGTTGACTGAAATGGGGGTATTTGATGGTATCACACAAGCCACTTTTCTATAGTGCCCCAGAAGTGAAATCCCCTTCTCATTAAACTAAGCCTTTTGTTCCTGGGATCATTCTTATTAATCACCATGACCCAGGTGGTGGGGTCGTTTGGTGATAAATATTGTGTTTCTGAGGCAGGGCTTCCTGCGGCGGGGAGGGAAGAGCCCGTCAAGCATTGGGCACTTTCCACTATCTGCAGTTTCTTGCGTTCCTGTGCATTACATTCCTGTTGCCACGGACGACTGTGGAAGCCAAGTCATTGGGTGTCCTTAAGGAGGAAATTGATAGGTCTTTGATTGGTAAGGGGGTTAAGGGTTACAGACCAGCAGAGCAGAATTGATGGACTGAATGGACTAATTCTTATGTCCATTGACAACAGTAAGCTGCACAATCTCTGGCTGATCTCACTAAACAGCTCTGGTCTGAGGCTCACTGTGATGGAACTCATTTTTTTCCTTGCAGTCATTTAAAACAATTTGTTTGGTATAAAACCAGTGGGGCCCAGATCACAAAATACATCACCTGTGTTCCAGTACAGAACAGACCACTGCAGATTACATAGCCGCACAAGGCCACAGAAGTAGGAATTACCAAGTGCAGAACAGTTGAAAGCACTTTAAAATGTGCTCAGAATGTAGCTCCCACTACATCAGTAAACAGCCCTGTAACAGCACAACACTAACCACTAACCCAAGCTATAGTTGAGGGTCCTTTCTATAGTATATCTATAAAACTTATTGAGGGTCAATTTAGTCTTATTTGGCCCATACCCCTCTAAACCCTTTCTGTCCATGCAAATGTCTGGTTTATTATTGCACACCAATATCTCTGGCTGTTTTTGTTCTTAATTCTTATCCTAAGTCTTGTAGACTTGCACAAGAGATGGCGGAATCTGGAGCAACACACAAAATCTTGGAGAAATCAAGGCAAGCAACCCCTTCTGATTCAGCTCATTCAGGTCTCGTGGACCTCAATCAAAACTGTTCAGCTACTCATTCACGGGTTCCTCCTCAAATAATACTTCACACCCCAATAACCGGTGCAGGCTGAAATTCTAGTGGCAATTACCTGGCCAACTGCCCACACAACTCTCCCCAGTCTGGGTCATGAGATTAATCTGAATGACAGGAGCCTGAAGACCCTGAAGGATCTAGATCAACTTCCAAGCAAATTCAGAACTCAGAGGTGCAAAGGGACTTGGGAGTCCTTGTGTAGGGTTCCCTAAAGGTTAACTTGCAGGTGGAATCAGTAGTAGGGAAGGCAAATGCTTTGAAAACAAGGAAGTAATGCTAAGGCTTTATAGGCATTGATCAGATCACAGCTGGAGTATTGTGAGCAGTGTTGGGCCCCTTATTGAAGAAAGGATGTACTACCATTGGTAGTTGTATTTACCCCAGTGTGTCAGTGAATTTTAGAGTCTGGGTGGAGAATGGGGATTAACATGGATTAACATAGATGGGTGTTTGGTGGTCAGCACATATTCAGTGGGCCAAAGGGCCTGTTTCTACACAAAATCCCTCCATGACACATCTTTGAACCTTTTCCTCTGCCCATCTAGTAATCTCTTCCTATGACAGAACTTAGAATAGAGTGTCAGTTTCTTTATGAAACAACCTAATGAAGATATCACACCATAATAGTGTAATATTTTTGGCGATAATGTCACAATAAGGTCAGGGCAAAACAAAAAGACGCATGTTTCTTTATTATTACTGAATCTTCGCTCAAAATAATACAGCTTCAAGTTTCCCTTCTCTCAAAGCAACCACAGAGTTTTAGGAAACTCTGATCCTCCACTCCATCTTGAAGGACCTCCATCACGCAGGACGTGCCCTCTTCTCGTGATGACCGTCAGGGAGGAGGTACAGTCAACGTTTTACGAACAGCTTCTACCCCTCTATCGTTGGATCTATGAATGGTCCATGAACACTGCCTCACTTTGTGGTCTCTTTTTATTTGTTTTTAATATATATTTTTATGTAACTTACAGTAATTATTTCTGTATCAAACTGCTGCCACAAAACAAAACAAATATTCACAAGATACGTCGGTGATTATCAACCGGATTCTGATTCCGATCCTAACCTGTCCCTGCACCACTGCAAACTATCACCTGCCCCAATATCTGGCCAACTGGACTAAACTAAGAACCCTTAAAGGAGAACAAAGTTGGAATTATATCTACACCAGTGGAGAAAAATATGATAGAAGTATTTAAGAAGTTCTTAGATGGGCACATGAATGTCAAGAGAATGGAGGGATAGAGACACGCTATAGGTAGAAATGATTTGAGTACTAAATCAATTAATTTGGCACAACATCATAGGCCCAAGGTCCAAGGTTTTTGTGTAGTACTGTTCAATATTCTATGGTCTATTGTAAGGCTAGTGATCATTTGAAGTTTAAAACAGATTTAACAACTAGGTCTAGGCTATGAAGTTACATCCTTGATCTCTACCATCAGCTAGGATAAGAGTAGAAGGCACAAAGGACATCATCACCCACCAGCACTCCAAGAGGTCAGGACATCAAAGGTTATGGGGAGGAGGCAGGAGAATGGGGTCAGGGGAAAAATAAATCAGCCATGATTGGATGATGAAACAGACTCGATGGGCCGAATGGCTGGATTGGTGTATGATTCGGATGGTCTTACAGCATCCTGACTCAGAGTCATTGAATCACGCAGTCAGGGAAACAGGCCTGAACAGAAACATCCATATTAGCCCAAGCAGTTCACTTGTTTGTCCATCATGTCTTCAGTAGGTCAGTGCCTTCATCATCACAGGGACTAAACCTTGGGCCACTTGGTCAACCCTACCAGCCTTTCATGTTCCAGCAGAAGACCTCACACCTTACTGGCTTGTGCGTCTGCCTGAAAGTTACAATTCAGCTCCTTGTCAAATGAGGCAATTGCCACTTTAAGGAAGTTTTGGACTCTCACAGGTGGGCGGGGAAGTCTGGCTGGGGTTGAAGCCAATGAAAATTAAGTGATTGGTATTAAAACCAGCCAAACCCATTGGCTTGGCTGTTCTTATTGCTTATGTTCTTCACTGATGTTGCAGGTAAGGAAGATTGGAGTGTGAAGGTTGGTATGGTAGTGGTTAGTGGTGTGCTGTTACAGGGCTGTTTACTGATGTAGTGGGAGCTACATTCTGAGCACATTTTAAAGTGCTTTCAACTGTTCTGCACTTGGTAATTCCTACTTCTGTGGCCTTGTGCGGCCATGTGATCTGCAGTGGTCTGTTCTGTACTGGAACACAGGTGATGTATTTTGTGATCTGGGCCCCACTGGTTTTATACCAAACAAATTGTTTTAAATGACTGCAAGGAAAAAAATGAGTTCCATCACAGTGAGCCTCAGACCAGAGCTGTTTAGTGAGATCAGCCAGAGCTAAAGATTGTGTTGTCAAAGATTAATGCTGCTGTTTACATTGGTCCTGTTATAGAGCACTACTGCTCAGAAATAGCCCCTTTGGCCCATCTAGTCTGTGCTGAACTGTTTTACTACCTAATCTAATTGGCCTGTAGCTGGACCATAGCCCTCCATGCCCCTCCCATCCACGTAGCTATCCAAACTCCTCTTAAATGTTGTGATTGACTCTGCATCCTCCACTTCCACTGGCAGCCTGTCTCACACAATGAGAGAAGTACCCTTTAAACATTTCACCTTTCACCCTTAATCTGTGACCTCTAGTTCTAGTCTCACCCCACCTCAGTGGAAAAAGCCTGCTCGTATTTACCCTGTCTCCTAACTGTGTGCACCTCTGTCAAATCTCCCCTCATTCACCTGTGGCCCAGGGAGCAAAGTCCAAGCCCCTTCAGCCTTTCCCTGTTGCTCAGGTCCTCAAGTCCTGGCAACATCCTTGTAAATGCTTTCTGTACTCTTTCAATCTTGTTGATAACTTTCCTGCAGCTAGTTGACGAAAACTACACACACCCAGTTTTGGTCTCCCCAATGCCTTGTACAACACCCCAAATGCTGGACTGCTCTGATTTATGAATGCCAATATGCTGGGAAAACTCTTTACAGACCCTATCTACCTGTGATGCCATGGATCTGTATCCCTATTCTACAGCAAAACATGGAGACCAGCACTGGTGTTGGTGCTCAGACTGAGGGAGACCATCAGTCAACTGCCAGAAACATCTACCCATGCTACAGTGCTCTGGTAAGTTTCTCTCTCGCTGTTACTTTGATGTGCTCTGAGCCTAAAGCTGTAGTCCTCATAGTATGTCTACCTCAATTGCAATCGGTCACAAACTCCGCTTTCTTAAGAATGATAAGGACTTGAGTCACAGAACCTGGAACATGGAAAAGTACATGCCATTCAGCCCACAATGCTATGCCACCCTTTTAATCTACTCCAAGATCAACTGAACCTTTCCCTCCTATATGGCCTTTCACTTATTTTCTATCATTCACATGCTAATCTAAGGTTTTCTAAAATGTTCCTAATGTATCTGTGTTCACCACCACCCCTGGCAGGGTTCCACATGATCGTCATTCTCTGTACTAAACCCAACTTGCTTCTGACAATCCCACCTATACTTACCTTCAACCACCTTAATATTATGCCCTCTTGCATTATTCTGCCCTGGGCCACTCCTTCTCATATTGTACACTTCTATCAAGTCACTGCTCATCCTCCCCTCCAGAAGAAAAGCCCTAGCTCACTTAACATTTCCTTTCAGGAATTTTGATTCCAGTTGTTGGGATGCTAATGTGCAAGGACCTAATTACAGCTTGAAGTCAGTAGTACAGCACAGGGGAAAGGCCCTTTGCTCCATCTGGCAGAAGTGTAAACTTCTAAGTTGTTTATTTGTTATCACGTACAGAGCTACAGTGAGAAACTTTGTTCTGCATACATATAGAACATGTGGATATGTGGATATAGATCATTTCATCACACCAGTGCACTGAGGTGGTACAAGGGAGAAGCATTAACATAACACAGAATAAAGTTATGGAGAAAGTGCAGGCAGACAATAAGGTGCAAGGTCATAACAAGTTAGACTGTGAGATGAAGAGTCCATTTCATTGTACAAGACATCCATTCAAGAGTCTTAATACAATGGGATAGAAGCTGTCCTTAGCTTGGTGGTCAATGTTTCCAGGTTTTTGTATCCTCTGCCCAGTGGGAGAGGGGACGAGAGAATGTCTGCAGTGGATTATTTTATCTCTGACGTTCTAGGCCAGCAAGAAATGCAGACAGAGATCATGGAGGGGAGGCTGGTTCCTGTGAGGTGCTGAGCTGTGACAACAGCTCTCTGCAGCTTCTTGTGGTCTTGGGCAGGGCAGTAACCCAACAGTCAGCTGGAGGGGTGCATGGAGTGGAAAGATTATGCTGGTAAATGGGACTAAGTTGGGCAGTGCATCTTGATCAGTATGAGGGCAGGGAAAATGTTTCTTCCCCTCTGTAAAAAGGGTCTTGAGGAAACTTTTTTTTAATCTTTTCCGTCTCACCTCAAGTCTGTGCCCTCTAATAACCGACCTACCTGGGGAAATGGATGCTTACCATCCACCCTATCTCTCTGTCCCTCATGATTTATAAACTTCAGCTTCCTGCACTCCAGGGAAAAACATGCCAGCTCATCCTTCTAATTGGAGTCTCATCAACCATTCTCATCAACCATTCCTGCATTCTTTCTAGTTTAATAACTTCCTTCCTATAGCTGGGTGACCAGAACTGTTCACGATATTCCAGGTGTTTCCTTGGAATTGTGAAGATAACATGTGCGTTTTCTCCATGTGCATTTCCTTCATTTCCACCCAGAGTCTGACAATCAGTTTTTATTTGTTTGAACAATCTCCTTTGAACCTCGAGCACCTCACAGTGGGGTCTCGTCAGTCTAACACTGCACTGCGGGAGATTTTCCATTGAGTGCGATGCTACACTGTTCCTCACGTGACATTTGTTGGACGTAGTTCATTGCTGCAATGGACACAGTGCATCTGTATTTGGAGTGAAGAACTGTCCCTCAGGATGATGCTTGAGGGAAGGATTTTATTGTTTGTATTCAATTTTGGGGTCTGTGCTCCGCCAAAGATTACTGCTCCCTTTGAATGCCTGAGCAGACTTAAACTGCTGCAGTCCTCCTGGTGACGATGGGCCCGTCACATTGCGGATATCCCAGGATCCGGACCCGACAGCAGCGAGGAACTGCTGAAGCCTCAAAACAAAGAAAACCAGGGAATCCATTCAAAGAAAAAACATCAAACACTGCCCCAACGTACAGGAGAACAAGTCACAGAAAAAGCAGAGAAATGAGTGAAAAGCACAGAATATAAAATACCAAACGACAAGGTCGTTGAAGGGGTCCAGGAATATTCAGTTCAGATCAATTTAGTGCTAAATTGTTCGTCATCTGTGGGCAGCAGAACTAGTTTGCCTCTGATCAAAATCGCACAAAATGGCAACCTTAGAAAGGAGAGACCAGAAATCAGAGACACATCATGAACTACATGGTCCAATCCACAAACTGTGTCGACTAAACCTTGTCCAAGACCTAGTACTCCAGCACCATCTTCTGGCAGCATCGAGAGAGAGGGTTCATCTGCGAGCAGTGGGCGAGAGGAAGAGAGGAACTGCTCTCACGCAGGTAGACAGCGCTGAGCACTCACCTTTAGCTCTCGACTTTTGTTTTCAATATCCCTTGAAGCATCACTAGGCGAGAAATGGAGTCAGTCATGAGCTCGCTCTTGGCATGCAGGGCACCCACTTCTCTTGGACCCTCACCGAACCCTCTCGGAGACAGCAAAGTGTGAGATCACTGTATCAGCCAGAAAACTTGCCTCCAACCTGTAGATCTGCAGTAGCAGAAGCACATTTGAAAGGAAAAAAAGTGATAGAAATAGTTTTGTGAACCATCTCAACGATATTGCCATTGGTCACATTGTTCATTGTCACCATCTTCCATCGAGGGAGAACTGACGTTCTCAATCGTAATTAAGGTTCAATTCTCACCACTGCCTGTAAGCAGTAGGTATATTCCCTTGTAGGTTTCCTCCCATCTTTCAAAGATGTACAGACGACACCACTGTTGTTGGCCACATCAAAGGTGATGACGAATCTGCATATAGGAAGGAGACTGGAAATCTGTTTGAGTTGTGCCATATCTCAATGGCAGCAAAAGCAGAGTTGCTGTTGGTAGTAAATTGTGGGCATGCTGTGTTGGCACCAGACACTTGTGGGCTGCTCCAGAATGTGCTTGGACCATGTTAGCCGATGACACAGATGTCACATTTGGCTGAATATTTTCACTAATTCAATGTACATGTGACTGTTTGAATAAAAATCCTATGAAAGGTGGAGGATTCTGCCCAGTACATTGCCAGTAAAGCCGTCCCAACTACTGAGCACAACTAAATAAAATCCTGTCATAGGGAAACAACGTCTGTCATCTGAGATTCCCACCACGCAGGCCAGGCTCTTTACTTGCTGCCGCCATCAGGTAGAAGGTACAGGTGCCACAGGACTTGCACCACCAGCTTCAGGTGCAACTACAACCTCTCAACCATCAGGCTCTGAACAAGAAAGGATAACTACACTCATCTATTGAGATGTGCCCACAATCAACAATATCACTTCAAGGACTCTATCTTATTTCATCCTCTCATTATTTATTATGATTTATATTTGCATTTGCACAGTTTGTTGTCTTCTGCACTCTGGTTGATCTTTCACTGATCCTGTTATAGTTACTATTTTATAGATTTGCTAAGTAAGCCTACAGGAAAATGTAACTCTGGGTTGTATATGGTGGCATAAATGTACTTTAATAAAACTTCAAACAAAAAGCTTATCTTTAAACTTTCAATCTGAAATTCATTGTTAGATATTTAAGGCTAATCAGGATTTCTGTCTGGATTGGAGGACTTTTGTTATGGGAGAGGATTGACTTGAGTGGAGAGGATGGAATGGTGTTCAACATGCTGGGAGAGTTTTGTGTTTTTTGAGTTACTCTGGCCCTAAACCCCACAGACTGGCTAAAACAGTTTCTGTGTTCTCTAGGACATCTGGGTTCATTTTGGAGAGTGGGACGAGCTCCATTCAGCTGAAGACGATGATGAGGAGGTATGGAACACCATCTGTACCTTCACTGCTGAGCTGTTCCATCCCATCTGACTGTCCCCACCTCGAAGTTCACTAATGTTTGAGCCCAGCTGTGGGGACCCCACGGGCTCTTTGAGCAGAGGCAATGCAAAAGGCAACTCGGTGTGTTTCTGTTTCAAGTTCAATTTTATTGTCGTTCAGTCATACAGATGTATACAACTAAACAAAAGAACTACTGTTTGGGACCAAAGTTTGAAGCACAGCACTATATCACATAATAGCACAGTAAGATTAGGTCAAAGCCTGCAGGTCATTACTATGGATCATTGGCACCATTTAGCTGAACAGGTTTTTAATAATTTAAAATTAATTTTTTTAAAGTTGACAAACTGTTGGGGGTGTTGTGGATAGTGTGGAGGGCTGTCAGAGGTTACAGCGGGACATTGATAGGATGCAAAACTGGGCAGAGATGTGGCAGATGGAGTTCAACCCAGGTAAGTGTGAAGTGGTTCATTTTGGTAGGTCAAATATGATGGCAGAATATAGTATTAATGGTAAGACTCTTGGCAGTGTGGAGGATCAGAGGGATCTTGGGGTCTGAGTCCATAGGATGCTCAAAACAGCTGCGCAGGTTGACTCTGTGGTTAAGAAGGCTTATGGTGCATTGGCCTTCATCAATCATGGAATTGAATTTAGGAGCTGAGAGGTAATGTTGCAGCTATATTGGACCCTGCTCAGACCCCACTTGGAGTACTGTGCTCAGTTCTGGTCACCTCACTACAGGAAGGATGTGGAAACCATAGAAAGGATGCAGAGGAGGTTTACAAGGATGTTGCCTGGATTGGGGAGCATGCCTTATGAGAATAGATTGAGTGAACTCGGCCTTTTCTCCTTGGGGTGACGGAGGATTAGAGGTGTATAAGATGATGAGAGGCATTGATTGTGTGGATACTCAGAGGCTGAAATGACTAGCACGAGCGGGCACGGTTTAAGGTGCTTGGAAGAAGATACAAAGGAGATGTCAGGGGTAAACTTTTTAAACTCAATGGTGAGCATGTGGAATGGGCTGCTAGTGACAGTGGTGGAGGTGGATACGATAGGGTCTTTTAAGAGACTCCTGGATAGGTACATGGAGCTCAGAAAAATAGAGGGCTATGGGTAACCTTAGATGATTTCAAAGGAAGGGACATGTTCGGCACAGGTTTGTGGGCCGAAGGGTCGGTATTGTGCTGTAGGTTTTCTGTGTTTATCTCACAGCCATTGGGGTAACATTGACATGAAGCTCTCTGATAATTTTCTGGCCATGGGTGAAATTTTCACAAAGCCAGGCAAGCACCACCTCCAGAGAAGGCTGAATTTTGACGGCAGTGTATTAGAAATATGGATATTGCCATCTAGGTTGGTTTTGTCAGTGATCGGAGATCATTCTGATCTTCATCAGGTCCCCACCTATTAACCTCTTACTCCTGAGCTGATTGTGGACTTCAGGGAAGGTAAGATAAAGGAACACATACCAATCCTCATATAGAGGGATCAGAAGTGGAGAGAGTGAGCAGCTTCAAGTTCCTCAGTCTCAAGATCTCTGAGAATCTAACCTGGTCCCAACATATCGATGTAGTTATAAAGAAGGCTAGACAGCGGCTATACCTTATTAGGAATTTGAAAGAATTTGCCATGTCAACAAATACACTCAAAAACCTCTATTGATGTCCCGTAGAAAGCATCACTGTCTGGTATGGAGGGGCTACTGCATAGGACTGAAAAAAGCTGCACAAGGTTGTAGATCTAGTCAGCTCCATCTTGGGCACTAGCCTACAAAGTACCCAGGACATCTTCGGGGAGCGGTGTCTTGGCAAAGCAGCATCCATTATTAAGGACCTCCAGCACCCAGGGCATGCCCTTTTCTCACTGTTACCATCAGGTAGAAGGTACAGAAGCCTGAAGACATACACTCAGCAATTCAGGGACAGCTTCTTTCCCTCTGCCATCTGATTCCTAAATGGACACTGAACCCTTGGACACTACCTCATTTTTTTAATATACAGTATTTCTGTTTTTTGCACATTTCTTGAATCTATTCAATGGGTATACTATAATTGATTTACTTATTTATTATTATTTTTGTTTCATTTTTTTCTGTTATGTACTGCATTGAACTGGTGCTGAGTTAACAAATTTCACGTCACATGCCGATGATAATGAACCTGATTCTGATTCGTGTTTATTATCACTCAGTCATAAAATATGTTGTTTTGCAGACCACTACAGTGCAATATGTTTTTTTTCAAAAAAACCCTACAAATTGTAAAAATATATGATATTAAAAAGCTAAATAAGTGCAAAACTAGTGATGTTGTGTTCCCTGGTCATTTAAAGATCTGATGGTGGAGGGGAAGAAGCAGTTCCTAAAACGTTGAGTGTAGTTCTTTGGGCTCCTGTACCTCCTCTCTGCTATCAATGAGTACAGGGCTCACCCTGGTGGTGGGTCCTCAGTAATGGACACTTCCTCCTTGAGGCATCTACTTTTGACGATGTCCTCAATGATGGGGAGACTAGTGCCTACCTCCATGCTGGCTGAGTTTTACAACTGTCTGCAGCTTTTTCTGATCTTGTGCAGTGGTCCCTCCACACCAGATGGTGATGTAACCAATTGGAATGCTCTCCATGTCCGAGACAAGTATTTTAGTTGTGTCTGTCTATCGAATGTGCTGACAGTGTAGTGGTAGAAGCCGATAGACTGGGGGAAGTTAGGAGACTCTTAGATAGGCACATGGATGAAAGAAAAACCGGAAAGCCATATAGGAGGGAAGGATTAGATTGGTTTTGGAGTAGGTTAGAGGGTTGGCACAACATTATGAGCCAAAGTTCCATGTTCTAAATGGGTGGGCAAAGGAAATGAGGAAAAGAGATGATGGGCATATGTTGCCAAGAAATAAATAGGGGGAATGGGGTTGCTCTGAGCCACTGTAGACTTGATGGGACAAATGGCTCCCTTGTACTTTGTAGGATAGTTTTGGCTTTTGCCTTGGAGATTCAATCACAATACTTGTTGTGCTTGGGTACAAGAAATTGCAAGGTGATACTCAGCAGGTCAGTCAGCCTCTGAGGAGAAACGGAGGTAATGAGAACCCAGTGGTAGCTGAGGATGATGTGGCAGTTCTTTAGCACAATGGGCACATAGGTCTTTATTTCAAACCCTGCCCCCCTCACTCCACCGCCAAGCTGAACACACAATCTGTAGGGATGCAATTCCTTCTTGGTGCTCATCACGTGAAATGGCTCTCTCCTCAGGTCTCTGCTACCAAGGAGCATCACGCCAGGCTGGGTGAAGATGATCTTAATGACACCCTTGTATATGAACCTGACACCAGAGAGACTGGTGTTCTGGTGTCTGAGTCCAACCACGGACCAACATTGAATCCTGTGTTGCTTGAATAAACCTTCCTAAGATGTGTATAATATTTGGAATATGTGTAAAATATATTTGGAGAAAATCACTTATGGTTCAGTTTGTCATACTTTGCAGACCCGAAATCATCTATCTGTTCTCTGAACTCTATCTTGCTCTTACTTAGATTTTATTTTGGATGATTTCCCTTGAAACTTCAGGACAAATATTTGATGGGAAAGTTCAGTTTCAGTCCTGAAAATGAACAGCAATAAAAGGGGTATAGTATGTCGAGCCTCTTCTGCCATGGCTTCCCCCTTCCTTTCCAATCCTGAAGAAGGGTCTCTACCTGAAACATCAACTGTTTGTTCATTTCCATGGATGCTGCCTGACCTGCCAAGTTCCTCCAGCACTTTGTGTATGTGTTTGTCTTTGGCTGTTTTCAGTGATGGGATAGAACAGAGAACACTACAGTACGATACTCTACAGACTCTTCAAGGTTACGCCAACACAATAAGATCAATCTAACCTTTCCAAACTACATATCCCTCCATTTTCTATCATCCATGTGCCTATCTTAAAATCTATTAAATGTCCATAATGTATCTGTCTCTACTATCGCCCCTGGTAGGGCATTCCACACATCCACCACCTTAAAAACCTGATATCCTCTTTCCTCCAATCACTCTATAATTATGCTGCTAGTATTAGCAATTTCTGCTTAGGAAAAAGTCTCTGGCTAATCATGATCTATGCCTTGTACACCTCTATCAAATTGCCTCCTATTTTTTCTCCAGCGAGAAAAGCCCAAGCTCACTCAACTTGTCTTCATAAGACATCTCCTCTGATCCAGACAGCATCCTGGTAAATCTCCTCTGCACCCTCTCTAATACCTCCACATTCTTCCTACAATGAGGCAGGATATACAAGTATTTGGATAGACGGCATCTGATTAGATATAACCAACTTGGCTTTGTCTGTGGTAGGTCACATCAAAACAATCTTGAGTTTTTTGGAGTTTACTGAGAGGACTGATAAAGGGAAGACAGTGGATGGTGTCTTCATGGACTTCAGCAACACTGGTCTAACAAATTAAGTTGCTTGGCAACTTCAATGAAGTAGGCAATTAGATTCAACTTTGATTTAGCAGAAGCCAAAAAGTGAAAGCAGATGGCTGTCTATCTGACTGGAGGCTCCTGACTAGTGGTGTGCTGCAGAGTCTATTGTTGCTGTCTCTGTAGTAATGATTTTGATGATAATGTGGTAAACTAGATCAGGAAGTTTGTGACAGCACCGTTATGGAGATGTAGTGGAAAGTGAGGAAAGGCCATCAAAGCTTAGTGTGATCATGACCAGCTGGAAAATGGCAGATGGATTTAAATGCAAAGGTGTTGCACTTTGAGAGGATTTTGCACAGTGAGTGGTAGGGCACTGTGAAGTGTAGTAGAACAAAGGGACCCGAGAGTACAGATCCATAATTCCTATGAAGTGATGTCACGGGTAATAGGGTCATAAAGAAGGCTTTTGAGGCTTTGGCCTTCATAAACCAGGGCACTGAGTACAGGAGTTGAATGTTATGTTGAAGTTATACAAGACATTGGTGAGGCTAAATTTGGAGTAGTGTTCACAGTTCTGGTCACCTACCTACAGGATAGATGCAAGATGGAATAAACGCAGATAAAATTTACAAGGACATTTCCAGAACTTGAGGACCTGGTGTACAAGAGAATGAGGGGAGGTCTTGTGCAAAACTGAGGGCTGTAGGTAGGGTTACTTTTGTCTCCAGTTGGGAGACACTGGAAAGTGAAAGGTGAAATATTTTAGAGGAATCCACAGGGAAACTTCTTCATGGGTTGGTGCGAGTGCAATTGAAAAAGTAAAAAGTTTGGGTGGGAGGAGTTGAGAGAGTGCATCTGGGTGCAGGTAGATGGGATGAGGCAAACAATTAAGTTGGCAGATGCTAGATGGGCCAGAAGGCCTGTTTCTGTGGTGTTTCACCCCAACTCTATGGCTCCAACTAGTTTACTGCAAGGATTGTTGCACACTTGGGCTCATCGGACCAGAAGGGCCACTAGATAAATGAGAGGTGGTGATCTGCTTGGGGCCAGCACAGACTCTTATTTGTGTTTAGAGACCAACTGAGCAGAATGTCCACCTTCTATGTTGTAGATCTGGAATCAGTGGCGATAGAGAGGTGGGGGGTGAATTTTTGGACGATCGGGGCCAGATCAGCCAATGATCAGGACTGAGTGGCCTCCCATCGGTTCAGAATGAGGCTGCGTGGGTCCCCTGCTATCAGCCTATGCATTGGATCCAAATGGGCCAACGACACAACCCACCTTCGGGGGTCTGCCTGGAGCACGGGCAAGGTGCAGGAACAGCCAAGATCTCACCGAAGGTGGTATTTGTCCTCCTTTGGGCCATCTGCTGAACATTGTGGGCATGCTCTGTTGGTGCTAGAATGTGTGGGGAAACAGTTGCAGGCTGCCCCCAGCACATCCACCAATTTGATGGGAAGAACCCAAACGATACTGTACAATGGACACCTAGCTCCAGTGGCTGGGTGGCCTCAACTGCATGAGATCTTGTATCTAGGCTTACCCGTTTCCCTTGTGTTGCTTAGGTGCTCCTTATTGACAAGGTATGGCCATTGAGTACTGATCGGTACCAGCTGGTGTGCATGGATGTGTTGGGCTGAATGGTCTGTCTGTGCCATGTGACCCTGACTCAAGGTGGTGGGGGGTGGAGAAAAGAGTTTGGGCACTGGAGGTCAACTCCAGGTGTGACTCAGTCATGGGGTACAAAGACTGATGAAACTTGCTGTGGTTTGACGCTTCCAAACACCCTCTGCATTTCCTTGGCGCCTCGGCCAACAAACAGCTTGCCGCCATCACCACCCCCCCCATCACTGCAAAATGAGTTCACAAATCACACACACGCAATGAATTGCATATCAAAATATATTAAGATCTGCATCCTTGTGTTAAATACACATTTTCCATCCACCCCCCCCCCCCCCCCCCCCCACCCTTCTCACAATGTACACAGTTGTCAGTTAATTCACAGGCACTTCGCTCCGGGCTCTGTGCATGGTCAGCCTTTTTCCTCCCAGATTTGCTCGCCGAGCTCCAGGCCAAGGTGCTCAGCACCATGGTAACAAGCACAGTGGAGTTCCAGCACGTGCAGTTTCCTGTACTCCCATCGGAAGCCCTGCGTTGTCTGCTCGGGCTTCCAGAGCAAGCAAGGTGCAAAGTGGCTTGTTCACCAGGCGAACCCAAGTGGAGCCCCACAAGTTACACCATTGGCAGAGTCTTGCAAACACAATTAAAGTTAGCCACAAGGACCGTCACACTGACCACGTTAGTATGCCTGGCTGAATTGTGATGCTGGATCAGTGATTGGTGGTGGGGGGGGGGGAGGGTGAGGGAGTAAGATCCTTTCTGCTGGAATACAGTTTTCCTTTTGTCTCCAGTCCACTGACTTAAAGAATTGGACAAAAAGCTCCAAGGAGTGGAAGGGGACTATTTCAATGGCTCTGCCAAAGAGCTAGTTTGGGCGATGGGCTGAAGGGACAACCCACCAACACCACCCCCCCCCCCCCCCACCACTCCAACTTCATCATTCTTATTTATATTTAAGTCCCTCGGTGAAGGGGAAGTGGTCATTATTATCACATTTATTTCTGATCCCCATTTACCCCTAGACCAAGGGAGGAGGTAATTTGCTCTCAACCACTGTGGCTGAGGTTCTAGCCAGGCCTCGGGAGTGAACCCGGTACAGTTATTAAAACCAGCAATCCAGTTGCGGTAATGGTTACAGAAATTAGTGTTTTGAGAATTACACATTTTACGTAAATGATCCTGAACTGAGTTAGCTCAAATGGCATGGTGGGTTCTGAACCCGTGTCTCCGGTTAATAGGCCAGAAATCTGGCCTCTTGTCCAGAATCCCACAGACATTCAGCAACACACACAAAAATATCAAACTCGGTAAGTCAGGCAGAATAGATGCAGGGGAATAAACAGTCAATATTTTGAGGCGAGACCCATCATTTGGACTGGAAAAGAGGGGGTGAGAAGCTCAAATAAGTGGAGGGGGGGGGGAAGGGAAGATGTGAAGAAGCTGGGAGCTGCTAGGTAGAAGAGGTAAAGGGCTAAAGAAGGAATCTGATCAGAGAGGAAGCAGAGGGAGATGATGATGGGCAATTAATGAGAAAGACCCACCAGCTTTTTATTCTGGCTTTTGCCCCTTTTCTTTCCAATCCTCATCAAGGGTCTCAGCCTGAAACATCAACTGCTTACTCCCCTCCAGATACAGTCTGATTTTGTGTTTGTGTGAGAGGGAGAGATAGAGTGTGTGTGTGTGTGTGTGTTTGGTCTGCAGATTTCCAGCATCTGCTGTACCTAGCGTCAATCATGATTCCCCCCTTGACCCACGGCCCCCGACCCCCTAGGCCAGCCCAGGGAGCGCAGGAGCTGGAAGAAAGCAGCCTATCGTGGCTGGGTGGGGTCTGCAGGTACAGGTGGGGAGCAGGAGACCCAGCTTCCCGTTGGCCCACTTGGTTGAGGCAAGGAACCGGCTGTACCTGCAACCCCAGCCTGCCCTCCTTCTGGTCGGCATCCACCCCCCACATGATGCTTGCCCGGGAACTGGGAAAAAGCGCACAGCACGATCCCACGACGGTCCTCCAGTTCAGCGACTGCCGATTATGACTGGCATGTAGTCACTCACAGAATGCCTGGGAGGGGGAAATGAGAGCAGCAGTGAGACGGGATGAATGAGAGCAGGGAGAGACATTTCCCAATTGTGTTCAAAATCATCGCATTTTTTGTAGTACGGAGAGGAGTTAGGTCAGGGCGTACAGGGACGGCCAAAGAGGCAGGAACTATGGGAGCATTTCATTTATTGTTCTGATGTACATATGACAAATAAAGAAAACTTCATCTTCAAAGTGACAAGCAGGCGAAAAAGTATTAGTTTAATTTGGCTTCACATTCGGTGCAGACAGGAGGGACAGGTGGGGAATGGGCTGGCGGGTATGGTCAGGCAGGACACCAAGGGGGACAGAAGGTGACAGGATGGGTGGAGTTGGATGATATGGGAAAGGGGGTGAAGGATGGGAAGTGGGGTGTGATGGAATGGGGCAGACAGAATTGGCAAGTTCTGGTGGTGGGACCCTTCTGATCTCGTCCTCTGATTTCCCCCTCCCCGTCACAGGTAACATTACGTGGGTCCCACGGACTGGATGGAAACATGGACAGGGCGACGGGGAGCGTGGCGGAGGGAAGCATGGGGCAGAGATCTCACCTGTTACTCAGCTGCACGCCACCAAATATGGTAGATCCATCCCGGCCCACAAACAGCTGTAGTCCGCTCTCTGCAAAACACCGACTGCGGTCACCGAGGGGGTGAGGACACACCAGCTCAGCACATCGCGAACTACAGCCCCACAACACTGTTCTCACCCCACCCCCCCAGACACACAACACACCTTTGACACAGAACCTGCTCTGACCCAGATGAAGAGAAACTGTGGAGTTGTGAACGCAGCCCAGTCCATCGCACAAAATGGCCTCGCCTTCTCGCTGGCTCACAAATGCAGACCCCCCCCCCCCCCCCCAATGTGTTCCCTCGTCTCCCACCTCCCATCAGGCAGATGATACAAACATTTAAGAACACACTCCACCCTGGTCAATAACAGCCCTTACCCCACTGTTATATGACTCCTGAACGTTTAAATTGTGTTTTTCTTGTGAACATTCTGTACTTCCTGTGATGCTCCTGCAAGTTGGTTTTTCATTGCACCTGTGCAGATGTGTATGTGATGGTAAACTCAACTTCGACTGTATCTTGGCACATTAATGAGATACATTTCCCCCTCCCTGTTACAAACTGGACATTCCACTCTAGGTTCACATCCTCCAACCCCTCCCCAACAGCACCACCCTTGTCACCCCAGAGAATACAGCTCCAATGATCCCCTTGCCCCAAAGAAACATAGCCTCTTGCCCAGGAACACTAGCACTCATGGCCCCGCTGGGAGAAATTCAGTGTTACACCTGCACTGTACTGCTGTTCCCTCAACCCCATTCTCCTTCCTTCTCTCCATAACTTTTGACGCCCTTACTAATCAAGAACCGAGCCACCCACACTTTAAATATACCCAATGACGGCCTCTTCAGCCGTCTGTGGCAATGAGTTCCACATATACATCCCCTTCTGCCTAAAGGATTTCCTCCTCAGCTCTGTCCTAAAGGATGTCTCGTCCTCTACAGAGATCAAAATCCTTTCCCTATCCGAACTTTCCCTGTAACTCAGGTCCTCAAGTCCCAGCAACATGACCATACCAGCTGATTAAAATGGGCCCCCCAACCCATTGGAAGTTGATTCCTGCTACCTACCCTCTGAGTTGCTGGTGTCTGTGAAGTCCTGAGTTTGCACGATTTTCTCCACGATGTCGTCCGCGTTGACCCTTGTATCACTGATCCACGACGGGTAACTCTCGAGGGCCTGGTTCTTCCGCCTGTAGAGCAGGGAGACGCTAATTAACAAAGCAAACACCCCGGACCATGTCAAGAAGAATCATGCAGGCACTAAACTGAAGTTCCTTCAAGTTACGACGTCTCAGATGGCAAGGAGGAGGCATACTGGAGCAAAATTGATCAGCTGGTTGAGTGGTGACACAAAAAAAACCTTGCAGTCAACGTCAGCAAGACCAGGGAATTGATTGTGGAAAGGGAAGTCACGAGAACACCTACAGTCCTCATTGCAGGCTCAGCAGGGGAAAGGGTGAGCAGCTTCATGTTCTTGGGCATCAACTCCTCTGAAGATCTATCCTGGGCCCAACATATTGATGCAATCACAAAGAAGGCAAGACGGCGGCTATAGCTCATCAGGAGATTGAGGAGATTTGGTATGTCACCAAGGACTCCAGCCGATGTACTGTGGGGAGCATTCTAACTGGTTATATCACCGCCTGGTATTGGAGACCCACAACTCACACTATCATGAAAAGGACTGTAGACTCTGCCAGCTGCGTCACAGCCACAAACATACAGGACATCTTAAAGATGGCGGCGTCCATCACCAAGGATACACCGTCTTCTCATACCACCACCACGGAGAAGGTACAGGAGCCTGAAGACCCACACTCAAATGTTTAGGAATAGCTTCTTCCCCTCTGTCATCAGATTTCTGATCAGTCCATGAACACCACCTCACGATTTCTCTTTTGCATTGTGTTTTTATTTATTTCTGTTGTAACATAGTGATGCACCAGCTCTGTACTACTGCCCTCATCCTGAGTAATCTCAAAACCTACCAACCTCCGCTCTAAATACACCCAACGACTTGGCCTCCTCACCCACAGATTCACTCACTACCCGTGGGCTAAAGAAATTCCTCCTCGTCCCAATTCAAAAGGGATGTTCTTCTACTCTGAGACTATGTCCCCGGTCCAAATTTCCCCACTACTGAAAATATCTTCTCCATCTCCACTCTATCTACGCCTTCAATATTTCATAGTTTCAATCAAATTTCCCGTCATTCTATTAAACTCTAGTGAGCATAGGCCCAGAACTATCAAACATTCCTCATGTTAACACTTTCATTCCCGGGATCATTCTCATGAACCTCTTCTGGACCCTCTCCAAAGCCAGCACATCCTTTCTTAAGATAAGGGGCCCAAAACTGCTCATAATACTCCGAGTGCAGTCTAACCAATGACTTGTCTAGGCTCAGCATTACATCCTGGCTTTTATATTTTAGTCCTCTTGAAACAAATGTTAACATTACATTTGCCTTCCTTACCTCAAATTTAACCTGCAAGTTCACCTTTACGTGAATCCTGAATCATGAATCCTTCACAAGGACTCCCAAGTCCCTATGCCCCTCTGATTATTTAGAATTTCCCCATTTAGAAAATAGTCTACACCTTTATTCCTTCTACCAAACTGCATGACCATACACTGTACATCCCTATATGATATTCCACCTGCCACTTCTTTGCCCACTCTCCTAATGTGCCCAAGTCCTTCTGCAGTCTCCCTGCTTCCTCAACACTCCCTGCCCCTCCAACTATGTTAGCACATTGGCCACAAAGCCATCAACTCCAACGTCCAAACCACGACATATAAAGAGCAGTGGATCCATTGCCTGCCGAACACCCAGACCACTGACAGAAAGAGCAGTGGATCCATCGCCCGCGGAACATCACTGGTCACCGCTAGTCCTGACTTGTGTTACCAAAAATGCAACAATTCACATTCATTGGAATTAAACTCCATCTGCCACTGGTTGGCCCACTCGCCCAGTTGTTTGAATCCCAGGCCATAATGCAGCCAGTCAGTATAACTCAATGGAAGTTTGTTGAAGTTTTAAATGGCATGCCAAGTACTTGCAAACTTCTAAGAAAGTGCTTTCTTCGTGATGGCACATATATGCTGGATCCAGGACGCATCCTCTGAAATGATAACACCTAGGAATTTAAAGTTGCTGGCCCTCCCCTCCTCTGCTCCCCCGAAGAGGACTGGCTCGTGGACCTCTGGTTTCCTCCTCCTGAAGTCAATAATCAGCTCCTTGGTCCTGCTGACACTGAGTGGGAGCTTGTTGTGATTTTCAGTCTCCCTCCTATGTACTGATTTGTCACCACCTTAAACTGCCATCCACAGTGTTGTCATCAGACAAGTTACTGGACAAGGCACTGGAGCTGTGTTTAGCCACTCAGATGTCAGTGCGAAGCGAGTAAGAGCAGTGGGCTGAGCACAAAACTTGTGGTGACCCTGTGCTGATGGAGATTGTGGAGGCGATGGTGTTGCCAATCCAAACTGCCTGAGGTCTGTAAGTGAGGAAAATAAGTACCAGTTGCACAGAGGAGGTATAGAGGTCTAGGTCTTATTATTGATTAGTTTTGAGAGGGTGATAGTATTGAATGCCCCACTACAATCAAGAGTGTCCTGATACACACATCTTCACTGTCCAGATATTCCAGGGTCGAGTGAAGAGCCAATGAAATGGCATCTGCTGTCGACCGGTTGTGATGGGAGACAAAATGGAGTTGATCCAGTATTTACTGGTTCACTGTCGAGAATGAAGCGGGGGAGCTGCAAGCCCTCGGGGGCTGCACGGACCAGGTGCTCATACCGAGGGAAGCCATCCAGGGGATGAAGTGCCAGAGCAAGTGCAGGAGAGATCAGAGTCACAGCGGGTGCACTGTAATCCCTGCTAGACTGGGCCAGCCCCCGTCAGTGCTGCTACTTCTCCAGGAAGATGAGCTGGACTGTCTGCGGCTGACCCAGCGTGAGAAGAGGATTTGTCCTTGCAGAAATATGGCTCCAACACTTGCCATGTACTTCAGGCCATGCCACCAGGGACTTGTGCTGAGACAGTGGACTCCAATTAACTGGGACACATCGGGACCAGTATATTTTGGCCCAATTAAGCGGCTGTCCCAATTAGCTGAAATTTCATGGAAATAGTTTAAAAGGATATAAAGAAAGACGAACTAGCATTTAACTGAGTAATAAATTATGCTCTTAAGTGAAATATTTAACAATTTAGAACACTCCCAATCAGACAACAACAGGAAACCTGTGTGGGGAAGTTTGTAAGAAGTGGAAAAGCATTCTAGTGGGGCAATCCCACTCTCTCCACCCCAGAAGTCTAGGTCCAGAGGGTTGAGCAGATATCACGACCGGGGTCTTCCCTGATTGCAGTGCATGACCATGACTACTTCTGTGCCTCGCCATGCCCTTCGTTCTCCATGTAGGGTCGCAGAACACCTTCCTGGCTGTTGGATCTCACCGTAGGTCTCATCCGCCCAGACCACTTTGGACAGGCGCGCCCCCAGCTCGCCAGGCTAGGAGACCGCCACCCCTCACCCGTTGAAGGGTGTGGCTACTGTCACATGCAAATGGCTACTTGGATTCACAGGTGAGAGGCGAATGTCCCAGTGGGGACCAGAGGGTAACTTTCAAGATAATTGTCAATACATTAAACCTTCATAGTTTCCAACCTACTGAAATAGTTTTAATGTAAGTCCAGGTTGCTTCTGAACGTTTGAAACTGCAGTGAGCTAAACCGTTCTGAATCGTCTTCCTGCTCTCTTCTCGCTAACTATCCGTGACAAAAAGAAACAAACACAAACAAGTAACTCTATTTAAAAACCATTCACTGAAGCGTGGTGTGGTGTCCAACGGCCACACAAGTGCACGCGACTGACGCTAGTTAGAAACTGTGTGGCAACAGTCTCCTGTCCCAATTAAGCAGCATAGAGTCCCGAATAAACGAAGAACATCCTGGCTGCTTTCTTAATTATTTTGTTCAGTGAAGTTATTTGAAAAAAGCATCTGCCCTGATTAACCAATGGTCTAATTAGCCGACCACGGCTTTATTTTTTGTGACTGTATTTACTGTCGTAAGCATAGGTGCTCTGTGTGACTGTACGTACTATGATTTGTACCTGGGCTCCAAAGGACGTTCCTTCATTTCGTTATATAAATGAGGATGGTTGAATAACAATTAAGTTTAAACTTAAACAATCTCGCTGTGATTTTAAAAACGCAAACACGAGGAAATCTGCAGATGCTGGAAATTCAAGCAACACACACAAAATGCTGTAGGAACGCAGCAATCCTGACGAAGGGTCTCGGCCCGAAACGCCGACTGTACTTCTTCCTATAGATGCTGCCTGGCCTGCTGCGTTCTACCAGCATTTTGTGTGTGTCGCTGTAATTTTAAGTACTTTTTCCACTGCCAACTCTACCACCACTCTTCTTACCTCGACAACCGTTCAGGGGGTCGAACAGGGCGAGGCGGCTTCTCGAAGACCACCTCCCTGGCGGTGGCCTCCATTTCGGCTGCGCTACTGGGCCCTGACGACAGGCCACTGCTACTGGATGAGAACTTCCTCCTTCGGGTTGGCTCTGACAGGCAACGTGAGTGCTCGGAACTATAACCTGAGGTGAATGAACAGACGGAACAGAACATCAGCAGAGTATGCAAAGTTCCACAGATTTGATAAATTCTAACAGATTTGCACAGGATATATTTTATTATTGTATGTTCTGTTACTACTGTTATATGTACTGTGCATGGTTTTTCGGTCCTGAGGAACACCATTTCGTTTGGTGGTATACATTGAATGACAAACTTAAACAGAATCGTTGACAATAAACAGATTAATCATTTTACATTTTAAGTGATTTTAAGATTTTAAACTGAATTAGAATTCTGTTCAAATACAGAATTTTATGAACTTTCCTAGATTTATATAATATTGAACACTTTAGAAATTTTTAATTAAAATTATTTTTATTTTTAAAAATTCCAGCTGCTCTCCAACTCCTCGAGCATGTGCTCGCCACCACAGACACACGTCTCACTTCATCTCCTACCCACCCCCTTCTTCTCCCTCACCTATCACCTTCCAGATTGTACTCCTCCTCCTCTCCCCGCCATCATCTTCTCTGGTATTTACTCCCTTCCTTGCCAGCCTGATGAAGACTCCGGCCTCAAGACGTCCGTTGTTTGTTCCTCTCTGTAGACGCTGCCCGACCTGCAGAGTTCCTCCAGCATTTTGTGTGTGTTACTCTGGATTTTCACCATCTGCAGAATCTCCTGTGTCTACTGTAGCTTAATTTGGCATTGTGGGCCGAAGGGCCTGTGCTATTCTATGTCTCTCTGAATTCCTGTGTGGATGTATCCACACACATTCCCTAATGAAGGTCCCCAGTCCTGGTCACCACCACTGACCCAGCACCTCCTCTGCCAATCCCACCCAGAATCCCAAAGGCTGGGTCACCATCTGCTTCCGCATCCGGCCAGAGATCTACCCAATCCGTCCCGTCCCAGCAGCACAGAAACAGACCCTTCAGCCCATCTAATCCATCCGAGACTCTGCCTAGTCCCATCGAGCCTCCATACCTCTCCAATCCATTGACTTATCCAAACTTTGCACAAATGTCCCTCAAAACCGCATCCACCACTTCTGCAGGCAGCCCGTTCCACGCTCCCAGCGCCCCCCAAGTGAAGAAACCCCCATCCTCATGTTAAGTATTTCACTTTTCACCCTCAACCTATAACCTCTAGTTCTCTGTGGAAAAAAATCTTGCAGCTATACCTCTCAATTTTGTAACCTCCCCTCATTGCCCGAGGCTCCAGGGAGTAAAGTTTTAACATTCAACCTTCCCCTGGGAACTTAGGTCAGTGTTGTAAGTTTTCTGGGATTCACTCACCGGACACTTTGGAGTAGAGGCTGCCGAAGCTGGAGGTGGAGCTCCTTGCCCGCCGGCTGTAGACACTCTCCTCTGGGGGTGTACCTGCACTGTCCAGATCTTCACAGATGCCCGGCGAGGAGGAGCGGGGAACAGAAGGTACAATGAGAGCAGAAGGGGCGGTGGGCAGTGCCGGGATAAGCAGCGAGGTTCAGAGGGGTCACGAGGGGAAGGGGAGAGGTGCTGTAGCCGCCCCACAGTTCCAGAGTTCCCGGTTTGATGCCCACCTCCGGCGCTGTCTGTGTGGAAGTTGCAGCACCACAACAAGCCCCGGGACCATCGGGTCCTTCTTTTTTTAAAAAACACCCCCACCACGTCCCAGATCAAGACCGAGTGAACTGCTGGCCACTGGAAACCGTCCTTCAGATAGAGAGGTTAGTGGGTGGCAGGAGGATCAGCTTGAAGGTCACACGAGGGAGATGGTTAACAGGAAAATGGGGATACAAGTCGGGGGACGGGACTAATGGGATTGTTCTGACTCCTTGTCCTCTTGTGACATAAGGAAAGAGAGAGGGTGCTGCACCACCATACAAAAGGTGAAAGTCACAGCTCTCTCCACAAGGTGGCAGTGTCTGGGGAAGACGTTCACTCTGGATCTGAATGGGGGAAATTTCCCCCCACTAGAGCAGGGTGGGAATCTGGAGGGCACTGCCTGAGGGGGTAGTGGAGGCAGAGACCCTCACAGCATTAAGGGTCAATGCACACAGCCCCTTGCCCAGGGAAGGGGAACAAAAAAACATAAGGGCAGGTGAAAAATTAACAATCGGAGTTGAGGGGAAATTCCACACACAGGCTACTCGTGTGCTGGTTGCCAGAGGATGTGCCTGAGCAAGGTACAATAACATAAGCACATGGAATAGAGGGATTAGACAGATTTGGGCCAACACAGATAAAAGGGATGTTGGGCTCTGTGGTTAGTATGGACATGATGGGCCAAAGGGCCTGTTTCTGTGTTATATGAGTCTGTGACTTTAAGTATAACTTTAAGGTTAACAAGATTAGTGTAGATGGATATGCAATGGTTAGCATGGAGTTGTTGGGCTGATTCTATAAACGGCGGAGGTGAAAGATTCGAGCAATTCAGGGAGACAGAAACAGAGACCCATTCCCAGTGGGGATGAGGACAGTGTGCGACCCACTGCCCACCTGGTCCCGGAGGTTTCATAGCGTTACAGAACATTAAAATGGACCCTTCGTTCCATCCTGATCAGGAAGCCAATGTGAGCTCGTCCCATTTGCTTGTGTTTGCCCGATATCCCTAAGGTTGCCACTCAGGTTCCCTTTAAACCTTTCTCTTCCTACTCCATACCCATGCCCCTACCCTGGGGAGACTGATCATTCACCTTATGCCCACCCCTCCTGATTTTCTGGGGCTGGGTGTGTCAGCTGAATTCACTCATTGCCGGCTTCCCTTACCTGACCCCATGATGAGTGAGCGACACTTGGGCAGCCTCAGAGTGTTGGGTCTTCGGAGAGTCTCCCTCTCCTTCCCGGCATCGCCTTTGCAATCGGCTTCCAGACCTCCCTCGCTCCCCACGGCCGTGCTCAGATTGGCACTGGACGGTGGTCTGGAGACAACAGTAACACATTCTGAGCAGCAGCGCAGATAATAAGACCACAGGAGCAGATTCAGGCTGTTCAGCCCATCAAGTCTGCTCTGCCATTCAATCATGGCTGATTTATTTTCCTCCTCAACCCAATTTTCATCACTTTACAATGTCAGCGATTACCGATCGGGGTCGATTCCCTCCACTGTCTGTAAGGGGTTAGTATATTCACCCTGTGACTGAACAGCTCCCCCCCCACCCCCGAGTGCTCCGGTTTCCTCCCAGATTCCAAAGACTTGCTCAGCGAGTTGTGGGCAAGCCCTGTTGGTGCCAGAAGCGTGGCCGCACTTGCAGGCTGCCCAGCACAGCCCTCGCTGATTTGATTTGATCCAAACAATGCATTTCACTGTGTGTGTGTTGATGTGCACGAGATTCTGCAGATGCTGGAAACCCACAAGCAACCAATGTTTTTCCCCCCTTTGACACCCATACTAATTAAGAACTGGTCAACATCTGCTTTAAATACACCCAAAGAAATTCCTCCTCATCTCCATTCTAAAAGGAGTCCTTGTATTCTGTGACTTTTGGTCCCAGACTCTCCCACAAGAGGAGAAATCGTCTCCACATCAATTCTATCTCAGCCTTTCAATATTCAATAGCTTTCTATGAGATTGGCCCTCATGCTTCTGAACTCCAGTGAGTGCAGGCCCAGAGCCAAACACGGCTCATATATTAACGCTTTCATCACCAGAACCATTCCCATCCACTTCCGCTGAACCCTCTCCAATGCCAGCACATCCTTTCTCCAATATGGGCCCAAATAGTCCTCATCTACCATGAGCAAGAAAATAAACTGCCGGCACTCAAAGAGCTGACGCGCATCGCATGAATCACAAGTTCACCAACGCCCCTGTTGTTGGACTATCAATCACAAAGAAGGTGATACACTTCATTAGGGACTTGAAGAGATTCATTGATTGAAAGCCAGCATGGATTTGTGCATGGAAGGTCATGTTTGACAAACCTTATTGAATTTTTTAAAGAAGTTAAGAGGAATGTTGATGAGGGTAAGGCAGTGGATGTAGTCTATATGGACTTCAGCAAGGCCTTTGACAAAGTTCCACATGGAAGGTTAGTTAAGAAGGTTCAGGCATTAGGTATTAATGCTGGAGTAATAAAATGGATTCAACAGTGGCTAGATGGGAGATGCCAGAGAGTAGTGGTGGATAATTGTTTATCGGGATGGAGGCCGGTGACTAGCGGGGTGCCTCAGGGATCTGTTTTGGGCCAAATGTTGTTTGTAATATACATAAATGATCTGGATGATGGGGTGGTAAATTGGATTAGTAAGTATGCCGATGATACTAAGGTAGGAGGTGTTGTGGATAATGAGGTGGATTTTCAAAGCTTGCAGGGAGATTTATGCCGGTTAGAAGAATGGGCTGAACGTTGGCAGATGGAGTTTAATGCTGAGAAGAGTAAGGTTCTACATTTTGGCAGGAATAATCCAAATAGAACATACAGGGTAAATGGTAGGGCATTGAGGAATGCAGTGGAACAGAGAGATCTAGGAATAACAGTGCATAGTTCCCTGAAGGTGGAGTCTCATGTAGATAGGGTGGTGAAGAAGGCTTTTGGAACGCTGGCCTTTATAAATCAGAGCATTGAGTACAGAAGTTGGGATGTAATGTTAAAATTGTACAAGGCATTGGTAAGGCCAAATTTGGAATATCGTGTACAGTTCTGGTCACCAAATTATAGGAAAAATATCAATAAATTAGAGAGAGTGCAGAGACGATTTACTAGGATGTTATCTGGGTTTCAGCACTTAAGTTACAGAGAAAGGTTGAACAAGTTAGGTCTCTATTCATTGGAGTGTAGAAGGTTGAGGGGGGATTTGATCGAGGTATTTAAAATTTTGAGAGGGATAGATAGAGTTGACGTGAATAGGCTGTTTCCATTGAGAGTAAGGGAGATTCAAACGAGAGGACATGATTTGAGAGTTAGGGGGCAGAAGTTTAAGGGAAACACGAGGGGGTATTTCTTTACTCAGAGAGTGTTAGCTGTGTGGAATGAGCTTCCTGTAGAAGTAGTAGAGGCCAGTTCAGTTGTGTCATTTAAGGTAAAATTGGATAGGTATATGGACAGGAAAGGAATGGAGGGTTATGGGCTGAGTGCGGGTAGGTGGGACTAGGTGAGATTAAGAGTTCGGCACGGACTAGGAGGGCCGAGATGGCCTGTTTCCGTGCTGTGATTGTTATATGGTTATATGGTTATGTCACCAGGGACATGGTAACACAACGCTTTACCAAGTGACCCAATATCAATTCCTGCCGCTGCCTGGAAGGCATTTGTACGTTCTCGTCGTGACCTCATGGGTTTCCTCTAGGTGCTCCAGTTTCCTGCCGTATTTCAAAGATGTACTGGTTGGTAGGTTAACTGGTCATTGGAGATTATCCTCTGGTTAGGCTAGGGTTAAATTGGAGGTTGCTGGGCAGCATGGCACGAAGAGCCACTGTATCTCAATAAAAAAATTTAAGAGTTTCTACAGATGTACCATTGTGACTGACTGCATCACAGTCTGTGCGGAGGCTCCAAATCACAGGATCACAGAGGGTTGTAAACCCAGCCAGTTCCATCACTGGCACAAGCCTCCGTGATACTGAGGACATCTTCAAGAGATAGTGCCTCAAGACAGCAGCATTCATGTCTAAGGACCCTCACCACGTGCCCTGCTCTCATTAATACCATCAGGGAGCTAGTACAGGAGCCTGAAGCCTCAGCAATTCAGAAACAGCTTCTCCCCCTCTGCCATCAGATTTCTGAATGTGCACGAACACATCATACGTTTTTACTTGAAGTTTGTGATTTATGATTTATTTTTGTCTGTGCACTGTACTGCTGCTACAAAACAGCACGTTTCATAGACAGTGGTTCTGACTCTAAGGCAGTGAGTCAGCGTAGAGGATTGCGACAGGTCACCTTGGTGAGTGACGCCACGCGACAGCAAACACTCGCTCAACGTCAGTAAAGCAAAAGAACTGCGCATTGACTTCAGGACGGGGATGAAGGCTGAATGTGAACCAGTCTCCATTGGGGCAATGGCTGTACAGAGAGTCAGCAGGTTTAAATTCCTGTGTGTTAATACAGCAGATGACCTACTCTGGGCCCAGCACCTAGATGCCCTCACAAGGAAGGCATGCCAGCATCGTAGGCGGTTGAGGAGATTCGGCTTGTCACAGAACACTCTGTCAAAAGTACCCTGACTCCTTTTATCACTGCCTGATATACGACACACAGGAATGCAAGAAGCTGCAGAGATCAGCCCAGTACTCCTCTGGCACATCCCTCCTCACCACTGACAGTATCTGCAGGAGACAAAGCCCCACGAAGACAACATCCATCAAAGATCCCCCAGCATGCCAGCCATGCCACCTTCACGCAACTACCATCGTACAGAGGCCCGGAGCCCCCCGCCACCATGATCAAGCACAGCTTCAACTGTCCAGCTCTTGAACTAACCTACACAAGCCTAATCACTCCCTCAATACAGAAACACTATGACCACTTTGCACTATAATCTCCGAATGGCTTAATTCTGCTCCTATGGCTTATACAGACTTATAAATGAAGATTTTTATTCTGTTCCATGTTTCATTTACACATTATATGCTACTTTTTTTCTTGTGCATACTGTGTATCTGATGCTTTGCACCTGTGCAGACATGTACTTGTGCATTTGACAATAAACTCAGGTGTGAACAACCTTGCAGCTGACCGAGGTCTGGGTGTCATTCCAGACACTGACAGTGGGTGGCGCTGTCGCCCACCCTGGGTTGATCTGGGCCACCTCACCATTGACAGACACACTAAGCAGAGCAAGGACTGTGGCCAATGGCTGGGGGCTTTGGAGTCATCAATGGAGAGGAATGCAGAGTCATTGTTTCGGGTAGAGACATTACGGGTCCAGACTCCAAAAGTCAATTCTTTATTCCTCTCCATAAATGCTGCCTGATTTGCTGAATTCCTCCGGCATTTTGTGTGTTTTCCTCTGGATTTGCAGCATAGCTCGTGCTTGTGACCCAGTTTCCCCAACAATTTGTGAGTTGCTCCCGGCTCCAGTGATCTCTTCATCTCTGACTCCCTATTGGTTCTCTTTTTCCTGTTAACCTACAGTGTGGGTTAAATCACAGTCGTCAAGTAACTTACCAGCCTGTACATAGTTGGGACGTGGGAGAAATCCGGAGCATCTGCAGAGAATCTGCAAACTCCACACAGGCATCGTGAGTGGTGGTAAAAGTCGGGAAGCCTTGTCAGGACAGGAAGTTATTCCATGCTGGGAGAGGGTCAGTGGGCTGAATGGCCTCTACTAGTTGCTCTGCAAAACTGGGCAGGGTGGGAAGTGGCAAATGTGGGCTCAGCTTTATTTGTTTTTGCAAGCTGTCAGGTCAGGATTTGCCCCCATCCTTTGAGAGAGTAGGGGTGAGCCGTTTCCTTAAACCCCACTGGGGGGGGGGAGATGGGATTGTTCTGAGTGTCAGGACAGACTCAATGGACTGAAAGGCCTCCTCCACTATTCACAGAAATGCAACAAAACTAAGTCTGCGGCAATGGTGGGACGAATAAGATAGAGAGACCACCACACAAACGTCAGAACAAGGGTCAGTACTCACGTTTTAAAGCACGGATCCCCCAACAACAACTGCATACTGATGGAGACCTGTGAGAGGCAGAGAAGAGCAGGCAAAATGAGCGAAGAAACAAGGCCAAGAGGAACACTATTGTAAAATGCAAACAGTTCAACAAAAAAATGCCAAAGATACAGTCAGGGAAAGATGATGGTGGGGACGGGGGAACAGAAACAAGAACCTTTCATCAGAAATTTCACATGTAACCAAGATGAAAGAAAATTTCACAAATACAGTATAGGTGTTTATGTATTCCTCATGTGGCAGCCTCTCACCCTTCCTCCACCCCGTCCAATGGACAGTGAATCCACCTCCTTTCCCATCTTACAGCCTGGATAACATCAATGACGGCTCCAAAGCACCACAAATTGAAACCAAAAGGTTACAGCAACAAGGGTCAATTAACGTAACCTCACTTAACACCGACAATTTTTGTTGGGACAACATAGAGTTTTGAACTCATCCAAATCTGTTTTTTTAACATTGTTTTCCTCTTTCTGAGGCAATTGCAGCATCTCACAGGAGACAAAGGTGGGATATACAATATATAACTCATTTTTAAACAGGGAAATTTATAATGATAGTGTATCCTGTCTAGTTACATATAGTTTGCTGCAGCGATTTATACGTACAGGAACCCAAGAAGCTGCATTGAGCAGTGGACTCTGCCCAGTACATCACAGGTACATCTCTCCCCACCTTCTACAGGAGGTGCTGCCTAAAGAAGGCAACCATGACATCAAAGATCCGCACCATCTTCTTGCAGCTGCCAGCCGGCAGGAGGTAACGAATGCTGAATCCCATTCCACCCAGTTCAAGAACAGATACTACCCTTCAAACAAGTGGTTCCTGAATTGAATTGACGTTATTTCTTACATCCTTCACATACATGAGGAATAAAAATCTTTACATTATGTCTCTGCCTAAATGTGCAATGATGTAATTTATAATAAATACAACAGTCAATGTAATACAGAGTACACTCAAATCAGCATGAGTTAATCAGTCTGATGGCCTGGTGGAAGAAGCTGTCCCAGGGCCTGTTGGTCCTGGCTTTTATGCTGCGGTACCATTTCCTGGATGGTAGCAACTGAAACAGTTTGTTGTCAGGGTGACTCAGGTCCCCAGTGATCCTTCAGGCCTTTTCTCGCACCTGTCTCTGTAAATGTCCTGAACCAACCTGCACTACCCTGATCACCGTCTCAGTGTAGCAACACCACGACCACCTTGCACTGCAACAAACTGTCTTTTTGTTGTTCTATTTGTGTTTGCTCTTATATAATTTACATTGATTTTTAATGTGATTATTGTGTCTCCGATGCTGAGAGCCTGTGATGCTGCTGAAGGTACATATTTGTACTTGTACAGATGACAATAAACTCCACTTCGACTTTGGATTTCACTCGCCCTCAGGGCCCCTGCTACCTGTGACCTGGGAACGTCAGGTTCCGACAGTCTCTGCCTCAAGGTGAAAATTCCAATTTACAGCAAATTTTTTAAAAATTCCACCTTAATATGCAGAAAATTCTGCGGAGGCCAAATAAATGGAACAACGCAAACAAAATTTGAGAAGAACTCAGCAGGTCAGGTAGCATCTATGGAGAGGTGTGTGTGTGTGTGCGTGTGCGTGTGCGTGTGTGAGTGTGTGTGTCTGTGTGTGTGTGTGCGCGTGTGTGTATGTGTACACGTGCACACTTGTATACGTGTGTGCGTGCATCGTTCTTCCGTTGTCTCATTTCATTTTGTTCTTTCTCCCGGTGTTGAACACTGCGGGCACGCGACACGGGTGCTGAATGTGTGATGGCACTCGCAGGCCGCCCCCAGCACATCGCTGGGCTGTGTTTGTCGTTAACCCTAATGACGCATTTCGCTGTACGTTTCAATGCACACGTGATAAATCTGAATCTGAATCCACAGATGCTGCCTGACCTGTTGAGTTCCTCCAGACCTTTGTGTGTGTGTTGCTTTAGATCTCTGTGCCTCTGAATAAAGGGAGCCCTGACTGACAAATACAATCCACTCGAGATCCTCCTGCATTCTCTCTCTACTCCACCACAAGCTCTCAACATTAATCCCAACCACACTCATCCTCGGGGAAAGGGGCTCCCTCTTCCGGACGTGCCCCATCCCGGGGATTATCGGCCCGCCCTCCCATTTACCTTGAGGATGGAGTTGTCCTGCCGCGTGTTCTTGGTGTCGTAGCCCTCCAGGAGGCAGCAGCGAGCAGTGGAGCCGGCACCGGCAAACTCGGCCAGGTTCAGGTCTACGAAGCCCAGCTACAGGAGGGGAGGAGGAGGAGAGGAACAAGAGGGAGGTGAGGAATAGGGGCACGACCAGCCGAAATCTGGGCCGACACATGGCCCTGAGATGACCCATTCCCTGAACAACGAGGGCCCTCCCTCCTCACCCAGTCCCATCCCCAGAGCCCAGTGGGCTGCACTCTCCCTGATTTACAGGTTTGAAACTGCACTCCAGAATGCTACAGCACAGGAAGGGCAAGGGCCCACTGTGGGGCCCTCGGTTAACTCGTTCATTAGCAGAGACTTTATGGAACATTAGCCAGAATGCATTTGGAACACTGTGAGAAGCTTTAGCCCATACCCAAGAAAAGACGTGCTGGCATCGGAGGGGCTCTGGAGGAGGTTCACGGGAACGATACGGGAGATGAAAGGTTTAATGTATGAGGAGTATTTGATGGCTCAGGGCCTGTACTCACTGGAGTTTTTCCAGAATGGTGGGGGATCTCATTGAAACCTATTGAATATTGGAAGGCCTGGATAAAGTGGATGTGGAGACGATGTTTCCAAATAGTGAGGAAGTCTAGGACCAGATGGGCACAGTCAAGGATATCCCTTTAGAACAGAGATGAGGAGGAATTTCTTTAACCAGAGGGTCAGTGAATTGCCACAGACGGTTGTACAGGGCAAGGTTAGGGTATATTTAACGTGGAGGTTGAGAGGTTTTTGATTGCTGAGGCTGTCAAAGGTTAGTGGGGAGAAGGCAGGAGACTGGGGTGGGGAGGAATCAGGTAGCTTGATTCTCCTCCCCTGCCTCATGGACTTGATGTTATTTCCATCTAAACCAAATACCAACGTAATTCCCTGCTCACTTGAAACTCACAGGATCAACAGTTTAGAAACACAACAAATACAGCAAAGAGCACGAAAAAGTTGCAATGGAGCTCGGTCAAAGCCAGGTTCATTGTGACATGCACAATCACCTGTGTGGAGGGAGGAAGGTGGGAGGAGGAGGAGGGTGAAGAAAGAAGCTGGGAGGTGATAGGAGGGGGGAGGAGGGTGAAGGGGAAGCTGGTAGGTAGGTGGGGTGAGGAGGGTGAGGGAGGTGATAGGAGGGGGAGGAGGGTGAAGGAGGAAGCTGGGAGGTGATAGGTGGAAAAGTACGATTAACAAGGGAGATCACAAAACATGGGAGGTTCTGAAGATGCTGAAGATCATAAGCAAACCATACAAACTGCTGGAGGAATGCAGCAACTTGGGCAGCATTTACGGAGCAGAATAAAGAGTCGACCTTTCGGACCGAGACTCAGCACTCTGCACTACTTCAGACTGCAGGCCAACCTCCGCACCATCCTGGCATCCTGCGGGAAGAACTCGGGGGATCCAGCAGTGTCTGCAGGAGGAAAGGAATTGCCGATGCTTCAGGTCGAAACCCTGCCTGAAAGGGTAATAATTCCTTTCCCTCCCACAGGCGCTCCAAGCTCCCCCAGCAGATGGCCTGTTGACACAGATCCCAGCATCGGCAGTCTCATGTCTCCTTCGCACCGTTCTGCAGTTCTGCGTTTTTTGCTGCAATTATTGTTACCACATTTCCTCCGTGAGCTTCACGTGAACAAGGAATTCCATTGCACCCGGGTGTACATGACAAGAAACTGATCTGAATCCAAATCAATCTGGAAGTGGCCCCCGAGAGTATTCCAGGCTCTGCTCATGTTGGGATCTTCTCCCTGATCTACCAGGGACTTGGACATCATTTGGAGTCACGGGGCCTGGGAGCCTGAGAACAACACAGCCCCTCTCTCTGACACGGTCCACCTAGGTCCCAACAAGCCAGAAGGCTCAAACAGACGGCACGCTAGCGTAGCGGTTAGCACACATTTTACAGCAGCAAACATTGGCTCCTGTCAATTCTGGAGTCTGGAGGATCTCCCCGGGTGCTCTGGTTTCCTCCCACGTTCCGACGGCCTACAGGTGAGGGTTAGTGAGTTGTGGCAAACTACGCTGGCAACGCTCGCGGGCTGCCCCACCCCCCAGCCGACTGGATTTGACGCCAACGACGTGGTTCACTGCATGTTTCAATGTTAACGGAGCAAATGAAGCCATTCTCTTTTAAAAGCAGAAGCTTCCCTCCACCGCCAGCAGGCTCTTACCTTAATGAAGGCTTTTCCTCCTTTAAGCTCCTGTGGAGACAGAGGAACCACCGTTAGACATAGAGTGTAACTGGTTTAACACTGTCATACGTACTGAGATACACTGAAAGCCTTGCTTGTGCACCATCCGTACAGTTCGTTCCGAGCAAGGCCATCGCAGAAACAGAACAGAGTGTTGCAGTTATGGAGAAAGAGCAGCGCAGGAGACAAATAAAGGGCAAGGCCACGACGAGTGGACTGGGAGATCGGGAGTTCATCTTTGTTCGATGAGAGGCCCATTCAGGAGTCCGATAACCATGGAACAGAAGCTGTCCCTGAGTCAGATCTGCTCCACACCATCTCACGGCAAACTTCTTTCCCCAGGGCAGAAGTAGCTACTACGGAGTAGGGGGTGGGAAATAATCTTAAGGTGTCTGAGGGAGAGCACACTGTGTATGTCAGAGGTAGGCTGCTTGTTTGGTTGGTTTTATCCTACACAGAGAGTGGTGACTAGGTGTTACACCCTGCCAGGAGTGGTGATGGGGGCAGATACATTAGAGGTATTTAGGAGTCTCTTATTCAGGATTGAGGATGAAAGGAATTTGTAGGACTATGTAGGAGGGATCTTAGATAAGGTTAAAAGGTCGGCATAACACAGTGCCCCAAAGAACCAGGAATGTTCCTTAAACTCCTGGACTAGGGACAGCACAGGCTCGACAGCTCTGAATCGGACAACAGATGGAATCAAAACCAGATCTATTCAAGACCACACGACACAGGAGCAGTACAGCACCATTCGGCCCATCGAGTCTACTCTGCCCTTTGATCATGGCTGTTCTATTTCCCCTCACAACCCCATTCTCCTGCCTTCTCCCCATGACCTTTGACATCCTGACTAATCAAGAACCAATCAACTACCACTATAAATGTACCCAATGACTTGGCCTCCACAACAATGAATTCCACAGATTCAGCATGATTTGGCTAAAGAAATTCCTCCTCAGCTCTGTACCAAAAGGGCACCCTTCTATTTGAGGGTTTTCCAACCTTTTTTATCCCATGGACCAATACCATTAAGCAAAGGGAAATGCCAAGTTGGGAAACCCTGTTCTATTCTGAGGCTGCGCCCTCTGGTCCTCGACTCCCCCCATACTGAAACATCCCTTCCACATCCACTGTATCCAGGCCTCTCCATACTCGATGGGCTTCAGTGAGATCCTCCTACTCATTCTAACTTCCAGTAAGCACCAACAATCTTCATACGTTAACCCTTTCATTCATGGATCGTTCTCATCAACCTCTTCCGGACCCTCCCCAATGCCAGCTCATCCTGTCAGAATACGTGTTGTGAAATTCATTGCTGTACAGCGCAAGATATGAATCAACAGTGAAAAAGAGGAATAGCAAAATAGTGTTGATGGTTTCATGAACCATTCAGAACTCTGACTGTAGGAGGCACAACGGGCAGCAAATATGCAGAACTGGACATCACCAGGGCCTGACTTGATCATATTGGCTGAACAAACTAACATAATATGCATTACATACACAGCTGGTAGCTCAAATGAGCCAGTTGCTTGAAGCAGGCTCTCACCTTGACTGGCTAACTCAAGGAAGGACAGTACTCTTAGTGAAGGATCCTCACAAAGGAGAAACAACATTAAACTACCAGCCTATACCCTGTCTGGCAGCAGCGTGGAAGCTCCTGTCCGGCATCACAGCCACCAAGCCGAAGGAACATGTCTGTAAATTCCTGAGCCCTGCTCAAGGGGGAATTGGTAAAGGAACCAGTGGCCCCAAGCGTCAACTACTGGTAAACGAAGCAGTCATGCGAGACTTTAGGCAAACCAACCCATGCACAAACAAGAGAAAATCTACAGATGCTGAAAATCCCAGAAACACACACACAAAATGCTGGAGGAACTCAGGGAGCAGCTATAGAAAAGAGTCCAGTCGACTATTTGGGCCGAGACCCTTCAACAGGTCCTTTCCTATATATACACACACTTACTGTAATTGATTTATTTTATCCTGTATTGCATTGAACTGCTGCCTCTAAGTTAACAAATTTCATAACACATGCCAGTGACATTAAACCAGATTTTGATTCCCAAATTACACACGATACTTAAAACACAAAGGATTTCCAAACCACAGGTACAATTCCTATAAGCTAAAACGATATACTAATGAGTTGCAGACAAACAAGTCGCTTTTCACAGACATAGAAGGCAGAGGAATTGATTTATCTTCACCCCATCTTTCTGTCATTCTTCTTGATGCTTCTAGACCATTCCTAATAACATACATGATATTTTACATTAGGTGAATATTCTGTGGACCTCAGTGTTCTTTCTTAACTAAATAATGGGCCAACGAAGAATATTGTTCACTTGTATACAAGGGGTTGAGCAAGGAATATCGGTTGAAAGTTTAACTTACTTAAACACAACTCTTTGACATCTGGAAGAGTCAGCTGCTGTGTTAGAAAGCTGAGCTTGCAAAAACACCCCCCAGACACGAGACAGGGAATATCCATTACAACAGAAGGGTGCTACTCTGCCCCATTAACTAGATGAAAGCTTATAGAGTAATCCAATTCCCTCAACGAAATTATAACCTATCTTCACCAGACTTCCATCTACTCCCCGCAGATTCCACCTCTCACCCACCAAGGGCAACTTCATCATCATTGTGTGCCGTGTCGCTTGACGTGGGTGATTGTGGTCTCACGACCATGACTGTTCTTGGCAAATTGTTCTACAGAAGTGGTTTGCCATTGCCTTCTTCTGGGCAGTGTAATGACGGGTGACCCCAGTCATTATCAATACTCCAGAGATTGTCTGCCTGGAGTCAGTGGTCGCAGAACCAGGATTTGTGACAGGCACCACCTGCTTCATTGGCTTCAGATGACCCTGATCTGGGGGAAGGGGAGGCTAAGCAGGTACTACAAGGGTGACCTGCAGGCTAGCAGAGGGAAGGTGCCTTACACATACTTTGGTAAAGACGTATCTCCACTCCACCATTCCAGAGGGCAAATTACAGTGGTAAATTAGCCCACCAACTCGCATCTCTCTGGAATATGAGAGGGAACAGAAGCACACAGGGTCAGAAGGAGAAAGTACAAACTCCACACCGACAACATCACAGGATCGGACTGGTGTGGAACTAGTATAAAAGGTTGCTCGGTGGACAGCATGGATTCAGTAGGCCAAAAGGCCGGAGATCTTCAAAGACAAAAGTGTGAAAATGGCAGTGAGGTAGAAGCTTGTTCGCGACAATCAGCAGCAGCACGGAGGGGCCGAGTGCCTGGCACCAACTGCTGTCCTTCGCGTCGAGGGGAGTACTCACCTTGCGGATAGAAAGGCGGCAGATACTGGGCTCCAACACCCCTGTCACTGGGCTGGCAGTCATCTTGCACATGAAGCGGGATTCCTTCCCCCACCGGACGCAGTTCTGGTGCACCTCTTCCCTAGGGACGGGTGAGGGAAAAGGGCAGGAGAGGAGGAAAGGGAAGGAGGAGGGAAAGTTGCAGGGAGAAGGAGAAACAAGAGATGATCAGCAACAGATACATCCGGAGCTCCTGATGTGTCCTCGTCTACATCAGTGAGACCAAGCACAGAACAAGCCACAGCTCCACATCTCGGCCATCGTAATTCCTCTCCCCATTCCCACATGATCTGTCTGTCCTCGGACTCTCCCACTGCCGAGAGCCACCAAAAACCAGAGGGACAGTGCCTCATATTCCACAACCCATTGACATCGCCAACTTCTGGTAACCTGCCTTCCCCTTTTCTCTTTCCTCAAGATCACCCTACACCCACTCCAGTCCACCTTCATCTCATTTCTTACCCTCCTCCCCCCCCACTCCATCTGCCCACCACCAACACGTTCCTCCCATTGAGTTCCTCCCTACCCAATTGGACAGAATGGGAAGTCCGACCCCACCGTCCCTCCTTCCCCTACCTCCCCCAACTTTCCCCTATGCCTCCACAACTTTCACTACACTCCTCCCTCCCTCCACCTTTACCGTCATCTCCACCCCACCATCTCACCTTCCCCCTCCACCCTCCTCCTCACTGCCTTCTCCCGCAGTCTTCCTACCACATCTTGCCTGCAACCCCCTTCCTCCTCCTTCACCCCCTCCCTTCCATGTTCCACCCTCAGATTCCCTCATCCACAGCCCTCTACCAGTCACATCCCAGCCTCCGCTGCTATTCCCCCTCCCTTATCTGCCTATCACTACTCCTCAACTTAGATCCACACATCACCTCCCAACTCTTCCTCCATCCCTCCCCACCTCTTAATATTGACTTCATCCACCTCCCTCTTTCAGTCCAAATCGAGTGTCCATTCCCCCCGCCCGTGCCCCCACCACAGAAGCTGCCCGAGCAGCTGAGTTCCTCCAGCAATTCAGTTTTTTCTGTCCCTCTATGTAACACCAACCCATTAAATCAGCTCAGCTGGGAAATCACTCCCTTACAACAAGGAACAAGAACAATGCCTCCATTTAAACAAGAGCTACTTTGTTCACTGTGAAATACAGTCAGAGATGCAAAAATATCACAACCTCACTTTTAATTCCTCATTCTGGGCAGCCAGTGGGTTGCCTGGTTGCGCCTGCCCCGGGGTGACACTTACAGGATGGCAGAATCCCTTGTACTTCCCCAATAATTTTGCTGTTTCTCCGGGGGGAATTCCCATAGTCCCACTCTTATTTCAGTTTACACTGTCTTGAATAAGCAGCATTAACCACCAGGGTCAGGGGAGTCAAAGGACAGAGTGGGAATTGGAACTGGTAACCAATAGCAACTGGGCCTAGCCAGGAGACAGAATGCAAGCCAAGGAGAGAGAGGATTAAAACCCAGGCAAAGCAGCTTAATCGCCTGGAATTAACAGCAACACACTGCCTCGTGATCTCAAACCAACCCTCCAATCCCTCTCCTATGAGCTCAGTGTTTATCAGCCCAGCCAATTAGCCTCACTCACTGCCTCAACACCCACAAATGACTTAAGGAACTCAGCAGGCCAGGCTGAATCACTGGATTCAGGACCAGTTATTACCTACAACCATCAGGCTGCTCCTGAACCAGTGTGGGTAACTTCAATTGCCACCACTCCGGACTGATTTCACAACCTACAGGCTCACTTTCAAGGACTTTTTACAACTCATACTCTCTGGGTTCTGTTTTTTCTACCCCTGCCCCTTCCATTTGCCATTTTAGCTCTCCTCTCACTCCATCGCTTCTCATCACCTGCCACTGGTTTCCCTCCTCATTCCCTTTCTCCATTGTCCACTCATTGTCCTATCAGATTCTTCCTCCTTCATCCCTTTTCTTCCTCCACCTATCCCCTCCCAACTGCTCTCCTCATCCTCACCCACCCACCTTACCTGGTCTCACCAATCACCTGCTGGCCTGACCCCCTCCATTCACCTTCTTATTCTGGCCTCTCGCCCCTTCCTTTCCAAATCCTGAAGGAGGGTCTTGGCCCAAAACAATGCCCGTTTATTCATTTCCATCAGTGCTGCCTGACCTGATGAGTCTCTCCAGCATTCTGTGTGCGTGTTGTTCTGGATTTCCCAGCACTCTTGTGTTTGTTAGATTTGTATTTGCAGTCTGCCTTCTCTTGCACACTGCGTTTATGCAGTTTCTCATAAATTCTGCTGCTTTTCATATTTTCCTGTAAATGCCCAAAAGGAATCAAATCTCTAGCTGGCAGAGGGTGACATACACACACTTTGATGATAAATTTGAACTTTGCAGGGAAATGGACAGTTGATGTTCTGGGCCAAGGTGCTTTACCTGGACTCCTCACCGCCACATTTATTTCTTCACCACGTGCAGAACGGTCCCAGTAACTGAAGCAATGAAGTGTCTCTCTGCTTAATAGCAGCTTGGCCAGAATGAAGCAGGTTTACACTCTGTCCTCTCCCCATCTGGGACCACTGTCCCACCCGGTCCTCTCCAATGCTCCCTCTACGGTGAGCACGCACACATCTTTCGCTACTGACGCACAAAGGGATTTAAACTGCGCACTAAAGGTTGTCACCCTCCCACCTTGTGGCATGTTAAGTATATTCTGTGATCGCACACAGTCACATTCCCTTTTCCAGCTTCTGATGCAGATGGTGTTGACAACATGGAGCTTGTGACGATTTCCCTGAAGATTTTAGAACTGGCTTATTTGTATTTTTTTTATTGAAAGAATTATTCAGTGCGCGCACACATTGTTGGCACTGGGCCAAAATTTGCACAGCACAAAAAGATTTTGGGGCAGACTAGTCATTATAAATTAGAGAGAACATTGGTCCTCTCCCCCTCTGGGACCTGGGTGAGGGAACAGATCTCAAACTGTCCTCTCCCCATCTGGTACCCAGTCGGATTAGATAACTCCTTTATCTGCATTTCAAAGTTTTTAAATCAGCAGGGAATCTTAACCCATTGAATAAACATTTTGTCATTTTCCCCAGAGAGCACAAACTGATTGTCATTGAGGGGCATAGACAGTGAATGCGCACGGTCTTTCCACAAGATTGGCGAATAAAACACTCGAGGCCCTAAGTGTGAGGGAAGACTGCAGAGCTGTAATAGGAACCCAGAGAGCGGTCAGCAAAGAGGATGAGCTGCCACACGATACGATTGAGGCAGGTACATTGAAAGGCACTTGGAAATGTACACGGACAGGAAAAGGCTTAGGGACACGGGCCACACTAGCTCAGGTTGGCATCTCAATTGGAATGAATAATAAAAATTAATCCCTCCACACACACGGGCCTTCATCTGGATACAGCTGACTGTCCATTTCCCTCTAAAAGGCATTTGGATGGAGAGCTGGATGGGCAAGGTTTAGAGAGATATGAGTAAACATGGGCAGCTGGATTGGCATGGACCAGTTCTAGTCATAGAGTACTACAGCAGAGGGTCAGGCTCTTTGCCCCTTCTGGTCCGTGCCAACCCAGATCCATCGGCCACATCCCTCCAAACCACTCTTATCCAAGTATCCACCCAAACATCTTTTAAAAGTTGCAACAGAGCCTGCGGCCAACACTTCCACTGGCAGCTCGGTCCACCCTCTGAGTGAAGTTGTTCTTTCTCAGGTTTCCCTTAAATATTTCATATTCCTTCCTTAACCCATGACCTCTAGCTCTAGTCTCACCCAACCTCAGCAGAAAAAGACTTCTTGCTTTTCCAATCAATCAGTCCTATCAAGTCTCCTATGTTCCTGGGAGTAAAGTCCAAACCCATCGATCTTTTCCTGTTACTCAGTTGAGCCAAAGGGCTTGTTATCATGCCAAATGGCTCGTTGGCACACACATACACAGGGAGTAGGCGAGAATCCAGTTTGAGACGGCCCTCTGACCCTAATGGGCCACACAGCGGCTCAAGTCCATACAGAGTGACAGTCTCCAGAGGGAGCAACTAACATAGCCGACTTGTGTACCTTCAGCAAGGCTTGGCACCAGCATAGGGGAGACAAGAGTGGTGAGAGGGCAAAGTCTCTCTGGTTACTGTATCTGAGCTCACGCACAAGAGATAACACAGGGTGTGGTACGCAAGACTTTGAACCTACTCCGGAAAGGGCCTTTTTGATTGGCAGATTTTTATTATGTCTATAAAAAGGTCAATAAATTTAACTGCCTCCTCTTAACCTTATCAAAATTCTACACAACATCCCCTTTGTGAGGCACCAAGGACACCTTCCTTCCAGCCTGCAATCTCTTTGACCCCCTCCCATCAGGCAGGAGGTACCAGAGCTTTAGGACAAGGAGGGTCTTTGCCCGGAATGTCAGCTGTTTATTCACTTCCATAGATGCTGCCTGACCTGCTGAGTTCTTCCAGCAATTTTTGTGTGTGTTGCTCCAGATTACGAGGAGTGCTGCTCTGGTTTGTTCTATTATTATGGATTGATATGCACTGCTGCCGCCAAGGCAACAAAATCCACCACACATGCTGATTCTGATTTCCTGCATCTGTTAGGATGGAAAATAGCTACTCTACCCCAGGCTGTGAGACTGTGGAACCCCTGCCACCAGCCTTGTATGAAGCACCAGTACCTTTATACTGTTTACTTTTGAAACTTGTGTTGTAAATGCTCCTTATGCTAAAGGTCAATCTTCTGGAAAATATTTTATTATTTGTGGTAATATTACTTTATATGTTGTGTGTGAGTTATACTGTGTTGTGTACCTTGGTCCAGAGTAACGTCGTTTTCTTCAGCAGTATACAGAAACTTGAATGTAGGCGTTCGAAGAGCAGGATTGTCAGACATTTTTATACACACAAGAGATTGTGTAAGCATGAGCAACACACACAGAATGCTGCAGGAACTCAGGCAGCATCTCGGGAAGGGAGTAAATTGTTGACATTTTGGGCTGAGACCTTTCTTCTGCAGGTGCTGGAAATCTAGGACCATGGCCCAAACCATCAACTGCTTATCCCCCTCCACAGGCGCTGCCTGACTTGCCAGCATTTTGTGTCTGTTGCTCGGGCATCATACATTTCCTTTATATATCCAAACTCTTTGGGCCATCAACAACAAATAATGAAGTCTGGCCACTGTCTCATTCCATACAATCTATGGGGTTGTGGGCAACACTGTAACGTAGCGGTCAGCGTAACACTTTACTAAGATCAGGGCTCAATTCCCAATGCTGTCCGTATGGAGTTTTTGTATGTTCTCCCCACGACTGCGTGGGTTTCCCTTGAGTGCTCTGGTTTCCTCCCACATTCTGAAGAAGTACAGCACACATTCGGGGTTAGTGAGTTTTGGGCATTTTACGTTGGCACCAGAAGCTTGGCGACTCTTGCAGGCTGCCCTGCACAATCCTCGCTGATTTGACTTGACACAGACAACGCCTTCTGTGTATATTTCGATGTACGTGAGACTAATAATTCTAATCTTTTTAAGGCACTACGCCCAAGGCCAAGACTTATTTCTCATTCCCAACCGCCCTTGAGGCTGCACTTGGAAGACTGCGTACTGTACCAGTCACCCTGTTATCGGAAAGACATTGTCAAGCTGGCGAGCGTGCAACCTGAACTGAAAGAGTGCCTGTAAGGACAGGCTGGCCACTCTGTGTCTTTATTCCCCGGAGCACAGGGTGACGGTTTCAGTTCGTTTCTCAGACTGGTGCCTGGTGTCTACTGGTGTGCCTCAGGGTCCTTTGTTTTCTGTTATGTGGATGAGATTGCACAAGGCTTGATCAGGAAGTTTATGGATGACCACAATTAGGTGTTGTTAATAGTGAAGAATGTTCATTGTAATATTACACGAATATCTTGATCAGTTGAGGAAGTGGGAATAGCAAATGGATTTCAATACAGGCAAGTGTGAGGTTATACCAGGCATGGGCAAACTACAGCCCGCGGGCCATATCCGGGCTGCAGAACTTGACGAAGTTATATTAATAAACCATGTTAACGTTTTCTCCCCGCAATTTTCCCAATAGATGACGCACTCTATATACATTGACCTTTGTTGAGGTGCAGCGTATTACTCCACATTTGCGCTTTACTTTGTGACCTTGTGGCGACCCATTTCCTGGCACATCCGAACCGGCTCACAATTAGCCAGCGTTCCGGCTAAGAGAGATCGCCTGCGGGGATTTGCGAGCACAGAGCTCCGCATACCGGCGCGCTCTCCCTGCTTTGTCATTGTGCTGGCCGTTGTTGAGTTTTGGCACAGGGGACAATTGAATAAGAAGGAGCAGGACAAGTAGACCTGCATCTCCTACCGTTTTTGAAATAAAGACAGTCAGGAGGAGAGTGATGATGATGATAATATCTTGGATAACAGAATTTTCAGTGCTTTAAAATAATAACTATAACTATTAAAAAAAGCTATATTTTATTCATTTAATTTTCAGTGTTTTAAAAGTCATTTCAATAAATAGCTAAATACCATGGGACTTCAAAGACAGATATTTTGTTGTAATGCATTTGTTCATTTTCAATTGAAATTAAAGCACATGTTTTCTACATATCCCATGATATTTTATTTTCTCTTATGAGGTGTATTACCAAAACACTCCGTCCATCTGCTCCTGGTCCGGCCCCCCTGTCAAATTTTAGAACCCTTTGTGGCCCTCAAGTCAAAAAGTTTGCCCACCCCTGGGTTATACGGTTAGGGAAGTCAAACCAGAGTAGGGCATATACTATGAAAAGTAGGGCAGTGTAGTGGAACAGAGGGACTTAGGAATACAAGTTCATTGAGAAAGGCACCACAGGTGGACAGGATGTTGTTAAAGGCGTTTAGGGCACTGAACACATTATGTTGCAGCTATACAAGCCACACTTGGTGCATCATGTAGAGTTTTGTCACCCTGCTAATGGAGAAGTGGTTAAACATTTATGAGTGCAGAATAGATGTAATAGGATGGTGCTTGACTTACAGGGAGAGGTTGGCCACTCTGATCTTTTATTCTTAGAGTGAAGGAGAATGACAGGGTAACCTCACAGAGGTTTAAAAAATCATGAGGATAAGGTGGATGGTCCTTTCCCCAGAGCTGGGTTGTTTACAACTTCTGGGCACAGATACAAGAGAGAAAAGATTTAAAGAATCAACTTGAGAAACAACTTTACACAGAGGGTAATGAGTATCTGAAATGAGCTGCCAGAGGAAGTGGTCGAGGCGGGTACAATTTCAACACTTGAGAAGCACTTGGATAGTTAATTGGAGGGGAGGGGCTTGGAGAGTTTAAGAGATGAATGCAACAACAAGGATGAGCAGGGAAGATGAGTTGGGTTGAAGGTCCTATTTCCTTGCTGCATTGCCCCAAGACTTTATGGGATTAGTCCAGCTAGGAATGGGACTAACCATTCTGTACGCCACGTTTGGTATGGATTAGTTGAGCCAAAGGGACAGTTTTCACACTGGTGACTCTAGCACCACTCCCTGCAGATTCCCCTCCAAAAGCCACACACCATCTCCTCTTGGAAATTTGTTCAATGTGAAGAATGGGCCAGTGGAGCAGATAGCTACTCCACTGCCTCACTGCTCCAGCGTCCCAGGTTCGATCCTGAACTCAGGCACTGTCCGTGCGTGGAGTTTGCATGTTTCCACTGAGACTGCAGGAGCTTCAAACACCCGCTCCCCAGCTGCTCCCAAATCCCAAAGTTCTGTGGATGACTGAAGTAAATGACCCCTTGTTTTTTGAGTGATAGAATCAGAGACCGAATAGGAGATAAAATGGGATTAGAGCAGAATTATTGTAAATGGGTGGTGACAGCTGCCATGGACTCGAGGGTTGGAATGGACCTGACTGCCTGTGCGTGGATGAGTGACAAAAATTGGTGGGAGAAGAAAATATGATTAGTGAGCACGTTGATGGTCAGTACAGACAGGATGGGCAGAATGGCCTGCTTTCATACAGTACTGGAGTATGGATGTTTTTCTTCCTACAGTAGGTTTTAAGCAGAATCAAAAAGATGTTGGAATAACAGGAGGAAAATCCAGGGGACAACAAGGAAGTGTAGCCATTGTGGCACTGTTGCATTCTGCCATCTGTAAGATTGGGGTTCGATTCCCTTTGCAGTCTGTACGTTGACCTTGACAGCGTAGGATTCCTCACATTCCAAAGAGGTACAGATGGGGCAGGGTTAGTGAGTTGTGGGCACGCTACGCTGGTGCTGGAAGCATAGTGAAGCTCACAGGCTGCGCAGCACAATCCTCACAATTTGACTTGATGCAAAGTAACACATTTCACTCCGTGTTTCAATGTACATGTGACAAATAAAGCCCATCTTTAAAAATATGCTTTTTTAAAATATGCTGGGAATTAGGCAGGAGGCAATGTTCAAAGGAGGTATCTTTTTGTTACACACAAGGATGGTGGGTGCCTGGAATCCACTGCTTGGGCTGGTGGAGACAGTTAAGAGCATCTTAGGCAGGTGCATGAACGTGGGTGAATGGAGGAACACGGACATTGTGAGGAACGTGGGTGAATGGAGGGACACGGGCATTGTGACAAACGTGGGTGAATGGAGGGACGCGGACATTGTGAGGAACGTGGGTGAATGGAGGGACGCGGACATTGTGACGAACGTGGGTGAATGGAGGGACACGGACATTGTGAGGAACGTGGGTGAATGGAGGGATGTGTGTACATTGTGACGAACGTGGGTGAATGGAAGGACACGGACATTGTGACGAACGTGGGTGAATGGAGGGACGCGGACATTGTGACGAACGTGGGTGAACGGAGGGACGCGGACATTGTGACGAACGTGGGTGAATGGAGGGACGTGGGTATTGTGACGAACGTGGGTGAATGGAGGGACGCGGACATTGTGACGAACGTGGGTGAATGGAGGGACGCGGACATTGTGACGAACGTGGGTGAATGGAGGGACGCGGACATTGTGAGGAACGTGGGTGAATGGAGGGACACGGACATTGTGAGGAACTTGGGTGAATGGAGGGACGCGGGCATTGTGACGAACGTGGGTAAATGGAGGAACGTGGACATTGTGACGAACGTGGGTGAATGGAGGGACGCGGACATTGTGAGGAAAGTGGGTGAATGGAAGGATGTGTGTACATTGTGATGAAAGTGGGTGAATGGAGGAACGCGGACATTGTGACGAACGTGGGTGAATGGAGGGACGTGTGTACATTGTGACGAACGTGGGTGAATGGAGGGACGTGGGTGAATGGAGGGACGCGGACATTGTGACGAACGTGGGTGAATGGAAGGACACGGACATTGTGAGGAACGTGGGTGAATGGAGGGACGCGGACATTGTGAGGAACGTGGGTGAATGGAGGAACGCGGACATTGTGGGGAACATGGGTGAATGGAGGAACGCGGACATTGTGACGAACGTGGGTGAATGGAGGAACGTGGACATTGTGACGAACGTTGGTGAATGGAGGGATGCGGACATTGTGAGGAAAGTGGGTGAATGGAGGGATGTGTGTACATTGTGATGAACGTGGGTGAATGGAGGAACGCGGACATTGTGACGAACGTGGGTGAATGGAGGGACGCGGACAATGTGACGAACGTGGGTGAATGGACGGACACGGACATTGTGACGAACGTGGGTGAATGGAGGGACACGGACATTGTGACGAACGTGGGTGAATGGAGGGACACGGACATTGTGACGAACGTGGGTGAATGGAAGGACACGGACATTGTGACGAACGTGGGTGAATGGAGGGACACGGACATTGTGACGAACGTGGGTGAATGGAGGGACACGGACATTGTGACGAACGTGGGTGAATGGAGGGACACGGACATTGTGACGAACGTGGGTGAATGGAGGGACACGGACATTGTGACGAACGTGGGTGAATGGAGGGACACGGACATTGTGACGAACGTGGGTGAATGGAGGGACACGGACATTGTGACGAACGTGGGTGAATGGAGGGACGTGGGCATTGTGACGAACGTGGGTGAATGGAGGGACGCGGACATTGTGAGGAACGTGGGTGAATGGAGGAACGCGGACATTGTGACGAACGTGGGTGAATGGAGGGACGTGGGCATTGTGACGAACGTGGGTGAATGGAGGGACACGGACATTGTGACGAACGTGGGTGAATGGAGGGACACGGACATTGTGACGAACGTGGGTGAATGGAGGGACGTGTGTATTGTGACGAACGTGGGTGAATGGAGGGACACGGACATTGTGACGAACGTGGGTGAATGGAGGAACACGGACATTGTGACGAACGTGGGTGAATGGAGGAACACGGACAATGTGAGGAACGTGGGTGAATGGAGGGTCACGGACATTGTGTAGCCAAACAGGATGAGAGTAATGAGGCATCACGTTACGGTAGCGTAGCATTTAACATGACATTATTACAGCTCGGGGCATGCCAGAGTTTGGAGTTTAATTCCTACACCATTCTGTGTCTCTGTCTGTCCGCCCCATGGAATGCGTGGGTCACCCTCCCCCAAGCCCCGCAGAGTACTCCACTTTCCTCACACAGTCCAAAGGTGTAGTGGGTAGGCTAATTAGTTATTATTAATTGTCTGGTGACTAAGTCAGGGTTAAATCAGCAATATCAAGGATTGCTGTGGTGGTGTGGCTAGATAAATCATTAATAATTTCAGCACAAGATGGGCCTAAGGGCCTATACCGTTCAATCTTTTGGAATAACTAGGTCAGAGAGCATTCCTTATCTGAAACATTAACCCATTGTCTTCTCTCCACTGCTGCAAACTGACCTTCTGAGTATTCTCAAATCGAAAGCAGGGAAGGTGGACTGGGAGACTTTGGTGCCCATTCAAGTGCAGCCAGGAGCATAGAACAGCACAGTACAGACCCCTTGGTACACGGTGTAGTGCCCACATTTTCAACCTAATCCAAGATCGATCTTAACCCTTACCTCCCACATAACTCTTCATTTTCTTTCATCAACATCACTATCCAAAAGGATTTTACATCTCCCTAAAGTATCTGCCTCTATCACCACCCCCAGTAGTTGTTAATCAACACAGAACAGGACTGGAGAAGCTTAAACAGGTTTCTGAACTCAATGCCATTTAGGATGATAAAGTGATGCAGCACAGGAAGAGGCCCTTTAGCCTATTGAATCCATCCTGACCCTCCATTACCCACCTTTACACTAATTCAACACTATTTCAGTTTTCATTTTCCCAGCAAACTCCTCGAGGTTGTACCGCTCATCTACACACTAGCGAGATTTAACACACATAATGTCCATTAACACACTCACGGCATATCTTCGGAATGGGTGAGGAAGCGGAAGCACCCCTGGGGGAAGCCACGCGGCCACACGCAGACCATGCCAGAGGTTGGGATGAACCGAGACTCTGGACCGGAGAGGCAGCGGCTCTCCCCGCTGCGCCACGAGGCAGTCTCGATAGTGCAGAGGGGCTCCGGCAGCCTGACGAGCAACCATAGGGATGGAAGGATTATTTCAGTTAAACACACCTTTATCACAGAGTGTGGCTGGAATCTGGAACTCGCTGCCTGGAGATGTGGTGGAAACGGATCCCACTGCAGCTTCAAGAAGGTGGTAGATAAACAAAGAGCAAAGTTTACCAGGACAGGGTGGAGGGTCTGTAATTAAAATTGCTCTGGTGGAGAGCAGCATGGATCAGACATCAATCCCCCTCCAACTTAGAGACACGATCCAACTTCTTTTGCCTCTGTTTGCACTACTAAATATATAATTGTAATTTATAATTTTTAAAATTTTATATGCATGCACAAAACAACAAATTTCACATGTGCCAGTGAGATTAAACCCGAATCTGATTCTGCTACCAGACCGCATTGATACAAAAATGTAACCCAGTCCCACAACACACACTGCAGGAGGAACTAGTCGGTCAGACAGCATCCATGGAGATGAAAGAACAGCCAGTGTTTCAGGCTAGGAACCTTCATCAAAACTTTTTATAATGCTCTTTGCATTGTAAAATACAGACTAGCATTTATGTATTTCTGCACACTTTATTCCATATCTGTAACTCTATTTTTATATAATTTGTTATTGTCAAATGTTGTTTTTGTTGAATGTCATGCCAACACACCACAGCAAGTTCCTAACACGTACGTGTAACTGTATCTGACGAATAAAGTTAATCCTTGATCTTTTTATAATATTTACAAGAAGGGTGTTTTTCATTGACAATCTCAAGGCCAAGTTTTAAGAGAGGTTGTAGGTGGAGGAGGGGTGTGGAGCGCTGCTTAACCTCTCAATCACCAGCCTCCTTTACTTGTACCATCCCATACAGCTTCTCTTGCCTTGGAAACGTGTCCCAAACAAAGACGGGAATTTGATCCCAATCCCCATGTATTGCAATGCGCTAAAACAGACAGGCGAATCTTGTCATTAACACATTGCCAGGTGTATTACTTACAACGTCCCGCCCATCAACCATCAATGGCAGCTCACCTAACAATCCCAGTGAAGCCACAGAGCATCACAGCACAGATACAGGCCCTGTACTGAACTATTTATCTGCCTAGACCCATTGACCCGCACCTGGACCATAGTCCTCCCATCCATGTACTTATCCAAACTGCTCTTAAATGTTGCAATCGAACAAAGCACTTTCACCTAAATGAGGAAAAAAAACCTGTTTGCATTAATTCTGGCATCTTCCCCCTTGCTTTCGGGTCTCGACACGAAACGTCGACAGCTTATTCATTTCCACAGATGCTGAGTTCCTCCAGCCCGTTTCCCACTAATCACCTGCAAGTAACCCAAGTTACGTCTGGGGGGGACGCAAAAACGGGCTGAATGGCCTGTCTTTCTGCCGTATGACTCTGCATCGACACAGAGATGCACTGGGATCGGAGTCGAACCCGGCGCACTGAGCCTGAGGCAGCAGTTCTACCCGCAGCGCCACTGGGCCGCCCCAGTTTACCGTGCGGAGGTTATCTGCCCCTTCCTCTACTACACCGACTGCAGAGACGTGACAGGCGCTACGATCACTTATTCCAACACCTTCGGTTAGGGATCGACATTTTCCACCAGCTGAGGAGCAGAAATAACAAGGGCAGTTTTTTAACCTCTCTCTTACCTGGAGGATAGGTCGGTGAAGGTTCCACCGTGGAGGAGGCGGATCTTACAGAAAAGTATCCCATTAACGAACGGCACGGCCGAGAGCTCTTCCAGGGTCAGGGTCACCAGGAACTTAAACTTCTTTTTCTTCATGAGAAACGCCATGGAAACTGAACGGCCCAAATCTCACGCAGAGCAGCCGGTCTGTGTTACACCCTTAAGACTCCCCAATTTCAGACCAGCTGAAAATGTAGCGGGGAAATAATCTCTAAACCCCTAAAGACAAAAAAAAAATCCGATCGACGAACTTGTTCAACTCTCGTGGATGGGTTTTGAGAACAGTTTTTAGGCTACCAAGGAATACACATACGCCAGCTAAAACCGGTTTAGCTCTTTCTCTTCTTGCTCGAGATGAAATCTTTATATACAAGGGCCCTGGCTATTTATATGTAGAAAATGCCCTCGGACGCGAGTCATGTCGATTCCTCTTAAGATTGGAATTGACATGAGCATCAGTGGCAGTTATTTTTTCTCTCCTTTCACTTCTTCCCGTCTCGGCGGTGAGTCACCACACAGTGTGCCGGGCGCTTCCCCCGTATCCCGACCGCCAGTGGAACAGCGTGATGTCCCACGTTTCACCACCTGGGGCCGGATTTCACGCCAGACCCGCCCTCCCGCTCTCGCTATTGGCTGTGGAGTCCCCGACGCAGCGCCGTCGCCGCCGAAGCCCCGGCTTCTGGCTGGCTCAAGGGGAACGTCAGTCAATACACGGATTCAATCGCAGAAGCTGGTTTGTGAGTCAAGAATCCGATCAGCGGTCAACCGCCCACCGTTAGTAACTTAACCCCAATGCGCTATTTCTTGCGCGTTTGTGCAGAATAATCCGAGACACGACCAGAGGTGGAAAAATACAACATTATTAGCGTTTCTGGTAGACATTTTTTTCCACGGCGTAATAGGCACAAAACAGGTCAGGCAGCAACTACAGAAGGGGAATAAACAGCCGACGTTTCGGCCCGAGACCTTCCATCAGTAGTCAGAATCAGGTTCATTATCACCGGCAAGACACACAAAATGCTGGAGGAACTGTGTGTTGCTTGGATTTCCAGCATCTGCAGATTTTCACGTTTGTAATTTAATATCACCGGCATATGTCGTGAAATTTGTTAACTTAGCGGCAGCAGTACATGATAAAAATGGGAAAACAAATAAACGAATCACAATGAGTATGTGTTAGATAGTTAACTTAAAACAGCAGTGCAGAAACAGAAATAATGAAAAAGTGAGGCCGTGCTCAACCTCCAGTTAGAAATGTTTATTCCTCTCCAGAGATGCTGCCTGACCTGCTGAGTTCCTCCAGCATTGTGTGTAGATGTTTTTTTCTGGATTTCTAGCGCCTGCAGAATCTCTAGTGTTTATGATTTTCTCCTCAGGTTAGTCCAGACAATTACATTAAACAAAACCATCCAGGACTCGTACATCAAACTCGGTCGGTGGACAATTTATTAACCGCCCCTGACCGGGAAACTCGTGAATAAGAGACTGCGGAGACGGACCTGACATGAAGGGTCTCCGCCCTCCACACGGATGCTGCCTGATCCAGCGCCTTTGTGCGATAAGTCCTAAATTGTGACTGGTGAATTAATTAACCGGCCAGAGATGTTGACTTTGCCTCCTTCATCCGGGTGCTTCTGCTCCCCATTTCAGATGTAGCTTTTGGGACGGTGGGAACCTGTTTATCGTTGAATTTTGAAAACGAATTGATTTCAGCTGGTGTCCGTCTATCCACGTGGACGGAGGACTAATAACGTGTGCATACCGTTGTGAAATCTGGCCGATGGCATAGCGCATTCCAATGCCCTCAGTCAGCGGGGTGGCATTTTGTGACATTCTGTCAGGAGCTGGTGATTCTGCCCTGTCGTAGCAACGCCACTGGTGTTGGCGTGTCCTGGCATCGTGACACGATTGTAGCCCATTGCCCGAGTAGGGAGGTGTTGAAGGAATTCTGCGGATCGGGTAACACCTACGGAGGGAAATGGACAGTCGAGGTTTCGCGTCGTCATTACGATTGCAAAGGAAACGGGCAGAAGCCAGAATAAAACGGTGGGGAGCGAGGAGCTGGAGGGTGACAGGTGAGAGGTAGGAAGTGAGGGGGGGGGGGTATGTTTGAAGTAGGAGTGCAGAGTGAGAACTTAGTGTTTCAGCTCTATAAATCCCCGTTAAACCACACTTGGAATGTTATGTTCAGTTCTGGTCACCTCATTATGAATAGGATGTAGAAGCTTTAGAAAAGTTGTAGAGATTTACCAGGCTGCTGTCTGTTTTAGAGAACATGTCTTATGGGTTGAACAAGGTGGTGTTTTTCCTTTGGAGGGAAGGAGGATGAGGGGCGACTTGATAGAGGTGTACAAGATCGCATCTCTGCATCTCATGTTTTTGATATTTATTGCCTTTTTTTTGTATTTTCACATTTTAATGTCTGTTGCACGTTGGTTGTTCGTGCATCAATGGACTCCGGGGGCCATTCAGGCCTTGAAGTTACTGACTGGAATGTGCTTCGAGAACCATATGGCGAGGACGTTAATGGACTTACCGACTGCATCGCTGGCTACATCAACTTCTGTGCGAACACTGTAATACCATCAAGGACTGTTTGCTGTTCCCCTGACAACAAACCATGAGTCACCAGTAGTTTGAAGGCTCTTCTCAACCACAAAATCAGGAGACTGGGAGGAATTGAAACATGTGCAGAGAGAGCTAAAGGAGAAGCCAGAGCATAGAAATCTACAACACATTACAGGCCCTTTGGCCCACAATATGTAACCTACTCTAGAAACTGCCTAGAATTTCCCTACCACCTAGCCCTCAATTTTTTGAAGCTCTGTGTACCTATCTAAGGCTCTGAAAGGACCCTATCATATCCACTTCACCACTGACTCCAGCAGTGGATTCCATGCACCCACCACTCCCTGTATGAAAAATTTACAACTGGCATCCACTCTGTACCTACTTCCAAGCACCTTAAAACTATGCCTGCTCATATTAGCCATTTCAGCCTTGGGGAAAAAGCCTCTGGTTATCCATGTGAACAATGCCTCTCATCATCGTATACACCTCTCAACCTCTGTCACTCCATGGAGAAAAGGCCAAGGACACTCAACCTATTCTTATAAGGTATATTCTCCAATCCAGGCAACATCCTTGTAAATCGCCTCTGCACTCTCTTTATAGTATCCACATCCTTCCTGTAGTGAGGTGACCAGAACTGAACATAGTACTCCAAGTAGGGTCTGACTAAGGTCTTGTACAGCTGTAACATTATGTCATGGCTCTTGAACTCAGTCCCATGGTTGATGAAGGCCAACACTCTATACACCTTCTTAACAACACTGACAACCTGTGCAGCAGCTTCGAGTGCCCTATGGATACAGACCCCAAGATCTCTCTGATCTTCCACATTGTCAAGAGTCTTACCATTAATATTATATTCTGTCTTCAAACTGGACCTACCAAAATGAACCACTGCACACTTATCTGGTTTGAACTCCATTTGCTACTTCTCAGCCCAGTTCTACATCCTATCAATGTCCCACTGTAACCTCTGACAGCCCTCCACACTATCCACAACACCCCTACTTTTGCATCATCAACAGACTTACTAACCCACCCTTACACTTCCTCATCCAGATCACTTAGAAAAATCACAACAAGGCGGGGTCCCAGAACAGATTGCTATGGAACACCACTGGTCATCCACCTCCATGCAAAGTTCAAACCGTCTACAATCACGCTTTCCCTTCCATGGGCAAGCCAATTCTGGATGCACAAAACAAAATTTCCTTGGATCCCATGCCTCCTTACTTTCTGAATGAGCCTTGCATGGGAAACATTATCAAATACCTTACTGAAATCCATATACACTACATCCACTGCTCTACCTTCATCAGTGTGTTTTGTTACATCCTCAAAAAATTCAATCAGGCTCGTAAGGCACGACCTGCCCTTGACAAAGCCCTAATCAGATTATGACTCTTCAAATGCTCATAAATCCTGATTTTCAGGATCTTCTACAAGTTGCCCACCACTGAAGTAAGACTCACTGGTCTATAATTTCCTGGGTTATCTCTACTTTCTTGAACAGCATTTGTAACCCTCCAATCCTCTGGTACTTCTCCTGTCCCTATTGATGGTGCAAAGATCATCACCAGAGGCTCAGAAATCTCCTCCCTCACCTCCCACAGTAGACTGAGATACATCTTGTCTGGACACGGTGACTTATCTAACTTACTATTTTTCAAAATCTACAGCACATTCCCTTTCTTAACGTCCACATGCTCCTGCATTTCAGTCCACTGTAAGTCATCCCTACAATGGCCAAGGTCCTTTCCCCTGGTGAATAGTGAAGCAAAGTATTCATTAAGTACCTCTGCTACCTCCTCCAACTCCATGTATGTTTCCATGATCACATCTGATTGGTTCTATTCTCACACGACCCATCTTGCTCTTCACATACTTGTAGAATGGGAAAGCCTTCTCTTGTCCCCTTCTAGCTCTCTTAATTTCATTCCTAAGCTCCTAGCAAGCTTGTAATTTTCTAGAGCTCTGACAGTACCTAGTTTCTTGAACCTTTCGTAAGCTTTTCTTTTCTTCTAAACTAGATTTTGTACATCACTTGTACACCATCCTTTTTATCCCACCGTCCTTTACCTGCCTCATGGGACATACCTATGCAGAATGCTATGCAAATATTCCCTGAACATTTGCCACATTTCTACTGTGCATTTCCCTGAGAACATCTGCTCCCAATTTATGGTCCTAAGTTTCTGCCTAATAGCATTATATTTTCCCCTAACCCCATTAAATATTCTCCAAAATTGTCTACTCCTGTCTCTCTCCAGAACTATGGTAAAGGAGATAGAATTGTGATCACTACCTCCCAAATGCTCTCCCACTGAGAGATCTAACACTTGACCAGGTTCATTTCCCAATACCAGATCAAGTACAGCTTCTCCTCTTGTAGGCTTATCTACATATTGTGTCAGGAAATCTTTCTGAACACACCTAACAAACTCCACCCCATCCAAACCCTTTGCTCTAAGGAAATACCAGTCAATTTTAGGAAAGTTAAAAATACCCAGCACAACAACCCTATTATTATTGCACCGTTCCAGATTCAACCTCCCCATCTGCTCCTCGATGTCTCTGCTACTATTGGGGGGGGGGAGGAGTTCTATAAAAAAACACCCAGTGGAGTTACTATCCCCCATCCTGTTTCTGACTTCCACCCACACAGATTTAGTAGACAATCCCTTCATGACTTCCTCCTTTTCTACAGCTGTGATAATATCCCTGATTAGCAATGCCACACTCCACCTCTTTTGCCTCCCTCCCTGTGTTTTTTGAAACAACTAACACGTGGCACACTCGGCAGCCATTCCTGCCCCTGAGGCATCCAAGTCTCTGTAATGGCCACAACATCATTTTTCCATATATTGATCGATGCTCTATGTTCATCCACCATGTTTATGATACTCCTTACATTAAAATAGACACCTCTCAAACAATCTGCCTGTGCATCGATGCTCTATTGTCTGCCTATCCTTCCTCACAAACCCTCTACTTTGTACCAACTGCCCCATTCTCAGCCTCTTTGTATCGGTTCCTTTCCTTCTACAAATCTAGTTTAAAAGCTCCCCAATAGCATTAGCAAACCTCCCTCCCAGGTATCGGTTCGCCTCCAGCTCAGGTGCAACCCGTCCCATTTGTACAGGTCACCTCTTCCCCAGAAAAGGTTCCAATGATCCTAGAACTTGAAACCCCAGCCCCTGCACCATCTCCTCAGCCACTCATTCATCTTTGCTATCTTCCTGTTCTGACCTTCACTAGCTCGTGGCACCAGGAGTAATCCAGAGATTACCACCTTGGAGATCCTGCTCTTCAACCTCCTTCCTAATTCCCTAAACTTACTGCACAGGACCTCAACCCCTCTCCTGCCTACGTCATTGGTACCAACATGTACCACAACCTTTGGCTGCTCACCTTCCCCTTCCCCTTCAAGAATATTCTGCAACTGCTCAGACACATCCTGGCCCCAAGCACCCGGGGAGCAACACACTATCCTGCTGTCTCTTTTGCCGCCACAGAGTCACCTATCTGTCCCCCTAACTATCGAGCCCCTACGACTATAGTTCCACCTGACCTCACCCTATCCTTTTGAGGCTCAGAGTTGACCACAGTGATTCAGTCTGGCTGCTGCTGCCTTGCCCAAATAGGTCATCCCCCTCATCAGTATCCAAAGGGGTATATCTGTTGCTGAGAGGTATGGCCACAGGGGGACCCTGCACTGATTTCTTTCTCTCTTTGTTTTTTCAGTGTTGGCCCATCTACTCCCTGAATTCTGTGCTCTGGGTGTAACCACCCGCTCAAAAGTCTTATCGACCAATTTGCCTCCCTCCCAGATGATACTTAGTTCATCCTACAGGAAAAGCACTGCACAGCCATATCTACCATCCACCCTGCAGTGTACAATGGGCAACCAAGACCAAATCAGCAATAACGAAAGGAAAGACCTTCCATTCATACCTGTTTCTTTGGCCTCAGCCTCTTGAGTCAAAGCCTCTAAGTTCCCACTCTGACTTATCCCCCCACTCCAAAGATGGCCACTCTACTGGACCCTATCTCTCCTTTATGGTTTAATCAATAATAAAAAACCCCATGCAAGGAGAAAGAACTCATCATATTTGGTTGTGCTTCATCTGCCTCTGCTACTGCCAATGCCTCTAACTCAGATCAAGATGACTAAAAAGGACTACAGATGAGAGCTGGAGGACAAGTTTGGGCAGTGTAGCACATGGGAGGTGTGGAGAGGAATGAAGAATAACACTGGCTTCAATCAGCCTAGCTGTAGAGCCTTGGAATGCAGCCATGAATGGGCTAATGAGTTAAACCAATTCTTCAATGTGTTTGACAATTGCCCTCCTGTTCACTCCCCTTCAGCACAGCAGCCCATGGGCGGAGACATCCAATGCTCCCTTAGCACCAATGCCTCCCCTCTTCCCTCCTCTCCCCTCCAATTCAATATGTGGATGAACAACTCAGGCTACCACTGTCTACCATCCACACCTCCGCGTACCAAATGATGTTGTCCCAATCTTCATTTCCCCAAGTCTCCATCTTCAACCAACTCTCCAGTTATCATGGTCTCAGCTTCACTAATGAGCAGGTGAGAAGGGCTCTGGGGAAACTCAGACATGGCAAAGCATCAGGACCAGATGGTGTGAACCCCCAAGGTCCTGAAGGGGTGTGCTGAGCGGCTGTGTGGAGTTCTTCAGCAAATTTTCAACCTGAGTCCAGCCTGGAAAGGGCCCCAACTGTGTGAAGAACATCATGTGTGGTCCCAGTATCCAAGAACGGCCAATCAAAAGTCTTGAATGACTACCGTCCAGTTGCTTTGACCTCACAAATCATGAGAAGTTGGTCCTATCTCACCTCAGAATCCTGGTCTGATCAGCCCTCGATCCCCTGCAGTTTGCCTACAAGGAGTATATTGGAGTTGACAATGCTGTCATCTACCTGCTGAACTGAGCCTACTCCCATTTGGATAAGCAGGGCAGCACCGTGAGGATCATATTTTTTGATTTAATACCATAAAGTGCATTTAATACCAAGTGCATTTAATACCATAAAGCCCTCAATTCTGGGGGAAAAGCTCTGTTCAATGCAGGTTGGCACTTCCAGGTGCATTATCGAGGATACAATGGATGACAGATTTGAGTGGAGCACCAACACAGAGGCTGTGAACAAGAACGGCCAGAGTCGCCTCTACTTCCTGAGGAGACTGAGGTCCTTTGGAGTATGTAGTCTTCTTCTTCATACGTTCTACCAGTCTGTTGTTACCAGTACAATCTGCTATACAGTGGTGTGCTGGGGCAATGGCATCAACATGGGTGATGCCAACAGGCTCATAAACTGATTGGAAAGGCTGGGTCTGTTATAGGAGTCCAAATGAACACACTGGAGGCTGTCGTAGAGCAAAGGACCCTCCTGGCAATTCTGGACAATGTTTCCCACACTCTGCATACCATCTTGGCTGAACAGAGGAGCACCTTCAGACATAGACCAAGACAACTGCACTTCTCCAAAGAGCGTTATATGAGGCCATTCTAACCCTGAGCCATTATGCTCTATAATGAGTCAACTATAGCTGGGGAAGTGATGACCCCTCCTGTTAGACTGTTTTTAAACTCTGTTTAGCTCTGTTTGCCACACCCTGCTATACCACCATCACTTTGCACCCTTTTCAATACCACCATCACTTCTTATCTGTGAATATGTACCGATTACTGTATAATATTACGGTAATTCTTACACTACCACCTTCAGTGTGAACTTGTAAATCTTGTAATCTTTAACTTGAAAATCTGGTACATCTTATTTCTAAGGTAACTTAAGTTTTTATTCTTTTTTACTTCTCTTCTAATAATTGTTTATCTGTGCACTTGCTGTGACACTGTCATTTCCTTTGGGATCAATAAAGTGTCTATTCACCTATCATGTGTGTGATCTTTCATTGACTTTATTGTGTTTCTGTGTATTTACAGTAAATGCCCACAAGAAAACGAATCCCAGGATTGTATGTGGTGACATATATGTACCTAGATAATAAATTTACTTTGAACTTGAAGCAAGATGACAAGAGGCATGGATTGAGTGGAGAGCCAAAGACCTTTGTCCCAAGGCAGAAATGGCTAACACCAGGAGGCAACATTTTAAGGTGATTGAAGGGGGGCAATACCAGATGTGAGTTTTTTCTACACAGAGTTGGGTGCCTGGGGTGATGTAAGAAGCAGAAGAATTGGAGCATTTAAAAAACATTCTTGGATAGGCACATGGATGGTGGAGAAATGGAGGGCTATGAGGGAGGGAAGGGTTAGATTGATCTTAGAGTCAGCACAATATCATGGGCCAAAGGGCCTGTATGGGACTGTAGTGTTCTATGTCAAGTAGAACATAGAACGGTGCAGGCCCTTTGGCCCATAATGTGTATAAACCTGTATAAACTACGCTATGTAAACCTACTCCACAATCAATCTAAAGCTTTCCTCCCACAGAGCCTATAACCATTTTTCTTTTATGCATTTGCCTATCTAAGAATCTCTCAGATGTCCCTATTCCCTATTGTATTAAATTCCTCGGGGTTATCATCTCAAAGGACCTGTCCTGCACGTAAGTGCAATTATCAAAAAAGAATGGCAGCACTTCTCAGAAGTTTGTAAAGGTTCAGCAGGACATCTAAACCTTTGACAAACTTCTATAGATGTGGTGGAGAGTATATTAACTGGTTGTATCACTGTCTAGTATGGAAACACCGATGTCCTTAAATGGAAATATCTACAAAAAAAATGTAGAGGATTCAGCCCAATCCGTCATGGGTAAAGCCGTCCCCACCATTGAACACATCTACACAGGGTATTTTCACAGGAAAGCAGCATCCATCATCAGGGAACTCCACCACCCAGGCCATGCTCTCTTCTCACTGCTGCCATCAGGAAGAAGGTACAGGAGGCTTAGAACTCACACCACCCACTTCAGAACAGTTATTACCCCTCAGCTTTTGAGCTGGGGGGGATAATGTCACTCAACTTCACTCGGCCCGTCATTGGGCTGTTCCCACGACCTGTAGACGACAAACTTTTAAGGACTCTTCGTCTCATGTTCTTGATGTTTATTGCTTAGTTATTTATTATTATTTTTATTTTCTTTCTTTTTGTATTTGCTAGTTGTCTTTTGCACACTGGTTGTGAACCTGGTTGCTGTGGTCTTTCATTGATTCTGTTGTGGTTATTTGATTTATTGAGTATGCCTGTCTGAAAAGACAGGCATGTGGTGGTGGTGTCTGAAAAGAGGATGCTGTCCAAGTTGCATGCCATCTTGGACAATGACTCCCATCCACTCCATAATGTACTGGTTGGGCACAAGAGTACATTCAGCCAGAGACTCATTCCACCGAGATGCAACACTGAGCGTCACTGGAAGTCATTCCTACCTGTGGCCATCAAACTTTAAAACTCCTCCCTCAGAGTGTCAGACACTCTGAGCCAATAGGCTGGTCCTGGACTTATTTCCACCTGGCATGATTAACTTATTTTTATTTAATTATTTATGGTTTTATATTGCCATATTTCTTCACTATTCTTGGTTGGTGTGGCTGTAACAAAACCCAGCTTCCCTCGGGATCAATAAAGTATGTCTGTCTGTATGCCACAAGAAAATGAATCTCAAGTCTGTATATGGTGATGTATACGTATTTTGAACTTTGAACCTCCACCATGGCTGGCTGAGTTTTCCAGGTACACTCCACTCTCTGAGTAAGAAACTTATCTCTGACATACTCTCCCCTAAGCTTTCCTCTATTCACCTAAAACAGATGTCTTCTGATATTCACCATTGCTACGGCAGAATGGGAGTGTGAGACTTTCAAATGATCAATGAGTTACCTCAGGGTTCTTTGTCTCATTACTACGCGCTTTCCAAACCAGCCTTGTCAAAGGATCGTACTAAGGAACTCAGAGTCTGAAAGTCATAGAACAGAAGCAGTCCCTTCAGCCCATCTCACCATTCTAACAAGAGACTCTGGATGTTCACCTCATGGCTTTAAAAACCTCTCTAAAGACAACTTTACTTTCCAGTGTGAATATACCCAGCCTATACAATTTCATTATCCCCCCAGCTCAAAAGCCTAATGTTGAGGGGTAGTAAAGAAGTCCCTCCATTTGCCTATGTTTGCCCATAACCCACTAAACCATTCCTATCCATATACCTGCCTTTTAAACTCTGTAAAATGTATCTGGTTTTACCACCTCCTCTGGCAATATATCCTCATTCAATATATCCACCATCATCTTTGTCCCTCAGACCCCCTTAAAATTTTTACCCATCACCATAAACCTGTATGCTCCCCCTCCCTCGGGAAAAGAAGTTTCTCTTTTTCTAGATAAATATTACCTAAAATGTGATCAGATCTTCACATAAGTCCTAAACTTAGAAAAAGAAAACCCAATTAAATAAACAACACAAAAAAGCATTATACTTGCTCATTTATTTATCACGGAAAATGATCCAATATTACATGTATTTGTTGAAAAAAGTGTGCAAACTGTTGTTTTCAGTAACTGGTGTGACCCCGCCCCCACCCCCGTACAGTAATAACTTCAACCAAATGCTTCCGGTAACAGTCCTGCACATCGGCTTGGAGGAATTTTAGGACATTCCTCCTTCCAAAACTGCTTCAACTTCCTTGCATGAACTGCTTGCTTCAGATCCTTCCACAACATTTCTATAGGATTAAGGTCAGGACTTCAACTCAGCCATTCTGAAACAGAAATTTTCTTCTTTTTAAACCATTCCGTGATTTGCTGTTGTGTTTCAGATCATTGTCTTGCTGCATTATCCAACTTCTATTAAAGCTTCAGGTGATGGACTGCTACCCTGAAGTTCTCCTGTAAAATGTCTTGATACAATTTTGAATTCATTGTTCCCTCAACTAGTACAAGCTGTCGAGACCCTGAGGCAGCAAAGCAGTCCCAAACTACAAAGCTCCTTCCACCATGCTTCACATTTGGGATGATGTTTTGGTGTTGGTGTGCAGTATTCTTTTCCCTCCAAACATAGCAATGTGCATTTCTGCCAAAAAGTTCAACCTCTGCCTCATCTGTCCACAGAACATTGTCCCAGAAGCATTGTAGAACATTTTGCAAGCTTGAGACATGGAGCAATGTTTTTTTTTGGAGACCAGTGGTTATCTCTGTGGTGTCCTTCCATGAACAGCATTCTTGTTCAGTGTTTTTCTTACAGTGGACACATGAACAGAGACTTTAGCAAGTTCTGGAGATTTCTGCAGGCTTTTTGCCGTTACCCTTGGGATCTTTTTCACCTCCTTCAGAATTGCACATTCTCCTCTTTGCAGGATGCCCACTGCTACAGTAGCAATTGTACTGAGTTTCCTCCAACTGTAGAAAATTCCTGATGAACACTCAGGTCTTTAGAAATGCTTTATTTAGCCTTTTTCAGATTCATGCATCTCTGCAATTCTTCTTCCAAGGTCCTCTGGAAGTTGTTTTGATCGAGGAATGGTACACATAAACAGATCTTTCTTGAGAAGAGCGGGCTCTGTCTGTACCTGGCTTTGTGTGTCTTTTTTAATAGGACAGGGCACCTCTACAACTCACACTTCCAATCTTGTCTCATTGATTGGAATACCTGACTGCAAATAGCTTTTTTAGAAGGCATTACCCCAGTGCTTCACATACTTTTTTTCCAACAAATAACATATAATATTGGATCATTTTTCTCAATAAAGACGAGTGAAGATCTGATCACATTTTAGGTCATACTTATGCAGAAATAGAGAAAATCCTATAGAGTTCACAAACTTTCTAGTACCACTGAATATGTAGAAAGGTGCCGGAAGAAAAAAGTTCAAAGTAACTATTATCAAATTACAACACCATATACAACACAGATTTATTTTGTTGCAATATCATAAATGATCTCACCCATTCTGGTCATGGACTGTTCACCCATTCTGGTCTGGTCACTCCCTCGAGGGAGGAGGTAACACAGCATCCATGCTAGGACCACCAGACTCAAAAACAGTTACTTTAGTAAGCAGTAAGACTGATCAACACCTCCACACCCCTACTACCACTCCTTTATCATTTTCTGTCAGAGTCACCTCGTGTACAGAACTCCTGTACCTAAAGACACTTGATGGAGATAAAATCAATGTATATAAGTTATCTTATGTATTTATATTTATTGCTCTTTATTATTCTGTACTTTATGCTTATTGCAGGTTTTTTGTGCTGTTGGAGAACTGGTTTAACAATTATTTTGTTTTCCTTTGCACTTGTATACTGCAAAGGCATTAAACAATCTTGAATAACCAAAACCGTACAAGGAAATTCTAAGTGCCATCTGACCACTGCAACAAGACATTTCAATTTTCATATCCAAGATGAGAGAAGGCAAATAGCAAATTCTCTAGGAAAGCTCCAAATTAACGATTTCTTATTAATTACTTTTTCTTATAACTATTCAATATTACATAAAATATAAAAAAATAACATAACTGTACTATTTGCAAAGGTTACTGCATCAACTCAATGACTCAATGCAATTATTACTGTCCTCCAATATCCTCTCTCCAATTTGTCAAGCAGGAATGAGTGGTTCGAACACAATGCATATTACAATAGAAAATTTCATTATATTTCATGAAATAGATACATAACTATTAGAGCGTAATCACACATCATTCATTGTGATGACTTTAGTCGTTTGATTTTATGTCCTTATATGCCAACTCATCATAAATTGATTAATGATTATTTTTCCCTTGCAATCTTCTTCAGGATTTCTTTTTTTTAACAAATGTACAATATGCTGCTACATTTGAAGATTCCAGATTGTTTTGTTGTCATTCTTCGGAAGTGTAAAGGACAAGTGTAAAGTGTAAAGGAGAATGGAACAATTGTTACTCCGGATCTGATGCGGCATTAAAAACATAAACTGATCTGGAGATCAAATCTGAGATACTCAAACCACCCTGTCTGGCACCATCCATTCCATGGTCAAAGTCACTTATATCATATTGCTTCCCCATTCTGATAATCGGTCTGAACAGCAACTGAATCTCTTGACTATGTCTACATGCTTTCATACATTTTGCTGCTGACGCATGATTGACTAATTAAAGATTTGCATTAACAAGCAGGTGTACACTGGCCTCCGAGTGTATTATCAAAGATAGACAATAAGGCAAGAAGTGGAACATTTAGTCAAGAGGAAGAAGGAAACATAAGGGTTAGAAAGCAAAGATCAAATAGGGCTCTTGTGAGTTATAAGGTAGCCAAGAGGGAGTTTAAGAAAGGACTTAGGAGAACTGGAAGTGGAAGGAGACTTGAGAAGGCCTTGGTGAGTAGGATTTAAGAATTCCCCAAGGCATTCAAAACATACACGAAGAACATGAGAATGACTAGAGGCAGGGTAAGAACAATCAGGGATAAAAGAGGAAACATGTCTGAAGTTGGAAGAAGGAGGGGAGGCCATAAGGAATACTTTGCTTTGGCATTCACTAGTGAATGGGACCTTGATGAAAGTCAGATCATCCGAGAACATGTTGAGATGAATAAAGTGACGTGCCATAGCTTTTGAAAAATATTACGATAGACAAGCCATAGGGCCAGATGGGATATAGCACAGGTTCCCACAGAAAATGAGGGAAGAGATTGGGGCACATTCATATCTTTGTGTCTTCCTTGGCCACAGGAGTAGTACCAGAAGATTTGTTCAGGAAAGTTACTAGGATTAATCCTGGGGCTTATAGGTCTTATTTATTGATGCATTGAGATACAGAGTGGAAGAGGCCTTTCCAGCACTTTGGGCCACGCCACCCAGCCAAACCCTGATACAACCCTTACCCAATCACAGAACAATCTATAATTACCAATTACCCTGCCAGCTGGTACATCTTTGTACTGTAGGAGGAAACCACACAGTCACGGGGGAAACGTATAAACTCCTTACAGGTAGCAACCGGAATCGAACCCGGTTTGCAGGTACTGTAAAGTGCTATGATGAACATTATGCTACCATGGGTAAACTATTGAAGAGGACTCTTAGAGACAGGGTTTACGCGCATTTGGAGAAATGCAGTTCAATTAAGGATAGACAACATGGTTTTGAGAGGGCCAGGTTATGCCTCATGAGACTGATTGACTTTCTCAAGGAAGTGAGAAAACAAACATAGAGGGGTGGCTGTCATGTACGTGGATTTGTAAGGCTTATGACAAGATTCCCCATGGTAGGCTCCTGCAAAATGCCAGGAGGTATGGGATCCAGGGAAACTTGGCTGTGTGTGGATTCGGAATTGGCTTGCTCACAAAGGGCCAAGGGTGGTTGTAGGTGGAACATACTCTGCCTGGAGGTCTGTGACTAGTGTTCCAACTGTTAACTCATTTCCATCAATGCTGCCTGGCCTGTTGGGCTCCTCCATCATTTTGTGTGTGTTGCTATAGATCGTAGGATCAGTTTGGATTGATGGTGATGGAAGCCATTCGGTCCACTAAGGCTATGCCAGCTCGCAGGGCCTCATATTTCTGCATGTGTCCACTCATGACCCAGAATTACTCCAATTGAAGAAAATGTCCACAGGTACTTCACAGAAAGCCTGAAGCAAAATGGAGGCCAGTAAAAAAGAGCCAAAAAATTAGACATTTCTTGTGATGTATAATGTTCCTTTCTTGTTACTTGATAAAGATGTTATATGCCAACAATTCATTAACAGAGTTTGTTCATTCTCATCTGTTTTTCTTTTGCTAAGAGTACTTCCAGCCTCACATTTCATCTCACTTTTGTATTTTAAGTTGATAAACTTGTTTTCACTCTGGGAGGAGCCTTTCACATTCCTGAAGCTTAGGTTGCAACGTGGAATGTTACAAGCATTCTTTGAACATTTTAAAAGGGATTGGCACAGAACACAGAGCACAGAACAGCACAGGAACAGTCCACCATGTTCACACAGAGCATGATGCCAAATTAAAGTAAACCTCTTCTACCTGCACGCACTCCATGTCCCGTCATTACCTGCACTTTCATGTGTCTGTTTAATGGTTTCTTAAACTTCTGCTTCCATTTCCACTATGTTCCGGACCCCACCACCCTTCGTGATAAAAACCTGCTCCACATATCTGAATTCCCATCCACCCCAAATGCATATCTTTTAGCACTTGACATTTCTACCCTGGGGAAAAAAATTCTGCATGGGGTTTGGGATCCCGTCATCAGCGAGTCCTTGGGGTCAGTACTGATGATCAAAGTCAATCAGAAGTCTGGGACCGAGCCTGATGGCTGGACCCGTGCATCTATGAGTCTCCGAGTCTGCTGGGGAAGTTGGAGGCCCAATGTCTGCGAGTCCGTTGGAGGATGGAAGCCCAGAGAATTGCCCTGGGGTTGGAGGAGTGTCTGTATGTGTGACTGGATGGGTGTGATGAAAGGGGCTCGTTTTGCTATTGTTGCTTGTTGTGTCCTGTGTTTTTCTGCTGAACATGGTGGGTATGCTGTGATGGTGCCAGAATGTGTGGCAACACTTGCAAGCTATCCCCAGCACATTCTCCAGTATTGCTTGTCAACGCAAATGACACTTTTCAATGCACATGTGCTGGCGGTGATGAGACAGCCCACAGGAGAAGTTAACACCTTGACACAGGGGTGCCAAGATAACAACCTCTCTCAGTGTCCAAAAAACAATAGAGCTGATTGTGGATGACAGGAGGAATGGAGAGAGGCTCACCCTGATCAAGATCAACAGGACTGCAGTTGAGAGGCTGAGTAGTTTCAAGTTCCTCGGAGTACACATCACGAAAGATCTCACCTGGACTGTACACACCGGCTGCTAGGCAAAAAAAAAATCACAACAGCGTCTCTTCCACCTCAGGCGACTGAAGAAGTTCCGCATGAGGCCCCAGATCCTCAAGACCTTCTACAGGGGCATCATTGAGAGCATCCTGACTGGTTGTATCACCACCTGGGACGGGAACTGCATCTACCTTGATCACTGGACCCTGCAGATAGTGGTACGGACAGCCAAGCGTATCTGTGGATGTGACCTTCCCTCCATTGAGGAACATTTACAGCAGCAGGTGCAGAAGGAAGGCCTGGAAGATCATCTGGGACACCAATCACCCAACCATAAACTGTTTCAGCTGCTTCCATCTGGCAATTGGTACCGTAGCACTAAAGCCAGGACCAACAGGCTACGGGTCAGCTTCTTTCTACAAGCCATTAGGCTTATAAATTCATATGTCTGTACATATTGCAGCTGAGTCATTACCAAAGATTTTTACTCACACACATTGTGGGATGGATGTAAGATTTAAATAAACAAATAAACCCGAATCTCAATCTGTCTGCACTAACCATGCCTCTCATAATCTTCTAAACTTCCATCAGGTCTTTCCTCAGCTCCAGAAAAAAACAGCTCAAGCTTGTCCAACGTCTACTTATACCATACACCCTTAAATCCAGGCAGCATCCTCCACATCCTTCTTGTACTGTGGTGAGCAGAACAGCACGACACTCCGTTTTAAACAGCTATACACTCAATGCTCTGAGCAATGAAGGCAAGCTTGCTCTATGTCTTCTTTAGCACCTTGTCTACTTGATTGGCCACCAGGCTGCATGTTTCCACCAGCACGAGGAGTGAAAGGAGCATAGTCACTCAACGTTTTAGGAACAGCTTCTTCCCCTCCACCATCAGATTTCTGAATGGTACATAAACCCATAAATCCCACCGCACTAATATGCCCTCTTTTTACACAATTTATTTAAGATTGTGCATTTTTATTGTAATTTATAGTCAATTTTATATCTTGCACTGCTGCCCTAAAACAGCAAATTTCACGACAGCTGTCAGTGATAATAAACCTGACTCTGATTCAGGTTCAGTCTGAGAAGAAGTGGAGGCTGTTTGCAACGAAGATGAAGAACAATTTCTTCACTCAGAAAGTGGGGAATCATCGGAATTTTCCGCACTGGAGGCTCAGTCATTTGCAACAGTTGATACCTTTCTCAATATCAAAAAAAACAAGCAGTATGAGGAGATTGCAGGCAGGTGACACAGAGTAGTGTAACAGGCTCTAAGGTTTCATTTAGCATAACGTTTTACATTGCCAACAATCCCACTGTAAAGAGTTTCTACATTTTCTCCACGACTGTGTAGGTTTCCTCCAGGTACATTGTTCCTTCCACATGCCAAACACACACAGGTGAGTTAGATTAGTAATTTGTGGAGATGCTATGTTGGTGCCTGAAGCATGCCAAGATTATCCAGCACTTCCTCCAACTGTGTCGATCATTGACGCAAATGATGCATTTTGTTACAGGTGCTGGAAATCCAAGCAAAACACACAAAATGCTGGAGGAACTCGGGCTGAAATGTCAACTGTACTTTTTTTCCCATAGGTGCTGGCTGACCTGTAAGTGCCTTCAACATTTTGGATGCATTTCGTTGCATGTTTCCGAGTACATGTGACAAATAAAACCAATCTTTAAAATTGTATTAAGGTAAAAGGTCAGTACAGGGGAGAGGGGCCGAGTAGCACAGCTGGTGGAACATCAGCCACACAGATCTGGGTCCAACGCCAACCTCCAGCGCTATCTGTCAGTGTCGAGCTTGTACATTGTCCCTTTGACTGTGTGAGTTTCCCCTTGGGTGCACTGGTTTCCTCCCACATAACATGCATTGCAGGTCAACTGGCTGCCACAAAGTACCCCCAGTTTGTCAGATCATAGAACAGGGAAGCCACAGCACAATACAGGCTTTTCAGCCCACAATGTTGTGCTGACAGATTAATTTTCTCCAAGATCAATCTAGTGCTTTGCTCCTACGTAGACCCAACTCTTCTTTCAGACAACTGCCTACCTAGGTGTATCATAAATGTTCTTAATCTATGTGCCTTTGCCACCACCCCGGCAGTACATTCCCGGCACTCGCTGTGTGCAAAACCCACCTCTGCCATCCCTTCTATACTTGACTGTAAAACTATGCAGTGTGTGTGTCATTTCTGCCCTGGAGAAAAGGCACTGTCCCTCCACTCTAGCTATGCCTTTTATCTTATACACCTCTATCAAAGTCACCTCTCATTCTTCTTCTAAGAATAGAGTCCTAGCTTGCTCAAACTTTCCTCATTAGACATGCTCTCTCATCCAGGCTCATCTTGGTATATCTCCTCTGCATCCTCTTGAAAACCTCCACATCCTTCCTATGAGGAGACCAGAACAGAGCACAGTATTCCAAATGTGTTCCAAGATGTGAGTTTTATAGAGCTGCATTATTACCTAACAGCTCATGAACTCGGTCACTTTCCTGGTGAGAGTTTAGTAGGAACTTGCGGAATTAGATCACCGGGAGAATTACAGGGGGAATGGGAGTGCTTGGTGAGCTGGTGGAACAGGTTGTATTCCACAAATTTCTTCAGGCCACATGCATAAGAATGCTTTAGAGGGATGTGGGCCAAATACAGGCAAATGGGACTAGCTTAGGGTTCATTTAATATCAGAGAATGTACATAGTAGACAACCTGAAATTCATACTCTTCACAGCCACAAAACAAGCGCCAAAGAATGAATGATAGAAACATCAAAGCCGATACCCCCCCACCTTAACACAAGCAGCAGCAAAAGCATTAAACCTCCCTCCACCCACTCATGCCAGAAGAACTGACTTGCCCCCTCCCCATGTAGGTTACATGGTCCAAACATTATGGGCCGAAGGGCCTGTAATGTGCTGTAGACTTCTATGTTGTCTGATATATTTAACCTGCTAACCAGTATGTCTTTGGACTGTGGGAGGAATCCAGAACACCTGGAGGAAGCTCAGTCATGGGGAAAACGTACACACTCCTTACAGAATTGAACTCTGTATGCCTCATGCTAACCACTATGCTTCAGTAGTGCCCTAACTATGGTGGTTGATAGGTTAGTTGGTCACACGGGGCAGTGCCGGTCCTCGGGCCGGAAGGGTCTTTTACTAATAAACAACCAAACTTTGGGTTGCATTCCCATCCATTCTTTGACCACCTCGGCTTGTATTCCTCGGAAATTATTTAAGTGCAAAGTCATAAATTAAAAAGGCTAGACAAGATGCAATGCGCATGTTTTGAGAATCAGTGGCCAATTTATTGTACGCCTGGTCATTAATTCAAAAATCTAACCATCAATCACATAACAGCAACTCAATACATAATAAAACCAAGCAGGCACGGGCAGGAGGTATGATTGTTAATCAGTCCATACATCAGAATGGAGCAGAAATGTGATCTAAGTGACTTTGACTGTGGAATATTTGTTGGTGTCAGATGGGGTGGACTGAGTGAGAAACTGATCTCCTTCACGCACAACAGAGCTTACATGCTGTGAAAACAAAACAAAAAACAAAAAATCCAGCAAGAGGCAGTTTTGTGGGCGAAAATGTCTTGTTAACGAGAGTTCAGCAGAGAATGATCAGACTGGTTCTACCTGAGTGGAAGGCAACAGTAACTCAAGTAACCACACGTTGCAACAGTGGTGTGCAGAAGAGCATCTCTGAATGCACAACACATTGAACCTTGAAGTGGATGGTGCACAGCAGCGGAAGACCACTTTTATGCCTAATAAAGCAGACACCAAGTATATTTCTAAAGCTATTATTGGAAAGAATCCATTCACAAATGAAAGAACATATCCCAAGGTGTCAACAGTGCACTGCAAACATTCATAGATTATGGAATCTTTATGTAGGGTTCTTCTTCCATATTTATCATCCAGCTGTCTGTACAGAGCATTATCTTATCATTATTACATCACACTGTGGCCACAACACTTTTCCGAACATTGGCTGAACCTTCTGGAAGTACTCAGCTGGCTGGTAAACTACTTGGAATATCCTGTGTTCATTCAAAGCACGGACAAAATTCACCTTTATTCTTTCCTGGCTGCAAGACTACAGTTCAAAGAGGTGAGTTTGGGTGGGAAGAGAGAAGTAAAATAATAGTGACAATGAACATCATTCAAACACACACACTAAACCACCAGTTTTAATCATTGTGATCTTTGCCGTACATGGAAGGAACAGGTAAATATCTTTAATTATGATTACTTTTTATTTTCTTCCCTTCCCCAGCTCAAACACTAGAACAACACGATAAGTCCGGCGGCACACTTTAACATACACTCGGTTGGACGGGAGCAGGAAACGATCTTGCACGATATTTTTCCTCAGCGTTGCCAGGAAATGGAACAGACTGTGAACTTGATATAAAACAATCCCAGAAGGTACACTCCCCCTCACCCCAACATGCAGAGACAGTCACCCAGTGAGCAGCTTCAAAAAATTAAATAGCATCATTTACAGTATTGATAACAAAATCACCGGGACCATTCTTTTTTAAAAAAAAGTACATTTGGTGAGAAGAGGGTCAAGAATATCATTAAATTATTTGCAAATGTTTGCGAAGAAAAAGTATTTCAGAACGTATATTGTATACATTTCTCTGGCTTTAAATGTACCTATTGATTGAAAGTCTCAAATGAACCCTTCAAAAGACAGACTTCTGCCCCACAGAAAGCGGTAGATATTACACCAAAGCCACAGGGTCACAGTCAAAATGAAAACTGGACTTGAGGGAAGATGGTTTCCGTCCAGGCTGTGCATCTGAAGTAATGACGTGGGTGTGTTCTGGAATGCAGGTGTAGCGGTTTTGGGAGGCTGACGGGGCATCTTCAGCCGGCTTGTGGCTGTGCTGACGGTGAGCTGTCCGGATCACGGGGACCTGCCGTAACCCGGGGAGGACATGCGCGCCCTAACTGGAGTTGGATCGCTGATTCAGAAGCGTGTTCCCAAACTGCAGCCCGAGGAAGCCCTTTGGGATAACAGGGCTTCCAGATCCTGATCCTTGGTGTTTCTTGCCACATTACTGTCAAAGTGCTCCAGTGCAGCACACGCAAAACGCTGGAGATGCTCAGCTGATCAGGCAGCACCAATGGAAAAGGTGGGGAACAGAGTGAAGGTTTCGGGCCAAGACCTTTCATCAGGACTAAGTTGCTCTGGTACTCAATTAAACCATTAACAGTCAAGAATCTACCCCTCATCTACCCACGGGAGTTAATTCATCTTCTAAGTAACATGTGAACACAAGATTCTGCAAAATGATGGAAATCTGAGGAAAAACACACGAAATGCTGGAAACCCCACCTCCTCCTTCCCTTTCTGACATGGTTCACTGTTCTCACCTATCACCTCTCGGCATTCCTTTACTCCTTCCATCTCTCACCTCCCAGCTTATCACACTATACCCCTCCTCCACCCACTTCCCCTCACACTTGGCCTCACCTAGCACGTGCCAGCTTGTACTCATTCCCCTCCACACACCTTCTAGTCCTGATGAAGGGTCTAAAGTCTTCAGACTAAAGATGCTGAATTGCAATTAGCACATCATCTACGTGGTCAGAAAGGAGAGCACGCGGACTCCACACCCAGACAGCGGAGGCGACCAGAATCGAACCGAGAGGCAGTGCTCCTACCCACCTGCTGCTCACTATGTAAATCACATCTCCCTCACGGGCCGCTCCCGAGTCCCGACCAGCAGCTCTGCGAGTGGACCCCCACCTGAAGGACAGCAGCTCGTCGAGGAAGGGACATACGCCCAGATTCTCAAGGGCACCCAATTCCGAACACACCCCAACTCTCGAAAAATCAATCAAAGGGCACATATATGACCAAATGGCAGAGGGCATCGAGAAGCTGACCGGAAAATTACTCTCAGCCCCTGCGCTCCTCTCCCAGAAAGAAAGCCTCCTTCTACCTGAATTCAAGGGTTACAGGAACAAGGAGGAAAAGTGCAATCAAAGGTTACCTCAGCCGTTATCTGACAGAGCAGCTTTGAGCAGGAGCAGGAGGAGAGTCTAATTATATTTCCAATACAGGCACCCCCCGGGTTAACACCCGATTTACGGATACCCCGTGCGAGCATCCGGGACGGATTTGCCACCGCTGCAGGGCTACGGGCAGCTTCTGGCAGGTGGGAATGTGCCTCATCTCTCCCCTCACCCCCTCCTCCATTCAAAGTGGGCAGATGGGGGCATCTGAGCCGGGCTGGCAGTCGCACTCCAGTCAGAACGCTGTCCTGAACCGAGCAGGGCCTGCACACAGGAGTCATTAAGGCCCGAACCCAACCCTGAGAGGCTCTGCACCAGGTGGGTGGACAGGACACCACTACCTCCCTGCCCCAACCTATGTGCAAACATGCTCTTCACCAGAGAGGTGGACAAGCTGGCCCACTGTCTCTGAACAGTTCCACCACCAGCAAGTCACTGAGAAGCTCCGCGTCACGACAGTGGCTGGTCATGTGACAACTACAAGGGAAGATCCCTTGAACTGGTGGGGAGGCAGTTCAAAAGCCCTCTCTATTGGTTCCATCCCGAGGAGGTGAGATAGCGTCTAGTCGTCCAGAGGGAAGTAGATGCTTGGATGTGCAGGGTGGGGACAGGGAGGAGGTCACTGTCACCCCTCTTTCCTTGTGGGACAAGAGAATGCAAGGTGTCCCATCCTAATACCCGGGAGGTGGGACAAGAGAGGATCCACAGAGATATATGAGGGGGAATGAGATTCTGGACCATCGGAGCATGTAGTGGATTTGTGAAGAATCCTTCTCCCCACCAGGAATAACAAGTTCCACTTCTGCCCAGGGCTGAAAACACCTTCTATCCCCATGAATGCTGCCCAGCTGAGAGTGACAAACCAAGGCACTGTTTCTGGGCAACTCTGCACCAATTTGGGGGCTCCTGAAAGAACTGCGTTTGACTCCTAACAAAGAAACAGTGGGAGAGCTCTAGCGCGGAGGTGTGGGAAACTGCTTCCCGCAGCCCTAATGATGGAGCAGTCAGTACAAAGTGCATAGTGAGACTCTGATTGTTGGGGAATCGGACCGGGATGGGGGTGATCAGCCTACCAACACCCCTTCCCAACCTATCTCTTCCCGGTTTCTTCCGAACTGGGACGGGTGCAGGGGTGTGAAGAGGAAAGATGGACTTTTAATTAGTTCAGGACTTTCCTCACACACAGAAACCACATCAGCAGCAACTGGGCCTTGGGCAAAGAGTCTATCTCTAAAAGGCAGCTGGAAGCGTGGGGCCACAGAAGGGCAGGTCTTGCTTTTTGGCATTGAGGGGGGTGGGAAGAGGGGTTACTGGGCAGGCATCAAAAAGGGGGAGCCCCCATTCCAAATGAAAACTCCAAAAACACTACAGATGGTGGAAATCTGAAATAGATTGCTAGAATAGGCACAGCTGATCAGGGAGTATCAGTAAAGATAGAACCTGTTGGCCTTGCTTCTCTTCTTTCCAGGCAGAAGAGTGTGAGTGTGTGTGTGTGCGTGCAAGTGCGAGTGTGAAGGGCGGTGGGGAAAGGAGGAAAGGGAGGGGCTTGGAAGAAATTGGCAGTGGATGACACCTCATCAAATAGCCCTACCCCACCATTAGCACATTCTCTGCAGTTACTGCTGGGGTAGAGGCACAAGGAAACCAGGAGGAGGGGGGGGGAAGAGAGAGACAGGGTACAGGACACCAAAGGCAGTGGAAGGGGGTGGAAATGGTGGGGTGGGGGGGGGGGGAGAGAGAACTCCACAGATCACATTCCAAGTGACTTGAGCAATGCACAGCCGAGTGAGAACCAGGCGGTCTCCTCCCATCCGCAACAGGAACAAGAAGGAATACGGAGGAGACGGACAGACTGCACCCTCGCCAGCGGTCAACAGCTCTGTGACAACGGAACACCCAATCTCTCTTCATCCTGGGGTGGGGGGAGTGAGCAGGCAAAGGGGGATCCCACAAGTCTCCTTGTCCGCGCGGCTCCCTCGGGATCTCCTCAGACCTGCCTGTTGCCCATTGCTGACCTCCTGCTACAAATTCCAGGGCAACGTGAACTCAGAGGCTGGTAACGGGGTGCAGTGCGTGGCGTCAAAATTCCTCATGTACTTGCGTGCCTGCAGAGGGAAGGAGACAAGCAGATCTCTCGCACCAGCGGCTACAGTCACAAGAACGATTCCTGGGATTAAAGGCTCAGCATATTAAATGATTTAACCTAACGATTTACTGGGGTGCTGCCTGGACTTGGGGCCCTCAACCACCAGTGGAAATAACTTCACTTGCCCCATCACTGAACTGTTCCCGCAACCTGAGGACTCACTTTCAAGGACTCTTCATCTCACATTCTCAATATTTATTGCTTGCTTATTTATTTATTTATTATTTTTCTTTTGTGTTTGCAGAGTTTGTTGTCTTTTGCACGTTGGTTGTTGGCTGCGGTCGTTCATTGATTCTACTACGTTCCTTGGATTTACGGGTATGCCCGCAAGAAAATGCAGGGCGCCAGATTGGTCAGCACAACGCTTTACAGTACCAGCGACCCGGGTTCAACTGCCGCTGCTGCCTTTATGGAGTTTGTACATTCTCCCTGTGACCGCACGGGTTTCCTCTGGGTCCTCGTTTCCTCCCACAGTGCCCCATGATCAGGCTGGGGGGTGGGGGGAGAAGGGGTTATTTCTGGGTGGTGCCTCTTGAAGGGCCAGAAAGGCCTATTCCGCACAAAAAGTAAATAAACATGGTGACAAGTATGTACTTTGATAATAAATTTACACTGAACTTTGAGCAACAGGAAGAGCCTGCATAGACTAGGACTTTATTCCCTGAATAAAAGGAGATTGAGGGGTGCCCTGTAGACTAGATCATGAGGGTCATAGGCAGCGTGGAAGAAAACAGACACAGTCTTCGTCCCTGAGGTGCTAAAGATTGGAGGTGAGACATTTAAAAGGCAGCTTCTTCACACAATGTGTATTTGGAGACAGCAGTCAGGAATAGCAGATGAGGCAGGCACATTAATAAATGCTTAAAAATCATTGAGATGAGTCTGGATAGGGGAGCCTAACACAGCCTGACGGGATTATCTCGTTAGGCAACCGTCAGCTTGGACAAATTGGGCCAAATAGCTTGTTTCCATCTGGATGACTCCATGGGTCAATGTATGAGGAGCATTTGACTGCTTCGTGGAGTTCAGAAAGAAGGTTGGGGAGATCTGACTGAAATCCACCCAATACCGATAGAGACAGTGGAGACACTGCTTCCATTAGAGGGCGAGTCTAGGGTCAGAGGGCACAGGGAAATCCCTTCAAGACTGGTGAGGAAGAACTTCTTCAGCCAGAAGGTGGTGAATCTGTCGAATTCGTTAACACTCAGGGCTGTGGAGGCCAAGTCATTGGGTGTGGTTAAGGCACAATTGATGGTTTCATGATTGGTAAGTGGGGTTAAAGGTTACGGAAAGAAGATGGGAGAATGCGGTTGAAACCAAGAAAAATTGAATGGTGGAGTAGAGTCAATGGGCTGAATTCTTCTCCAATCTTATGGTGTCGAAACCTCCTGCTGACATTGACCATCCCAGACTCCCTATGGAAGTGGGCACCCTGGACCACAGCCTCAAACATGAGAGAGCGACTCACCTCCCACCACCCCAAAGCCCATTCCCAGCATCCTCAAGGCAAAGGCCAGGAGGGTGAAGGAACAACATGCACTGGATGAGCACAGCTCCAGCAGCACTTGAGAAGTTCACTGCCATCCCAGGCAAAGCTGCCTGCTCCACTGCTACCTCATCCACACTCCCTCACCTCCTTACCACCCCACATCTCTGCCCACTAGACACAGGGCAGCTGTCCAGGGAGATTCCCACCGCACCTCCCAAATTACCTGACTTCAAAAAGGGTGGGGCAGGAGGCAGCAGAGACTTAGGAGTTGGGAGAAGATTGTACACCAATCTAAGAACTACAGTATGTCACTCCCTAAAATATCTCCCTCTTCATCGACCCAACTCCCCCTCTTCCTCCTTCCCTCTCCCCTCCACTACCCCTTCCCCCTCCTCTCTTTCCATTTTCTCTAACCTCTCTTTTCGTCCAACTCCCCCCTCACCTCTACTCTTCCCCCTTCATCCTCCTCCACTTTACCCCTTCCCATCATCCCACACATCCCTTCCTCCTCCTGTTTCCATTCCACCTCCCTTCAACACACTCTGCTATTGACTCAACCACACTCTGCGTCAGTGAGGCCCGTTCTTGGAGTCAAAGCAGTTTCCCCAGAATTGCCGACTGGATTTGTCCCTGACTGCCTGATGCTCAGAGACTCTGGTTTTGGCCCCATCCACAAATCAAAGCTTTCTTCTTTTATCGAGCAACCAAGCCCCTTCTCAATTTCCAGGGAACCCTCGATTGTCCCATCTCTCTCCATGGCTGTGCCTTGTGGTCACATTAGAGCTGCCAAAGGGATCAAGGAAATGGAACATTTCCAATGCCAGGAGTTCGGTGAGGGAACTAATACGGGGTTTAAAGGGCAATCCAGAATTTATATCACATTATTAAAAATGTATAACAGATGGCAGAGCTTAAGCAACTCTTGCACGTGTGTGAGCGTCAGACTGGGAACGTTTGTTTGTTGGTGCATGTGTGAGTGCACACAAGAGTGAGTGTGAGAGTGTGTGAGCAAACGTGCAAGCAAGAGAAAATGCACAAAGAGAGTACAAGAATAAATATATGTGACCACAGGAGTTTATGGGGATGCATACAGATATATCAGTGTGCACTGAGTGAGTGTGAGTGTGTATGTGTCTCTGCACTCTCATTCCTGTATGCACAGAGCACGAGTGTGCTCGAGGAAGCAAGTGTGAACATGGGTGAAAATGTATATGAACACATTGACCTGTGAGCAAGACTGTTTGTGCACGCATGTGTGTGATGAACTTCCTGACTTACAGAATGGGCCTCCATCTGTTGTCACCTTCACCAGCCGCCCCCTTATCTCCCCTCCCCAAAGCCGACACAGAACATATAACGAGCAACAGTTCAGGAGGGAGTGACTTGCCAGAAATATCGCCAGCTGCCTTCTTCCTTCTGAAGTCATGTCGTCCCCTAAACACACAAAAAGGGCATCAGCGGACAGGAGACCAAAATAGACAAGTCCCATAGCAGCTTCATCAGCTAACAATGTACTCCTACTGAGACTCTCCCACACATTGTGAGCACCCATACTGACAGCCAGGTCCGATTAAATCCTGAACCATCCTCCAGCTCACACGCACTGACTTTGGGTCGATAACTTCCTCTTTCCCAGCCACTCTGGAAGGTAACAGCTGTCAAACACTGAGGAACATATGGTCTTACCGTCTATGGAAATGCTATTTCCAATCAGGACCCCAGTCCTAAAGACTATTTCAACTCATTTCCTCATTTCTCACATTGAAACCCGCCAGGACCCCGTCTCCCACTCTGCCTTTAAACTCGCCGGGACCCCGTCTCCCACTCTCCCTTTAAACTCGCCGGGACCCCGTCTCCCACTCTCCCTTTAAACTCACCGGGACCCCGTCTCCCACTATCCCTTTAAACTCGCCGGAACCCCGTCTCCCACTCTGCCTTTAAACTCGCCGGGGCCCCGTCTCCCACTCTCCCTTTAAACTCGCCGGGACCCCGTCTCCCACTCTCCCTTTAGACTCACCGGGACCCCATCTCCCACTCTGCCTTTAAACTCGCCAGGACCCCGTCTCCCACTCTGCCTTTAAACTCGCCGGGACCCCGTCTCCCACTCTCCCTTTAAACTCGCCGGGACCCTGTCTCCCACTCTCCCTTTAAACTCGCTGGGACCCCATTTCCTACACTTTAGTTTTGAATGCCATCCAGACAACACATCAATCCATTGAGGCAGTACAAGGGAAAAACAATAATGGAACACAGATTAAAGTGCTACAGCTACTGACGAAGGCCAGTGCAAGAGCCAGGACAAGACTGATTACGAGGACAAACATCCGTCTTAAATCAGGGGCTCTGAGGATGAGAGAGCCAAGGTTTAAAGTGGGGGGGAAAGATTTCGAGGTTGCTCTAGAAGAAAGTTTTGGGTGTTGAGTACACAGAACGAGTTGCCAGAGGAGGTGGTAGAGGCAGAATTAACTACAATGTTTAAAATAATCATTTGGACAGGTAATCAGATTGGAAAGGTGGGACAGAGATCCAATGCTGAAGAAGAGCCTCCGCCCGAAACGTCGGCTCTCTCTATTCCTTTGCAGGCTTCCCCTAGCATCCTCTGTGTGGTATATTGGATAGGAAAGGTTGGAGAAGGGTCAAAGGCAGGCAAATGGAGTTGGCATGGACAGGATGGGGTGAGGGGCCTGTTTCCATTTCTCAGGCAGTAGTATATTATTGTCTGATTTACTAATAGACAGTGGGAAGCTTATCCTGCGTACAGATCAGATAATGACACAGTGCAGTGAGGCAGATCAAGGTGAAAGAGTAACAGTGCAGAATAAAGTGTAACAGCTACACAGAAAATGCAGTGCAGCTCAATTGTTTTGGGACCCCTGTCTGAGATAGGATGTGCTGGCACTCTCCCAGAGCTTTAAGAGAATGATCCCAGAAACGAAAGGGTTAACTTATGGGGAGTGTCTGATGCTCTGAACCCGTACTTGCTTTTAGAAGAACCGGGGGGGAGGGGGATCACATTGAAACCTCGCGAATATTGAAAGGCCAAGAAAAAGTGGGTGTAGAGAGGATATTTCCTATAGCAGGGGAGTCTAAGATCAGAGGGTCAAATCAAAACTAATCGATAGGTGCTCACCGACAGTCCAGGGGAATACATCGCCATGCTCTGATCTGTAGGACTGTAAGACCGACGTGCACCAGTCGTCATCTAACTCATACCGACTGTAGAACGCAGCTGCCAACACAAACAATTCAGCGTTAAGAGCCAGCACGTACGTGGCGACAATAACTGACCCTCCACAGCATACGAGATCCTGTGTTTCTCCCGCAGGTACGCTTCCCCTCACCCCACGTACCGGGAGCGTTTGCAGTCCGAAACTGCTGAATGAGGCCATTGTACACAGGTGCATTGCGTAAAACGTGAGTAATTTCCGGCCTTGTATCTCAGGAAATATATGCTGGCCCCTGGAGAGGAGCCCACAGGAGGTACCCAGGATCCCAGGCCCATGCCAAAGGTCCTCGCGAGTCCAGAGATCGCGGCCCAAAGGCCAAACCCGCGAATGGCACGTCCTGGGGTGAAGTCCAATGTCCGTGAGTCTGAGAATCCGGGACCAAGGAATGAGGCCCGGAGGTGCCCTGACTGTGTGTGTGGGTGGGAGGAGGGCTGGGTAACGGGGTTGTTTTGCTATTGCTGTCTTGTTATTGGTGTTGTGTTGCTCCGTGGAACATTACAGGCATGCGACATTGGCGGCAGAATGTGTAGCGACTCCTGTTGACCTGTGGGCTGCCCCCATTCCACTGGTTGTTAACGTAGACGATGCATTTCACTCTATGTTTCAGTGTATGTGTGGCAAATACACCTGAATTAATCTGAATATGAATGAAAGGTTTAACGTGTGAGGAGTGTGTGAAGTCTGTAGGCCTGCACTTGATGAAGTTCTGAAGGATGAGGAGGAATTTTCATTGAAACCTACCGCTTACTTAAAGACCGGGATAGAGAAAAGGTGGGGACCATAGAACATTACAGCACAGAAACAGGCCTTTTGGCCCTTCTTTGTTGTGCCGAACTATTCTTCTGCCTAGTCCCACTGACCTGTACCTGGGCCATATCCCTCCTAACCCCTCTCATCTATATACCTGTCCAAGTTTTTCTTAAATGTCAAAAGTGAGCCCACATTCACCACTTCATCTGGTAGTTCATTCCACATTCCCACCACTCACTGCATGAAGAAGCCCCCCCCCCCCATGTTCCCTTTAAACTTTTCCCCCTTCACCCTTAACCCATGATCTCTGGGTTTTTTCTCCCCTAGCCTCAGTGGAAAAAGCCTGCTTGCATTCACTCTATCTATACCGATCATAATTTTATATACCTCTATCAAGTCTCCCCTCATTCTTCTACGCTCCAGGGAAGAAAGTCCTAATCTATTCAACCTTTCTCTGTAACTCAGTTTCTCAAGTCCCGGCAACATCCTTGTAAACCTTCTCTGCACTCTTTCAACTTTATTAATATCCTTCCTGTAATTAGGTGACCAAAACTGTATCAAAATTCGGTCTCACCGATGTCTTATACAACCTCACAATTACATTCCAACTCTTGTACTCAATACTTTGATTTATAAAGGCCAATGTACCAAAAGCTCTCTTTGCTACCCTATCTACTTGTGACACCACTTTTAGGGAATTATGTATCTGTACTCCCAGATCCTTCTGTTCTACTGCACTCCTCAGTGTCCTACCATTTACCTTGTATGTTCTACCTTGGTTTGACCTTCCGAAGTGCAATACCTCACACTTGTCCGCATTAAACTCCATCTGTCATTTTTCTGCCCATTCCTCCAACTGGTCCAAATCCCTCTGCAAGCTTTGAAACCCTTCCTCACTGTCCACTACACCTCCAATCTTTGTATCATCAGCAAATTTGCTGATCCAATTTGCCACATTATCATCCAGATCATTGATATAGATGACAAACAACAATGGACCCAGCACTGATCCCTGTGACACACCACTAGTCACGGGCCTCCACTCAGAGTAGCAATCCTCCACTACCACTCTCTGGCTTTTTCCATTGAGTCAATATCTAATCCAATATACTGCCTCTCCATGTACACCTAGCGACTGAATCTTCTTAACTAACCTCCCATGCGGGACCTTATTAAAGGCCTTACTGAAGTCCCGAATACAACATCCACTGCCTTCCCTTCATCCACTTTCCTGGTAACTTCCTCAAAAAACTCTAATAGATTGGTTAAACATGACCTACCACGCACAAAGCCATGCTGACTTTTTCTAGTAAGTCCCTGTCTATCCAAATACTTGTAGATCCTATCTCTTAGTATTCTTTCCAATAATTTACCTACCACCGATATCAAACTTACTGGCTTATAATTTCCCGGCTTACTTTTTGAGCCTTTTTTAAACCACGGAACTACATGAGCTATCCTCCAATCCTCCGGCACCTGACCCGTGGATATTGACATTTTAAATATTTCTGCCAGGGCCCCTGCAATTTCAACACTATTCTCCTTCAAGGTCCGAGGGAATACCCTGTCAGGTCCTGGGGATTTATCTACTCTGATTTTCCTCAAGACAGCAAGCACCTCCTCCTCTTTAATCTGTATAAGTTCTATGACCTCCCTACTTGTTTGCCTTGTTTCCAAAGACTCCATTCCAGTTTCCTTAGAAAATACGGATGCAAAAAACCCCATTTAATATCTCTCCCATTTCTTTTGGTTCCATACATAGCCAACCACTCTGATCTTCAAGAGGACCAATTTTATCCCTTACTATCCTTTTGCTCTTAACATACCTGTAGAAGCTCTTAGGATTATCCCTTACCCTGTCTTATCCCAAATCAAGCTCCTGTCTTCTTTTAGTCTTCCTGATTTCTTTCTTAAGTATTTTCTTACTCTTTTTATACTCCTTAAGCATCTTATTTCTTCCCTGTTGCCTATACATGTTATACATCTCTCTCTTCTTCTTTATCAGAGTTCCAATATCCCTCCAGAACCAAGGTTCCTTATTCTTGTTCACCTTGCCTTTAACCCTGACCGGAACATACAAACTCTGCACTCTGAAAATTTCTCCTTTGAAGGCCTCCCACTTACCAATCACATCCTTACCAGAGAACCACCTGTCCCAATCTACGCTTTTTAGATCTTTTCTCATTTCTTCAAATTTGGCCTTTTTCCAGTTTAGAACTTCAACCTGAGGACCAAATCTATCTTTATCCATGATCAAGTTGGAACTAATCACGCTATGATCACTGGAACCAAAGCGTTCCCCTACACACACTTCCGTCACCTGCCCTAACTCATTTCCTAATAGGAGATCTAATATTGCATCCTCCGTTAGAAAACTTTCCTGAACACATTTCACAAACTCTAACCCATCTAGACCCTTAACAGTATGGGAGCCCCAATCAATGTGTGGAAAATTAAAATCCCCTACAATCACAACTTTCTGTCTCCTGCAGTTGTCTTGTTATCTCTCTGCAGATTTGCTCCTCCAATTCTCGCTGACTATTGGGTGGTCTATGTTTCCATTAGTCAGGGAGTCTAGGATCTGAGGGCACAGCCTCAGAATAAAGGGATGTCCCTTTAGAACTAAGGAGAGGAGTAATTTCTGCAGCCATAAATAAGCATGTGGTAAATTCATCACTCAATATCAAATACTGCACTGTCCTAGCCTCTCCAAACTCTTCCTATAACTTGGGCCCTCGAGTCCTGGCAACATCCTCATAAATCTCTTCTGCACCCGTCCCAGCTAAATGGCATCTTTCCTGCAACAGAATGCCAGAAACTGAACACAGTTGTCTGAGTAACACACACGAAGTGCTGGAGGAACTCAGCAAGCCAGGCAGCATCTATGGAAAAGAGTACAGTTGATGACTCGGGCCAAGACCCTTTGTCAGGACTGGAGAGAAAAGGGATGAGGTGTCAGAGTTAGAAGGTGGGGGGGGGGGGGGGGGAAGGAGAAACACGAAGTGAAAGGTGAAACCGGGAGGGGGAGGAGTGAAGTAAAGAGCTGCAAAGTTGATTGGTGAAAGGGCTGGAGAAAGGGGAGTCTGGTAGGTGAGGATAGAATTCCATGGAAGAAAGAAAGGGGAAAGGAGCACCACAGGGAGCTGATGGGCAGGCAAGGGGATAGGGTGAGAGCGGGGAAAGGGGATGGGAATAGAGAGCTCTCTTTCACCAATTGAGTTGCCAGCTCTTTACTTCACACCCCCCCACCCAGTTTCACCTATCACCTGGTGTATCTCTCTCCCACTCTAACATCTCATCTTTAAGTACTCTCTCATACTTTCACCAATCAACATCCCAGCTCTTTACTTCACACCTCCCCCTCCCGGTTTCACCCATCACCTGGTGCTTCCCCCCACCTTTTAAATCTACTTCTCTGATTCTTCTCTCCATCCTGCTGAAGGGCCTCGGCCCGAAACATCATCTGTACTCTTTCCCACAGACGCTGCTGAGTTCCTCCAGCATTTTGTGTGTGTTGCCAGGATTTCCAGCATCTGCAGATTTTCTCTTGCTTGTGATTACATTACTCCAAGTGCAGCCTCACTACCAACTTGTACAACAGCCACACAAGGTCACTTAAGACATAGCTGTGTGGAGGGTGAATTTACTTTCTTTTGCAATTGTGTTTCTTCTAAAACAGGGCACAGTACTGTCCCTTCCGCCTACAATGTTGTGCCGCCCGTTTAACCCACCCTAAGGTCAATCTAAACATTCCTTTGCTCATGGCCCTCCATCCATGCAGATAAAACAATTCCCTCACCCCCTCAACGATAAAAACCTTCCCTCACCCTCACATCGATAAAACCCTTCCCTCACCCTCACACCGATAAAACCCTTCCCTCACCCCACACCGATAAAACCCTTCCCTCACCCCCTCACTGATAAAACCCTTCCCTCATCCCTACACCGATAAAACCCTTCTTTCACCCCTACACCGATAAAACCCTTCTCTCACCCCCATAATAAAACCCTTCCCTCACCCCCACGATAAAACCCTTCCTCACCCCCACGATAAAACCCTTCCTCACCCCACACTGATAAAACCCTTCCCTCACCCCCACACTGATAAAACCCTTCCCTCACCCCTACACCGATAAAACCCTTCCTAACCCCCACACCGATAAAACCATTCCTAACCCCCACACCGATAAAACCCTTCCCTCACCCCCACACCGACAGAACCCTTGCCTCACCGCACACCGATAAAACCCTTCCCTCAGCCCCGCACCGATAAAAACCTTTCCTCACCCTCACACCAATAAAACCCTTCCCTCACCCCCACGATAAAACCCTTCCTCACCCCACACTGATAAAACCCTTCCCTCACCCCACACTGATAAAACCCTTCCCTCACCCCCACACTGATAAAACCCTTCCCTCACCCCTACACCGATAAAACCCTTCCTAACCCCCACACCGATAAAACCATTCCTAACCCCCACACCGATAAAACCCTTCCCTCACCCCCACACCGACAGAACCCTTCCCTCACCGCACACCGATAAAACCCTTCCCTCACCCCCACACCGACAGAACCCTTCCCTCACCGCACACCGATAAAACCCTCCCCTCAGCCCCGCACTGATAAAAACCTTTCCTCACCCTCACACCAATAAAACCCTTCCCTCACCCCACGATAAAACCCTTCCCCACACCGATAAAACCCTTCTCTCACCCCCACGATAAAACCCTTCCCTCACCCCCACGATAAAACCCTTCCCTCAGCCCCACAATAAAACCCTTCCCTCACCCCCATGATAAAACCCTTCCTCAGCCCCTCACTGATAAAACCCTTCCTAACCCCCACACCGACAGAACCCTTCCCTCACCCCCACGATAAAACCCTTCCTCAGCCCCACACCGGTAAAGCCCTTCCTAACCCCCACACCGATAAAACCCTTCCCTCCCCCGCACCGACAGAACCCTTCCCTCACCCAACACCGATAAAACCCTTCCCTCAGCCCCGCACCGATAAAACCTTCCCTCACCCCCACACCGATAAAACCCTTTCCTCACCCCCACAACCCTTCTCTACAACATGCAGACAGATGTGTGAGCTCCACTTACTCTCTTGGAGGGCATTTGTAGTGCTCAGCCACTCTCGCACCACCTGAACTCCTTCCTCTCCCATCACCTTGGGGTACCTGACAGTCAGAGAGAAAAAACGGTGATAGTTACTGAAATTCATCTGTCAGGTTCCACCAGTCACCACACTGCAGCACGGTCGTGGAGGCTTTGGAGGGATATTAACTTTCACTCGGATGCTGCCTGGATTATCGATTAGTAGCGATCGGGAGAGGTTGGACAAACATGTTGTTCTCTCTGGAGCATCGGTGGCTGAGAAGTGCCCTTTTGGAGGCTTGTAATATTATTATGAGAGACATGGACAGGGCTGGAGCTTCAAGGAGTATTTTCCACAGGGTAGAAATGTAAAATACTGAACCCCATGCACTGCAGATGAAGGGAGAGGGTAAGTTTAAAAGTGTATGAGGCAAGTATTTTTTTTAAAAAGTGCATTGTGTATTGGGTGCTTGGAACGTGTTGCTAGGGGAAGCATTGTAAAATCGTACTGCCGGTGGAAGATACAACAGCCCCACTTACTGGGCATTGACACAGGCACCAGGTAGTCAACATCTCTGAGGATCTACCCTGGGCCCAACATACTGATGCAAGTATGAAGGCGCAACAGTTTGAGGGGAATTGGTATGACACCAAAGACTCTTGCACACTTCTACTGATGTGGCATGGAGAGCATCACGTAGAGGGGTCACGGCACAGGACAGGAAACAGATGCAGATAGTTGTAAACACAACCAGCTCCATCATGGGCACTAGACTCCCCGGTATCCAGAACATCTTCAAAAGGCGATGCCTCAGAAAAGACGGCATCCATCAGTAAGGACCCTCATCACCCAGGCCATGCCCTCTTCTCATTGCTACCATCATGGAGGAGTAACAGAACACTGAAGACTCAGCATCTCAGGAACAACTTCTTCCCCTGGGCCATCAAATTTCTGAATGGATCATGAACCCATGCACACTACCTCACTATTTTTTTTGCTCACTTTTTAATATATTTCTTATTGTAATGTATAGATTTTAAAACTATGTATTGCACTGTTGCTGCCGCAGAACATTAAATTTCACTGTCAATAAACAACATACGCCAGTGTTATTAATATGATTCTGACCTGGACAGACAGGAGGAGTCCATAAGCAGAGGATTAGACTGGATTAGCAACATGGTCAGAACAGACACGATGGGCCAAAGGGTCTGTTGAAAAGAACCACCAGTCGTACTTTTGCTCCTTGAATCATCATGGGACCATAGATCACCTGACAACTCACCCACTTTGTATCAGTCTCTATAGCAAGGCAATCACTGCCATAATCTATCCATTGACTGGGAATCTCTCCAACAAACTCCAGGGCAGTAACAACTTGAACCCACTCCCATTTAATGTGAATAAATCAAGGTAATTTCTTTTTCCATGTAACTTTATTGAACATGAGCACCAAGGTTAAGGCTAACGTTTATTGCCCAACCCTAAATGCCCGGAAGAGGGTGGTGGTGAGCTGCTGCCCTGAAGGTGTTTGCACGATTCTTTTGGGGACGGAGTTACTCCTCCAGCCACACCATTCTGGAGGCCACAGAGTCAACAGGCCCTTTGGCCCAATACTTCCACGCTGACCAAAATGCTCTTCTAAACTGGTCCTATCTCTCTGTATTTGATCCATATCCCTCTGAGCCAATGGCTCCCAACCTGGGGTCCACAGACCCCTTGCATAATCGTATCGGTCCATGGCATAAAAAAAGTTGGGAACCCCGGCTCTAAACCTTTCCAATCCACGTACTTGTCCAAGTCTCTTTTAAATGTTGATGTGGTACCTGCTTCAACCACCTTTTCTATCAGCTTGTATTAAAGTTATTAAAACATGTAACATGGAATTATAATATAAATTATATGTGAAATTATTCAAATATATTGAATACTGTACTCGCTAGAGTTTAGAACAACTCAGGGAGAACTACAGAATATTGAAAGGCCAGGAGAAAGTGGGCATGCAGAGGATGGTTCCAACCATGGGAGAGTCTAGGGTAAGAGGGCACAGGCTCAGAATACAAGGACATCTCCTTAGAACAGAGACGGGGAGGAATTTCTTCAGCCAGAGGGTGATAAAGCAGTGGAATTCATTTCCACAGGCAGCTGTGGAGCCCAAGCTATTAGGTATACTAATAGACTGAGGTTGATATGTTCTTGATCAGTAAGCGTGTCAAAGGTTACGGGGAGAAGGCAGGAGAATGGGGTTGAGAGGGAAAATAAATCAGCCTTGGTGGAATGGTGGAGCAGACTCAATGGGCTGAATGGTCTAATTCTGCTCCTATGTCTTACTCTATATACTCACCATCCTATAAGTGCCAAAAGTTGCCTCTTGGGTTCTTATTTGATCTCTCCCCGTTCACCTTAAACCTATGCCTTGATTCTTGATTTCACAACCCTAGGGAGAAAGATTGTGTGCATTCTCGCTATCTAGGCCCTCATGACCTTTATACACTTCTATAAAATTACCCTCAGTCTTCTATGCTCCGAGGAGTAAATCTGGGCTGTCCAATTTTCCCCTGTAACTCGGGCCCCGAGTCCCAGCAACATCCTCTTAAATTCTTTCTGCACTCTTTCCAGCTTAGAGGCGTTGATTCTACAACAGAGACCAAACCTGAACACAACAGTCCAAATGCAACCTCACCAGGGTCTTGCACAAAGAGTGACTTTGCTTTAACATAAGACCATAAGTTATAGGAGCAGAATTAGGACATTTGGCCGATCGAGTCTGCCTCACCATTTCATCGTGGCGGATCCATTTTCCCTCTCAGCCCCAGTCTCCTTTGCCTTCTCCCCATACCCCACATGCCCTGACCAATCAAGAATCTATCAACCTCTGCCTTAAATATAAAGACTTGGCCTCCACAGCTGCTTGTGGCAAAGAATTCCACAGATTCACCACTTTGTATTTGTTCTAATTGTGTTTGTGTTGTATTTTATATGCCTCTCATTTTCTTGTAAACGAGATGTCTCTAATGCTTTGTGCCTGAGATTCTGCCGCAAATAATTTCCACTGCACCATTCCACGTGTACACATGAGAATAAATTCAATTTTATTAACCCATGAGAACTCACGATCGCCATTATTGATCCAAGGTGATCTCTACCTCCTTTACTGACCCTGGGAGACCCTACACCCTACTAACTCCATGCAAGGACCCAACCCTTTCCAATTACAAGCCCAGGGAAATTAATCCTTTTCCCATCAATGACCATTCGGTTCTTGAACAAAGCAGCACATCCATAGCCAGCACCTCAGTATTGCAACACTATGACCATGTGGCACTTTGGACTTAGTTTTCTTCTTCTGTTGGTTTGATTGCATTCTTCTTGCGCCACAATAGTGTAGCAGTTAGCATAACACTATTACAGCTTGGGTGTCAGAGGTCAGAGCTCAGTTCTGGCAACCTCTGGGAGAAAGTTTGCTCTTTCTTCCCAAAGTGTGCATGGATTTCCTCTGGGTATTCCACAGTCCAAGGATGTACTAGTTAATAAGTTAATTGGTAATTATAAATTATCCTTTGATTAGGCTAGGGCGGGGGTCGGCAACCCGCGGCTCCGGAGCCACATGTGGCTCTTTTAGGTCTGTGCTGCGGCTCCCTGTTGCTTTGGGAAATAATTGGTTGTGGCGACCCTTTTCCTGGCACATCCGAACCGACTCACAATAAGATAGCCTACGGGGGTTTGCGAGCACAGAGCTTTGGAGCCTCTGCGCCATGGGGGGCGGGGGGGCAGGTTGAGGGAGGCTTAAAAGTGAGGCTGAAGATTTCGAATAAAGTTTTTTTCCTTCGACTGCAGTTACCGACTCCGTGTCGTAATTTTAGCGCTGCGTGTAGCACACCGCTACATGGTCAGTATTTAATTAATATGTTTTTTATGTTAGTTTGTTAGTTTTTGAAATGTAAATCTAAATTTGAAGATTATGGTGATCTTGTACAATCTAAATAAGACGTTGTGGCGGGTGACCCATTTCCTGACACATCCGAACCGGCTCACAATTAGCCAGCGTTCAGGCTAAGGGAGATAGCCTACGGGGGTTTGTGAGTGCGTGTCTTTTGCAGCATCCGCGCCCATGGGGGGCGGGTTGAGGGAGGCTTAAAAGCAAGGCTGTTTAGTTCGAATAAAGCTATCTTTGACTGCAGTTTACTGACTGCGTGTAGCAACCGCTACAACGTGTTTTTATCACTGGCTGTCCAGAGGGGAGGTGCTGAAACGCTTTGTCGCACGTCTGGAAGAAGTGAAAACTTTCCTGGGCAGCAAAGGGCTCAACTTTCCTGAGCTGGAACAGCCAGAGTGGCTGGAAAAGCTACACTTCATGGTAGACATGACAGCGCACCTGAACACGCTGAACACAGCTCTTCAACGGGGTAAGGACGTACAGCCCTGCACATGTTGGGGGATGTTTTGCATTCGAGCGCAAGTTGACGTTGCTTGCCAGAGATTTACAGAAAGGCACATTGTCTCACTTCCCCAATTTGAGAGAGTTCAAACAATGTCACGACATGATAAATTCGGAGTATTTACATTCTGCAATCATCGCAATGCAAACATCGTTTGGGAAACGCTTCTGTGAGTTCAGAGAGGAAAAAAACACATTATCCTTCCCGGTCACTCCCCTAAGCATCGATCCATCCCTACTGAATACGACTGCATTGTCAGGTGTGAGTCAACCTGAAGAAGTATGATAAATATTTTAATTGCGTATTATTTTACGTATATTCATATGTTTTCATTGTTCAGTGAAATAGTCCTTTTATTTTTCAGGTTGACAGCTGGCTGACGTTATTTTTGGTTTGCTGCTGGCGGCAAATTTAAGTTTGGCGTTTTTCATAAATACAAGAAGGACTCAAATAGACGTTGAGTATTTTACTTAAAAGTAACCTTCAACCCAACGTCTTTTTTTCGGAGTTCAAAATGTTTTTGTTGCATGCAGAAATGTAATTTCGTTTTCTCTGCAGGAGTTCATCAATTTCATAAATGCAACACATTATAGTTTATTTATACATAGCATAAAGGCAAAACAAAACGTTGTATGCAGTGTTATTTCATTTTAAATGTCAAACGGGTTTTGCGGCTCCCAGTGTTTTCTTTTCTGTGGGAAACGGGTCCAAGTGGCTCTTTCAGTGGTAAAGGTTGCTGACCCCTGGGCTAGGGTGAAATTGGTGAGTTGCTGGTTAGCGTGGCTCAGTTCTGCGCTGTACCACTAAATAAATAAATAGATTTGTATAAAATATTGTTGTGTTTTCCTTGTGGAATACTGCGAATCTGATGCTATGTACCTGTGATGCTTCTGCAAGCAAGTTTTTCATTGCATCTGTGTATACGTGCATCTGCAGATGACAATAAACTCCTCTTTGACTCTGAAAGCATATTCAGGCCAGAATAGGTAAGGAAGAGAGATTTTCTTCCCTGCTGTGGCCCTCATTACCAAGTGTGTTCTAAATTCAGGTTTACAGACGCAGTTGCAGAACCTCCTCATGAAGACCAAGAGAAAACAAATCTTCAAAACACGAGGAAATGTACAGATGCTGGAAATTCATGAAACACACACAAAGTGCTGGTGGAACACAGCAGGCCAGGCAGCATCTACAGGAAGAAGTACAGTCAACTGTACTTTGTCCTATAGGTCCTGCCTGGCCTGCTGCTTTCCACCAGCATTTTGTGTGAAAGCAAATACTGTAGTGTTGTCCACAGAGCCAGAAGCCCCATCTAGTGGCGGCCATCTGCAACTACCGATGTAGACTTGGCAAAATGAAAACAGCAAAGATGCTAATTATTTTCACCATCAGGTTTAACACCTGCTTCTCCGAGAACCTCACCTGGAGTACTGTGTACTGTTTTGCTTATAGGAGAAACAGTTGTATACAATGCTAGTTTAAGATTGCACTGAGAATATCCTGTTCAGTTTTGGCCTGCCACAATGAAGCCTCTTGTAGGTTGGAGGAGCAACATCTTATATAGCCTCCAATCTGATGGGGCGAACACTGATTTCTGTAATTTCTCCCCTCCCCCTTCCTTCTTATTCCATTCCCATTCTGGCTCCCCTTTCACCTCTTCTCTTCTCACCTATCACCTCCACCTGGTTCACTCCTCCTTCCCTTTCTCCCATGATCCACTCTCTTCTCTTTGTCTTCAGCCCTTTGCCTTTTCTACCTATCTCTTCCCAGCTTCCTACTTCCATCTCCCTTCCCCCACACACCTAGCTTCACCTATCACCTTCCAGCCTGACCTCCTTCCCCTCCCCACATCTTCTAATTCTGGCTTCTTCCCCCTTCCCTTCCCTTCCAGTCCTGATGAAGGGTCTCGACCTGAAACATCAACTGTTTATTCATTTCCATGGATGCTGCCTGACCTGCTGAGTTCCTCCAGCATTTTGCGCGTGTGGCTCTGGACTTCAAACATCTGCAGAGTCTCCTGTGTTCAATTTTGGTCACCCCGCTCCAGGAAAGATGCCGTTAAACTTTGGTCTCGAGTTTACCAGTATATTCATTTTCTTTCTGCCTCTCTCTAATTAGATTTAGAGAAGGTTGAATTGAGGCTGTGCCAAAGGGAGACAGCCTGAAGAGAGGCTTCAGGGCCTGTGCTATAGGGAGAAGTAGGACAGACTAGGATTTTCTTCTTTGAAATGTAGGAGACTGGGAGATGACCTTATGGAGATGTGTAAATTCATGAAGGACATAAATAGGCTGAACACACAGTCTTTTTTTAATCATGGTAGGGAAACTAAAAACTCAAGGGCACAGGTTGAAGGTGAGAGGTGAAAGATGCGAAAGGGACTCGAGGGGACAACTTCTACATGTGGAGGGTGGTGGATACATGGAATGAGCTGCCAGAGAAAGTGGTTCAAGCAGTAACAGTAATAACACAAAATGTATTTGGACAGGTCCATGGATAGAGCAGGGGTTTCCAACCTTTTTTATGCCAGGGAGCCTTACCATTGACTGAATGATCTGTGGACCCCACATTGGGAAGCTCTGATTTAGAGGGATGTGGGCCATACATGGACAAATGAGACCAGCTTTGTGGGCATCACAGCTAGCATGGAGGAGTTGGGCCAAAAACCCTATTTCCATATTGGTTTACTCTATGACGCTGACAAGATCCACACTGCAACAACACCGACAATTGTTATGTCTGCCTACTTACTAACTGCACCTGCTGCATTCGTAGTTGATGTAATAAGGGTTCTGTAAGTCTATGGATAAGAAAGGCTGAGAGCAGGGATTCCCAGCCTGGAGTAAACAGACCCCTCAGTTAATGGTAGGGGTACAGGGTATAAAAAAAGTTGGGAACCCCCAGCTTAGAGGGATATAGGCCAAACATAGACAAACAGTCAGCATATCCAGTTGGACCAAAGGCCTGTTTCCTGTATGTACGACTCTAACATGGTACCAGAAGCTACAAAGTCAGGAACACGCAGCAGGTCGAGACGTAGATTTGATTTATCATCAAAGGCTCTAGCAACTTTCTACTGATGTACAATGGAGCGTTCGGACTGATTACATCACCATCTGGTATGGACGGGCCAACGCACAGGATTGGGAAACCTGCAGAGGCACAACCTCCCCATCATCGAGAAGGCAGTGACTCAAGAAGGAGGCATCCATCGTTAAAGATCTTCACCACCCGGGACATGTCTACTCATGACTAACATCAGGGAGAAGGTACAGGAGCATGAAGACCCATGTTCAACGATAGCCCTAACACTTCCTCAGGAAGAGGAGACGAGGCCTGGTGTAGATCTGTCAGGATAGTACCGAGAGGTGGGATAGGCCGGAGGGGTCGAGTGGCCTGCTCCTGCTTTCCTGAACTGATTGAGTAAGGCAAGACAGAAGTCAGGCTGTTACCTGAACTGGAGGAGCCTCAACAGGAGATTGTTGCCTCGGTTGGACATGACATCATCTGGAATCCTGTTGGAACAGGGGAGAGTACAACGGTTAGAGGCACAACTCGAAAACACAAGGCGGCTTTCCCTAGGGCTCCATCCACACTCCACCTCCCCATTTGCGCACCAATGATCTGGATGACAGAATTAATGGCTTTTAAGTGGAGGGGCAGGTAATGTTGAGGAAGCTTGGAGTTTGCACAAAGATTCAGACAAATTGAGAGGATGGATAGATAGATAGATCAATACTTTATTGATCCCAAAGGTAATACAGTGTCACTGTAGCGTTACAGGTGCACAGCCCACAATAAGACAATAATGCAGGAATCTCCGTAAACTATTCATTAATGTGTGCACACTCACACTGTCTAGTACTGTACAGTATTGCACAGGGTGTCCCTGAAAGCAGGGTATAGTAAAAAGAGCTGCTAAACAGAGCTTAACCAGAGCTCTGATAAACATGGGTTAATAACATTCATATATAGATTCACTCAATATAGAGCCTAATGGCCGAAGGTAAGAATGACGTCATATGACCTCGTAACCGTGCTGCTCTTTCATTCCTCTCGAAACGAATGCTAACTGCATTTGCCTTCCTCACCACAGACGCAGTCTACAAATTAACTTTTAGGGAATCCTGCACAAGGACTCCCAGGTCCTTATGTGTCTCAGTGTTTTGTATTTCTTCCCCATTTAGAAAATAGTCAACTGTTTCATTTCTTCTACCAAAGTACGTGACCATACACTTCCAAACTCTCTATTCCAACTGCCAATTTCTTTGCCTGTTCTCCTAATCTGTCTAAATCCTTCTGTAGCCTCTTTACCTCCTCAAAACTGCCTGCCTCTACACCTATCTTCATATCATCTGCAAACTCTGCAACAAAGCCATCAATTCCATCATCCAAATCATTGACATATAATGTAAAAAGAATCGGTCCCAATAGCGACCCCTGTAGAACACTACTAGTCACCGGCAGCCAATCAGAAAAGGCTCCCTTTATTCCCACTCTTTGCCTCCTGCCAATCAGCCACTGCTTTATCCATGACAGAATCTCTCCTGTAATATATGAGCTCATAGCTTGTTAAGCACCTCATGTGTGGTACCTTCTGAAAATCCAAGTACACAACATCAACTGATTCTCCTTTGTCTATCCTGCTTGTTATTTCTTCACAGAATTCCAAATGACTTGTCAGGCAAGATTTTCACATAAGGAAACCATGCAGACAACAGTCTACTTTATCATGTGCCTCCAAGTATCCTGAGACTTCATCCTTAATAATCGACTCCAACATCTTCACTGAAGTCAGACTAACGGGCCTATAGTTTCCTTTATTCTGCCTCTCTCTCCCTTCTTGAAGAGTGGAGTGACATTCGCAATTTTTCAGTCTTCTGGAACCATTCCAGAATCTAGTGATCCTTGAAATCTCTAGACTTCTGTGAAGTTGAGGAACTTTGTCTGCAATCTTGAACACGTGGTCTACTCACGTGGTAATGATTTCATCCTTGGTACGTCGGATCAGCACCACGGGACCCTGGAATCTGCAACAAGGAACAAAGCACATGGGATGAGGGGGAAGTTCCGAGTCTGCATGGGAAATGATTGATAATCAACCAGGGACAGACCTATCAGCCCACAACATCTGCTTCGAACACCTTCCCAAATTAACCTAGCCCCATGTGCCTGTAGGTGATTCAGATTCCTCCACTCCCAAAGTTCTGTCACCAAAAACCGTGACAAACGCCTACAGAAGCACAGTGGAGAGAATCCTAGCTGGTGGCATCACGGCCTGGTGTGGAATCATCAGTGCGCAGGAGCAGAAAAGCCTACAAAAAGCATTTCAAACTGCCCAGTCCATCACAGGGAAACTCCCCCCCACCCCCCACTGAGCACTTTCACATGGAGCACTGCCACAAGAAAGCAGCATCCATCATCAAGACCCCCATCTTCCTCTTCTTGCTACTAACATCAGGCAGCCCTAGGTCCCGCACCACCGGGTTCAGAGACAGCTATTACCTGACCACCATCAGGCTCCTGAACTGTTGTGGATAACTTCACTCACTTCCACACTGAACTGATTCCACAACCAATGGACTCACTTTCAAAGACTCATTATAACACATACCAATTTTTTTTTGTACTTTCACAGTTTGGTTTCTTCTGCACATTGGTGTTTGTCAACCTTTGTCTGTTTGCGTGTCGCTTCTTGTAAATTCTGTTGTATTTCTTTATATCCTGTAAATGCTGGCAAGGAAATGAATCTTGGGTAACAATGACATACTCTGATAAGAAATGAACACCCTGTAAATTCATGCACCAGCCTAAAAGCCTCTTAAAACATCAATGTCACATCGATGGCAGCTCGTTCCAGGTAAAAAAAAACTTGCTCTGCTCATCTTGTAACTTCCCCCTTCTCACCTTAAAGACATGCCCTCTAGTACTTGAGATTTCTACCCTGGGAGAAAAACTCTGACCTGCCAGAACTTTATTCTAGCACGTCTCTGCCTGCCTCCGATGCTCCACTGGGAAAACGGCCCAAGCTTCTACCCTGGGATTCCTCATTTCAGAAGTTAAATTAATGAGGGGGTAACTTTGGTGAGACATGGGAGAGTTTTACATGAATTAGAAGCAGAAAGATCACAAGTAGGTCGTGGCTGGGCTAACTTCAACCATAACCCCATATTCCAAAGTTCAAGTAAAGTTATTATCAAAGTATTCTTTACCACGGCCCTCCTCCTTCCCTTTCTTCCATGGTCTTCCACCCTCTCCAAGCGGATTGACCCTTCTCCAGTTCTTTATGTCTTTCACCTCTCAGCTTCCCAGCTCCTTCCTTCACTCCTCCCACCTATCTACCACCTTGTACTCCCTCTCCTCCTCCCCCCAACTTCTTACTCTGCTTTCTCCTCTCCCTCTGCAGTTCTGAAGAAGGGTCTTGGCCCAAAACGTTGACTGTTTACTCTTTTCCACAGACACTGCCTAATCTACTGAGCTCCCCCAGTGATTTTTGTATTGCTTCGGACTGCCAGTATCTGCAGATATTCTCCTGATTATAAGATTCATTTTCTTGCAGGTGTTCACAGTACGACAACGAACTACAAGAGAATTAATGAATGTCTACACACAAAGACTGATGAGCAACCAAAGGGTAAAAGAAGGTAAACTGCTAATTTATATATAAAAAAAAACAAATAAATAAATAATACTGAGAACATGAGGTGTAGAGCCCTTGAAAGTGAGTCCATAAGGTTGTATTGCGTGATCAGTTCAGTGTTGAGATGAGTGAAGTTAGCCACGGCAGTTCAGGACCTGATGGTTGTTGGATAATAGCTGTTCCCGAACATGGTGGTGTGGGACCCGAGGCTTCTGTACTTCCTGCCCGATGGCAGCAGCAAGAAGAGAGCATGGCGTCCACACCTGGTAACTTTCACCCACAACTCATTAAGCATCTTCCTTCACAGAGAGGATTCCAAGATATGGAGTCTGGAAATCCATGGAGGGAACCCCAGTGTTCAGGTCCAGCAAACTTATGGCTAGAATTCCACAGGTGGGGACCTGTACAATTCACAGAGGGAACTCCTGGGATCAGACCCAACAGGGTGGAGGCAGAACACCAAAGGTGACTGAGGTCACTGTAAACGTTGAACGCAGGCTCACCAGGGTCACAGCCATGATATCTCCTCCAAACACACCCCACACAGAGAGGAGCACTGGCTAATGCTATGAAAGCACTTCACCTCTTGGCCAGGCATGGATTTGGGGAGTGAGACAGGGACGGGGAGCCCATTCCTACACAGGGGCCAACTCACTTGCACAGTTGATCTGCATTGTTGAGGTTCAAGTAATCGCGAACTGTTCGAGTCACGAGACCTCCTGCAAGCAAGAAGAGAGAGTCAGCCTGAGAGACGAGGGCAACACAGCACAGAAACAGGCCCTTTGGCCCACCACTTCCATGCCAGCCTGTTTGTCCCGAGCTACATTAACCGATATCCACCACTCTTATATATACAACACAGGTCAGCACTGCTCAAGGTGTCTAAGCTAAACATGGTGACAAACTAAACCAAAATCTCTTCTGCCTGTGTGTGATTTATATCCCTCCATTCTCTGTGTACTCCTATGACTATCTAACAGCCTGTTAAAAACCACTATCATTAGACTATAAGCTTTTGGACCAGAATTAGGCCATTTGGCCCACTGTATTTGTTCTGTCAGTTGATCATGGCTGACCCAATTTTCTTCTCGGCCCCAATCTGCTGCCTTCTCCCCATATCCCTTCACGCACTGACCAATCAAGAATCAATCAAACTCTGCCTTAAATACTGCCTCCACAACTGCCTATGCCAAAAAATTCCAGATTCACCACTCCCTGGCTAAAGAAACTCCTCCTCACCTACATTCTAAAAGGACAGCCCTCTATTCTGAGGCTGTGTCCTCTGGTAATAAACTATCCTATCAAAGAAGACATCTTCTCCACATCCATTCTATCAAGGCCTTTCACCATTCGACAAGTTTCAATGAATCTCCTGAATTCTAGTGAATACAAGCCAAGAGTCATCAAACACTTTTCATGTGACAAGCCATTTAATCCTGGAATCATTTTCATTAACCTCCTTTGAACTCTCTCCAGTTTCAACACATCCTTTCTAAGATAAGAGGCTCAAAACTGCTCACAATACTCCAAATGAGGCCTCACCAGTGCTTTATAAAGTATCAACATTACATCTTCATTTTTATATTCTAGTCCCCCTTGAAATGAAAGCCAACATTGTACTTACCTTCACCACCACATACTCAACCTGCAAATTAATGTTTTTAGGGAATCCTGCACAAGGACGCCCAGTTACCTTTGCACATCAGTTTTTTTGTATTTTCTCTCCATTAAGAAAATAGTCAATCCTTTTATTTCTTTTACCAAAGTGCACAACCATACACTTCCCAACACTGTATTCCATTTGCCATTTCTTTGCCCATTCTCCTAATCTAAATCCTGCTGTAACCTAATTCCTCAAAACTACCTGCCCCTCCACCTATCTTCATATTGTCCGCAAACTTTGCAATAAAGTCATTAATTCCATTATCCAAATCACTGACATGTTACGTAAAAAGGATCAGTCCCAACAGAAACTCCTGTGGAACACCACTAGCCACCGGCGGCCAACCAGAAAAGGCTCCCTTTATTCCCACTCTTTGCCTCCTGCCAAGCAACCACAGAAACAGGTGACCCGTTTCCATCCAAGGGGTCAGTGTGGACATGGAGGATTACAAATACCTGGGGATACGAATGGACAATAAACTGGACTAGTCAAAAAACACTGAGACTGTCCACAAGAAGGGTCAGAGCCATCTCTACTTCCTGAGGAGACTGAGGTCCTTTAACATCTGCCAAACGATGCTGAGGATGTTCTACGAGACTGTGGTGGCCAGTGCTAACATGTTTGCTGTTGTGTGCTGGGGCAGCAGGCTGAGGGTAACAGACACCAACAGGATCAACAAACTCATTCGTAAGGCCAGTGATGTTGTGGGGGTGGAACTGGACTCTCTGACAGTGGTGTCTGAAAAAAGGATGCTGTCCAGGTTGCATGCCATCTTGGACAACGTCTCCCATCCACTCCATAATATACTGGTTAGGCACAGGAGTACATTCAGCCAGAGACTCATTCCACCGAGATGCAACACTGAGCGTCATAGGAAGTCAATCCTGCCTGTGGCCATCAAACTTTACAGCTCCTCCCTCGGAGTGTCAGACACCCTGAGCCAATAGGCTGGTCCTGGACTTATTTCCACTTGGCATAATTTACCTATTATTATTTAATTAGTTTCGGTTTTATATTGCTATATTTCTACACTATTCTTGGTTGGTGCGACTGTAACGAAACCCAATTTCCCTCGGGATCAATAAAGTATGTCTGTCTGTCTTTGTCCATGCTAGAATCTATCCAGTAATACCATGGGCTCATATGGGCTCATTAAGCCTCATGTGTGGTACCTTGGGAAAATCCAAGACAACATCATCAACTGATTCTCCTTTGTCTATCCTGCTTGTTACTTCTTCAAAGAATTCCAATAGATTTGTCAGGCAAGATTTCCCCTTGAAGAAACCATGCCTATTTTATCACTTGTCTCCAAGTACCCAGAAACCACATCCTTAACAATCGACTGCAACATTTTCCCAACAACTGAGGTCAGACTAACTGACGCATAATTTCTTTTCACCTGCCTTTCTCCCGAGTGACATTTCCAATTTTCCAGTCTTATGGAACCATTTCAGAATCTACTGATTTTTGAAAGATCATTACTAATTCCTCCACAATCTCTTCAGCCACCTTTTTCAGAACCATTGGGTGGACACCATCTGGTCCAAGTAACCTATCTACCTTCAGACCTTTCAGTTTCCCAAGAACCTTCTCTCTAGTAATGGTAATCACACACTTCACGACCCCTGACACCTGGAACTTCTCCATATTGCCAGTATCTTCCACAGTGAAGACTAATGCAAAATACATATTTAGCTTGTCCGTCATTTCCTTGTTCCCCCATTACTACCTCTCTAGCATCATTTTCCAGCGGTCCGATATCTGCTCTAACCTCTCTTTTACACTTCTAGTATCCTCTTTAATATTATTGGCCAATGTGACCAATTAACCTTGAACCTGCATGTTGCTCAGTCAGTCCGGACTGGGAACAGCATCTCCAACACCATCACACTGAGCACGGGGGCTCCCCAGGGCTGCGTGCTCAGTCCACTGCACTGTTCACTCTGCTGACCCATGACTGTACTGCAACACACAGCTCGAACCATATCATCAAGTTAGCCGATGACACGACCGTGGTGGGTCTCATCAGCAAGAACGACGAACGAGTCAGCTTACAGAAAGGAGGTGCAGCGGCTTACGGACTGGTGCAGAGCCAACAACCTGTCTCTTAATCTGAACAAAACAAAAGAGATGGTTGTTGACTTCAGGAGGGCACAAAGCGACCACTCCCCGCTGAACACTGACGGCTCCTCTGTAGAGATCGTAAAGAGCACCAAATTTCTTGGTGTTCACCGGACGGAGAATATCACCTGGTCCCTCAACATCAGCTCCATAGCAAAGAAAGCCCAGCAGCTTCTCTACTTTTTGCGAAGGCTGAGGAAAGTCCATCTCCCACCCCCCATCCTCATCCGATTCTACAGGGGTTGTATTGAGAGTATCCGGAGCAGCTGCATCACTGCCTGGTTCGGAAATTGCACCATCCCGGATCGCAAGACCCTGCAGCTGATAGTGAGGTCAGCTGAGAAGATCATTGGGGTCTCTCTTCCCGCCATCACAGACATTTACACTACATGCTGCATCCGCAAAGGAAGCAGCATTATGAAGGACCTCATGCACCCCTCAATCTCTTCTCCCTCCTGCCATCTGGGAAAAGGCTCCGAAGCATTCGGGCTGTCACGACCAGACTATGTAACAGTTTCTTCCCCCAAGCTATCAGACTCCTCAATACCCAGATCCTGGACTGACACCTTGCCCTACTGTCCTGTTTATTATTTATCGTAAATGCCTGCACTGTTTTTGTGCACTTTATGCAGTCCTGTGTAGGTCTATAGTCTGGTGAAGCTTTCTCTGTGTTGTTTTTTTTATTACGTAGTTCGGTCTAGTTTTTAGTACTGTGTTGTGGAACACCATGGTCCTGAAAAACGTTGTCTCATTTTTACTATGCACTGTACCAGCAGTTATGGTCGAAATGACAATAAAAGTGACTTGAGTTGACTTGACTTGCTGGATTGAACAACCAGAGGAGACCCAAGTGGACATAGGGAGAACATACAAACACCTTACAGACGGCAGCAGAAAAAGAACCCAGGCCACTGGCTACTTTACCAAGCTAGCTAGTCCCTCCACCAAGCTGGTCCCATTTGCCTGTGTTTGGCCTTTATTCCTGTAAACCTTTCCTCTCCATGCCATGTACTTACCCAAATAAAGGCTTTTACTATGCCTGCCCCAGCCATTTCTTCTGGCAGTTCATACACACTACCCGCTAGGTGAATAAGTCGCTAATCGAGTCTTTTTTAAATCTTTCCCTTCCAACCTTAAACCCATCTGAGGATACATACAGATCAGTCCACCTCTGAAAGCCCAAGCCTACGCCCGTTGTGAGAGGTGGGAATGGGCAAGGCTGGCCAATCCCCTGCACAGCGGATGAACAGGATTACAGAAATACTGATGAACTCCAACCATACCAATGACTTTGGACAATGGAGATGGGAGGTCATCGAGGCCTAAGCTCCACCAGGAGCTCAGGGAAAAGGAAAGAGGAACACAGATCACTCCATTACAACATTACCTTCAGGTATACAAGGGAAAACAGTAACAGGATGCAGAATAAAGTGTAAAATTTACAGGTAAAGTGCAGTGTAAATAGGCAATAAGGTGCAAGATCATAACGAGGTAGATCGCTAGGTCAGGTCTCCATCTTATTGTACTAGTGACTGTTCAAAAACCGTATAACAGAAGAGGAAGTGGGCTAAACACTGAGGTTGCAGAGTGTCAGTGTCACGAGCCCCGTGGCCTCTCTGGTTTGCCACACAGCGTTGAGCTTCTAGGGTTACTGAGCACCTGTATTTACTAATCATTATCTTAACTACAGCCATTAAGCCCTGGTGCTTTTGGTTTTATTGTCGTTTATTGTGACTGGCGTGTTTCCCGCATTCTTTGATTATTTAAAGAGGACTCTCGTTCACTGCCTCAGAGGATTCACTGTGTCGGAGAGAATGAATTCTCTCGCCTGCTGCTCAGTTGTTCCCCCGAGACTCTGTTGGTATTCCTGTGTCTAACCTACTGTTTCCGTCTCTTCATGACCCTGCTCTCCGCCGCTCCTCCGTCGTGAACCAGCCACCCTCCGCTCCTGGGTCCAGTCATGAGCCTGTTGCCCTCCGCTCCTGGGTCCAGTCATGAGCCTGTTGCCCTCTGCTCCTGGGTCAAGTGGTCGTCAGAGCTTCCTGTGACTGACAGCCTGCCATTCCACCGTACCTGGGTCCAGACCTCCAGACAGTTAGTCCAGGGCTTGGATCGATGGCTCAGTAATGACCCTGTGAACATGACAGAACCACTCCGATCAGAGTTCCCGTAACCACTGACCATCCCATGCTCCACAGGGAGAGACTGTCCAGGCTGGGCAGGGGCCGAGGGTACAGGTACCGTCTATGACAATAAAGGACCTGGACAGAGCGAGGAGAAAAGCCATGCTCCCCCACAGAAAGCATCCTGTCCGGACTCATCACAGCTTGGTGTGGCAACCACTCTGCCAGTGATGCAAGGAATGGCAGTGAGTTTGGACACAGCTCAGCACAACACAGAAAGCAGCCTCCCCTCTACAGATTCTGACTATACTCCTTGCTGCCTCAGGAAAGCAACCACCCACCCACCCTGGACACCCTCTCTTCTCCCCTCTTCCACGAGGCAGACAACAGAAAAGCCTGAAAGTACGTGGCACCAAGACAGTTTCTACTCCGCCATTATCAGGCTATCAAATTGTTCCCCAATGCAACAGATGGACTTTGACCTAACAATCTACCTCGCTGTGATCTTGCACCTTACTGTCGACCTGAACTGCACCTTCTCTGTAGCTGTTACACTTTATTCTGTATTGTGATATTGCTTTCCCATGTACTGTATAATGACCTGGTCCACACCAACAGCATGCAACACGAGCTGTGCACTGTACCTCCATATATGTTGCAACAATAAGCCAGTTACAAATCTAATTCCTTCAGGGGGAGGTCAGTGGTGGTCAACACAGATTGGTCTAGACTGGTAGATGCATTAGTGGGAAACTGGAAGAAAATTTAATTATACTCAACAACTGATGGACTCAGAATAGTGACAAGCTGGCCTCCACTCTCGTCGTTGGGGAGAAAGCCTGTCTGAGATACGGAAGTGCTGGGTGGTGAACTGTAGTTTGATAGGGGTGGGTGGGTGTGGAGTGAGTGTGGGGTTGGTGGGGGAGAAAGCCTGTCTGAGATACTGAAGTGCTGGGTTGTGAACTGTAGTTTGATAGGGGTGGGTGGGTGTGGAGTGAGTGTGGGGTTGTGGGGGGGGAGAAAGCCTGTCTGAGATACGGAAGTGCTGGGTGGTGAACTGTAGTTTGATAGGGGTGGGTGGGTGTGGAGTGAGTGTGGGGTTGGAGGGGGGGGGGGAGAAAGCCTGTCTGAGATACTGAAGTGCTGGGTGGTGAACTGTAGTTTGATAGGGGTGGGTGGGTGTGGAGTGAGTGTGGGGTTGGGGGGGGGGGGGGGAGAAAGCCTGTCTGAGATACGGAAGTGCTGGGTAGTGAACTGTAGTTTGATAGGGGTGGGTGGGTGTGGAGTGAGTGTGGGGTTGGGGGGGGGAGAAAGCCTGTCTGAGATACTGAAGTGCTGGGTGGTGAACTGTAGTTTGATAGGGGTGGATGGGTGTGGAGTGAGTGTGGGGTTGGGGGGGGGGGGGGGGGAGAAAGCCTGTCTGAGATACTGAAGTGCTGGGTGGTGAACTATAATTTGATAGGGGGAGGGGTGGGGGAAGAGAGTGTCTGTCTGAGTTGGTGCTGGGTTTGAATAACTGTAGTTTGAATAACTCTAGATCAAAGGACTCTGGTGCTTCTGCTCGCATGTCGAGGGGGTAGGAGTTCAGATGGGGGGGGGCGATGTTTTTGCTGCTGCTTGTGTGAAGGGAGCGGGGTTCAGAGGAGGGCTTTGGGGCCTCAATGTTTCTATCGTTCTGTGGGGCTTCTTCATTCGTGGATGTCTGTGAAGAGGACGAATTTCAGGTTGTATACTGGTAGAAAATGTACTTTGAAACTTTGAAGTGATGGGGCTCTAAGACTGTTAACAGGGCTCCTGTTAAAAACATGTCTGAATGAAGAGGTTCACCTTACAAGACAATGAACCCAGAGCTGACAACTATTATTGGCCAACTGGCCCTTCCTGCCTTGCCCCTTCCTCTTCAACGCCTTGCTGCTTCGCCCCATAGCTGCCGCATGATTTCTCTCCATTTCCAAAGGAGAGCAGGAGAGCTGAAAGGTTACTTACGGCAGCTCTCTGGCATGACCTTCAGGGCAAGGGGGACAAGGTCATCAAAGGACGCGTCCAGGATGAGGGCACGGATCTCTGGGTAGTTCATTGTGGCCCAGGTCGCTGGAAGAGAAAGCATCAGATTTAACAGCAACCCCAGCCCACATCACAGCCCTGACTGCTTCCAACCCTACACAGTTGAGTAAATTTCCGATAACCCCCCACCCCCTCGTTCGGAAATCCCAACGCTTCACTATCAAATCCACCAGGTTTTGCTTCCAATACCCATTCCCAATTCTCCAGGGCTACTTTTAAACATCTAGAAATTAAAGATTAGCTTTACCTGCCCGATGTACATCAAAACATACAATGAAATGAGTTGCTCTGCATCAAATCAAATCAGTTGAGAGCAGTTGGCAAGCGTCACCAACATAGCACACCTACAACTTACTAACCCTATCCGTCTAACTTTGGAATGTGAGAGGAATCGACAGCACCCAGAGGAAACCCACACGGTCACGGGGAGAACACACAAACTCCTTACAGACAGTGGTGGGAGTCGAACCCTGATCGCTGATGTTGCCAAGTGATTGCACTGACCGCTGCACTACGGGGCCAAGTAACCACTTTTTCCACGCTCACTTTTAATGTACCAGATAACTGTTCTCTGCTCCCTTTAGACACTGAGTCCCATCTCCCTCGCTCTCACTAAACTCACTAAGTCTGGTCTATATTACAGACCAGCTGAGGGTCCTGCTTTTGCACAATCTTTGCTTTCCACTCTATGGTATTATTCCTGTATTCATCATTCTTGTATAAAGTATGTATAATTTCTGTTCTGGATGTTGTTTACACCAATGCTGCTGTAAAGCAGAGTTATCAATGTACTGCAGCTCACCACACTTGACAATAAACTTCACTTCCCAAGCTTCTGTTAAACTCACTTGAACCTGATTCTCTGTGCTCACCTTAAACTAACTGGAGTCCCACTTCCCACATATTGTGCCCAGATTCACAAGCTCCCTTTAAACTGAACAGGAACGGGACCCCGTTCCGGTTCCCATTAAACTCACTGGGGCCGTCATTCCAGTTCCCTTTAAACTCGCTAGGACCCCCATTCCAGTTCCCCTTAAACTCACTGGGACCTACATTCCAGTTCCCATTAAATTCACTGGGCCGCCATTCCAGTTTCTTTTAAACTCCCTAGGACCCCCATTCTGGTTCACTTCAAACTCACTGGGACCCCTGTTTTAATTCTCTTTAAATTCACTGGGACCCCCTTTACAGTTCCCTTTAAAATCACCGGGACCCCCGTTCTGGTTCCCTTTAAATTCACTGGGACCCCCATTCCGGTTCACTTTAAACTCACTGGGACCCCCATTGCGGTTCCATATAACAATTACAGCACAGAAACAGGCCCTCTGCCCTTCTAGTCCGCACCGAACGCTTACTCTCACCTAGTCCCACTGACCCGCACTCAGCCCATAACCCTCCATTCCTTTCCTGTTCATATACCTATCCAATTTTACTTTAAATGACAATACTGAACCCGTGTCTACCGCTTCTACTTCTACCTACCACTCGCTGGGTAAAGAAATTCCCCCTTGTCTTACCCCTAAACTTTTGCCCTCTAACTCTCAACTCATGTTCTGTTTGAATCTCCCCTGCTCTCAATAGAAAAAGTCTATCCATGTCAACTCGATCTATCCCCCTCATAATTTTAAATACCTCTATCAAGTCCCCCCTCAACCAACGCTCCAAAGAATAAAGACCTAACTTGTTCAACCTTTCCCTGTAACTTAGGTGCTGAAACCCAGGTAACATTCCAGTAAACCTTCTCTGTACTCTCACTATTTTGTTGACATCTTTCCTATAATTCGGTGACCAGAACTGTACACAATACTCCAAATTCGGCCTTACCAATGCCTTGTACAATTTTAACATTGCATCCCAACTCCTATACTCAATGCTCTGATTTATAAAGGCCAGCATACCAAAAGCTTTCTTCACCACCCTATCCACATGAGATTCCACTTTCCGGGAACTATGCACCATTATTCCTAGATCACTCTGTTCTACTGCATTCTTCAATGCCCTACCATTTACCATGTATTTCCTATTTGGATTATTCCTACCAAAATGTAGCACCTCACACTTATCAGCATTAAACTCCATCTGCCATCGTTCAGCCCACTCTTCTAACTGGTCTAAATCTTTCTGCAAGCTTTGAAAACCTACTTCATTATCCACAACGCCACATACCTTAGTATCATCTGCATACTTACTAATCCAATTTACCACCCCATCATCCAGATCATTAATGTATATGACAAACAACATTGGACCCAGTACAGATCCCTGAGGCATACCACTAGCCACCGGCCTCCAACCTGACAAACACTTATCCACCATTACTCTCTGGCATCTCCCATCCAGCCACTGTTGAATCCATTTTACTACTTCAATATTAATACCTAACAAATGAACCTTCCTAAGTAACCTTCCGTGTGGAACCCTGTCAAAGGCCTTACTGAAGTCCATATAGACAACATCCACTGCTTTACCCTCGTCAACTTTCCTAGTAACCTCTTCAAAAAATTCAATTGTCAAACGTGATCTTCCATGCACGAATCCATGTTGACTGTTCCTAATCAGACCCTGTCTATCCAGATAATTATATATACCAACTCTAAGAATAATTTCCATTAATTTACCTACCACCAACATCAAACTGACAGGTCTATAGTTGCTAGGTTTACTCTTAGAACCCTTTTTAAACAATGGAACCACATGAGCAATACGCCAATCCTCCAGCACCATCCCCGTTTCTAAGGACATTTGAAATATTTCTGTCAGAGCCCTTGCTATTTCTACACTAACTTCCCTCAAGGTCCTAGGGAAAATCTTGTCAGGACCCAGAGATTTATCCACTTTTATATTCCTTAAAAGTGCCAGTACTTCCTCCTCTTTAGTCATCATAGTTTCCATAACTTCCCTACTTGTTTCCCTTACCTTACACAATTCAATATCCTCCTTAGTGAATAGCGAAGAAAAGAAACTGTTCAAAATCTCCCCCATCTCTTTCAGCTCCACACATAGCTGTCCACTCTGATTCTCTAAGAGACCAATTTTATCCCTCACTATCCTACTATACTATAACTGTAGAAATCCTTTGGATTTATTTTCACCTTACTTGCCAAAGCAACCTCGTATCTTCTTCTGGCTTTTCTAATTTCTTTCTTAAGATTCTTTTTACATTCTTTATATTCCTCAGGCACCTCATTTTCTCCACGCTGCCTATATTTATTTTAGATCTCTCTCTTTTTCCTAACCAAGTTTCCAATATCCCTTGAAAACCATGGCTCTCTCAAACTATTAACCTTTCCTTTCAACCTAACAGGAACATAAAGATTCTGTACCATCAAAATTTCACCTTTAAATGACCTCCATTTCTCTATTACATCCTTCCCATAAAACAAATTGTCCCAATCCACTCCTTCTAAATCCTTCCGCATCTCCTCAAAGTTAGCCTTTCTCCGATCAAAAATCTCAACCCTGGGTCCAATTCTATCCTTCTCCATAATTTTTTCCCTTTAAACTCACTGGGACCCCGATTCTGGTTCCCTTTAAACTCCCTGGGACCCCCATTGCAGTTCCCTTTAAATTCACTGGGACCCCCATTCTTGAACTCACTGGGACCCCCATTCCAGTTCCCTTTAAACTCACTGGGACCCCCATTCCGGTTCCCTTTAAACTCACTGGGACCCCCATTCCGGTTCCCTTTAAACTCCCTGGGACCCCCATTGCAGTTCCCTTTAAATTCACTGGGACCCCCATTCCAGTTCCCTTTAAACTCACTGGGACCCCCATTCCGGTTCCCTTTAAACTCACTGGGACCCCCATTCCAGTTCCCTTTAAACTCACTGGGACCCCCATTCCAGTTCCCTTTAAACTCACTGGGACCCCCATTCCAGTTCCCTTTAAACTCACTGGGACCCCCATTCCAGTTCCCTTTAAACTCACTGGGACCCCCATTCCAGTTCCCTTTAAACTCAATGGGACCCCCATTCCAGTTCCCTTTAATCCCACTGGGACCCCCATTTTTCACCTTTAAGTTCACAGAGATCAGATTCCTGCGCCCTTTAATGCAAAAGTCCCTGACACTGTTCTGATACTGACTCAGTGTATTCTCCCCTCATTGCCATCAACTTTCCCTCCCTCCCTTCACACCAGATTCTGCAGCTCACCATCAAACTGGGGACAATTTACTGAAGCTCATTATCTGATTAACAGCAGTAGAACTATTTTTCTGCTGTTTCTGATGTGTTTAAAGGAAGTCAGATCCAGTGTATGTAAAAAGACCATGATTTTGGGATGCAGGAGGAAACAGAAACACCGTCTTCATGGAGTGATGCCTCAGAAAGGCTGCATCCATCATTAAAGAAAGTATCACCCACTCTTCCCATTTCCCTCAGCATGGAGGAGGCACAGGAGCCTGAAGACATGCACTCAGTGTTTCAGGAACAGCTCCGTCCTCACCACCATTAGTTCTCTGAACAGACAATGAACTCATCTACACTATCTCACGTTTTTTGTCCTGATGAAAGGTCTCGGCCCAAAATGTTGACTGTTTTATCATTTCCAAAGTTGCTGCCCGACCTGCTGAGTTCCTCCAGCATCTGGTGTGATGCTCACTTTTTCTGCTTTCTTCTGCACTACTTCTTTAATTTCCCTGTATATATATCCTTGTTGGTAACTTTTAGTTTTTTACTCTTATCAATAGCAATGTACGGCTGCCACAACACAACAAATTTCACGACATACGCCGGTGATATTAAACCTGAATCTGATTCAGATTCACTGGCTGGGGTGGGAAGAGCCTACACGGTCACAGGGAGAACACGCAAACTCCTCATATATAGAAAGCGCTTAGCGCCCGAGGTCAGGATTGAACCCAGACCAGCGGATCTGGAAGCCAGCAGCTCTACCCGCCATGCCGCAGAACCGTCACGGGATCACAGCGGAGCCGAGAAGTAGGAGGAGCAGCAGGGACCTGTGAATCCACCAATCGACCAGGCGTACAGGATGATGTCCTCGATGCGGAAGTTGAGGCGATGGATTGCATATTGTATCACCACATCCATGGCGTTGGCCTCGTTCTGGGGGAAGGGTACGCCCTAGGATGTCAAACAAGGCAGGAGTTAACGACAACTGCACCTCTGTCACACAGCAAAAGAAAACCCCACTCGCATTTGCCCCTGCTGAGTGGGAACGGCAGAGAATTTCAGGGGGTGTGGGTGAAACAACCAATACAAATTAATTGGCACACTGCCAAATGGAATGAAGTTTGAGGGTAGTGAGGTACTGTCAGTAACTGGTTGTCACAGAATGAGAGGTGCAGACGAGGTGGGGGTGCCGGGGCAAGGATGGAGAGGTTTTCAGCAGCAAATGGGAGGAAGTAAATGGAGGGAAACAGAAAAAAGATGCGAGGGAGAGTGTGTAAGGAGCAGGAAGCAAGAGGCAGCCAGGTGCTAAAGAAAGAGAAGGGGCAAAGACAGCAAGAGGGAGAGGGCAGGAAGGAGGTGAGAGGGAGGGAGAGGGCAGATAGAGAGAGAGGGAGCAGAGAGAAAGGGGAAGAGGGAGGGCAGACGAAGGGAGAGGGAGGGGAGGGAGTAGGTTGAGGGTGAGGCAGAGTAAAATGCAAGGGGACAGAGAGAAGGTGAGTGGGGAGGGAGCTGAGCAGGAGAAGAGATTTGAAAGGAATGGGGGACATTATTAAATTCTTTAATCACAGTTCCTTGCGGTTCCCCCGCTCACCGTGCTGCCTGCAAACCCGGGGTGATTCCATCCGAGGACTGAATAGCCAGCTGTGAAAATCAACAACAACTGGAAGTCAGTAACAGATAATCTTTCCCTCTCTCTCTCCCTCACACATGCACACACACAATCAATCAGAGCACAGGATGCATGCAAGTGACACAATCACTAATTCAGCTCTTTAAATCTGCTACCCAACCAGCCCCTCTCCCTGCCGCTCTTTTCCGTGATTGCCGTCATTTTTCCTTTACAGTGTGGATAAACAAACCCTGTGCTTGTAATATATCTCAGAACTGTTTTTCCTCGAGTAGTGAACTGATGGAATTCTCTGCCCAGTGAAGCATTGGAGGCAACCTCAGTAAATATATTTAAGACAAGGTTGGACAGGGTTATGGGGAAAGGGCAGGTAGATGGAGATGAGTCCATGGCCAGATCAATCATGATCTTATTGAATGGCAGAGCAGGCTCGATGGGCCAAATGGCCAACTCCTACTCCTTATGTTCTTCAGGTTGTAAACTGTCTATTTTGATAATAAATGTGCTTTGAAATGTATAAAAAAAAACACGAAATGCTGGCAGAACTCAGCAGGCCGGACAGCATCTATGGGAGGAGGTAATAACAACGTTTCGGGCCGAAACCCTTCATATATGTTTTCTGATGATACAGCACTAGGGGGCAGTGTGGGCTGCAATTAGGGATAGGGAGGCAGCAGGGCGATAACTAGCAGGTCCCTTACTGAGGAAGAACAGGCTGGATTTGAGACGATAGAAAAATAGGGTGCTCTGTTGGAAGGAAGGATTAGATTGATCTGAGATGAGACTAAAAGGTCAGCACAACATCATGGGCTAAAGGGCCTATACTGCTCTGCTTTATGTTCTAATAAGCTAATTCTGGGATAGGTGGCATGACCTATCACAAACAGTGAGTGAAATTACAATTATATTCTTTGGAATTTAGAAAAATGAGAGATCTTATGGAAATATGAGATCCTTAGGGAGAAGGATAGAGCAAGTATCAAGATGTTTCCACTCGTGGGAGAATCTTGAACAAGGGGACACGGTTATGAGATAGAGGGGTAGTCATTCAAAATCGACTGCATAGGGCAGTGAACTCCAGAACTTTCTACTCCAGAGGATCGTGGATGTTAACTCACCAAGAGTATTTCACTGGAATTAGAATTGTTTCCTTACTGTCAGGTGTACCGAGATTAAATAAAAAATTCAGACAGAATAGATTATTATACATGCATTCAGGTAGAACAAGGTAAAACAATACAGAATAAAGTGTAACAACTACAGAATAAAGTGCAGTGCAGGCAAACAGTACTGCCATCAGAGAGGAGGTAAAGGAGCCTGAAACACACATTCAACATTTTAGGAACATCTCTTCCTTTCTGCCATCAAACTTCTGAACCCATGAACACCGCCTCCATATTGAAGGGTCTCGGCATGAAACATCACTGATACTAAACCTGATTCAATGGTGAAAGATCATAACGAGGTACAGAGAAGACAGCTGAATTCAGGTTAGTGGGAACTGGCACATAGGAGTTGAGATCTGGGGTATATTGAGAAGTAGGGTAGGCTTGAGGGGGTCAAAAGGCCTATTTGAGGTCCTACTTTCTCCTGTTGCATCAGTGCCAGAAAACTTATTGGAGATGATTCTTATAGAATCTTGCTTCCCTGCAAGAGCTCTGTGTAGATTTGCCTAATGCTGGGGAGGGCGTTACCAAGTCTATTGTGGGTAAAACCCTCCCAACCACTAAACACATCTTTAGGAAAGCAACATCCATCATCAAGGACCCCCAATGACCAGGCCATGCTTTCTTCTCACTGCTACCGTCAGGAAAAAGGTACAACCCACAACCACCTGGTTCAGGAGCAGTTATTACCCCTGAACCATCATGCTCTTGAACCAGGTGGGATAACTTCACTTGCCCCACCATTGAACCAAATGGTGAGTCCCAAAGCTATGGACTCATTTTCAATGACTCTTCATCTCATGTTCTTAATATTTATTGTTTATTTATTTATCATTATTATTTCTTCTTCTTTTGTATATGCACAGTTTGTTCTCTACCCCATTGGGTGTGGTCCTTCATTGACTCTATTATGCTTTGTGGAGTTAATGAGCATACCTGCAAGAAAACGAATCTCAAGGTTCTACATGGTGAAATATATGTACTTTGATAATAATTTAACTTTGAATTTCAAGATAAAATTTATTTGCATATGGAAAAGCATCGACTTACTAAGGATACCAGCTTGGCTTTGCGCAGGGCAAGGTCCTATTTCAATGGTTCCGTCGTGATTATTGAAGATATAATGAAGATGTGGTTATGTCAGTGGATGTCATCGACATAGATTTTGGTAAAATATTCACGATGTCCTACAGAGTAGGTTGGTTGAGAAGACTGGACCCAAAATTGGCTTGGCCACACAAGACAAGGGTTAGTAGTAGAGGGGTTTCCTTTCCTTGTCAGATCTATGACCAGTGGTTCCTCCACGAGCAGCACTAGCACCTCTGTTGTTTGCAACTCATATTCAAGATTTCATCTCATCAGTAAGTATGCAGATGACACAGATACTGCTGAGGTTGTGGGTAGTGTGGAAGGCTGTCACAGGATACAGTATAACAGGATATAGAAGTGAGCAGAGAGATAACAGATGGAGTTTAATCTGAACAAATGTGAACGGTTGTATGTCTGGAAGGCCAAATAGCAGGACTTTTCGGAGCATTGATCTAAGGGTGCAACTCCACAGCTCCCAGAAGGGGGCAGCACAAATTGACAGGGTGGTAAAGATTTGCCTTCCTTGGTCAGAACACTGAACATGAAAGTTACAGCTGTATAAAACCTTGGTTAGGTCACATTTGGAGTGAAGGCTGCAAAGTGCAGCCATCAGGAGGAGGTACAGAAGCCTAAAAGCACACACTCAAGGATTCAAGAACAGTTTCTTCCCCTCTTTCATCCGATTCCTGAATGTACATTGAACCTATGAGCTCTACCTCACTACTTTTTTTTCTGCACTACTTATTTAATTATTTCACTTTATACATTCAGTTTTCTCTCTATTATTATGTATGGCAGGTACTGCTGCCACAAAGTCAACAGATCTCACAACATACGCTGGTGATGTTAATCCTACTCCCGATTCTGATTCAGGTTGCTGTGCAATTGTCCAGGCTTTGGAGAGGGTGCAGAAGAGGATCACTTGGATGCTCAGAATGAGAGGGGAAGAGCTTTATGGGGAGTTTGGACAAACTCCCTGGAGTTTAAGTGGCTGCGGAGAGACTTGATATCAAATTATGTGAGGCACAGACAGGGGAGACAATCTGTCTGCCAAAGGGAAAACGTCAAATGCTAGGGGATAGGTTGAAATCAAGGGGAAGAAAGTTCAAAGGTTCAAATGTGAATCAAGTTAGTTTTTACGCACAGAGTGGTAGGCGACTAGAACACGCCAGCAGGAGCAAGCAGATGAAATAGGTATGTTTCAGAGTCATTTAGACAGGCACGTGTACAGACAGGGAGTCATGCGGGTAGATGGAGTTAGTTTTCATTTGGCATGGTTAGTAAGTCAAAACACCACGGATAGAGGGTTAGGTTCACTATGTGTAGAAGGGATGGGGACCAGTGCAGAGACAGGGGATGAAGCTTTCAAGCCTAGACTCAGCACAATAATTTACAAGCTACTGTCTGACCTACTTCATGTGAAACAGAAAACCACAGATTCGAGGAAATGTACAAGGCGTTCTGCCAGCTCTCCTCCGGACTGATCACGCAACGTGCCCTACCTTCCAGTGGAGTGCTGACACACCCGACTTCATAGAAACCAGCGTTGCCCTCACAGCAGACCACCTGGCATTGGAAAGAAAGGCACTTGTTACCGAGGGACAGCCTCAACAGAGACCGCTAAAGAAACCCAGTCATCCTTGTCCGAATGAGGCTATTACTCCAGTGTCAGATCTCAGAAAGAATACTGAGGCTCCCATTTCTGCTTTCCCAATGTAACTTCAAATTTTCAAATACTTACACATTTCCCTTTTTACTTATATAACATAGAATATTAGAGCACAAAGGAAAGATCTTCAGTCCACTATATTGTGCCAAACTCATTAAACTAGTAAATAAATTAGGTGAGAGTAAGCATTAGGCACGGACTAGAAAGGCCGAGATGGCCTGTTTCCGTGCTGTAATTGTTATATGGTTATAAATGCCTAATTTCTTCTGCGTACATAATATCCATCGGTTTATTATGCTCACGTGCCTATCTACAAGTCTCGGACAGTGTGATGGACATTCACTTTCCAGGGCTTGCGAGTTTTATTACTAACCTCAGCTTTCTAACACAACAGCATGAGCTTTCCAAAGGGCCAGAGCTGTTTGTGATGTAGTTAAATTTCTAGCCCATATTCCTTGCTCAGCTTCAAGTAAACAGTGAGCTTTGTAGCCCCATGTTCAATTAATGTAAGGCAATGGGGTTACATTCATTGGCCTGCATCAAACAGACAACTCTGGCTAAGTTATCTGCATCATTGTGACTGAGTTCAAGGAAGCTTACAGACCAGACTGATTTTGTCACATTAAACATGGTCACAGGTATAACTGATCAATCAATAGTTGGGATATTTGTGTATTCAGAAAGTCAGCCCTCACAGGATTAATTTTGGGTGTCTGGCAGAACTTTTTAGACAATCTATGTGACTTACTTTGTCCCAGCAAAGATATCTGAAAAATGCCACATGTAAATAACCTCAACTAGTGGTAAAACAGTATAAATGTTAGGAAACATTAGGAAGGATAGGAATGACAGAAAGAAGGCAGCAAATTTATTCCTCAGCCTTCAGTTTCTGCGACGGACAATTTGTTCATTTGCAACTCATTAGTATGTTCTTTTAGTTCATAAGAATTGTTCCTGTATTCAAAAATCCTTTTGAAATTCAGAAATCTTTTATATGATGTCCTCTGTTTTTCTAAATTTAAACATAAATCACTAAAAATAAAATAAACTGTGTTTAATCTACTCTGTTAGCTAAAAGCACCTCCCTTTGGTAGGATACCCACCTCCTAAGCAGTGGATATTGGAAGCTGGACCTCACCGTAGAGATTAGACAGGGAGGTTAGCTTGTCTTTGAAGAGTAGGTCGATACAGTATAACTCCCCAGAGTAAGGTGAGGTACCCACAGGACCTATATCTGAATAGGCTTAGAATCTCCTTTTCAATTTAGAGTTTTGCAGATAGTGATCCCCATATTGTCACAACAGAACATAGAGCATCAAGCAATGCAGTACAGGCCCATTGGCCCCAATGTGCTGACTCTTTAACCTACTCAAGGAGCAATTTAACCTTTTTCTCCTACATAGCCCTCCATTTTTCTTCCATCCATGTGCCTCTTAAATGGGGTTTTTGCTTGGTTTAAGTCACAGGCTCCCCAGCACTGAATGGGAGAGGAACAGGATGCATTACTTATTGTTATATTGTAATTTAGATGCATTACTTGTTTTTATATTGTAATTTAGAGTAATTTTTTATGTCTTGTACCGTACAAGAGCCTGAACGCACACAGTCAATGATTCTGGAACGGTTTCTTCCCCTCTGTCATCAGATTTCTGAATGGCCATTGAACCCCTGAACTCTACATCACTACTTTTTTTTCTTTTTACATTACTTATTTAACTTTATATTACTGTAATTTATAGTTTTTTTATTATTACCTGTAGCAATGTACTGCTGCCTCACTACAACAAATTTCAGGACATATGCCGGTGATTAATACGCAGTGTCGGGAAGTGCGTGCTCCTGCTCTTTAGTAGGAGAAATGAAATTGCTGACTATCTTCAAAATGGAGAGAAAATATGCAAGCAACTGGCATTCCTCGTGCATGATTCCCTAAAGGTTAATTTGCAGGTTGAGTCTGTGGTGAGGAAGGCAAATGCAATGTTAGTATTCATTTCAAGAGGACTAGAATATAAAAGTGAGGGTATAATGTTGAGACTTTATAAAGCACTGGCGAGGCCTCAGGAGTATTGTGAGCAGTTTTGGGCCCTTTATCTTGGAAAGGATGAGCTGAAACTGGAGAGGGTTTGAAGGAGGTTCACAAAAATGATTCCAGGTTTGATTAGCTTGTCATAGGAAGAGTGTTTCATGGCTCTAGGCTTATATTCACTAGAATTCAGAAGAATGATGGGTGATCTCACTGAAACCTATCAAATGGTGAAAGGCCTTGTCAAAGTAGATGTGAAGAGAATGTTTCCAAAGGGGAAGAGTCTAGGACCAGAGGGCGCAGCCTCAGAACAGAGGGGCATCCTTTTAGAATGGAATGGTGAGGAATTTATTTAGCCAGAGGGTGGTGAACTTGTGGAATTCTTTGCCACAGACAGCTGTGGAGACCAACTACTTATGTATATTTAAGTAAGAGGTTGATAGATTCTTGAGTGGTCAGGGCATGAAGGGATACAGGGAGAAGGCAGGAGATTGGGTGCGAGAGGAAAACTGGATCAGCCAAGATTAAATGGTTAACCAGTCACGATGTGCCAAATGGTCTAAATCTGCTGCTATATTTTATGGTCTTAAGATGATATTAAACCTGATTCTGATAATGATTCTACTGGAACAAAGCAATAAATTTCATGACCTACGTAAATGATAATAAAGTCAGGAGATTCTGCAGATGCTGGAAATCCAGCAAAAGACACACAAAATGCTGGAAGAACTCAGCAAGCCAGGCTGTGTCTATGGAAAATAATAAGCATTCACCGTTTCGGGCCCAGACCTTTCGATTGTTTTTTCCTCTCTATGAGTGCTGCCTGCATTTTGTGTGATAATAAACCATATTCTGATTCTGAATTTGGCGGACAGGTGTAAGTACTGAACGGTTATTGTTGTGGGGGATTTTAACTTGTGTTAACTAGCCGCTCCTTAGTTCAAGGGGCTTAGATGGGTGATTATTTTACACTGACAGGCAGATTTTGTTCTGTGACAATTCGTAAATAGCCCTGTGAAAGAAGAGGTTCCACTGGATTTAATCCTGGAAGATGAAGTCAGTCACAAGTTAGGAGGGTCTGTGGATTCTATTTCAGAGCCTGTAAAGAATAAGCCCAGCAAGCAATGCAGTGGAAGGTTACCACGGGCAGACGTGATGGCAGAGCTGTGGTACCAATCACATCGACACTATGGAATGGAAGACTCCACTCCTGTTCCCAAGTCCTAGGGTTACATTGTACCTAGTGGCCACCAGAAACCCGAGTCATCCGAAGGAACTGCATGGCACTGGAGCTGCTGCCTTACTGACTGACCTGACCTCACACTCTCTGTGTGACGCTGCCATGTTCTCCCTGCGACCCCACCAATTTCACTGCTGCTCTGGACTCCACACTCTTTCCAAGAACGCAAAGTTTCCTCGCTTATTTGGCTGCATGCCTCCCCCCTTTCACACCAGCTCTGTGTGTCGGGGGGGTGGGGGCAGAAACTGCCTTACCAGCTTCTTTCCGTTCTCTGTGCCTGCTGCCCTCCGGTCCAAGAACACCGTGTCGATCTGGTTCCCGTCGCAGGAGATCAGCTTGGCTCGCTTACCCTGGTGCTGCAGAAGCAAATGAATACAAGACAAGCTCAGCCACGAGCTGGGGAGACAAATGTCACGGGCAGGTCGCTCGCCCCCTCATAAACAGGGCAGCCGCTGCCCGATTTCTCCCACGTACTGCTGCGAGGATATTGTGCATTCTCCCAGTGACCACGTGGATTTCCTCCTGGTGCTCCGCTTCCCTCCCACGTTCCAAAAGACGTTAGGGTTACTAAATTGTGGGCACCAGAAACACTTGTGGTCTGCCCAGCACAATCCTTGCAGATCTGACACAAATGATGCATTTCACTGTATGTTTCGATATTCCAGCTAATCTCTCTTTAACTCGTGAGCACTACCTCATTATCCCTCTTTGCACCATTTATTTTTATTGTATCTTACCGCAACTTGTTATACCTGCACGGCACTGCTGCCACAAAGCAACAAGTTTCATGACTGATGTCGGTGTCGATAAATTTGGTTCTGATACTGAATCTAACAGGCACCCATCCCATTCCTGTGTTTCGACTACAGCTCGGGAGGAATCAATCCTACCTCTTCCATCAGTCGAGCCTGTCCCTGCAGTAACATGGGCATGATGGCTTTCTGTAGCAGCGACACCGAACCAGGGTACAGCATCCGACGGCCAAACGATTTAGCGACCAAGTAGCTGCAAAGCAAACAGCTGCTCAGTTACCAGGGCAACAGTCTGGATGCCTTAAATAAAAACAATGTCGGAGGTGCTGAACGGGTCAGGCAGCCTCTGTGGGAAGAGACGCAGGGTTAACATTTCAGATCGAAGACAAAGATCAAGTTTGCTTCTCTCATCTTGCCTGACTTGCAGTGCTTCCAGCATTTCCTGCTGTAAATTGAAATTTCCAACATTTTATTTTTGACTTTCTGATCCTGGCTGATCGAAGCTTTGTTTAGACCAGAGAAATTTAGGCCCTTCAGCTGACCATGTAACCTACTCTAGAGACTGGCTAGAACTTCTCTAGCACATAGCCTCTGTTTTTCTAAGCTTCATGATTATGATTACTCTTCATCCCAGGCACTGTAAAAAAAGAAAGCAGAGACATTGCACACAGTGTGGTAAAATACTCCTCGTGAGCGTGTGCTGGGGAGAATCAAATGGGTGTTACTGGGTATATGAGAGAGAATGGTTCACGGGGAAATAAAGAAGAGAGGATGAGATGTAAGGCATAGCCTAGATGGGCAGAAAAGCCTCATACACTGTAAGGACATCCAAGCTCAGCCATCTCACTGAATAGTGGTGCAGACTCAGACAATTCTTTTTTTTATTATTAGTCTTTTTTATACATTTTCTGCATCGCTACAGATAAAAAAACCCCCAGATCAAAATGAAGAACATTAATACAGTGCAAAAATAAACATACAATAATATAATCCAAAAGAAGATAATTGAGAAAGCACCCAAATTGAAGGTACGTAAAATTAGTATCCTCCCCAAGCCCTGCAACAAAAAAGAACTCCAGACCAACCACAACACAATATAGAGAGTATACATCAGGACATTCAAACCCCCAAAACTGTAAATACACTTAGCAACAGAAGATATTAATGCTTACTACCAACAAAAAAGGAGCTGAAAGCAAGGGACCAAAAAAAAACCTTAGTTAAGAGGAAGGTTATGAAAGTACTCAATAAAAGGTCCCCAGACCTTATTGAACTTTGTATCCGAATTAAGAACTGAATAATGAATTTTTTCAAGGTCTAAGCAGGACATAATATCATTAAGCCATTGAGCATGCGTGGGTGGGGCAACATCTCTCCATCTAAGGAGGATTAAACGTCTAGTCAGGAGAGAAGCAAAAGATAATATTCGACACTTAGTCAAACTCAGATGTAAATCTGTCTCACCCAAAAAACCGAACAAAGCAATTAAAGGGTTAGGTTCTAGGTGGTGATTCAGAATATAAGATAACGTTATGAAGACATCTTTCCAAAACTTCTCCAAGCTAGGACAAAACCAGTACATATGAATGAGAGAGGCCTCGCCCCTTTTGCATTTATCACAAAGAGGACTAATATTAGGGTAAAATCGAGATAGTTCAGATTTAGACATATGGGCTCTATGAACAATCTTAAACTGTAAAAGGCAATGGCAAGCACAAAGAGAGGTTGAATTAACCGATTTGAGATTCGAGACCCTAGTCTCATCAGATAAGGAGATATTTAAATCCTGCTCCCAAGCCATTCTAATTTTATCCACAGGGGCACGTCGTAAGGATGCTAATTTATCATGAATAAATGATATTAAACCTATACCTAGTGGATTAATAGAAAGAAATAAATCCATAACATTTTTCTCAGGCATTTCAGGGAAGTTAGGAATTAAAGGATTAATAAAGTGTCTAATTTGGAGATATCTAAAAAAATGAGCATTGGGCAGATTGAACTTAGCAGAGAGCTGTTGAAAAGATGCGAAGCGATTATCAATAAAAAGATCTTCAAAACGTCTAATGCCCTTCCTATACCAATCATGGAATGCTGAATCACACACAGTAGGTAAAAAAAGGTGATTATGTAAGATAGGGCTAGAAAAGGAAAAACCATGGAAACCATAAAATTTCCTAAACTGAGCCCATATACGCAAAGTGTGTCTAACAAGAGGATTAACAATTAATCTGGACAAACTACTAGGGAGTACAGAGCCAAGAAGTGCAGAAATAGATAAATCTTTAGTGGAGCTCAACTCCATTGCCACCCAATTAGGGCACTCGGGTTGGCTATGGAGAAAAGACCAAAAGGTAGCACAATGTATATTGGCTGCCCAATAATATAAACGAAAGTTAGGTAAAGCCATGCCACCCTCTTTTTTAGATTTTTGGATATAACCTTTATTAATTCTAGAGCGCTTATTCTTCCACAGATATGACAAAATAATAGTCTAAGGAATCAAAAAAAGATTTAGGAATAAAAATTGGGATTGATTGAAATAAATATAAAAGTTTAGGGAGAACATACATTTTAACAACATTAATACAACCTACCAAAGACATAGATAGAGGTGACCATTGTAACAGACTCTGTTTTATAGTATATGAAAGATTAGCAAAATTTTCACAAAAGAGATCTTTAAACTTCCTTGTGACTGTAATCTCAAGATAAGTAAATTGATTATGAACTACTTTAAAAGGGAAATCATGGAATGTTAATTCTTGTGCTTCTTTATTAATTGGGAAAAGTTCGCTCTTATGTAAATTAAGTTTATAGCCAGAGAACTGGCTAAACTGATCAAGAAGTGAAAACATTGGAGGTAAGGATGTAGTCGGATTTAAAAGAAAAAGTAATAAGTCATCAGCATAAAGAGAAACTTTATGCTCAACACCCCCTCTCCAAATCCCGGTCAATTCAGGACAATTTCGAAATGCTATCGCCAAAGGTTCTATAGCCAAATCAAAGAGAAAAGGACTTAAAGGGCATCCCTGATGGGTGCCACGTTTGAGGTTAAATAACTGGGATTTCTGAAAATTAGTCAAAACAGAGGCAGTAGGACACAGATACAGCAATTTGATCCAAGAGATAAAACTTTGACCGAAGTCAAATTTTTCTAAAACTGCAAAAAGGTAGTTCCACCTTTTATATGATCAAATGTTTTCTCCGCATCGAGGGAAATAACACATTCAGGAATCCCGGTTGGAGATGAATATAAAATGTTAAATAAACGCCGAATGTTTAAAAAAAAGGAAGACGGTTTTTAATAAAACCAGTTTGATCATCAGAAATAATAGAGGGAATAACAGTTTCTAATCTATAAGCCAAAACTTTGGCCAAGATTTTAACATCAACATTAAGCAAAGAAATCGGCCTATACGAGGAACACTCTGTTGGGTCTTTACCCTTTTTTAATAAAAGAATAATAGATGCCTCATTAAAAGAGGGTGGCAATTTACCGTAATTAAACGAGTCAGATAGTACTGAGAATAACTGAGGAGAAAGAAGTAAAGAGAATGATTTATAAAATTCTACGGGGAACCCATCAGGTCCAGGAGATTTCCCTGAAGGCAATGCAGAAATTGCAAAAGATATTTCTTCTGATGATATAGGCGCATTAAGTTTGGCTTTAAAATCAGATGAAAGCGAAGGAATATTCAGATTACTTAAAGATGATCAACAGAGATATTCTCATTCAAAGATTCAAGGAATAAAGTCGAGAATAAAATTTTTTAAATGTGTCATTGATTTCTAAGTGATCCGATGTAAAGTCTCCATTCTCCTTCTGGATCTTTGTAATATGTTGTTTGGCTTTGGAACGCCTCAGCTGATTGGCTAGAAATTTACCAGATTTGTCACCATGAATATAAAAGCGACTCTTATTTTCAAGAAGTTGGCGTTCGACAGGTTGAGTAGACAGAAGATTAAATTTAGTTTGGAGTTCTACACGCTTCTTGTATAATTCAGGATTCTTAGTTTGAGCATACAGTTGATCCAATTCTTTAATCTGATTAATGAGGACTAATCGATCTGCACAGGACTTTCTATTAAGATTTGCTGTATAGGAGATTATTTGACCCCTCAAATATGCTTTCATGGCATCCCAGACAATCTGGGATGACATTTCAGATGATGTATTGGTGTTAAAATAAAAGGTTATCTGATCCTTAATAAATTTTAGAAAATCATCATCCGAAAATAAAGTCGAGTCAAAACGCCAGTGTTTATTCCTCTGAGGGAGACCAGGAAAATTTAAAGAAAAAGTAATTGGGGCATGGTCAGAAATCAGTATACTCTGTTAGTCACAAGAAGAGACAAATGGAATAAGTTGATTATTGAGTAAAAAGTAGTCAATTCTAGTAAAGGTATGGTGAACATGTGAAAAAAAACAATAATCTCTCTCAGTGGGATGAAGAAAACACCATATATCAGAGATACCATAATTAGAGAGAAAAGAGTGAATAGCTAAGGCAGATTTAGTAGGTAGTCTAGTAACAGAGGACGATCAATCCAAATTAGGATCTAACCAACAATTGAAATCGCCACCCAGTATAAGAGAGTACAAGTTTAAATCTGGTAGTGAGGAGAAATAACATTCAAAAAAATTAACATTATCAAAATTGGGAGCATACAGGTTTGCTAGTACAACTTTAGCATTATATAATTTACCAGAAACAATAATAAAATGGCCATTTGTATCAGATATATTATGGAGTTCAAAAGGAATATTTGAATTAATAAGGATGGAGACCCCCCCACCCCCCCCCCCCAGCTTTGGCAGCAAAGGATGAATGAAAATGCTGACCCGCCCACTTTGACAAAAGCCAAGAACTATCAAAACTACGAATATGAGTTTCTTGAAGGAAAGCAATGTCATCTTTGAGTTGTTTAATATGCGAGAAGACCTTCCTTCTTTTAACAGGATGATTCAATCCCTTTACATTCCAGCTCACAAATTTAAGTGTATTAACCATTATCAATTGTTAGTGCATAGAAGGTAGCAGGCATATAAAAAATCAAGCAGTACAATAACAGTCTGGGAGCAAAAATGTAAACATAGATCAGTAGAATCAAAACAGAGACATGTCCTGAATAACAAAGGAAAACAAAAGAAACAGTGAGTAGTGTTGGAACTGGAGAACCCACCCCACCCTCGCAACCCAAAACTAGTCGGCTACCTAAAAAAGCAGCTAGCTCTACCAAAAAAATTAACCCAAATATGACTTCCAGTTCTGTGTCGTTAACAAAAGTTCCGTATAAATAATATAGCAAATAATAACTAATTTATGCACTAGAAAACAGAATTACAAATAGGAACAACTTCAACAGAAGTATAAAACTTAATACAAAGAAAATCAGAAGAAAACTAAAACTAACCTACCAGCGAAAAATTATAAAAGATTAAAAGAAAAAAAAGGGAGGGAGAAAAGGGGGAAATTATAAATACAAAGAGAGTACTTATCAACCATTTACAGAAAAAAAAGCAAAACTTAAACAAACAGGGAGGCCTTCAATAAAAACTCCAAACCTCCAAAACAAGTCAATTGTTCTCTATAGATAAAGTTATACAAAAATAGATTACACAAGTAAAATCTAAAAGTCCGCAGGGAAACATTAAACAAATTATCTATTTAGAAAAAACACACAAGTCCAGGGAGTGATTGTCTCCAGCCCTAAGAGTTTCAATAGACAATGACTGAATTATGCAAGTAAAGTCTGAGTTTGGAAAAAATAGACTCAGACAATTCTAACGGCCAATTTCTCCGCTGTTACATCAGGACAGGATATTGTCTAGGCGGTACTTTGGAAGTCAAGAATGAGGGGTAAATACTGAGTTCACAACATTATTAGTACTCATTACAAAGGAATAACTCCATCACGGACAGTCCCAAAACCAGCTGCAAATGAGCAACCCCACCCATAAAAAAACAAAGAGCTACTGAAACTCCAAGGACTTATTCCGGGGAGAGGAAGGATCTTCGCCTTGAAGACATTCAAACCCTGTGGCAAGAACAGAAGCCACAGGGCCCATCAGCCTTCCACTGGTCCGGGACAGAGGACTCCGGCCAGCTGCAGGGGTTAAGAAAAAGGTGGTGGTTTCAAAGAAATAACAGTAACTAACTCACTGTACTGCAAGGAAGAAAGTAAAGAAAAAACAAAGAGAACCACAGAAGAACAAAGATTTTGTCTGGTCGTTATCTTTATACCACAAGCCAGCTCAGACAGGATAGGTTAAAAAAAACTGTTGACAAGAGCAGCTGATGAGACAAGGACAGTCTGACTTATGCTGGCACAGGCTTGCAGACAAAGAAACTACAAAAAGAACCACTATACAATAAATTTCTAGAAATCTGCTGAACATTTACAAACTGGTGATTGATTATAGATATAAGCAAGCATAAAGAAATTTAAACACGCAAAAAGTGACAATTTAGACCAGGGGCTCCACGGACCCCTTGCTTAATGGTATAAAAAGGTTGGGAACCCTTGATTTAGACACTAATCCAACAGTGCCTATGTTTATCTTCCTTTTAAAGGTTTGGTGAAATTCAGGATTAAGACAGCAAGATTGAGATTGAGATTCAGGTGAATTTATTTATCACATGTACGTTGAAACACACAATTCAATACAGCATTTGTGTTAACAAACAAGCGAAGGTTGTGCTTGGGGCAGCCTGCCAGTGTCGGATCCATAAGATATGTTGTCAACTACGGAAAACTGTGCCCTCAGAAATATATAAAGTACTGTGCAAAAGTCTTAGGCACATGTAAAAAAAAGTTCTGTAAGCCGAAGTTGTCCTCTAATATTGATATTTTTACCCTGGAAGAACCATTCTAACCATCGACTCTACTTCTTTCTGTGGACCAGACGTCTCCTCTGTTACACCTTAGACCATAAGACATATGAGCAGCAACAGGCCATTCAGCCCATCCAGTCTACTCAGCCATTATGGCTGATTTATTATCCCTCTCAACCTCATTCTCCCCCTTTAACATTTGACACCCTGTCTAATCAAGAAACTTCTGCTTTAAATATACCCATTGATTTGGCTTCCACAGCTGTCTGTGACAACGAATTCCACAGATTCACCACATTGTGGCTAAAGAAATTCCTCCTCATTTCTCTGCTAAATGGACATCCCCTATTCCAAGGCTGTGCCCTCTGGTCCTAGACTCCCCCACTATAGGAAACATCCTCTCTACAGCCATTCAATGTATGGTGCCTATAAAAAGTATTCACCACCCTTGGAAGTTTTCATGTTTTATTGTTTAACAACATTGAATCACAGTGGATTTAATCACGAACAAGAGAAAATCTGCAGACGCTGAAAATCCAAGCAACACACACACAAAACGCTGGTGGAACTCAGCAGGCCAGACAGAATCCATGGAAAAATTACAGTTGACATTTCAGACCGAGGCCCTTCAGCAGGGCAGTTATAGCAGATTTAATCTGTCTTTTGTGACACTGATCAACAGAAAAAGACACTTTGTTGTCAAAGTGAAAACAGATCTCTACAAAGTGATCTAAATTAACTACAAATACAAAACACAAAATAACTGCTTACATAAGTATTCACTCCTTTTAATATGACACACCAAATCACCTCTGGTGCAGCCAAGGTATTTCAATTGACTGTAGTAAAAATACACCTATATCTGGAAGGTCCAACTGCTGATGAGTCAGAATCCTGGTAAAAACAGCACCATGAAGACAAAAGAACACTCCAAGCAATTCCAGGAAAAGGTTATTGAAAAGCACAAGAACATTTCCAAGTCACTGAATATCCCTTGGAGTACAGTTAAGTCAATCATCAAGAAATGGAAAGAATATGGGACAGCTGTCAATCTGTTTAGAGCAGGCAGTCCTCAAAAACTGAGTGACCGTGCAAGAAGGGACCAGAGTAAGGGAGGGCACCAAGAAACCAATGACACCTCTGAAGGAGTTACAAGCTTCAGTGGCTGAGATAAGAGAGTCTACACATACAACTGTTGCCCGGGTGCTTCACCAGTCACAGCTTTATGGGAGAGGGACAAAGAGAAAGACACTGTGGGGAAAAAAAACTCACATAAAATCTCCTCTTGAGTTTGCCAGGAGGCATATGGGAGTCTCTGCAGTCAGCTGGAAGAAGGTTTTATGGTCTGATGAAATGAAAATTGAGCTTTTGGCCATCAGACTAAATGCTGTGGAAAGTGTGCAGACCTCAATCCAATTGAAAATGTGTGGCTGGACTTGAGAAGGGCTGTTCACTCATGTTCCCCATGCAATCTGACAGAGCATGAGCAGTTTTGTAAAGAAGAATGGGGAAAAATTGCAGAATCCAGATCTGCAAAGCAGATAGAGACCTACCCACACAGACTCAAGACTGTAATTGCTGCCAAAGGTCTATCTACTAAAGGAGGGAAGATATATAAAGGAGATACTGAGTGAGGTAGTTCTCTTTTGGAAGAGGACAGCGAGGCTTGAGAGGAAGTGCGGCGGCGGCCATTTTCAAATTGTCCAATTGCTTCTCAGATCGGAGTTCTGAGAGGCGGGACTGCGCAGGCGCGTGAAGGAGGCCCGGGAAGGAGGGAAGATATATAAAGAACGCCGCCTTAAGAAGCGGGCAGCTTCGTTTGCGGGCAGCGGAGTGAGCCGGGCGCAGAGTGTAGGGCTTGGGCTCAGAGGGCACAGTAGGCTTATCTTTTAGTTCTTGTATTTTCAGTTATTTGGGAGGTATGAGTGTGAGGGCAGCTTGTTGTTCTCGGTGTCGGATGTGGGAGATCCTGGAGTCTCCGAGCCTCCCGGACGTCCACATCTGCGCCAGGTGCGCCGAACTGCAGCTCCTGAGGGACCGAGTTAGGGAACTGGAGCTGCAGCTCGATGACCTTCACCTGGTCAGGGAGAGTGAGGAGGTGATAGAGGAGTTACAGGCAGGTGGTCACTCCGGGACCACGGGAGGCAGATAGGTGGGTTACAGTCAGGAAGGGGAAGAGGCAGGTACTAGAGAGTACTCCAGTGGCTGTACCCCTTGACAATAAGTACTCATGTTTGAGTACTGTTGGGGGGGACAGCCTACCTGGTGGGAGTGACAGTGGCCGAGCCTCCGGCACAGAGGACGGCCCTGTAGCTCAGAAGGGTAGGGTTAGAAGAAAGAGGTCCATAGTAATAGGGGACTCAATAGTCAGGGGCTCAGACAGGCGTTTCTGTGGAGGTGACCGGGAGTCCCGGATGGTAATTTGCCTCCCTGGTGCCAGGGTTCGGGATGTTTCTGATCGCGTCCAAGATATCCTGAAGTGGGAGGGTGAAGAGCCAGAGGTCGTGGTACATGTAGGTACCAATGACATAGGAAGGAAAGGGGAAGAGGTCCTGAAACGAGAGTATAGGGAGTTAGCAAGGCAGTTAAGAAGAAGGACCGCAAAGGTAGTAATCTCGGGATTACTGCCTGTGCCACGCGACAGTGAGAGTAGGAATAGAATTAGGTGGAGGATGAATGCATGGCTGTGGGATTGGAGCAGGGGGCAGGGATTCAAGTTTCTGGATCATTGGGACCTCTTCTGGGGCAGGAGTGACCTGTTCAAGAAGGACGGGTTACACTTGAATCGTGGGGGGACCAATATCCTAGCGGGGAGGTTTGCTAGGGCTACAGGGCGGACTTTAAACTAGTAAGATGGGGGGGGCGGGAGACTATTTGAGAAGACTATGGGAGAGGAGGTTAGTTCACCAGTGGAGCAAGTAAATAGACAGTGTGTGAGGGAGGAAAGGCAGGTGATGGAGAAGGGATGCGCTCAGCCCGAAGATGTAGGGGAGAAGAAAGAAAAGGATAATAAATTTGAATGCATTGTTAGGGATGGAAAGAGAGGAGGAGATGGAGAGTATCTTAAATGTATCTATTTTAATGCTAGGAGCATTGTAAGAAAGGTGGATGAGCTTAAAGCGTGGATTGATACCTGAAATTATGATGTTGTAGCTATTAGTGAAACATGGTTGCAGAAAGGGTGTGATTGGCAACTAAATATTCCTGGATTTAGTTGCTTCAGGTGTGATAGAGTAGGAGGGGCCAGAGGAGGAGGTGTTGCATTGCTTGTCCGAGAAAATCTTATGGCGGTGCTTTGGAAGGATAGATTAGAGAGCTCCTCTAGGGAGGCCATTTGGGTGGAATTGAAGAATGGGAAAGGTGCAGTAACACTGATAGGAGTGTATTATAGGCCACCTAATGGGGCGCATGAGTTGGAAGAGCAAATGTGTAAGGAGATAGCAGATATTTGTAGTAAACACAAGGTGGTGATTGTGGGGGATTTTAATTTTCCACACGTAGACTGGGAAGCTCATTCTGTAAAAGGGCTGGATGGTTTAGAGTTTGTGAAATGTGTGCAGGATAGTTTTTTGCAACAATACATAGAAGTACCGACTAGAGATGGGGCAGTGTTGGATCTCCTGTTAGGGAATGCGAAAGGTCAGCTGACAGATGTATGTGTTGGGGAGCACTTCGGGTCCAGTGATCACAATAGCATTAGCTTCAATATAATTATGGAGAAGGACAGGACTGGACCTAGAGTTGAGATTTTTGATTGGAGAAAGGCTAACTTTGAGGGGATGCGAAGGGATTTAGAGAGAGTGGATTGGGTCAAGTTGTTTTATGGGAAGGATGTAATAAAGAAATGGAGGTCATATAAGGGTGAAATTATGAGGGTACAGAATCTTTATGTTCCTGTTAGGGTGAAAGGAAAGGTTAAAGGTTTGAGAGCACCATGGTTTTCAAGGGATATTAGAAATTTGGTTCAGAAAAAGAGGGATGTCTACAATAGATATAGGCAGCATGGAGTAAAGGAATTGCTCGAGGAACATAAAGAATGTAAAAGGAATCTTAAGAAAGAGATTAGAAAAGCTAAAAGAAGATACGAGGTTGGTTTGGCAAATAAGGTGAAAGTAAATCCAAAAGTCTACAGTTATATTAAAAGCAAGAGGATAGTGAGGGATAAAATTGGCCCCTTAGAGAATCAGAGTGGTCAGCTATGTGTGGAACCGAAGGAGATGGGAGAGATTTTGAATGATTTCTTCTCTTCGGTATTCACTAAGGAGAAGGATATTGAATTGTCTAAGGTGTGGGAAACAAGTAAGGAAGTTATGGAACCTATGACAATTAAAGAGGTGGAGGTACTGGCGCTTTTAAGAAATTTAAAAGTGGATAAATCTCCGGGTCCTGACAGGATATTCCCCAGGACCTTGAGGGAAGTTTGTGTAGAAATAGCAGGAGCTCTGACGGAGATCTTTAATATGTCATTAGAAACGGGGATTGTGCCGGAGGATTGGCGTATTGCTCATGTGGTTCCATTGTTTAAAAAGGGTTCTAGAAGGAAGCCTAGCAATTATAGACCTGTCAGTTTGACATCAGTGGTGGGTAAATTAATGGAAAGTATTCTTAGAGATAGTATTTATAATTACCTAGATAGACGGGATCTGATTAGAAGTAGCCAGCATGGATTTGTGCGTGGAAGGTCATGTTTGACAAACCTTATTGAATTTTTTGAAGAAGTTACGAGGAATGTTGACGAGGGTAAGGCAGTGGATGTAGTCTATATGGACTTCAGCAAAGCCTTTGACAAAGTTCCATATGGAAGGTTAGTTAAGAAGGTTTAGGCATTAGGTATTAATGCTGGAGTAATAAAATGTATTCAACAGTGGCTAGATGGAAGATGCCAGAGAGTAGTGGTGGATAATTGTTTATCGGGATGGAGGCCGGTGACTAGCGGGGTGCCTCAGGGATCTGTTTTGGGCCCAATGTTGTTTGTAATATACATAAATGATCTGGATGATGGGGTGGTAAATTGGATTAGTAAGTATGCCGATGATACTAAGGTAGGAGGTGTTGTGGATAATGAGGTGGATTTTCAAAGCTTGCAGGGAGATTTATGCCGGTTAGAAGAGTGGGCTGAACGTTGGCAGATGGAGTTTAATGCTGAGAAGTGTGAGGTTCTACATTTTGGCAGGAATAATCCAAATAGAACATACAGAGTAAATGGTAGGGCATTGAGGAATGCAGAGGAACAGAGAGATCTAGGAATAACTGTGCACAGTTCCCTGAAAGTGGAGTCTCATGTAGATAGGGTGGTGAAGAGGGCTTTTGGAACGCTGGCCTTTATAAATCAAAGCATTGAGTACAGAAGTTGGGATGTAATGCTAAAGTTGTACAAGGCATTGGTAAGGCCAAATTTGGAATATTGTGTGCAGTTCTGGTCACCGAATTATAGGAAAGATATCAATAAATTAGAGAGAGTACAGAGACGATTTACTAGGATGTTACCTGGGTTTCAGCAATTAAGTTACAGAGAAAGGTTGAACAAGTTAGGTCTCTATTCATTGGAGCGTAGAAGGTTGAGGGGGGATTTGATCGAGGTATTTAAAATTTTGAGAGGGATAGATAGAGTTGACGTGAACAGGCTGTTTCCATTGAGAGTAGGGGAGATTCAAACTAGAGGACATGATTTGAGAGTTAGGGGGCAGAAGTTTAAGGGAAACACGAGGGGGTATTTCTTTACTCAAAGAGTGATAGCTGTGTGGAATGAGCTTCCTGTAGAAGTAGTAGAGGCCAGTTCAGTTGTGTCACTTAAGGTAAAATTGGATAGGTATATGGACAGGAAAGGAGTGGAGGGTTATGGGCTGAGTGCGGGTAGGTGGGACTAGGTGAGATTAAGGGTTCGGCACGGACTAGGAGGGCCAAGATGGCCTGTTTCCGTGCTGTGATTGTTATATGGTTATATGGTTATAAACACTGACTTGAAGGGTTTGTGTTTGATAGTTATAATAAATTTAGATCAATTTGTAGAAATTTTTCACTTTGCCATGAAAAAGTGTTTTCAGTGGATCAGTGACAAAAAAGCCAAATTAAATCCACTGTGATTCAACCTTCTAAAACAATAAAGCATGAAAACTTCCAAGAGAGGTGAATACATTTTACAGGCACTATCGGCCTATCAATACTTGATACGTTTCAATGAGATCTCCCCTCATTCAACTAAACTGCAGTGAGTAAAGGCCCAGAGTCATCGAGCACAACCCATATGCTCACCCTCTTATTCCCAGCATCATTCTTCAGAACCTCCTCTGTGCCTCCCCAATGCCAGCACATCTTTTATGTAACACCCTGGTTAGAATTGCTGTAGGTATTATTTTATTTTGGCAGTTCTGTAAGAGCAGTCTGTTCTGCTTTTAGCAAGTTTGTGTTTGATCTGAAGATAAAAGGCTATGTTATTCAACTGTGTCAGCCAGTCAGGGTGGTGGAATTGAGAGAAGGTTCTGGAGAACGCTGTGCGGAGAGATTTTTGTGGGTCTTGCTGTGGGTCAAGGTCTTTTTGGTGGGAGCCGACAAGGCCGAAAGGAAGCCCCTAATGGAACGCACTAAGCCGAGGGCTGCTGCTGAGTGGGGTCCTTTAACCGGGGAAATGACCAGTATTTTCTGTTATAATTGTGGAGAAGATGGACACTTCAAGCGGGAGTGTGAAGGGCGGGAAAATCTTTGGAAAGGAAATCAGCAGTTAACCAAACTCTGAAGTAAAACTACAGAGGGACCCAGTGAAGGAACGGGCTGACGTTTCAGAGAGGATACATTCCTATCAGTGTATCAATGGAAATACTATATACAAAACACTATTCCTGAATGTTTAGTGGGAACAAGCTCTGATGTATCCATACAGACTGAAGGTGCTTATGCTAAAGCCATACTTGACACAAGTTCTCAAGTTACTTTGCTTTATAGATCCTTTTACAACAGGTATTTGATGCATTTACCATTGATGCCACTCAGTGCCCTTGAGATTCAGGGGCTCGGTACTGATGAGTACCCAAACGATGGGGTTACCGGTCTTTGAAGTTTTCAGAAGCAGATGCTGGAGTAACTGAGACTCCTGACACACCAGTGCTGGTGAAGCTTCCATTCTTGTGGGAACAAATACTGCTGTTGTGAGAAGGCTTGGGGGCACATGCAAGGAGAGAAATGGAGAGAACTTTTTGAAAACCTTGTCCATTCACCCTGTGTTCAGAGCTGCTTTTGAGAAGATACAAGTTCCTCCTAACCAGAATGATGAGCAGAAACAAGGAAATGTGTGGTACACCCAGTCTAAACCTCTCATGTTACGTCGTGGAGGTGTAGCTAGAGTGACAGGAATTCCCAAATTGGCTGGAATGTCCAAGGAATGGAAAAGGAGATTAACTGAGAAGATGCTGGGAGCAGAGGAGCCTAAGTTGCCGGAAGACAGGAGTGACAGACAGGGGGAGGCACCCTTCCAGTAAAGGGTCACAAAGGGTTGGTTGAGCTGCAGGAGCCAAAGATCAGATAAGGAAGTCTCAAAGAGTCAGGAAACCCCCAGGTAGGATGGCCTATGATGCACTGAGGTAACAGAGAGTAGCATCTACCCCCCTAGTGAGATATGTCATTACAAATGGATTGGAGGTCTTGATATCATGAAATTCCTATGAAAACTTTTTAATGATGGGCTGATAAATTTCAAAGTCATGAGGACATGACTGTTCTTGGTGCAGGGGAGAGTGTAACACTCTGGTTAGGATTTTCACTGCTACGCTGTAGGTATTTCATTTCAGCAGCTCTGTAAGAGGAGCCTGTTTGGCTGTTAGCATGTTTGGATTTCAGCTAAGGATAAGGGGTTATGGTGTTCAACTTAGGAAGGTTGTGTCAGCCAGTTAGGATGGTAGAACTGGGAGCAAGTTCTAGAGAACACTGGGTGGAGAGGTTTTTGTGACACACACTGGTGTGTGTCAAGGTCTTTTTGAGAAAACAGTAGGGAAGATGGCTGAGGATGCCGTCCCTGTGCTTTTTGGAAATGAATGGCTTTAAAGATGAAGGACCAACACTCTTGTGGACAGCCCGTTTATTCGAGATGGATTTTGAGCGACATTCGGAAGGTGGTGTGTGCTTTCACGCAGATGAGCTGATGACAACTTCAAGGTGAACTCCAACTTGTGTGTGCATTTGGACTGGGTGAACTCTAATGGGCCCCTTTATCTTTTTCCTTTTCTTTTTCCTACTAACTGTTCAATAAAGCTGAAATTTGTAAATATACTTTCTTTGTAACAGTATGCAGTGTACGATGTTACTTTCTTGCCGACAGCTAATTGCACGGAGGCAGCACTTAAATAGTATTCATACAGATCAGGGTTCGGGTGGTCAACATATCCGAACATCCTGCTCTGGAGGGACCCAAGTCATTCCGACCCCAAGACGTATGGAGTTTGAGAAAGGTGGAGATAAGGCAGCAGAGTGAAGACGGCAACTCCTTTGCTTGCTTTTTCAGAAACAGCTCTATTTCCATCTTTGATATCTTTATTTTTTCCTTTCAGGGTTCTTTTGAAGACCCTGACTTGGAGTCTCAGGACCCGCTCTCGGGGTTTCATTACCGGCCATTGCTCGGCACGCTGAGGGCACGGCCTAAGAGTTCAGCTTGGCTTTGTAGGCTTAGGATCTCAGGACTCTGGAGACGGGCGGATCGAAGGTCAGTGTCATGGCAGAAAACCCGTGTGTCGTCAGGGGAGTCAGAATATCTATGGCTATGTGCCCAGAACCTCGAGATCTTTGGGCACAGAGCTCAAAAAAAGCCACGTAATGAACTTTTAACATCATAAACCACTGAGTTGTTTGTTATGCCTCCCTTCACGCTGTGAAACGGAGTCACCTCCTCCCTCATTAGGGAGAGAGGGGGAGAGCATGTAGTATGTTGAACACCAGGTGAACGAGTAGACTTTGGGGTACTGCACGTCTGTATCATTACTGTAACTTTGCTCACGCTTGAGTGCCCGGGGACAAGTGCCAATGCTTTATTTCTGCTGGTGGGGAGAAGGGAGATTGTTGCTTGCTGCCACTTTGGCACAAGAGGGAGGGGAGCTGGGATGGGGTACTTCGGTGTTCTAACATTTAGCTGTCATTCATTTTTTGGGGCACTCCTCTGTTTCATGGATGGTTGCAAAGAAAAAACATTTCAGGATGTATATTGTGTACATTTCTCTGACATTAAAATGTACTTTTGAAACCTCTGAACTTTGGTTTTCTCACCACTGAGTCCAGTGGCTGTTAGCGAGGGGTTAACGAGCCACTTCGCTAGAGATGCCCAATAAAAAGGGCTTTTACTTAGAGAATTGCCCAAAACTGCTCACAATACTTCAAGTGCAGTCTGACCAAAGCCTCAGCACCACATCCTTCCTTTTATATTCTAATCCTGTCAAAATGAATGCTAACATTGCGCTTGCCTTCCTTACCACAGACTCAACCTGCAAGTTAACCTTTAGGGAATCTACAAGGACTCCCAAATCCCTTTGCATCTCTGATTTCTGAATTTTCCCCTCATTTAGAAAATTGTCCACACCTTCATCTCTTCAACTGAAGAGAATGACCAGACACTTCCCAACACTATATTCATCTGCCACTTCTTTGCCCATTCGCTCAATCCTTTTGCATTCTCCAAGCTTCCTCAACACTACCTACCCCTCCATCTCTCTTTGTATCATAAGAACATAAGAAATAAGAGCAGGAGGAGGCCATCTGCCCATTGAGCCTGCTCCACCATTCAATAAGATCATGCTGATCTGACCATGGTCTTTTCCCCATAACCCTTTATTCCCCTATTATGGAAAACTCTATCCAACCTTGTCTTAAATATACTTACTGAGGCAGCCTCCACTACTTCATTGTGCAAAGAATTCCACAGATTCACCACTCGCTGGGAAAAGCGGCTCCTTCTTATCTTCATCCTAAATCTACTCCCCCATATCTTGAGGCTATGTCCCCTCATTCTAGTCTCACCTACCAGTGGAAACAACCTTCTACATCTATCTTATCTATCCCTTTCATAATTTTATGTTTCCATAAGATCTCCTCTCATCCTTCTGAATTCCAGTGAGCATAGTCCCAGGCAACTCAATCTCTCCTCATCGTCTAACCCCCTCATCTCTGGAATCAACCTGATGAACCTCCTCTGCACTGCCTCTAAAGCCAGTGTATCCTTCCTCAAGTAAGGAGACCAGAACTACACACAGTACTCCAGGCGTGGCCTCACCAGTACCCTGTATAGTTGCAGCATAACATCCCTGCTCTTAAATTCAATCCCTCTAGCATTGAAGGCCAACATTCCATTTGCCTTCTTCATAGCCTGCTGCACCTGCCAACCAACCCTTTGTGATTCATGCACAAGCACTCCCAGGTTCCTCTGCCCATGCTGCAATTGTTTACCAGTTAAATAATAATTTACTCTTTCATTTTTCCTTCCAAAGTGGATGAATTCACATTTACCAACATTGCCAGACCCTTGCCCACTCAACCTATCTATATCTCTCTGCAAACTCTCCTTATCTTCTGCACAATTTACTTTTCCACACAATTTAGTATCATCAGCAAACTTAATACTCAGTCCCCTCTTCCGGATCATTAATGTACATTGTGAACAGCTGCAGGTCCAGCACCGATCAGCGCTCACCACTCACCACTGACTGCCAACCAGAGTAACATGCGTGTATTCAAACTCTCTGCTTTCTATTAGTTAACCAATTCTCAATCCATGCTAATACATCACCCCCAACTCTCAGCCTCCTTATCTTCTAGTTAAGTATATTATTTGACATCTTGTTGAACACCTTCTGGAAATCCAAGTAAATAACGCCCTTCTATCCACTGCGCTCATTATATCCTCAAAGATCTCATCTGCAAACTTAGCCACAAATTCCCTCATCCAAATCACTGACATATAATAAGAAAAAAACCAGTCCCTACTCCGACCGTTGAAAACTACTAATCAGTGGCAGCCAACCAGAAAAGGCCCCCTTTATTCCTATGCCAGTCATCCAATCTATTTTTCCTGTAATACCATAGACTCTTGTTAAGCAGCCTTTGACTCTTGTCAAAGCCCTTTTGAAAATCCAAGTAAACAACATCCACTGACTCTCCTTTGTCTATCATGCTTAATTTCTCAAAGAATTCCAATAGATTTCTCAGGCGTGATTTCCCCTAAAGGAAGCCATGCTGACTTTGGCCTATTTTATCACATTCCTCCAAGTACACTGAAAACCTACCTTTAGTCAAGGACTCCAACAACTTCCCAACCACTGAAGTCAGGCTAACTGGCCTATAATGTCCTTTCTTCTGCCTCCCTCCTTTTTTAAAGAGTGACATTTGCAATTCTTCAGTCCGCCAGAACCATTCCAAAATCTAGTGATTCTTGAAAGATCATCACTAATGCCTCTACAATCTCTTCAGCTACCTCTTTCTGAATCCTCAGTTATAGTCCATCTGGGCCAGGTGACTTTTCTACCTTCAGAACTTTCAGCTTCCCAAGCACCTAATCCTTAGTAATAGCAACAACACTCTGTTCTGCCCCGACACACCCAAATTTCTGACATACTGCTAGTATCTTCCACAGTGAAAATGATGCAAAATACTTAAGTCCATCCGCCATTTCCTTGTCCCCCATTACTATCTCTCCAGCATCACTTTCCAGCGCTCCGACATCCATTCTTGCCTCTCTATTATTATTTAGGTATCAGAAAAAATACTTCTGGTATTCTCTTTGATATTATTGGCTAGCTTACCTTCATATTTCATTTTTTTCCTCCTTATGGCTTTTTATTTACCAACTGTTGGTTTTTAAAAGCTTCCCAATCCTTTAACTTACCACTAAGCTATATAAGCTATATTATATCCTCTCCTTTGTTTTTATGCTGTCTTTGACTTCCCTTGTCACCCAGTTTCCTCATCCTCCTTTAGAATGTGGTTCTTCAAAACTGCCCCCAGAAACTCCAAACATTGTTGTTCTGCCATCATCCCTGCTAGTGTCCCTTTCCAATCAACTTTGTCTCGCTCCTCTCTCATGCCTCTGCAATTTGCTTTACTCCACTGTAATATTGATACATCTGACTTTATCTTCCCCCTCTCACACTGCAGGGTGAATTCCGTCCTATTATGATCACTGGCTCCTAAAGGTTCCTTTACCTTTAACTCTCTAATTAAATCTGGTTCATTACACAATACTGAATCCAGAACTGCCTTTCTCCTATTGGACTCAACTACAAGCTTCTCTAAAAAAACCATCTCATAGATATTTTAAATATTTCCCTCTCTTGGGACCCAGCACCAAAATGATTTTTCCAGTCAACCTGCATATTAAAATCCCCCATGACTGTCGTAACTGCCTTTTTCTCCCAACAGAGGCACAGGGTGTCATGGAGAAGGGAAATGCGGAGCCACAGTAATACAGAGAGACACGAGGAAACATGGAGGTGCAGTGATACACAGATGCTGCCTGATCTGGCTGAACATCAAAGTTGTACTGTGGTTAGGTATGGGGACACAGGGGCTCCAATTGTCAAGGACAGGCTCACCTGATAATCTGGCAGGGGAGGCCCAGGACATTGTCAATCACGCTGTCCACCGTCCCTCGGTACTTGTGTTCTGGCTTCAGGAGGGGAACCCCACCCTTCCTCACGTTCCCACCCTTCCTGGAACAAAGGGACATCGTCAGTGAGGGGAAAACAGGAAACAAGAGAGAAAGGAAGACGCCAATCAGACCCAATAGCCCTCGAGATCCTGGCTGACCTACACCCAAGGCCCACTTTGCACAATAAGACACAGGATACTGCAAATGCTGGAATCTGGAGCAACACACAGGAAGCAAGAGGTACTCAGCCAATCAGGCAGCATCTACGGAAGGAAACGATCAGCCAACATTTCAGTTTGAGACCCTTCATTTGCACTGAAGGACAGAGGGGAGATTGCTGGTATAAAAAGGGGAGGGCAGATTGCCACTATAAAAAGATGGTGAAATTGCCAGTATGGGGGGGGGGGGGTAGGGAGAGATAACCAGTATTAAAAAAAAAAGGGATGGGGTGGGGGGGGGGAGATTGCCGATGTAAAAAGGTGGGGGAGATCGCCGGTGTAAAAAGGTGGGGGAGATCGCCAGTGTAAAAAGGTGGGGGAGATCGCCGGTGTAAAAAGGTGGGGGAGATCGCCGGTGTAAAAAGGTGGGGGAGATCGCCGGTGTAAAAAGGTGGGGGAGATCGCCGGTGTAAAAAGGTGGGGGAGATCGCCGGTGTAAAAAGATGGGGGAGATCGCCGGTGTAAAAAGATGGGGGAGATCGCCGGTGTAAAAAGGTGGGGGAGATCGCCGGTGTAAAAAGGTGGGGGAGATCGCCGGTGTAAAAAGGTGGGGGAGATCGCCGGTGTAAAAAGGTGGGGGAGATCGCCGGTGTAAAAAGGTGGGGGAGATCACCGGTGTAAAAAGGTGGGGGAGATCACTGGTGTAAAAAGGTGGGGGAGATCGCCGGTGTAAAAAGATGGGGGAGATCGCCGGTGTAAAAAGATGGGGGAGATCGCCGGTGTAAAAAGGTGGGGGAGATCGCCGGTGTAAAAAGGTGGGGGAGATCGCCGGTGTAAAAAGGTGGGGGAGATCGCCGGTGTAAAAAGATGGGGGAGATCGCCGGTGTAAAAAGATGGGGGAGATCACCGGTGTAAAAAGGTGGGGGAGATCGCCAGTGTAAAAAGGTGGGGGAGATCGCCAGTGTAAAAAGGTGGGGGAGATCGCCGGTGTAAAAAGGTGCAGGGTTAAGAGGTGTAACAAGATTTGGTAGGTGATGGGTGGATCCAGGTGAGGAGAGGTGACAGGCAGATGGAGCAGGGGAGAGTGGAAATAATGGCAGCCAGTACTGACCAGTCTTTTGATCTGCAGTACCCTGTAACATGTAAAGATAATGAATTAAACATGGGTCTTGTTACTAACAGGAACACTATCTAACAGTCCATTAAATCTGTGACAGCAGGGCCACCAAGGTCTCAAGTCATAGACCATTTCAGCACAGAAACAGACCCTTTGGCCCATCTAATCCATGCTGACCTGACCTTCTGTCAAGTTTCTTCTACTTGTACCCAGACCACTGTCTTCCAAACACCCCCCCATCCACGTACTTATCCAAACTTCTCTTACATATTGCATTCGAACCCATAACCACTACAGTTCAATCCGCACACACCCCACCCTCTGAATGAAGTCCATCTCAGACACCTCTTAAATATTTCACCTTTCCTATGATCTCTAGTTGTAGTCTTAACCAATGAAAAACCCTGCATTCATCCTATCATTCTTTGGCTGATCATCGATTTTCGATGATGACTGAGGCCTGGGCAAGGTTGTATGGAAGTCCTGCAGTTGCCCATGCTGCAAATCCCCCCTCTCCATGCCATCGATGTTGTTCAAGGGAAGGGCATTAGGACCCATACAATTTGGCACCAGTATCGTCACAGAGCAATGTGTGACGATTGCTCAAGGACACAACATGCTGCCTCAGCTAAGGCTCGAACTAGCAACCTTCAGATCACTAGACCGACGCCTTATCCACTTGGCCACACTATCAATGCTCCGAACTGTACTGTATACCTCTATCAAACCTCCCCTCATTCTTGGGTGCTGAGGTGGAGCTCCTCAGCCGGAGGGTAGAATGAACAGCCAGCAGGTGTTAGGAGTAAGAGAAGTTTGGATAGGTATATGGATGAGCATTTTTGAGGGCTATGGCCCAGGTACAAGTTGCTGAAACCAGTCAGACAGACACCTGACGAGTCAAAAGGCCTGTTTCTGCGCTGTAATGCTCTATGATTCTATGGCAGGCAGAGAAACTGGGCTGACGTCTCTCTTTCTCTGTCTCTCTCAACTGCTACCTGCTCGTCATCGCTCCAATATCTGAAGCAGGACATCACTGGGTGCAGGCCACGTGAGAGCACTGGAGGTCATGAAGGATGCCACGTGTAAACACTCGGCCGTCCACTTACTGACTCGTTACATCACTCCAGGAGAAGTCGACCGGCCAGTGATCAAAGTCGAAGCTGTAGGAGGCCAACTTCCTCTGCAAGAGACAGAGAACGTGGAAACACTGAAGCAGGACACAGAACCATAAAACAGCGCAGCACAGCAGAGGAACAGGACCTTGGCCCACCGTGGCTGTGCTGACCACGACGCCAATGTAAACCGCACATCTGCCTGCACGTGTCTGAACCACCCTGCTCCTCGTCTGGTCATGTGTCTGTCTAAATGCCCCTTAAAATTTGCTGTTGAGTTGTCTTGCTGAATGTTGGAGCATCGCTCAAGGAGGTACCCGTGTTTCTATTCCTTACACACCCTCAGAGAAATGGAATGGCAGGATATACCATCTGTAAGAAGGAAGCTCGGAACAGGGTTGCATGCAACCATTGACCAGTCAGGCTTGGTACAAAGTCATGGTAATCATTTCACAACAGAGTTCTAAAAAGAAACAGAATCAGCAGAGGTGAGGACAGTTTCAAGCAGTGTACTGTGGAGTTCCAGCATTGGGAATTATTGACGTTTAGTCCTACCTTGTTCTCCTCTGTGTTGTTTCTCTTAGTTTCGGCCAGAATGGTGATGAACTGCACGTACTCAGGATTGGTCCATCTGCCCATACCTAGCAAGCAGCAAACAACAGCCAGTGCAGTGAGTCACATGCATAAAGCCTCTCTAACACAGCAAAACAACTTTACAGCACGTTAACGTAATGCTATATAGGCCAGCAGCCCGGGTTCAATTCCCACCGCTGTCTGTAAGAAGTTTACACCTTCTCCCCGTGACTGCGTGCTGCTGTGGTTTCCCCCCACATTCCAAAGGTGTACGAAGTAGTAAGTTAATTGGTGATGTGGGTGTAATTGAGCAGTGAGAGTTTGCTTGGCAGGAAGAGCCTGGTATCATGCTGCACCACTAAATAAAAAATAAACAAAAACGTCCCCCAGCGCTCCAGATTCACTGACCAACAGGAAACGGGACAGCAAAAGACAAAATCTCAGAGCAGAGTTGAATAGATGCCAGATCTTACTGAACAAATGTCTTTCACTTTGGTCTTAAAAGAAGAGAGGGAGAAGTTTAAAGGAGGGCCTTACAGACCTTAGGCGTGTGCGGCTCAAGACACAGCCACCGGGACTGGATATTCAGGATACACCAGACCAGTTGGAGGTGTTGAAGGGTTATCAGGCAGGGGAAACGCCACAGAACAAGGAGTTAAAAATGTGAATGAGTGGGCCCAGAGATGCTTTAGTGACATTTCAGCCCCAGACATTTTCCAACAGAAATTTGAATTGCAATGGGGTCAAGAAAGACAGAGTGGGAACTGGAGAGTTGTGCTCAGGGCAAGACTGGATTGTCCTGGGTCACATTCAACGATGGAGAAGGATTGACGGGACAACTGCTTCTGTTTCTTGCGTTCATATGGCATTCCCCTCTCCCTTCCCACTTCTCCTCGATCAGGAGGAAGAGCTGGCACAGGATCGATGGACATAATGGTCTCTTCCTGAGAACAAATGGCAGTGCAATGTCCTCAGGAGATGCGTGCGTGCGTATGTGTAACACTGAAAGGCAGAGTGTGAATGCTGGGGCACCTGAAAAAGATGGAGGAGATTTACAGGCAAGAAACTTATCCCAGATCCCCTACCTCGGAGACAGGCCACGCCCGTGAGAAAGAGCAGGAAAGCACTTGCATATGGAGTAGCTGGAATGATCTTAGACATAACAATATAACCTGAAAAAGAATATTAAAAACACGTTCAAGTGGCTGTAACACAAACAAACTTCTACAAATGTTCTGTTAAAAATGCTTACATCATGGTCTGGTACAGCAACTCCAAAGCACAGGAATGTAAGAAGCTGCAGTCAGTAGTGGACTGTTGGGAATTCCCTTTTCCACATGACTCAGATCCAGGTATTCATTAGGAGACTCTTTATTTATGTGACACGGAGAGCAAAGACTTCGCTTACAATCAGTACACGCAGCCTCTTTATGGTTGATTCTAATGGGTATGGTTTGTTCAACATTTCCATATCTGCTATTGTTCTAAGCCAGCTAGAGGGAAAAACACCTAAGTCACGTAGCCTTGTGTCGTTCAGTTGTACGCCAGAGGGCAACATCGCGTAGTCTTATGTCTACAGCAGGAGGCTGAAGGGCAACACCAGGATTTTCTGCTGATCAAGGCATTAAGCAATACAGACAAACAATTCTATTGTCTCGCAAAGGTATTTACCCAACCCAGTTGGCCAAAATCCTCCACACAGACTCAGCCGAATACATCACGCACATCCCTTCCGTATCACCTACACAAGGTGCTGCTTCAAGAGGGCAACATCATCAACAAATATCTTTAGAAGGGATTGGGAGGGTGACAACTGATTTTATTAGGGGGTGTTGAGGAGAGCAGAGAGCATTCTAACTGGCTGCATCACCATCTGGAATGGAGGGTGCATTGCAGAGTATCGGAAAAAGCTGCGGACGGTTGAAAACTCTCCCAATGCAGTCATGGACATGAGCCTTCCCAGTATCAAAAACACCTTAGATGCCTCTAAAACGGCGGCATCAATCACTAAGGACCCTCACAAAACAGGACATGCCCTCTTCTCATTGCTACCATCAGGGAGGAGGTACAGGAGTCTGAAGACACATTCAACGATTCAGGGATGGCTTCTTTCCCTTCACCAACAGATTTTTGAACAGATAACGAACAAACTCATAAATACTACTTCACTATCTTTGCTCTCTTTTACACTACACATTTAATACAGATAAATGATTGTAATTTATAGATTTTTATGCATTGCATTGCACTGCTATTGCAAAACAATAAATTTCACAACATTCTGTATGTCAGTGATAATAAACCTGATTCTGATTATGAGCCAAATAGTACTTACACAATGGGAATAGCTCAGACAGGTGAGCCGTTAGGATTTGCCCTCCATATCCAGTGCGATGATCAGCCAATACATGGGAGGGGTTGTTTTCAAACACGGCCTATAACAGAGCGTTGCTGAAGGAGCTGAAAATGCCTATTACAAAGGAACCCCTGGACACTCCGGGTGGCAAGGACAGAGTGCAGGGAATGTGAAGTAGCTCAGTGACCTCGCAGTTACGTTTCCACAGTGAGAGGAACAAACTTCCCACTCCTGCCATTCGCTCGAGGAACAAGCTATGGATTTGTTGAGCGCGACATTCGCAAAGTCCTCAGCATTACAAAGGACCCCTCTCATCCATTGCACAATCTACCGACAGGAAAGCCTGCAAGAGGACCACCACCTTGTCGTAGGGTTAGGAGGCTTGCATACCTCAAAGACCCGGAGCTATGTTGGCTGGAGTCCGGGCTTTATGCTTTGGCTCTTGGTAGGGTCACCCATGCCAAACAGGTCAAAGGGTAGATGCCAGACTAAGAATGGTCCACCGGTCTTCTACGTTCAGGGTTGAGCTCAGGGCTAGCAGCCCTGACTGGTCAAAAAAAAAATTGTTATGGAAAAAGCAATGAAGAATTGTTCTATATCTGTATGTAACGGTATGGAGACGCAGGACCTTCATCAACGGGCAGTAATACTGTCAATCAGGCAGAAGGTACCACAGTGGAAGAACAAGGACTGTGAGGCTGGGTAACAGCTACTTCTCCCAGGCTGTGAGATTTCTGAGCACCCTGCTAGCGTTATGTATGACAGCACAGGTAGCATTACACTGATGTATATTTAACTCCTTACGTCAACTTGTGCATCAACAGAATGCTTTTCAAAGTTACTTGTTACCATTATGGTGAGTATTATTTTACGTGTCGTATGTGATATACATACTGTGTTTTTCACCTTGGCCCCAGAAAAACTTTGTTGCTTTTAGCTGTATACTTGACCATGAGTGAGAGGGACTGAAGATAAAGTTAACAGCCGGGTGCAGTTATATCCAAGAACCAGAAAGCAATGAAGGCATCAGCAACAGGGAGATTACTGAGGCTAAGTGCAAACTAGAGGAACAATGCTTCGCATTTCGCCTGGGTAGTCTACAACTTGGCAATATGAACACTGAATTCTCCAACCTCCAGTAACCACACCCCTTGGACTCTTTTTTTCCACTTCTCTTGATTTATTTGGCCCCATCACTCCATTTTTTCCCCTCTTCCACTTTCTCCATCGGGTCACGATCCACACCCTTCTCCCACTGGTTCCACTCCCCACATCACAGTCCACCTTGCACCTTAAGGTCTCCCTACCTGGTGCTCCCTCCAAAATGGTAATGCTTTATTCCCCATTATGTTTTCGCCTGTACGTGACTGTGCAAAACTCTTAGGCACATAAATATATTGAGGGTACCCAAGACTTTTGCACAGTACTGTATTGGTCAATGTGGAGTGGAGAGCAAGTCTGTAAATCTGGAGGGAGCAAAAGATGTTGAGAATGGTGTGGGTGGAGCACCATTTGAGGGGTGTGGGACAGGGGACAAAGAAGGAGTACCAGGGGCAGAGGGGGTGGCGCAGGTGCAGACACACCCAGCCCTGAGATATCAGGCAAGGCCATTTGATTCCAAACAATTGGTGTATTGATTGTTACTGAATATCTCTCTGGTGCTTCCCGCTCCCCTCCCCTCTCCCTCCCCCTTCCCACCCTCAGCACACAAAAGAGATCAATATCAGAATCAGGGTCTTCGTCACTCATGTAAGTCATGAAGTTTCTTTTTTTGCAGAAAACTGCTACAGTACTGTGCAAAGGTCTCAGGCACCCTAGCTCTATATCTATGTGACTAAGACTTTTGCAGAGTACTAACTGGTATTACAGCTTTGTAATAATTATCTGCACAGTTTGCATGAAAAACAAAATGTTTCATTGCACCTTATTGCATGGAAGATATAGAACACCACAGCACAGTAGAGGCCCTTCAGCCCACAATGTTGTGCTAACATTCTAACCTACTCCAAGATCAATTTAACCCTTCCCTCCCACACGGCCCTCCATTTCTCCTTCGTCCCTGTGCCTATCTAAGAGTTTCTTAAATGTCCCTAATGTATCTGTCTCCACCCACCTCTGGCAGTGTGTTCCACGCATCCACCACTCTCTGTGTGAAGACCTGCCTCTGATATCCCTCCCCTATAAAATCACTTTAAAACTAGGCCCTCATATTAGCCATTTCTACCCTGGAAACAAGGTGCTATATGCCGACTCCATTTGTGCCTCTTACCTCTGACCTCTGTCAGGTCACTCTTCATCCTCTTTTGCTCCAAAGAAAACATGTAATAATAACCATGCTCCACCTTTCTCTCCAGGCAGATTCCATCATCCTTTCCCTTTTCTCATCACCTCCCAGCTTATGGTGCTATTCCCCTCCTCCATCTGTCCATCAACTGAGCTCTCCCCACTGAATCCACCTATCACCTCCCAGCTTATGGTGCTATTCCCCTCCTCCATCTGTCCATCAACTGAACTCTCCCCACTGAATCCACCTATCACCTCCCAGCTTATGGTGCTATTCCCCTCCTCCATCTGTCCATCAACTGAACTCTCCCCACTGAATCCACCTATCACCTCCCAGCTTATGGTGCTATTCCCCTCCTCCATCTGTCCATCAACAACTCTCCCCACTGAATCCACCTATCACCTCCCAGCTTATGGTGCTATTTCCCCTCCTCCATCTGTCCATCAACAACTCTCCCCACTGAATCCACCTATCACCTCCCAGCTTATGGTGCTATTCCCCCCCTCACTGAATTGACCTATCACCTCCCAGCTTATGCTGCTATTCCCCCCCTCCATCTGTCCATCAACTCAAACCCCCCCCCACTGAATCCACCTATCACCTCCCAGTTTATGGTGTTATTCCCCCCCCCATCACCTGCCAGCCCTTCCCTCCAACTTTCACACGGACTATCTCCTCCCCCCATCCTTTACTCTGTTAATCACTGGTTCATCTGTTCCGTATTTTACAATATATAAATGCATCTTAGTTTGTTACTTAAGTGTGCTTCACCTGGAGATTTTATTCATACCTTCATAAGTTATTGTAACATTGTCTAGTTTCTATATAGATTATATAGTTACATACGGTATATGCATGTATAGAGTTAAATGACAATAAACTCGAGTTGGAACTTGAACTTTAATTGACGTGAAGGGTCGACTGTCCATTTCCCTCCATAGACACTGCCTGGCTCGCTGAGTTCCTCTAGCGTGTTAAATGAGACGATCAAGTTAGGAGGGACTTGGGAATACTTTACTGGGTTTGTGACGACCATGTGGTTGTCACTTCCGAGTACATTCAACTCACTGTACTGTGGTTTCCTCACATGCAGTGATCACGGGTGGGAGGGTGGGGGCAATATCACAATTTTATACAGCGGCAGTCATCCAGAAACGTTGGGTACGCCGTCTCTGACCGCTGGGTTAGCAAGTACCAATTAACTTGTTTTCAATACACACTTTGTTTTTCTGATTTCAACAGAATTGCAACTCTGCAGGGGATGGAATGCACCTTGTGCGCAGAGGACAACAAACCGGTTTAAACTGTGTTTACAACCTTAAACCCACAGACACTCAGAGATATACACACACAGACAAAATGGAGTAGCTGAGATAGAGGCCAAATAAAAAGAAACTCAGACCAGGCTGTGAAAATGAGTAAAACAGTGCACATAAGAGAATCTGAAGATGCTGGAAATTCTCAGTAATGCAGACAAAGGTCAGGCAGCATCTATGGAGGGGAATAAACAGTTGAGCTTTTGGGCTACAACTGTTTATCATGTCGGTGTGTGCAAATTTGGTGTGCATGTGGTACATTTGATTTGGCACAGTTGCAAGCTCCTAAGAAAACGTTGATGAACTGACAGGCACAACTGTGCAGTTGCCAGGCGTTTCCTGTTACCGATAGGTTTAAGGTGAGAGTGGGAAGTTAACTAGGAACCTTTTAAACAGAGAGGGTGGTGTGAATATGCAAAGAGTTGCCAGAGAAAGTGGTTGAGGCAGCTACAATAAAGATGTGTATTAGAGAGGAATGGTTTCAGGCTGGGGTCCACAGACCCCTCGGTTAATGGTAGGGGTCCATGACATAAAAATGTTTGGGAAACCCTTATCTAGCGGGATATGGGCAGAAGGTGTACAGGAAGTACAGAAGCCTGAAGACACACACTCAATGCATTATGACCAGCATTTTTCCCTGTGCCTTCAGGTTTCCGAATGGAAAACAAACCCATGAACCCCACCTCACTTTTGTGCTCTCTTTCCCTGCTATTTTTTTTTATACTTCTTGTTGTAACTTATGGTCATTTTTTTTTATACATTGCACTGTAGAGCTGCCACAAAACAACAAACTTCATGACCTACACTCAGTGGCAATAAGCCTGATTCAGTTTCAAAGTAGCAATACCACCAGATGGGAGGTGATAGGTTTCAGGAGTCCTTGGTCACCTCCACCTATCATTTCCCAGCCTGTCCCTACTTCCACTCCCTCTTCCTCAGCTACACCCACCCATCAGCTGCCCAGCCCTTGCTTCATCGGTCTCCCCCCACAGCCCTCTTCCTCTCCCTCTCACTCTCCCTCTCTCTCTCACTCTGTCCAGAGGAAGGGTCTCAGCCCATAACGTCGAGTGTCCATTTCCCTCCACAGACGCAGCCTGAGCCGCTGAGTTCCTCCAGTCTTGTGTGTTGCTTCAGTTAGCAGCACCTTTGGTCTCCTGTGTGTCCCGAGAGAGCAAGTTGTAGAGTTAAAGGGACCAGCTTAGAGCAACAAACAATCTGCTGGGGGCACTCAGCACACCACGTACCACCTGTAGTGGGGGGACAGGAGTAACCACTGTCACTTCAGGGTGAAACCCAGCTACAACGCCTTTCCTCCCACAGATACTGATCAACCCGCTGACTTCCAGATTGTTTTCTGCTCCAGATTCCAGCAGCGGCTGCCTCTTGTGTCCCCCCCCAGAAGAGGTAGGTGACTGGTGGGATTACCCAGCTGGAAACCGGAGAGGGTACAGAGCAGATTTACCAAGGTGCTGCCTGGACTAGAGAGTATGTCTTATGAAGATGGGTTGAACAAGCTAGAGTTTTTCACTCTGGAGTGGACGGCGGATGAGAAGTAACTTGATAGAGGTGATCAACATGATAAGAGACATATACAGAGTGTACAGCCAGTGGCTGAGGCATGGGACCAGGGGTAATGGTAGAGACAGATGCATTAGGGGCGTTTCAGAAACTCTTACATAGGCACATGGATGACAGAAAATGGAGGGCCACATAAAAGGGAAGGGTTAGATTGATCCTGGAACAGCGGAAAAGGCCAGCACAGCACTGTGGGTCAAAGGGCCTGTTCTGTGCTGTAATCTTCTCTGTTCTGCATTCTAATACTGACTGACTGCAGTTCATGATTCAAGAACAGCTTTACCTAACACTTATTTATAGAGTATGAGGGCATTATTTCCCCCAGACGTCTACTGGGACACTCCCACGCCCACACCGAGCTGGAAAACAAGTCAAGGACATGCCTTTCAGTCAGAGCACTTACCTTTCCTGTAGAAGTACAGCAGCAACAAAGGAGACGTGTAGTAGGAGACCGACCAGAGGACATACGCCTGCCAGAAAACAGAACAAAGAGCTCAGAACATTTTACCACCTTTGCTAGTTGTGGAGCTCCTGCAGCACAGGGGCAGAATGGAAGCCACGTGGCCTAAACTGGGCTTCTACAACCATCGCAACAAAACTGCCCAGGTGAGACGTCTAACAGGAAAGGCTTAACAAAAGAAAATGGAGAAGAGCAATGGAGTGCAAAGGCTGAGAGGCACAGTGCAAGACAGAGGCCACAGTGGCAAGACTGCAATAAAGTTAGCTTTACTGGTCTTTAGCACATTGGAACAGAAACGTGCGTCAGTTCATGTCAATGAGCAACACAGTCTCAGAACTGTGCTGAGGTCAGCCCACAAGTGTTGCCACACTTCCAGCACAACATAACACCCCGACAACTTATTACAATAACACAAATATCTTTAGAATTTGGGAGGAAACCAGAGTGCCCAGAGGAAACTCACCCAGTAACAAGTAGAACATGGAAACTCCTTACCACGGTAGGATTTGAACCCCAATCAGTGGTCACATGCTACAAGGCGATGCGCTAACCGCTACAGTACCATGTCACCCACAGGGGTCATGAGAATCCAGCAAAGCATCTACAGGCTGTCCCACCAGGTGGAGAGGAAGTGTGTCCAGTTCAACACCCGATCCCCGAGGGGGAGAGGACAGTGTGAGACCCACTTCTACACCCGATCCCCAAGGGGGAGAGGACAGTGTGAGACCCACTTCTACACCCGATCCAAAAGGGGGAGAGGACAGTGTGAGACCCACTTCTACACCCGATCCCCAAGGGGGAAGAGGACAGTGTGAGACCCACTTCTACACCCGACCCCCAAGGGGGAGAGGACAGTGTGAGACCCACTTCTACACCCGATCCAAAGGGGGGAGAGGACAGTGTGAGACCCACTTCTACACCCGATCCAAAAGGGGGAGAGGACAGTGTGAGACCCACTGCCATGCCCGATCCCCGAGGGGGAGAGGACAGGGTGTGACCCACCGTCACGCCCGATCCTCGAGGGGGAGGAGACAATGGGTGACCCGACAGCTCCAAATGTAACTAAAAAATTATGAATATCAGGCCCATTTTGCTGGGCATCTCAACTAAATAAAATGTTAATTGATCCCAATGGAATATATTTGGAAATTTTTATGTATGTTCTCTGTGAATTACCCTCACTACCCGACTGAGAGTCCCTTCTCAGCTGATAATGAGCTGCAAAGATCCACTGTCTTTAACTCGTCTTGAACTTTCATGCAAAGCAGGATTGTTCCCCAAATTCCAGCTCTGAGAATACAATATGACATGTTACGGTGGGGGGGGGGGGGGGGGGAATAATAATGTACTGGAGTTACTGGGCTGGATTCTGATAATGGAAATACCCAAGCATTACCCAAACGCAAGCCCCACCCTCACAGGAGAGATTTAAATTGAGTAATTTGGAATTAAAGGCAATTAAAGGGGAACTAAAATTCATTTAATTAAAATCAGAGTAGGTGAAGATTAGCAGTGCATCAAAGGAAAAGGCTCAAAGAAATGGAATATCCCCACCAGTTCCTGGGAATCCCAACCCATAAGTGCTCGAAACACAGAAGGAATGTGTGGGATGATATCAAAAGCCGTGAGGAGCACCCAACAGAAGAAGTATATAGCCTCAAAATCCCCAGGCTCAGCCCACATGTCACATCAACAATCTCCTGCCCAGACAAGGACCTGAAGCTGCTGCAATCTGCCTATCACCACAATAAGTCCACAGCAGATGCAATCTTACTGCCTCTCCACTCAGCCTTGTCAATATTAGTAATACCCATGTCAGGTTGCTGCTTACTGACTCCAGCTCAGCATTCAACACAATCATACCCTCAGTTCTAATCAATAAGCTCGTAAACCTGGGCCTCTGTACCTCCATCTGCAACTAGATCCGGACTTCCTTACTGGGAGACCACAGTACGCGTGGATCGCAAATAACATCTCCTTCTCACTGACAATCAACACTCGCCCAATTCAAAGATGCGTGCTTAGCCCACTGTTCTCTCTCTACAGCCACAACCGTGTGGCTAGTACAACTCAAACATCATTGAAAAATGTGCCAACTACACAACTATTGTTGGCAGGATTTCAGATAGTGACAAGGAGGGGTACAGGAGAGGGTACAGACTTCAGGAAGGGGAAGTCGAGGGAACACACACCAGTCCTCATCGAGGGATCAGCAGTAGAAAGAGCGAGCAGTTTCAAGTTCCTGGGTGTCAACATCTCAGAGTGTCTATCCTTGGCCCAACATATTGATGCAATTACAAAGAAGGCACAACAGTGGCTATACTTCATTATGAGTTTGAAAAGAATTGATATGTCACCAAAGACACCCGCAAATTTCTACAGATGTACTGTGGGGAGCATTCTAACTGGTTGCATCTCTGTCTGGTATGGAGGGGCCACTGCATAGGATCAAAAAGAGCTGTAAAAGTTACAAACTTCATCATGGAGATTTGCCTCTCCAGCATCAGGACTCCTTCAAAAGGCAATGCCTCAAAAAAGCATCATCCATCTTTAAGGACCCCCATCACCCAGGACTGGCCCTCTTCACAGGAGGTGGTACTGGAGCCAGAAGACAGACACTCGACATTTAGGAACAGCTTTTTCCCTTTGCCATCAGGCTTCTGAACGGACAATGAACCCATGAACACTACCTCACTATTTTTTCCTTTCTTCTTGCACTACTTATTTAATTTATTTTTTTATATACGTACTGTGGAATCCAGTTAATTGGGACACATCAGGACCAATACATTTTGGCCTAATTAAGCAGCTGCCCCAATTAGCCAAAGTTTCATGAAAATAGTTGAAAGATATAAAAAAAAAGACAAACTACCATTTAACTGAGTAACAATTTATCAATTTAACTGATAAATCAGAACGAATTAGAACACTACCAATAAGTCTATAAAACTGTGTTAGTTCCCAATATTATTGACGGAGGAGTTCATCTGCCATGTTCTTTTGATTGACTGTAAGTGAACAAAATCAGTACAGACGCCTAGTGTAGATAACGGATTGCATTCATACAAAGTTTTCAAAGATTGCATCTTCCAAATCTTCATTTTTATTGTAACGTTCAAGACGACTGTCAACACCTTTGTAACTCCTAACTTGTTGAAGTAGTGAAATCATTTCATTTTCAGTCCCGGCTGTTTCTGGCTTCTCTGCTTGAAAACAGAGTGAGCAAATTCAGAGTTCTGAATTGTCTTCCTGCTTATTTCTCGCCAACTCTCAGTGAGAAAAATCACTGCTTTTTGAACACAAACACATGCAATTGCCGCTATTTAAAAACCGTTCACTCTATGCACAGTGTTCTGTCTAATGACCACACATTGACAGACACTTGTTAGAAACTGTTCAACAACAGTCTCCTGTCGCAATTTAGTGGCATGGTGTCCCAAATAAACAAAGAGAGAGCCAGCTACTTTCTCAATTTAGTTTTTGTTATTTAAGAGTAGTCCAAATAAACAGCTGGACTGATTAACCGATGACCCATAGAATAGAACCATAGAACACTACAGGCCCTTCAAGTTTCCATGTTGTGCTGACCCATATAATCCTTAAAAAAAAGTACTAAACCCACACTACCCCATAACCCACCATTTTTCTTACATCCATGTGCCTGTCCAAGAGGCTCTTAAATGCCCCTAATGTTTTAGCCTCTACCACCATCCCTGGCAAGTCATTCCAGGCACTCACAACCCTCTGTTTAAAAAAACTTACCCCTAATATCCCCACTAAACTTCCCTCCCTTAATTTTGTACAATTTTGCCCCACTTAAACAGAATCCATTGTATATGCACATATATTTCTTATTGTAATTTATCATTTTTATTATTATGAACTGCTCCGCAAAACAAATTTCACGACATATGCCAATGATAGTAAACCTGATTCTGATTTTTGAAGGAGTTTGTCGTTCCAAAATTGGCCTAATCAGCCACCAGTGAACTAAAACCTCTAGCAAGTCGTCTCTCATCCTCCTTCACTGCAAAGAGAAAAGCCCTATCTCACTCAACCTTGCCTCACGAGACATGCTCTATAATGCAGCACAGATATAGACCCTTCAGACAATTCTCATTAGCTTGTCCCATTTACCACTGTTTAGCCCATGTCCTGATCATATCCCAGCATTCACCCGAGTCTTATAAAAGTTGCCTCAACCACTTCCTCTAGCAGCTCGTTTCACTACATGGCATCCTTTGTGTAAAAAGAAGGTTGCCCCAGGTTCCTATTCAGTCTCTCTGCTCTCTCCTTAAACCTGTGCCCTCTGGTTCCTGATTACTCAACTCTGGGAAAAAGAATGTCCGCACTCATCCCTCGTGATTTAATGCAGCTCTACAAGGTCACCTTCCTGTCTCCTCCACTCCAAGGGATCAAGTCACAGTACCGCCTGGGACAATATTCACTGGAATTCAGGAGAATGGACGGGGGAATCTAATCAAAACATATACAATAGTGAAAAGGATATGTGAGAAAGAGGCAAGAAATGTGTTTTTCCTGCTGAAAGCAGGGGACGTAGCCACACGGTCCAGAGGAATACATTTAGGACAGAGATGAGAAACGGAGAACAGAGTGAGTAGTGAATCTGTGGGTTTCTCTGCCCAGAGAAGCAGCGAAGGCTGCCTAACTAAATATACTTAAGAAACAGTTAAACAGATGTTTGCGTAGTAGGGGAACTAAGGGATACAGGGAAAAGGCAGACAGGTAGAGCCGAGTCCAGAGATTACTGAACTTCGGAGCAGGCTTGGCGGGCCAGACAGCCGATGTCTGCTCCTGTTTCTTACGTTGTTCTTAATTCTACCTCTCTTGATTACTCCAGTATTTTTACCTCAGTGTTCTTTTTCACACTACTTCAGACTACACTGCAATGTTTGCACCATGCTCTTGTTTTGCATTCATTGTTGTATTTACTGTTACTAATTAATCCATGAGCTTCACATAGCAAGGGGTTTCATTATTTAAATGACAGTGAGCAATCCGAATAAGGGTCCCACAGAGCACGCTCACATCATCCGAAATAGATCAAGGGTGACTTCTGCCCTGTCAGAGCAGTCACTTGGGTTTTGCTCGGAATTTAAGTTGTGTAAACCTGTAAAATCAGATGAAACTGGTTGGTCCAGGAATATCCCTGCCTGGGGACTTATAAACACATCCAAACATCAAGGGGGTTTCAAATGTTTGTTCAACTTCAAATATCATTAGAGCTTCCAGTCAATAAACATACTGACCGACTAAAGGTTGGGATGTTATGTTGAGGTTGTTTTAGATGTTGGTAAAGCAAAATGTTGAAGTTAAATATGAATTTGTTATCAAAGTACATATATGACATCATATACATCCGAGACTTATGAGCTGTGTCGTTCGACTCGGGTGATTATGATGTTTCCATGACCATGATTGTTCTTGGCAAATTGTTCCACAAAAGTGGTTTGTCATTGCCTTCTTCTGGGCAATGGCTTTACAAGACGGGTGACATTAGCCTTTAACACTACTCTTCAGAGACTGTCTGCCTGCCGAGAGTGGCCACATACCCAGGACTTATGAGATGCTCCAACTGCTCCTGTGGCTCATGTGACCCTGATCAGGGTCTAAGCAGGTGCTACACCTTGTCTAAGGGTGAACTGGAGACTGGCAGACAGAACAAATGTCTTACACTTCCATTGCTAGAGACATACCTCTACCCTTCCACCCTGCACAATGGAATAATAACCATAATAGAACCAATGAAAGACCACACCAATTTGGAGTATTGTGTGCAGTTCTGGTCTCCTACCTACAGGAAAGATATTGATAAAATTGAAAGAGTACAGAAAAAATTCGCAAGGATATTGCCAGAACATGAGGTACTGAATTATAGGGAAAGGTTCAACAGACAGGGTAAATGCAAGCAGGCTTTTTCCACTGAGTCTAGACATAGAGGTGCTCGGTAAAGGGTGAAAGGTGAAATGAGGAAGCTGAGGGGAAATTTCTTCCCTCAGAAGGTGGTGAAAGTGTGAAATGAGCTGTCAGTGGAAGTGGTGAATGTGGATTTGATTGCAATGGTTAAGAGAAGTTTGGATAGATGCATAGACGGGATGGGTACGAAGGGCAATGGTCCAGGTGCTGATCAATGGGAGTAGGTTGAAAAGTTCGGCACAGACTGATTGGGCTGAAGGGCCTGTTTCTCTGCTGTAGCACTGTACGACTCAGAAGGAAATCAGCGCAAGTGTACCATGTTTACAAGAAGGGCCAAGCTCAAGTATAAACTGCATGCTTACCCATCCCAGGATGCTGTCAGAATGCCTCTCCAGGATCTTCGGTTGATAGTAGAATCCCTCCTAATGGAGAACAAATTTCACATCACGATCAGCCACATCATCAAGAAGCTACAAAAACCCAAATCCAGCCCCTTTCTGTTAGCCAGTGGGGAACTGCCTACATTGCACCAGTCAACACAGAGAAATGGGATTGCTGTGGAGAAACATGTTGGCTGGTATAGACAAATTAGGCCAAAGCACCTACTTCTTCTACGCTGTATAAATCTGATATCTGTATTGCTTTGTTAAACCACAAGCAACAAGATGCTGTGAAGATTTTATTGCGTACTATTCAGAATGATTATAAGTATATTTAGGGAGTAATAAAGGAATCAGAATGCAAAATAACACACATAAAATGCTGGAGGAACTCAGCAGGTAGGGAATAAACAGTCGACATTTCAGGCTGAAAACCTCCATTAGATCCCAATGAAGGGTCTCAGCCTGCCAAGTCAACTGCTTATTCCTCTCTATAGATGCTACGTGGGTTCTTCCAGCGTTTTGCATTTGTTGCTCTGGATTTTCAGCATCTGCAGAATCACATGTTTTTAATCAAAATAAAAATTATAGTTTTGCATTGACAGAGAAAGTGCAGCACAGCATTGGTATTGGTTCATTGTTATCACATGTACAGAGATACAGTGAAAAGCTTGTTCATTACACAGTGGAACAAGGTAAAACAATAACGATGCAGAATAAAGTGTAAAAGCTACCAAAAAGGTGCAGTGCAATAAAATGCAAGATCATAGCGAGGTACAGTTGAAGTCAGAAGTTTACATACACTTAGGTTGAAGTCATTAAAACTCACTCCACTGATTTCATATTAGCAAACTAGTTTCGGCAAAACGTTAAGGACATCTACTTTGTGCATGACACGAGTAATGTTTCCAACAATTGTTTACAGACAGATTATTTCACTTTTAATTGACTATATCACAATTCCAGTGGGTCAGAAGTTTACAAACAAAATCAAAAGAAATCAGCCAAGACCTCAGAAAAAAAATTGTGGACCTCCACAAGTCTGGTTCATCCTTGGGAGCAATTTCCAAACGCCTGAAGGTACCATGTTCATCTGTACAAACAACAGTACGCAAGTATAAACACCATAGGACCACTTAGCCATCATACCGCTCAGGAAGGAGACGCATTCTGTCTCCTAGGCTGAACGTACTTTGGCTCAAAAAGTGAAAATCAATCCCAGAACAACAGCAAAGGACCTTGTGAAGATGCTAGAGGAAACAGGTAGACAAGTGTCTATATCCACTGTAAAACAAATCCTATATTGACATAACCTGAAAGGTTGCTCAGCAAGGAAGAAGCTACTGCTCCAAAACCAGCATAAAAAAGCCAGAATACAGTTTGCCAGTGCACATGGGGACAAAGATCTTACTTTTTGGAGAAATGTCCTCTGGTCTGATGACACAGAATTGAACTGTTTGGCCATAATGACCATTGTTATGTTTGGAGGAAAAAGGGTGAGGCTTGCAAGCTGAAGAACACCATCCCATCCAACCGTGAAGCATGGGGGTGGCAGCATCATGTTGTGGGGGTGCTTTGCTGCAGGAGGGACTGGTGCACTTCACAAAATAAATGACATCATGAGGAAGGAAAATTATGTGGTTATATTGAAGCAACATCTCAAGACATCAGCCAGGAAGTTAAAGCTTGGTTGCAGATGGGTCTTCCAAATAGACAATGACCCTAAGCATACCTCCAAAGTTGTGGCAAAATTGCTTAAGGACAACAAACATTTGTAGGATTTTTGTAGGATTTTTCATTCATGGACATTGGTGTTTCCATACCAGGCTGTGATGAAGCCATTCAATATGCTCTCAGTTACACACCTATATTAGTTTATCAAAGTTTTAGATACCATCCCAAAACTTCACAAAGTCCTATGGAATTAAAGGTATTAAAGGAACTAAATTCGTGAGCAGCCAATTAACCTACCAATCTACACCTCTTGGGACAAGGGAGAAAGCTGGGGGAAGTCCACGTGGTCACAGGGGACAGGAGAGACTGTTGGCGCTGAAAATGAGCGACACACAATCTACTGGAATAACTCAGCAGTTCGAGCAGAGCCCATTGGGTTTCAGGCCACATTTCAGCCCAAAAGCCCACATTGGGTCACAAGAGGAACGTGCAACCTCTGCAGAGAGAGCCGCAGAGGACAGAATGAAACCCGGGCTGGTGGAGGCAGCAACTCTATTCTGGCATTGTGTCACCCGCTAGGGTCATAGAGTCTCCGAGCACTACAGCACGAAAACAGGCCCTTTCATCCGTCTAGTCCATGCTGAACTACCATTCCGCCTAGTCCACTGACCTGCACTTGGATCACAGCCCTCCATACCCATCCCATCCAGGTAAGTCCAAATTTCTGTTAAATGGTACAGTCGAATCGGCATCCATCACTTCCACTAACAGCTTGTTCCATGCTCTCACCTCCCTCGAAGTGAAGATGATCCCCCTCAGGTCCCCTTAAATATTTCACCCTTCACCCTTTAATGCATGACCTCTAGTTCTGGTATCACCCAACTGGAGGGGAGAATCCTATCTATGTATCTATACATTGCAGAAATTTCTATAGCACTATCAAATCTTCCCTCATTCACCTGAGCTTCAGATTAAATCATTAACAATAAAATGCAAATTTAAATTGTAAAAATACAGACTGAAACAATCTAACCCTGAATGACACAGGGCACTGCAGATGCTGGAAGTATGATGCAACACATGAAGATGCTGGAGGAGCTCGGCAGGTCAGGCAGTATCGATGGGGAGAAATGGACCGTCGACATTTGGGTCAAGACCCCTCATCTGGATCGACACAAAACCTGATCTCAGCCCAATATGTCCACTGGTCTCAGGTCTGCTATGAAGGATTTGCAGTGTATCTCCCAGTTGAGAACAGAGGCAACTTCCCTTTATATCTGCACTACTGCCACAACAGCACTAACAGCCTGGCCCAGACTGACCTGACCAAAACACAACAACGTTTGATTCTGTTGACAGAACTCAACTGGTCTGGTCAGTCTCAGATTGAGAGGCAAGGCATTAAACATCTCAGAAATCAGCATATCACGGCAACCAGCCCCTTCCTCTATGGACTCTGTCTATACCTCTCATTAATGCAGTATAGCAACCAGCATAATCAAAGATACAACCCACCCCAGACATTCTCTCTTCTCCCCTCTCTCATCAGACAGAAAATACAAAAGCCTGAAATTCATACCACCAGGCTGAAGGACAGCTTCAATCCCACTGTTACCAGACTTTAGAACAGACCTTTTGTCCAAAAAGATGGACTCTCACCCTCACGGTCTATCTCATTCTAATCTTGCACGCTATTACACACTTTGGTAGCTTTTACACTTACTTCTGCACGACCTTGCTCTTTCTCAATGCACCCACCATATAATGATTTGATCAGTATGAAGAGTCTGCAAGATAAGCTTTTCATAAACATAAGCAAATACCAATACTTAAACAAAATAAAAACACAAGATGCTGGCAGAACTCAGCGGGCCAGACAGCATCTATGGGAGGAGGTAGTGACGACGTTTCGGGCCGAAACCCTTCATCAGGAGTGAAGTAACATGGGATGGTGGAGAGGGGATAAGAAGTGGGGGGAGGGATGAAGTAGAGAGCTGGGAAGTGATAGGCTGGAGGGAAATGGGCTAGGGGGAAGGTGGAGAATTATGGGAAATAAGAGAGAAAGAAAGGTAGGGCTGGGGGTAGATTATAGTGAGGGGGGGAAAGAGAGAGAAAGAGAACCAGACTAAAATTATAGATAGGGATGGGGTGGGGGGGGGGTCGGGTGGGGGGGTCAGGGCCCTCCATCGCATCTCCCGTATTTCACGCACCTCTGCCCTCACCCCATCCCCCTGCCAGCCCACCAGGGATAGAGTCCCCCTGGTTCTCACCTATCACCCTACCAGCCTACAGATCCAACATATAATCCTCCTTAACTTCCGCCACCTCCTACGGGATCCCACCACCAGACACATCTTCCCCTCCCCTCCACTCTCGGCTTTCCGCAGGGATCGCTCCCTACGCGACTCCCTTGTCCATTCATTCCCCCCCATCCCTCCCCAACGACCTCCCTCTGGGCACTCATCCCTGCAAACAGAAGAAGTGCTACACCTGCCCCCACACTTCTTCCCTCACCACCATCCCAGGCCCCAGACAGTCCTTTCAGATGAGGCACCACTTCATCTGCGAGTCAACTGGGGCAATATACTATATCCAGTGCTCCCGATGTGGCCATTTATACATTGGGGAGACCCGCCGCAGACTGGGAGACCGTTTCGCTGAACACCGGCGCCCAGTCCTCCAGCAGTGGCGGGATCTCCCTGTGGCCACACACTTCAATTCCACAGACCACTCCCACTCCAACCTGTCTGTCCATGGCCTCCTCTACCGTCAAGATGAGGCCACACGCAGGACGATGGAGCGATACCTTATCTCCCGCCTAGGTAGCCTCCTGCCTCCCAGCATGAACATCCAACTCACAGACCTCCGTTGATACCCCTGCCCCACCCTTACCCCATCCCTAGCTATAATTTTAGTCTGGTTCTCTTTCTCTCTCTTTTCCCCCCTCACTATAATCTCCCCCCCCAGCCCTACCTTTCATTCTCTCTTATTTCCCATAATTCTCCACCTTCCCCCCTAGCCCATTTCCCTTCAGCCTATCACTTCCCAGCTCTCTACTTCATCCCTCCCCCCACTTCTTATCCCCCCTCGACCATTCCATGTTACTTCACTCCTGATGAAGGGTTTCAGCCCGAAACGTCGTCACTACCTCCTCCCATGGATGCTGTCTGGCCTGCTGAGTTCTGCCAGCATTTTGTTTCTATTTATTTCCAGCATCTGCAGATTCACTCGTGTTACCTTCAAATATCAACACTATCTTTAATATTTTCTGCATTGTTACTGTTTTACCTCAATGCACCCATGTAATAATTTGGTCTGTATGAACAGTATGCAGACAAGCTTTTCACTTTATCTCGGTACATGTGGCAATAATAACCCTACTCAAATGCACAGGCTGAACGGGACGTGCTTGGCAAAGTGTTGATAAATAGCAGTTTGTTCAGGCATTGCTTTGCCTTGACGTAGAGAGAGGACACTCAGCATTATCTGCCTGAGCCAGCTCCTGGACAACAAACATTTGCTTCCAGCCACAACTTCACTCCCAAGTGCCTGCTGAAGCTTCCCTTGAAATCAGCTACGGAATCAGTTCCCAACGTCTTTTACACGTCAAGCCAGCTGGCTTCCAAGAACTCTTAAAATGAAGTTGGTTGCCAACTACCCACCCCCACTGTCAAACCCACACTATAAAGGACTCAACAACTCAAGTTCGCATGTTCCCAGTATTTGTTTCTTATTTATGTATTTATTATTTTTATTTTCTTTGGAGTTCACAATACTTTGATAAGAAATGCACTTTGAATTTCGATTTATTGGCTCTTGCACATTGGTTGCTTGCCCGTCGTTGCCGTGTGCAGTTTTTCATTAGTTCAATTACGTTTTTTTATATATTTACTGTGATTGCCACACAAAACTGAATCTCAGGGTTGTACATGGTGACATATATGTACTTTGACAATAAATTTACTTTGAACTTTTGAACCACTGGGCGATAACAGTGAAATGACATCTGATTACTGAGACACATCCCTGCTGTAGCTTGATTCCATTGAACACCAGGGCTCATACAGAAATGTGGGATCAAAGTTAGAAGATTGTGTAATTTCCACTGAATATGGCTTAGTCATTATAGCTGACATCACACAATGTGAAACAGAGCAGGTGGCTCTTAGAATTAGCTTATGCAATGTATTCTGCTGGGAACTAGGCAAGTCAGATGTAACCCTTGAACTCTATGACTCGGTTCCTAGACTTTTCCCAGACCAGGTCTCCTGACTCAAAGGGACATTGAGGCATCACAATCACTGACATATGTAAAAATGTTGACACTCAATAAAGAAAATCTAAAACTGTATCCAAGTGTAGACAAAAGCTAGATGCAACAGCCTCTGACGTAATAGCATGTGCACTGAGTTCTTGGTTAGATAATTCGATGGAAAAGAGGTCGTTCTGCTCATAAGTTTGATGCTGCCTCTCAGCAGAGCAATCCCATCCAGCCCAGATGGCAGCACAGTTAGTGTCACATTACACCGCCAGCAACTGGAAGATGGGGGTTCAATTCCCGCAGGATGCCTAGCCTAATCACAGAACAATTCACAATGACCAATTAACCTGCCAAGCAGAGGAAAGCAGAGCACCCAGAGGATCCTGGGGAGGGCATACAAACTCCTTACAAACCCCGGGTGCCGGTACAGTAAAGCATTGTGCTAACCATTTCACTACCATACCACCCCAGTTATCAAAGTACATATATGTCACCATGTACAACCCCGAGATTCATTTTCTTGCAGGCATACTCAATAAATCCAATAAACATATTAGAATCAATGAAAGTCCGCACCTAACAGGGTGGACAATCCGTGTGCAAAAGGCAACAAACTGCACAAATACAAAATGAAAGACAGAAAAAGTAGTAATAATAATAATAATAATAATAATAATAATAAAGAAATAAGCAATAAATATCAACAACATGAGATCAAGAATCCTTGAAAGAGAGTCCATAGATTGTGGGAACAGTTCAGTGATGGGGCATGTGAAGTTATACCCTCTGGTTCAACAGCCTGATGATTGAGAGAGTAATAACTGTTCCTGAACCTGGTGGTGTGAGCCCTAAGACTCCTGTACATACTTCTAAGTAACCTAGTGGTTCCAACCTCAAAAGATTCCAAGAGATCTCTAAAACTTGATATCCTGTTCACAGATCCACATTCATTCCTGGTCTCATTTTCCAAGTTCCCCACTCCCACTTCCTCATCAGAATTTTCCCTGCTACTGATGTCAATCTAACTTATATCCATTTCCCCATTTTCCTTCTCCTTTTTAAATGATGGGGTTACATTAGTTACATTTTGTGGTAGCTGTTCTGGGATATATGGAATTTTGGAAGAAAACAATGAGTGAGTCCAGCAGATCCACTAAATCTGCTGTAGCAGTGTGATCACTCAAGTCAAATGGGTCATACTCCTAAGGGGGTGTCTGTTAGTGGATCCCCGGGTGACTGTAGAGGCCACCCTTGGCCTCTACATAACTGGGACATTAAAGTGGATTCTCTTAATGGAAATGTCCTCTTAATGGAAAACACCTATGCTTGACTTCATTTAGCATCAGGAGACTGATGCACGGGCAGCCACCACACCATCCTTGAGATCGGGGTCAGGTTCCAATAGCATGGAATGCAAGACAATTGGGGACTCTTTACTACCTACAGCTTTCCTCCGCTTTCACTGCCGTGGTGATGTGACATCATCTTCTGCCAGCTCCACAGCTGAGGTCTTGGTTGGATCGCTCTGTCTGGAGTTTCCCACTTGACTAAACGTCAGGCGGCACCACTCTCAGGAACTCACAGGCCTCTCCACCACAACAAGATGATGATCCTCACAGAAGACTAAAATCCAAGGATGCAGATCCCTGGGTCCTGGTTATTTGTCGTCTTTACATCCCAGAACATTTCCCCCCCAATTTTATTCTCTTCAGATTATCATTCACACTGGCCCTCTAGATCTAAAAGATTTCTCCAGGAAGCTTTGGGAGGCTTTTGTTCAGAATGGCACAGATGCTAAAGCCACCACTTCTCAGTCACTGCCATCGCAGGAGATCACAGAGAGTTGGAGGTACTTCCTTGAGAACATTACATGCCAGTTTTACAAAACCAGAAGGGCCTGTTGGCACTGATCTGCAGACACAAGATTGCTTGGGTTATTGCGAGGGCCAATAAAAAGAAGTCAGGTTTAAGTAGACCAGAGATTGTTGGAGTGGGCCAGTGTTAGAGTGCAAAGCTTGAACAGGCAGAGTCTTAAGGGTGCCATGTCATGACCGAAGTGAATGTGAAACTCAAGGGTGAAACCCACAGGTAGAGTCCACAGGTAAGAAGAGGCAAGCCTCTTTTTTTTTGTCTATAAATCCTTAAGTCAATGTAGGCAGGATGATAGGTACAGCGGTTTCTCCTGTAAGATGTGGAATTTCAGCCTCCCAGTCTGCATGAAGGGTTCTCAACTTCAGCTCCTGACTGATAAGGTCAAAGAATTGGAAATGGAGCTGGATATACCAAGGAGTCAATACAGGGTTCCCCATGGGCAATTCCCCTCAGCAAATGAAATACCCTTCTGATACCTCTTAAGACCATAAGATATAGGAGCAGAATTAGGCCATTTGGCCCATCACATCCATTCCACAATTTCATCATTGCTGACCCAATTTTCCTCTCAGCCCCAATCTCCTGCCTTCTCCCTGTATCCCTTCATCTCCTGACCAATCAAGAATCTATCAACCTCTGCCTTCAATATACACAAAGACTTAGCCTCAACAGTTGCCTGTGACACAAAATTCCACATATTCATCGCTTTCTGGTGAAAGAAATTCCTCCTGATCACCATTCTAACAAGACAATCCTCTATTCTGAGGCTGTGTGCTCTGGTCTTAGACTCTCCCACCACAGGAAACATCCTCTCCACATCCACTCTATCAAGGCCTTTCACAATGAGGTTACACCTCATTTTTCTGAATTCCAGTGAATGCAGGCCCAGAGCCATCAAACACTCTTCATATGACAAGTCATTCAATCCCGAATTCATTTTCGTGAACCTCCTTTGAACCCTCTCTAGTTTCAGCACATCCTTCCTAAGGGCCCAAATCTGCTCACAATACTCCAAGTGAGGCCTCACCTCAGCAGAGCTTTTATATTCCAGTCCTCTTGAAATGAATGTTAACATTGCATTTGCCTTCCTCACCACATACTCAACCTGCTTATTAACCTTTAAGGAATCGTGCACAAGGACTCCCAAGTCCCATTGTGCCTCAGATTTTTGTATTTTCTCTCCATTTAGAAAATAGTCAGCCCTTTCATTTCTTCTACCGAAGTGCACGACCATACACTTCCCAGCATTTAAGTTCCTCGGCATAAACATCACAGAGGATCTCACGTGGTCTGTACATACTGGCTATGTGGTGAGAAAAGCACAACAGCGTCTCTTTCACCTCAGCCGGTTGAAAAAGTTTGGTATGGGCCCCCAAATCTTAAGAAGTTTCTAAAGGGATACAATTGAGAGCATCCTGACTGGCTGCATCACTGTCTGGTATGGGAACTGTACTTCCCTCAATCGCAGGACTCTGCAGAGAGTGGTGCCAACAGCCCAGCACATCTGTAGATGTGAACATCCCACTATTCAAGACATTTACAAGATGTGTGTAAAAAGGGCCTGAAGAATCACTGAGGACCTGAGTCACCCCAACCACAAACTGTTCCAGCTGCTACCACCTGGGAAACGATGGTAGCGCAGCATAAAAGCCAGGACCAACAGGCTCCGGGACAGCTTCCATCAAACTGATTAACTCATGCTGACACAACTGTATTTCTATGTGATATTGACTATCCTATTGTACATACTACTTATTACAAATTACTATAAATTGTATATTTTACATTTAGACAGACATAATAAAGTCAATTCATATTCTCTCTGCCATTTCTTTGCCCATTCTCCTCATCTAAGTCCTTCTGTAGCCTCTCTAATTTCTAAAAACTACCTCTCCCTCCGCCTATCTTCCTATTGCCTGCAAAGTTTGGAACAAAGACATCAACTCATTGACATAGAACATAAAAAGAATCCGCCCCAACACGGGCCCCGTGGAACACCACTGGTCCATTTTAGAATCTCTCCTGTAGCACAGTGGGCTCATAGCTTGTTAAGCAGCCTCATTTATGGCACCTTGTCAAGTACACACCATTAACTGATTCTCCTTTGTCTATACTGCTTGTTATTTCTTCAAAGAATTCCAACAGATTTGTCTGGCAAGATTTTTCCTTGAGGAAACCATGCTGACTACAGTCTATTTTATTATGTGCCTCCAAGTACCCTGAGACCTCACCCTTATTAACCGATTCCAACACCTTCCCAACCTCTAAGGTCAGACTAACTGGCCTAAGGTTTCCTTTCTTCTGCTTCTATCTCTTCTTGAAAAGTGGAGTGACATTTGCAATCTTCCAGTCTTCCAGAACCAATTCTGAATCTAGTAATTCTTGAAAGATTACTAAAACTGCCACAATCTCTTCAGCCACCTCATTCAGAAATCTGGCGTGGACACCATCCGGTCCAGGTGGCTCATCTACCTTCACCTTTCAGTTTCTCCTTGAGGAAGCAGCCTGTCAGGACACAGCAGCTGCAGCCAGGCCAGTGGCACTGTGACCACCTCCGAGGCTCAGTAGGGAAGGGGAAAGTCAGGCAGAGTGATAGTGACAGGAAACTCGATAGATAGGGGAATGGATAAAAGATCCTGCGGTCGCAAAAGAGACGCAAGGAATGTACGTTGCCTCTCACATGTCTCAGAGAGGCTGTGGAATATTCTCAAGGGGGTGGTGAGCAGCCAGACGTCATGGTGCACATTGCCACCAATGATTTAAGTAGAAAGAGGAAACAGGTCCTGCCAAATAAGCGTAGAGAGCTAGGAAAGATTCTGAAGAACAGGTCCTCCAAGATAGCAATCACTTGATCACTCCCAGCGTCACGTGCAAGTCAGGACAGGAATAGGATGATAATACAGATGAATGAGTGGCTGAGGAACTGGTGCAGGGAACAGGGTTAGTTTATTGCATGATTGAAACCTCTTCTGGGGCATGGGTGACCTGTACAAAAGAGACAAGTTGCACCTGAACTAGAGGGGAATCAATATCTTGACCGGGAACAATATCCTGGCTAAGACTTAGGTTAAGAGACAGACAGGAATGGGTGCTTAATGTCCCAGGGTTTGATGTTTTAGAAAAGATAAATAGAGGGAGGTAAAAGAGGGGGCGGGCGTTGCACTACTAATCACAGACAATATCACTGCCGCACCCAGAGAAAACATAATGGAAACCTCTCCACTGAGTCGATTTGGGTAGAACTCAAAAATAGGAAAGGTGCAATTACTCTGATGGGACTGTACCACAGACCTCCTTTGGGGATGTTGAGAAACAGATGATATATGATGTAAGAATAATAGGGTTATTGTCAGGGGGACTTCAACTTCCCTAATATAAACTGGAACCTTCTGAGTACAAAGGTTTACATGGGGCAGTTGGTTAGGTGCATCCAGGAGGGTTTCTTAAAACAAAATGTAGATAGTCCTTCACAGGAGAGCTGTACTGGACCTGGTGTTGGGTAATAAGCCTGGTCAGGTGAGCAACCTTTGGGGGAGCAGTTAGGAAACAGAGACCACAACAACTCCTTAAGCTATAACAAAAATATGAACCTTTTGAGAGAGTATTAAATTGGAGCAGGGCAAATTACAAGAGCATTATGGACAAACTAGGGATAGCTAATTGGGAACAGCTATTTCTGGGCAAGTCCACATCTGACATATGGAGTATATGTAAAGGCCAACTGCACAGAGCACAGGACCGTTATGCTCCAGTAAGGAAGCACAGGATAGCAAGGTAAGAGAACCTTGGATATTGAGAGAGGTGATGAATTTAGTCAAGAAGAAAAAGGAATAGTATGCAAAGCTTAGGAAACTAGAGTCAAATAGAGCTTTTGATGATTATAAAGAAGCCAGAAAAGAACTAAAGAACATTAGGAGGGTCCACGAAAAGTCCTTAGCAAATAAGATTAAAGAGAATCCCAAGATACATCAAGTGCACGAGGATAACTAGAGAGAGCACAGGACCACTCAAAGATAAAGGGGGTGGGAGAAACACTTGCTTGGATGCAGAGGATGTGAGTGAGGTTCTTAATAAGTACTTTACATCAGCATTTACCATGAAGAATGTGGAGGATAAGGAGATCAGTGCCAAACGTATGCATATGGCAAGGCACCTCAATGCAAGGAAGGAGGTAGCATTGGGTCTCTTAAAGAGCATGGGGGAGGGGGGGAGACCTCAAGGCCTGATGGAATATACCCATTAATGAGGCAGGCAAGAGATTGCTGGGGTCTTGTTCAATATCTTCGTGTCCTCTCCAGCCACAGGTGATGTCCCAGATGCTGTTCCATTAGGATTTATGAGCATTTGGAAAACCATGGCCTTATTAGGGAGAGCAGCATAGCTTTGTGGGGGACAAGTCATGTCCACCAAAATAGTACCACCAGACTTCAACGGACACTTCTGTCTTTCTAAAAATTTGTCGATATTCATCTTTGCTGGTTTCCCGTCTGGTTACCCACGCAACCAGAACAAAGTCTGGACATATAGCCCGATTCACTGGCCCCTCGATTTGGTATCAAATCTCGAGATGAGGCCCCAATTTGTTACGTACCCCGTAACTGGGTGTCTTACCAGCAAAGATAGAAGTGTCCGTTGGTGTCTTGTGGTACTATTTTCAACAGCGTTTATTAGTAAAATATACAAAACAATATTAATGCAAATATACAGATAATACACGTTAGCAATACTAAACCTAAAGGTGTGGTTATTATAATAATAATCAATAATAAACAAGCTCTATCGTTCTCTAGGGAATAATGAATTGTCACATGGAAATATAAAGTTCAGTTCAGTTCATGCAGGCTGAGGTAGTTGTTGGTCGATGTGTGGGGAGGGAGGGAGGGGGAGGGGGAGGGGGGGAGGGGGAGAGAGGGGGAGAGGGGGAGAGGGGGAGAGGGGGGAGAGGGGGAGAGGGGGAGAGGGGGAGAGGGGGAGAGGGGGAGAGGGAGAGAGGGAGAGAGAGAGAGAGAGAGAGAGAGAGAGAGAGAGAGAGAGAGAGGACGATCAAACAGTGGCAGCTAATGTCTTGCAAACAGTCCTTTACGATCTTGATCCGTCGATGTGTTGTTGTGGCCATTCAAGTATGACCCCTCTGTCCTTCAGCTAGACCGTTCTTCCGTGGTGGACTCGTCACCCAGGCAAGGGTGGACACACACACAAACCCCCACCGGCCTCGCTATAAACACTGTGAGTTAAAATTGACCGATCCTTCATTCGGTCTCCGATGCCCCACACTTTTCTCGTGGGTTCCAACACTTAAACAGTGCTCACTACTAGTGTGTCTCTTGGTGTGTCTGAGGGGTGTCTCCCCAGACGTCACTTTTATCCCTACTCACGGGGTCTCAGGTGTCAATCAGTTTTGAATGGCTTAGTCCATCAAACCAGCCCACTCCGGCTGTCCACTGAGGAATTTTAATGAACAGAATGGTACCAAGTAAACAGCCCTCTCCGGAGCCATATGTCTTTCGGGAGTCATAACATGGTGGATAAACATAACTCTCTCTCAGGTTGTTATCTCGCCCTTGTCTGAAGCAAATGTTCCAGTCCCAATATGTTTTTGTTCCATCTCTTCCTCTCTCATTAACAGCCTGGCAACAGTAACAGTTTGTGATTCTCCCAGGGGAGGGGACATGGGCAACTCTGCACCCTTCTGCCCATCAGAGTTGTTCATCCTTCGTAACACTAACTTGATTGAGTTTTTTGATGAGGTGACGAGAGTGTTTGATGAAGGTGGAGCTGTAAATGTCGACAATGAATATCAGGGTTATATACTGCATACATACTTTGATTAGAAATGTATTTTGAATCTTTAAAGGGACTAATTCTGGGTGGAGGTCTGTGCTTAAACATGCTTCATAGGGAATTGTAATGGAATCTCTGCTGTTTGTGATGTGTATAAATGTCCTGGATGAAAATATAAATGGGTAGGTTAGAAAGTTTTCAGATGCTACGAAGATTGGTGGTGTTATGGATAGTGTAGAACTCTGGCAAAGAACATAGTGGGATATAGATCAGTTGCAAATATGGGAGGAGAAATGGCAGATAGAATTTAACCCTGCTAAACGTTAAGTATTGCACCTTAGCAAAGAGACAATACAATGTTAAGGGGAAGACCTTTAACAAAGTTGATGACCAGAGGGACCTTAAAGTCCAAGTTCATAGTGAGTGGTAGGAACTGGTGGGAGTAGATGGGAATGTTCGTCATTGTGAATGGTCCAGTGGTTATGCTCGAGTTTAATCAGGGTTTACCCGTAAGTACCTATTCAGCACTTTACCTCAATAGATAAATAAATAAACCATTTTATACACTTTCATACGGACACCCCTCAGTCTCTGATGCTCCACTGAATAAAGTGGCAGCCTGCTCAACCTCTCTCTGTAACTCAGTCCCTCTAGTCCGGCCATCATCTGTAAATCTTTTCTGCGCTCTTTCCAGCTTAATGGCAGCTTCCCTGGAGCAGGGTGACCAAAACTGAACACAATTCTGGGGTGACCTCAGACAACTGTCATTCAGTGAGCAGTTAAAGGGAGGGTAAACTCCCACACATGGCCAGCACTGGAGATCAGGATTGAATCTGGGTTATTGGAGCTAGAAGGCAGCAGTACTAACAGCTGAGCCACTACCTCTGCCTCCTTTCCTTTGCCCCCTCTAACCCCATTCCTTGAGCTTAGTTTCAAATCATTGCCTGGGGCATTTGTCATTTCTCATCATGTGCCCTCTGTGATCCGAGAAAGCTGGTACTGCAGTGATTCAGGGAAAACTTCCCACAACTGCATTTAACTAGATTAATGTCGTCTCAGAAATAATTTGCATGTCCTGTAGGTATAATGACAAATGCAGGCTACCAGGGGAGGAGAATCATTCCTGTACTTCTGTCTCACACATGTACACGACCATCAACTCTCCTTTGACCACACTAAGAGTAAATTATAGCAGCCTGTTCACCCACCTGCACATCAAGAGCTGTGTGAGGAATTCCTGGGGAACTGTACGGACTTCACCCAGGGTCCAGGATTGTAGTCATTTTTTATTTTATTAACTAATCTTCATTCATTATTAATAGAACATGCAAAGGAAAAAAATCATACAAAACTTTTTACATTTATGGTCAATGCATTCAGAAGTGTTAACACTTATTTTAAAACCATAGCAAATGTTGTTCCCCTGGGGTGATGCATCATTTCAATGTTTGAGGAACTTCCCCATCCAACTCAGCTCCTCCATGTCCAGTAGCTGAAAGAGCTTCAGCTGGTGGCCTGGTATGGAAACACCAATGCCCAAGAATGAAAAAGCCTACAAAACATGGTTAATACAGTCCAAAGGAAAAGCCCTCCCCCCCACTGAGCACGCTGTCACAGGAAAGCAATATCCATCATCAAGGACTCCCTCTATCCAGGCCATGCTCTCTTCTCATTGCTGCCATCGGGAAAGAGGTACAGGAGCTTTCGGTCCCACACCTCCATGTTCAGGAACAATTATTACCCTACAACAATGAACCAGCGTGGATAATTTCACACACCTCAACAAATGAACTGATTCCACAACTTTTGGACTCACTTTCCAGGACTCTACAGCTCATCTGTCCAGTAATAGATCTCAGAATCTTCTGTTGCCCTGAGACTGTCTGTCCCATTGTGGCTCCATTGTGTTGAACTGTTTCATGTGGCCATGGACACAGCACTTGCCATTACCAGGTTGTGATGTATACAGACAGAATACTCTCTATGGTGCATCGATAAAAACTGGTAAGAGTTGATGTGGACCTGCTGAATTTTGTTATCCTCCTGATAAAGTAGAGGTGTTGGCCCCAGTACTTACGTAGCTTGACAAGAACAAGCTATTGCTTGGAATATTGCTCAACTGTCCTCACCTCAGCAATGTTGATGTAAACAGCAGCATATACATGGCCCCCTTATTCTGAAGTCAATGATTAACTTTTTGTTGAACTGCCCCTCAACAAGAAGATATAGGAGCAAAATAAGGCCATTCAGCCCATCTAGTCTGCTCCACTGTTCGATCATGGCTGATTAACACGCAGTGGCCACTTTATTAGACACACATGTACACCCTGTTAATGCAAATATCTAATCAGCCAATCATGTGGCAGTAATTTAATGCATAAAAGCATGCAGACATGTCAAGAGGTTTACTTGTTGTCCAGACCAAACGTCATAATGGTGAAATGTATAAATGTGAAGAAATTTACATCATAAATGTGAAGAAATTTGATCTAAGTGATCTAAGTGAAATGAATGTTGATGCCAGACAGGGTGGAATGAGTTTCTCAGAATCTGCTGGTCTCCTGGGATTTTCATGCACAACAGTCTCCAGAGTTCACAGAGAATGGTGCGAAAAATATTAAAAACATAATCCAGTGAGCAGCAGTTCTGTGGGTGAAAACATCTTGTTAATAAGAGGTCAGAGGAGAATGGCCAGACTGGTCCAGAGTTCAAATACCACCTATAAATTTGCTGATAATACAACCATTGTTGGTGGAATTTTAGGTGGTGATGAGAGGCCGTACAGGAGTGAAATATGCCAGCTAGTAGAGTGGTGTCGCAGCAACAACTTGGCACTCAACATCAGTAAGACGAAAGAGAGGATTGTGGACTTCAGGAAGGGTAAGATGAAGGAACACATACCAATCCTCATCGAGGAATCAGAAGTGGAGAGAGTGAGCAGTTTCAAGATCCTGGGTGTCTAGATCTCTGAGGATCTAACCTGGTCCCAACATATCAATGCAGTTATAAACCAGCAGCTATACTTCATTAGGAGTTTGAAGAGATTTGGTATGTCAACAAATACTCTCAAAAACTTCTATAGATGTACCATGGAGAGCATTCCAACAGACTGGTACAGGGGAGGGGACTGCTACACAGGACCAAAATAAACTGCAGAGGGCTGTAAATTTAGTCAGCTCCATCTTGGATACTAACTTACAAAGGCAGCATCCATTATCAAGGACCTCCAGCACCCAGGGCATGCGCTTTCCTCACTGTTACGATCAAGCAGCAGGTACAGAAGCCTAAAGGCACACACTCAGGGATTCAGGAACAGCTTCTTCCCTTCTGCCATCCAATTTCTAAATGGACATTGAACCCTTGGATACTAACTCACTTTTTTTAATATACAGTATTTCTGTTTTATGCATGATTTTTAATCTATTCAATATATACTGTAATTGATTTATTATTATTATTATTATTATTATATTTGTGTGTTTTTTTCTATATTAGATATTGCATTGAACTGCTGCTGCTAAGTTAACAAATTTCATGTCACATGCCAGCGATAATAAACCTGATTCTGATAGGACGACGACAGTAACTCAAATAACCATGCATTACAACAGTGGGGTGTGGAAGAGCTTCTCTGAATGCACAGCTCATCAAACCTTGAAGTGGATGGGCTACAGTAGCAGAAGACCACAGACATACAGTCCGTGACCACTGTTGAGGTACCTAACAAAGTGACCACTGAGTGTATATTCCCTTTCTCCTAACCTTTGACACCCTTATTAATCATGAACCTATCTACATCCGTTTTAATGATGATCTGGCCTCCACTTCTGTTTGTGGTAATGAATTCCACATACTCACCTCACTTTGATTAAAGAAATGCCTCTTCATCTCCGTTCTAAAGGGATGTCCTTGTATTTTGAGGCTGTGCCCTCTGGTCCTAGACTTTACCACTATAGAAAACATCCACTCCATCTAGGCCTTTCAACCTTCTGCATTTTTGACTTTAATTTTATTCCTGATAACAAACTCTTTCCCACCACTATCTCTCCAACACTCTCTGCCAGAGTAGGTCGTTCACATAACTTTCATTTAATTCTTTGCAATCATCTGCCTTCAATCGGAATATGGAAGTACTCTGATGACTCACATTCAGCACTATGATGCTGGACTAGATGGTTTTCTACACTGCATGTTGTTCTTCACATTGGAACTGCAACATTCTGTCTTTAAAATTCAGAAAGAAAACTGAACTTGCTGGAAATCTAAAACACAAACAGAAAATACTCAGAATTGTAAATGTAGGGAATTATAATGGAACCCCTGCTGTTTGTGATGTATATAAATGTCCTGGACGAAAATGTAAATGGGTGTGTTAGTAAGTTTGCAAATGATACGAAGAATGGTGGTATTATGGATAGTGTACAAGACTGGCAAAGAATATAGTGGAATATAGATCAGTTACAGATATGGGAGGAGAAATGGCAGATGGAATTTAACCCTGCTAAATGTGAAATGTTGCACCTTAGTAGGCCAAATGTAAGGAGACAATACGCTGTTAAGGGAAAGACTTTTAACAAAGTTGATGTCCAAGCTCATAGCTCCCTGAAAGTGGCTATACAGATTGACAGGGTGATTCAGAAAGCATGTGGCATGCTTGCCTTTATTCGTCAAGACACTGAATTCAAAAGTCAGGAAGTTATGTTGCCTCTTTATAAAACTAGCTATTTGGAGTACTGCACACAGTTATGGTCACCCCACTATGGGAAGCGTGTCAGGGTTTGGAGAGAGTGCAGAAGCAGCTTACCAGGATGTTGCCTGGATTAGAGAACGTGCTATAGTGAGAGGGTGGACAAACTTAGGTTGTTTTCTCTGGAGTGGCAGAGGCTGAACAGAGATCTGATAGAGATTTATAAGATTATGAGAGGCACAGATAGAGTAGACAGGCAGTGTCTTTTTCCTAAGATTGGAACACTGAATGCATTTAAGGTGAGAGGGAATGAGATGTGAGGGGTAAGTTTTTTGTGTAGAGAGTGGCGGGTGCCTGGAGCAGGCTGCCTGGGGTGGTGGTAGGGGCAAATACATCAGGGAGTTTTATGAGACATTTAGATAGGCACGTGAATGTAAGGAAAATGGAAGGGTATGGACATTCTGAAGCCAGAAGAGATCAACTTATTTGGACATTTGTTTACTAATTTAACTCGTTCAGCACAACATTGTGGGCTGAAGGGCCTGTTCTGGTGCTGTTCTATTTTTTAATGTGCACAGTACCAGAGACCCTGCTTCAAACCTGACCCTCACAAATTGATAGGGTTGTTAAGAAGGTGTACCATGTGTCAACCTTCAGAAGACAGGGGAGTGAAATGAAGAACTTCAAAGTGTTGTTTGCATCTGTATAAAACCCTGGTTAGGTCGCACCTAGAATATTGTATTCAGTTCCAGTTGCCTCGTTATGAGAAGGACATGGAAACTTTAGAGAAGGTGCAGAGGAGATATACCAGGTATCTGCCTTATGAAGGCAGGTTGAACAAACTAGGGCTTTTCATCAGAAGGATGAAAGGTGACTTGAGGTGCACAAGATGATAAAAGGCATAGCTCGACCGGATAGCCAGGTACTTTTTCCGTAGGGAAAAATGGCTAATTATAAGGTGACTAGATGAACATAAAGGGGATGTCATAGCTACATTTTTTTTTACAGACAGTGGAGGCTGGGTGGAACACACTGCATGGGATGGTGATATGCAGATACATTAAAGACATTAAAAAAAACTCTTAGATAAGCACATGGATGATAGGAAATGGAGGGCTATCAAGGAGGGTGGGGGAAGGGGTAGATGGATCTTGGAGTCGGTTAAAAGGTCGCCACGACTTTGATTTCAATTTCTCCCAGTGACCATGTGGATTTCCCCTGGACGCTCCAGTTTCCACCCACATTGGGAGATCAATTGGCCACTGTATGCTGCCCACCGTGTTGGTGAGTGGTAGGATCCGGTGGGAGGAGATGGGAATGTTGAGGGAATTAAATGTGGGATTAATGGTTTAAGATCAGCACGGACTCAGTGGGCTGAAGGATCTGTTTCCCTGCTGTATCTATGACGATTGCTGTGGTCTTCCACAAAGACAGACATAAAATATTTGTTCAATTTCATTGCAATTTCCTAATTATTTTTTTCCTACCTCAGTCTGCAAGGAATCAATATTTAAAATTCCAACAGATTAATTTTCACATTGACTCTGACCAATTTTATTATAAAGTTCCAAGCAGGTTCGAAAATACGTTTGATCAAACTTAGAATTTATTATTGAAGTATGTACTGTATATGTCACCATACATGACCATGAGATTCATTTTCAGCTTGTGTCTAAGATCAAAGTGCAGAGGTTTATGATAGGGGCTAAGAGGTTCATTGGGGATCTAAGGAAGGTTTATTTCACCCACCTAGTGGGTGATTTTAATCTGGAAAGCATTGAATCACCAAGGCATGGAAGGCTATATAGACCAAACTCCGGAGAATGGGATCAATATAGATGGGCACTTAATAGTTAGTAGAGACAGGATGGGATGAATGGCCTCTTTCTGCGGGGAATGCGCCCTGTTACCACTTATTCAGTAATGAATTCCAGTCTGTTCCTTGCTACTAAGAACATAGGAAGTAAGAGCAAGTGTAGGCCATTTGACCTGTCGAGCCTGCTCTGCCATTCAATAAGATCATGGCTGATCTGAGCATAGACTCATCTCCACCCACCTTCCTTTTCCCCATAATCCTCAATTCCCCTACTATGCAAAAATCTATCCAACCTTATCTTAAATATATTTACTGTGGTAGCCTCCACTGCTTCATTGGGCACTTAGACTACACTCTGTCCCTTCTTCCAGACCGTTAATGTACATTGTGAACAGTTGTGGGCCCAGCACCGACCCTGTGGCACACCGCTCACCACTGACTGCCAACCAGAGTATCACCCATATATCTCAACTCTCTGCTTTCTACTGGATAACCAATATTCTATCAATGCTAATACATCATCCCCAACTCTATGTATCCTTATCTTATGAATAAGTCTTTTATGTGGCACCTTATCAAACAGGTTTTGGAAATCCAAGTAAATAATGCCCATCTATTCCCCTCTATCCACTGCACTTATTATATCCTCAAAGAACTCTAGTAAGTTTGTTAAACAGGACCATTCTTTACTGAATCCATGCTGTGTCTGCCTTATGGAACCATTTCTTTCCAGATCCCTCACTATTTCTTCTTTAATGATAGCTTCAAGCAGTTGCCAACTACAGATGTTAAACTAACTGGCCTATAATTACTTGCCTTTTGCCTATTTCCTTTTTTGAACAGTGGCATGAAATTCGCCTCTTCTCTGCTGGGACCTGCCCAGAGACCAGAGAATTTTGGTAAATTATCACCAAAACCTCTACTATAGCCTCTGCCATTTCTTTCAGTACCCTGGAATGCATTCCATCAGGACCAGGGGACGTGACTACCTTTAGGCCCACAAGTTTGCTCAGCACTACCGCTTCAGTGATAGTTACTGTATCGAGGTCCTCACATCCCATCACATCCTTATCATCTCTCTTCAGCATGCTATACATGTCCTCCAACGTGAAAAGCAACACAGAATAGTCATTCAAAGCCTCTGCCATTTCATTACCCATTATCAAATCCACCTTCTCGTCCTTCAAGGGACTATGTTTGTTTTGGCCACCCTTTTCCACTTTATATAATTATAACAACTTTTACAATCCATTCTTATATTTTATGCTAGTTTGTTTTCATAATCTGCCTTCCCTTTCTTTATTGGTCCCTTGGTTCTTTGTTGCTTTTTAAACTTTTCCCAATCTTCCAGTTTCCCACCACTCATGGTGACTTTGTATGCACAAGGTTTTAGTTTTGATGCCTTCCATTATTTTCTTAGTTATCCACGGCTATATCTCCCCACCCTTACTGTCCTTGCTTTTCTTGAGCACCATGAAAAATCTTCCACTGTTCCTCAACTGTCCCACCATATAGCCTGTGTTCCCAGTCTACCCTATCCGACTCCTCCCTCTTCCCAGTTAGTCTCCCTTGTTTAGTCATAATACACTGGTTTCAGATCCAACTATTTCACCCTCCATTTGTCTGAGAAACTCAATCATACTGAAGTAAAGACAACTGGTATCAGAGCGATAGAGCAATACAGCAGGATACAGGCCAATCAGCCTATCCAGTCCACGACTACCACAGTGCCCAACCAGCCAGTCCCAATTTCCTGCATTTGGACCATATCCCTCCAAGCCCCTCCCTTTCACATACCAATCCAAGTGCTTATTAAAGGATACAATTGTACCTGCCTCAACCACTTCTTAGATCATAAAACATAGGAGGCGAACTAGGTCTTTTGGACCATTAAGTTTCCACCATCATGGCTGATCTATTTTCGCTCTCAACCCCATTGTCCTTTCTTCTCCCGGTAACCTTTGACACCCTTACTATTCAACAGCATATCAACCTCCACTTTAAATATACCCAATAACTTGGACTGGTGGTAATAAATTTCACAGAATCACAGAATAGAAGAAATTCCTCCTCACATTTGTTCTAATAAGAATTTCTTCTATTCTGAGGCTGTGCCCTCTCGTCCTAGACTCTCCCACTATTGGAAACACCCTCTCCACATCCACTCTATCTAGTCCACTCAGTCTTTGGTATGGTTCAATGATATCCACTTGCATTCTCCTAAACTCCAGCGAGTACAAGTCTAAAGCCATCAAACATTCAAGCAGCTGATCTATATACTTACTACCCTCTGCATGACATAGTTACCCCTCAGGTTCCTTCTCAATCTTAGCAAACTGATGATTGGGACAGGCAGCATCTGTGGAGGGAAATTTCTCCACTTCCTCCATAGACGCTGCCAGACAGACACAGACACAGACACACACAGACACACACACACACAGTTCCTCCAGCTTTTTGTGTGTTGCTCCAGATTTCCAGCACCTGCAGTTTCTGTGTCTCTGCTATTTGCTAACAGAGGTGTCTGCAGTCTATCTTAAAATTTCTTATATTCTACCCTCGTGTTCAAGTTTCCCTTTCCTCATCAATGATTGAGTTCTCCTTTGCCAAATTTTGAAATTTCCCCAATCATCTGACTTGCTTTTTTTTTAAAGCAACTTTACAATTTTTTTCCCCTTTGATCTAAAACTATCTTTAACTTATTTCGATAACCACACTGGGACCAATGTGGTTATTTTTTTCTACTGTCTTTTTTTTTTGCTTTAGGGGATTATATATTATTGGAACATTATGTATCTTTAAAACTTTGCCTTGCCAGTTTACTGGCAGAGATTTAGAAGTAATTTCCCAATTTATCAGCCAGTTCATGCCTCACATCTTCACAGTTTGCTTTTCAGTACAACTCCAACGACATGCTACCCGCACACTGGCAAATGTTTTTTTTTAAATATCAAAAGTAAATTTTGAAAGATTAATAATTGGCTTTATTTGTCAGAATCAGAATCAGATTTAATATCTTGAAAATTTATTGTTTTACAACAGCAGTACATTGCAATATATAAGAAAAAATTATAAATTACAATAAGAAATGTATAAAGAAAAACTAAGTAGTGCAAAAAGAGCAAATGATGGGAAGTAGCATGGAATGGGTTTATTGTCCATTCAGAAATCTGACAGCAGATTATGCTGCTGGCTTCGAGGTCAGCAATAAAGGTCCTCCATCTCTGCCCTTGGTCATCTTCTCTACTGTGCCCCAGGTATGGTTCAGGGCCCTAAATGTTGCCTCGCGATCCAGTGCCAAGTAGCTTTTTGTTTCCCGCATTTTCTCCCCCCTTTGCTCTTCAGGGGTCCAGTGTCCTTATGATGGAGTTGGACTCTCTTCTCATCACATGCTCAATCCATCTCCACAGTTTCCTCATGATGATTGTGGCCATGTCCTCTTGATGACACTGAAGCAGTAGGCGTGACTGAGTATCTTTCTTGGCCAGAACATTCGGAGGATCTTCCAGAGGTTCATGGTGTGGAATGACGACAGCTTGTTAAGGTCACTCTCTGACCTGCACCAGCATTCTGACCCGTACAAGAGTGTGGACAGAACACAGCTCTGGTACGGCTTCAGCCAGATGATGCAGTTGGTTGATCCACATATTTTGCAACACCATCGTGACCCTGACCATCTTCACTTCCTGAGTTTTAAACTGTTTCACTAGTTGCTGCCTTTAGTCTGCTAGACCCTGTCCAACTGATTCTCTGATGCCCAGTATAGATAGGTCGCAACAACACATTTCTGCAACTATTTGTGCTAGCTTGCCAGTATTGAACATGGCCCAAACATTCCAGAAACCAGTTCTGGTCCTGATTGTGACAGTGTTCAGGGCTTCCTTCATTGTGTCAGTAGCTTCCTCTCGGTTTTCGCCACAGTCAGTCACACGAGTCCCGGGTGGAGACTCAGGTATACCATTGCACTCAGATGTGGAAGGCTTCTTCATTGCTGTTTCTATAACAGTTTTGCTTTACCAGTCAGGGAGTTGAACCACTGTACATGGAGAACCAATGGACCACTTAGTCTGGCCTCTACCCTTTGACCTATTTGGGATGGATGACCCTCCCAAGAGCCAAAGCTTAAATCCCTGACTCCCGCCAACAATGTTCTCTGGGACATTGAGGCACACAAGCCTCCAAACCACGACAAGGTTGTAGTCCTCTTGGAGGGGAGGGGAAGAAGCCGTTCCTAAAATGTTGGATGTGTGTCTTCAGGCTCCTGCACCTCCTCCCTCATGGTAGCAATATGAAAAAGGCATGTCCTGGGTGGTTCACCTTTTGTACACACGTACATTGAAACATTCAGTCAACAACGAACACAAGACGAGGACATGCTGGGACGTGTGAGTGTGACTATACCGCTGGCTCCTACGTAGCACGCCCACAACTCACTAATGTCTTTAGAGCACCCGAAGGAAACCCTGGAAGAACATACAGAGAGCTCGGTCACGAGCACTGTAATAGCATTATGCTAACGGCTACTCTAACCTGACGCCTTAAATTCCGTTTCCCTCCCTATGGATGAGGGCTGGCCTTCAGAGTATTTTCTGTTTGTGCTTTAGATTTCCAGTGAGCTCAGTTTTCTTTCTGAATTTTAAAGACAGAATGTTGCAGTTCCAATGTGAAGAACAACTAGCAGTGTAGAAAACCATCTAGTCCAGCATCATAGTGCTGAGTGTGAGTCATTAGAGTACTTCCATATTCCGATTGAAGGCAGATGATTGCAAAGGATTAAACGGAAGTTATTTTGAATGACCTACTCTGGCAGAGAGTGTTGCAGGGATAGTGGTGGGAAAGAGTTTGTTATCAGGAATAAAATTAAAGCCAAAAGTGCAGAAGGTTAAAAGGCTTGGATAGCAGAGAAAGGCCTAGATGGAGTGGATGTTTTCTATAGTGGTAAAGTCTAGGACCAGAGGGTACAGCCTCAAAATACAAGGACATCCCTTTAGAACAGAGATGAAGAGGCATTTCTTTAATCAAAGTGAGGTATGTGGAATTCATTACCACAAACAGAAGTGGAGGCCAGGTCATCAGGTATACTTAAAACGGATGTAGATAGGTTCATGATTAATAAGGGTGTCAAAGGTTAGAGAGAGAAGGCAGGAGAAAGGGAATATACACTCAGTGGTCACTTTGTTAGGTACGTCCTGTACCTCAACAGTGGTCACGGACTGTATGTCTGTGGTCTTCTGCTACTGTAGCCCATCCACTTCAAGGTTTGATGAGCTGTGCATTCAGAGAAGCTCTTCCACACCCCACTGTTGTAATGCATGGTTATTTGAGTTACTGTCGTCGTCCTATCAGTTTGCACCACTCTGGCCATTCTCCTCTGACTTCTTATCAACAAGGTGTTTTCACCCACAGAACTGTTGCTCACTGGATTTTGTTTTTAATATTTTTCGCACCATTCTCTGTGAACTCTTGTGCATGAAAATCCCCAGGAAATCAGCAGTTTGAGCAATATGAGATACTCATACCACCCCGTCTGGCATCCACAATTACTTCAGTCAAAGTCACTTAAATCACATTTCTTCACCATTCTGATGTTCGGTCTGGACAGCAAATAAACCTCTTGACCATGTCTGCATGCTTTTATGCACTGAGTTACTGCTATTAGATTGGCTGATTAGATATTTGCATTAACAATGTGTACATGTGTATCTAATAAAGTACCACTAAGTGTTAATCAGCCATGATCGAACAGTGGAGCAGACTAGATGGGCTGAATGGCCTGATTTTGCTCCTATGCCTTATGGTATTATCATTATACGTTGCTGAGGTGAGGGCAGTTGAAAACTTCAGATTCCAAAAAACAGCCTGCTCTTGTCACGTAAGTACCAGGGCCAACAACTCTACTTTATCAGGAGGATAACAAAATTCAGCAGGTCTGCATCAACTCTTACCAATTTTTATCAATGCACCACAGAGACCATTCTGTCTGGATACATCACCACCTGGTAATGGCAAGTGCTCTGTCCATGACCACATGAAACAGTTCAACACAATTGAGCCACAATGGGACAGACAGTCTCAGGTCCACAGAAGATTCTGAGATCTATTACTGGGCCAATGAGCTGTAGAAGTTATCCATGCTGGATCATAGTTGTAGGGTAATAACTGTTCCTTAACATGGTGGAGTGGGACCTAAGGCTCCTGTACCTCTTTCCCGATGGCAGCAATGAGAAGAGAGCATGGCCTGGATAGTGAGAGTCCTTGATGATGGATGTTGCTTTTCTGCGACAGCATGCTCAATGGTGGAGAGGGCTTTTCCTTTGATAGACTGGACTGTATCCACCATGTTTTGTAGGCTTTTTTATTCTTGGGCATTGGTGTTTCCATACCAGGCCATGAGGTATCGTCAGGATACCAGTCGAAGTTATTTCAGCTACTGGACATGGAGGAGCTGAGATGGGTGGAGATATCCCTCAAACATTGAAATGGTGCATCACCCCAGGGGGACAACATAAGTGGAAACCTTTGTTATAGTTTTCAAATGAGTGTTAACACTTCTAAATGCATTGACCATAAATGTAAAAAGTTTTGTATGATTAATAATGAATACAGATTAATTAATAATATAAAAACGACTACGATCCTGACCCTGGGTGCAGTCCATACAGTTCCCCGGGAATCCTGGCTTCCTCCCACAGCTCTCGATGTGCAGGTGGGTGAACTGGCCGCTATAATTTACTCTTAGTGTGGTCAAAGGAGAGTTGATGGTCGTGTACATGTGTGAGACAGAGGTACAGGAATGATTCTCCTCCCCTGGCAGCCTGCATTTGTCATTATACCTACAGGACATGCAAATTATTTCTGAGACGACATTAATCTAGTTAAATGCAGTTGTGGGAAGTTTTCCCTGAATCACTGCAGTACCAGCTTTCTCGGATCACAGAGGGCACATGATGAGAAATGGCAAATGCCCCAGGCAATGATTTGAAACTAAGCTCAAGGAATGGGGTTAGAGGGGGCAAAGGAAAGGAGGCAGAGGTAGTGGCTCAGCTAGAAAGCATTCTTCTAGGGTGCATCACAACCTAGTATGAAAGTTGTCCTGTCCAAGACCGGAAGAAGCAGCAGAAGATAGTTTCTAGCTTCTAGCTTCTTTGCGAGCATGGTTCGGGAGGGTTTAAACTAATTTGCAAGGGGGATGCAGCAGTGAAAGAAGTGCATGGTGTAAGGCCAGATCTAACACATACAGAGGCTTTGAGGAAAGAGCAGCAGAATAAAGGGTATAAAGGTAGTAAGGTAGAAGGGCTAAAGCGCGTGTACTTCAATGCAAGAAGCATCAGGAACAAAGGTAATGAACTGAGAGCTTGGATGCATACATGGAATTATGATGTAGCGGCCATTACAGAGACTTGGCTGGCACCAAGGCAGGAATAGATTCTCAATATTCCTGGATTTCAGTGCTTTAAAAGGGATGGTGGGGGGAAGGGGAGGAGGGGTGGCATTACTGGTCAGGCTGCAGAAAGGGTGGGTAATGTAGCAGGATCCTCTTTTGAGTCAGTATGGGTGGAAGTCAGGAAAAAGAAGGGAGCAGTTACTCTACTGGGGGTATTCTATAGGCTTCCTGGTAGCAGCAGAGATACCGAGGAGCAGATTGGGAGGCAGATTTTGGAAAGGTGTAAAAATAACAGGGTTGTTATCATAGGTGACTTTAACTTCCCTAATATTGATTGGCACTTGATTAGTTCCAAGGGTTTAGATGGGGCAGAGTTTGTTAAGCGTGTCCAGGATGGATTCATGTCACAGTATGTTGACAGGCCAACTAGGAGGAATGCCATACTAGATCTAGTATTAGGTAACGAACCGGGTCAGGTCACAGATCTCTCAGTGGGTGAGCATCTGGGGATAGTGACCACCACTCCCTGGCCTTTAGCATTATCATGGAGAAGGATAGAATCAGGGAGGACAGGAAAATTTTTAATTGGGGAAGGGCAAATTATGAGGCTATAAGGCTAGAACTTGCGGGTGTGAATTGGGATGATGTTTTTGCAGGGAAATGTACTATGGAAATGTGGTCGATGTTTAGGGATCTCTTGCAGGATGTTAGAGATAAATTTGTCCCGGTGAGGAAGATAAAGAATGGTAGGGTGAAGGAACCATGTGAGTTCGAAAATCTAGTCAGGTGGAAGAAGGCAGCATACATGAGGTTTAGGAAGCATGGATCAGATGGGTCTATTGAGGAATATAGGGTAGCAAGAAAAGAGCTTAAGAAGGGGCTGAGAAGAGTAAGAAGGGGTCATGAGAAGGCCTTGGCAAGTAGGGTAAAGAACCCGAAGGCATTCTTCAATTATGTGAAGAACAAAAGGATGACAGGAGTAAAGGTAGGACCGATTAGAGATAAAAGTGGGAAGATGTGCCTGGAGGCTGTGGAAGTGAGTGAGGTCCTCAATGAATACTTCTCTCCGGTATTCACCAATGAGAGGGAACTTGATGACGGTGAGGACAATATGAGTGAGGTTGATGTTCTGGAGCATGTTGATATTAAGGGAAAGGAGGTGTTGGGAGTTTTTAAAATACATTAGGACTGATAAGTCCCTGGGGCCTGACGGAATATTCCCCAGGCTGCTCCACAAGGCGAGGGAAGAGATTGCTGAGCCTCTGGCTAGGATCTTTATGTTGCCCACAGGAATGGTACCGGAGGATTGGAGGGAGGCAAATGTTGTCCCCTTGTTCAAAAAAAGTAGTAGGGATAGTCCAGGTAATTATAGACCAGTGCACCTTACGTCTGTGGTGGGAAAGTTGTTGGAAAAAATTCTTAAGAGATAGGATCTATGGGCATTTAGAGAATCATGGTCTGATCAGGGACAGTCAGCATGGCTTTGTGAAGGGCAGATCGTGCCTAACAAGGCTGATAGAGTTCTTTGAGGAGGTGACCAGGCATACAGATGAGGGTAGTGCACTGGATGTGATCTACATGGATTTTAGTAAGGCATTTGACAGCATCCCACATGGTAAGCTTATTCAGAAAGTCAGAAAGCATGGGATCCAGGGAAGTTTGGCCAGGTGGATTCAGAACTGCCTTGCCTGCAGAAGGCAGAGGGTTGTTGTGGAGGGAGTACATTCAGATTGGAGGGTTGTGACTAGTGGTGTCCCACAAGGATCTGTTCTGGGATCTCTACTTTTCGTGATTTTTATTAACGACCCGGATGTGGGGGTAGAAGGGTGGGTTGGCAAGTTTGCAGACGACACAAAGGTTGGTGGTGTTGCAGATAGTGTAGAGGATTGTCAAAGATGGGAGAGAGACATTGATAGGATGCAGAAGTGGGCTGAGAACTGGCAGATGGAGTTTAACCCGGAGAAGTGTGAGGTGGTACACTTTGGAAGGACAAACTCCAAGGCAGAGTACAAAGTAAATGGCAGGATACTTGGTAGTGTGGAGGAGCAGAGGGATCTGGGGGTACATGTCCACAGATCCCTGAAAGTTGCCTCACAGGTAGATTGGGTAGTTAAGAAAGCTTATGGGGTGTTAGCTTTCATAAGTCGAGGGATAGAGTTTAAGAGATGCGATGTAATGATGCAGCTCTGTAAAACTCTAGTTAGGCCACACTTGGAGTACTGTGTCCAGTTCTGGTCACCTCACTATAGGAAGGATGTGGAAGCATTGGAAAGGGTACAGAGGAGATTTACCAGGATGCTGCCTGGTTTAGAGAGAATGGATTATGATCAGAGATTAAGGGAGCTAGGGCTTTACTCTTTGGAGAGGAGAAGGATGAGAGAAGACATGATAGAGGTGTACAAGATATTAAGAGGAATAGACAGAGTGGACAGCCAGCGCCTCTTCCCCAGGGCACCACTGCTCAGTACAAGAGGACATGGCTTTAAGTTAAGGGGAGGGAAGTTCAAGGGGGATATTAGAGGAAAGTTTTTTACTCAGACTGGTTGGTGCGTGGAATGCACTGCCTGAGTCAGTGGTGGAGGTGGACACACTAGTAAAGTTTAAGAGACGACTAGACAAGTATATGGAGGAATTTAAGGTGGGGGTTATACGTGAGGCAGGGTTTGAGGGTCAGCACAACATTGTGGGCCGAAGGGCCTGTAAAGTGCTGTACTATTCTATTTTCTATAGTGAACATAGCCCAGCACATCACACAAACCAAGCTTCCATCCTTGGACTCACTTGACACCGCACGCTGTCGGAGCGGTGCTGCCAGGATAATCAAGGACACGACCCACCCAGCCAACACACTTTTTGTCCCACTTCCCTCCGGAAGAAGGTTCAGGAGCTTGAAGATTTGTACGGCCAGATTTGGGAACAGCTTCTTTCCAACTGTGATAAGACTGCTGAATGGATCCTGACCCGGATCTGGGCCGTACCTTCCAAATATCCAGACCTGACTTGCACTACCTTACCTTCCCTTTTCTATTTTCTAATTATGATTTATAATTTAATTTTTTTTATTATATTTACTTGGATTTGTACTTCAGGGAGCACGAAACGCAGAATCAAATATCACTGTGATGATTGTACACTCTAGTATCAATTGTTTGGTGACAATAAGGCAAAGTAAAGCTGTTAGTACTGCTGCCTTCAGTACTAAGCCAAATTCAATCCTGACCTCCAGTGCTGGCCACATGTGGGAGTCTGCCTAATCTCCCTTTAAGTGCTCACTGAATGACAGTTGTCTGAGGTCACCCCAGAATTGTGTTCAGTTTTGGTCACCCTGCTCTAAGGAAGCTGCCATTAAGCTGGAGAGCGTGCAGAAACGATTTACAGATGATGCCCGGACTAGAGGGACTAAGTTACAGGGACAGGTTGAGCAGGCTGCAACTTTATTCATTGGAGCATCAGAGACTCAGGGGTGTCCGTATGAGAATGTATAAAACGGTTTGTTTATTGAGGTAAAGTGCAGAATAGGTATTTCCAGTTAAACCCTAATTAAACCCTAGCATAATCACGGGACAATTTACAATGCCCAGTTAACCCACCAGTCAGTACGTCTTTGGACCGAGGGAGGAAACGGAGCACCCGGAAGAAACCCACGCGGTAACGGGAAGAACATAAAGAATCCTTAAGGACAGGGGCAGGAACTGAACCCGGATCAAAGGCGTAGTGCTAACCACAATGACAGCCAGTTTGGGTCAATACACATTTGGTCTTTTTTATATACATATATATTTTTTTAGAGACACAGCGTGGGACAAGCCCTTACGGCTGACGAGCCACACTATTCAACAACCCACTGATTTAACCCTGGCCTAATTACAGGACAATTTACAATGGCCAATTAACCCACTATGTCTTTGGACTGTGAGAGGAAAGCAGAGCACCCAGAGGAAATGCGTGCACGCACACGCACACACAGGAAGAACGTCAAAACTTTCTTACAGAGGATTCTGGAATCGGACCGTGATGCCACAATACTAACACTGCCCTGCTGTCCCTTCCCAGGGATAGAGAATCAAGAACCAGTGAACACAGGCTTAAGGTGAGAGGGGAGAGATTTAGAAGCAACCCCCAGGGGGTACTCCTTCATGCAGTAAGTGGCGTATGTACGGTACAAGCTGCCTGAGGAAGTGGTTGAGGTTGGTATAATACAACATTGAGGATCAGAGGGATACGGGTCAAACATAAGCAAATGGGACTAGTTCGAAGGGCAACACACAATCTGCAGGAGGAACTCAGCAGGTCAAACAGCTTCGATGGGAGGAATGACACTTCCCGTGTTTCAGGTTGACTCCCTGCATTCCTCCCGCAGATTGTGAGTTGCTCCAGATACCTGTATCGTTAGTTAGACGGACGGCATGAACGAATTGTGCTGAAGGGCAGTGTAACTTTGTGTCTCTGATGTTGGTGTAAATGAGCGTTCATGGGTTAGACTTTATGGACTGAAGGCCCTGCCTCCACGCTGTATGGCTATGACTACACTGTGATGCAGCTAACCAAAAGATTGCTCGTGATGTAGGTTAAAAGGTCAACACAATATCGTGGGCTGAACAGCCTGTGCTGTACTATATTCTATGACCAATCAGGGCCCCAGTTATCTCCTCCTTTGCTTTCTTCAGTATTGTGGGATAGATCTCAGCCAGCCCCGGGGATTTGTCGACATTTATGAGTTCCATGACATCTAACACCTCCACCTTTACAATACTGCCACGCTCCTGACTAAAGGTGAACTGTCCTGTAATCATGACCTTTCACATCCTCTCATTTATTAACACAGAATCAATCCAAGACCTCACCCACTTTCTGGACACCAGACCCAACCAGCACTCTCCTCCATCAAGTGGACCTTGTCCTCACTCTTAATAATTTCTCCTTTGGCTCCTCCCCACTTCCTTTAAACAAATGGTGTCGCCATGGGTACCAGCTTTTTGGCGGCTACATGAAACAGTCTATATTCCAAGCCTACACTGATATCACTCCCCAACTTCTCCTGCGCTACATCGATGACTGCATTGGCGCTGCTTCTGCACCCATGTGGAGCTCGTCGACTTCGTCCACTTTGCCTCCAACTTCCAACCTGCCCTCAAACTTACCTGGTCCATTTCCTACACTTCCCTCCCCTTTCTCAATCTCACTGTCTCAATCTCTGGAGACAGCTTATCTACTGATGTGTATGATTAACCCACGGACTCTCACAGCTACCTGAACTATACTTCTTCCCACCCTGTTACTTGTAAAAACACTACCCCCGTCTCTCAATTCCTCAATCTCCGCTGCATCTGCTCTCAGGATGAGACTTTTCATTCCAGAACAAAGGAGATGTCCTCCTTCTTCAGAGAAAAGGGTTTCCCTTCTTCCACCATCAACACTGCCCTCAGCCGCATCTCTTCCATTTCACACACGTCTGCCCTCACCCCATCCTCTTGCCACCCTACTAGGGATAGGGCTACTCTACCACCCCACCAGCCTCCACATCCAGAGCAGAATTCTTCAAAACTTCCGCCACCTCCAGAGAAATTCCACCGCCAAGTACATCTTCCCCCACCCCTTTCTGCTTTCCTTTCCGCAGGGATCGCTCCCTATACGACTCCAGAGGGAGGCAAATGGCGGGCAAGGAGATGAGGTGAAAGAGGATGGTGATGCTCCTTCCCTTTTCTTTCTTCTGTCCTCTTCTATCAAACTCCCCCTTCTCCAGCCCTGTTTCTCTTTCACCCATCAATTTTCCATTTCTTTACTTCATCCCTTCCCCTTCCAGTTTCACCCATCACCTGGCGTTTCTCTCTCCCCTCCCTCACCTTTTAAATCTACTCCTCAGCTTTCCCCTCCAGTCCTGCCGAAGGGTCTCGGCCCGAAGCATCGACTGTACTTTTCCATAAACGCTGCCTGGCCTGCTGAGTTCTTCCTGCATTTTATATGTGTTGTTTGTTGTATCACTGGGCAGAAACTCAAAACTTTTTAAATTAGGGTGTGCTGCACAATTGTCAACAAGCAGAAGAACTTATCTTCATTTCCGTTGTAGCTCCATGTCCAACTCATCAGCTATTTCTTAAAAATTTCAGAATGAACACTTTTCCCCAATAACCAACAATTTCTTTTCATCAGTTCCTGGCACTATACACTGACAGTGCACACTACATTCATCTTGAATTATAATGTTAACTTATTTGTGCTTTACCCACCCTCTTCTCATTGCTACCATCGGAGAGTAGGTGCCTGAAGGAAGACAACATTCTGGGAACAGCTTCTTTCTCTCTGCTATCAGATTTCTGAATGGACAATGAATCCATGTGCACTACCTCACTTTTTTTAAAATCTCTTTTTGCACTTTTTATTTAATAAATTACAATATCTTACTGTAATTCGCAAACACGAGGAAATCTGCAGATGCTGGAAATTCAAGCAACACACACAAAATGCTGGTGGAACGCAGCAGGCCAGGCAGCATCTACAGGAAGAAGTACAGTCAACGTTACGGGCAGAGACGGTTCGTCAGGACTTAGTCAGGGTCTCGGCCCGAAACGTTGACTGTACTTCTTCCTGTAGATGCTGCCTGGCCTGCTGCATTCCACCAGCATTTTGTGTGTGTATCTTATTGTAATTGATAGCTTTGTTATTATATTGCAATGTACTGCTGCCACAAAACAACAGATTTCACGACAAATGGCAGTGATTTTAAACCTTATTCTGATTCTGGTAATATTTTGTTTTATGTGCAGTGTGTGATATATGTTTTGTGGGGGCACTGTGATCCAGGGAAAAGTTGTTTCGTTTGGTTGTGTATATATATAGTCAGAAGACAATAAACTTGAACATTTTGAAGAACGCAACACAGAGTAATTATGATCCACTGCTTTCTTTGAACCTGATAGTGTTGCTCATTTGCAGTAAAGGGAACCATTCAGCATCGCCTGATTTAAAAAAGGCCTGTTTCATCGGCATTGTAGCTATCACCTACACAGGATTTTTGAAGCAAGTCGGGAAATTCTGTAGATTTCCATGTTTCTGCACCTATAGAATCAGCTCTTTTTTGCCATGTGCGTTCTTGAATTCAGAATCAGAATCTTAATCAGGTTTAATATCACCAGCACGTCATGAAATTTGTCATCTTTGCAGCAGCAGTACATTGCAATACTTAATGATACAGAAAAAGAACTTAATTAAAGCAAAACACAAAAAATGGGGGAGGAGCTCAGCAGGCCAGGCAGCACCTATGGAAAAGAGTACAGTCGACATTTCGCGCCGAGACCTGGATGGAATTAAAGTATATATATTATATATTAAATAGCTAAATTAAATACATAGTGCAAAAAAAAATTAAAGGTGATAGGGTAGTGTTCATGGGTTCAATGTCCATTGAGGAATCCGATGGCAGAGGGGAAGAAGCTGTTCCTGAATTGCTGAGTGTGTGCCTTCAGGCTTCTGTACCTCCTACCTGATGGTAACAGTTAGAAAAGGGCATGTCCTGGGTGGCAGGGTCCTTAATAATGATGCCAACCTTTTGAGGTACCGCTCCTTGAAAATGTCTTAGATACTATGGAGGCTAGTACCCATGATGGAGCTAATTTTACAACTCTCTGCTGCTTACTTTGATCATATGCAGCACCATCTCCCCTACCAGATATCAGACCAGACTAGAATTTAATGTGGTGCCTACATTTACATCTAGACAAACAGCCATCTATTGCTTTAAAATCTTCATGACATAGCTTCGTAGCTAGCCTCTCTGACCAGTTTCTTTAACACTGGTCCACTAACACGCACACTCCATCCAGCTACAATGGAAAGACAGTGAATGAAGCATCTGGATCCTTTGCTTCGCACTTTCATTTCTGGGACATTCCCTGTTCCCTGCTGTCTCTCACATAATACCCATTCTTCTCTCAGTTTATCTTGCTGATGATGAGTGGTGTTCAGCAGACAGCTTTTAATTTGGTCCAGTAGTTTTTATTTTGACTAGTGTAAAATCTTTTTGTGTCATCTTGGCAAGGGTCTCAAAATTTTTAAAGCCAGGAGAAACAAAATGATCAAAATGCACTACTTCTTGAACCAGCAGCCATCAGTGCAAATGGATAATATAACAGAAACACACATAACAGACGCTATTTAAAACTCATTTGCTCTAAGCACAGTATAGAGTCTAACGGTCACACAAGTGCACACAACTGATGTTAGAAACTGTCAGGCAACAGTTTCCTGTCCCAATTGAAAACCACTGCAACCCAAATAAGCGAAGGAAATCCCAGCTACTATCTCCATTAGCTTTTGTTCTCCAAGAGTTGCCCCAAATGAGCAGATGTCCCAGTTAACCAATGGTCAGATCAACATGAATCCACTGTATTGTGTTTAGATCTGGTCACCTCATTATAAGGAGAATGAGGAAGATTCAGACAGGGTGTAGAGGAGATTTACCCAAATTAGAGACCATGTCTTATGAGGATAGGTTGATTGAGTTACAGCTTTCCCTTTGGAGAGAAGGAGGATGAAAGCTGATTTGATAGAGGTGAACAGGATTATTAGAGATAGAGCAGACAGCCAGCACCCTTTTCCAAGAGCAGAAGCAACTAATATAAGAGGGCATACTTTTAAGGTGATTGGAGGAAAGTACAGGAGGATGTCAAAGGTAGTTTTTTTTACCACCCCCCCCCCCCCACGCAGAGTGGTGGGTGCGTGGAACGTAGAGCCAGATATATCAACAACTTTTAAGAGACTCTTTCTCCTAGAGGACCACACAATCGTCGTGGTTTGGAGGCTTGCATGCCTCAACGACCCTGACAGCTGGTTTTAGAGTGATAGAGCAATACAGCAAGATACAGGCCCATCAGCCCATCCAGTCCAAGACAACCACAGTGGACAACCAGCTAGTCCCAATTTCCTGCGTTTGGTCTATATCCTTTCAAGTCCCACCCTTCCATATACCTATCCAAGTGTTCAATTAAAGGATACAATTCTACCTGTGTCAACCACTTCTTAGATCATAATACATATGTTGGCTGGGATCAGCACTTTATGCTTTGCCTCTTGGTAGGGTCACCCTTGCCAAAACAGGTCAGAGGGCAGAGGATGGACTAAGAGTGGCCCACCAGCTCTCCAGGTTTGGAGGTTCACAACCCTGACCGTAAAACAAAATTGTTACAGAAACAGCAACGAAGAATCCTTCGACATCCGAGTGCAACGGTATTCCTGAGTCTCCACACAGGACCTGCGTGACTGACAGTGGTGAAAATCAAAAGGAAGCTATTGACACGATGAAAGAAGCCCTGTGATGGAGGACCTTCATTGCTGCCCTGAACGCCAGCAGCATAATGGGCAGTAAGTTAAAAGAGTCTTAGAAAGGCACATGGATGAAAGTAAAATCGAGGACTATGCAGAAGGGAAGCATTACATTGACTTGGAGTAGGTTAAAAGTCAGTACATCATGGGCCGAAGGGCCTGTATTGTGCTGGAATGTTTTATCTTGTATGATTGCCTCAAAGAGAGTCAGTGGGCAGAAGGACTTGTTTCTCTCTGGGAATCTCAGCTGAGATAGAAGCAGATCAGCCACAGACTGATCAAGGGTGGCACAGTGGCACAACGCTTTACCACGCCAACTATAAAACCAAACAGCATTCGATGCCCACTGCTGTCTGCAAGGAGTTTGTACACTCAACACATGATGCTTGGGTGTCGAGCAGGTGCTCCGGTTTCCGACCACATTCCAAAGATGTACCATCAGGGCTAGTGAGCTGCGGGCATGGTGACACTCGCAGGCCATCCCAGCACAACCCTCATAGATTTGGTTTGACACAAACAACGCATTTCACTGCATGTTTCAATGTCCCTGTGACAAACAAAGCTAGTCCTAAACTAATCTAAGCTTTAAAAAAATGGCAGTGCACACTTGAGGTATCACGGTGTACTTCTGCTTGTAACTCATACTTTCATGTCTAAAGCTCGACCACACGACCAATGCCAGTATTCCTGCACCTGAGAAATGTTCCTGCACCACCACAGGTTCTCCTGTTCCTCCACAATGCAATTTCCCTCACTTCCCCTACATTCCTTCCATCTGACCCTCTGGCTGCATTGAACCAAAACATACAAGATCTCAAGTGGTATCGGACAGCTTGAATGTACAGAGGACGTTCCTTCATGACTAAATCTAAAACTAGGAGAGATTATAAAGAAAAATGTCACCCGTTCAGGACAAAGACAAGGTAAAACTCCCACCTTCAGAAGAGGCCATAAGATAGAGGAAGAGAAGGGGCTTAACTCAAAACACTGACTGTTTATTCTTCTCCATAAATGCTACCTGACCTGCTGAGTTCCTCTAGCATTTTGCACATTTTGCTCTGGATTTCCAGCATCAACAGAATCTCTTGCATTTAGGAGCAAAATTAGGCCTTTCAGCCTCTCCAATCTGTTACGCCTTTCGATCATGCCTGATTTCTTTTCATCTCCATTCTCCTACCTTCTCCCTGTAATTCTTAACCCTCTTACCAATCAAACTAATCTCATCAATCAAATATACCCAATGACATGGCCTCCACAGCTCCCCGAGGCAATACATTTTACAAATTCACCTCTCTGGCTGAAGAAATTCCTCCTCATCTCTGTTCTAAAGAGACATCCCTCTGTTTCTGAGGCAGTGTCCTCGGATCTTAGATGCTCCTACCTATAGAAACGTTCCAATATTCCAAATGCGTTCTGCCAAACACCTTATAAAGCCTCAGAAGTGCATTCAAAAAAAAAAGGAATGTCTGGAAATCCAAGCAATACACACAAAATGCTGGAGGAACTCAGCAAGCCAGGTAGCATCTATGGAAAAGAGTGAACAGTCGACGTTTCAGGTCGAGACCCTGCAGCAGGGCTCCTGATGAAGGGTCTCGGCCTAAAACATTGACTGTACTGTTTCCAGCAGTTTGTGTGTGTTGCTCAGAAGTGTATTCTTTATTTTATTATTGTCATCTCAAAATTAAATATTAACATTGTATTTGCATTCCTTTCTACCAAATTAATCTGCAAATTAACGACACGGGACCCTAGGCCCTTTGCACCTCCCCATTTCTAAGAACCCCATGACCTTACACTTCCCCTTGCTGTATTCCACCTGCCTTGGTCTTGGATCACATGGACAACAGCAACACCTACGTCAGGCTGCTGTTTACTGACTACAGCTCAGTGTTCAACACTATCATACCCTCGGTCCTAATCGATGAGCTTCAAAGCCTGGGTATGTGAGCCTTCCTCTGCAACTGGATCCTTGACTTTCTCAACAGGAGACCACAGTCAGTGTAGATACTCATCTTCGCCTCACTCTCAATGAACACAAGGATGTGTGCTCATCAAGCTCCTCGACTCTCTAAATGCATGACAGTGCGGCTAGACACAGCTCAACCACCAACCAGAAACTCCCCAATGACACAACTCAGACAAGGAGGCATATAGGAGCAAAGATAGATCAGAGGTTGCAACAACCTTGCACTCGATGTAAGCAAGACCGAGGAAGCGGAAGTCAGTAGAACACATACCAGTCCTTACTGAAGACTCAACAGTGGAAGAGTGAGTAGCCTCAAGCAGATTAGTGGACCTATCATGGGCCCAACATATTAATGCAAGCACAAATAAAAGTGACTAGATTTCATTAGGAGTTTGAGGGCATTCAATATATCACCAAAATCTACAGATGAATTGTGAAATGCACTCTTGACTGATCACGTCACCGCCTGGTATAGAGGCTCCAGTGCTGAGATTCAGAAGAGACTGCAGTGCGTAGTATACTCAGCCAGTTCCATCACAGGTACAACTCACCTCACCAAGGACATCTTGCTACCTCGAGGCAGCATCCATCATTAAGGACCATCATTAATTGGGAGATGCCTTCTTCTCATTACCACCATCAGGAAAAGGTACAGGAGCCTGAAGACCCCTACTTAATGTTTCAGGAACAGCTTCTTCCTCAGTGTGGCTAGACACAGCTTAACCACCAACCAGAAACATCAGATTTCTGAATGATCCAAAAACCCACGGACACGACCTCACTATTCCACTTTTGCACTATTCATTTTATTTTTTTTAACTCAAATTTATGGTCTATTTTATGTATTGCACTGAACTGCTGCCACAAAACAACATGTCAGTGATAATGAACCTGACTCTGATTCCTTTGCCCAGTCTGTTCAAATTCTTCTGCAGACTCCCTGCCTCTGTGACTGGAAATCTCTTCCTCAAATAACAAGGGAAGCCAGGTTACGGTAGGTTTTTAAAGTTGAGATACTTGTCAAATAAGAGTGAAAAGGTTCAAAGTGAATGTATTAACAAAGTAATATATGTCACCATATACTTCCTTGAGATTAATTTTTTGCAGGTATTCACAGAACAAATAGATACCATAGAATCATTGGAAAAACTGCACACAGAATACAGTATAGCATTAATGGCAGTGTGGAGGATCAGAGGGATCTCGGGGTCCGAGTCCACAGGACGTTCAAAGTTGCTACACAGTTCGACTCTGTGGTTAAGAAGGCATACAGTATTGGCCTTCATCAATCCTGGGATTGAGTTTAAGATCTGAGAGGTAATGTTGCAGCTATATAGGACCCTGGTCAGACCCCAGTTGGGGTACTATGCTCAATTCTGGTCACCTCACTACAGAAAGGACATGGAAACCATAGAAAGGATGCAGAGGAGATTTACAAGGATGTTGCCTGGATTGGGGAGTATGCCTTATGAGAATAGGTTGACTGAACTCAGCCTCTTTTCCTTGCAGCGACGAAGGATGAGAGGTGACCTGATAGAGATGTACATGATAATGAGGCATTGACCCTGTGGATAGTCAAATGCTTTTTCCCAGGGCTGAAATGGCTAGCACAAGGGGGCATAGTTTTAAGGTGCTTGGAAGTAGGTACAGAGGAGATGTCAGGGGTAAGTTTATCTCACAGCGAGTGTGTGGAATGGGCTGCCGGTGGCAGGGGTGGAGGTGAAAATGATAGGGTCTTTTAAGAAAATCCTAGATGGCTACATGGAGCTTAGGAAAATATAGGGCTATGGGTAAAGCCCAGGAAGTTCTAAAGTAGGGACAGGCTCGGCACAGCTTTGTGGGCCGAAGGGCCTGTGTTGTGCTGCAGGTTTTTTATGTTGCTAAAGACTGACCAACAACTGAAATGCAAAAGACAAACTGCAAATAGAAAAGGTACCATGGGAACGTGGAGGTGAGCAGACAATCACAATCTAGTCAATTTGCAGTCCAGGTTTAAGGGACAATGGCCTACTCATTCTCCTGATGCATACGTTAACAATATCCCTCATTTTCCCTCCTATCACTGCAATGTTGGCGATTCACTCTCTTACTGCATGCACAAAGCAAATTCCTAATTGTTCTCCGTTGCAAATGCTCTGTGACATCCTCTGCTGCCCCATCCATCTTACTCGTCTGCACTCAAAGGTGCACAGTGCAAATATCCCTCTTGCCCCCGATAACAGATAGCTTTCATTTTGCACCTCCTTACGCAGTCTCCCGTCAGTCACTTTACGCAACAAGCGCCATCCTTGATTGACGGAAGGTGCAGCCAATTGGCGAGAGCGACTCCCCGTCCATCAGCCCCTATGGCCAATAGCAGGGCTTAGTTAATGAACTGGGGCCGGGTCTAGGCATTGAGCCTGTCCAGACCGTATCACAGGTCGGGGAGACTGTAGCTTTAGATCCATTTTAATTGTTCGGCCGCATACATCCCTCATCTTAATCTGCGAACAATTCGGACCTCACTTACCGAGCCGTCAGCGCCACGGTGAACTCGGCGTAGCTTCGGTCCGACAATGCAGCGGAACAATCCTACCACCATCTCTGCCATCCAGCCGACCGCCGACTACGGGGCGCACGACGTACACTCTAGCACGGCGAAAAAACGCGACCGCAGCTATTTCGATAGGATGTCTCGACGCAAACGCAAGCCTATTTCCACGGACGCTGACCGATCTGCTGAATATTTTTAGCATTTTCCTTGCAACTGTATTTATATTATTTCCATGGACATTCTTAAAAAGAGCTCGTTCAAAGTAAATTTATATTCATAGTACATATATATCACCAATATACAACCCTGAGATTCATATTCTTGTAGGCAAACTCAATAAATTCAATGACCATAATAGAATAAAGGCTACAGCTGACAACCTCTGTGCAAAATACAACAAATGTTGCAAATACAAAAAAAGAAAGAAATAATAATAATATCAAATAAATATTAAAAACATGAGATGAAGGGTCCTTGAAAATGAGCCCAAAGGTTATGGGAACCGTTCAGTAAGGTTGAGTGAAGTTATCCCCTCTGTTTCAAAGGCCCGGTGGTTGAAGGGTAATAACTGTTCTTGAACCTTGTGGTGTGAGTCCTGAGGCTCCTAGCGGCAGCTGTGAGAGGAGAGCATGACCTGGGTGGAAAAGTTCCCTGGCAATGGATTTGCTCATTGGTGGGGAGGGCCAAGCCTGAGGTGGGCTTTACTTATTGTAGGATTTTCCATTGGTGTTTTCATACCAGTCAATACACATCTGTAGTAGTATGTCAAAGTTTTAGATGCCATTCCAAGTCTTTACAATCTTCTAAGGAGTTAGAGGAGCTGCAGTGCTTTCTTCATAATTATACTTATGTGCAGGGCCTCTGAAATGATAACACTGAGGAATTTTAAGCTGCTGACCCTCTCTACCTCTGATTATCCAACGAGGACTGGCTCAAGGACCGCTAGTTTCCTCCTTCAGAAGTCAATCCTCTGCTGCTTGGTCTTGCTGACATGAGTAAGAAGTTGTTGTTGTGGAACCCATAGCCGTATTTTTAATCTCCCTCCTATGTGCTGATTCGCCACCACTTTGATCTGGCCTATGGCAGTGGAGTCATCAGCAAACAAATATGACAATGGAATTGTGCTTAGTCTCACCATCATATGTGTAAAGTGAGTAGAGCAGGGGACTAAGCACAGCCATGTGCTGCTCCAGCGCTGAGGGAAATTGTGGAGAAATTGTTCCCAATCCAAACTGACTAGGGTCTCTAAGTGAGGAAATCCGGGATGCAATTGCACAAGGAGGTATTGAAGCCAAGGTCTTGAAGCTTATGGATTAGTTTTGAGGGGATGATAATACTGACTGCCATGCTGTATTTGATAAAGAGCATCCTGATGTATGTATCTTTGCTGTCCAGATGGTCCAGGGTTGAGTGAAGAGCCTCTGAAATGGTATCTGCTGAGGACCTGTTGTGCTTGTAGGCAAATTGGAGCAGATCTAATTTGTCAGGAGTTGATATGTTTCATCAGCTACCTCTCAAAACTCTTCATCACCGTGGATGTAAGTGCTACTGGATGATAGTCATTGAGGCAGGTTACCAGGTAGGCACCAGTATAATTGAAGTCTGCTTGAAACAGTCGGGTACCTCAGACTGCCGAAGTGAGATGTTAAAGATCTTAGTGAACACTCCACCAGTGTCTTTAGTACTTGGCCAAGTACACCATCTGGGCCAGATAGGGTCATCCTCCTGAAGGATGCTCTTACATTGGCCTCAGAGACTGAAATCACAGGATCATCGGGGACTGTGACAGTTCGTGGTGGTTCCTCCATGTTTTGATTTCACCTTGTAAGAGGTGATAGCATTCAAGCCCCGCCACAGCTGTCAAACATCCTTCTGTGATTCAAGTTTGGTCAGGAATCACCACTTTGCACATGAGGTGGCTTTCCAGACATGGTTCCTGGACCTCTTGTAACTTTTTTTGTCACCAGACTTGAACGCCTCTGACCTGACTCTCAGCAGACTGCAGATCTCGTGGTTCATCCTGGGCTTCTGGTTTGGAAGTCTTGGAATGATTTTGTAGGGACAACCCATCTTCAACCGTGGTGAATTCATTCCAACTACAAATGAGTCCTTCAACACCTCCAGTCCACCAACTCAAAGCAACCCGTAGTCACTCTTCCTTTGATCTCCTCTTTGTTGTCCTAATCTCTGGAGCCTAGATCTTTACCTTCTGCCTGTATGCAGGGAGGAGGAGGACAGACAATTAATCAGATTTCCCAAAATGTGGTCTAGGTATGAAATAGTAGGCATTCCTTTATTTTAGTATGGCAGTGGTCTAGTGTATTAAGACATCTGGTGCTACAGATAATAGGCTAATGGTAATTGGCAGGGATTTCTTCAAGCAAGCCTGTTTGAAATCTCAGACTATGATTTGTGGTGAACTGTTTTTTGGTGATGGCATCATGCGGTATCTCAAGACCTTGATTATAATATGCCACTGGTGGTATGTAAACTGTGGTCAGGATCATGGATGAGAACTCTTGGTTAATAAAACTGTTGGCATTTGGTTGATAGGTGTCCAAGATCTGGAGAACATGAGTACACCAAAACTGCCACATCAGACTGCCACAGACAGTTTATTGTGAAACACACACCTCCACCGTTTGCCTTTTCTGAATCAGCAGTTCCGTCCATCCTCTATATTGAGAAACTGACGAGTCTCATCGCCATATCTGGCATACTCTGAGTAAGACATGTCTCGGTAAAACACAGAACACAACAATTCCTCATTTCCCTTCGATGCAGCAATCTGGTCCTTAGATCTTCAATTTTGTCTCCAGCGGCAGCACATTTCCTAACAAGATGCAGGTTAGAGGGAGTCTCAGCCCTCTGCGATTCTGCTTGGCTGCACAAGCGAGTCTGCAGATGCTGAGAAAGTGTTTGTTGCACGTTCTTGCATCACCTAACATTGGTTATTTTGAAGCATAGAAAATCAAAATGGAGTTTGTTGTCATCGGTGCAAGTACATGGATGCACAGGGAGCCATGAAAATTTATGCTTGCAACGGCATCACAGCTACATAGCATAAGGTTAGCATCATTCACAAGAAAAACATAATTTATACATAACTTTTACAAGAAGGAAGCAATATGAACAAAAAAGTACAACGCAGCACACACACAAACGATGGAGGAACTCAACAGGTCAGGGAGTATCTGTGGAAAAGATCAAACAGTCGATGTTTTGGGCCATTCATGACTATAGATGTTGCCTGACCCGTTGAGTTCTTCAGCACTTTGTGTGTGTGTGAGGACTTAGGAGTCCTCATGCAAGACTCCTTGTAGGTTAATTTACAGGGTGAGTCTGGGGTAAAGTAGGCAAATGCAATGTTGGTATTTATTTGAAGGGAAATAGAATATAAAAACAAGGAAATAATGTTAAGTCTTTATGACACTAGTCAGGCTGCACTTGGAGTATTATCAACAGTTCTGGGCCTCATATCTCAGAAAGGATGTGTTGTCATTGAAGAGAGTCCACAAGAGGTTTACAAGGATGATTCCAGGAATGAAGGGGTTAACATATGATGAGCGTTTGGCAGCTTTGGGCTTGTATTCCCTGGAATTTAGAAGAATGTGTGGGGATCTCGTTGAAACCTAGCGAATGTTGAAAGCACAAGATAGGGTGGATGTGGAGAGGATGTTTCCTCTGGTGGGGGTATCCAGAACTAGAGGGCACGGCCTCAAAATTGAGGAGAAACCTTTTAGAACAGAGGTAGGGAGGAATTGTCTTTTAGCCGGAGACTGGTGAATCTGTGGAATGCTCTGCCAGAGACTGCAGTGGAAGCCAAATCCATGGGTTTATTTCAAGCAGAAGTTGATCGTTCCCTGATCGGTCAAGGCACCAAAGGATATGGCGAGAAGGCAGGTGTATGGGTTGAGTGGGCTCTGGGATCAGCCATGATGGAATGGCGGAGAAGACTTAATGGGCTGAATAGCCTAATTCTGCTCCTATGTCTTATGGTCTTATAGTTTTGCTTTAGATTTCCAACATGTACAGACTTTCTTGGGTTTGAAATGGTACAATGTCCATTTTATTTCCAAGTGACTCAAATGTTACAAGACTGTCGTAATTAGGGTTTGCACCACTCCCCCAGTTGGCTCAAGGGAAGCTAATGTTCCTGAACCTGATGGTGTACCTCCTGCCTAAAGCTACCTAAGAGACGATGGTATGCCCTGGTTGGTGTGGGAATCCTTCAGAATCAATATCGCCTTCTTGAAGCAGCATTTTATGCAGACACTACCGATGGGGGTGAGGGATGTATTGGGCAGAGTCCAAAGTTGTTACAGCCTTTACTAACACAGCTATGGATGAGTGTGTTGCCATGGAATTGTTCAGGATTATCCGAATCAGAAGCCCTGGATGAACAATGTTATCCAGAGAGCCAGATCAGAGGCATTCAACTCTCCAAGAATGCTCCAAGAGGCACAGATATGACCTCTGGAACATCAGCCTTCAGGCAAGGCGGATTCTGGAATAACAAGGGATGGTTGACAGCTGTGGCAGGGTTCGAAAGCCATAACCTCCTACAAAAACAAATCTTGCAACATAGGAGTCAGCAGAGCTTCGCTTCAAAAGCTCAATGCCTTCTAAGCTCACTTTGTCCACCAGAACAAAGGGAGGAACCATTGCACATCCCCACGTCTCCCAGCGATCAATTTGGCCTCCGGAAAGAAACATGGAAAACTTACAGCACAATACAGACCCTTTGGTCCACAATGCCATGCTGAACATATACTTACTTTAAAATTACTTAAGATTATCCATAGCCCTCTATTTTTCTGAGCTCCATGTACCTATCCAGGAGTCTCTTAAAAGACCCTATTGTATCTGCCTCCACCACCATCACCGACAGCAGCCCATTCCACGCACTCACCACTCTCTGTGTAAAAAACTGACATCTCCTCTGTACCTACTTCCAAGCACCTCAAAACTGTGCCCTCTCTGAAGATTACGTGCAGGCTGCCTTCAAGATAGTGAATCCAAGGAATGCATCCATTCCAGGTGGAGTACCTGGCTGAGTGCTGAAGACCTGTGCTGACCAACTGGCTGGTGTATTCATGGATATCTTCAACCTCTTGCTGTATTATAGTATTGTAATAATATTATAATATAATGTACAATATTATTGTATATTAGGTACAAGAGTGAAGCCCAGTATGGCCTTCTGCTGTTGTAGCCCCTCCACTTCAAGTTTGGATGTGTTATGCCTTCAGAGATGCTCTTCTGCACCCCAGGGTTGCAATGCGTGGTTATTTGGGTTACTGTTCACTGCGGTCAGCTTAAACCAGTGTGAGCATTCTCTTCCAACCTCTCCCGTTAACAATGTGGTTTTGCTCACAGAACTGCTGCTAACTGGATGGTGGTTTTTGTTTTTCACACCATTCTCTGTGAACTCCGCTGTGTGTGAAAATCCCAGAAGATCAGTAGTTTCAGGGACCCCATCTGGCACCAACTATAATCATTCCACTGTCAATCACTTAGATCCCACTTCTTCCTGATATTGGGTCTGAACCACAACTGAACCTCTTGACCATCTCTGTATGCTTTTATGCAGTGAGTTGCTGCTACATGATTGGCTGATCAGATATTTGCAAAAACAAACAGATGTAGCGGTGTATTTAATAAAGTAGCCTCTGAGTGTATGTGCTGGGCCCAGAACATATCTTTGGATGTGTTAAGGCCCAGGAATTTACTGGTCTGAATTTATCCTCAAGGTGCACTGTTCCGAGTTTCCCTCCTTCCAAAATAGAAATCCTAAAATCCTTGGCAAGGATGGAAATAGTGTTAGGAATGTGTACTTCATGTAAATGAGAAGCTATGAGGCAGAGAAGGCTAAGAGTACACATCGGGCTGCTGTTTATCGATGACAGCATGGTGTTCAACACCATCATTTTGCTAATCCATGAGGCTTTACTCAGCTTAGCGCTGAACTGTCTCAGCACCTATGGCTTGCAGCCACCAGCACTGAGCTACCTCCACGGGTGTGGACTCACCTTTGGGAACTCCACCGCTCATGTTCTGTGTGTTATCTGTTTATCTTTGTTTTACTGTTTGCATGATTTATTCTTTTTTTGCACATTGGACATTTGTTGTGTGGAGTTTTACATGGATTCTATTGTGTTTCTTAGTCATGTGGCTGTCTGCAAGAAGATGCATCTCAAGGTATATGGTATATACACTTTGATAATAACAGTGCTTTGACTTTGACCCTCAGTAATAATCCACTAAGACGAAATGACTTTGTTGAAAAACAGTTTCCCACTCAGGAGGTGCCTGTAGCCCCACTGCAACCAGCAAATCCGCCCCACTCACAGGTTGCACTGTACATAAGTCAGGCATTTAGATCCAGGGCAGGTGTGTGGCAACCGTGCCATCTGAGGAACGACAGGAGTAAAAGGGGACCAGGTGCAACTGCTCCATTATGCTGGTGCAAAGATCAGAATCAGCTTTATTATCACTCTCACATCACTTAAGTTTGGTGTTTGCAGCAGCAGTGCAGTGCAATACATTAAAATACTTTCAGTTACAGCAAGAGATCACTGGCCGGTGGTGTAGTGGCATCCACACCGAACTTTGAGGCGAGTAGTCCTGGGTTTGAGTACGGCCGGCTCCTTCCACACATCGAAAACTGGCAAAAATGCTAAAAGACAGTGGCAAGGTTGCCACAAGGCACAGAAAGGGGCAACATCGACATCGAAAAGAAATGTGGAAAATAAATAAGCCATGCAAAAGAAAAGCAGAAGAGTGAGGTAGTGTAGTCCTGACGAAGGGTCTCGGCCCGAAACGTCGACAGTTGATACACCATCAATAACTCTTGGAGACGGGAGGCGAACGACGGGCTTTTATTAGCTGCAAGAAACGACCACACAACATCCTGGAGACTGAGGGAGGAGCCATGCCTCCAACCGCCTTTAAACAGGGGTCTGTGGGAGGAGCCAAAGGAGCAGTCAGCAGAGGGGCGTGTCCAGACAGGTATATGTAGTTCACCACAACAGTGCTTCTCCCTGTAGATGCTGCCTGGCCTGCTGTGTTCCATCAGCATTTTGTGTGTGTTGTTGAGCGAGGTAGTGTTCATGGGTTCGCGCACTGTTCAGATATCTGATGGCAGAGGGGAGGAAGCTGCTCTTAAAATGTTGAGTATAGGTCTTCCAGCTCCTGTGCCTCCTCTCTGGTCAGGTCCCAGATGCTGAAGTTCCTCAATGATGGATGCAGTCTTCCTGAGGCACTGCTCTTTGAAGATGTCCTTGATGGAGTGTGTGGGGGGTGGGGGGAGAGGGTTAGTGCTGCTGATGATGAAGCTGGCAGAGTTTGTACTCCTCTCTAGCTTTTTCTGATCCTGTGCATTGCCCCACTCCCCCACACCAGGCGGTGAAACAACCATTTAGAATGCTCTCCACTGTAAATCTATAGAAATTTGTGAGTCTTTGGTGACAAACCAAATTTCCTCAAATCTCCTAATGGATTGTTGGGTGGGAGAGTCTAGGACCAGAGGACATAGCCTCAAACAGCGGGCCATCCTTTAGATCGGAGATGAGAAGGACTTCTTTAATGAGAAAGTGGTGAATTTGTACAATTCTTTGCCACAGACAGCTGGAGAGGCCAAGACTTTATGTATATTTAAGGCAGAGGTTGATAGGTTGTCGATTGGTCAGAGCATGAAGGGATATGGGGAGAAGGGAGGAGATTGGGGCCGAGAGGAAAATTGGATCAGTCATGATGAAATGGCGGAACAAATGTGATGTGCCCAATGGCCCAATCCTGCTCCTATATCTTACTGTCTTGTGGCACGAAGAGGAGGAGGCCATGCTTCCCACTTGACTACACTGGCAAGCGCTATGATTGTGGATTATCTTGTACCTTGTTCAGATCCCCTCTGAAAATCATTTAAAAACACATGACATAGAGGCAGCTGAATAGTGAGTATTGGTGAGGGGGAAGGAGGGTGGGGGAGGGGTGAAGTGAGAAGCTGGGAGATGACAGATGTAAGAGGTAAGGGGCTGAAGCAGAAGGAATCTGATAGGAGAGCACAGTGGGCCATGGGAGAACGGAAAAGAGGATGGGGACCTAGGATGAGGTAATGGACAGGTGAGGAGAAGGGAAGAGATAGAGAGAAGTCAGAATGGAAAGTGGAAGATTTCTGAGAGGTTTTTTTGTAGATATCTGGTAAAACATTTGTCACGGGTGGCGTATGTCGGAGTGAGTTAGCGTGGCAGAGAGAATCGGTGAGTTGAGCACAGGACCTTTAAGAACGAGCATTCAGAGTGGAGATGTCGAGGAGGAGCCAAATTGTGTGTATATTTTAGTGTGAGTTTCGCAAGTCCCGATCAAACAGGAGACTCTGTGTGTGTGTCTGTGTGTGTGTCTGTGTGTGTGTGTGTGTGTGTGTGTGTGTGTGTGTGAGTGTGTGAGTGAGTGTGTGTGTGTGAGTGGGTGTGTCTGAGTGGGTGGGTGTGTGAGTGTGTGTGTGTGAGTGTGTGTGTGTGTGTGTGTGTGTGTGTGTGTGTGTGTGTGTGTGTGTGTGTATGTGTGTGTGTGAGTGAGTGTGTGTGTGAGAGTGGGTGTGTCTGTGGGTGTGTGTGTGAGTGAGTGAGTGTGTGTGTGTGAGTGTGTGTGTGTGTGTGTGAGTGAGTGTGTGTGTGAGAGTGGGTGTGTCTGTGGGTGTGTGTGTGAGTGAGTGAGTGTGTGTGTGTCTGTCCGCGACAAAACGAAAGTAGAATGAGATCCCGACTCATCACACAAAAAAGGAAACAATATTGGGGATTTTTTCTCTCTCTCTCTCTGCAGAGTTCCGGGATTTCCACCCCGGGGGTTTCCAAAATGCCACAGTGCACCGCTACCTCTTGACCGGTGAAAATGTCAGCCTCGTCACCCCGAGTTCCCCAGCTGGAGTGGTGTAATGGGGACAGTGTCTCTGCTCTCTCGGGGGAGACGCCAACAATTTCTCGCTCTGTTCACCGGAAGGACCATTGTTTAGTGTTTTTTTTCTTTCTTTCTCTCTCTCTCTCTCTCTCTCTCTCTCTCTCTCTCTCTCTCTCTCTCTCTCTCTCTCTCTCTCTCTCTCTCTCTCTCTCTCTCTCTCTCTCTCTCTCTCTCTCTCTCTCTCTCTCTCTCTCTCTCTCTCTCTCTCTCTCTCTCTCTCTCTCTCTCTCTCTCTCTCTCTCTCTCTCTCTCTCTCTCTCTCTCTCTCTCTCTCTCTCTCTCTCTCTCTCTCTCTCTCTCTCTCTCTCTCTCTCTCTCTCTCTCTCTCTCTCTCTCTCTCTCTCTCTCTCTCTCTCTATCTATCTATCTCTCTATCTCTCCAACACACACGGTACAGGACAGCCTCAGACGTCAGGAATAAAGGTGGGGAAGAAAGGGACTGGTGTCAGAGATAAAGGAAAACATAATTCGGGAGGGGTTGGGGAGGAGAGGATGATGAAACAGGAAGAGTAGGGCAGAAGGGGAGGGATGAGGCAGGTGAGGGGACATGGGGAGAGGGAAATGGGTGAGAGGATAAGGATAGGGGAGATTAGAGGTGAGGGGGAATGGGGAAAAGGAGGCAGGGAAAGACCGGGGAGGGGGAACGGGGATAATGAAATGCTGAGAGAGTAGGAAGGTAGGGGAGAGGATGGAGAGGTGAGGGGGAGGAGGGGATAGAGATGCTAGGAGGGAAGAGAAAGAGGGGAGTTGTGCTGGGTGTTGCTGTGGAGGAGAGAGTAAGGGGAGAGGAGGTGAAAGGGCAAGGGAGATCGAGGCAAAGAGATGAGTCAGAAGGGGATAAAGGGAAGGGGAGATGAGGAAGATGAGAGAGATGGGAGAGGAGACGAGGCAGGGGATAAGGAGAGTGGGATAAAGGGGAGGAAAGATGGCAGAGGGAATGGGGGAGATGAGAGAGAGATGAAGGTGAGGGGAGATAAGGCAGAGGGGATAGTGGGGAGTGGAGATGAGTGAGAGGGGAATAAGAGGGGAGGGGAGATGAGGGGGAGGGAGACAAGGCAGAGGGGGGTTAGGCAGAGAGGAGGTGCGAGCCTGAGGAGGGGAAAATGGGGGTTGGGATTGGTGTGGAGGGAGACAGAAAAGGGCAGAGGGATATGGAGGAGTGGAAGACTGTGAGGGGGAAAGACAGGAGAGAGGAGAGAAAGGGAGAGGAGCCGGGAAACCGTTGCCGGCGAGAGGAGGTGTGAGAGGGTGTTGTAGAACTGGAAGAGGCAAGATTTGAGGATTGAGAAAGTGTGAAGGAACCGGCAGGAAGGGGAGAGAAGTGGAATAGAGGATTGTGTGAATGCGGAGGAAAAAGAGAGGAGAAAAAGAAATAGATGACGAAGAGCAGGAAAGGGATAGAAAAGATTGTGGGAATTGATGCAAAGGGAGAGGGCGTCGAGGCGGGGCTGGGTGGAATCTAAGGGTGAAAAGGGGGCAAGAACTGTAACGGGGCTACCTGCCGGAGGAGTTCCAGATCCCAGATCCGGATTGCTCCTGGGTCAAGCATCTTTTGTCGCCGGCTGGAACAGGGAAGACGGGAGAGTTCCCGAGCCAGGGAGCGGAGACGTGTCGGAACGGAATTCTGGAGCCAGATCTACTCATTGTGAGAGAGCTCACAGGCTGGAACAACCCTGGGATACTCAACTATGACTATAGCAGGTCTCGAGGGGATTTGCACAATCAACATAACCTCGTACGTGTAAAAGTCCCAGAGGAAATACTGTCAGCAGCTTGGCTGGAATTTCCAGCGCCGCGCGCTACAAATTGGCCCAAGCTTCCGCCCAGTCTCCTAGTTACCCTCTGACCACGGAAGTATCGGGGAGCGCTCCTTCCACACAGGGTGAGTTAAGACACTGACGTTCGCCCAACTATTGTAAGACTCTGGTTTCACTGTGTAATGCTCTGCTAAACGCCGCTTAAACCCGTGTAATATCTGAAATCAGATTAAACTATTTCTTTAAAAATTTCTGATGAAGGATCTCGGCTGGAAATATCGACTGTTATTGCTTTGCGTAGAGGCTGCCTGACCTGTCCACTTAGCTCCGGTCGATCCCCTGATCTCTCTGTCCCTCTCTCTCGCTCTCGCTCTCTCTCTCTCTTCCCCTTTCTCTTTTTTCTTCGCTCTCTCCCTCCCTCTGTCCGTTCTCCCGTCCACCCCATTGCTCTGCTTCTCGTCTCGAACTTCCACCGCCCTCCATCGGGGAATTTAACAGCGACAGGTTGTAAACACAAGAGATTCTGCGGATGTAAGAGCGAAGTCACGGGGATAAGGCAGACCCTGGACAAACGACAGAGATGGTAGGGAGGCGGTAGGAGACAGAGTCAATCTCGGCTGCTGCGATTCGAGTTCACCCGAAGAAACGGCGACCGGACAAAGTGTCACAAAGATGGATCTATTTCCGTAAGGGCAAAAGCGATCCGCGCTTCCAGCGATCTACTGGAGAAGAGGACTGCCAGGCATTCTTCCGTAGGAGCTCAGTGATTCCACCGCCAGGTGATTTACTGGTCCGTACGCACAACCATCTACTGGACAAGTCAAGCAGCGAACAAACAAACTCACCAGCCGCTGATGAAGCCATCCAATAATCACTATGCTGTTCTCCTATGGATTCCCCTTACTGGTGAAGGCATGTGCGTGGTTTGTTTAACGCGGGGAGGTTGATGCACATCGGAGTCAGCATCCAGTGGCTTGGAATGCGAGACGATTGGGGACAGCTCCCTGCTGCAGCCTTCCTCCACCTTCACTGCCCCTGTGATGCCATCTTCTTGTGCCAGCTCCACCGTGGAGGTTGGGTCGCACTTTGTCTGGGTGAGTCTACCAGCAGCTACGCACCAGATGGCATAGTTCATGGGATCCCAGCATCTCACAAGCCTCTCCATCACAACTAAGATGACAATCCTCGAAGAAGATCTATTGGGAGAATAGATCTTTATAGCCAAGATGATGGACTGCACACAGTGACCCATGGATTAGATGGTCTGCTGGATGTGACCCATTGGCCTGACAATGAACCAGAGAAGTGACCCATGGAGTATGTTATCCTCTGGATGTGACCCATTGATGGAGTGATGCCCTGGGCAAATGATCTGTGGGACAGTTGATCTTAGTTAATTCCCAAGCCAATTGATCCAGTGGGTGGACAATTCCAGGGTCAATACCAGACAATTGATCTGGTGGGCAATTTATTCCTGGGGTATTCTTTAGGTCTGGTTATATGTTGGAGAATTGATCCATGAACCAATTGGCCCATTGGTCAACTGGGGAAAAGAGAATCCCATATTTACAACCTTACATTGAGAAGTGCTTCCTGACATCAAGTAGAAATGGCTTGGCATGCTAATTATGATGTTATGCTTACAGAAGAAGGATTGTTTCTCTCCGTCTACATGATCAATTTCTTTAAATATTGTAAATGTTTTGATTACTGATCTAATACTACTATTTAAAGATATTTACATCTGCCTCTAATAGCAAGGTGGCTAGCACAGTCACTTTATGGCATCAACTGTATGATCAGTGTTCAATTCCCACCACTGCCTGTGAGGAATTTGTACATTCTCCCAGTGCCCATGTGGGTTTCTTCTGACTGGTCTGTTTTCCTCCTACAATCCAGAAGTGATGCCCTGTTAGGCTTAGTGAGTTGTGTTGGAGGCGGAAGCATGGTGGCACTTGCAGGTGCCCAGCGCAATCCTCACTGATTTAATTTGGGGTGCTGTAGTAGCGTAACGGTTAGTGCAACGCTATTACAGCTCAGGGCACTGGAGTTCAGAGTTCAATTCCAGCACCCTCTGTAAGAAAATTCGTACTTGCTTCACATACTGGTGTGGGTTTCCTTTGGGTGCTGCAGTTTGCTCCAACCGTCCAAAGACGTACCGGTTAATAGGTTAATTTGTCAATGTAAATTGTCCTGTGATTAGGTTAGTACTAAATGTGTGGGTTGCTGGGCTGTTTGGCTCAAAAGGCCAGAAGGGTTTGCTCTGCATTGTATGGCTGAATAAATAAATAATATAAAATATATAACTGGAGAAAACAAATCAAGATTATGCCAGCTCTCCCCGTAACTTAACTCCTCTACTGGCACAGCAGGCATCCTCAGTCAGGGCAATGAGTACCGAAAATCGTAAACTTAAAAAATTCCTCAGATGCCGGAAATCCGGAGCCACACGCTGGAGGGACTCAACAGGTCATGGCAGCATCTATGGAAATGCATAAACCGTCGACACTTCATGCTGAGACCCTTCTTCAGGAGTGTAGAAGTCAGGACTTATGTCTTATGGTCTTGTGAGACATCACGTTGAAGTTGTTCAAGAGATTGTTGAGGCTGCACTTCAAATACGACCTTCTGTTTTGGTCACCCTGCTGTAGGAAATATACCATTAAGCTGGAAAAGAGAAGAAGGATGTTGCTAGGATGCAAGGCACTGAGTTATGGAGAGAGGCTGGGCAGCTTGGGACATTTTTCCCCTGAGCATAAGAGAATGGGGATTGATCTTATGGAAGTATATAAAATTGTGAGGGGTATAGTTCGGGTGAATGAATGCACACTCTCTGTTTTTCTCTAGGGTTGGGGAATCAAGACATAAGCTTAAGGTGAGAGGGGAGAGAGTTAATAGGAAACTGAGGGGGCAACATCTCACCCAGAGTGTGATCCACATGGAACAAGCTGCCAAAGGGAGTGATTGAAACAGGTACATTAACAACATGTGAAAGTTACTTGGACAGGTACAATGCATAGGAAAGGTGTGGAGGGATATGGGCAGGCATGAGCAAACGATGAGAATCTTGGCCAGTATCGACCAGTTTGACTGAAAGGTCTGTTTCCATGCTGTATGACTCTGTGACTCTCTCTGTTCTGTAGAATAACCCCTCTAATTCATATGGTCCCTCCTTACACATCTTGCCAAAGTACTCTACTGCAAAATCCTAAGCACTGCAGCTTGGCAACACTACGACCACGTCTGTCTCTTTATAATGAAGCTCAAAGTCAAAAGCCAAAGTAAATTTATTATCTAAGTATGTACTCTATGTCTTAATATATACTACCTTGAGATTAATTTCCTTGCAGGCATTTACAGGGTATAAAGAAATACAATAGAATTTATTAAAAAAACTATACACAACTCAGACAAAGGCTGACAACAAACCTATGCGAAAAAGAAGACAAACTGCAAGTAAAATGTGTATAATGTAATACTAGAACATGTGTTGTAAAGAGACCATGAAAGTGAGTCTGTAGGTTGTAGAATCAATTCAGGTAGTGATGTTTAAAGTTATCCACACCAGTTCAGGAGCATGATGGTTGTAGGGTAACAACTTTTCCCTAACATAGCTATAACTATACTAAAATGGACATTGCTCTCGTTTTGTTCAAATTATGTTCCTTCTTGTAAAATTTATGTATAATTTATGTTTTTTCCCCTTGTGAACACCATAAATCAATTGCTAAGTTCGTGTGATGCTGCAGTTTTTCTTTGCACCTGTGTATACATGTAGACATGCATATGACAACAAACTCCCACCCATCCACCTTTTAACTGCAGTTTTGTGCTTTTACAAAGTGAAGGAAATAAGGTCAACTGGATTGCAAGTGAAATCTAATTCACGGTAGCATAGTGGTTATTGTAACTCTAAACCAGCACCAGTGCTCACCGATCTCTGTGAACTGTGTTCAATTCCCACCACTGTTTTTAAAGAAGTTGTACCTTCACCTGCGTGAGATTCCTCCAGGTGCTCTAGCTTCTTCCCACGTTCCAAAGATGTACAGTATTGCGCAAAAGTCTTAGGCACACATATATAACTTGGGCACCTAGGGCTTTTGCCCATTACTAGATTTGAACTTGTGGAGTGGAAAGTGGGTTTAAAGATTTGGCGGGAGCAAAGGATGTTGGGAATGGTGAGAGTGGAGTGCCACAGGAGGGGTCTGGGACGGGTGGCAGAGAAGGTGGCAGTAGAATGTGTGCAGAAACACTCAGCCCTGAGATATCAGGCAATACCATTTGATTCCAAACAATTGATTTATTGATCACTACAGAATGTCTCTGGTGTTTCCTGCTTCCTCCTCCTCCCTTCTTTTCCCAACCATAATTCCCTTCTCCCTCCCCAGCACAATCCTCAGCAACTTGACTTGATGCAAATGATGCATTTCACTTTACATTTCAATGTTTCGATGTACATGTGACAAATAAAGCTAATATTTGAATAATAGAGCTAATCTTCACAAAAGAATCAGATTATCATTCCTCATCGATGGAGCAAAGTTTCAAGAAACTGAGATAAATCTGAATCAAAACTGAAATTAGAAAGGTCAGCTTTTCATGTGGGCCATATTTATAGCCAAGTAGTTCTAGGCTGCTTTCTATTTGGACTTCAGAATTGAAAATAAGTGTGGGACTTTTTGTGTACTCAGTCTGAACTTAACAGATAATGTTATCAAGAAAGAAATGTGGGATGGGGTGGTTCAGAATATTTGGTAACTTATATAAATGTGTTTCACTTTGATAAAACGAGAGACACTTATTAACCAGCCCTAAATTACTGGAATTATTATTCAGGTTGGCACCCGCTTGGCTCTGCTTCAAATCCTTCTCCATTTGAGTTCCCACTTGAGAGACTTGAGTAAAACAAAAAATCAAGGTTAACTTTTCGAGATTTGGACCGGGCTTCAAACCTGTTATGAAAGAGATTTACAAGAAACCTCGTGGCACTGCTGTGAAAGGGAGCGGGCTGATTGTTTGCTAATGCAGGATTTTATCTGAAATGTTAACAAATCCTTCCCCATGTCCACACACACACATACACACACACACACACACACACACACACACACACACACACACACACACACACACACACACACACACACACACACACACACACACACACACACACACACACACACCTCTCTCTCGACCCAATGCGTTCCTCCGGTGGGTTGCTTGTTGCTCCAGAGTCCTGCATCTCTCGTCTCTCCTAGCAACCTCCTCCCTGCCCTGGCCAATATTTATTCAGTTTTAGAACATATGACATAGAATATTCAAGCACAGTACAGGCTCTTCAGCCCACAATGTGCCTACTTTTAAACCTACTCCAAGATCAATCTAATTCTTCCTTCCCACATAGACCCCGATTTCATCCATAGCCTGTCTAAGAGTTTCTTAAATGCCCCCAATATATCTGCATCTATCTTAGTGTTGCACCCACCATTCTCTGTGTAAAGAACCTACGTCTGAGACCCCTGCGTATTTTTCTACAGTCAGCTTAAAGTTATGGTCCCTTATATTAGCCATTTCTGCCCAGAGAAAAAATTCTCTGGCTGCCCGCTCAATCTATGCTTCTTATCATCTTGTACACCTCTATCAAGTCACCCCTCACTCTGTTTCACTCCAAAGAGAAAAGCCCTTGCTTGCTCCACCTTTCTTTGTAAGATATGGTCCAGGCAGTACTTGGGATAGATCATCTGGTCTCCACTACATTACTGGCTGTGGGATCTTGCCATACACAGACTGACTGCCATTTTGGAATACAGGTCACACCTCATGAGTAGAGTGCTGTTTGATGTCCAGGAAAGGATGTGAAGGGTGTCACGTAAATGCAAGTCTTTTTTGGGTTTTTTTTTAAGGTTAAATAAGAGAATATTCCCAGAGCCGAGCTAAGGAATGGAGATGAGTTTGTTCCCACTGAAACATGAAGATAGGCCCCAGCTCTACAGTTCGGTGTGTGTCGAGAAGAAAGCCTTATTCACAAGCACCAACACGGAGGAGACGGACGGGGGTTATGTGACAAACACCAGTCAGGGCTATGATCGCAAGTACTACTGCGGCGCCTGTGGGCTCCTGATGAGAGATCCCGTCCAGACAGAGTGCGGGCATCGGTTCTGTGAGATGTGTCACAAGACAGTATTGTAAGTTGTCACTTCATCCCATTGCATTACTGACCACGTGTTCTCTGCCAATGCCACAGTATCAAATTATCGAAAGGGTTCAAATCACAGAATCATACAGTAACTTATCACCATGAAACTAACCTACACTAACTGCATTTGCCACATTGGGCTCAAACCCCTCTATGCCTTTCTTATCCAAATACACTTCCATAACTGTGGTTGTATCTGCCTCCAACACCTATTGTAACACGGTCCAGACACTCACCACAGTGTGGAAAAACCTAGCCCCTACCCCTCAGATGCTGGAAATCCAAACAACACCAGGCAAAATGCTGGAGGCAGCATCTGTGGAAAAGAGTAAACAGTCAATGTTTCAGGACAAGGTCCTTCTTCAGGACAGGTGAAGGGACCTACTGAAGGGTTTTGGCCTGAAATTTTGACTGTACTTTTTTTCCCATAGATGCTGCCTGGCTTTCTGAGTTTTGTCTCTGATCCTCTGACGCTAGTGCTTTGATTCAGATGAATCTGCTTGCTCTGCACCCTCTCTCTACTCCTCTCTGCAGTGTGGTGACCAGTGCCACACACAATATTCTAAGTGGTCCCGGTGGATCTTACTGGGCTGAGGGGATGGTTCTCTTGGGGATAGCATTGATTTAATGGCCCAAATGACCTCATAATAAGTGAGCATTTGTATGTCCTTATATATATTTATGCATCAATTAATTTTTCCTCTCTTTCACTTGCCTACAGGAAAGAACTGATGATGTGTCCCTCTTGCCTGAGGGATAAAGAAATAGTTGAGAATGTTTCACTTGCCACATTTGAAAAGGTAAGAAAATATGCTCTGTTTGTGGTCCATTGAAAGGCCTGGATAGAGTGGATATGAAGAGGATGTAGTGAGAGACTCTAGGACCAGAGGGCACAGCCTCAGAATAGAACAGAGATGAGAAGGGACTTCTTTAACCAGAGGGCTGTGAATCTGTGGAATTCATTGCCATGGACAACTGGGGATATTTAAAGTGGAGGTTGGATTGGTTGTTTCCTTCAGTGACAACTAACGCTGGATTGTGTTGTTATTCTGAGGCTGTGGATAGCAGAGTCAAGATCGACACTTATTTTCTCTCCTCAGCAGTGGTCTAAATCATCTTCACAACTCGACGTTTTGGTTTGAGACCTTTCTTCAGGACCCTGATGAAGGGCCTTGGCCCAAAACAACAACTGTTTATTCCCCTCCATAGATTCTGCCTGATCTGCTGTGTTCCTCCGGCACTTTGAGGGTGTTACTTAAGATTTCCAACACCTGCAAAATCTCTCGTGTTTACAATCTTCTTCCATTGTTGGCGGCAAGTGCAGGGTATTCCAACACTCTCCTGACCCATGCTTTGTAGACTGAGGGAAGGTTTGGAGTGTTCCTTCTTTGTATTGTACAATGCTCTTGTACGAAACAGCTAGTACAGTTTATGATTAGTGATCGGAGACTGGGCAATATTCAGAGAAGGAGGGTTCACTCTTGTATTGGAGAGGTAATAATTGCCTGTAACTTATAATGAATAAAGTTGGTGTTTATTGACTCATTGAGGCTTTCTGTATGTTTTAGTGTTTTAACGACAGGGCGATTGCAAAGGAGATCCTAAACCTGGAAGTCTCCTGTCTCAACCAGGGCTGCACATGGACTGGTCCACTGAGGGAACGAGAGGTAAGTCCTTCACATTCACTGCACAACACTCTCAGAGGAATGATGCATGGAAGATGCAAGTAGACAATGGAGGTGGATGATCCCCGAAAACACACACTCAATATTTTAGGAACAGCTTCTTTTCTTGCATTATCAGATTTCTAAATGGACAATGAACCCATGAACACTGCCTCACCTTTCCTCTTTCACACTATTTCGTTTATTTATTTCTTCTTGTTAGTGATTGTTTTTACATCTTGCACTGATCTACTGTCCCAAAGCAACAAAACTTCACTACATATGTTAGAGGTAACAAAACCCGATTCTGATTAGAATTAGAATAGTTACGGTTTATTGTCACTGACATATAGTAGATCGTGAAATCTGTTGTTTTGCAGCAGCAGTACAATGCCAAACGTAAAAAAAATCACTCTAAGTTACAACAAGAAGTCCTGAGTTCAGACACATTTCTGCCCTAGAGCCTTGAAAACTCAGCACTCGGCGGTGCTGGGCTGGCCTTTAGGGCACTGGATGAGCCGTTCAGGCCACCATATCTATGGCCTATGATTAAAACTGGGGCAGCAAGAAGAGCTGTTGTTGCGCTATTCTTTTGACGCAGGTTCAATCCCACCTCCGGCGCTGGCCGTGTGGAGTTCGCTCTTTCTCCCAGTAACTGCGAGGGGTTCCCCACTCAGGTGGTCCTGTTCCCCCCCCCCCCCCCCACCCACCAATGAAGAGACTCAGACTGGCTGCTGTAAATTGCTCTAGTGTTTTAGGGAAGGGTAGAATCTGGTGAAGGAGAACAAAATGGGGATAAAGTGGTCAATGGCCAGTGTGGACCTGGTGTGCCAGAGTTCAACATCTGTATGATTATCAAATATTCTTTGCTGGCTGCCTCATGTGTAGTACAGCTAATCCAAAGTTACTAATGCTTGACATTCAGCAGAGCTCAGTGTTTCTTGAATGACCGTCAAGCGTTTGGCAGGAGCCTGATGGCGTAGGGTGATAGCTGTTCTTGAACTTGGTGGTGTGGGATCTAAGGCTTCTGTACCTCCTGACTGATGGAAATAGAGAGCAGCAATTGGCCAGTGAATTTACCACTTCCACCTCACAAACCACAAAAGCCCCAGGAGCAGTCTTTGGCCCATGCCGAGTCGGCAGAGAGGAGAGTGAGTGCCTTATGCTTTAACAGTGTGCCATTTCTCTGGACCTGATGTGTGATCATATTTTGTCCTTGGCATTTCAGGCGGAGCACAAGATGACTTGCGAGCAAGGCCTCCGGAGGTGTCCCTTCAGTGTTGTCGGCTGCAGGCAGATGGTGAGTGAGAGGACATTAATTCAGTGAATGAGGCCACTATCTTGGCCTGGACAGGGAGCTCTGTGTCAGAACAGAAGGAAGATTTTCCATTACTACAGCACCTTTTGTGGCTTTGAAACATTCCAAGCAAATGAAAATCTTCCTTTAAAGCTGGGATTTGGGACTATTAGGTAATGGTCAATTTGTCAATGTAAGCTCTCACACATCTCTGAATACTTCAACAAAAACTAACAACTCTTGGGCTTTATGAGAGTGGAACTGAATGTCTTGACCGTGCCTGCGTGCATTTATGCATTGTGTTGCTGCCACGTGATTAGTTGATTAGATATTTGCATTAATGAGCAGGTGTACCTAATAAAGTGGCCACTGAGTGTAAAGCCAACCTTTAATCTTAAAATGTTTCTTTGCAGATACCTGGTCAGAAGGTCGACGAACACATGCAGAACTCTGTTGCACACCATCTGAACTGTGTCCTTCAGAGCATCCAGGGATTCCGGAAAGAGCTCGGTGAGTCTCCCAGCCTGGAAGGAATGTTTGGGAATCGGAAAGAGATGAGCTTACAGCCCAGCCAGTTGCTAAAGCAGAAGACACAGGGCGAGGATGCCCAGGAAGATCTGAAAGTAAAACTACAGACTTTTGAAAACATTGTCACGGTGCTAAACCGTGAAGTGGGACATACAATAAATACTGTTGAAAAGCAAGAGAAATGGATAAAGGAGCAAGACACAGTGATTGCACAGCTAAAGAACAAGGTAAGAATTTCATAGAACATCGAAGAGTATAGCCCAGTACAGACTCTTCCCCGTATGCCGTATCTACCCTTTAACCAACTTTAGGAACAATGTAACCCTTCCTTGCCCAAATCCCTTCATTATTCTTTTGCGTGTAGTTTCACACTGACAATGAACAAGAAGAGGGTGGTGAATGGTGGCGAACCTTTGACTGCCTAGCTAAAGATCAGGGAAACAAACACACCTGATTTAAAAAAAAAGAGTAGTCACTCCATGGAAATGGAAAGAGTGGAAGATTGTTACACAGGAATTCTGGACATCCGGATTAGCACAGTAACATAACGCTCAGTGCGACGCTTTACTGCACTGGCTGTAAAATCAGGGTTCAATTCCCACCGCTGTCTGTAAGGAGCTTGTATGTTTTCCTTGTGACCATATGGGTTTCCTCCAGGTGCTCCGGTTTTCTCCCACGGTCTGAAGGCAACTTGAACAGCACAGCGCAGGAACAACCTCTGCCTGTATAATGGAACTCAAAATGGTTTATTATTGTCATAGGTTGAGTGAAAAGCTTTTCTTACATACTGTTCATTTAGCTCATGGTCTATATCCCTCCATTCAGTGTCAATCTAACTGTTTCTTAAAAAGCACAATTGTATCTCCTTCTATCAGACCTTCTGGTATCTATCACCCTCTGTAGTAAATAAAAACTTACCTTGCCCATCTCCTTTAATCTCTCCCCCATCCTCTTGTGCTTGATATTTCTACCTTGGCAAAAAGATTCTGGCTGTCAATCCGAACAAATCCTTCTCAAAGCCTTAAGAACTTTTACCAGGTCTCCCCTCAGCCTCCCAACGCTTCCGAGAAAACAGCCTCAGTTTGTCCAACTTCTCCTGGGCCCGGCAGCAGATGCTGGAAGTGTGACGGCACTTGCGGGCTGCCACCAGCACGTCCTCACATCGTGGATCATTGACGCAAACAACAAATTTTCACTGTTCACTTCGTTGTATATGCGGCAAATAAAGCTAATCTAAGTGTAATCTGTCTAGCTCATACATTCTAATCCAGGCAGTATCCTGGTAAAACTCTACTGCTCCCTCTTCAAAACCTCCACACCCTTTGTGTAATGGGTTCGCAGATCTTCTTCAGCACTTCATTCCAGCCACTGGCTTACAGTTCACCGTTTTCTGAGGTTCCAGTTTCTATTGAAACTCGTTCCCTTCGCCTGTCCCCATTCAATTGGATGTACTCTGCTTCCTCCAAGAGGATATCTGTGTTTTCTGTGAGAAAAAACTCAAAACAATTAATTCCTCTGCCAATTCCTTATTCCCCAACACAATTACTTCAGCCCCAACCTGTAGGGGATCCACATGATATGAGATCAGTTTGTTGCAGGTACGTTGAAACATACAGTGAAATGCATCATTTTGTGTCAAATCAAATCAGTGAGAGAATGTGCTGGGGGCAGCCCGCAATTGTCACCACGCTTCTTCTGCCAACGTGACATGCCCACAACTCACTAACCCTAACCTGTACGTCTTTGGAATGTGGGAAGAAACCAGAGACACTCATGTGGTCATGGGGTGAACACACAAACTCCTTGCAGACTGCGGTGTGATTCTAACCCCAGTCCTACATCTGGCACTGTAAAGTGATTGCGCTAATTGCTGTGCCACTTGCTTTAGTTTCTGTATTTCTAGCCATTATCACTTTCATCTTTCACTTTCCTTTCTTTATCACTGCCCTGGTCCTGGTTTGCTGAAATCTGGATTTTCCTTACCACCTCATCCTTAGGCTTACTTCTCAAGTTCACGTTCAACTCAAGTTCAAGCTGACATAGGGCACATACCCAGGGTATAAGTGCCACCAGAATTAGCTTCTTGCAGCAGCAGCAGAGGAAATTATGAACATAAGTTTGTAACATGAGTTTCAGGGTGGGACTGTCGTGTAGAGGTTAGTGTGACACTTTATAGCACCGGCTGTAAGATCAGGGTTTGATTTCTGCCACTGGCTGTAAGAAGCCTGTACGTTCTCCCTGTGGCCATGTGGGTTTCCTCGGTGCGTTCCAGTTTCCTCCCATGTGCCAAAGTTGTACAGCTTAGGGCATGCTATGTTGGGCTGAAGTGTGGCAACATTTGCAGGCTGCTCTGCATAACCCTGATTGGATTTGAGGTAAAGCGGTGCATTTCACTGTATGTTTCTATATATATGTGACAAATAAAGCTAATCTTTCAGTTAACGTAAATTATGTTTAACTTATATTACAAAAAGGCATAACTTGGCAACATTCTAAGTCTGTTTCTTTTAATTTAATATTTAACTACCCTTGACAGCCATGACTGTACCTTTCTTTGTGCTGAACATCTTTAAAAGGACACACCTTTGTTACACATTAAGTTGTCATAAATTTAATTTTAGCCAATGCTTGCTTCTGTGTGTTAGACATCTCCAGAATGTGCACATGGTAAATTATGCAATTCTGGACTCAAAAAAGTCTCTGGAATTGTTGCAAAAATAGGAAGTGATGCAAACACTCAGTGAGTCAGGCTATGAATAAGAAAAATTAGATCAATTGTTCAGGTTGGAAACAGTTCATCAGAAAGAGATGCTGATTTTAATGCTGATTTTAATTTGTTTAGAGGGCGAGGAGGGGATGGACAGGACAAAGGGAATGTTTCCAATAGGGTAGTATCTAGTTTCCTGTGTAGATAAGCTGTTGAAATCTTTGGGTTTCATAGGTTAATGAGGGAAGTTTATGACAAAGAAAACAAATGGATAAGTAAATGCAGGACAAAGTTGCAGGGATCTCTCGGCAGTGTAGAAGAGGCGGCTGATGTTGGAGCCAAAATCCAAACAGCAGAAGGAACTCAGTCATTAACTGAGTGCTGATGTGGGGTCGGTATCCCTCTACATGGCTGACTCACTGAGTTCTTCCAGCAGTGTTTTTTGGAGCTGGACAGAGTAAACGGAAACAAAAAGAAATATATCACAGGTAGATAACTATAGCGGAACTGACCAGAACTAATAGAAACAGAGGAAAATTGAAACAATCATTTTTGATGTTGACATAAGAACATAAGAACTAGGAGCAGGAGTTGACCATCTGGTCCATGGAGCCTGCTCCACCATTCAGTTAGATCTCAGCTGATCTGGCTGTGCACCTATCTGTCTTTTCTCCATAATCCTTAATTGTCCTGCTATGCAAAAATCTATCCTGATGAAGGGTCTTGGCCTGAACTGTTTATTCCTCTTCATAAATGGTGCCTGATCTGCTGAGATTCTCTAGCATTTCCAGCACCTGCAGAATCTCTTGTCCTCAAAAACATTATCTAACTGAGTCTTAAATATATTTAATGAGGTAACCACTAATGCTTCCCTGGGCAGAGAATTCCACAGATTTACTACAGTTTCTCCTCATCTCTGTCCTTAACCTATCCCTCCGAATCTTGAAGTAATATCCCAAAAGTTGTGCTATACCCAGATTGGGTACCAGTGTGTTCTATGATGGCCCCTAGAATGGTGAAAATGATTCCAAATCTAGTAGTGCGATTTCCTTAATTCCAGAAACACTGATGTAAGTCTTTTATTCAGTGTCAGGTGTGGTCTCAATCAGCATAATCTAAGGCCCCTGCCCTTCCCAGACAGTCTCTCTTCTCCCCTCTCCCATTGGACAGAGGATGCAGAAGCGTGGACTGCATACTGTCAGAACAACTTCAGCCCTGCTGTTGTGGAGCCGTTGATAAGATGGACTCTTGACCTTACTGTCTACCTGGCTATGATCTTGCACCTTGTTGTCTACTTGCAGTGCCCTTTCCCTGTGGATATTACACTTTATTCTGCACCCTGTCATTTTCCCTTGTTCGGCCTCAATGAATTGATTAATATGAACAGTAAGCAAGACATGGTTTTCACTGTGCTTCACAGTGCATATGACAGGAGCATGGGATTGGGAAGGGTAATAAATCAGCCATGGTCGAAGGGCAGAGGGGACCTCGCCTGATTCTGCTCCTATGTCTTATAGACTGTATTCCATCATTGTGCCCACTTGCAGCCTGGTGGAGAAACAGTTCATCTGGGGAACTCTGGAGAGAATTCCTCACCATTGACAGCTGAGGAGGCAAGTCACTGGGTGCATTTAAGGCAGATATTGTAAATGGTGCTAAAAGTAAAAGGCAAGAGAACACTGTTGAAAAAAATCAGGCATGATGGAACAGCGGAGCAGACTTAGTGAGCCAAATAGACTAATTCTGTGCCTATGTCTCATGGTGTAAGACGTAGTGTTGTTAATTAGACAAGCCAACAAGAATTTTTACAATACTCAGCTGTGACATGTTTTAATTACCTTACCAGATACGACAAAATGAGAAATCAATTTGCCTCAAGGATGTGGTGATCGCTAACCTCCAGATGCGCCTTGAAGTCTTGGAGAGCACTTCATATGACGGCACTTTGGTCTGGGAAATCTCTGACCTCAGCCAGAAAATGCAAGAGGCCATCGATGGGAGGACTCCCTCAATTCTCTCCCCACGTAAGATTTCAATATAGCTTTGGAAGCAGAATTTAATATATTTAGAGTATAAATAAGTAGTCAGCAAATGCAGCATCTGTCCAACACATCCTCAATATTACTTGTGCTCACTGGGAGAAAAAAAAACAGTATTAAAATGCTAGGTGTTTGTGACCTGTCCTTTAGAAAATGCTATCACTCCTATCTGCATGACCTGGGCTGTTGCGTAATTAAAGTGGATCATGTGACACGAAAGGGCCAAAGAAACACTGCACAGGCCACCCACGAGTATTGAACAAGTTCTGTTTTTACTAAAGTCCTTAAATCAATCTTGTTTCTAAGTTGAAAGATACACAAAAACACTTGATATGGTAACAAAATCTCCATGGTGTTGTAGTGAATGGCATTGAAACATGCAAGAAGAAAACCAGTTTGGCATGGACAGGATGGGCTGAAGAGCCGGCCTCTGTGCTGTAGTCTTCAATGACTCTCAGATCAAACAATTACTAAAAGGGAAAAAGGGAGAGGGATGGGGAGCGAGATCATGCATAACCGTCGTTAAGTGATACTAGGATTTGTCATAAGATTGTATGGTAAGCAAGCATGCCCTTCAGCTCAACTCATTCATCCCAACCATGGTGCTTACCCAAACTAACTTCTCGATATTTGGCCCATACCCCTGCAAACCTTTCTGATCCACGTACCGGCCCAAATGTCTTTACATGTTGTAATTGTATCTTCCTCTACTCCTGGCAGCTGGTTCCACATAGTCGTGACCCTCTGTGTGAAAATCTTGCTCCTTGAATCCCATTTTAAAATTCTTTCCCTCTCACCTTAAACTATTGCCCCATAGCTTTACACTCCCCTACCCTAAGAAAAAGACATGGACACTATGTGTCCTGCAAAATTTTATCTATCTCTAGAAGGTCACCCCTTGACCTTTTCTGCTCCAGGGAAAACAGTCCCAGCCTGTCAAATCTCCTCTCATTACTCAAGCCCCCCAGTCCAGGTGACTCTTCCCTGGGCCCTCTCCAGCTCAATCTTGTGCCTGCTACCTAACATGTGGTGACCAGAGCACATGGTACTTCAAATGAGGCCTGATCAACTTGTTTTGGCAGGGCAATGTTTGAAGTGGAGTTCCAGACTGTCAGCTTATCGATCATCTTTCTCTCTCCCACAGCGTTCTTCACCGCTCACTGTGGCTACAAGCTGTGCCTGAGGATGTACCTGAATGGTGATGGAGTGGGGGCAAACACACACCTCTCTCTATTTCTGGTCATAATGAAGGGCAAATACGATCCCATTCTGGAGTGGCCATTCAGCAAGAAGGTAAAGGAACCTCTCAATATACAGCAGAACACACTGGTAGATCCCATCAAGAGGATGGAAGAAATTTACTGCGTTAGGTGTAGAGATGTTTCCATTTATTGAGGTCTGGGAAAACTGATGGTTATAAATTTAAGAGTCACGGTATCGAAACTGGACAAACTTGTCCAAGGTGCCTCTCTGAGCTAATTTGTGGAATTCATTGACACAGACTGCTGAGGAGGCCAAGTTATTAGGTATGTTTAAAATGGAGTTTGGTAGGTTCTTGGCTAGTCAGTGTATCAAAGGTTATGAGAGAAGGCAGGAGAATGGGGTTGAGGGGGCAAACTAAATCAGCCACAGTCAAATGGCAGCATAGGCTCGATGAGCCAAATGGCCTAATTCTGCTCCTATGTCTTGTGGTTGTCTGATAGTCAATTGGCCCATTTCCTTCCAAACATTTATTAACCAGGTGCTCATCCAAATATCCCCTTCACTTGGTCTCACTTATCAACTTGTATTCCTCCCCCCCCAAATCTAGCTTTTGCCCCTCCCTTTCCAATCCTTGAGAAGTTTTTCAGCCCAAAACACCCACGCATGTTGCCTGACCCGATTTCCTTTGTGTGTTTCTCAAGATTTCCAGCATCTGCAAAATCACTTGTGTTTACGATTGGCAAATCTTTATTTTTCTCCAGGTGACCTTTAAGCTCTTGACTCAGCAGGACAGAAGCCTCCAGATGGTGTCGGCCTTCAAACCGGATGTCAGCTCTCCCTCATTCCAGAGGCCCACCCAGACCATGAACGTGGCCAGCGGCTGCCCGCAGTTTCTGCCCCTCACCTACCTCCACTCTAACTGGCACTCCTACGTATCTGATGACACCATGTTTGTCAAAGCCATCATAGAGCCTTAGCTCTCTGTCTCCATGGCAAACCTGGCAAAGAAGGCATAGACCTCAGGACTTAGCAAGGGCCCCACTGCGACAGATGTGGTGGCTGCCTGGGAACACGCAGTGAAGCGGCCTCCCACAATCGGCACCATCCTCCAACCCTGGAGTTTTGAATTGCACTTTTGTTACACATATAGAATTAATTTTATTACTGCAATGTTACAAATCTATATTTTTAACCTAATGTAAATTATATGAATGAATATTTTTCTAACTAATGCTTGGATGAGGAGGCAAGAAGCCTCACATGTGGAATGTGAACATTTGATGGCTAAAGGGTCTCATGCTGTGTGATGACAAAGAGGCCACTTGGTCCCTCAAGTCTGTCCCACCATTCAATATAATCATGGCTGATCTGCACCAAACTACCTCCTCTCCTATGCCAGTTCCCAAGTCAATTAAGTTGCCCATCTATTAACTGTTTATCTACCTCCTCTTGCAATACATCAGGGTGATGTGGTCACATATTCAGCTTTTTGGTCTGTTCAGACCCCGTGCTGACATGCAGGGAACACAGTGAGCCCAATGTTTCTCTCACTTGCAATCCCGGGGCATGGAGCCAGTGAGTTGAGGTGCTGTCTGTATGTGGAGTTTACATGTTTTCACAGATTCAGAATCATACAACACGGAAACAGGCCCTTTGGCCTGGCTTGTTCATTCTGACCAAGATGTCTTCCTGAGCTAGTTCCTATTGCCTGCATTTGGCCATATCCCTTAACTAATTTCCCCTTTGCCCAATAAAGGAAATGATGAACAGGATGAGTTACCAATGGTAGGGTGTTAGGGTTGGGGTTTGATTACTTTTTGGATTGAGAATGGTCTTGCAGTCAGTGGGAGAGACCTTGTTGTTTTAATCTTTGAAGCAAGTTCACAGAGGTTTGTCTGTCAGGACAACGCAGAGGGCGTGGGAAGTTTCACATCCAAATGCAGTACACCCAAGACCCAGTCATTTATCGCATGGGTAACTTCCAGCCTGACAGATGGGGGAATTACCCACTTATCTTCCTTGTGGCATCATTTTATACCACATTTGCTTTATGAGATTATGTCAATAGTTTGATGGTAAAATATATTATTTACATATTAAAACACTAAATATTTTTCTTAATTATAAAAGTGTTATTGAGTCATCGAACACTACAGCAGAGAAAATGGTCCTTTGGCCCATCTAATCCCTGCCAAACCAGTCATCTGCCTAATCCCATTAACCTGCACCAGACTATAATCCTCTATACCCTTCATTTAAGAGAAATTGGATAGGTACGTCCATATACCTATACAATTTCTCTTAAATATTACAATTGATCTTACATCCAACTTCCACTGGCAGCTCATTCCACATTCTCACCATCCTCTGAGTGAAAAAGTTCACCCTCATGTTCTTCTTAAACATTTCACTTTTCACTCTTAACTCTTGACCTTTAGTTCTAGTCTCACCCATCCTTAGTAGGAAAAACCTGTTTGCATTTACCCTATCTATACCCCTCATAATTTTGTATACCTCTATAATGTATATCCTCAATCTCTTATGCTCTAGGGTGTAAGGTCCTAACCCATTCAACCTTTCCCCACAACTCAGTTCCTCCAGTCCCGGCAACATGCTTGTAATTTGTCTCTGTATTCTTTCACTCTTATTGACATCTTTCCTGTTGGTAAGTGACCAAAACTTCACACAAAACTCCAATTTAGACTTCAGCCTAATCTATGAAGGCCAATATGCCAAAAGCTTCCTTTAGAAAGACAATCAGAAATCACTGGCATATGGCATGAAATTTGTTAACTTTTGCAGCAACAGTACAATGCAATACATGATATTATATGGGGGAAAACTGTGAATTAAATATTAAATATATTAAATAGTTAAATAAAGTGTAAATATCAAAATAAAAATAAAGTAGTGAGATAGTGTTCATGGTTTCACTGTGCATTCAGAAATCAGGTAGCAGAGGGAAAAGCTGTTGCAGAGTTGGTGAATTTGTGCCTTCAGACTTCTGTACCTCTTTCCTGATGAAGAGGGTATGTCCTGGGCGGTGGGAACCCTTAGTAATGGACACCACCTTATACAGGCACCTCTCCTTGAAGATGTCTTGGATTTAACTCAGAAAATGTGTAGCTTGGATGCTTGATTGTTGGGTTGTGTTGTTCTCCAATCCTGGCAATCTATTTCATCGTCTTACGAGGCTGTTCACTTGTGGTGTGTTCTCCGAATGCTTATTTTTTTATATCCTTATCAATCAGAAGACCGAGGGGTACAAATTTGGCTGGCATCATTGAAAGCCTGCACATGGCATACAAGAGAATTCCCAGAAGCATGGTTTGCTACAAACAATTTTATAAAGAGGCATGTAGATCGTGAACCCATTTATAAGCCAATGCAGGCAAAATTCCAGCCAATGCAGAGTTCACCACACAACCAGTCAGTGACGAGATCCCTTCCCTACTTCACAATTGACTTCCCATAAGATGACAAGTCAAATGACACACTTATAAAAGCCAAGTATTCGGTCTGTGATTTATCAATGTTTGTTCCTCTAAACCCTGTGGACTATTTGATGGTCTATAATATAATCCCCTTAATGTAGCCATCCCTTTCTTATTCTTCATTTCCACCCATATAGATCTGCTTTCCAACCTGTCTTGACTGAGCACTGCTGTGACAGTTTCCCTGACTAGTATTGACACCACTCCCCCTTCAATCCCTCCCATTCTGTCATGTGTAAAGCAACGGAACCCTGGAAAATTGAGCTGCCGGTTAGTCCTGCCCCTCCTGCAACCAAGTTTCACTAATAGCTACAATGTCATAATTCCAAATACCCAGAGCTCAGCCACTTTTCTTGCAAACATGTATGTTGAAATATACACAACTCAGAACATAGTTCCACCTTGCTTCATCTTTTGTTTCCTGACCGTACACAGGCTTAACATTCTTCCTAACAACCATTCTGTCTGCCCAGGTGCTCTTGTTTGCATCCCCCTTTAACTCTAGTTTAAATCTCTCCCCCCCCCACACCTCAGAATAGCACCTGCAAACCTTCCCACAAGGATATTAGTCCCTCTCCAGTGTTCAGGTGCAAACCATACCTTCTGTACAGGTCCCAGCTTCCTTGGAAGAGAGCCCAATGATCCAAAAATCTGAATCCCTTCCTCCTGCACCAATTCTTTAGCCATGTGTTAAACACTGTATGATCTTCCAGTTTCTGGCCTCACTAGCATGTGGCATGGGTAGCAATCTAAAGATCACAAGCCTGAAGGTCCTGTCCCTTATGTTATCACCTAACTTCCCTGAACTCACTTTGCAGTGCCTGGTCACCTATCCGACATTGGTCATTGGCACCAACAATGGAACACAATCTCTGACTACTCATCCTCCCACTTAAAAATACCATGGATTCGTTCTGAAATGTTCCTGACCCTGACTCCCAGGAGTCAGGATAACATCTGCTCAAGTCTGCAGAACCCCCTGTCCATTTCCCTAACCAACAATCCCTTATAACTACTGCTCACCCTTCTCCTCCCTTCCCTTCTGAGCCACAAAGCCAGACTCAGTGTCAGAGATCTGACCTCTGTGACTTTCCTCTGCTAGGACATCCATGCCTACAGTATCACTTCAACTTGTTGAGGGGAATGATAATAAATGTACTCTCCAATGGCTACCTATCTTCTTCTCCGCTCCTGACAGTCATCCAGTTACTTGTGTTCTGCACTTTCGATCTACCCACCTCCCTATGCATCCTGTTGATCAATCCATCAGCCTCCCAAATGATCATCCAGATCCAGCTCTAATTCCTTCACAGTTTGTAAGTAGCTGCAGGTGGATGCACTTTTTGCTGGTATAGTCACCAGGGCACTGGAGGTCTCCCTGCCTTCCCACATTCTGCAAGAGGAGCATTCCACTATCCTGCATAGCAACCTCACTACTCTAACTGTGCAACAAGAAAGAAAGAAAGAAAAATAAACAGAAAAATCTACCTGCAGCATCTGCCTATGATAAAGCCCATATAAGCCAAACACTGAACTCTCCACTCTAACACTGGCCCACTCACACAATGGCCACTCTGCTTAAACCTAACTTAAATCTAACTTGGCAGTGCCAAGTGCCTAAATACATACACTCCAACATCTCCTCAGGAACTGAGTTAATTGTTTTAATTAACAATTAATTATTTATGTTTTTAGAGATACAGCACAGAATAGAACCTTACAGCCCTTCAAACCACCAGCAACTCACTGATTAAACATAGACTAATCATGGGACAATTTACAGTGACCAATTAACCTGCTGATCAGTCCATCTTTGGATAGAGGTCAGGAAATGCCAGCAATCAAGGACAGTACAGACTCCTTACAGGTTATGTTAGAGTTGAACTCCTAGCTCCAACACCCTGAGCTGTAATAGTGTTGTGCTAAACATGACACAACTGTGGCGCCCAATGACGATGATGGTCAAAGAATCTTGAGACAAAGAGTACAAAGCCAGCAAGTTATGCTAAACATATAAAACATTACTTTCACTAATGTATGCAGTTCTGGACATTTGGAATTATGTGTGTTGCATGAGAGAAGGGAGATAATTATCTGTTCTATATTGCTGGGCTTATAGTCATGGAAACTGAAATGATTTTATTAAGCTCCACCACGTTGTGGTGGAGAGGCTTGTGAGCTCTTGAAAGCAAAGTTGTCTGGATTTTTACTATTTGGTGCTTAGCTCCTGGTAGGGTCACCCGTGGCAGTAAGGTGAAGGGGGAGGTTCCAACATAGAGTGATCCAGCCAGGACCTCAATGGTGGAGCTGGTGGAAGATGATGATACATCACAGCAGCAGTGAAAGCAGAGGAAGGCCACAGCAGTGAAGAGTTCCCAGTTGACTTGCATTCCTAGCCACTGGACCCTGACCCCTGATCTGTCAAGATTGTGTGGTGTCTGCCCATGCATCAGCCTTCCCACATTAAACACAATCACACACAGTCATTCTTCATTAAGGAAATCCACCCTAACATCCATAAGTCCCATGGTGATCAGCAAGTGACAGAATATATAGATTCCAGATCTGCCTCTGCAGCCACCTGAAGACCCACCAATAGGAGAACATCATGCTCCATGCAAGTGATCACACTACTACTACCAAGCTAACATGCTGGTGTGGGGTACAGAACATTGGATGGAGATATTTAAAGCCACAATGGGATGGGATAATTAAACTGAAGGTAAACACACACAAAATGCTGGAGGAACTCATGCAGTATCTGTGAAGAGGTATAAGGAGCCAATGTTTCAGGCCTAGACCGTCCATCAGGACTAGAAGGGAAGGGAAGGGAGAAGCCAGAACTTCGTGATGCTGGGTTTCCTCCCACATCCCAAAGACAGCTGGTAACTAATGGTACAGAGATTTAAGTTTCAAAGGGCAGGATTGACAGGAGGAGAAATGTTTTAAACCAATAGATATCTGGATCAAGATATAGGATACAGATCCAATATCATTCTTCAAAATGGTACTGCACAAGTACTTGAAGAGTAGCTTTATATGCAAAGGCCGGAAGAGCAAGGAGGTGACACTACCTTTGTAAGAGCTGGTGCAGTCTACGTTGTCAGACTGTCCACCTCCCGTGTTACATCACTGACCTTTTAAGGCTGTTAATACTGAAAATAGATGAGGTGGTCAGATCCAAGTGAATAAATATATTGTTCATTGCAGTATTATCTTTAACAAAATCAGAACTAAATGAACAATAAAAACATTGTCTGTTATGATTCATATTCTCCTCTCTGTGCTTCCCCTATGACATCTTGCTTCTATTAATGAGGCTTTTGACTGCTTGCTGTGGGTGGTGGGAACAATGGGAAGGAGAGATGGTGGAGAAACAATACACAGTGGTTCATGGGTTATGGGGGAAGAGGAGGTCAAGGGGACTTGAACTGTGTGGGGATACAGCCTTACAGGGTGGCACAGTGATGCAGTGGTAGAGTTGCCTCACAGCTCTGCTGACCAAAGATCTATCCTGACCTCTGGTTCCAGCTATGAAGTCTGCACATTCCCCCATCACCATGTAAGCTTCCTCACACATCCCAAGGACAAGCAGCTTGGTAAGTAATTACCTGCTGTGAATAGTCTGCAGTGTGTAGGTCAATGGTAGAGAGATGATGGGAAAATGGAGAGAATGGGATCAGCCATGAATTCTTCCCGCATGAAAACAAACCCTCAGCCCAACATCCATGCCAACTAAGGTGTCTTCCTGGGCTGATCCTATTTGCTCCTGCATTTTGGCCTTCATCTCTTCAAACTTTTCCTATCCATGTACCCGTTCAAATGTCTTTTAAACACAGTAAATGCACCCACTCAGCACCTGATTTAGTTTATACTTAGTGAATGGAAAATCCTACAAAAAAGTAGAGGATTTGGTCCAGTCCATTACAGGTAAAGCCCTCCCCACCACTGAGAGCATCTACACAAAATGTCACAGGAAAGCAGCATCTGTTATCAGGAACCCCAACACCAAGGTATGCTCTTTTCTCACTGCTGCCAACAGGAAGAAGGTAAAGAAACCCCAGGACCCACACCACCACATCCAGGAAGTTATAACCCTTCAACCATCAGGCTCTCGATTCAAAGGGAATAGATAGCTTAACTCAATTTCACTTGCCCCATCATTGAATGTTCCCCGAACCTATGGAATCACTTTCAATATCTCTTCATCTCACGTTCTCGATATTTATTGTTAATTATTCTCTCTTTTAGTATTTGCACATTTTGTGGTCCTTTGCATTCAGGGTGAATGCCTATGTTGGTGCAGTCTCTCTTTAATTCTATTATTGTTATTTTATTATGGATTTATTGAGTATGTCCACAAGCAAATTATTCTCAGGGTTGTATATGGTGACATATGCACTTTGTTAATAAATTTACTTTGAACTTAAGAAATTTGAAATGGATTGATACTGTTATGTGTGCTGAACAAGCCAGATGGAAATGGGGTCCAGAGCTGCCTCCCCACCGCCGGGAACTATGCTGCTAATGAGAAAGAGATGAAGAACAGAGGTAGAGGCATCTGCTACAGATGAGAGGGAGTGGGGGGGGAGAGAGAGAGAGAGAGGGAGAGAGGGAGAGAGGGAGAGAGGGAGAGAGGGAGAGAGGGAGAGAGGGAGAGAGGGAGAGAGGGAGAGAGGGAGAGAGGGAGAGAGGGAGAGAGGGAGAGGGAGAGAGAGAGAGAGAGTTGGATGATTTAAGTATTATGCTTTCTTCACTGATGGAAAGGTAAACAATCTTTTGCTGCAAGGACACTTCTTTGCTCGTTAACATTCTTGCTGAGACAGCAGGGAGTGGACATGTTTGATGGACATGGACATGTTGAGCTGATGGATGGCTGATACCCCATCAGTGGGGATAAAAGACGGGTCTGGAAGATACCCTCAGACACACCAGCGGACACTGAGTGTTGTGCACCCACAGGAAGTTGGGGGCCTGGAGGATTGGTTCAGGAGAATTGGTCTAGAGTACGGTGGATGAAGGCAGACCGGTGGGGACATGTGTGTGTCTGCCCTTGCCTGGGTGACGAGTCCATCACTGAAGAATGGTCTAGCCTGGAACGGAAGGGTCATAATTGGTGACCCCAATGGTACAACAGAACAAGAAGACAATGGAAGGTTTACCTGCTGCAGCTGCTCATCTCTTGTTCTCTCTCTCTCTCCAACAATTGGAACACAACAACTACCTCAATACGAACTGAACTGAACTCTATATTCCCTTGACTATTCATTTACCCCTAGACTTTGATAGAGCTTGGTTTTGATTCTTATTCCTACACTTCTGTATTTATCATTGCTAACCTGTATTATATGTATATTTGCATTTTCGATACGGTATTGCTTAGTTTATTAATAAACACCTGTAGTTACAGTACCACCAGACTCCAACATATCATTCCATTTCTGCTGGTCTGTTAACCCAGTTACGGGGTATGTAACAATACAGACTGGGACAACAGCAGGGACTGTTTTCACTACTGTACAACCGCATAAAACTAATATATGAAGGTATCAAGGCAAGTTGATAGGTTGCATACTCTACTTTAAAAGGGCCAATTGGAAAACCTGGAAGTCAAATAAGGAGGAAACCATTGCTGCTGCCTTTCTTCCCTATATTTCCATAGTTTCTGGAAGTTTTGCCAAGATCCTGAAGAAATACCAGATTAATACCATCCACAAACCTGTAATATGCTCAAATCATAGCATACAATGGTCAAAAATTACCTGGGACAGAGGACAGCTTGAATTTATAGGATTCCCTATGAATGCAGAGCAGAACATAATTGGCCTGGTGAGACTCATGGTGTTAATCTGCATTAAAGAGCACAGGTGGTGTATCCGTTTCGGTTAACCAGAGAGATCAGCAGTAGCAGAACACTGCATTCACAGTATTGACTTGGCACGAAACTACTGTGCCAAGCCAGTGGCTTTTGGGTCCGCCTGGTGAAGAGAGCCATTGAAATAAAATTACAGGAAAAGTATTTTAATAAAGCTAAAGGTCTTGCTCCAAGAAAGAACTGGAAACCAATTATAAACAAGGTAGCACAGCGAAAACTTGATTGGATGAAGACTAACCAATTAGGAATAACGGATGATGGGGGTATAAAAACCACCAAACTAGATATGCTCAGTCATAATTCCTGACGAAGATGGCAGCCTTTGTCATCGAAACATCAGCCAAAATTAATACTGTACCTGTACTTGACTGGAAGTCTAAGTGTTTATTCGTCACGTATGCCAGGAAAGCACTAGATCCATTTCCATACATTGTTTAGTAGACAGTATTAGCTACAAATAGACCAAAATACTGTACGTGGTTCTTCTGTGTAATCAGTTGAAAATCCAACATAATTAAAGTGGAGCCAAAAAAAAGCAAGATGCTTTAGGAATTCAGTGGGTCAGGAAGCAACTGTGGAAGGAAATGGACAGTCAAGTCCCAAAAATCTTGGCTGTTCATTTCCATCCACAGATGCTGCCCGGCTAACTGAGTTCCTTCAGCATCCTGTTTTTTTTGCCTCAAATACCAGCATCTGCAGTCTCGTGTCTCCACAATTAAAGTGGAGTATGATTTATTGACTTACTATTAATTCATGACTCTGGTTATAGATGAATAGGTGGGACAGGGCAGATGGAGGCAAAATGGGATCGTTTGGACTTCTCTATCAATCTTCATGCAATGAGATTCAAGCAGAATAGCGCAACCTTGCTTCTTAAGCACAGGGGCAATTGTGAAGGGAGATACAAGAGACTGCAGGTGCTGGAATCTGGATCTGCCCTTGGAATTCAGCGGATCAAGCAGCATCTGTGGAAGGAAAGAAATTGTCGACGTTTCAGGTCAAATCCCTGCAACAGGACAGTCATAGGAGTTTTTGTTTAAACAAAGGTTTATTCACTAACAAAACACCATACAATAATCTGGGCTTCATAAACTATATACAGTTTCAAATTAAAACACGATTGTTACTATCTACAAGTCCTGAGGGGGTCAGCTTTATTTGGAAATCCCCCATTATGCCTACACATACCGCGTGCTCTTTCTCCAAGCCTAGGAGAAGGGCAACACTTGACTGACGACTGCTTTTGGACTGGTGAATGGCCAGCACGACCAAATCAACCAGGAGATGGCTCAAGTGGCCCTCTCCCCTTTGTACTGGATGAATGTAGGTCACGAGTGTGGAGTTGCAGTGTAACCAAAAGTTGAGGAGCAGCCAGTTCACATACTCAGAGAATGCAATGTCTCAGATTCCATGTACACTTACTCATCCCGGCCATGGAAAGGGTAGATGGCTGAGAAGTCAGTAAACTGATTCAAAAATCTGCTGCATGGCACTGCCCTATGCAACACTTTTCATCCCAGTCCACAATGTACAGGGGAAGACCCCTGCATAAAGAGACATCCACTTGGGAACCTCTCTTATGAAGGGTTTTGACACTGTAGCCTTTTCACGAGCAAAGGTTTGACATAACTGGGCAAGGGAACCAGGCAGAGCTGAAAAATTATCTGACGAAATGACTACCTATAATGTGAAATGTATTCACTGGAGAAATTCCACAGCAATGTCCAAAAAATGGAACAGAAGGGCAATGAAAAAGTACAGAAAGACTCAGGGAAAGCACCCATATTATCAGTTCCAAGCACAGGCTCAAAGGTTAATAAGAAAACTGAAAGTGCAGCTGATAAAGAAAGTTTAATTTCACTATGCACATCTCACAGGTCAATATCCTCTCCTCCCGATGAATCAGGGTGGGCTCATGCTAATGTCCATCAGCACCTGCCAGCTTCTCCTCCTCATCCCACCTTCTAGCTTCTGTTTTCTTCCTTCCCAGTCATGATGTTGGGTCTCAGCCTAAACTATTGACTGTTTATTCCCCTTCATTGATGCCGCCTGACCTGCTGAGTTCTTTCAGGATTTTGTGTGCGTTACTCTGGATTTTCCAGCATCTGTAGGATCTCAAATACCTCCAGCTGCTCCTGACTGTTCTGAGCTGAGGGACCTACTTCCCAAAGTCAAAAACAGATATATCATGTTTCTTGCCAGATCACAACTTAGAAACAACATTCCCCAGCTCCAGGAGTTTGGACTATAACAAGGCAGCCTCAATGCTCCAGGTAAATAGAGCACTCTCTGGAGGAAGGACATACAGTCGCAATGCACCTCTTGTGCAGTCAGGATGACTTGACATGCTTCACAACGATTCATATCCTGAAGGCAGCCTATGTTGTAACATGGCAAGTTCATGTATAGTGAGCTCCCCCCAAGAGCAAAGTGAGTGGACCCAGATAATCACTTTTAGGGATGTTGGTAGATAGAGGGATAACTATGGATTCAGAAAACTGGGGGTGGGATGACTGAAGTAGGAGGAAGTTATTAACATTCACCCAGTGGAATAGCATGGGGGCCTGAACTAACTAGCCCACTATCCAAAAGATGGCACTCTACCCTCGGTCGTTAGTTTGATCTAAAAATCCTGTAAAACCTAAAACCTCCCATCACCCAGTCAGAAGAGATGCTGGAAGAGGTCCATTACTGTATACCTCCCTGGGTCCTCAGACAATAAACAGGGACTTTAAACACAAAGTACACTGCAGATGCTGTGGTCAAATCAAGACGTACAAAAAGGCAGGATGAACTCAGCAGGTCAGGCAGCGGTCCGTTGAAAGGAGCAGTCAACGTTTCGGGCCGAGACCCTTCATCAGGACTAAAGAAGGAGGTGGCAGGGGCCATATAAAGAGGGTGGGGGGAGGATGGAATGTGCCAGGTGAAAAACCAATCAGAGAAAAGATCAAGGGGTGGGGGAGGGGAAAGGCAGGAGAAAGAATCTAAGGGGAAAGCACTATGGGTAGTAGAAGAAGGCAGAATCATGTGAGAGGTGATAGGCAACTAGAAGAGGAGACAGAGTGAAGGTGGGATGGGGGAAGGGAGAGGGAGGGAATTACCGGAAGTTGGAGAATTCGATGTTCATTAACAGGGACTTTTATTTTCTACGGGATCAGAAGAAACAAGAAATTCCCATTTCTTCCCCTCCAACCCTCCCCTGAGACTCTGGTACCATGAGCTTCCTCCCACTTTTCTTGGGAACAGTAGACTTTGGAGGTCAGAATGAACAAATCAGTCACATCCCAGAAAGCAGCCTGAAAGAAAATCTAATGAACCAAAAACTCAGGGGAAGGTGAAATTATTTTTTCCTTAATTGCATGGCATCTCGTAACTAGGAAGAGGGTGGTAAGAGCTGCGGCAGTCTGGAATAAGACATTGTTTACTATCGAACTACTGTCACCATGCACCAGGGTAGATTTAGTAGCAATAGAGACAATGCAGAAGATATTAATCAGGGTAACAAATAAACCTGCTTATAGGAGATTTGACCAGGTTGAGTGGCATCTGTGGGGGAACAGAATTGTCAAAGCTGTAACTTGAAGACCTTGACAATTTCTTTCCTCCACAGATGCTGTTTGGCCCATTTTGTTCCTCCAGATTCCAGCATTGGTTGTGTCATGTCTCTGAGATCCATCACAAAGTTGCTTGGCTTCAGTTAAAGGGAGACACTGGATAGGCCGGGTTTATATCCATAGCAATGGTGAAGGTTGAAGAATGAACTTATAGAGGTTTATAATATTATTAGGGGCATAGCTAGGATAAAAAGTCTTTAGCACAGTGAAGACCATAACTAGAGGGCGTAGTATTAAGGTGAGAGGGGAGAAATTTAAAAGATCTGAGGGGTAGATATTTCCACACAGAGGGTGCTGAATATCTGTAACAAGATGTCAGAAGAGATGGTGGACAGCACATACAATTACAACAGTTAAAAGGCATTTGACAAGTAGTCAAGCATATTGTCAGGTACAGTGCAATGGAAAAACTTCAGCCACATCACAGATATGTAGGTTCAGGTAAAACACAGAATACAAGTTGTACAATATAGGAATAACTGTCCAGACCAAGTCCTTGGTGTGAAGGAACCACAATCAGACAAGTCCATGGTATTGCAAGAGGCTATTGCTGAAGTTAGGGTTTGGGTTGCGCTGTTCAGTTCAAGAACCTGACGATTGTAGCTGTTCCTGAAACTGGTGGGGTGGCACTTTAGGCTTCTGTACCTCAGCCCAACGGCAACAGGGTGGCCCTCTAAATGGGACATCTTTGATGAATAATGCCACCTTCCTGAGGCAGCAGTTCCTGTAGCTGATGGGGGGGGGGGGGAAGGGTTGGATAGGAAAGGGATGTAGGACTCAGGCAGCCTGGAAGTAGATAGGAACCCTGGCATGGATGAGATGGGCCGTTCATGCTTTGAACAACCTAATGACTAAGTTTGGCCCAATGAAACACGACATCCTTGGCTGATGAAAACACAACAGCAGCGAAGCTCCTGTTCCATGATGGAGAGATGGGGAATGGGAAGAGGGGGTTGATGGTATTAGCGGATGCTGTCGGCTAGCCTGTTGAGAGCCTGTGAGAGGGCCACCACAGTGTCGAAGACCCGCTGTCGGTCGGCCTCCAGCAGCCGACCTCCGCACCTCTGTGTGAAGCGATCAGGGTGCCAGACCACCTGCTGCTGCCTCAGGTAGCGACGGAAGGTGCCCGGCTGGCTCCGGTCCACCCCGTGGAGGATCACCCCCACCATGTCATCTACCGTCCCCCGTGGGTCGGGCCAGGGGATGTCGGAATAGGCGAGCAGGTTGCCCCCCGCCCCGCTGAACACCTCGGCGCAACCTTGCTCGTAGCGCTGCTTGCGGCTGCCTGCCAGCTCTTCTGCCTTTCGGGCGCCCCGTTCCAGATAGCGCTGATGCTCCTCCTCCAGCCGCCGCTGCAGACCCCCATCCTGCTCCATTTGGGGCCTCCGCCTCTGGCTGCCCTTTGCTTGGGCCCGCTTTGCCGCATACTCTCTCGCCAGTCGGTCGGCCCACTCGTCATACGTCTGCGGCTCAGCATCTGGCAGGGAGTAATCCTCTGTATCAGAGAGGGAAAGGCTGTTATTAAGTTTGCAGCGGACACTAACATTGATATATGATAAAATAGACCTAACCTCACAAACTACCTTGTTATGGCCTTACACTTATCACTTACCCACACTCCACTTTCTCTGTAGCTTTTAGACTTTATTCTGCTTGTTATTGTTTTACCTCATTCCAGCTCAACGCACTGTGTAATGATTTGATCAGTGTGAACTGAAGGTGGTCATTGGGATTTACAGTGGGATCTTGATCAGTTATCTAAGTGGGCTGGGAAATGGCAAGTGGGGTTTAATTTGCACAAGTGCAAGATGTTGTAATTTGGGAAGACAAATCTAGATAGGGCCTTCACAGTGAACACCAGAACCTTAGGGAGTGTTGCAGAACAGCTGCCTCCTACTAGGATCCTCTAAGTGGACACATTATTGGCTTGACGGTATGAAGCAGAGGGGATGGTAGGAGGCTGCTACTTTGGAATGGGGTCCCATGACCAGAATGGGCCCTTTGTTGTTCAGCATATATTGACAGTCTGAATGAGCACGTGCAAGGAAAGGTTAATAAGTCTGCAAGTGACATGAAGGTAGGCAGTGTTATTGACAGTGATGATGGTAATCAGGATTTAGAGTGGGATGATGATCAGCTACATAAGTGAGTGAGCAATGGCAAGTCAGGTTTACTTCAGACAAGAGCGAGGTATTGTATTTTGGGAAAACAAATGAGGGTAGGACTTCCACAGTGAATGACAGGGCCCTGGGGAGTGTTGTAGAACAGAGGGACCTAAGATTACTTTGCCTAAGAGTTTCCGTGGAAGTGGTATCACAGGCAGAAAGGGTAGTAAAAAGCATCTGGCACTCTGGTCTTCATCAGTCAGGCTGCCATATTGGTAGTTGTACAAGATGGTCCTAACACCACACTGGGAATATTGTGTTCCAGTCTGGTCATCTTGCCATAGGAAATATGGCAATAAGCTGGAAAGTGTGAAGGAAGTTGCCAGAAATGGAGGTTGAGCAGGTTACCTCTTTTTACATTGGAGCATCTGAGTTGAGAGGTGATTTATTAAAGGTGCATAATGTCAATAGGGACAATGTGCAGTTGTATTGCCACAGCTGAGAAATCAAGAACTAGAGGGTTATCGGTTTTAGATGAGAAGGGAGAGATTTAACAGGAACCTGAGGAGAAACATTTCACCCAGAGTGTTGCCAGCATTTGGAATAGGCTGGCAGAGGACATTGTTGTGGTAGGTGCTGTACGTTAACGAGATATTTAAAAAGTACTTGGATAGGAAAGACTTAGAGGGTTATGGGCCAAATGGGTCTAGCTTAGATGGGAATCAGGTGGTCTGAAAGGCCTAGACGAGGAAATCTGCAGATGCTGGAAATTCAAACACACACATTGTGTGTGTGGTCTGAAAGGCCTGTTTCTTTGCTGTTTGCTTCTATAGTTGAGAGTTAGAGAGTCTTACAGTATTGGAACAGGCCCTTTGGCCCAACCAGTCCATGTCAAGCAAGTGGCCTAACATGATAAATCCCAACATTTCCTCTTACTCTATCCATTCCTTCCTGGTTTTCAGGGAGAAGCTTTCCGTAGTCACACCCATTCCTGACTGAGATTTGGGTAGGAGAGGAATGAGAGATGTGTGTACACCTTAAGATATGTGAGCAGAATTAGGCCCTTTGAATCATGATTGATTTACTTTTCAACCCCATTCTCCCACCTTCTGCCTGTAACCCTTAACACAAATACCAGGAAGGTGGAGCTTAGTCAAGATGGTGCTCAACCTTTGCTTGAATCTTCTGAAACAGCTCTATTTCCATATTTAATATCTCTATTTTTCTCTTTCAGGGTTCTTTTGAAGACCCTGACCTGGAGTTACATACTGACTTCAGTACTTTACTTTGTCACCAAACAATTGATATTAGAGCGTACAATCATCACAGCGATATTTGATTCTGTGCTTCGCGCTCCCTGAAGCACAAATCGAAGTAAATATAATAAAAAATTTAAATTATAAATCATAATTAGAAAATAGAAAAGGGAAAGTACGGTAGTGCAAGTCAGGCCCGGATATTTGGAAGGTACGGCCCAGATCCGGGTCAGGATCCATGCAGCAGTCTTATCACAGTTGGAAAGAAGATGTTCCCAAATCTGGCCGTACGAATCTTCAAGCTCCCTAACCTTCTCTCGGAGGGAAGAGGGACAAAAAGTGCGTTGGCTGGGTGGGAATGGGATCCACTCTCAGGGTTTCATGAATGACCATTAACTGACATGCCAAGGGTGCAGCCCAAGAATTTGGCTCGCCTTTGGAGGCCTAGGATCTCGGGGCTCTGGAGATGGGTGGATCGAAGGTCGGTGTCCTAACAGACCAGTGTGTCATGGAAGCTGGAAGATCTTTGGCTGTGTGCCCAGAGGCCTGAGATCTTCGGGCACAGGGCTCAGAAAAAAGCGACGCAACAGACTTTTGACATCCTAAACCAGCGAGTTGCTTGTTAAGTCTCCCCTCTCGCTGTGAAATGGAGATACCTCTTTCTCCCTTATTAGGGAGAGAGGGCGCCTGTGGTATGTCATATACCGGGTGAATGCGTAGTCTTTGGAGTACTGTAAGTCTGTGTCTTTGCTGCTGCTTTTGCTGCACGCTTGAGTACTCGGTGGCGGGTGCCGATGCTTCTTTTTTGCCGGTGTGGGGAGGGGAAATCGTTCCTTGCTGCCGCTTATGCACAGCAAGGAGGGGAGCTGGGGGGGGGGGGGTGGTCTTTGAGATTCATTCTGTGGGGGCATCTCTGTTTTCGTGGATGGTTGCAAAGAAAAAGCATTTCAGGATGTATATAGTATACATTTCTCTGACATTAAATGTACCTTCGAAACCTTTGAATCAAGACGCTAACAATGTAATTACACTCAATGACTTGGCCTCCACAGCCCTCAGTGGTAATAGATTCCACAGAGTCACCACCCTCTGGTTGAAGGGCCGTCCCCTTACACTGATGCTGTGCTCTCAGATTCCAGACTCTCCTACTGAGGAAAGATTAGTAGTATAATGAAGACATCCTCTTAATGTCCACTCTACCCAGGATTTCAGTACTCACTAGGTTTTAAAGATATCGCTCACGTCGTCCTGAACTCTATTGAGTATGGGCCTAGAGGCATCAAACCTTTGATGGGTGGAAATTTCACAAATGAATCTCATTCAGGCTAACACACTCATTGCAAGTCCATCTCCACTGCATTTCCCACTGAGGATGCCTGCCCTCTGCAGGCTGTTTCTAGGGAAACAGAAGAAGGCCAATGGCATTCTTGCCTTCGTTGGTCAGGACACTGAGCACAGGAATTGGGAAGTTGTGTTGAAAAATCTTGGTAAGGCTACACTTGGAGGAAGAATTCACAGGAAGAATGTGGAGGCTCTGGAGAGAGTGCAGAAGAGATGTGCAAGACTACTTCATGGATTCACAAACATAAGAATACCTGCAGATGCTGAAAATCCAATGCAACACACACAAAATGCTGGAGAAAACCAGGTCATGCAGTAAGCAGCATCTAGGAAAACAGCAAACCCTGTCCAGATGAAGGGTCTCAGCCCTTAACCTCAACTGTTTGCTCTTTTCCACAGACCTGCTGAGTTCCTACAGCATTTTGTGTGTCTGTTACTTCATGGATTAGCGAGTATTATCTTATAATGAGAGGTTGGACAAACTTGTAGTGTTTTCTCTGGAGAATCAGAGGCTGACAAGAGACCTGACAAGAAGTTTATAAAATTATTAAAGACATTGATAGGTTGGAGATAGGATTTTGCCCAGGGTTGGTAATATTAGAGAATACTGTTTAACAGTAAGAGAGGGAAAGCTTAAAGGAGATGTGTAGGGCAATTTATTTTTAAAAAACAGAGAGTGGTTGTTTCCTGGAAGGCACTGCCAGGGATGACGTGGAATTAGGCATGATACTGGCATTTAAGAGACATTTAGACAGGCATGTGAACAGGGAGGATGAGAAGCAAATTTATCACGTATGTTAATCAAAATGGCTTCTTTGGTTTGTTAAGAGTAGGAATGCTTCTTTGTCTGATAAGTGTTTCTCTCGCAGTTGTTTAGCTTTAGACTTGCTGATATGGGGATTGTATTCATTTGTTAACCATTGGGGAATGTTATTTTGTCTTGTAAGGCTGGGAGCTTGGGGGTTTTTGCGGTTTTTTCAGGGGAGTCGGGAAGAAGACGCTGAGGAAGGTGGACGTGCGCTGCACTGCTCCATCAACCACCGGGGTGGTCCCAGGTGCAAGGACGTGGAGGTCGGAGGAAAGTGACGAGGGGTCGAATGGTTCGATGTGCACTAGACTGACTGAACTTTGATAAGTTGGCGCCTTTTACTTTTTCTTTTCTTTCATATATACTGCATTGCATAGTATTCTTTTAGTTTTAGTAAAATCTTTAAAGTGTATTCCATAACGGTATCTGGTGCGAGTTTGATATTGTGTGCGCGCGCACGGCATAAACTTGATTCTCACAGGTTGGTGAGTGGCTGGATCTCCTTTTCCCCTAGACATATACCAGATTGTTGGGTAAGTGTTACAGCTTTAATTTAATTTGTCATCATAGGCGGCTGTTACGCCTGCAGCCCCCTCCTTTGTGAGAATCGCAAGATCACTATTGAGTTGGGTCAGGAGACCCAGGAAATGAGAGAGAGACGTGCGGAATGTCTCGTCCCCCGGCAATATAAAGCTACGGGACACGGCCATTGTCTCTGTGGATTGAAATACTGTGCTACGTGGAAGCCCTCAGGCAAAGTGGGCTGGTTGAGGGAGGGATTGCATCACCCCCAACCTGATTGACATCTGCGACCCTGCGAGTCAGGATAAACGAGGGTCTGTGGGAACAGCCCCTCAGATGCACCAGAAGAAACGCTAGCGATCCCGTAATAGCGGAAGCCATTGGAAGGAGGCCACGTGCGTTCAGTTCCGTTTGCCTGGAACTGGTGGCTTGTTCCACGGAAAACGGCTTTTAGCTAACAACGGGGAAACTAACTCCCACGACTCAAAGGATTGGCATCATAAAAGACCTTGGCAAGTTTAACCCGTCTCTCTCTTAAACCCAAAACGCTGCAGCTTGAACGAACTAACAGTGACTTTTATATTTCCATCGGACAATACATTATCCCCTAGACAATGATAGAGCTATTTCTTATTGATTATTATTATACCCGCGCTTTTAGATTTAGTATTGACGACGTATATTATCTACATGTTTGCATTAATCTTACTTTTGTACCCCTTTTTCAATAAATATTTTAAAAATAGTACCATCAGACTTCAATGGACCTCTCTATCTTTGCTGGTAAGTGACCCAGTTATGGGGTTACGTAACACGGCACAGATATCATAGGCCAAAGTGCCTGTTTCTGTGCTGCACCACACAAGTTGGTGAAAAAATGCTGACACTCACTGGTGTTCCTGTGTAGGTTGACTGTAAGGGAATGTAACCGACTGCTTGAAGGACACATGGAAACTCAGTGCAGCCAACACAAAGGCTCTGTAGGGGAAGAACTACAGTCACTAAGGGGTGTGGTCCTTTACAGCAGCCTCCCAAATGATTCATGGTTCATTGCACAAACAGGAGATAGGAGTGGCATTGATTGACTCTAAAAGAATGATAGCAATAAATGCAAGGGACAGTATGACCCAATTTTAATCCCTGAAAGCATTATGAAGAGTGAGAAACAAACAGCTGGAGGAACTCAACAGGTTGAGCAGCATTTCTGGAGGACAAGAAATAATCAACATTTTTAGGACTGATGAATTTCAATGCTCATTGTAAGTTGCTTCAGGTAAGTAGGTAGGTAGCAGAACCTGTGATGGGAATGTGTCCAGAAAAGTTTGCAAGGAATGGTTTGAGGAAAACTCTATTTACCATATCTGGGCCTCACAATTTTCTGAAGCTCCTTATCAGGGCTGAATAAAAATAGATAAACTATGAATAAAGTATATTATTGAAACCAAAAACTTTGTCTGCGCCCCACCCATTCCGGTGGCCATAAGGTATCAGAAAGCTCCAGTTTAGAATTAAAGTCAGTAAACAATTTGCAATCAGGGAACACTGTGTTTGGTTCTGGTTGCCTTATTATGCAAGGGATGTGGAAACTTTATAGAGGGTGCAGAGGATATTCACCAGGATGCTGCCTGGATTAGAGAGCATGTCTCATGAAGAGCAGAATTATGCCATTTGGGCCATTAAGTCTGCTCCTGGGATCAGGGACAGGTAACGACTGTCAGTCCAGTCTTCGACCACTGGGTCAGATCGATAATTGCTTTAAGTGTAATTCTGCATTTAAATGTGTCTCATTACAACAATGACACACAATGTCAGCTGGCATGGTGTGTGCTGAAACCTTGTCACCCTTCATGCAATTAGAGAATAAAGAGGAAGAATTAGCCATTGAGTAATACATCGTGAAAACAGGCCCTTCAGCTTAACTCTCCATGCCGGGTTGCCTAGTGAGTCATCTGCCCTTTGTACCTGACCCTTGTTCAAAAAACATCATGGGGGGGGGGGGGGTTCATCTTTTACATCAGAGCTACTTTCCTGCACTATCCACATATCACTTCATGCCTTGAAATCCATTGTCTTCCATGTTGACTGAATACAAAGAATGAGCTGCCACAACTCTTCAAGTGCTAGACTGTATCCTGAATGACAAGATGGCTTGAGACAACAGTTAGGACAGCAGTTGGCGGGCAAGACCTCCAATTCTACCCACCACCATCTGAGATGAAAATGAGGAAGGAATGCAAGACAGAGTCATGGAGACAAACACAAGAGAGCACAAGTTATGAGCTATGATTCCCTGCCACCAGCAATATAAGGCAGGCTTGATGGACTAGCTTGCTTAATACCAGTCACATTCAACTGCTGGTAAATAACAAGGTGGGGAACTTTCTGGTGATGGGTAAGCCCCCTTGATACTCTGGAAATGACTGCCTTGAACTTTCCTTTTGTGTATTGACATAATTTCTCATCAGATTCTGCAGGTCCCTGAATTTTGAGGATACATTTTAAAAAGTTTGTGGAATTACCACCCTGTCTAGGGGTTATGTTTGGACTTTCTGAAGGAAGTGTGAGTGTGCAATGGAACCGAATCATGCTCTACGGTAAATTTCAAGGTTCTGTCATGTCCGCACTTCTAACAGAAAAGCAGCTGGTACAGCTCCAATCCCTGATGCTGACATTGTGGAGTTTGCACTTCCTCCTTGTAACTGTGTGGGTTTCCACTGGGATCTCTGGTTTTCTCCCACATCCCAAGAATGTGTGAATTGCTCACTGTAAAATTGTCCCTTTAGAAACATAGAGAACCTACAGCACAATACAGGCCCTTTGGACCACAAAGCTGTGCCGCAAATGTCCTTCCTTTAGATATTACCTATGGTAATACCCTCCATTCTTCTAAGCTCCATGTACCTGTCCAGGAGTCTCTTAAAAGACCCTATCATATCCACCTCTACCACCGAATACATAACCAGCAGATAGGGACACAGATTGTTCACAAAAAGTTCAAGGGTGAAAGGTGGAACTGAATATAACAAGGAGTGTGTGAGCTGAGCAACTGTATCCAGAGATACCGGCCACGTGACAGATGCACTGCCACCTGGCTGGTCGGAGGACACACCACATGCCAATCAACATTTGATCCCTCCCAACTAATCAATGCACACCTAAATTATTGGTCACCTTAATTGGATTATCTCGCCCAGCCCCATGCTATAAAAGGTGAAACTTGTCCCTAGCTTGGTCTCTCTTACAGACCACCTCATTGAAGGTAAGTGCATTGATTTATGTTTGGGAAGGTCTATCGTTTGTCCTGGTAAGGGAGCCACAGCTATCCAAGGTCAAGGGGGATAGCTGTTGTAGTGCTTTTCCCTTGTTCTTTGTATGTGTAACCGTACCCTGTCCCCACACCGCTTCCTGTGTATTGTAGTTGCTTGTGTTGACACGAGTTCCCCTTTAATAATAAATTCCTTATTGGTGTGTGTCCAAGCCTCTACTGTTGAGACTCAAAGAACCAGTTATTTCCATCACAACAGCAACACAGACAGATAGTTAAACACAGGAAGAAGAAAAGGTTACAGTGATAGGGTGGGAAGAGGTTTCCATGAAATAAAATCACCAGCATATACTGGGTGAGCCTAATTGTCTGATACTGTGCTATAAATACTGTACATTTGTACAGCTTTAAGGTGTGTTAGCTGCCTGGAACAGGCTGCCAAGGGTGACAATGGAAGCAGATACAATAAAATCATTAAAAGGCCTGGATAGAGTGGATATGGAGAACAGGTTTCCAGTAGTGCGGAACTGAAGACCAGAGAGCACAGCCTCAGAATAGAAGGATATCCTTTTGAAAGAAAGTTGAGAAGGAATTTCTTTACCTTTAAGGTGGTGAATTGGTGGAATTCATTGCCACAGATGGGTGTGAAGGCCAAGTTACTGGATATAATTAAAGTAGAGGTTGCTAGGTTTTTGATTGAGAACATAAGAAATAGGAGCAGGTGTAGGCCATCTGGCCAACTGAGCCTGCCCCATCATTCAGTAAGGGTGTCAAAGGTTATGGAGAGAAGGCACAGAATGGGGTTAAGAGGAAAAAATAAATAAGCCATGATGGAATGGCTGAGCAAACTTGATGGGCCAAATAGCCTAATTCTTTTCTTATGTCTTAAGGCATTCAAGAGGCTCTTGGATAGGCATGTGAATTTGCAGGGAATGGAGGAATATGGACCATATGCAGATAGAAGGGATCAGTTTAAGTTGACATTATGGGCTGCACTGTTCTATGTTCTGTTTGGAGGGTGGTGGAAACAGATGGTACGTTCCTCCAGATCACACTCAATGGGCTCAATCTAACATACTTCATTGTTCTGTAGTCATTACCACAAATAATGTGCTCTCACCTTCGTAACGACCGCAGTTCTGGTAGAATTCATCCTCACATTCACCAAACAGCTTGCAATACCACTCCCTGTCAGCAATGTCCTTCAGTGTGTCATACGCCTCCTCTTCCCCTTGCACTAGGTTGTCACTTGCCTCAACTACTTTTGTTCCAGGGTCCTGCTGAGAGGTTTGGAAAGTAGAAGTTTAGAAAGTAGAGCTGTTGGGGTAGGGTAGGGGTGTAATAAGATTTGCTCCCTCAACAGACATTGATTATTTGCTAATTCATATTGGAAAACTACAAGCAACAGCTTTAATTTTGCAGAGCAAACTATGAGGTGTCACTGCCAGTCTTGTAGAATGAGCTCCTCCTGGTCTCATTGTATGGTCTGCTGTTATGCATTTTACACAGAAATAAATATTGGGTAAGACAAAGGAGGAGTAATTTACTTTCTTTACAGATTATTAATGTCACCATTTTCTTCAGATACATCTTTCCCCACAATCTACAGCAGGTGCTGTCTCCAGAAGGCAACATCCATCATCACAGATCCTCACTAACCAGGCCACATTATCTTCTCTCAGCCACCATTGGAAGCCTGAGGTCACACACCACAAGGTAAAAGAACAACTATGTCCCTTCAGCCATTCAGTTGTTGAACCACCTGACACAAACCTAATCACTACAGTCTGACTCTGACCACTTTGTACTTTATAATTTACACAGTACTGTGCAAAAGTCATAGGCAAATATATATAGCTAGGGTGTCTATGAACTTTACTGAAGCAATTTTATGTATCACACTGTACTGCTGCCACAAAAAAAACAATAAATTTCATGACATATGTGAGTGATTCTTATATGGGTCTCTATTGTGGACTGAGAGTGGGAACGAGACAGGGAGAAGGGGAAGAGAGAGGGGAGGTGTGGGAAGCACCAGAGAGACATTCTGTAATGATCAATGCACCAATTGTTTGGCATCAATTGACCTTGCCTGGTATCTCAGGGCTGGGTGTGACTACACTGTGTGATTTCACCCCCCCCCCCAAACTCCTGGCACTCCTTCTCTGCCACCTGTCCCACACCCCTCCCACAGTGCTCTACCCTCACCTTTCCCACCATCCTGTCCTCCCGCCAGATTTACAATACCGTGCAAAAGTTTTAGGCACCTTAGCAAGATATAGATAAACAAGACCAAAAGACAGAGGAGCAGAATTAGGTTATTTTGCCCACGGAGTCTGCTCTGCATTCAGTCATGGCTGATCCTCTCTCCTCCTCAACCCAACTACCACCAACTCTACCTGCAAGTCAACTTCTGCATAATGTTCTGCAAAAGGACTCTCAAGTCCCTTTGCTCCTGAGATTTTTGGATTTTTTTCCCGTTTAGAAAACAGTCTGCACATTTATTTCTACTACCAAAGTGCATGACCACTCATTTTCCAGCATTGTATATCATTTGCCACTCTCTTGCCCATTCTCCTAATCTGCCTAAGTCCTTCTGCAGCCTACCTGTTTCCTCAACACTAAATGCATCTCCACAAATCTTCGTATCATCTGCAAACTTGGCAACAAAGATGATTCCATCAACTAAATCACTGATATACAGCATAAAAAGCAGTCTCAACACCAACACCTGCGGAACACTACTAGCCACTCGCAGCCAACCTGACAAGTATAATTTTTTTCCCACTCGCTGCTTCCTACCAATCAGCAAATGCTCTAAACATGTTAGTAACTTTCCTGTAATACCATGGGCTCTTAACTAGGTAAGCAGCCTCATGTATGGCACCTTATCGTATGCCTTCTGAAAGTCCAAATATACAATATCCACTGCATCCATCTGACATGTAATCTCCTCAAAAAATTCCAACAGGTTCATCAGGCAAATTCTTCCCTTCAAGAAACCATGCTGACTTTGCCCTATCTTGTCCTGTGTCAACAAGTACTCCATAACCTCATCCTTAACAACTGACTCCAATACCTTCCCAACCACTGAGGTTAAGCTAACTGATCTACAATTTCCTTTCTGCTGGCTTTCTTCCTTAAAGAGTGGAGTGACATTTGCAGTTTTCCAGTCCTTTGGAACCATGTCAAAGTATAGTGATCTTTGAAAAGATCTCCTGCCACCATTTCTAGGGTGCAGATCATCCCGTCCAGGGACTTGTGTACCCTTAAGTGTTTCAGCTTTTTAAGCACTTCCTCCCTTGTAATAGTAACTACACTCACTTCTCTTCCTTCACACACTACAACACCTGGCACACTGCTAGTGTCTTCCAGTGAAGACTGATGCAAAATACTTACTTACTTCATCTAGCATCTTGTTGTCCTTGTTACTATTTCTCCAGCCTCATTTTCTAGCAGTCCTATATCCACTCTTGCCTTTTCATCCAATTTATTTATTTACACACACACACACACACGAAAAAGCTTTTACTATCCACTTAGATGTTGTTCTCTGTTGGTTTTTAAAAGCATCCCAATTCTCTACCTTCCCACTAATTTTTTCTTTGTTGTATGCCCTCTCTTTTGTTTATACAGCAGCTTTGACTTCTGTTGTCAACCATGGTAGTATTATTTTGCCATTTGAGCAATTCTTTGTTTTTTGAATACATTTGTCCTGTATCTTCCTTATTTTTCCCAGAAACTCATGCCATTGCTGCTCTGCTGTCATCCCTGCCAGCAGCTCCCTCCAACTTACTTCAGCCAACTGCTCTCTGATATGATGGTAAATCCCTTTACTCCACTGAAATACTACTATGTCAGACTTTACTTTCTCCCTGTCAAATTTTAAGTTGAACTCAATCATATTGTGATCGCTATCTCCTGAGCGCTCTTTTACCTTAAGCTCCCTAATCATCTCCAATTCATTACATAACACCCAATCCAGTATAGCTGATCCCCTAGTAGGCTCAACGACAAACTGCTCCAAAAAGCCATCTTATAGGCATTGAACAAATTCACACTTTTGGGATCCACTACCAACTTGATTTTCCCACTCAACCTGCATGTTAAAACCTCCTAAGACTATCATAACACTGCCCTTTTGACATGCCTTTCTATTTCCTGTTGTAACCTGTGGTCCATATTCCAGCTAATGTTGGGAGGCCTTGTATAATTACCATCAGGGTCCTTTTATCCTTGCGGTTTCTTAACTCAACCCACAAGGATTCAACATCTTCCAATCCTATGTCAATTTTTTCCACTAATTTGATACCATTCAGCAGAGCCACACCACCCCCTCTTCCTACCTTCATATCCCTTCAATACACCATGTAACCTTGGACATTCAGCTCCCAACTACAACCATCCTTTAGCCATGATTCAGTGATGGCCACAACATCATACCTGACAATCTGTAATAGTGCAACAAGATCATCCACCTTATTTCTTCTACTCCGTGCATTGAGAAATAACATTTTGAATGTTGTATTTGCTACCTTTTTTGATTTTGCATCCCTAATGCACTGAAACTCACCTTGCTGGCTGCAATTTTGTCCTATCATCTGCCTGTCCTTTCTGACAGTCTGACTGCACACTACCTTTGCTTTTTCACCATCCATCCCTTCATTCTGGTTCTCCCCACCCTCCCATCTGTCAAATTATATTAAACCCTCACCAATACATCCAACAAAACAGCCCACGAGAATATTGGTCCACCTCTGGTTCAGGTCTTGTATGCTTTAGACTTCTGCACAGTAATGTAATTGAACAATGTTTTTCTTGTGAATGCTGCTTCTATGATACTATGTGTGTAAAGTGCTGCTACAAGGTTATTCATTGCACCTATGTATATACGTGCAATAAACTGAACTTCAACTTCAGAACTGTTTCATTGTATCTGGTCTGCATTTTATTGTTGAATAAATCACTACATGAACTTTTACTGTGTAAAATACTTCAGGAATGATTTGAAACTAATTTTAACTCCCTGGGGAAATGTTGTTTTGGTTAACTTTGATACTAAGGGAACTGAGGAATAAAGGGCTCAGACAGAATGCAAGAAACACAAAACTCAGCAGGTCAGGCAGCATCTACCAAGGGAAATGGACAGTCAACATGTTTCGTCTTGATAGGACCAGTGTAAGAACAATTACTTGATGGTTGACATTAATGATGCCTGTTTTCATGCTGAATCCCTCTGAGAGAACTCCCATGTCCTAAGTTTCCAAACTCTGGTTAGCAAGTGTAGGGCAGCCCAGACCTTCAGAAATAGTAGTTACCTGATACGTCATCATTAATTTGAGTATTTCTCTTGGAGTGAGCCCATCCTCATTTAACACATCCATGGCAGCTGGGCAATGCTTCTTCAAAGGCTCCACGAGATGCTCAAACACTGAGAAAGAACAAGACAATGTTACACCAGGCAGTAATACTCTTTCTGCTTTTACCGACACCGCTTGTGGTTATTGCCAGATGTTGAAGGGTGTGAGGGAAGAGAAGTGAGTGCAGTTGCTATTACAAGGGAGAAGGTACTCAAAAAACTGAAAAACTAAAGAGTACATAAGTCACCTGAACCAGATGTACTGCAACCTAGGGTTATGAAAGGGGTAGCACTGCAGATTGTGGAAGCATTAGCAATGATCTTTCAAAAATCACTGTAATCTGGCATGGTGCCAGAGGATTGGAAAATTGCAAATGTCACTCCATTCTTTAAGAAAGGAAGAGGGCAACAGAAAGGAAATTATAGATCAGTTAGCCTGACCTCAGTGGTTGGGAAGACATTGTAGTCAGTTGTTAAGGTTGAGGTTATGGAGTACTTGATGACACAGGACAAGATAAGACAACGTTTCCTTAAGGGAAAATCTTGCCTAATGAACCTGTTAGAATCCTTTGAGGAAATTACATGATAGATAAAGGGGATGCAGTGGATGTTGTATATTTGGACTTTCAGAAAGCCTTTGACAAGGTGCAACACATGAGGCTGCTTACCAAGTAAAGAGCATTACAAGAAAGTTACTGGCATGGTTAGAACATTGGCTGATTGGTAGGAGGCAACGACTGAGAAACAAAGGATCCTTTTCAGATTGGCTACAAGTAGCTAGTGGTGTTGCGCAGGGATCAGTGTTGGGATCACTTCTTTTTATGCTGTATGTCAATGATTGATATACAGATGGAATCATCTTTGTTGCCAAGTTTGCAGATGATACAAAGATCTGTGGAAGAGTATTTGGTGCTGAGGAAATAGGTAGGCTGCAGAAGGACTTAGGCAGATTAGGAGAATGGGCAAGAGTGGCAAATGAAATAGTGTTGGAAAATGCATGGTCATGCACTTTGGTAGTAGAAATAAATGTGCAGACTGTTTTCTAGATGGGGAGAAAATCCAAAAATCTCAGATGCAAAGGCACTTGAGAATCCTTGTGCAGCACACCATAAAAGTTAATTTGCAGATACAGTCAGTGGTGAGGAAGGCAGATGCAACAGTAGCATTCATTTCCAGAGTTCCAAAATACAAGAGCAGAGATGTGATGCTGAGGCTTTACAAGGCTCTGCTGAAGCCTCACTTTGAGGATTGTAAACAGCTTTAGGTTCCTCACTTAAAAGAAGTGCTGGCATTGGAAAGGTTCAGAATATATTTACAACGATGACTCTGAGCATGACAGGATTATCATATGAGGAACATTTGATAGCTGTGGTCTGCAGTTGCTGGAATTTAGTATGAGCGAGGATTCATTGAAACCTTTCTAATGTTGAAAGGCCTAGACAGTAGATGTGGAAAGCAATTTTCCTATGGTGGGGGACCCCATGACAAGAGGGCATAACTTTAGGATAGAGGAGTGTCCATTTAAAACAGAGCTGCAGAAAAAATTCTTTACTGAGGGTGGTGGATTTGCGGAACTTATTACCACAGGTAGCTGTGGAGGCCAGGTTGATGGGTGTATTTAAGGCACAGCATGACAGGTTCTTGACAGGACACAACATCAAAGGTTGCGGGAAGAAGGCCAGGAGTAGGGCTGAGGAGAGGAAAAAAAGGATCAGCCATGATTGAATGGTGAAGCAGAGTTGGTGGGCCAAATTGCCTAATTCTCCTCCTATGAATATGGTCTAGATCCTATGGTGCAAGAGCAATATTAAGGATGTGTGGATAGGTATTTGGATAGGAAAGAGTTGAGGGATGTGTGCCTAATGCAAGCAAGTGGGATTAATGTAGACTGACATCATGATTGGCATGGGCGAGTTGGGCCCAAAGGCCCATTTCTATGCTCTGAATTAAGGCCATGCATCCTTAAAGCTTAGGGTTCACTAGCTGTAACTTTAAAAAAAAACTCATTTAAAGTCTGTTGGGAGTTTAATAGGAATAACATTGAATAAATGGGGAAATCTGTCAGTTCTGCATTACCAAGCCCCAGGAATGCCAGATTATCACAGTTGCCCTCTGCCATCAGATTTCTGAATGGACAATGAATATATGTCTGTCACTACCTATGTACAGTGGTGATAGAAAGTTTGTGAACTCTGTAGAATTTTTTATATTTTTGCATAAACACGATCTAAAATGTGATCAGATCTTCACACAAGTCTTAAAGAGAACCCAATTAAATAACAAAAGTATTATACTTGCTCCACCCTCTGCTCCCATGGCATCACATGTCCCTCATCAGGAGGCTAAGCAGGTGCTACACCTTGCCCAAGGGTGACCTGCAGGCTAACGGAGGGAAGGAGTGCCTTACACCTCCTTTGGTAGCAACATATCTCCACCCTGGTCACCTGAATATTGTAATTTAGTTTTTTTAAAATTATGTATTTCACTGCACTGCTGCCAGTGAAAACAACAAATTTCACGACATGCCAGTGATATTGAACTTCATTCTCATTTTATTCCATTGCCCTCCTGATTTGATGTTGGTATTTGGGAGTAAGGAGGTGTCAGGAGGCAACATGGCTACCCCTTGACCTGATCTTATGGTCAAAGTGATATCTTTGGTTCATACGAGTTTCTGGACAATGCTGATGTGCAGTATGTTAGAGATAGGGTATTGCCATGGCCATTTGTAATGCACTGAAGCATGTAAATTAAAAACTTTTACCTCAAACCTCATCTGTGGAAAGGTTTGGTTTGTGGCTGGTCTGAGATCTGGGAAATTGTCACACAAGAAGAATCTTGTGATTTCCAGTATCTGTAGCTTTCCTGCATTTTGATTGCTTTTGTGAGGTTAAGCTCTACTGTTTGAGTGAAACTCAAATCCTGAGACAGGTATAATATGGCTAACCTGTTTCACGTAACTGCTAGAAGAGTGTTTTGCTCTCTTAACCCATTCATCCCCGCCTTGGGAGTGTACAATAGGAGAGTGTAAAGAAAGAATTACTCTACAAATAAGGCTTTTTTGTTTGATTACTCTCAGTCTGGTATCCTCAGGGATCAATCTGGTACAAGTTACATGGCAATGGTATCTCTTACCCATCTCTTCCCCACAAAGTTGATTTCTACAAACAGTGTTCTGTTCGGTCAGTCAGTCCATAATCTAGTCTCTCCGCTAGATTAAACATAGAACAGTACAGCACAGGAACAAGCCCTTTGGCCCACAATGTTGTGCCAAACCAGCTAAAAAGGTAAATGAACCCTTCCCCCAAAAAGCTAATCTCTCCTACATATCCTTCTTTGCATTCATTGCTTATATAAAACGTCTCTTGAAAGCCTCTAATGTATTTGCCTCTACCACCATAACAGACAAAGCATTTCAGGCATCCATCACTCTCTGAGTAAAATACCGTAAATTCCAGACTATAAGCCGCTACTTTTTTCCCACGCTTTGAACACTGCGGCAACGCTGCGGCCTATACTATGGTGCGGCTAATGCATGTTTTTTTTCATGCCGCCAAAAACATTTTGCCTCGTAACAGTAGACCAATAAAATTGATGAGTAGTTCACAGAGGTCCAATGAAATTGTACGATAAATCAAGCGCACTTTCACAATTAAATTATTGTAAATCAGTCATTTGTACTCGCCCTCATCAACATGGAAAACACTCGAAGAAAAGCATATGATGCAGCTTTTAAGTTAAAGGCGATCAATCTGGCGGTTGAAGAAGGAAATCGAGCTGCTGCACATAATCTTGGCATAAATGAATCGATGGTGAGACGGTGGAGACGCCAGCGTGAAGAACTGAGTCAATGCAAAAAGATGACCAAAGCTTTCAGAGGTAATCATAGCAGATGGCCCGAACTTGAAAACTTTCTTGAAGACTGGGTTAACACACAGAGAGCAGGGGGCCACGGTGTTTCCACCGCGTAGATCAGACTGAAGGCTAAAGCAATCGCCACCAAAATGAAAATCGAAGATTTTAGAGGTGGGCCATCGTGGTGTTTTAGATTTATGAGACGAAAAGGCCTGTCCGTCAGGGTACGCACGACTCTGTCAGCAGCTCCCTCCCGACCACGAGGAAAAACTTGCTAACTTCCGCACATTCACTCAAAGATAGCGGAGAATTCCATCGGGCCAGATGATACCATAAATATGGATGAAGTACCTTTGACGTTTGACCTGCCTCTCACTTGGACTGTTAATAAAAAAGGTGACTCGTCCATCACACTGAAAACAAGTGGCCATGAGAGAACACATTTTACTTGTGTTCTGAGCTGCACAGCATCCGGACTAAAGCTTCCACCGATGGTGATTTTTAAGCGGCTGACAATGAAAGTTCAGTGAAAGCTGCCATCAAGAGTACAAACTCAATTCCAGCTGTGATTCCTGGGGGCACCACGAAGTATTTGCAGCCACTGGACATCAGCGTGAACCGGGCATTTAAAGTGGCGCTGTGCGTTGAGTGGGAGGCTTGGATGATGAGCGGCGAGAAATTCTTTACCAAAACAGGACGCATGCGAAGAGCATCTTTAACTCAAGTCTGCCAGTGGATCCTAAATGCGTGGAGCCGTGTCACAACATCCACAATCACCAACGGGTTTTGAAAGGCTGGACTGCTGCGTGATGAAGAGGACCGCATGCGCTCAAGTGAGAGCGACAACGAAGAGACTGAAGTGAGTGACGAGATCCTGAGGTTGTACAATTCGGACACTGAAGAAGAGGACTTTGATGGTTTTAGTGCGCAGGAGGAAGATGAAGAAGGCGATCAATAACTTTTCCTGGTAGGCTGCAGTATATATATTTTTTTTTACCAGTCGTTAGGAGATATTGGAATGTTGTTCGTGCACTGTTCAGTAAAAAAGTATACGCAACGTAATTTGTGTGTTACCGATACGTATGTATATTTAAAAGTAGCTGTGTCACAGGCACTGTTCGGAAAAAAAAAAAAAGCAGGAGTCAGCTGGAGACGCTCATGGAGTGAGTACCGTTTTGGATTCGCTCCATAACCTTTACTTTTTTTAACCTTTGATCACCCTTATTTAGCTTATTTTTACCTATACCGAAAGTTTCTTTATTCTTTTTTTTTGGATTTACTGCCAAGAGTTTGTTGTGAACTTTTGAAGATATGCAAACAGAAATGTCTCTCAGGTCTAAGGGACGGGATCCCGGACGTAATCCGAACGGTAACGGAAAAAAGCAGGCTCCGACACAACAAACACAATTAACTTTTGAATTGTTTATGGAGGTTTTGGATAAAAAATTTGCTGAACTACAACAATTTTTTAAAGAAGATAGAAAGGCTTTTCAAGAGTACATGGTTAGGACGGATTTAGTATTTAAACAGCAACAAGCTCTTATTGCGTCTCTGCAAGAAGAAGCTCGGAAGCGAGATTTGACTATTGGAAAACTGCAACAGGATTTAATTTCGACCATTAAGCTGATGGAAGCCCTTAAAGCCAAGAGTGATGATTTTGAGAATCGGTCCAGAAGACAGAACTTGGTCTTCCAGACGGCATAGAAAAAGATGACCCTTCGAAATATTTTGCTCAACTTTTAAAAGAAGTGTTTCCGACGATTTTCCCGAATAACCCCCCTTTATTGGATCGGGCACATAGAATTCGGCGTCGATCACCGAGTGTTACCGACAAACCTTCGGTGGTAATTGTCCGGTTCCATTATGTACATGACAAAGAACAAGTTATAAGAGCAGCTCGTCGGGTAGGAATGATTAAAATCAAAGATTTTTGCTTCCGCCTGATCGAAGATTTTAGTCCAGATCTTTTAAAAAGAAGGCTTCTTTTTAAACCGTTGATGGCTGAATGTTATGAGAAAAATCTGAAACCTGCGCTTCTATACCCTGCGAAGCTTCGAATTTCTCCGTCGAATGCTCCACGACAGGTTTTCCTTTCAACTTTAGAAGCGAGAAAATATCTGGAGGAGAAATTCCCTACTGCTACAGACACCAGTCTTTAATAAATGAATGATTCTGATCGTGTAAGATGGTTCTCGATCTCTTAAACCAGAATTAAAATCTGGTTATTGGTGTAGGTTCATCCTACACTTTATACTTAAGTTAAAGTGTGTTTGCGTCATGTTAATTGTTTTGCCTTATACACTTTAATCATTTAACTACATACTTGTCTATTAACTTTGTTCCTTCAAAGGTATATTTTTAATTCTTTGAAGGTAAATTTTTCCTTGATTAAGATGGTGGTTTTTTGGAAAAGATTTTTGGTTTTGCTTAAGATGGCATTATGTTTATATTTTTCGCGATTCTTCCGTACAATGCATCGCTTATCTTAGCTTAAATATTTTTTGTTTTGTCTGGGCCAGAGCCCGAGTTATAATTGTTTTTAAGTGATTATATTTTTATTCTTTTTACAACTAACTATACTTAGAAATATGGTTTTTATTATAGCGATTTTATTTTTAAAGTTGGGGTGATTCTTTTATATATATCCTTTTTATATGGAGTGTTCTTCAGCTGACATGGGGGTAGGATTAGTCTTACTTTTTCTCTTTTTAAGTCATATTTTGGATTTTTTCTCTTTTTCTCGGGGGTGGGGGGATGGTCTGTTTTCTAATTCAATTTTTTTTGTACCAGTTTGTGTTAGTTTTTTTATTCGGGCTGTTTTTGAACTTCAAATATGTCTGTGTTGTCGTCACTTCCGGGTCTTCTCACTACTTTTGTTCCTCTTCCAGGTGCATGAGTTTATAAGTTGGTTAACCCTTTCTATACCAAAGGGTTGATTACAGAATTATGGCTCAGACCATTAATTTTGTGTCTTGGAATACTAATGGTTTAAATCATCCAATTAAATGAAAGAAGATTTTCAAAGTATTCCAAAGACTTAATGCTCATATCATTTTTGTACAAGAAACTCATGTGAGGAGGGAGGACAAATTTCGTTTTTTTAGATTTTGGCGGGGTCAACAGTATCACGCAAATTCGAATGCTAAAGTAAAAGGAGTTTCAATTTTTATTGACTCCTCTATTTCATTTGTTCAACATGATATTTTTTCGGATCCAAATGGCAGATTTTTGTTAATTACGGGTTTACTTTGTAATAAAAAGGTTGCTTTGGTTAATGTTTATGCTCCAAATGTGGATTGTCCTGACTTTTTTAAGTCTTTATTTACTTCTTTACCCAATCTAAACGAATATAAGTTAATAATGGGTGGTGACTTTAATTGTTGTTTAAATCCTCTGATGGATACATCTTTATCTATTCAGACTTTACCTAATAAGTCGGCCACTTGTATTAACTCTTTTTTGACTGACAATGGAGTTTTTGATATTTGGAGATTCCGGTATCCTAACGACAAAGAGTTTTCTTTTTTCTCACATGTTTATCACTCTTATTCAAGAATTGATTATTTTTTTGTAGACTCTTGTTTTATTCCATTGGTAATCGGTTGTAACTATGATATTATAGCTATCTCTGATCATGCTCCGTTATTATTTTCTATGAAATTTATGGATACAGCTTCTAATGCTAGACAATGGCGATTTGACTCTACCTTGTTGCAAGACTCTGACTTTATAAAATTTATGGAGGAGCAGATCGACTTCTTCTTCTCAACTAATTCTACAGATGATATTTCCTGCGGAACACTTTGGGACACTTTTAAAGCTTATATACGTGGACAGATTATTTCTTATTCTGTTGGTTTGAGGAAACGTATCAAGATGGAAACTCTTTTATTGGTTGATAAAATTAAAGAGATTGATAAGAAATATTCGATTGCTCCTAGTAAGGAGTTTTACAAACAAAGGGTTGAACTTCAAATGGAACATAGTTTATTACTTACATCCTCGATTGAAAATCAATTAATGAAAACTAAATCTGATTTTTATATACATAGTGATAAATCTGGTAAACTGTTAGCTAGTCAATTGAAGAATGCTCTGGTTAAACGTCAAATCACTAAGATTGGTCAGCAGAATGGGAACCTGACAGTTAATCATGATGAGATAAATAAGGCATTTCAAGATTTCTATACCTCCCTGTATCAATCTGAATTTCCTCAAGATTATAATACCATGTCTGATTTTCTTGGAAAATTAAATTTTCCAAGGTTATCATCTGATGATCTTTTGATATTGGATACTCCTATTACGGATGTAGAAATTAAGGGGGCTATTTCCTCAATGAATTCTGGGCAAGCACCGGGTCCAGATGGTTATACAGTTGAATTTTTAAAAATTTTTTCCGCTACTCTTTCCCCTTGGTTAGGTAAGGTTTTTGAGGAAGCCATTAGATTAGGGAATTTGCCACAATCTTTTTATAGAGCTTCCATTTCTCTAATATTGAAGAAAGATAAAGACCCTACTAATTGTGCTTCTTATAGACCTATATCTTTATTGAATGTAGACTCCAAGATTTTTTCCAAGTTACTGGCATCTAGATTGGAGAAGGTATTACCCAAAATTATTTCAGATGATCAAACTGGCTTTATTAAAAATCGTTATTCTTTTTTTAACATTAGGAGATTGTTGAATATTGTTTATACTCCCTCACATGATACTTCAGAATGCGTGATTTCATTAGATGCGGAGAAAGCATTTGACAGAGTTGAATGGCCTTACTTATTTAATGTGTTGGAGAAGTTTAATTTTAGTCCGATATTTATATCATGGATTAAATTGATTTATCATACTCCAGTAGCCTCAGTGTTTACCAATAATCAAAGATCTCCCTTTTTTCACCTATTTCGGGGCACTAGACAGGGATGTCCTCTTAGTCCATTACTATTTAACATTGCCTTAGAACAGGGATGTCCTCTTAGTCCATTACTATTTAACATTGCCTTAGAACCTTTGGCAATTGCCATCAGACAATCACAGGATATTTTGGGTATTAGTCGTAGGACAGATATTCATAAGTTATCTTTGTATGCAGATGATTTATTACTATTCATTTCTAACCCGGAGAAATCCATTCCAGCAGTTTTATCATTATTGGCTCAATTTAGTGAGTTTTCTGGGTATAAGTTAAATCTTAATAAAAGTGAATTGTTTCCATTGAATAAACGGGTCCCAATTTATGGAAATTTACCCTTTAAATTAGTTAATGACTTTTTCCCTTATTTAGGGATCAAAATCACAAAAAACCATAAAGATTTATTTAGATTTAATTTTTTACCCTTAATTGATCAGATTAAAGGTTTGTTTACTAAGTGGTCACCTTTGTCTTTATCCCTAATAGGTAGGATTAATGCTATTAAGATGGTTATTTTACCTAAGTTTTTATATATTTTTCAAGTGATATCAATTTTTATCCCGAAATCTTTTTTTTTACTAATGTTGACTCTAAAATTTTTTCATATATATGGCAGAATAAAAATCCCAGGTTAGGTAAAACATATTTACAGAAGACAAAAAAGGAAGGCGGGTTAGCATTACCTAATTTCAGATTTTACTATTGGGCAGTTAATATTAGATATTTGTTATGTTGGTTGAAAGATTGGGGTGGATCTTTTGGCCCTTGTTGGGTGAGTTTAGAAACTAAATTGGTATCAGCTTTGGGTTCTATTTTAGGGACTTCTCTCCCTTTTGCTCTTTCTAAATTGCCGAAACGAATTGACAACCCAATAGTTAAACATACATTGCGTATATGGTTTCAATTTCGGAGATTTTTTGGGTTGACTCAATTCGTTTTAAATAGTCCTATTGTATCTAATTGTTTTTTTCACCCTTCTATTATAGATCAAGCTTATTCGGCTTGGAAAACTAAGGGATTACTAAGATTTTCTGATTTATTTTTAGATAATTGTTTCATGTCTTTTGAACAATTATCCAACAAATATAACTTGCCGAGATTTCATTTTTTTAGATATTTACAGATTAGACATTTTTTAAGTTCTGTACTCTCTACGTTTCCAAATTTTGTGCCTTCAGATACTTTGGAGAGTTTATTTGAATTAGACCCTTTTCAACAAGGGCTTATTTCAAAACTTTATAATATAATTATGAAGATACGTTCAGAGCCTCTTTATAAGACTAAACAGGATTGGGAAAGAGAGCTTAGTCTTAGTATTTCTAGTGAGAATTGGGATAGAATTCTTCAATTAGTTAATACATCATCGTTATGTGCCAAACATTCACTAATACAATTTAAGGTCGTACATAGGGCCCATATGTCCAAGGATAAATTAGCTCATTTTTACTCTCATATAAGTCCTATTTGTGATAGATGTCATTCTGAAATTGCGTCTTTAACTCACATGTTTTGGTCGTGTTCATTTTTGGGGAAATATTGGAAAGATATTTTTGATATTATTTCTGCCGTTTTGAATATCGATTTACAACCTCATCCTATTACCGCAATTTTTGGTTTACCAATGTTAGACTCACTGCATTTATCTTCTTCAGCCCGTCGAATGATTGCATTTCTAACTCTGATGGCTAGAAGATATTGTTGAATTGGAAAGAAATTGATCCTCCCACTGTATTTAATTGGTTCTCTCAAACTATGTTATGTTTAAATTTAGAAAAAATTAGAAGTGGTACTTTTGAGACTTCTATTAAATTTGAAAAGTTATGGAGACCATTTATTCAACATTTTCATGTGATGTAATATGACCCTGTGCCAAGTTCATTTGATTTCCCAGCTTTTAGCTTATGTATTTTGAGAGGACCGGAAGTGACGGCATTGATGAATACTTATTTTTGTGAGATATTATAAACAGCCCGCTTTTTTTTTCCTTCTCTTTTTTTGTTTTTTTTTTCTTTTATATTACTTATTAGTTATAGTTATTAGATTAGATTAGCTAGTTCTGCATTATATAAATTTTTTTTTGTTTTTTTTCTTTCTTTTTTCTGTTTTTTTTATATTATACATTATGAAATATTTAGGTTTACTATGCCCATACATATATCTTATGGCTTATGTCTTGGTAAACTCATTTATATTGTAACTATTATGTATGCTTTTTTTTCATATGTAATGGAATGTGTATGTTGGTAATTTCTTTATCAATATATCATCTGTATTCTGTCCATATTACTAATATTAATAAAAAGATTTAGAAAGAAAGAAAAGAAAGGAAAAAAAGCATTTGCAATATGTATTTGTTTATGTTACCATACGGATTTAATTAAAAGTTAAAAAAATCCTCACGTGTAATATCTTTCTGTGTAAATATCTCATATTACAACGTGGGACACCTGCAACTTAAAATCCGGCCTGTACAAGTACAAAATTGATTTTCTTTCTAAAATTAGAGCGTGCGGCTTTTAATCAGGTGCGCTCTGTAGTCTGGAATCTACGGTAATTAGGAGTTTGAGGAGAACTGGTTTGTCACCAAAGACTACAAATTTCTACAGATGTACTGTAGAGAGCATTCTAACTGGTTGTATCACCATCGGGTATGGAGGGGCCACTGCATAGGATCAGAAAAAGCTGCAGAAAGTTGTAAACTGAGCCCCTTCAGGACATATGCCCGTGATATTAAACCTGGTTCTAATCCTGTTACCATGTTCACTACTCGATGTACTTACAGATGCAATGATCTATCTGGATGGCATGCAAACCTTTCACTGTAGCTCAGTACAAGACAATAATTGGTGTTCATTTTGGTTTACATTTGTTATATTTTCCAAGATAGTGAAAAGCTCATCTTGGATACTGTTCATACAGATCAGTGTGTTGAGCTGGAATAAGGTAAAACAATAACAAGGCAGAATAAAGTGTAATTACTATTAATAGTGCATTGCAGGTAAACGATAAAGTGCAAGATCCTATCAAGGTAGATTGTGAGGCTAAAGGCTCACTTTTCTGTACAAGAGGCCCATTCGAGAGTCACAGCAGTGGGATACAGCCTGGCGGTATGGGCTTTGAGGGGGGAGGAGAAGAAAGAACGCCCAGGGTGCATGGGTCTTTGATTATGTTCCAGTTGAACAAAACATCAAATTTCACTGCCCACCCATCCCCCTCCCCAATATCTTTGACTCTCTCCTACTTCCACATTACCTCTCTTTCCCTTCCTCACAGCCTCCCTGGCTGCCAGGTGCAGTGGAGTATTTCCTCTCTGGTCTTGGATCATCGGGTCAGCTCCATGCCTCAGCAGCAGACGTGCGGCTGCGCCCTCCCTCCGTACGCAGGCCACGTGCAGTGGGGTGCGGCCTTTCCGCCCGGTAAACGACACTGGCAGCAGCCGGTGCTTGCGGAGATAGGACTTCAGCTTTGGGATGCTGCCCTCCTCCACGTAACGCAGCAACCTCTTCTGTTTCTGGGAAAGCACGGCCATGGTCCGAACCCTGGCATGGTATAAAAGCCACTGAGAAATAAGCAACTGCTTGAAAAGTGTCCCAAATACAATTATTTGTAATGAAAGCATCACTCAGCAATGACACTGTGCACCCCAAATGGCCAGGATTAGTAAGTATTCAGAGTAGTAAGATAGACTATTTCATCCAATCGGTCCTCGTATTTATGCTCCATGTGCATCCCCTCTAAATGTCTTCTCTCCCACTCCCACCATCCCATTCCACCATCCCCTCTCATTAAGCTCCCCTTTAAACCTTCCTCAATATCTCCCTAAAGGACTGAGTTCCACATCCTCAACAGTCCTCCATTAAAGTTCAAAGTAAAATTTATTATCAGAGTACATATATGTCACCAGATAAAACCCTGAGATTCTTTATCCTGCAGGGATACTTAGCAATCTATAGAACAGTGACTGTATACAGGATCAATAGACAACAAACTGCGCACATACAGATATAAATAAATAGCAATAAATAACAAGAGCATGAAATAACAAAATAAAGAGCCCTTAAAGTGAGATCATTGGTTGTGGGAACACCAGCAATAGAATAAGTGTAGTTATCCCCTTTTGTTCAAGATGGTCAAGGGGTAGTAACTGTTCTTGAACTTATTGGTGTGTGTCCTGAGACACCTGTACCTTCTACACCATGGCAACAACGAGAAAAGAGCATGGCCTGGGTGGTGAGGATCTTTAGTGATGGATGCTGCTTTTCTATGGCAACATTTTATGTAGATGTGCTTAATGGTTGGCAGGGCTTTACCCGTGATGTACTGGGCAGATCCACTACTTTTTGTAGGATTTTCCACTCAGACATTCGTGTTCCCATACCAGGCTATAACGCAGCCAGTTAATACACTTTCCACTACACATCTATAAAAGTTGATGACGAGCTGAATGTGTGCAGACTCCAAAGGAAATAGAGGCATTGTCATGCTTCAGTAACCCCTTCACCGGGCTCATGTACAAACCTGGCTTGTTATCTAACAGCCATGTGACTCAGAGGTTCAAGTATCACGTGGACTACTTTGGATTGGAAACAAGAAACCTTAACACAGAAGGAACTTAACAAATAAACGCAAGCACTAAAGCAACCAGGAATGAATAATGAAGAATTTGAATAGCAACTAATGGGGCTACACTTACAGTGACATCAATTGGAATTTTATTCCTGTCACTGTTTATAACAAGTTTGTACATTCTCCATTTCCTCTGGGCACTGCTAATCAGGATAGTATCACAGCTGCAGAAAAGGAGGAGGTCATGGAGGGATTGTCTACTGAGTCATTGTGGGTGGAAGTCAGAAACAGGAAGGGGACAATTACTCTATTGGGTGTTTTTTTTAATATAGAGCCCCCAATAGTAACAGGGATATCAAGGAGGAGATATGGAGTCAGATTCTGGAGTGGTGTAATAATAGGGTTGTTGTGATGGGTAATTTTAGCTTTTCTAATATTGACTGGCATCTTCTGAAGAACACTGAGGCTGTCTACAAGAAGGGTCAGAGCCGTCTCTATTTCCTGAGGAGACTGAGGTCCTTTAACATCTGCCAAACGATGCTGAGAATGTTCTACGAGTCTGTGATGGCCAGTGCTATCATGTTTGCTGTTGTGTGCTGGGGCAGCAGGCTGAGGGTAGCAGACACCAACAGGATAAACAAACTCATTCGTAAGGCCAGTGATGTTGTGGGGGTGGAACTGGACTCTCTGAAGGTGGTGTCAGAAAAGAGGATGCTGTCCAAGTTGCATGCCATCTTGGACAATGTCTCCCATCCACTCCATAATATACTGGATAGGCACAGGAGTACGTTCAGCCAGAGACTCATTCCACCGAAATGTAACATGGACATAGGAACATAGGAAGACTTTCCTACCTGTGGCCATCAAACTTTACAATTCCTCCCTCGGAGTGTCAGACACTTTGAGCCAATAGGCTGGTCCTGGACTTATTTCCACTTGGCAAAATTTACTTATTATTTAATTATTTATGGTTTTATATTGCTATATTTCTACACTATTCTTGGTTGTTGCGACTGTAACAAAACCAATTTCCCTTGGGATCAATAAAGTATGTCTGTCTGAGAGCAAGGGGTTTAGATGGGGTGCAGTTTAAGTAGTGTGTTCAGGAAGGTTTCCTAACACAACATGTAGATAAGCCTACAAGAGGAGAGGCTGTACTTGATTTGGTATTGGGCAATGAACCTGGTCAGGTGTCAGATCTTGGTGGGAGAGCATTTTGGAGGTAGTTATCACAACTCTATCTCCTTTACCATGGTACTGGAGAGGGATATGAGCAGGCAATTTGGGAAAGTATTTAATTGGGGTAGGGGGAAATATGATGCTATTAGGCAGGAACTGGGTAACCTAAATTGGGAGCAGATGTTCTCAGGGAAATACATGTCAGAAATGTGGCAAATGTTCGAGGAACATGGCATTCTGCATAGGATGTTCCACTGAGGCACGGAAGGGATGGTAGGGTAAAAAAATCACGGTGTACGAAGGATGTAGAAAATCTAGACAAGAAGAAAAGCAAAGGTTATGCAAGGTTCAAGAAATTAGGTACTGTTGGAGCTCTAGAAAATTACAAGGGTGCCAGGAAGGAGCTCAAGAATGAAATGAGGAGAGCTAGAAGGGGTCGTGAGAAGGCCTTGGTGTGCAGGATTAAGGAAAACTCCAAGGCTTTATACAAGTATGTGAACAGCAAGAGGATGAGCCGTGTGAGAATATGATGAATCAGGTTATGGAGCTGGAGGAGGTAGCAGAGGTACTTAATGAATAATTTGCTTCAGAATTCACCAGGGAAAAGGACCTTGGCAATTGTGGGGATGACTTACAGTGGACTGAAAGGCTTAAGTGTATGGAGATTAAGAAAGAGGACGTCCTGGAGCTTTTGAAAGGTTTTAAGTCAGATAAGTTGACAAGACTGGACGAGATATACCCCAGGCTACTGTGGGAAGCGAGGTAGGAGATTGCTGAGCCTCTGCCAATGATGTTTTCATTATCAATAAGGACAGGAGAAGTACCAGAGGATTGGAAGGTTGCAAACATTGTTCCCTTGTTCAAGAAAGGGAGTAGAGATAACCCAGGAAATTATAGACCAGTCTTACTTCAGTGGAGAAGATCCTGAGAGGCAAGATTTATGAGCATTTCGAGAGTCATAGTCTGATTTTGGGTAAGTGGGGCTTGTTAGCTTGGGTGGCAGCCCACCTCGAAGAAAAACTCTTGATTTTAAACCTCTGCTACCTTGCAGTCATACCCACCCACGGAAAAGGCTTTAGACTAAACCTAGAGGAAGAAATTTGAAGTCAGGGTCCCTAAGGCAGTTTAATGTTTTTAAAACTTCACTCTGGCAACCTCTATGACGACACTAGTGCCAGGCTGTATTGGTGCTTGCCCTTCCCTTGGACTACATCAGTGACGTGGAGAGGGGGAACCCACTGCACGGGCACAGCCGGTTCTTCAGATCTTCTTGTCCAGCCTTGTGCCCTGGAGAGGACACAGTCCACCAGAGGGACAAACCCATGATCCTCCAGAATTGACAGCTGCCTACCAGTAATCTGATTGGGGATAGTCAGCATGGCTTTGTCAAGGGCAGGTCATGCTTTACAAACCTAAGTGAATTATTTGAGGATGTAACAAAACACACTGAAGGTCAAACATGAGGAAATCTGCAGATGCTGGCAATTCAAACAACACACACAAAATGCTGCTTGGCCTGCTCTGTTTCACCAGCATTTTGTGTGTGTTCATTGATGAAGGTAGAGCTGTAGATGTAGTATATAGGGATTTTAGTAAGGCATTTGATAAGGTTCCCCATGCGAGGCTCATTCAGAAAGTAATGAGACATGGGATCCAAGGAGACTTTGCTTTGTGGATCCGGAATTGGCTTGCCTACAGAAGGCATAGGGTCGTTGTATATGGTTCGTAATCTGCCTGGAGGACGGTGACCAGTGACGTTCCATAGGGATCTGTTCTGTGATCTCCCCTCTTTGTGATTTTTATAAGTGACATGTATGAGGAAGTAGAAGGGTAGGTTCGTAAGTTTGCTGATGACACAGAAGTTGGGGATGTTGTGAATAGTCTGGAGGGTTGACAGAGGTTACAGCAGGACATTGATAGGATGCAGAGCTGGGCTGAGAAGTGGCAGATGGAGTTCAACCCAGATGAGTGTAAAGTGGTTCATTTTGGTAGGTCAAATTTGAAGACAGAATATAATACTAATGGTAAGACTCTTGGCAGTGTGGAGGATCAGTGAGATCTTGGGGTCCATGTCCATACGACACTCAAAGCTGCTGAACAGGTTGACAGTGTTGTTAAGAAGGCATATGATGCGTTAGCCTTCATCAACCATGGGATTGACTTCAAGAGCTGTGTGGTAATGTTATGACTGTACAAGACCTTAGTTAGACCCCACTTGGAGTACTGTGTTCAGTTCTGGTCACCTCACTACAGGAAGGATGTGAATACTACAGAGAAAGTGCTGAGAGATTTACAAGGATGTTGCTTGGATTGGAGAGCAAGCCTTATGAGAATACATTGAGTGACCTTGGCCTTTTCCCCTTGGAGTGACAGAGGATGAGTGGGTGACCTGATAAGGGTGTATAAGATGATGAAAGGCATTGATTGGATAGCAACAGGCTTTGTCGCAGGGGCGAAGTGGCTAACATGAGGGGGCACAGTTTTAAGGTGCTCGGAAGTAGGTACAAGGGGTAAGTCAGAGGTAAGTTTTTCCGCAGATAGCGGCGGGTGCATAGAATGCACTGCTGGTGTAAGTGGTAAAGATAGATACAGTGGAGTCTTTTAAGAGACTCTGGGGTAGGTACATAGAGGATGAAAAAATAGAGGGCTATGTGGTAGGGAAATCCTAGGCAGTTTCTAGAGTAAGTTACATGATCAGCATGGCATTGTGGGCCAAAGGGCCTGTAATGTGCTGTAAGTTTCCAGTGTTCTAGGAATCTGGAGTAACACACGATACGCTGGAGAAACTCAGCAGACAAGCAGCATCACTGGAGGGATATAGGCAGACTGGATGAAGGTCCTGACCTGAGACAGCAATTGTCCTTTTTCTTATGCAGATACAGCCTGACACACTGAGCTCTCTCAGCAGATGATGCAGTCCAGGCTACAAGGATTAATGTTTCTAGTTGATGATGCTGGATGCAGCCTATTGAGTGTTTCTAACATGTACTTTTTTTGTTTTAAAACTTCCACTATCTGCACATTTCTTGAGCAACAAACAAGATGTGGGCCATGCAGCATCTGTAGAGGGAAACAGGGAGACAATGTTTCCAGTCAGGATTCCTCCAAGCAAGGACATCACCAGATTCAAGAATAGCTACTCATTTTCCACCATTCTGTTCTTGAACCAGCAAGCACAACGGCAGCCACTGCCTCAGTAAAGCGACACCAACACCACTTAGCAATTAATTAGATTTTTTGTTCTAATTGAGTTCTCACACATTTGTTTATGCTTTACTTGCGATTGGTGCATATACAATGCTGCCGAAAGTAAGTTATTCATTGCAGCTAGGCATCCGTGCACTTGTGCAGATGACCATAAATGCAATTTTGCATCATATGCTGCTGCAGATTCCAACACCAATAGTCTCTTATGTCTCCCTAAGCAGACTTAAACCATCCACAGTTCGTACAAGAGAGAACACAATTAGAACAAAAACACAAGAGTTATCAACATTGTGGGTCAAACTTCTATAGATGTGTAGTGGAAAGTATATTGACTCACTGCTTCATGGCCTGTTATGGAAATATCAATGCCTCAGAACAGGAAATCCTACAAAAGGATTCGGCCCAATACAACATGGGTAAAGCCCTCCCTACCATTGAATACATGGCTCTGGTGGAGGACTTTGTCAAATGGTACAAGCAGCTCAACGTCAGTAAGGCAAAAGAGACAATGTTGGACTTTAGTAAGACTTAAGACTGCACTATTTCCTGATACTATTGATAGTGAGGATATGGATGTGGAGAGGACCTACAGGCACCTGGATGACAGACTTGATTGCAGCACCAACACGGAGGCTGTGTACTATAAAGGGCTAGAGGGGCTTCTACTTCCTGAGGAGACTGAGGTCCTTTGGAGTGTGCAGGCCTCTACTTCACATGTTCTGCCAGTCTGTTGTCACCAGTAGAATCATCATTGCGGTGATGTGCTGGGGCACAGGTGATGCCAATCGGCTCAATAACCCGATTAGAAAGGCTGGCTCTGTTATAGGAGTCAAACTGGATACTGGAGGCTGTGGTAGAACAAAAACCCTATGGAAAATCCTGGCAATTCTGAAGAATGTTTCTCATCCTCTGCATGCCACCATCCAGCAAGCCATGACAGTGTTTTTAAAAATCTCCGATTACCCCGTCCACACTACACTGCCCAATCGGTGTTTTCAAATTTACACACTCTGGAGGGCGTTTTCGAAAAGCTCCATCAGTGTGGCTGGAGGGTTATCCGGAATGGTGTGGACATCTAGTGTCTGAAAAGAGGATGCTGTCCAAGTTGCATGCCATCTTGGACAATGACTCCCATCCACTCCATAATGTACTGGTTAGGCAGAAGAGTACATTCAGCCAGAGACTCATTCCACCGAAATGTAACACTGAGCAGCATAGGAAGTCATTCCTACCTGTGGCCATCAAACTTTACAACTCCTCCCTCGGAGTGTCAGACACCCTGAGCCAATAGGCTGGTCCTGGACTTATTTCCACTTGGCATGATCAACATTATTATTTAATTATTTATGTTTTATATTGCTATATTTCTTTACTATTCTTGGTGCCACTGCAACGAAACCCAATTTCCCTCGGGATCAATAAAGTATGTCTGTCTGTCTGACATAGTGTGGGCTGCCTAGCTCCAAAGAGTGCTGTATGAGGTCATTCTTACTCAACCGGTAGGCTCTAAATGAGTCAACCTATAGCTGGGGAAGTGATGACCCTCTCCTGCTAGACTGTTTGTGGAAACTTATTTTTTGATTCTTCCTACTAATATTTATATATGTGCACTTGCAATGCTACTGTAACACTACAATTTCCTTTGTGATCAATAAAGTATCTATCCTCATCAACACGAAACACTGTCATAGGGAAGCAGCATCCACCATCAGAGATCCTCACCATGTTCTCTTCTTGGTGCTGCCATTAGGTAGAAGGTACAGGAGCCTCAGGACGCGCACCACCAGATTTAAGATCAGTTACTTACCCTCAACCATCAGACTCATGAACAAAAGCAGTTAACTACCCTCTCTTACCCCATTATTGAAATATTCCTACAACCAATAATCTCACTGTAAGGACTCTTCATCTCATATTCTGGTTATTCATTGTTATTTATTTATATTTGCATTTGCACAGTTTCTCTTCTGCACTCTAGTTGATCTTTCATTGAACCCATTATAATTTTTATTCTATGGATTTACTGAGTATGCCACGAGAATATCAGAAACCGGAACCAGGTTTAACATCACCAGCGTATGTCGTGAAATTTGTTAACTGAGCGGCAGCAATACAATGCAATACATGATAATATAGAAAATATTTCAATTACAGATAGCATATATCTGCATATTACATTAAAATAGTGCAAAAACAGATACTGTCCATTTAGGAATCGGATGGGAAAGGGGAAAAAGCTGTTTCTGAATCGCTGACTTCGGCTTCGTTAGTGTAGGCCTCAGTTAGTCTCGATAGACCATTGATTTGCGCCTTGGAAAGTTTCCTGGGCACAAGCCTGGACAAGGTTTTTTCAAATGGAAGACCGGCAGTTGCCCAAGCTGCAAGTCTCCCCTCTCCACACCACCGATGTTGTCCAAGGGAAGGGTATTAGGCTTCTATACCTCCTTCCTGATGGTAACAACGAGAAGAGGGAATGTCCTGGGTGGTGGGAGCCTTTAATAATGGACGCCGCTCCTTAAAGATGTCTTGGATATTCATGGTGACGTATATGTACATTGATAATAAAGTTTACTTTGAACTTTGAGGCTTTACGAATCTCTCCCCCCCCCCCCCCGATGCTGCTCGAACGGCTGAGTTCCCGCAGTTTAGTGCTGCAAGGAATTAACAGCCCAGTGGCTCCTCTCTAATGACTAGAGATGAGAAATATATTTAAAGCAAACATCTACCTTAGTGCGTAGGGTCTTGGAGTTCACGAATTAAACCATCCCGAGGCAGAAGGAGGTGCAACCATCCTAATCAATCAATAATTCCCCATCGCTTCGAGCCTGCGGCCTCCTTACACCGGTTGCCAAGGTGACGTCACTTCCTGTCAGGGGCCCGGAAATTGGGCCTGCCTGGAGTGGTGGGGAGGTAATCGCGCCGACCGTGGACTAAGGACAATCCGGGGAACAGCGGACCCTCTCAACGCATCCACACGGCGCGCATACACAAAAATTGTCACGACTCCATTAAAAAAAGCAGCGACTCGGATCTGGTAAATATTTTATCTTCCAATTCTAGAAAAAATCTAAATGCATTCCACTAGCATGCCCATCTGATGGCTAGTGGTAGCCATTTAGGTTGGAGAGCTGCGTTAGCCAAAGAAGGTAGAAGTATTTTTCTGTTTTAGGAGGGGAAACTGAAAGAAGGAAATATTTGTACGTGTTGAGGGGGGGGGGAGAGATACTATTTGAGCTAGGCCGTGTTGCTACGGGGCATGGGGCCCGGGGGGGGGGGGAGCAGCTGGGACAACCTAATATGAAGTGGGCCGTCCCTCCTTCCCGTTTAATCCTATCAGAGGATGAAGCTGAAGATAGTTCAGACGCTGATGGTGAAGCACGTTGTCAATCAATGTTCGCGCGCTTCCGGCTCCTAAAGATTGGTTGACCCGTGTGGATCATAGCTGTTGCGTGGAGATTGAACGTTTAATTCGATTGCCAGTAATGATAACGAACGGGTTTTTAGTCACACAGGCGTAACATTATTCATTATTTATGTTCTGGGAAGCCATTTCTGTCTGTCTAGTTTTGCAAACGATTAAGTGGAAGGTGAAGGCGATGCTGCTTCTGCAAAGGGAGCTGGGAGGCTTGTAGTCTCGGGTTTAGACCAGCAAGCATTGGTGGCGTTAGTGACGTCAGTTTTGGACTACAGATCCCAGCGGCCCGAACGGTCAATCGTGAACAGGCGCAGTGACGGCTGAAGTCGCATTCCACCGTCTGTCCCCAATCCCTCCAAGGCGAGCAGGGGCCACATTTTTGCACTGTAGTTAATCCGACTCTTATGTGCCAAAACAGCTTCTAGTCGCGTATAAATATGTGTGGAATCTAGACGCTGATCTACAGTCTGATATTGTTGGGGTTTCCTGCTGCCTTTTTGTCAGGTACCTGCTTTTCTGCACCGGTTTCATCAATTTCCGTTCCAGGTGTATTAATGACCGTTCTTACCTCGTGATTTTTGAAGGCGTAATACTGAGTATTTATTAGTACCCTTATATTGGACCATGTAACTAGAATAATTATTAGGAAGATCATTGATTGAGGTTAGGCGTAGGTTTTTCATTTCAAAGCAATTTAAGCCTTTTTTTTAAATACATGTATTTGATCATTTTGTAGTGTCCCGAGGGTGGAAAAATACTGCAAGCTGATAAATGATTAGTATCTGCAATTATTTTGTTTTCCAGTTTCTTTATTTATATGCATTGTTTAAATCTGCATTTTTTTTTAATTTCAGTTGCTTTAATTGTAAAATCAGAAATGGTACGACATATTGTCTTTTGGTCTGTCATGAGTATTTAAAGGAATGGTCCAATCTCCCTCTTTTTATTTTTAAAACCATTTCAGGTCAAGTTTTATTTTCTCATTTGCCTTTCTTTATTCTAATTTCGTCTTGCTCAGCACAAGATTTATAACAACTGTCTCTTTATTCTATGGTAATTATTGCAGATATCTGTCAGATCTGCACTTAGATCCTGTTTCTCTAGGGCAGGGGTCAGCAACCTTTACCACTGAAAGAGCCACTTGGACCCGTTTCCCACAGAAAAGAAAACACTGGGAGCCGCAAAACCCGCTTGACATTTAAAATGAAATAACACTGCATACAACGTTTTGTTTTGCCTTTATGCTATGTATAAACAAACTATAATGTGTTGCATTTATGAAATTGATGAACTCCTGCAGAGAAAACGAAATTACATTTCTGCATGCAACAGAAACATTTTGAACTCCGAAAAAAAGACGTTAGGTTAAAGGTTACTTTTAAGTAAAATACTCAACGTCTATTTGAGTCCTTCTTGTATTTATGAAAAACGCCAAACTTAAATTTGCCGCCAGCAGCAAATCAAAAATAACATCAGCCAGCTGTCAGCCTGAAAAATAAAAGGACTATTTCACTGAACAATGAAAACATATGAATATACGTAAAATAATAGGCAATTAAAATATTTATCATACTTGTTCAGGTTGACTCACACCTGACAATGCAGTCGTATTCAGTAGGGATGGATCGATGCTTAGGGGAGTGACCGGGAAGGATAATGTGTTTTTTTCCTCTCTGAACTCACAGAAGCGTTTCCCAAACGATGTTTGCATTGCGATGATTGCAGAATGTAAATACTCCGAATTTATCATGTCGTGACATTGTTTGAACTCTCTCAAATTGGGCAAGTGAGACAATGTGCCTTTCTGTAAATCTCTGGCAAGCAACGTCAACTTGCGCTCGAATGCCAAAACATTCTCCAACATGTGCAGGGCTGTACGTCCTTACCCCGTTGAAGGGCTGTGTTCAGCGTGTTCAGGTGCGCTGTCATGTCTACCATGAAGTGTAGCTTTTCCAGCCACTCTGGCTGTTCCAGCTCAGGAAAGTTGAGCCCTTTGCTGCACAGGAAAGTTTTCACTTCTTCCAGACACGCGACAAAGTGTTTCAGCACCTCCCCTCTGGACAGCCAGCGATAAAAACACGTAGCGGTTGCTACACGCAGTCAGTAAACTGCAGTCAAAGATAGCTTTATTCGAACTAAACAGCCTTGCTTTTAAGCCTCCCTCAACCCGCCCCCCCCATGGGCGCGGATGTTGCAAAAGACACGTACTCACAAACCCCCGTAGGCTATCTCCCTTAGCCTGAACGCTGGCTAATTGTGAGCCGGTTCGGATGTGTCAGGAAATGGGTCGCCACAACATCTTATTTAGATTGTACAAGATCACCATAATCTTCAAATTTAGATTTACATTTCAAAAACTAACAAACTAACATAAAATACATTTTAATTAAATACTGACCATGTAGCGGTGTGCTACATGCAGTGCTAAAATTACGACACGGAGTCGGTAACTGCAGTCGAAGGAAAAAAACTTTATTCGAAATCTTCAGCCTCACTTTTAAGCCTCCCTCAACCTGCCCCCCATGGCGCAGAGGCTCCAAAGCTCTGCTCGCAAACCCCCGTAGGCTATCTAATTGTGAGTCGGTTCGGATGTGCCAGGAAAAGGGTCGCCACAACCAATTATTTCCCAAAGTAACAGGGAGCCGCAGCACAGACGTAAAAGAGCCACATGTGGCTCCGGAGCCGCGGGTTGCCGACCCCTGCTCTAGGGTGCCCGTGCAACCTTGCCCTTCCTCCCAGGAATGTTTCTTGCACTCCATTTCACACTTCTGCTTCCTTCCTCAGGAGCAAAACATTCAGCACATGCTGAATTAATGCCGTTTTGTATTCTGTGTTCCTGTTTCAAAGCCCAGAGCTTAACTTGGAGGGTGGTTAAGGAGATGAATTTCCCAGTTCTCTCCAGGTTGCATGTCCAACTTGTGGACTGCCAATGCGGGATACACCCTGAGCTAGTGTGCAGAGGATAGGATCAGGTTGATTATCACTACCATGCCACGCAGTGCCATATTATGAACTGCAATTAGAAATAAATAAACAAAATTACACAGACAGTAGTGGCATCCTGAAAGAAGCTGTTCCTTACACATTGTGTGTACCTTCTCTCTGATTGTAGTAATGAGAGGAGGACATGTCCTGGGAGGATCTTACCGCAGCAATGTATTTGATGTTGTCCGTGTGATATGCTCTCACACTTAGTGTCATGGCATACAAACATGTCCTACCCAGGCATAATACTGTAAGTTCCCACATCCAGTTCCAGTGTGAATGAGACCAGTGGCAGTGCTACCCTAAGGTAGCAGCGCGCATTGCAACCAGACTGACTCTCATGGGGATGCAGAGGAGGTACCTCAGCTTTGTAATGAGAAGTCACAAAAGGGGACACACTGAGATGTAGTGTCAGGAGGATACAATCAGTCATATTCCAGTGCTGTACTTTAAGATCACAGACCAGGACACACCAGACCCAACATCCTCAGGGCATACTCCAGCCTTGCCCTGGTACAGTGCTCTAAGTTGGTAGAGCGGAACATAAGCAGATCCAGTGACAGTGGGTCATGCCACAGACCTATCCCACATTGTACTCTCAGGTCCCAGAACAGTACATGGACAGAGTGTCTTGGGTACAGGGGCAAGTCCTGCTCCGACACTATACTCAAGTCACACAATTTGGCAGTACGTAGGACTTGAGCATTTGGGAGAAGGGCAGAATGGATGGAGATTCATTTGTCACTGCTGCGGGGGCTTCAGGTACCTTCTACCGAGTGGGCTCCAGGCACTGTATGTTCCACTTCCTCACTCACTGAGTTAGTGGGACTGACTTAAAGTTAACATCACTGGAGAGAAGGTTCTTGGGAAACTGAAAAGTCCAAAGGAAGTTAAGTCACGTAGACCTGATGGTATGCATTCAAGATTTCTGAAAGTAAGAAGTGGCATTAGTAATGTTCACTTAAGAATCACTAGAGTCTGGAATGGTTCCGGAAGACTGGAAAATAGCACTTCACTCTTCAGGAATGGAGAGAGGCAGAAAAAAGGAAAGCATAGGCTAATTAGTCTGACTACAGTGGTTTGGAAGATGTTGGAGTTGTTATTGGAGGTCTCGGGGTACTTAGAGGCACATGATAAAAAAGGCCACAGTCAGCATGGTTTCCTCAAGGGAAAATCTGTTGGATTTCTTTGAAGAAATTACAAGCAGGATAGACAAAAGGGAATTGGTAAATACACAAAGTACACTGCAGATGCTGTGGTCAAAGCAACACGTACAACAAGCTGGAGAAACTCAGCAGGTCTGAGTTTGACTGCTCGTCTCCACGGATGCTGTCCGACCTGCTGAGTTCCTCCAGCTTGTACGTGTTGCTGGGAATTGGTAGATGTTGTGTACTTGGACTTTGACAGAGTGCCACATATGAAGCTTGCTTAACAAGCTACAAGCCTGTTGTATTACAGGAAAGTTTCCAGCATGGATAAAGCAGTGTCTGATTGGCAGGAGAGTGGAATAAAGGGAGCCTTTTCTGGATGGCTGCCAGTGACTAGTGATGGGTCTATGTTTGGACCGATTCTTTTTATGTTACACGTGAATGATTTGGATGATGGAATTGATGCTTTTGTTGCTAAGTTTGCAGATAATTTGAAAGGAGTTGGAGGGCAGATAGTTTTAAGGAATTAGGCTACAGAAGGACAGACAGATTAGGAGAATGAGTATAGAAATGGCAGGTGGAATATAGTGTTGGGAAGTGTATGGTTGTGCACTTTTGATAGAAGAAATAAAAGGGTAGTTTACTTTCTATATGGAGAGAGAATTCAAAAATCCTTGTGTAGGATTCCCTAAAGGTTTATTTGCAGGTTGAGTCTGTGGTATGGAAGGCAAATGCAATGTTAGCATTCATTTGACGAGGACTAGAGTATAAAATCAAGGATTTAATGTTGAGACTTCATAAAGCACTGACAAGGGCTCACTTGGAATATTGTGAGTAGTTTTGGGCCCTTTATCTAAGAAAAGCACTGACATTGGTGAGGGTTCAAAGGAAGTTCACGAAAATGATTCAGCGATTCTGTTGGCTTGTCATGTGAAGAGTGTTTGATGGCTCTGGTCCTGTACTAGCTGGAATTCAGAAGAATGAGGGGTGACCTCCTTGAAACCTATCATATTGTGAAAGGTCTTAATAGAGTGAATGTGGAGCAGATGTTGCCTATGGAGGGAGAGTAAGAACAGAGGAGACAGCCTCAGAATAGAGGGTGTCCTTTTAGAACAGAGAATAGGAGGAATTTATTTAACCACAAAGTGGTGAATTTGTCGAATTCTTTGCTACAGGCAGCAGAGGAGACTGTCTTTATGTATATTTAAGGCAGAGGTTGATAGGTTCTTGATTGATCAGGCATGAAGGGATACGGGGGAGATTGGGGCTGAGAGGTAAAATGGATCAGCCTTAATGAAATGGTGGAGCAGGCTCGATTGGCCAAAAGGCCTAATTCTGCTCCTATATCTTAATGATCTTGTGGTCTTATTCTACAATAGTGGTCACCAACCTTGTTAAGCCCAAGATCCACTACCTCGGCCTCAGTGAAAGGCAAGATCGACCCACTAAGTCGTACACTTGCGTACCAGGCAGAAAAGACCAGAAGTAAAACCCCGCAACCCTTGTAGGATCTATCGAGTGACAAAAGTTTGACTCGAGGGATGACTTTCAGTAGATCGCAGCAAGGTAGCTGCTCTGCTACTTATGAAACCCTGAGCCCGAATTAGGTCGCCCGTGAATACTTTAGCACCGGGTTCCCCATGAACATTCGGTATGCTAAACGGGTTCAGAGGCGGCACCCATCTGTCCGCACTTCAGGCCAGCAGCAATGGCACTTACCGCTGGCCGCGTAAGGTGGCCGATTACCCGAGGCAACCAGTGATTCCTGGCGTGAAGGTATCACTGCGTTTAGGCGAATGATGACCTTGAGTGGGTAATGACTTTGCGTGGGTTCAAGTTCAACAGTGGGTGTGACAGGGAATGAGCAAAGGTGCAGCTGACTCATATCGTTCAATATTGGCAAATGATATCGTTTTCTCGCGGCCCAGTGTTTGGGGTCCACTGAAGTACACTGTGTAGTGCGTGGCGGGGGAGCTACACACATGCGCACCGGGCAGGAAGAATGGAAGTAAAACCCCGCAACCTGGAAACAATCTCTCAACGGTATTTGTGTATTTATTTTTCATTTTTTCTCGGGATCTACTGGGAAAGTCTCAAAGATCGACGGGTTGGCGACCACTAGTCTACAACGTTGTTAAGGAATACATTGTTTGGGCAAGGTAAAGCCTTTCTTGATTGATTGAATAGTAGAGCAGGCTCATAGTTGCTCCTTCATCTTTATTCTTGTGATCTCAACTTGTCCCATTGTCTCCATTAATTCGTACACTAATGCACTTAGATTCTTCTGCCTTGTGTTTCCTTCACATAATATTTCCTTTCCTGGCTCTTCCCATGACTGAGACACGTCACTATTCACTACACGCTGCTTGAAGCTGTTTTGTGCACTCCCCATGTCGATCTGCCTCCCTTCCAGAGGCCTTTAGGTTCAGACCCAGGGAATAATTGTCAAACACAGTTTACCTAAAATTATATACCGTTTATTCGCAAGTGTGCGACACTCAGTTGAACTACAGAGCCTGGGAAAATCTGCAAACCAAGTGAGCACCTAGTACTGTCTGGGCTACTGCCAGACATCCATTATCACATACATACTTAGATAAGGGTAGACAGAAACTTTCTCATGCAATAACCACCTCTTTATTCATACATTATACTCACAGCACGACTTGTTAAGCTGCCAATAAGTCAGTTAGGTTTTATCCCTTTTAATTCTGCATATAATTCCTCACCCACACCAGGTCATTAATAATAGACGATGAGAACAGTACTATGACACCACTGTACTTTCCAACTCCTCACCAATTTTTGCCATAGAAAGTGCCCTATCTAAATGCATCATGGTTTGGTTTGGCCTGGCAACTGCTCTGCTTGAGACTGCAAGAAACAGTCCCAGGGAAAGAGGCTTCCCCTCTGTACACTGTCTGCACTTCTGGTTGCCTCAGTAAAACTGCCAAGATAATCAAGTATCCTCCACCACAACAGGCAGAAAATTCAAAGTCCCAAGTACTGGTTTTGCCAGGTTGAAGGACAGCTTCTGTGCTGCTCTCATAAGGCTACTGTACATTAATGTCCCTAGTACATTAACAGGCAACACAAGTGAATCTGCACATGCTGGAAATAAATAAAAACACAAAATGCTGGCAGAACTCTGCAGGCCAGACAGCATCTGTGGGAGGAGGAGGTGACAACGTTTCGGGCTGAAACCCTTCATCAGGAGTAAAGTAACATGGGATGGTTGAGGGGGGATAAGAAATGGGGGGAGGGATAAAGTAGAGAGCTCGGAAGTGATAGGCTGGAGGGAAATGGGCTGGGGGAAGGTGGAGAATTATGGGAAATAAAAGAGAAAGAAATGTAGGGCTGGGGGGAGATTATAGTGAGGGGGGGAAGAGAGAAAAAGAATCAGACTAAAATAATAGGGATGGGGATAAGGGGGGGGCAGGGGCATCAATGGCTACCTAGATTATTCCTCCTTTCACCCTGTCTCCTGCAAAATGCTATTCCTTTCTCTCAATACCTCCGCCTCTGCCACATCTGCTCTCAGGATGAGGCCTTTCATTCTAGGACAAAGGAGATGTCTTCCTTTTTTAAAGAAAGGGGCTTCCATTTGTCCACCATCAACTCTGCCCTCCATCGCGTCTCCCGTGTTTCACGCACCTCTCCCCTCACCCCATCCCCCCGTCAGCCCACCAGGGATAGAGTCCACCTGGTCCTCACCTATCACCCTACCAGCCTACAGATCCGATGTATATTCCTCTGTAACTTCCGCCACCTTCTATGTGATCCCACCACCAGCCACATCTTCCCCCCCGCCCCCCCCCCCACTCTCGGCTTTCCACAGGGATCGCTCCCTACACGACTCCCTTGTCCATTCATCCCCCCCATCCCTCCCCACCGACCTCCCTCCGGGCACTCATCCCTGCAAACGGAAGAAGTGCTACACCTGCCCCCACACTTCTTCCTTCAACACCATTCCAGGCCCCAGACAGTCCTTTCAGATGATGCACCACTTCACCTGCGAGTCAACTGGGGTAATATACTGTATCCGGTGCTCCCGATGTGGCCATTTATACACTGGGGAGACCTGCCGCAGAGTGGGAGACTGTTTCGCCCAACACCAGCGCTCAGTCCTCCAGCAGTGGCGGGATCTCCCTGTGGCCACACACTTCAATTCCACAGACCACTCCCACTCCGACATGTCTGTCCATGGCCTCCTCTACCATCAAGATGAGGCCACACACAGGTCGATGGAGCAATACCTTAACTCCCGCCTAGGTAGCCTCCTACCTCCCAGCACGAACATCCAACTCACAGACCTCCGTTGATACCCCTGCCCCCCCCTTACCCCCACCCCTATCTATTATTTTAGTCTGGTTCTTTTTCTCTCTCTTCCCACCCCCCCTCACTATAATCTCCCCTCCCCAGCCATACATTTCTTTCTCTTTTATTTCCCATAATTCTCCACCTTCCCCCTAGCCCAGGGGTCAGCAACCTTTACCACTGAAAGAGCCACTTGGACCCGTTTCCCACAGAAAAGATAACACTGGGAGCCGCAAAACCCGCTTGACATTTAAAATGAAATAACACTGCATACAACGTTTTGTTTTGCCTTTATGCTATGTATAAACAAACTATAATGTGTTGCATTTATGAAATTGATGAACTCCTGCAGAGAAAACGAAATTACATTTCTGCATGCAACAAAAACATTTTGAACTCCGAAAAAAAGACGTTGGGTTGAAGGTTACTTTTAAGTAAAATACTCAACATCTATTTGAGTCCTTCTTGTATTTATGAAAAACGCCAAACTTAAATTTGCCGCCAGCAGCAAACCAAAAATAACGTCAGCCAGCTGTCAACCTGAAAAATAAAAGGACTATTTCACTGAACAATGAAAACATATGAATATACGTAAAATAATAGGCAATTAAAATATTTATCATACTTGGTCAGGTTGACTCACACCTGACAATGCAGTCGTATTCAGTAGGGATGGATCGATGCTTAGGGGAGTGACCGGGAAGGATAATGTGTTTTTTTTTCCTCTCTGAACTCACAGAAGCGTTTCCCAAACGATGTTTGCATTGCGATGATTGCAGAATGTAAATACTCTGAATTTATCAAGTCGTGACCTTGTTTGAACTCTCTCAAATTGGGGAAGTGAGACAATGTGCCTTTCTGTAAATCTCTGGCAAGCACTGTCAACTTGCGCTCAAATGCCAAAACATCCTCCAACATGTGCAGGGCTGTACGTCCTTACCCCTGAAGAGCTGTGTTCAGCGTGTTCAGGTGTGCTGTCATGTCTACCATGAAGTGTAGCTTTTCCAGCCACTCTGTCTGTTCCAGCTCAGGAAAGGTGAGCCCTTTGCTGCCCAGGAAAGTTTTCACTTCTTCCAGACACGCGACAAAGCGTTTCAGCACCTCCCCTCTGGACAGCCAGCGATAAAAACAAGTTGTAGCGGTGTGCTACACGCAGTCAGTAAACTGCAGTCAAAGATAGCTTTATTCGAACTAAACAGCCTTGCTTTTAAGCCTCCCTCAACCCGCCCCCCCATGGGCGCGGATGCTGCAAAAGACACGTACTCACAAACCCCCGTAGGCTATCTCCCTTAGCCTGAACGCTGGCTAATTGTGAGCCGGTTCCAATGTGCCAGGAAATGGGTCGCCACAACGTCTTATTTAGATTGTACAAGATCACCATAATCTTCAAATTTAGAATTACATTTCAAAAACTAACAAACTAACATAAAATACATTTTAATTAAATACTGACCAATTATTTCCCAAAGCAACAGGGAGCCGCAGCACAGACGTAAAAGAGCCACATGTGGCTCTGGAGCCGCGGTTTGCCGACCCCCGCCCTAGCCCATTTCCCTCCAGCCTATCACTTCCTAGCTCTCTACTTTATCCCTCCCTCCACTTCTTATCCCCCCTCGACCATCCCATGTTACTTCACTCCTGATGAAGGGTTTCGGCCTGAAACGTTGTCACTACCTCCTCCTATAGATGCTGAGTTCTGCCAGCATTTTGTGTTTTTACTTAGTACATTAAGATGGACTCTTGCCTGCAATCTACCTTGTTACGGCTTTTGCACCTTGATTACCCGCATTTCTCTGGAACTGTGACGTATTATTTTCTGTTCCCTGTGCACAATGCACTGCTGTGATATGATCTATACGAATGGCTCACAAAACAGTTTTGCACTGAACCTTGTACATGTGACAATAAATTAACTCCAGTCTGAAAAGCTGATCAAGTTTGCTACTGAGACCATCCTTGCCATTGCTGCTTCTTTCATTCCACTTTCTTCAGTTTTGCAGGCAATTCTTTTTTGTGGTACTTTTGAAAATCTCCATGCACAATATCAAACCCATTTCCTTCTGCAGCTTCAGAAAATGAATATTGCCAGGGTATGGATCTCACCAAATCCACACACTAGCTTTCTCCACACTAAATTGCAATCACTTCTATCCCAGATACTTTTTTGTGGCTTCCCTGCCACTCAGGATAAGGGGATTGGCTTGTCGTTGCATGATGTCTTTAATGCATGAGGGTAGGCACTCAATGGCCACTTTATTAGGTACAGGAGTGGAACCTGGTGTGGTCTTTTGCTGCTGGAATCCATCCACTTCAATGTGTTCAGCATGTTGTGTGTTCAGAATTGCTCTTCTGCTTTTCTGAGTTACTGTCACCTTGAACCAGTCTGGTCAGCATCCTCTCATTGACATTGTGTTTTTGCCCACAAAAGTGTTCCCTACACCATTCTCTGTAAACTCTAGAGAGCTGTGCGTGAAAATCCCAGGAGATCAGCAGTTCCTGGGAAGCTGAAACTACTTTGTCTGGCACCAGCAATCATTCCGTGGTCAGAGTCATTTTCATCACATTTCTTCCCCATTCTAAAGTCGGTCTGAACAACCACTGAACCTCATCACCATGTCTGTATGCTATTTTGCATTCAGTTGTTACCACATGATTGACTGTTTAGACATTTGCATTAGAACAGGTATATCTAATGAAGTGGCCACTGAGTGTATATTGCAAATTCAACAGGCCTCTGGGACCACAGGAGAAAGGGAAGATTGCTAGATGTATTGCTGCAGTTTCTGGTTTCATATTTTACCTGTGCATCTCTAATTTTAGCCTACAACTTTTCTCAACTCCCTTCTCTTTAAACTTTGAAGTTTTGTACAGTTTCACCTCAGCCACACTATTTGCCTCTGGGTGGATTGCCATTATAATCCTATCATACCAGCTATTTTCCATAGGAACATGAGACATAGTCATTTAGCCCATTGAGTTTGCTCTGCCATTTAATATTGGCTGATTTATTTTCCCCCTCCACTTCTCCTCCTGCCTTCTCCCTGTAACCTTTGACACCCTCACAAATCAAGAACCTTGATTACTTTTGGATAAGTACATAAGTGAGAGGGGTGTGGGAGACCATAGTTCAGTCGCACGTTGACGGGATTAGGCAGAATAATTCTTTGGCATGGACTAGATAACCCAAAGTCTCCATTTCTGTACTAGTGCTCCACTGCTCTGACCTGTCACCCCCTCTTTTAAATATACCTAATAACTTGGCCTCCCAGCAGTTTGTGGCAATTCATTCTGTAGATTCATCATATTCTGGCTAAAGAAGTTCTTCCTCATCTCTGTTCTAAAGGGATGTCCATCTATTCTGAGGCTATGTACGCCCTCTTGTACACTGGTTTCCATGAGATTCTCTCCCCCCCCCCCCCCACATTCTTCTAAACTCCCACCTAGAATCATTGATTGCTATTTGTACATTAACCCCTTCAACCCCAAGAGCATACATATGAACTACCTCTGGATCCTCTCCAATGCCAGCACATCCTTCCTTAGATAAGCCCAAAACTGTTGACAATACTATGCATGGTCTGACCAAAGCCTTATAAAGCCTCAGCATTACAGCCTTGGTTTTATATTCTAGTCTTTCAAAATGATTGCTAACATTGCGTTTGCTTTCTGTTCTACTGACTGAACCTGCAAGTGTTAACCTGTAGGGAAAATCCTGCACAAGAATTTCCAAGTCCCTTTGCACCTCTAATGTCTGAATTCACTCCCCATTTAGAAAATCATTTACACCTTCATTCCTCTAGTGCACTATTGTCCCTACACTATATACTTCCCTACACTATATTCCACCTGCCACTTGGCGCATTCTCTAGATCTGTTAAAGTCCTACTGCAGACTCTCTGCTTATTCAACACCACCGTCTTTGTATCATTCGCAAACATGGCCACAAAGCCATCAATTCTGTCACTCAGATCATTAACGTATAACGCAAAAAGTAACCAACCTAACATAGACCTCGCGAACACTACTAGTCATTGGCAGCCAACCACAGAAAGCCCCCTTTTTTCTCACTCTTTGCCTCCTGTCAGTCAGCCAATCTATCCTTACTTTTACATCTTTCCTGTAATACCATTGGCTTCTATCTTGTTTGGCAGCCTCATGAGCAGCACCTTGTCAAAAGCCTTCTGATAATCCAAACAAATTTGTCAGACAACATTCTCCCTTGAGGAAACCATGCTGCTTTTGGCCTATTTATCGTGAGCCTTGAAGTACCCAGAAACCTCATCCTTCCTAATGGATTCCAACAACTTACAGAAGTACTGGAGAAGACCTTGTATTTATGAACCCTTGCTGGAAGCACTCAGGTCACATGGCATCTGTGGAGAGAGGACGGGTTAATGCTTTGCAGTTGAAGACCCTTTGTCAAAATTGGATGAAAGTAATCTCAAAGCAAGTCATGTTCTTAGAAGGATTGAAGGGTGCCTGGAAGCAGGTTTATGGTTTCAAAGTACCATTCAGAACTGAAATAACGAAAATAAATTTCTTCACCACAGGGTGGAGGGTCTTTAGAAGTCTTACCCTCCCCTCCCCCCCCCCCAAAAAAAAGCACTGTGATTGCTGAGCATGTTTAAGCAAGAAAGTGAGGGTCCTTTAGATTTTAAGGGATAGTGTAGGAGAATGACATTATATAATCAACCTCAATTTTACTGACTGGGAGAACGGACAGGAGGAGTGTCATGGCTTACACCTGCTTTTTCTTACTACCTTTTGGCTGAGAATTCTTCCTGATGAATAAATTCTTCAAACATCAGTCTGAATATAACAGTAAAAAGGTTGCTGGTCCTCCATCCTGCTAGCTTTTAACTGGCCAGTTTCCAGAACCCTGGTATACTTTGCAAATCTGTCCTCATCTTTCCCCTCAGTTTGGTTTGCTAAATGATACATTTCTTCGACTTGAAAGCAAAGAATTTCAGCTGTGCAGCTATTACTTTTTTTTTGATAGTGTGGGCACCGTTAATGGCGACTGTCACATCAAGCTCCCTTTCATTAAAAGTAATAGCAGTGTTATATAACTTGAATTTTATAGTTGAGAATATCACAACTTCTGAGCCAGCAGCATAATATTTCATAAACTGTCAATAATAAAGCATTTTTTCATTATTTCTTGTCGCATTCCATTTTGTAATCAGTGAAGGATGTCACCAATATAATGCAGGAAACGGGGCGAACTGTTCTAGACAGCTGGTAGAAGTGTAATGATGGTAAGCTTGTGATGTTACTTGATAGATTTATGAACAGGACTTAATTAAATCTTCAGTTGGGTTCTTTTCTGTCTAGCTGAGAGTATTAATTTGACATCTCAGTGGTAAGACAGTGCCTTCAACATGTCACATTGAAGGCAAATGGAAATTAGAGCAGAGGGTGTAGTTATGTTTTATAGTAGCAGAGGATTGGGGAGGATGCTGCAGTGTATATTGGATTTATGGGCTTTCAAAGGCATTTTGACAATGCTATCCCATGAGATTGAAAACAACTTGGATGTTGGAACGCGTGGCAACTCTGAAAGGTCAAACAACAGGTAGGTGAGCAACAGGCTTCAAATGGTTTAAGCTACATTGTGCAGAACTTATCACCAGAACTGTACTGTGTTCTCCTGGGTGCACTGAGTATGTACTAAATGGGGCAATGTAAGATTTGCAGATACTGGGAGATCTGGGGCTGTACATATCCAAACCTTAGAATGTCATTGGTCAGTTAAACCATAAGGGTTTCCTGACTTGAAAATTGTTCAGTTTTTCTCAACACATGGATGATAGAAAAATGGAGAGTAATGTGGGAGAGAAGGGTAATATTGAACTTAGAGTGGGTTAAAAGATCAGCACGGCATTGTCAGGACAATAATGTTCTATGTTAATTTCCAGGCTGTAGAGTTCTGTCATCACGTTAAGCCTCAGCTGGAGTTAACTCTGGTATTCATGAGGAAATAGGGCTGTCCTTGATGTGGGCACAGATGTCTACCTAAAATAAATATCTCAAGGAATCTGGAAGTTTTCACTATCTATGTTACTTGTTGCTAACATTACCCTCTGTTTCTCATAAAAGTTTTGAGAGTTTTGATGTGCAGCCATTGTTATAAATAATTAGTATGAGTTTATACACAGCAATCCCAAAACCAGCAAAGTGATAATGACCTGACTACATTTTTGACATCATTGCAGTTCCAACAGAACGGAAGTGTTTTAACGGCACAAATAAAACAGTTAATATGTTTGGCATCTTTTTTTAAAAAAGAAAATCCATAGGTGAGTGATCGATTCCTTGAACGTTTGAAAGCAAACTTGCAAGCTCTTTTTCATATGGCGGTAGGACTTGTACACTACCCGACGACCCAGTAGAGGCAGAGATTTTGTCAGACCCGGTGTAGATGAATTCTTGTGCTGTTGGATTTCCCAATTCTGGAGCAAGAGCACCACTCATTTGACAGTCATTGAAAAGATAATGATTAACTTTATTTGTCACATGTACATCAAAACATGTGAAATGCATCATTTGTGTCAGCGACCAGCACACTCTGAGGATGTGCTGGGGGCAGCCTGTAAGTGTGGCTGTGCTTCATGTACCAGCATAGCATGCCCAGACCCACACCTGTAATATATATATATGTGTGTTTGGAATGCAGGAGGAAACTGGAAACCCATGCAGTCCTTATAGACAGCAACAAGAACTGAAGTTCAGGTGCTGGCACTGTATCACTAACTGCCACGCTTCCCTGGCCTGATCGTTTAATTTTGCAGTCAATGTGTTTGAACGATGAAAAGGTTGGTTAATAGTTTTAGTATTAATACTGTCTACTGTAAATGTTGAAGCCTGTGGTATTGGATGGAACTCACTGAGCTGGCAAGAATGAAAGGAGACAGGACAGGAATAATAGTTGATCGTTGGGATCTCACCTGGATTGGTGTTTAGGTTCCCATTTATTCACCATTGACATTGGAATAGATAGTTAAGTAACACGGTTTGCTAACCACTCAAAGATGGGTGGCATTGTGACAGTGTTGGTGGAAGTATTAAGTAAATTTGAATGAATAAAATTGTGGAGAATGGATGTAGGTGTAGACAAATATGAAGACATTCAATCTGTGTCCAAGAAGACTTTTTTTTTCAATGATGAAACCAGGGAATCAGTAGATATTCAGATAGACAAGTCAAAGACTTGGGGGTTTATTTGTGATTTGAGCGCCACCTTGCAGCTGTAAGATCAGGGTTGGATTCCTGCCAGTGTCCTGTGAGACGTTTATACATTTTCTTTGTTGCCGTGTGGGTTCCCTCCTGGTGCTCTGCTTCCCCTTGTGTTTCAAAGCTGTACAGTTAGGATTGGTAAGTTGTGGGTCATGTTGGCACTAGAAATGTGGTGATTAATGGGTACAACTAAGCGGAATGCTTGATGATGTCTTTTGATGAAGATGGCATATTTCACTATGTTTCAATGTATGAAAGGTTACAGGGAGAAGGCAGAAGAATGGGGTTGAGAGGGACCATAGTGGAATGGTGAGCAAACCTGATGGGCTGAATGTTCTCATTCTGCTCATGTCTACCCTTGATCCAGGTGTACATGTGATGAATAAAGGGAATCTTTAACCAATATTGCAAGAAATTGTATCTAAAGCAGGGGTTCCCAACCTTTATTATGCCATAGAACCCTATCATTAACCAAGCAGTCTGTGGACCCCTGGTTGGGAACCCCTGATCTAAAGGAATAGCGTTCCAAGAGAATTGAAGTTTTAGTGCAGTTACATAAAAAGCTGGTTAGACCACACTGGAGTACTGTGAACAGCTCTTGGCAATGCTGTCTTCAGAAGGATATGATGACGTGCAGTGTAGGTTTCCTGGTGATGCTTGGATGCCTGCAAATTCCTTTGGAGATTGCGGGAAAAAAAATTGGATTCCATGGAATCCTGATGGTTAAAGAGCAGTGTGATATTGAGAAGCAGTGTGATTAGTTAAAAGGAGCAATTTCTGCTGGGAGGAGGTATTGAAGAATTAGCCCACCTACCAGGAAACGCTTCTGGCTACAGAGAGTACAGTGCAAGTTTTCATCCGGTCAGTTAATATTGAGGGAGCTCTGCATGAAATTTTTCAATCCTCTCTATGGCTAATGAGTACACTGGAGGATATTGTATCATTGGAGGAAAGAATAAACTGAGTAATGAAAGGTTTGTAAGCGTTAACTTCATGTTGGGTAAATTACTGGCATTAATTCTAAAAAGCAGTATAAACATAAACCTTCCATTAGAAAGGTACAGAATAATCAATTGATTTCATCAAGTTTGTCTTACTGAACTAGTTTGAGGGCTGGTGCAGTGAATGCAGTTGGTTTGAACTTTAATGAAGGACCTAGGTTGAGCAGTATCAAAGATCTATTTCCATTAACAGAAGGGTCAAAAACCAGCCCTCAGCGGGTTACAGTAATGGGCAGATTCATGGTGAGACAAGGACTGGATTTCTTATCTAGAAGGTGATAGGGATCTTGCACAAAAGAGTGGTAGTGATAGAGGCCTTTTTCATATGGATGGTTGGGAGACTAAGTCATTGGGTATCTTTAGAGATTGATGGATTTGTAATTAGTAAGGCTGTCAAAGCTTATAGGGAGGAGGCTGGAGAATAGAATTGAGAGGAATGTTAAATCACCCATGGTCAAATGGTGAAGCAAACTTGATGGGCTGAATAGCCTAATTCTGCCCCTATGCCTTGTGGTTTTGTTTTTTTTAAAAATGAAAATGCCTGCTGTCTACTTAAGATCTGCAACTTGATTTGCAGTTCTTTTTATAGACCACGGATGTGGTAGCTTGCTTTCTGGGTTGTTCCTTGATTTTAAAACTAATTGTTTTTGTTGACCCAAGGCAAAAAACATAGGAAACATAGTCAGCAAAATGAAATTAGATAACATGCTACCCTTGAATGACAATAGTTGGAGGAGCTAAATGACTTTAAGTTCCTGAAGCAGAATGTTTAAAATGCAATTTCTAGGTCGGTCCACAGAGCTTCTATAGATTAAATAGTTTGTAAGTGAAATGGTAGCATTTATGGTAAAGAAATTTGCAGCACAGAAGCTGTTACTCAGCCATGACTGTTTCTGTTCCACACCCTCCAAGCTTGCAGTTTGCCATCTTGTGCATAGAGCTGCTCTTTATGCTGTTAGCTGCAATTCTTGCTTGCCATTCTGAGCCTTGTACAAAAAGGCAAATAAAAACATATTAAATCTCATCTCAAGTCAGGTTTTCAGTTTCTGAAGGGTAATGATCAGCTTATTTTTCATCACTTTCATTGTCTTTTTCCGTTCTGATGTGTGTTCAGTGGGCTTGTTTACTGATTGCGAATCGGTAGCATTCTGGGAATAGCAGAGGTTCTGGTGGGCCAGTTAGCCTCTGTTCCATTTACAAGCAAGCTGCAGGCCTATATCACAGCTGCCCCTGTAGCAAGCAGAAGCTTGGAGTAAGGTGGGCAGCTTTTTAACCATCAGTTTCCCCAGAGTTTGTAAACTGTTTCCTTTTACATTAGCAGTGTACTTTGCTGCTTTTTCTTGCTGCTCGCTGTTCTAATAATGGTTGTTATACTAGTTGTTACTGAGTGTGAATGCTGAATTTGGAGATGCAGCATAGCCCAATGAGCTATGGCGCTCAGCAACCCACCTATCTAGTACTAACCTAGTCACAGGACAATTTACAACAACCAATTAACCTGCTAACTGATATGTCTTTGTGCTGTGTGAAGAAACGGAAACACAAGGGGAAACCCACTTGGTCACAGGGAGAACTTGAAAGCTCCTTACAGACGCTGCCAGAATTGAAATCTGTATTCTGGTGCCCTGAGTTGTAATAGCTTTGCGCTAGCTGTTATGTTACCATGGCACCCAAACGACAGATTTCATGGTGTTTCAGTGATAAAGCAGATTCTACTTCTGATTTTAATTAAATTCCGCAGATGCCGTTGTGGGATTTGATCTCAGGTTGCCAATAAGAATCTATGTAGTGCTTATCACATTCTGACACTCAAAACCAAATATTAAGTTAGTTAAGGCATCTTGGGTGTGGACAAATTTTGTGCAATATCTCCAGCTGCTTTGAATATCTTGAGTTCCTTCTTGAGCAGAATTAAATACAAAATGCAGAAGTCTTCATATTTTGTTTTTAAAAAAGACACCAGGCACCCTAATAGAAGATTGGTGGAGTTGTGGATAGCTGAGTTGGCAACAGCACATGACGAACGTCGAGCTCTATGACGACCTACCGTTGCTCACTACTAAAATCGAGGAGAGAAGACTGCAACTAGTGGGGCACTGTCTACGCCACCCTGAGCTACCTGCCAGCCTAGTCATCATATGGGAGCCCAAGCACGGGAGGATGAACCCTGGGAGCCCTCCCAAGACTATGGTCAACACAATCCTAGAAGATAGCGGCGCGGCTAATGTAAATGAACTGAACACACTGATGAGGGAGAGGGAGGAGTGGAGAGTCCGTCATTGTGCCTGACACCGGCCCCCTAGGCCTGAGTCGATGTAGGAGTAGGTTACGATTGACTGAGAAGTGGCAGATATCTTCAGTCAAGAAAAGTGTGAAGTGTTTCACTTAGGAAGGTTAAATTTGAAGGCATAATACAGGGTTAGTGGCAGGTTTCTTAGGAGTGTGGAGGAGCAGAGCGATCTGGGATCCATGTCCATAGATCCATCAGAGTTGCCACACATGTTGATAGGGTGGTGAAGAGGGCGAAGGTGTATTGGCATTCATTATTCAGGGGACTGAGTTCAAAAGCAGCGAGGGAATGTTGCAGCTCTGTATAACCACACTCGGAATGTTCAGTGCTGTTTGCCTCATTATCGCAAGGATGCGGATGCTTTAGCGGGAGTGCAGTGGGATTTACCAGAAGGCTGCCTAGATCAGAGAGCATGTCTTAAGAGGGTAGGTTGAGCAAGTTGGGCCTTTTCTCTTTGGAGTGAAAGAGGATGAGAGCTGACTTGGTAAGAGGTGTACTTGATGATAAGATGTATAGTTAGAGTTGACATCTATCGACTTTTACCCAAGGTGGAAATGGGTAATACGAGAAGGCATAATTTTTAGGGCATAGAACACGACAGCACAGGAACAGGTCCTTTGGCCCATCTAGTCTGCCAAACCGTTAATCTGCCTAGTCGCATTGACCTGCACCCAGACGATAGCTCTCCATACACCTCCTATTCACATAGCTGTTCAAATTTCACTTAATGTTGAAAGCAACCCTGCATCCACAACTTGCACTGGCAGCTTATTCTATGCTCACCACCCTCTGAGTGAAGAAGTCCCTGCCTTTAACATTTCACCTTTTACACTGACCCATGACCTACAGTTGTAGTCTCATCCAACCTCAGTGGTAAAAGTCTGTTATCAAATCTCCCCTCAGTCTTCTAAGTTCTAGGGAATAAAATCCTACCCTATTCAACTTTTCCCTATAACTCAGGTCCTCAGATGCTGGCAACATATTTATAATTTCTCTGTACTCTCAATCTTCACATTTTTGTTGTAGGTAGGTGGCCAAAACTGGATGTGATACTCCATATTTGGCCTCACTAAAATTTTAGACAATTTCAACAATCCCAATCCCTGTAGTCAGTACGTTGGTTTATAAAGACCAATGTGCCAAAATCTTTCTTTACGACCCTAGTGACCTGTGACACCACTTTCAAGGAATTGTGGACCTGTGCTTAACTTCTGCCTCAGAGTCAATTTGTTGCCATATCCTTGAATCCCTTGATATCCAGAAATTTGTCAACCTCTTTCAAATGGGCTCAGTAAATGAATCTCCATGGTCCTATGAGTTGCAGAATTCCAAAGTTTCACATCCTCTGAAGGTAGGAATTCTTCCTCCATCTCAGTCCTAAATGGCTGACCTATGATTCTGAGTTTGTTTTTCCGGGTTCTGGCTTTGAGGAAATATTATTCATGTATCCAACTGTCAAGCCCTGAAGAATTTTGGGAGCTCCACCTTTCATGTTGCTTTAAAGAATACAAGCCTTTTTGGGGTCTCCTCACGAAGCAAAGTGCTGTCACAGGAGGCATTCTGGTGGGTCTTCATTGCATTCTCTCAAAAGCATATGTAAGGGTAAGAGACGGAGAACATGTTTGGAAAGGGAAAATGTTCTACATATCTACTGCGTTTGTTGAATGCCTAACGATGCTATGCTATTGCCCGTGGTGAAATGTTGAGTAAGTAACATGGGAGAAGTGGTTCTGTGTCCTCACAAGGAGGAGAGTAGAGGATTAAAGTTTTGGGCTCTCATTTGGAATCAGTTCAGCAACTTTGTCTCTTGCCAAAAACGCTGTGTTCTCGATGATATTTATAGATAAATGAGATTTATTTCTCACACGTACATTGAAGCATACAGTGAAATGTGTCATTTATGTCAACGACCACAGAGCCTTAAGATGTGCTAGAAACAGCCTGCAAGCATTAACCTGCTTCTAGCACCAATATGGCATGCTTACAGCTCACTAGCCTTAATTCATACAGCTTTGGAATATGGGAGGAAACTGGAACACCCATCGGAAACCCGTGGTCATGGGAGGGCGTACAAACTCCTTACAGATAGTGGCAAGAATTGAACCCCAATCTCATAGCACTTTAAAGATTTAGGCTACCATAACCTCCCATATATGCATTGAGCAGCTCAGCTGAATGTGTTTCTAGAATCAAGATTGTGCTGTTTGCTAAATTTGCATACAACAGCTCTGGGTTGCACATCATTGATGCTAGTCACTAATGCCCCGTGGCTCAGAGCTATTGCCATGTAATGTGGCATTTAGCCACTGAAAAGGCCATAGTGTTAATGAAATCAGGGTCAGTGGTCTAGCAGGCTATTTTTGCGATCTGGATGCCTGTGTGAAAAGCTATTTGGTCAAAGTAGCTGAGATTTCTGGCCTTGTTCCTGAGCAGAAGGTGATGAGACAAAGAATGCTGAAACTAATTGCTTTGTTTTCTTTGTACTGGAGTGAAAATTAAGTTTGCTTAGAGTTGCATGAGCTGCAGAAATGAGGCATTAGCTTTGCCACTTTATGAGTACATTTTAGTAGGTGGTTTCTGCAAGAGGACCACAGCCTGATTCTGGTTTGGAGGCCTGCGTGTTGCAGTGAGCTGCGGTTGTTTGGAGTCAGGGCTTTACGCTTTGACTCTTGGTAGAGTCACTCATGCCAAGCGGGCCAAAGGCAGACCAAGAGTGGTTCACTAGTCTTCCAGGTTCAGGGGTTCAGATCAGGGCTACCAACTCTGTCTGGTAAAACAAAATTGTTACGGAATGGACCGGCGGTAGTGAAAACCAAGAGGAGGCTACTGACCTGATGAAAGAAGCCCTCAACACTGCCAAAGATGGAGTAGCGGACAGTAAGTTTAGTAGGTGTTTGGTAACTATAGATCAGTGATCAGAAGTTCAAAGCAAAAGGAGATATTCACAGTTTAAATAGCATAGCAGTTAGCAAGATTGCTCTACAGGCCCAGTGATCATCAATTTCCACCACAGAATGAAAGAGTTTGTCTGTTCTCCCCTCGACTGTGTGCATTTCCTCCAGATGCCCCACTTTCCTCATGTATTCCAAAGACGTATGGTTAGGGTTCATTGATTGTGGCAACCCTTGGAGACTCCCCTACACAATCCTCGCTGATTTGATGTAAACAAAATATCTCACTATATTTTGATGTTTTTGTGTTTGTGACAAATGAAGCCAATCTTTAAAAGGGAACCATTTCAGAGAGCTATTGATGTTGCTCGGCACCAGTTATCATGACATGGCGGATGGAGTTTAATGCAGACGAGTGTGAAGCGTTGACAGGGCAAACCAGGACAGGACATGGTGATTGGTAGGGTACTGAGGAGTGTACTGGAATAGAGGGAGTTGGGAATACAGAGTATATTTCCTTGAAAGTGGAGTTACAGGTCAATAGGGTCATAAAGAAAGCTTCTGGCACATTATCCTTAAAAATTAAGGTATTGAGTAAAAGAGGATGTTATGCAGAAGTTTTATCAGATATTGGTGAGGCCAAATTTGTAGTACAAGTGCAGTTCTGGTCACCTAACTGCAGGAAAAATGTAAATAAGATTGAAAGGGTGTAGATGTTGCTGGGACTGGAGGACCGAATTTATAAGGATGCTGAGCTGATTTGGAGAGCTTGAGAGTGACTTTGGGCTGGGCGATGAAATCTGGGCCAAGAGCAAGTTGCTGGGCAGCATGGTCTGGGCCTGAGGCCTTTCGCAGCAGTGATGCCTGGGTCCTAGTGCAAGGTACAATGCGCTGTTTAGACAATTTAAATGCCGGCCCAGTTCAGAGGCAAGGTCTGAGTTTGCTTGCTTTCCGTAATGTTCACTCCTCTCTCCAGGGCGCCGGAGCCCTTTTTGCTGTTCTGTTGCTGGGTTCATTTAAATGCCCACCCAGATGGACTGAAAAGGCAGGGTGTCTGTCGGGATGAGAGTTGATTTTGCTCGTTCTTCACAGTGGTCACCTCTATGGCACTGAGGCTGTGAAGACAGCCCCGGCTGCTGCGCCCTGTGCCTGCTAATATGCTGAACTGAAAGTGAAGCTTTGGGTCTATTCCAGGCTGCTCCTGGGTTTGGATCTGAGGACTCAATTTTGGTTCGGAATGCTGCTGTTCACTTTGATTGCTTGTGTGACTTGCATTTATTTTTTCTTTTTCTTACGTATGGAGAGTTGGTCTTTGATGATTATTTTTGTCTCTAATTGGGTTCTTTCAGGTTTCTTGCTGAGCAAGCAATCTCAAGGTTGTATAATTTATACATTCTTTTATAATAAATGTATTTGAATCTCAAGTATATGAATGAGATGAGTAATGACTATGTTCCAGATGTAGATTGATGGGGCTAGGAAGAATATAGTTTGGCTGGACAGGCTGAGGAGCTCATCTTTGTTGTGTAGTGCTCTGACTTTAGGACATTACTGCAGTCAGCTGACCGCACCAATCATCTGTAAGCACTGTTTACACTCAACTGCAAACAGTTATGACCTCGTAGTTGTCAGTTGGTGACATCACTGCGGTCATCCAACACTGTGACATCATTCTAATCAATTGGTGATACAACGGACTGCCTTCATTGCTGTTGGTAACTGCACAAAGAGGAGGTTGCTGTTTTTTCACTTTCAATGTCCAGGGATAGAAGCATGGACTCTTCATTTCTAGCAGATGGTCACTTGCTCCCCAATGAAAGACGCAGTAGGTATTTTTAAAATATGAAAGTCAAATATATGAATGTTTGATTTATTGTTAAATCAAGGCAAAATGGTTAGAACTTTTTCTTCATCATCCTGTGAGTCTGCACTTGGTAGGCTGTCTCCCGGCTGCCTCTTCCACAAAGAGCACGGCAAAGTATGTAGTGGTTAGCGCAACCACTACACCATTCTGCTTTACAGGACCAGCGATCACTGATCAGGGTTTCATTTCCAGCTGCTGTCTGTAACAAATTTGCACATTCTCCCTGTGCCCACATGAGTTTCTTCTGAGTGCTTCAGTTTCCTCCCACGTTCCAAAGGAGAACAGGTTTGGTTTAGTAAGTTGTGGGCATGCTATGTTTGTGCCAGAAGTGTGGTGAAGCTCAGACTGAGTTGGTCAGTGACACGTTTTGTATGTTTTGATGTGCGTGTGACAAATAAAACCAATCTTTATCTCTGGCTCCCTGAGGTTTACATTACAGCAAGTGCGTGAGAGTGCTGTCAAACAGCACCTGATTGTTCATTACTTCTGTATCACCAGGCAAAGATCTGTGTTTACAACCACAGTACAGTGGAACTATCTTCAAGGCAATTGCACTGAAGACCCACTGCTATATTTTGTAGAGAAACTTGTAATGGGGTTATACCTAAGGCAAACCATTCCAGAAACATATTGGATTCAGTTCAGAAGGTACTACCCGGTGTGTGTGTGCGCGTGCGCACCAGCATTACAGTTAGTTAACACTACATGCTATCACCATATTTAGGGTGGTGACTGACCTGGCAATCGCATTGGCTGCTTCGATCAGGATGGTATTCAAAATCGAACATAGTACAGTGAAGAAACAGGCCGCTTGGCCCCCAAAGTTGTGCTGAACTAGTTACATTAGTCATCAAATCCCTAATTTTTTGATGGTGTGTGTAAGTAAGCGGTTTTGCTGTTGTCATGTTTTATGTTGTTCTGCTGAATGTTGTAGGCATGCTATGTTAGCGCTGGAAGCAGCGTGACATGCAAGCTGCCCCCAGTACATCCTCAGATGTGGTTGGTAACGTGAGATATGTCACTATGATTTTCTATGTACAGGGTGGTTTGCCACAGTAGGTGTGTGGGACAGGTGGCAAAGAAGTACCAGGGGCAAGGTCATTTGATTCAAACAATTAGTGGATTGATCATTACAGAGTGTCTCTCTAGTGCTTTTCACTCCCTCCTCTCTCCCTTCCTCCTTTCCACTTTCATTCCACAAAAGAGACCCTTTTCAAAATCAGTTTTATTACTACTCACTTATGTCATGAAATTTGATTTTTGTGGCAGCAGTACAATGCAATGCATAAAATTACTATTGTACTGTACACAATGTCCAGACCCTTGCATTTTCTGACATACATGTGCTTACATAAGAGCCTCATGAACATCTCTGTCATATTTGCTTCTGCTACCATGCCAGGCAGTGTTGTCTGAAGCACCCACCACCCTTTGAAGATAATTAGCTTGGCAGCTGATTTTAGGGCCTCTGGTTGCGATCACGAAACTTTTAAAGGAGTCTGAGTATCCAGTTTGAAGGTGGAAAGAGACACTTGAAGGTTTAGAGTTATGGTTATTAACTCACTGAGGGAAAGGCGTGTGTAGGTTGACTGCCAAGTGGTTTGGATCACCTCATTAAGTCATGGTCATGAAGTTGAATTGACTTTATTTCGTACATCCTTCACATACAAGAGGAGTAAAAATCTTTGTTATGTCTCCATCTAAATGTGCAATCATAGTAATTTATAATAAATACAACAGTGTATACAGAGTATACTCAGATCAGTGCGAGTTAATCAGTCTGATGGCCTGGTGGAAGAAGCTGTCCCAGAGCTTGTTGGTCCTAGGGTTTGTCCTGTGGTACCGCTTCCTGGATGGTAGCAGCTGGAATAGATTGTGGTTGGGATGGCCTGCGACTCCAATGATCCTACGGGTTCTTTTTATGCACCTGTCCTTGTAAATGTCCTGAATCATGGGAAGTTCAAAACTACAGATGCGCTGGGCTGTCTACGCCACTCTCTGCAGAGTCCTGCGATTAAGGGAGATACAGTTCCCATACCAGGTAATGATGCAGCCAGTCAGGATGCTCTCAGTTGTGTCCCTGTAGAAAGTTCTTCGGATTTAGGGGCCCATACCAAACTTCCTCAACCATCTGAAGTGAACAACACGTTGTTTTGCCTTTTTCACCACACAGCTGGTGTGTACAGACCATGTGAGGTCCTTCGTGATGTGGACGCTGAGGAACTTGAAGCTGCTTACCCTCCCAACCCAGATCTATTGATGTCAATAGGGGTTAGCCTGTACTCCACAACCAGCTCCTTTGTTTTTGTGACATTGAGATAGAGGTTGTTTTCTTGACACCACTGTGTCAGAGAAATGACTTCTTCCCTGTAGGTCACCTCGTTAAGGCCAATCAATGTAATGTTGCGGCAAATTTAATTAGCAGATTGGAGCTGTGGGTGGTGATACAGTCATGGGTATATGGGAGTAAAGGAGGGGACTCGGTATGCAGCCCTGAGGGGCTCCTGTATCGAGAGTCAGGGTTGGAGGTCAAGTACGAAGGCAGCTGAGTTCTTGGTCCTGTTCAATTTATTCTATTCCTATGCTTCCCTAAAGTTGAAAGAGTTTGTTGTCATGTGCACAAGAGCAGTGAAAAATTTGCTGCAGCAAAACAGGCAAATCCAAGTCCTGAAGAAGCATTCGACATTTTGGTCTCAGCCCAAAATAATGACAATTTATTCCTCTCCATAGATGCTGCTTGACCTGCAGATTTCGTGCGTGTTATTCACTGGCTCCTAGGATTAGAGGCACAACATTCACAAAAAAGAAAAATTAAACAAAAGATATCCAGGAAAGAACATAATGAGAACAAAGTCTGTGGGGTGGGGGGGGGGAATGATCATGGTTTATTATAGTATAAAGTGGCCTTAGCGTTACTGCATTGAGATAGTGATTTGTGTTTTGCCAGTTGTTTCTTGAACCAAATGCTTGAAGGGAAGTAGCTGTGAGAGATGGCATAGGACTGGTTAGGATTTTGATTGCTTTGTTGAGGCAGTGTCTTTTGCAGATGCTGTTGAATTTGGTCATCTCCCCCCAGTGCAGGTAAAACTCTGAATTGTGTTCTTCGTGGATGTCAAGTTTGAAACTTCTGCTAACGGTTGAGAGGTTTCATCTCAAGTTTGCCCAGTGCTTTCTTATGTGAATTGCAAAGATTTTCAACAAATTGTTTTCACCCATTTTGGGCAAGGTTGTTGGCATGTATTCTTTTTTGGGGTGAATGTGGCCAGGGGCAAACTGACTTTTCCATCTTCCCCCTCCACACCAGGCCTGGTTCCTGTCAACTGATCCGAGAGAGATTGGTGACGACAGTGGGGCAGTAAGATTGGGAGCATTCCCCCCTGTTGCAAATCCTCCCAGCTAAAAGAGGATGTGTGGTGGTGAGTTCAGTCATGGTGTAAGGGTGAAGAGATTACGGGAACTAATCAGGGTTTCCAATCATGCAGTTCCTCGCGGCTAATCAATAAAAAAAAATTGGCAGGTTTCCACATGCTCTCATAAAATTGAGCTGAGCCAGTAGTAAAATTTTTATGCTCTCACTGCCTTGCATGCTACCTTGTCTGTTTGCCCTCAGTGATTCTGTACTTTATGCTTCTTGGCATCATCCAGTTAGGAAAGAGCCCATTCTGATCAGTGTTAATGTCTCCTGGTGTAATTTATCTAAATTTTCTTGTCAGCATGCTCTAAATGTGGATCATGGGAAGATTTTTGTGTGTTTGGTTACTGTTTCTTTAAGTGTTACCTGAGTGGGTTGACTGATTACTGGTTGGCCATCTCCACACTGGCCAGTGGCTTGAATTGGCTGTATGCTGCAGTACCACGAGCCTGGCACCTGTCCAGGTTGGGCTGGCTGATCTGCAAGTTCAAGTTTATTGTCATCCAACTGTATACATGTATACTGCCAAAAGAAACAACATTCCTCTGAATCAAAGTGCTTAACACAGTACTTATAACTCACACAGAACACGCAAAGTCAGATGACCCCAAAATAGATAACAAATAATAAAATATATTCCAGAAAAATATGCCTGGGTTGGGGGGGTGGGGAGGAATATTTGGAATTAATTTTGGTTCAGTTATATCTGCTTTTTTCTTTTCCCCAGCCCTTAATCTGTTCTCAGTACTGTGTAGAATGTTTGAGTGTACAAGAGATGTGCTTTTATTAACAATTTTTCTCCTGTTTCTTCACTGCACAGCTTGTTTGTTAGGAAATATCAATAAGAGGCTCTTCAAAGTTAAATCTTTAACAAAATTGCAGAACACCTGTTTTTCTAGTGGCGGATATTGTTCCTCCAGCAAATTAAGTGTGTGAACTTTGGTATTGAATATATTTCAGTGATAGTTTTGGAGTTGTTTCTTGCTTGGGTTGTAGTCTTTGTGGTATGCATGAAGCAGATCAGATGTGCTTCAATGCCAGTTGAAGCCATTGTGAAAATAGTAGAAGTTTCTCAACTTGGGTGTTGGGATGACAATGATGTGTAAATAACGGACCAGGCAAAGGCTCCAGCAAAGCCCAAGAGTGGTTCCTGACAAATGGTGGTGTTTCACTGGGAGCAGATGATGAACTAAACCCTTTATTATGTGCTACCTGAAAAAGATGGTTAAATTATGAGGTAGTTTAGAAGCCATATGGTGTGTTGGTTTTTCATTAGTTTTATTCAGTTAAGGACACAGTTTGGAGTAGGCCCCTTTGAGCCACACTGCCCCAGCTATCCCCAGCAAACTTGATGAAGCCTTATCTGATCACAGTACAATTACAATGACCAATTAACTTACCCGATATATCTTTGGACCATGTGAGGGAACTGGAGGATCTGGAGAAAACACACACATTCCACAGGGGGGTTGCTCAGAGACTCCCTTCAGTTGAATAATAAAGACAGCATGACTGCAGACTGCTTTGTTCTCAAGACTGTGTTAATTTACAGGCTGACCCTTTGAACTGTGGCAGGACAATGGAGTTGAATAACAATTACTGATAACACAGAATTTACTATCTTTCCTTTCAGTTAGTCCTGATGAAGGGTCGGCCCAAAACGTCGACAGTGCTTCCTATAGATGCTGTCTGGCCTGCTGTGTTCCACCAGCATTTTGTGTGGTTTGAATTTCCAGCATCTGCAGATTTCCTCGTGTTTGCAGAATTTCCCTTCTTGTCAGTAATAAATGCAGACTTCAGTTTTAAAGAACTAGGCTGCATCCTTTTAAAGCCTATTAGTGTGTTTAGTTCCCAAAGTGCTTAGGCACAGAAAGAATTGATAAACTGTCTGTTGCCCAGGGTCACCATCTCTCTGTTTGGAGCAACTGGTCTGACACTGACGACAGAGTTTAGTGCTGAGTTAGTCCTTTCACGTTCTCTGTAGTCTATGTAGTGTGGATTTACTGGATTTGAGCCAGGATTTATCAAGTAAAATTTAGCTCTGGGAGTATTATCTCAAATTGTGAATAAAATTCACTGGAGCTTGCAGTACAAGAGGTGAGTTGTGTGAGGTCATGTGCAGGATAAACAGTGCTGTTTGTGAATTAATGCTGACTCCAGAGCTGGAGGGTATATATGTCACGTTAAGGAGCTGGTCTTTAGAACGGGGTGGAATGCTTTTTTACACGCGAGTTTACTACATTTCAAATTTGAGCAGTCACTCAAAATTGTTTGGAGATTTATTTTCTCTCTTCTGTTTTCTCCCCGTAACCGTTGGCACCTTTATCAGCTCATTGGTGTTAGGTTAACCAGGAAGTTGGAGTGGAGGTAGAGGATGATGGTGGGTATCAGGATTGGGCAGATCCCTCCTTCTCCAGCCCTTTGCCTTTTCCACCGATCACCTCCCAGCCTCTAACTTCATTCCCCCCCCCCCCCCCGTGCCCATCCACCTTTCCATCTGATGTTACCTATCCCCAGCCAGCTTGTACTCTTCTCCCTCTTTCACCCCACCCCCAACTATCTTATTCTTGCTTCTATTTATTCTCTTCCTTTCCAGTCCTGATGAAGTGTTTCAGCCCAAAATGTCGGTGCTCATTCCCCTCTGTAGACGCTGCTTGACCTGCTGAGTGCCTGCAGCAGTTTGCGTTCCTTTTAAGCATCTATTTCTGCATTTAATGGCATGGATCACTACCCTGCCAACATATTGCCTTCATTCTATTGGTGACTGAAGGCAAGTCCTATTTAATGTTATTTAGTGCTTTGTAACCTCCTTCAAAGTGAGACAGGTTTAAGCTGTTTGCCTACCTAGAAGCATTGGAAATTGAATTGATGAGAGCAGTTACTGCACAGCTCCAGTGAGCTGATCCCTGGTGGGTTTTGCACATTCTTCTTCTGAAGTCATGTGATTTCCCCTAAATCTGCCGTTTTCTCCCCCAGCCTGAATGCATGTTAGTTAGTGGGTTAACTGGCTGCCAGAGACTACCCTCTTGGTTTCCAGCAGCTTGGCGGGTGCCAGGAAAATTAAGGAAAAGTTGATTGGAAAGTATAAGGAAACTGTTCCAGCGATTGTAAAGGAGCCAGTGTGAATGCCTGAGAGCAGCATTGACCCAATAGGCTGAATGGTCTGATTCTCTGTTGTAAATAAATATGACAAAGAAGATGAGAAATAGTTTTTTATCTGCTGGAAAGTGCCACAATTCCAGCTGATACAGACTTTGTGCTATTGCTTCTTTTACACAGCTGTACCCACCACCACTTAGAGATCAGTAAGAAAGTTCTCTGAAAACTGCAATAAATCATATAGCCTCTTGTAATTTTGTATAGTTAGGTTCAGGATTTGAATCCTTCCTCCTGTTGCTTCGTGGTAAATCATGGACAATGTCTATATATTTTTTTAAACTGCAAGATTTGATCTTAGTGAGATCATGGCTAGCCTTTTGCATAAACATTTCCCACCGTATTCACAGATTGCTGAATCTCTGAAACACCTAAAAAAAAACTGATCAATCCTTTAAGGTGTTGTCCAGATGAAGAAATTTCTCCCAGTCCCTTTAGCTCTGGAGTCAGCATTGTTTTGCTCCAATCCTTGCAACTCCCCTCCCTCTCTTCAAGGACCCAGTTGGAGACAGAACTTTTCAAAATCATTCCAACAAGCAAATTCTACATAAACACGAGATTCAGCTCATGGCAGAAATCCAGAGCAACGCGTACAAAACACCGGAGGAATTCAGCCCAAGTTGTTATGTATATTTAGAGCAGAGGTTAATAGGTTCTTGATTAGTAAGGGCTTCAAGGATTACAGGGAGGAGAATGGGGTTAAAAAGGATAATAAATCAGCTATGACTCTGGGCTGAATGGCCTAATTCTGCTCCTATTCTTATGGGCTTGTGTACCACTGACCAAGTTAGTTGTACTGTGGGCTGCAATACTCACGCCAGCGCTGTGCAGTGAGAGCTGATGATAGCCGGGGTGGTAATTGTGGACGTTTAGTGGAATGAGTCCACTCGCCAATGAAAGGAAGCACTTCCACTTCTTCAGCATGTTGTTCACCTGCAATATATCCTGAAACTCTTCCAGCTAATGATATACCTCCGACAGACCTGTGGCTGCAATCCAGAAAAAAATGCAGCGTATATACAGACAGTTGCATGATGGTGAGGTTCCTAAGATGTTCCTATACCTTTTTTTTCACAGCACTTCTTGAACTTCCTTGTTCTTTGGAAAGGGTGCCTTGGGATCTTTTCTAGTCTGTTGGGCGGGCAGATTGAAAATTAACTCTCAAATGTTTCAGGAAGTAACACTTCCTCAGAACTGCACTGAGAGAATTAGCCCTAGCTGTGTGTCCTCTGCTGTCTGAAGTAGGAGCTGAATCTGTATCTGAATTGAAGGCAAGAATGTGCCTACTGAGTCTGTGTTCTGGTAAGCTTGGCTAGCTAACCCTCTCGGTTACCCCAGTGAACTTTCAGTGACTGAGAACGAGCAAGAATATGTTAAATAGGGTGCGACTAGAACTGAGGCCTAGTATGCTAATTCACTCACCAAGAAGTGAGGTTTGATGTTTGAACTCATTACAGTGTTACTACTGATATCAGTGAACAAATGACAAACATTCTTTCTGCAGAGTTAATCATTAACAGATAGAATATTGACTAAGCTGAAGTGATCAGAGTTGGCAATTTTTGTTTCAAGTATGTGATTCACTGCGAAGTGCAGTAAGAGGAGGAAGAAGCCTGGTAGCCAGTAACGGGGCAGCACGGTGAGCGCAGTGTTTTACCGTGCACTGGCTGTAAGATCAGGGTTCAGTTCTTGGCGTTAGATCTGTAGAGAGTCTGTACACTCTCCCCATGACCATGTGGGTTTCCTCCAGGTGCTCAGCTTTCCTCCCACGTTCCAAAGAGGCACATTTAAGGTTAGTGAGTTGTGAGGTCAGCACCAGAAGTATGCTGCCATTTGCAGTCTGTCTGACGGGACACCTTTCACTATGTTTCGACGTACATGTGACAAATAAGCTAATCTTTGCACCTTTTTGAACTTTGGCTTCTGAAGGCACACAAGTAATGGAGGTGTGGTGCAGGTGAGAGGCTGCATTGTTGGAAAAGGTCTCCACTCCTTAGTAACTCACTCTCTCTTTCTCTTCCTGTCCCCGTTCTCAGAGGATACGAAGATGAGCAGCTCGGAGGAAGTGTCGTGGATCTCCTGGTTCTGCGGGCTGCGAGGCAACGAGTTCTTCTGTGAGGTAGGCTTGCCGATGAGTGACTGGCTTCACCTGGGGCAGATAGCACTGGGGATTTACTCCCTCCCGGGGAGCGCAAGCAATGATTTGGTTCCTGAAGGCATTTTGGTTATTTACGTTCAATGGCCAGTCATTGGAAATTTGTAAACGTGTCAGTGGTGAATGAAAGTGATCTCCTTAGTCATAGTGTGAGAATGGGGAACCACAAGTAACCAGCACTCGGGATTTTGGCCTGATTGTTCATTCACTTAATGTTCAAGACTATCTGTTGGAATTGGCATTTTCTGTCACTGACACGTTGTGAAGTTTGTTGATTTGCAGCAACAGCACAATGCAAGATGAAAAAATGCTGTAAGTTACAATATATAAATTTAATTATTGCAAAAAAGAGAACAAATATAGTGAGGAAGAGTTTATGGATTCCTTGTCTGTCAGAAATCTACTGGAGGGGAAGAAACTGTTCCCAAAACAGTGACTGTGTAGCTTCAGCCTCTGTATCTCCTGTCTAATGAGATGAGGGCATGTATTGGGTGTTGGGGGTCCTTAATAAGGACAAAATGTAGTGTGCAATGGGAGTGCCAATTCTGGCATTCCATTGTATACCGGGAAAGAATTTGAATTTCATGCAGATTGAAGAGAAACAAAAAACAGCCTCCAGATACCGAAAACCTGGAAAAGAAACAAAACGGTAAATGTACTGATGAAGGGTCTCAGCCTGAAACATCGACTGGTTATTCATTTGCACAGATGCTGCCTGACCTGCTGAGTTCCTCTAGCATTTTGTGTGAGTTGCGCTGGACATACACAGCAGATCAGGCAGCATCTGCAGAAAGAGGAACAGTGAGACTGCTTAATTTACCCAGCACATAAGCTTTTCCACTTTATGTGGCCAAACAGATATATTTTGTTTTCCTTGCTGTTGACCTTGACTGCACGTGGAGGCACCTCACACTTTTCAAAGTAACCTGATTCGGATGTCCTTCACTGGTTACCATTACTGTAACAATCTAAAGTTTGGGATTAAACAATATTGAGGAAAGTTTCACCAAGATTGAAGAGTGGCTATAATGTTGATGAATTGAGGAATAGCTTCATCTTGCAGTTTGTGTCACTTGGCTGTGAGTGACTGCACTCAAACTGCCTGTGTTAGTCCCTAATTAATCCTTCAGCAGCTGCTTTTCTTGTTTTGCCCTTCGATCATCAGACTGAGCTGAGAAGTAGACAGAGGCTATGGCACAGCAGCTGCACAGCTCAAGAATCTGGATTTTAATCCCAACCTCTGCTGTCTCTGCAGATTACATGTTCTCCCTGTGACTGCGTGAGTTTCTTCCAGCTGGCTCTGGTTTCCACCTGTGTTCTAGAGTATTTAGAGTCATTTATTTGTGAAACATACTGTTTACCAACACAAAGATGTGTTTTGGGCAAGTGTTGCCCACCGCACGTTCTGGCACCAACCTAGCATGCCCACCATGTTCAGCAGAACAACACAACAGCAAAAAAAGACCTTTTCCCATCCTCCCAGTCACCAAAATACTCTCATACACTGACAGGACTCCCACCAATCCACTCTCCTGCCTGCATGGACTGCCAACATCAGTCATTGACCAGGGGGATTTGGGTCCTCAGCCCCCGCCCATCAGAGAACTGTATATTTCCTTATTACAATATGAATAAGGAGATACACTGTAGTCAGGTTAATTAGCTGCTGTACATCGACCCCTCGTGTCTGGTGACTGGTAAGATCTTGGAGGATTCGATAGATATGTGGAGTGAATAGTCCACTGCGAACATTAGTGACGGTATAAGACGGCACAAGCTCACTTGTCCGAATGGCCTCCCCCGTGTCGTGAGGAAAGGTGAACCTATCAGCAACAAACAGTCTGCTGGAGAACTTGGGTTGAACAGTTATCTGTTTGAAGGAGGGGTGAGGAATTGTCAGTGTTTCCAGTCAAGCCCCTTCCTTGGTGTTCTTCCTCCCCACCCATCCCATGGATCTAGCAGATTGTTTGAGATTCCAGCTCTGCCATTTCTTGGTGCTCTGAAAATATTGGCATGACCATATTTAAGATTTTGTGTTTATTTAGGACTATCTGCCCACCGCCACACCAGAGACAGGATTCCTCTTGTCCTCACCTACCACTCTACTAGCTTCCTCATGCAGCACATAATTCTCCATAACTTCCATCGTCTCCAGCGAGATCCCACTACCAAGCACATCTCTCCCATCCCACTTCCACTTTCCTCAGGGATCCCTTGTCCATTCGTCCCTCCCCACCGATCTCCCTCTTGGCACTTGTCCTTGTAAGCAGAACAAGTGCCATTTCTGCCTCTACACCTCCTCCCTCACTACCATTCAGGGCCCCAAACAGTCCATCCAGGTAAGGCAACACTCCACCTGTGAGTGTATTGGGGTCATCTGCTGTATCTGGTGCTCCCGGTGTGGCCTCCTGTACATCATAAGTCATAGGAGCAGAATTAGGCCATTTGGCCCATTGAGTCTGCTCTGCCATTGAATCTTAGCTGATCCTTTTTTAACTTCCTCAGCTTCATATCCCGGCCTTCTCCTCATATCCTTTGATGTATCAAATCAAGAACCTATCAAGCTCTGCCTTAAATACACCCAACCATCTGGCCTCCACAAGTTCACCACCCTCTGGCAAAGAAATTTCTCTGCATCTCTGTTTTAAATGGTCGACCCTCTATTCTGAAATGATGTCCACTTGTTCTGGACTACTCCACCTTGGGAAAAATCTTTCCAACATCTACTCTTTGTCTAGGCCTTTCAACATTCAAAAGGTTTCAATGAGATCCTCCCTCATTTTTCTAAATTCCAGCGAGTACAGATCCACAGCTATCAAACGTTCCTCGTATGATAATCCTTTCATTCTCGGAATCATCCTTATGAACCGCCTCTGAACCCTCCCCAATGCCAGCACAGCTTTTCCTCCTCGTCTCCTGGATGAGGAGCCCAAAACTGTTCAGTCCTCAAGCTGAGGCCTCGGCATCACATTCCTGCTCTTGTATTCTGGACCTCTTGAAATGAATGCTAACATTGCATTTGCCTTCCTCACCACTGACTCAACCTGCAAGTCAACCTTTAGTGTTGTGCACAAGGACTCCCAAGTCCCTTTGCATAGAACCATAGAACACTACAGCACAGTACAGGCCCTTCAGCCCTCCATGTTGTGCTGACCCATATAATCCTTAAAAAAAAGTACTCCCACACTACCCCATAACCCTCCATTTTTCTTTCATCAATGTGCCTGTCCAAAAGGCTGTTAAATACCCCTCATGTTTTAGCCTCCACCACCATCACTGGCAAGTGATTCTAGGCACTCACAACCATCTGTGTGTGTTTTTATATATATATATAAAAACACACACACAACTTACCCCTGATGTCTCCCAATATTCTTGTTTTTATGTTCTATTCCTCTTGAAATGAATGAACAAGGACTCCCTAGTCCCATTGCATCTCAGATGTTAGGGTTTTTCCTCGTTTAGAAAATATTCTGCACATTTATTTCTCCTATCAAAGTGCATGACCATGCATTTTCAACATTGTATTTCATTTCCCACTTTCTTGCCCATTCTCATAATCTGTCCTTCTGCAGCCTACCTGTTCCCTTAACACTACACTCCCTTCCACCAATCTTTGTATTATCTGTAAACTTGGCAACAAATCCATCTGTTCTATCATCTAAATCACTGATATACAGCATTTTAAAAAAAGGCGGTCCCAACACTGACCCTTGCAGAACACCACTAATCACTGGCAGGCAACCAGAAAAAGATCCTTTGATTCCCAGTCACTGTCTTCTGCCAATCAGCCAATGCTCTAACCATATTGGTAACTTTCCTGTAATACCATGGGCTCTTAACTTGATAAGCAGCCTCATGTGTGGCACCTTGTCAAAGGCCTTTTGAAAGTCCAAATATACAACATCCACTGCATCCCCTTTATCTATCCTACTTGTAATCTCCTCAAAGAATGCCAACAGATTGCTTAGGCAAGATTTTTCCCCTTGATGAAATCATGCTGGTTTTCTCCTGTCCTGTCCTACCAAGTACTCTGTAACCTCATCCTTAACAATTGACTCCAACATCTTCCCAACCACTGAGGTTTAAGCTAACTGGTATAACTTTCTGCTGACTTCCTCCTTTCTTAAAGATGGTCTTTTGACATCTATCTGATCCCCCTTCTCTCCCCAACTTTCCAGCTCTTTACTTCACCCCAACCCCTCTCCAGTATCACCTTCTTCCCAGCCCCCCCCCCCCCACCTCCATTTTCTGGCTTTGACTTCTCATCTTTTTCTTCTCCAGTCTTGATGAAGGGTGTCAGGCGGAAACATTGACTGTACTCATTTCTATAAATGCTGCCTGGTCTGCTGTGTGTGTTGCTTGGATTTCCAGCATCTGGATATTTTCTTGTGGTTGTTTAGTCTCTGTCTGCTTTCTAGGTCGATGAAGATTACATTCAAGACAAGTTCAATCTCACCGGACTGAATGAACAGGTGCCTCATTATCGGCAAGCGCTGGACATGATTCTTGACCTTGAGCCCGGTATGTCACAGAGCATTCCATGATGTGGTTTAGCTGTGGGGCCAGTGGAATTTCGGTGTGTACCAATTGTTGGATTGACAGCTCTAGTGGGCAAACATAGCTGCTTCTCCAGCTGTGCAGTTCTAACTGAGTAAGGGCATGGAAGAGCTGTCTGGTTGTCCTCATCATCAAGGACTAGTGTGGGAGCAGTGTTTGAGCTCATTGTGGAAAGCAAACCTGTCATCTCTTTCAGAGTGGAATAGACAATCTAATCTCTTTCCCAAATGACCCCAGCATGTACTGCGATAAGTGGCAGAAAACGCATGCTTTAAAACAGGGGCTGCCAACCTTTTTTTTTAATGCCATGGATCCTTGCCGTTAACCAAGTGTTCAGTAGATCCCAGGTTGGCAACCCTTGCTTTAAAATCTTAAGGGGCATAGACAGGGTTAATGGACGCAGTATTTTCCCGGGTGTTGGGGAATCAAGAACTAGAGGTTGAGTGGGCAGAGATTTAATTGGAAACCGAAAGGAAGTATTTCACCCAGAGACTGGTCATCATGTAGAATGAGCTGCCTGAGGAAATGGTTAAGGCAGGTATGGTCCCAACGTTGAAAAGTTCTTGGGACTGGTGCATGGATAGGAAAGGTTTAGAGGAACATGGGCTAAACACAGCTTAAAGGGACTAGTTTAGATGAGAATTTTGGTCATCACAGACCAGTTGGGCTTACTTCTACTCTGCAACTCTGTGCAGGATTATTATGAGGCTCAAGACCCTGAACAGCTGCAATACTACCTTCCTTCCAGTGGATGGTGCTGCTGCCATTGAAATCCAAACAGGGTGTTAGAGTTCAAAGTAAATTTATTATCACGGTATATGTATGTCACCATATACAACCCTGCGATTCATTTTCTTGCTCAGTAAATCAAATAACCACGATAGAATCAATGAAAGAGGACACAACCAGTGTGCAAAGGCAACAGACTGCAAATACAAAAGAAAAAAATAATAGAAACATAGAAAACCTACAGCACAATACAGGCCCTATGGCCCACAAAGTTGTGCCTTAAAAATTACTAGGCTTACCCATAGCCCTCTATTTTTCTAAGCTCCAAATACCTATCTAAAAGCCTCTTAAAAGACCTTATTATATCCACCTCCACCACCGTGGCCAGCACCCCATTCCACACACTCACCACTCTCTGAGTAAAAACCTTACCCTTGACATCTCCTCTGTACCTACTCCCCAGCACCTTAAACCTGTGTCCTCCTGTGGCAACCGTTTCAGCCCTGGGAAAAAGCCTCTGACTATCCACACGATCAATGCCTCTTATTATCTTATATTTATTATTATATATGGTATGTATTATTTTTATTGACAACATACAATGAAGAGACCTTGAAAGTGAGTCCATAGGTTGCGGGAACAGTTCAGTGATTGTTCAAGTGAAGTTATCCCTTCTGGTTCAAGACCCTGATGGTTGAGGTGTAACATTTTCCATTTTCATCTCCCATGTTGATAAGCTACTGCATGAGATCAAGCAGGAATTAGTACAGTTTTTGTGCTGAGGGTTTCTTTTGGTCAGTGACCCAGAGCAGAGAAGGAATATTCTTGGAATTGGGCTGGTGTTCCATGGCTGAATGCTTGTCAGCCATTTAATTGTGATTTAGTATTTTCCTAACTTGTACTGCTGATGCCAGTTCCTTCACCTTGAGGACAAATTGTGTCCTGACTTAGACCTCCTTTGCTTTTTTCAGAGTGACAATTTGCTGTAGGAACTCGGTGGGTCAAGCAGCAGCTGTGGAGGGTGATGTTTTGTGTCAACCTTGTACCAGAAGTCAGGAAATGATCTAGGTGTAAGGTTTCAGCCTGAATTGTGGATAATCCTTCTTTGTGCCCCTCACCCCTCCACTGTTTCTTTTAAGCTGCATGGATGCACACCCACACAATAAAATAAAGTATTCCTTTGTTGCTGTGCAGCTGGAATAAAGCCAGACGAGAAAATGAATGGTGCTGTTTGTTGTACTGCAGTTAATTAATTAAATACATGTGACTTCAATTTTCATTCTATTCCATTCTACAATTTTCATTGTGGAATTTTCAGTCCAAAAAAAAATTCCTACTCGGAGCAATAGTTGGTCCGCGTAGATGTATATTTAACAAACAATTAGAAGGAAAGTTGCCTTCCTCTACAGATTCAAGAGTCTTTATTGAAAGCGAGTTTCCTTTGTCACATGTGCATTGAAGCATACGGCTGTCACGGTAGCGTAGCAGTTAGTGGGATGCTATTGCAGCTCAGGATGTTGGGTTTCAGAGTCCACTTCCAGCGCCATCTGAAAGGTCTTTGCAAGTCCTCCCTGGGTTTCGGCTGGGTGCTCTAGTTTCCTCCCACAGTCCAAAAATGTGCCAACTAGTAGGCTATTTGGCCATTGTAAATTGTCCTGTGATTGGTCTAGGGTTAAATAAGTGGGTTGGGCCAGAAGGGCCTGTTCTGCACTAATCTCTCAATAAAATTAAAATTAACGCATTATTCACATTAACTGCCAATACAGTCAGTGGATGTGGTGGGAAAAGCCTGGGTACGCTGCCAGCATAACAAGTAACTAACTCACTAACCTGTACGTCTTTGGAATGTGGGAGGAAACTAGAGCCCCTGGAGGAAACGCACGGTCACGGGGAGAAGATACAATCTTTAAGACAGTGATGGGAATTGAAGCTCACTGACATTGTAATAATGTTACATACCATGCTGCCCTGGTTGAGATGCTGCTCTGCACAATGAGTTTTTACAGCTGGTTTTTGCTCCAGGCTCCAGTATCTTAAGTCAATTGTCTTGTGATGTTCAAATACGATTTCTCAGTCATGTCATCATCCCTAGCATTTGGCCTGTGCTTTGCAGGCTGAAGAACAACACTTCAACCCAATGCTCGTGCCTTGTGCTGGAATGAGCTGTCAGCACAAGCGATGTGTGCGAGCTCAACTTCAGTACTGAAGAGAAGTTAGATAGCTACACGGATGGCAGATCGATGGGAATAGGTAGTTTAAATGGTTTCGGCATGGACTGTGTGGGCCGAAGGGCCTGTTACTGTGCGGTGCTTCTCACTCCCTGTCTGCCCAGTTTGGTCAGTGTAGGGTGAGGTTGATGGAACTAGTCAGAATAATAGTTGGTACAGGCTAGATGGACCCAAAGGTCTGCTTCTGTGCTGTAGTACTCTGACAAACTTTCAGATTCAGTTTATTGTCATTTATAAACCACAAATACAATGCAGTTAAAAAATGAGACAATGTTCTCTGGAATGATAACACGAAAAAGCACAAAACAGACCACACAATGTTTGGTAATCCCCAATCCAGAGTCTGGAGAGGCTGCTGTGTATCGATATCGTGCTACCATCTTAGCACATTCCCCAGAAAGGAACTACAAACCCATCAGACAAAACTAAAGCTACAAAACCTACACAAAACCACATAGTTACATATAGTTATAATTAACATATAGTTTCAGCAGTGCAGACAGTACCATAATTGATAAAAGACTAACTGACAAAGACTACATAATTATAACACATAGTTTCAACAGTGCAAAGCAATACCGTATTCTGATAAAGAGCAGTCCATGGCATGGTCTCAAAGTCCCGACAGCCCATCTTGTATGTTAATGTAGCCTACTGATTGGTTCAGTGAGGTTCTCCATACCTTTGCCAAAGCAGGCAGGTAATAGAGCTGTCTGCAAAGGAGGACCACTGTGTCAATGTGAGGTGCCTAATGTTTCCTGCATTCTCCTGAGCAGATGAGGAGCTGGAGGATAATCCAAACCAGAGTGACCTGATTGAGCAGGCTGCTGAGATGCTGTACGGACTAATCCACGCCCGCTACATCCTCACCAACCGAGGGATTGCACAAATGGTACGTCTGGCTGTGGACATCTTGCAGGGTTTGGTTGGGAGGCGGGAGCAGTGCTTGGAACCTGTGACTTGAAATATTGTCTCTGCGTTGGGAAAGAATCCCGACTCTCCTACCAGCTCAGGTGAATGCACACAGTTTCTTTGTCTAGGGGTGGTATTTAATTGGGCAATGAGGGCCAGAGGAGCAGTAACTGGCAAAGAGGAGAAGCAATATCTGCACCACATCTCCAAGACACAAGGAGCAGCAGTCTGGGAGGTTACACTGAAAGGCGACAAAGAACCCAATCAGAAGAGATGCTTTGCTTTGAGCTACCTTTGAGGGATGGCAGGACGGACACGATGGATTGAGTTGCCTAATTCTGCTCCTCTGTCTTATGGTCTTGTGTACGGCAGATCATAACGGGAGTCAAGTATAGTACGGGAAGAGTGCAGGGAAGCTTTGATTCATGGGACAGAGTTACAGGGAGAGGTTGGGCAGATTGGGACTGTTTTCAGTGGAGTGTAGGAGAATAGTGGGTGTTTCTATAGTCATGTCACAAGGGCATTGTGTGAATGTAGTCATTTCCCCCCCCCCCCCCTCACTGTTAAGGAAATCAATAATTAAAAGGTATAGGTTTTGGGTGAGAAAAAGGATATTTAATCAGAAGTTGAAAGGCAACTTCTTGCCACTCAGTGGTCGATATGTGGAATGAGCTGCTAGAGGAATTGCTTGAGCCAGGTGCAATAATTACTTTTAATAGATGGTTGGATGGGTTACAAGGGGTAAGTTGTCTTTAGAAGGTTACGGGCTAAATGCTGGCAAATGGAACTAGCTTGGATGAAGCATCTTGGTTGCTGTGGACCATTTGGGCTGAAGGGCCTGTTTCTGTTCTCTCTGACTCCTGACAGCCAATCCTTCCAGAGCACCCTGTGCCTGAAGTTGAAGAGAGAAAATTTAACATTAATGGAAATCCTTTTAGCAAAGTACTGTCCATGTACATCTAAGGGTGTCAACTGTTTTGCTCAAATTCCAAGCACGTTTGCAACCTTCCTTGGCTAATTATGTCCAATATTTTCATTTTCCTTTGAAGAATCTTTTTCGGACGCTGTTGCTTGCTACTGCTTGGTCTATACAGACTGGCATCTTTGAGTATCTACTCACCAACCCAATCCTTGATCAGCCCTCTGAATTTTGTGTTACCTGAACCTCCCTGCAATCTGTAAGGTTAATAACTTCTCCACAATACCCACCCATGCAGATATTTGTGGCTGAAAATGCAATAGTCTCTTCCCCACCCCTCCCACTTCAAAGTAAATTTATCACAGAAGTATGCATACCATTCGTAATCTTGAGATTCAAGATTTTGCAGGCAGCCACAAAACAAAGAAATGCATTAGAATCCACAAAAAGCCCGCCCAACTAATAGCTAAGCAGGAAATTTAATTAAAACTCACAGCTGACCTTTATATGCAGTAAATTTGCATCGACAGCTTCCTCAAACACATACACAGTTATCTGTATCTTTGTGCCATGTGTTTACAACTGTCGTGTGGGCTGTTCATAAGAAAGCCTACACAAGTTCACATGGCCCAAAGCTTATGCCTTGCATGGGACTCACAGAACCAGAACCTTTTTTAAATAAAAGAATTAATAAGTGCATTAAATGAAGCACTAACAACTGAAAATACAACTGCTGAAGAGGAAAGATATTCGGAGCATAAACTTTAAAGTTAAAACTTGCAGATTAGAGCTTGAGTAATATTGCATGGGGTTGGTTCATTTCTGTGTTAAGAATGCCAGCTATGTTTTTCATTTACTCATCAGTCATTTTCCACCAGGGAGTTGCTTGATGTCGGCAGTGGCAAACAAAAGCAGAATGAAACAGGCAATTATGTTGTGTTAGTTAAAGGTTACCTTATTTGTCTCATGTATATCAAAACACAATGAAGTTTATTGATTGCGCCAATGACCAACACCCTTGGGATGTGCTATGTCAACCTTCCAGTATCACCATGGCTCCAGCATCAACATAACATGCCCACGACTTACTAACCCTAACCCATGCATCTTTGGTATGTAGAAGGAAACAGGAACACCCAGAGGAAACCCATCTGGTTATGGGGAGAATGTACAAACTGCTTATAAACGGTGGGAATTAAACCCTGATCTTGCAGCTGGCACTGGAAAGCATTATGCTAACCACTGTGCTGCTGAGTTTTAGTAATAAATCTGAGTAGTATTCTTAAAATATCTGTCAACACCAACTAGTGGACAGCTTTGACATCCAATTCATCTGTAATAAAGCTCATATCATAATGCTTGGGAATGTTTTTGAGAGCTTGTGCACTGAATCCAAACGCATTAGCAAGATTTATTTTCCTGCAGGTAAGGTTTATTGGTGATTACTCGTAGCTCTGTGGTCACGGAATGGCATCCCCTGCACCAAGTGCATTGGGGCAGAGTCCAGTACACACACACACCAGATGCAAAATTGGCCAGGTCATTGGCTTAAGTATTTAATCCTAGCAAGCTCAAGGTGATGTATTTTGTGAAGTTGTACAGATGTCGAACATGTGCAGTAACTAAGAAATGCTGACGAGCATATGTTCTCTGAAAACAATAAAGGTTAATGAACAATGTAGAAACTGGTGGCATGCCGGCCTTCATAGATCATGGCATAGGATATAAAAGTTGGTACGTTAAGTTGATAGAGTAGTTACGAAGGTGTAAGGCCATCATTATTGGGTGATTGAGTTGCTGATGATCTGGTGGGGATCTACAAGATGTGAGGTATAGACAGACTGGATAGCCAGAGACTTGTTCAAATGCTGAAATGGCTAATACAGGGGGCTTAATTTTAAGGTGATTCGATGAGGAATGTCAGGCATGTTTTTTACTGTTGGATATAGTATCCAGGAGGGTTGTATCTGCTGGATGTTGTATCGTGAGGGTTTTAACTAATTTGCAAGGGGGGTGAGACCCGGAGCGATAGAGCAGTGAAAGAAGTGCATGGAGTAAAGCCAGATCTAACATATAGAGAGGCTTTGAGGAAAGAGAAGCAAATTAAAGGGTGTAAAGGTAGTAAGGTAGAAGGGCTAAAGTGTGTACTTCAATGTAAGAAGCATCAGGAACAAAGGTGATGAACTGAGAGCTTGGATACATACATGGTATTATGATGTAGTGGCCATTACAGAGACTTGGCTGGCACCAAGGCAGAATGGATTCTCAATATTCTTGGATTTCAGTGCTTTAAAAGGGATCGAGCGAGGTGAAAAGGGGAGGAGGGGTGGCATTACTGGTCAGGGATACTATTACAGCTACAGAAAGGGTGGGTAATGTAGCAGAATCCTCTTGAGTCAGGAACAGGAAGGGAACAGTTATTCTGTTGGGGGTATTCTATCGGTCCTCTGACGATGGTGTCTGAAAAGAGGATGCTGTCCAAGTTGCATGCCATCTCAGACAATGACTCCCATCCATTCCATAATGTACTGGTTAGGCACAAGAGTACATTCAGCCAGAGACTCATTCCACCGAGATGTAACACTGAGAGTCATAGGAAGTCATTCTTATATTTGGCCATCAAACTTTACAACTCCTTCCTCGGAGTGTCAGATACCCTGAGCCAATAGGCTGGTCTTGGACTTGTTTCCACTTGGCATGATTCACTTATTATTTAATTATTTATGGTTTTATATTGCTATATTTCTTCACTATTCTTGGTTGGTGCAGCTGTAATGAAACCCAATTTCCCTCGGGATCAATAAAGTATGTCTATCTGTCTCTCGTAGCAGCAGAGATATCGAGGAGCAAATTGGGAGGCAGATTTTGGAACGGTGCAAAAATAACAGGGTTGTTATCATGAGTGACTTTAACTTCCCTAATATTGATTGGCACCTGATTAGTTCCAAGGGTTTGGATGGGGCAAAGTTTAAGTGTGTCCAGGGCAGATTCCTGTCACAGTATGTTAACAGGCCGACTAGGGGGAATGCCATACTAGATCTAGTATTAGGTAACGAACCGGGTCAGGTCACAGATCTCTCAGTGGGTGAGCATCTGGGAGACAGTAATCACCGCTCCCTGGCCTTTAGCATTATCATGGAAAAGGATAGAATCAGATAGGACAGGAAAATTTTTAATTGGGGAAGGGCAAATTATGAGGCTATAAGGCTAGAACTTGCGGGTGTGAATTGGGATGATGTTTTTGCAGGGAAATGTGCTTTGGAAATGTGGTTGATATTTAGGGATATCTTGCAGGATATTAGGGATAAATTTGTCCCGGTGAGGAAGATAAAGAATGGTAGGGTGAAGGAACCATGGGTGACAAGTGAAGTGGAATATCTAGTCAGGTGGAAGAAGACAGCATACATGAGGTTTAGGAAGCAAGGATCAGATGGGTAGCAATATAGGGTAGCAAGAAAGGAGCTTAAGATGGGGCTGAGAAGAGCAAGAAGGGGGCATGAGAAGGCCTTGGTGAGTAGGGTAAAGGAAAACCCCAAGGCATTCTTCAATTATGTGAAGAACAAAAGGATGGCAGAAGTGAAGGTAGGTCCAATTAGAGATAAAGGTGGGAAAATGTGCCTGGAGGCTGTGGAAATGAGCGAGGTCCTCAATGAATACTTCTCTTTGGTATTCACCAATGAGAGGGAACTTGATGACGGTGAGGACAATATGAGTGAGGTTGATGTTCTGGAGCATGTTGATATTAAGGGAGGGGAGGTGTTGGAGTTGTTAAAATACATCAGGATGGATAAGTCCCTGGGGCCTGACGGAATATTCCCCAGGCTGCTCCACGAGGCGAGGGAAAAGATTGCTGAACCTCTGGCTAGGATCTTTATGTCCTCATCCACAGGAATGATACCGAAGGATTGAAGGGAGGTGAATGTTGTCCCCTTGTTTAAAAACGTAGTAGGGATAGTCCAGATAATTACAGACCAGTGAACCTTGCGTCTGTGGTGACACAGCTGTTGGAAAAGATTCTTAGAGATAGGATCTATGGGATTTAGAGAATCATGGTCTGACCAGGGACAGTCAGCATGGCTTTGTGAAGGGCAGATCATGCCTAACAAGCCTGATAGAGTTCTTTGAGGAGGTGACCAGGCATATAGATGAGGCTAGTGCAGTGGATGTGATCTACATGGATTTTAGTAAGGCATTTGATAAGGTTCCACGCGGCAGGCTTATTCAGAAAGTCAGAAGGCACGGGATCCAGGGAAGTTTGGCCAGGTAGATTCAGAATTGACTTGTCTGCAGAAGGCAGAGGGTTGTGGTGGAGGGAGTACATTCAGATTGGAGGGTTGTGACTAGTGGTGTCCCACAAGGTTTCGTTCTGGGACCTCTACTTTTTGTGATTTTTATTAACGAGCTGGATGTGAGGGTAGAAGGGTGGGTTGGCGTTTGCAGACGACACAAAGGTTGGTGGTGTTGTAGATAGTTTAGAGGATTGTCAAAGACTGCAGAGAGACATTGAGAGGATGCAGAAGTGGCAGATGTAGTTCAACCCGGAGAAGTGTGAGGTGGTACGCTTTGGAAGGACAAACTTCAAGGCAGGGTACAAAGTAAATGGCAGGATACTTGGGAGTGTGGAGGAGCAGAAGGATCTGGGGGCACATGTCCAGAGACCCCTGAAAGTTGCCTCATAGGTAGATCGGGTAGTTAAGAAAGCTTATGGGCTTTCATAAGTCGAGGGATAGAGTTTAAGAGACGCGATGTAATGATGCAGCTCTATAAAACTCTAGTTAGGGCATACTTGGAGTACTGTGTCCAGTTCTGGTCGCCTCACTATAGGAAGGATGTGGAAGCATTGGAAAGGGTACAGAGGAGATTTACCAAGGTGCTGCCTGGTTTAGAGAGTATGCATTATGATCAGAGATTAAGGGAGCTAGGGCTTTCCTCTTTGGAGAGAAGGAGGATGAGAGGAGACGAGATAGAGGTGTACAAGATGTTAGGAGGAATAGATAGGGTGGACAGCCAGCACCTCTTCCCCAGGGCACCACTGCTCAGTACAAGAGGACATGGCTTTAAGGTAAGTGGAGGGAACTTCAAGGGGGATATTAGAAGAAGGTTTTTTACTCAGAGTGGTTGGTGCATGGAATGCGCTGCCTGAGTCAGTAGTGGAGGCAGACACACTAGTGAAATTTAAGAGACTGCAAGACAGGTATATGGAGGAATTTAAAATGGGGGGGGGGTATATGGGAGGCAGAGTTTGAGGGTCAGCACAACATTGTGGGCCGAAGGGCCTGTAATGTGCTGTACTATTCTATGTTCTATGTGTGGAGTGCACTGCCAGGGTGGTGGTGGAGGGAGACCTATGAGACTCTTAGTTGGGCGCATGGTTGATAACAAAATTGAGGGCTATGTAGGAAGGAAGGGGTAGGGTGATATTAGAGTAAGTTACACCATTGTGGGCCGAAAGGCCTATACTGTTCTGTTACATATAAGAACATAGGAAATAGGAGCAGGGGTAGGCCATCTGGCAACGGACATCTGGTAGGCCATCTGGCATCTCTACCTTTTAAAATTTTTAATTATTTATTATTTTTTTAGAAAATTATGAAGAATAAATGTAATGATAAAATAGTAAGAAAGAGAAAAAATAATATTAACCCTCCCCCCCCCCTTCCCTTAACCCTTGTCTAAAGAAAGAAAGAGAAAAAAGAAAAGAGAAAGATTGCCTGGATATCGGAGGATCCCCACATGCTCCATGAAGTTTAAGATAATTTTAATTTTTTTTTACTTTCCCCAATTACTTTATAATTTTCTCTTCAAAGGACTTATGTATTTAATCCTATCTTTTGTAAGGATGGGAGCCAAATTTTCAAAAATATATCATATTCATTTCTTAGATTGTATGTAATTTTTTCATGTGGAATACAACTATATATTTCATTATTCCAACAATCCATAGTTAAATATAAATCAGATTTCCAAGTAACTGCGATAACTTTTTTGGCTACTGCCAATGCAATTTTTATAAATTTTTTCTGATACTTATTCAATTTAAGTTTCGCTATTGTCCCTTCAATGTCTCCTAATAAAAGACTCATCTCTACCTACCTGCTTTTTCTCCATCACCCTTAATTCCCCTACTATGCAAAAATCTGCCCAACCTTGTCTTAAATGTATTTACTGAGGTAGCATCCACTACTTCATTAGGCAGAGAATTCCACAGATTCACCACTCTCTGGGAAAAGCAGTTCTTCCTCATCGCCGTCCTAAATCTACTCTCCCGAATCTGGTGGCTATGTCCCTTTGTTCTAGTTTCACCTACCAGTGGAAACAACTTTCCTGCCTCTATCTTATCTATCCCTTTCATAATTTTATTTTTCTATAAGATCTCCTCTTATTCTTCTGAATTCCAGCGAGTGCGGTCCCAGGCGACTCAGTCTCTCCTCATAGTCTAACCCATTTGTCTCTGGAATCAAGGTGGTGAACCTCCTCTGCACTGGCTCCAAAGCCAGTATATCCTTCCTCAGTAAAGCCAGATCTGCACGCAGTACTCCAGGTGCAGCCTCACGGGTACCCTGTACAGTTGCAACATAACCTCCCTGCTCTTAAATTCCATCCCTCTAGCAATGAAGGCCAGCATTCCATTTGCCACCTTCATAGCCTGCTGCACCTGCAAATCAACCCTTTTGTGATTCATACACAAGCACTCCCAAGTTCTTCTGCACAGAGGCATGCTGCAGTTTTTAACTATTTAAATACAATCTTCTCTTTTACTTTTCCTTCCAAAGTGGATAACCTTGAATTTACCAGCATTGTACTACATCTGCCAGACCCTTGCCCGCTCATTTAACCTATCTATATCTCTCTGCAGACTCCATATCTTCTGGAACAATTGCGGCCCAGCACCAAACCCTGCGGCACACTGTTCATCATTGATTGACAACCAGAGTAACAGCCATGTATCCTTCCAACACTCTGCTTTCTATTAGATAACCAATCCTCTATCCATGCTAATGCAACTCTATGCATCCTTATGAATAAGTCATTTTTGTGGCACCTTATTGAATGCCTTCTGGAAATCCAAGTAAATAACATCCATCTGTTCCCCTCTATCCACTGCACTTGTATATCCTCAAAGAACTCCAGTAAGTTTGTCAAACAGGACCTGCCTTTGCTGAATCCATGCTGTTTCCGCCTGATGGATCTATTTTTTTCCAGATGCTTTGCTATTTCTTCTTTAATGATAGCTTCAAGCATTTCCCAACTTCAGGTGTTAAACTAACTGGCTTATAGTGACCTGCCTTTTGCCTACTTCCTTTTTTGCACAGTGGTGTGACACTCGCATCTTCCAATCTGCCAGGATCTGCCCAGATTCTAGAGGATTTGGTAAATCATCACCAAAGCCTGCACTGTAACTTATGCCATTTCTTTCAGTACCCTGGGATGCATTCTATCAGGACGAGGGGACTTGTCTATCGTCAGGCCTACAAGTTTGCTCAGCACCGTAAAGTCCGACACAAAGTAGTCATTCATAGCCAGGGGAGCTACATTCACTTTAGCTACCCTTTTCTGCTTTATATAGTTATTAAAAACTTTTATTACCCATTTGTATATTTTGTGCGAGTTTATTTTCATAATCTAGCTTCCCGATCTTTAATGCTAGCTTAGTGGTACTTTTGCTGCTCTTTAAAGTTTTCCCAATCTTCCAGTTTCCCACTATTCTTGGCGACTTTGTATGCACGAGCTATTAGTTTGATGCCCTATTTTATCTCCTTAGTTGTCTAAGGCTAGCTCTCCCCACCCTTACTGTCCTTTGTCGAGCACCATGAAAAATCTCTTTGAAAGTCTCACTGTTCCTCAACCGTCCCATCATATAGCCTGTATTCCCAGTCTACACTAGGCAAATCCTCCCTCATCCCATTGTAGTCTCCATTGTTTAGGCATCATATACTGGTTTTAGATCAAAATATCGCACCCTCCATTTGTTTGAGAAATTCAATCACTTTTTCCAAGAGGATCCCTAACTACAAGATCACTAATTTTACCTGTCTCATTGCACAGGACCAGATCTGAGATGGCATGTTCAGTAATATGGTTTTTAAGAAAACCATCACAGATGCATTCAATCAAGAATGTTATGTTGCCAATTTAAAAAATTTTGTGGTTGGATTACATTTGGTGTATGCAGTTTTGATTGCCATGGTATTAGAAGGGTGTGATTATCCTGGACAGAGTGTAGAGGAGATTGTTGCCTAGATGGGAGGGCTTCAGTTAGGGGACTAATTAGATAGGCTGGGTTTTTCCCTGGAGTGAAAAGGGATGGGGAGTAACCTGATGGAGGTATATTTCAGAGTTATCAACGGAGTAGATAGAATATTTGTGACATTAGGGGTAACAAAAAGCAAGAGAGTGTATGTTAAAGGTAAGGAGTTTTAAGGAGTGTTTCAGAAGAGTGTGGGTAATACCTGGAACACCTCCAGAGGAGGTGGTGGAATCAGTTTTAATTGCTGGGTTTAAAAAGCATTTAGCCAAGACACTTGAATGGGCATGGATGAGAGGGATGCACATCTAATGTAGGCTAATGCCAGAGGTGTGGATGGGCAAAAAGGTCAGCATGCATATGATGTGCCAACCAGCCTGCTTCTGTGCTGTATGACTGACTCGACGACTCCTGTCTCTCTTGCTCCATACGTGCCTCCTCCCTACTTTCATCTCTTTCCCTTTGTATATTTATCTCCACTTTGGTGGGGTTTGGCAGCCATCAGGGACCCCTCAGTCACTCAGTGGGGGATTGGTGGTTGTGTCAGTTTAATGATCCATAGTCTGCCCAGAGTGCAGTCAGCACATCCATTCAGAAATGTTTAAAAACCAAGTGGACTGAGATAGGATAACTGCAGGAGTCTGTTCAGCTCATCCAGCATTGAATAGCATTGCTGCTAAGAATTGCCTCTGTTGTTGTACTATGTCTTAATACTCTTGTTAAACAAAACACTGTTGATTGGAAAGGTTGTAATTGACCTGGACTCGGGTCATATTTTCTATCACTGGGACGTGTTTGTTGCTGTATGTAATTGGACTCGTTTGTTTGTTTTCAGCTGGAGAAGTACCAGCAAGGAGATTTTGGCTACTGCCCTCGAGTGTACTGCGAGAACCAGCCCATGCTTCCCATTGGTAAGTGCAGAAAGAACGTTCTTCATGGACAGGTGAGGCCCACATTGTGAGCTGGGAGGCTATGTTCATGGTAATTGGTCGTGTGGGGATTTTCTGTAATGTAAAGTGCTGCCGTCTGCTGTGCACCAAGAAACCCTAGTTTGTGGTGGGGATATTTTATAAAAGTTTCAAGATTTATTCTCAAATTTTTGTGCAGGAATTTGTTATTTTCCAATATTCAAAGTTGTAACTTGGCGTGGTTTCTCAGCCCAAAAGAACAGTAGACAAAACTGTCATGTTTTGAAACAATGATGTCAAATAATACAGCATGGAAACTGCCCTTCAGCCCCTATGGTGCCTGCTGACCCAGTGTCCTATTCAGTTTCTGCATTCAGCCTATAACCCTCCAAGCCCCTCCCCTCCACATACCTATGCAAATATCTCTAAAAAGTTGCAATTACATCTGCCAGTATTACTTCAAAAAGAAGTTACCTCTCAGGTCCCTTAAATCCCTCCTGTCTCATACCTGTGCCCATGGGCTTTTTTCCTGGGACAAAGATATTACTGTCTGCCTTATCTGTACACCTCATGATTTTATGAACTTATGAGGTCACCTCTCATTCTCCTGCGCTCCAAGGAATAAAGACCCGGCATGGCCCACTTCTCCCTGTCACTCAGGTCCTCTAAACCAGCCAACGTCTTTGTAAATTTCTTCTGCACCCTCTTCAGCTTGACCATGTATGACTATATATATTATCCACCTACAATGTTCAACTATGGTAATCTAGTCAACAGCAGTAAGACCAGAAGGCAAGCAGAGGGCTGTCATCAGTTATAAGGAGAAGGAATGCAGGAGAGTGGGGTTGAGGGGCAAAACAAATCAGCCGTGATCGAATGGCATTGCAGACTCAATGGGCTGAATATCTTACTGTGCTCCTAGGTCTTATGACCTTAACGTAATGGGTCAAAGGGCTTGTTCCTGCGCTGTACTGTTCTTTAACCTGTGTAGTTTAAAGACTGCTTTGGCAGTGAGAGATTGTGTTATCCCTCACACCCATTGTGTTCCTGGGTGCCATGTTATCTTGAGATTCCTGAGCCCAGGTTAGAAGCAAACCTGGTTTGTCAAGTAGGATAGGAAAGTCACAGTGGTGAAAATGATTGCTGGACGGTTGAGTCTGATGCAGGTCACTTTAACTCTGCTGTCTCCTTCTGCAAGATGATGGACTTATCCCTGTGTTGTCACACAAGGTGTTATTGTTCAGCATCAGATTTGTATCACTGCCACCTGACATCCCATGAGCCTCTGCATCCAACACATGCTCCGCAACTTCTGCCGTCTTCATCAGCATCCTGCTACCATCTTTACTTCCCCTCCTCTGCACTCCCCCCTCAAATTCTGCTTTCCGCAGGCATTGCTCTCTCCATGATTCCCTTGTCCATTCGTCCCTCCCCTCTCATCTCCCTCCTGACACGTATCAATGCAAGTGACAGGAGTGCTACTCCAGCTGAGGCGACACCTCCCCTGTGAATCTGTTGGGCCTGATGCGGCCTCTGTATTGATGAGACCCAGTGTAATTGGGGGGCTGCTTTGTCAAGCACCTCTGCTCTATTTGCCAAAGGTGGATTTCCTGGTGGCCAACCATTTTAATTTTTATCCCTCGTCATATTCAGCTACGAGCAGCACTTCATATTCTGTCTAGGTAGCCTCCAACCTGTAGGTATGAGCATGAATTTCTTCCAGTATTTTTTTCTCTCCTCTCCCTTTCCTCTCCTACTCTCCACTCAGACACCTCTTATCTATCCTTTTCTCCTCAGCTGCCTTGATGTTCTTCCTCCTCCCCTTTTCCTCATGGTCCATTCAGCTGTCCTATCATATTTCACCTTCTGCAGCCCTTTATGTTGCCCATTCATCTGGCTTCTCCTATCACCTCCAACTTTTTATTCTGAGGTGTTCCTTTCCAGCCCTGAAGGGGCTCGGCCTGAAATGTTGAACTGTTCATTCATTTCCATTGATGCTGTCTGACCTGTTGAGTTCCTCTGGCATTTTGTGTGTGTTATCACTAGCCTATGTCATAAAATTTGTTTTGTGGCAGTGGTAAATCACAATGCTTAAAAATACTGCAAGGTTCAATAAATATGAAAAAGATAATGCAAACAGAATAAAATAGTAAGGTTTGTTCTATGGGCCACTCGAATGATGAAGGGGGAGAAGCTGTTCCTAAAACTTTGAAGGATGTATTATCTGGCCTGTTGAATCCATACTGGTCCTCTGCAGAGCAGTGAACTCCACAAACAGCCAATGCTGTTCTCTCATGAATGCCTTCAGTAAGACAGCATCTACTGCACAAGTTGGCAGTTTGGACTCAAAAGGTTGCAAATGGGAGGAGTGTGCAGTTAACTTTTTTTTAGTGCTGTCTTCAGCACACTGATTGTGCTGCTCACTCAGTCCTCCTTGGTGTTGGGAGGTTGACATTGATGCAATGAGCTCCCTGCAGTCTGACCTCTTGGGGGCAGAGGTGATGTACCATAAGACATAGGAGCAGAATTAGGCCATTTGGCCCATCAAGGCTTATTCACTCTCAACCCCATTCTCCCATCACCTGGTAGCCATTGATTGCCCTTACTAACCAGGAGCTTATCAAGCTCCTCTTTAAATATCTAATGACTTTGGCTGTATATTCATCTGTGGCAGTAAATTCCACAGGTTCACGATCCTCTGGCTAAAGCCTCATGAACTGCCTTGAGAACATAAAGTGTTGAATGGCACAAAACTTCTTACAGCTGAATAAAGGCAAGTCTGAAGTTGTCCTTTTTGGCCCCTCTGACTCCATCAAAGTGATTACCAACAGTCTTGGTAACCTGTCCACCTTTGTCAAACCCCATGCCAAATCCCTCGGTGTGATATTTGATTCCACATTTAAGTTTGACAAGCAAGTTAATGCAGTACTAAAAGCCAGTTTTTTCCAGCTTCAAACTATTGCCGAAATCAAGTAGTTTCTCTCTTTCAAAGATCTTGAGAAAGCCATCCACGCCCTTATATCCTCCGGCTTGGACTACTCCAACTCTCTGGATTAGTCAGTTGTCCCTGACCCGTCTGCAACTGGTCCAGAATGCCGCAGCTAGGCTCCTGACAGGTGCCCGGAAGAGGGACCATATTACTCCTATCCTGGCCTCCCTCCACTGGCTGTCAGTACGGTTCAGATTCTTCTGTTTCCTTATAAAGCCCTAAATGGGCTGCCCCCCCCCCCCTTACATCACAGACCTTCTAACCCCTTATTCTTCTTCCAGGTCCCTCAGGTCAGCTGACTTGGGGCTCCTGGCTGTCCCACGCTCTAAATTTAAGCTCGAGGTGACCGCGCCTTTGCTGTTGTAGCCCCTAGACTGTGGAACAGCATTCCCCTCCCTATCAGATTGGCCTCCTCCATCGACTCTTTTAAATCCAGGCTCAAATCTTACTTTTATTCACTAGTGTTTGAATCCTCCTGATGTGGCTAATTTTTGGCTTGTTTCTCTGCCCTTGTGTTTCTTTCGTGCCTAAAAGCTGTTTGCCTTGTTGGTTATGTCTGTGTTTCTTGTATTTGTGATTTTAGCTATCTGCTCTGATCTGTACAGCACTTTGGTCAACGAGGGTTGTTTTTAAATGTGATCTAAGTAAACTTGACTAAAGAAATTCCTCACTTCTGTTCTAGAGGAATGTGTTTGTATTCAGTCTGTGTCCTCTGGTCCTAACTCCCCCACTATTGGAAACATCCTCTGTGCCTTCTCTCTATCAAGGCCTTTCAATCAGATCCCCTCATTCTTAAAGCCCAGAGGCACCAACTGCTTACCGTATGTTAACCCCTTCATTTTAGGATCATTCTTGTAAACCTCGTGTAGATCCTCTCCAGCACATCCTTTATTAGAAATGGGCCAAAAATTCATCATACTCCAAATGTGGTCTGACCAATGCCTTATAAAGCCTCAGCTTTTTTTTTGATCGGGGTTGAACATGGACGTTGTATCCTAGCTATCTACATCAATGTGCAAGCCATGGCAGTATGACAGGGAGAGCAAGTGGATGTCATGCTTTTTGACTCCCAGCGTAGGTCTCCAAGAGACAGTAAACCCTGTCACCCATAGTGGGCTGTATCAGAAACTATGAGCCGGAGTACAGAGAGGAGAGGGAGGGAGTGGGATGATATCACGTAATGACAGCAACCTTTCCCTCAGTGTCAAAAAAACACAAGAACTTTGACTTCAGGGTTGGGAGGGGTGCAATGCCAATGCTCCTGTCCTCATAAACGACGTTGCGATTCAGAGGGTAAAGAGCTGCAAGTTCCGAAGAGTAAACATCACCAATACCCTGTCAAGTTGACGTCTAGGCCCAGATGCTGCCTGACTTGCTGAGTTCCTCCGAATCAGAATCTGGTTTAGTATCACTGGCATAAGCCATGAAGTTTGTTAACTTTGTGGTAGCAGTACACGGCAATACATAATAGGGGGGAAAAGAAACTGAATTACACTAAGTATGTATGATAGTTAAAGAAGTGGTGCAAAAACAGAAATAAAAGTGGAGAGGTAGTGTTCATGGGTTCAGTGTCCATTCAGAACTTGGATGGCAGAGGAGAAGAAACTGTTCCTGAATCACTGAGTGTGCGTTCCTTTCTCCTGATGGTAGAAATGAGACGGCATGTCCTGGGTGACGCTGGTCCTTAATGATGGATGCTGCTGATTTTTTTGAGGCATTGCTTCTTGAAGATGTCCTGGAACTACAGAGGCTAGTGTTCATCTGTGGAAATTTACGAGTGCTTTAGACGGCGTACCAAACCCCCTCAAACTTCTAATGGAAAAATAGACGCTGTCTTTCCTCCTTTATAGATTAGATCCTCAGAGATATTGGTACCCAGAAACTTGAAATTGCTCACTCTTTCCACTTCAGATCTCCAGCATTTTGTGTGTATTGCAAATGATTAGCTGTTTGAAAGGCTCGCCACAGATCAGATGATGTCTAGGTTTATGATGAATGATTTTAAGATTTCAGTAAGTTATTTTTGGCTGCTCAGTATTTGGTTCCTAATTGCTCAGTCTTCCCACCAACAGGTCTGTCTGACATCCCCGGTGAGGCCATGGTGAAGCTGTACTGCCCCAAGTGCATGGACGTGTACACGCCAAAGTCCTCACGGCACCATCACACGGACGGCGCATACTTCGGCACGGGCTTCCCCCATATGCTGTTCATGGTCCACCCAGAGTACAGACCCAAGAGGCCAGCGAACCAGTTTGTTCCAAGGTAAGGGTGGATGATTGTGACCGATGTTCCCTTTAATTTGTAATGACTGGTATACACAAAAAGTCTTGTGCAATTTTTGCCCAGTGACAACATTTGTGCACTGAATAATTTCTTCAATAAAAGCAGTATAGATAAACCAGTTCTAAGATCTGCAGAGAAATCTTCGTCAACACCATCTGCATCAGAAACTGGAAAAGGAAATGTGATTGTGTATGATCAAGAAATATACTTAACATATCAGTATGGTAGAGGGTGAAAACCTTTTGTGTGCAGTTTAAATTCCTTTGTGCAGTAGTAGCAAAAGGTGTGTGTTTGCGCACCTTAGAGGGAACATTGGTAGTGACTGTGCTCCAGTAGGCATTTGAGGAGACACAAGAGACTGGAATCTGGAGCCCCTCACACAACATTGGAAGACCTCAGCAATTCAGGGCAGCACTGAGCCTCTACCCAGTGGGTCAGGCAGCATCTGTGGAAAGAAATAGGCAGTCAACATTTTGAGTCAACTCCCTTCACTTGGACCAGATAGACATACCACCTATTTCCTTACCCTTTCTCTGTCCCCTCCCCCCCCCCCCCCCCCAAACAAATGCTGCCTGATCCGTTGAGTTCTTTTAGCATTCTGGGAGTAGACATTCACTGAAGCCTCTGGAGAAATGAGCTGCAATATTTCCACTGGCTATCTGTTTCTATCTTAATATACCAGAGAATTGCTGTTAAGGAATTGTCAAATCCTGATTGGCTGCTAAATTCATTGCTCCCATCTTAAGGTAAGTGAGATATGCCAGCAATTTTTCTGCTTAACCAGAGTGTGCCTCTGCACTCCATTGAGCCTTCCAATGATAGTGAATGATCAGCCATGATCTCAGAATGGTGGTGCAGACTCGAGGGGCCGAATGGTCTACTTCTGCACCTATTGTCTATAGTCAAACAACGACATTCCTACTCTTTGGAGACCAGCACTGCTGCAGCATGTGTCCACTGCCCCCGCAGCAGTTCACAGCCTATTGATTCCAGGTGGAGGAACATGCTTTCCTTACGAGACTGGGTAGAAGTTCATTTACTTTATTTCTTAGAACCATAGAACATTACAGCACAGAAACAGGCCTTTTGGCCCTTCTTGGCTGTGCCGAACCATTTTTCTGCCTCATCCCACTGACCTGCACCTAGACCATATCCCTTCATACCCCACTCATCCATGTATGTTCAAGTTTTTCTTAAATGTTAAAAGTGAGCCTGCATTCACCACTTCAACTGGCGGCTCATTCCACACTCCCACCACTCTCTGTGTGAAGAAGCTCCCCCTAATGTTCCCTTTAAACTTTTCCCTTTTCACCCTTAACCCATGTTCTCTGGTTTTTATTCTCCCCCTAGCCTCAGTAGAAAAAGCCTGCTTGCATTCACTGTATCTATACCCATCATAATTTTATATACCTCTATCAAATCTCCCCTCATCTACGCTCCAGGGAGTAAAGTCCTAACCTATTCAACCTTTCTCTGTAACTCAGTTTCTCAAGTCCCGGCAACATCCTTGTAAACCTTCTCTGCACTCTTTCAACCTTATTAATATCCTTCCTGTAATTAGGTGACCAAAACTGGACACAATACTCCAAATTCGGCCTCACCAATGCCTTTACAACCTCACCATTACATTCCAACTCTTATACTCAATACTTTGATTTATAAAGGGCAATGTACCAAAAGCTCTCTTTACAACCATATCTACCTGTGGTGCCACTTTTAGGGAATTATGTACCTGTACTCCCAGATCCCTCTGTTCTTCTGCACTCCTCTGTGTCCTACCATTTACCTTGTATGTTCTACCTTGGTTTTTCCTTCCAAAGTGCAATACCTCACACTTGTCTGCATTAAACTCCATCTGCCATTTGTCAGCCTATTTTTCCAGCTGGTCCAAATCCATCTGCTAGCTTTGAAAACCTTGCTCACTGTCCACTTCACCTCCAATCTTCGCATCATCAGCAAATTTGCTGATCCAGTTTACCACAGATCATTGATATAGGTGACAAATAACAATGGACCCAGCACTGATCCCTGTGGCACACCACTAGTCACAGGCCTCCACTCAGAGTAGCAATCCTCCACTACCACTCTGACTTCTCCCACTGAGTCAATGTCTAATCCAATTTACTACCTCTCTGTGTATACCTAGTGACTGAATCTTCCCAACTAACCTCCCATGTGGGACCTTGTCAAAGGCGTTACTGAAGTCCACGTAGACAACATCCACTGCTTTCCCTTCATCCACTTTCCTGGTAACTTCCTCGAAAAACTCTAATAGATTGGTTAAACATGACCTACCACGCACAAAGCTGTGTTGACTCTCCCTAATAAGTCCCTGTCAATCCAAATACTTATAGATCCTATCTCTTGGTACTCCTTCCAATAATTTACCTACTACTGACTTCAAAGTTTCAAAGTAAATTTTATTATCAAGTACATGCAACCCTGAGATTCTCTTTTCAGTGGGTATTCTCAACAAATGCATAAAATAGTAACTAACAGGATCAGTAAAAGCATGGAAAGCACCAACTGTGTAAATGCAAACATAAATAAATAGCAAAAAAAAACAAGAACATGAAATAACACGATAGTCCTTAAAGTGAGATCATTGCTGGACACAAGATGAGTGTAGTTATCCCCTTTTGTTGAAGAGACTGATAGTTGAGAGGTGGTAACTGCTCCTGAACCGGGTGGTAAGAGTCTTGGGGCTCTTGTATTCAGCAGCGAGAAAAGAGCATTGCCTGGCTGGTGAGGATCTTTAGATGCTGCTTTCCTATTATAGCATTTCATGTAGATGTCTGAATGGTTGGAAGGGCTTTGCTCCTGATATACTGGGCCAAATCAACTACCTTTTGTCCCAAATGCCTTATTTCTAAGAGTGCGATAATTCAGTTGTGCTGGAGTGTGTTTGAACATGCTGAAGCCAGTTTAATCAGGAGGAGGATTATGCAAATTATATGGCACCTTGATGCAGTGCAGTCATGGTGACTCTTCTGATTGTAATCTGATGTTTGCTTTCCTGCCCTTCCTCTAATTTCACATCACATGCCAGTGATGATAAACCTGATTCTGATTCTCACTCGCGTCAGGAGCTTACCTACCTCCGCTTCAGAATCATTTTAAGATCATCCATATCAGCTGTTGAGAAAGAAGTCACCAAGTTTTGTGACTGAGGGAGGTAAAAGATTTGTGTCCAAGGACGATTATTTTTAAACAGTACAAAGCCCCTCAGAATCTCATGTTTGATCATCCAGAATCTCATTTATTTTCAGTGTGACGTTTGTATTTGTTGTATTTTGGCAGCACTACAGTCTGGTGTGGAAAAGCATTACTCTTGGTAACAATAATAGTGTTCATAAGACATTCAGAAATCTGATTTTGAACGGGTAGAATTTGTTCCTTAATTAAGTGTGCACAGTTAGCCTCCTGTACCACCTCCCTGATGGTAGTAATGTGAAGAGGGTATATCGTGGGTGGTGGACATCCTTGGTAATGGATGCTTCCTTCTTGAGGTATTGCCCTTTGATGTCCTGCAAGTGTCCATAATGAAGTTGGCTGAGTCTACCAATATCTGAAAAAATTTTTACGATCCTGTGCTGACTGGCTGCATTACGGCCTGGTATGGGAACACCAATGTCTTTGAATGGAAAATCCCACAAAAGGAAGTGGATACGACCCAGTACATCATGGGTAAAACCCTTCCAAACATTGAGCACATCTACATGAAACATTGCCGTAAAAGAAAAAGCAACACCCATCATCAAAGGTCCTCACCACCCAAGCCATGATCTTTCCTCGCTGCTACCATCAGGTAGAAGGTACACTTGCCTCAGGACTAGCACCACCAGCTTCAAAAGCAGTTGCTACCCCTCAACCATTAGGCTTTTGAACAAAGGGTAATAACTACCCTCATTCAGGGACTCTCACCTTATTGTTTCATGCTTGTTATTTATTGCTATTTATTTGTTATCTGCATTTGCAGTTTGGCAATTCGTGGTGTTTACTGTTTACAGTTACTGTTCTGTAGATTTGCTAAGTATACGCACAGAAAAAGAATTAGGGTTAGGGTTACATTATGTACTCAGATAATAAATTTAACCTTGAACATTGGTGTCTCTGTATCAAATGGCGGTGATACCGCCAGTCAGAATGCTCTCCACCATACATCTGTAGAAATTTGTTTTGAGTCATTCTAAAAAGTCAGAAATTTGAGTATAACCTGTCGTATCTGCTTTTTCCAGCCATAGATCTCGCATGAATGCATACTTCACAGCTATTGTTTTGCTGGTGTCAGTGCCATTCCAGTGTAACGCCTGACTTGCTCAGAAGTCCTGCAGGTCTTTGATTAGTTAAAGGAGAGCTATAGGTCATTCTTCTTTCTTCCCCCTCTCTATCTGTCTGGTAAGCACTTGATTCTGAGCTTTTGGCACATTCACTTTTAGAATCAGTTTATTATCACTGACATATCTCTCAACATTTGTTTCCTGGTAGCAGTACAAAGAATAAAATTGCTTTAAATTACAACAGGAAATCTACACCAAAAAAAGTGAGGTAGTGTTCATGGACCGTTCAGAAATCTGATGGCAGAGGGGAGAAGCTGTTCTGAAAACGAGTGTGGGTCTTCAGTCCCTCCTCTCTGTAGTAATGAGATGAGGGCACTTCCTGGATGGTGTGTCCCCCCCAGTGATGAATCCCTCCATTGATGATGCCTAACTCACTGAGTTCCTCCAGCATTTTGTGCATGGCTCCAGTTTCAAACATCTGCAAGTTACGTTGGTAGTTGGCTGCTGTGAACTTCAGCACTGGTTGGGTTAGCAAGCAGAAATAAATTGTAGGCTGGAGGAAATGGGTTGCAGAAGAAATCTTTCACTAGCTATTAGTGCCTAGCCTTTGAATCCTATTCTGTGCAGTGGGCTCATGGTTGTAGCTGTCCTTCAGCTAATCAAAGACCAAATCAGGCCCACCACTGGAATGCAGTGACAGCAGCAAAACCTTTGCTTCCAGTTTCAGTAGCTGTGAAGTATGTATTTGTGCAAGATCTGTGACTGGAAAAGGCAAGTTGGACAGGTTATACATGAATTTCTGGCATTTTTAGAATGCTCAAAATAGATTTCTACAGCTGTATAGTGGAGGGGATTCTGACTAGTTGTATCACTGCCATTTGGTATGGATAAGGCAGCATCTGTCAGGGGAACAGGCAGCAGGTGTATCTGATCCAAATGAAGAGTCTTGAGCCAAAATGTTGACCCTGGTGTGCTGCCTTTGTGATTGCATCAGTATGTTGGGCCCAGGACAGATCCTCTGGGATATTGACATACAGAAACTTGAAGGGGCTCAGTCTTTCCTCTGCCAACCAATCGATGATGACCAGTCTGTGTACCCCTGACCTCCCCTTCCAAAAGCCCACAATCAATGTGTTGCTCTTATTGATGTTGAGTGCGAGGTTACTGTTGCAACAGCACTCAACCGGCAGACGTACCTCACTCCTGAACACCACCTCTTTGCCCAAAGTTATTTGGGATAGCTGATTCCACGATTACTGTTGTAAGTGGGGAAGATCCAGTTATGGAGATGGAAATTCCATAATTAGAAGATGGGACTTTTTTTACAGTTGGAGGAGGAGCTGAACACTATGGGTTCCTTTACGGGACTAACTAAATACATAAGCACAGCACAGGAAAGGGCCCCTTGCACCAGAGTGCCTTGTGGCAAGCAAGGTGTCAAATTAATCCCTGTCTGCATATGATCCATATCCTTCCATTCCCTGAATGTTTATCAGTTTGTATAAAAGGCTCTGGTATCTGCAAAGGAAGTAAAGAATGCAAGAATATGTTGCTTGAGTGAGTTGGTAAGTATTAGCATGTACCAAGCCAATAGCATGGGGCTAATTGGCCAAGGTTTTCTATGCCAGATTAAAAGGTCCTCCCTGTGTGGCAGGAGAGGTGGTGCAGTTAGTATGGCTGTTGCCTCACACTGCCAGCAACTTGGGTTCAACTGAAAGACATTGTGGGTTGTTAGATTAACGGGCTGCTGTCAGTTGTCCCTCGTATGTAGGTGTAGTTCATGATAATGAGAGAGGGTATAAAACAGGATTCGTGTAAATGGTCAGCACAGACAGTGGGCTGCATGGCCTGTTTCTATCCTGTGTGGCCTTCTGCCTTGCGTGCTACCGTTTTGGAACATGTTGCAGCTTTTGGTCACCCCAAATATTATTCTCGCTCACCCCCCCCCCCTCCCGTTAACTCTTGGCAAACTCTGGGACAAACTGCAACGAAACAACACCCCAGTGTGATGTCACAGCTTGATACTTCACCCCACTGCCTGAGACTGTTGACTGATTTCAAAGCAGACTAGGTGTGTCCTTGTTGTTTCTACAAGCGCCGTGCCATGTCTGAAATGAATTTGAGACTGTTAAATCCAGTGAATACTGGTCTGGAGCAAGAAACTAGTGTTGCAGTGGGGCAGTGGAAACTTCTCCTTTAAAGACTTCTCACCCAACCAGAAGGGAAAAACCTGAATGGGTTCACCCTATCTATATGCCTCCCCTCATTCTCCTATGCTCCAGTGAATGAAGACCTAACCTATTTATGGCAAGTGTATGGTCATGCACTTTGGTAGAAGAAATAAATTAAATGGAGAGAAAATTCAAAACTTCAAGATGCAAAGGGACTGGGGGCCTTTGTGCAGGATTCCCTAAAGTTAATTTGCAGATTGAGCGTGTGGTGAGGAAGGCAAATGCAATGTTAGCATTCATTTCGAGAGGACATTTCGAGAAAAGCAACAATGTAATGCTGAGGATTTAAGGCTCTGGTGAGCAGTTTTGGGCCCCTTAGAAAGGTGTGCTGACACTGGAGAGGGTTCACAGGAGGTTCACAAGAATGATTCCAGGAATGAAAGGGTTACTGGGCAGTATTCACTGGAATTCAGAAGAATAGGGGGTAGGGGTGGAATCTCATTGAAACCTATTAAGTATTGAAAGGCCTTGATAGAGTGGATGTGGAGAGGATGCTTCCATTGGTAGGGGAGTCTAGGACCAGAGGAAATAGCCTCAGAGTACAGGGCTGTCCTTTTAGAACAGAGATGAAGAAGAATTTCTTTAGTGAGTGGTGAATGTGAAATTCATTGCCACAACGAAGGTGGAGGCCAAATCGTTGGGTATATTTAAAGCAGAGTTTGCTAGATTTTTGATTAGTCAGGGCATGAAGGGTTATGGGTAGAAAGCAGGAGATTGGGGCTAAGAGGGAAATGGATCAGCTATAATAAAATGGCAGAGCAGACGTGCTGGACCAACTGGCCTAATTCTTCTCCTATATCTTAAGGTCTGTTCGGTCTCTCCCTATAACTCAGACCCTCGTCTTAGCAACATCCTTGTCATTTTTCTCTGCACTCTTTCATTCTTACTTGCATCTTTCCTATAGGTAGGTAACCAGAACTGCACATGATACTGTAAAGCCGGCCTCACCAATGTCTTGTACGATTTTAACATGATGCCCAACTGCTATACTTGATGCCCTGATTTACGAAAGCAAGTGTGCAGAAAGCTTTCTTGTTTTGTGTTAATATTTCATCCCTAAACAAACTGACTATTAGTGATCTTGCAAATGCCATACTGCAGCAATTCTGCACAGGCAGTCTTCAAGATCCACCCGTCAAGAAAGGAGCAATGCAGAAGAAAAGAAATTATAAGCCAATTAGCCTGATGCCAGTTGTTGAGAAGATATTGGAGTCCATTGTTAAAGATGTAGTTTTGAAGTACCCGGAGGCACGTTATAAAATAGGCCATAGTCAGCATGGTTTCCTGAAGTGAAAATTTTGTTGACAAATTTGTTGAACTCTTTGAAGAAATAACAAACAGGACAGCCAAAGAGTCGTTAGATGTTATGTGCCTGGATTTTCAGAAGGCTGTTCATGAGTCTCCTTAACAAGAACCCACGCTTATAGGAAAGGTTCTAGCCTGGATAAATATGTGGCTGATAGGCAGGAGGCAAAAAATGGAAGTACGGAGAGTTTTCTGGTTGGCTGCCAGTGACTAGCAGTGTTCAGCAGGAGTCTGAGTTGGAACCATATGTCAATTACATCCAGAGACTCATTCCACCGAGATGCAACACTGAGCGGCATAGGAAGTCATTCCTGCCTGCGGCCATCGAACTTTACAACTCCTCCCTCGGAGTGTCAGACACACTGAGCCAATAGGCAGGTCCTGGATTTGTTTCCACTTGGCATAATTTACTTATTATTTATTTCTGGTTTTATATTGCTATATTTCTACTCTATTCTTGGTTGGTGCAACTGTAACGAAACCCAATTTCCCTCGGGGTCAGTAAAGTATGTCTGTCCGTCTTGATGGCTTTGTGGCAACATTTGCAGATGACACATATATTTGGAGGGGCAGGCAGTTTTAAGGAAGTAGAAAGGTTACAGAAGTATTTAAGACAGATTAGAAGAATGGGCCAAGAAGTGGCAAATTGATTACAGTGTTGGGAAGTGTATGGTCATGCACTTTGGAAGAAATAAAAGGGTAGACTATTTTCTAAATGGAAATAAAATTCAGAAAAACTGAGCTGCAAAGGGATTGGGGAGTCCTTGTGCAGGATTCCCTAAATATTAATTTGCAAATTGAGTCAGTGTTGAGGAAGGCAAATGCATTGAGCTAGAACAAGGTAAAATTACAAAGCAGAATGAAGTGTAAAAGCTAGCTACAAAGAAAATGCAGTGCAAGAAAACTAAAAGCAAAATCATAAGGTGGATTGAGGCCAAGAGTCCATCAAAAGGTCCAGTTAACAGTCTAACAGCAGTGGGATAAAAGCTAATCTTGAGCCTTGTGGCGCATGTTTGACCTAACAGAAGTGTCTAAAATAATGAGAAGCGTAAATAGGTGTAGATAGTCCCCTTCCCCAATCCCTGCTCTGAGTGGAAATGTCAAATACGATGAGGCATTTCTTTAAAGTGAAAGGGGAAGTTTAGAGAAGATTGTGATAAGTTTTTTTATTATACAAGGCTCTTGGGTACCTGGAACACACTGTCAGGGGAGATGGTGGAAGCAGCTACAAAATCAATGTTTAAGAGGCAATTAGATCAAGCCAGGAATTGAAGAATACATAGTTTAGACTGGGATCTTGGCCCGAGACCGTACGCTGTGGGTGTGGCTGATTCTCTGCAGTACAAATTCAAAGTGGCTGGGTCAGGTTTCAAGAGGAGCTTGTGGATGTGCAAACTGTTTAGAAGGCAATTGAGAAAGTTTAGCTGAAAGTTGTGGTCTGAAGGAGATTGGAATGTGCAAGGCTCCCCACCCCAATTCCAACAACTTTCTGCAGAGCTTTGAGAGTCCCCTGTCTGGCTGCATCAAAGTAAATTTATTTTCAAAGGACATGTATGTCACCATATACAGCCCTGGGATTTATTTTCTTGTGGGCATTCACAGTAAATACAAGAAACAATAAAATCAACAAAAAGACTGCACACACCAGGAAAAAGATAGAACCAATGTTGCAAAAGACAACAAACTGCAAATACAAAAGAAAAACTAATAATAAATAGTCAAGTAATAAGTATTGAGAACATGAGATGAAAAGAGAGTCCGTAGTTTGTGAGAATAGTTCGGTGATGGGTTTGTGTGGTACAGGAGCCACAAGGCATTGGACCTTAAGTCCCTCAAGGACCTCAAGGATCAAAAGAACCAGCGAGAAGATCACTGGTGTCTCCCTCCTCCCTCCTGGTAACATCTACCTGGAGCATTGTAGACAAAAAGCCCATTGTCGAGGATTCATCCCACAATCTCTTTGAGCCACGACCAAAAGCAAGGAGGTGCAGGAACATCAGGACTGGGGCAGCCAGGCTGAATAACCTCTTCTTCCCTCGAGCTGTGAGACTAATGAATACCCTGCCACCAAGGTCTTGTCACCAGGAGTTTATTGGCTACCTCTACTACACAATACATGCATTTTTAATTGTATTTTATTAACTTGTGGTAATATTGTTTCATGTGCAGTGTGTGATATGTTTATGTGTGCACTATGGTCCAGAGAGACATTATTTCATACAGTTTATATATTTTAAACATACATAAAATAAGATGACAGTAAATTAACTTGAATCCAGGGATTTATCAGAGAATTGCCCAGCTCAAAGAGCAAGGAAATTCTGCTTTACAAAACATTTTGTGGCTTTTCTGGACACCAGCTTTTGAGACACAAGAGATTCTATAGATGCTGGAGTAACTAGCACGTGCACACACACAGTGCTGGAGGAACTCATCAGGTCAGCGTCTATGAGGGAAATAGGACAGTGTTTTAACCATCAACTGTTTACTTTCTGTCATGGCTGCTACCTGACCAACTGAATTCCTGCAGCATTTCCTGTGTATTACATAGGCTTTTGACAGTTGGCGGTGATTTACTGGAATGATAGGGACGAGCTACAATGCAAATCAACCACAGTAGCTGTGTGTGTGGGAGGTGTTAAATGGGGTGAGAGTATGGCACTGGGATTAATCTGGGAGTTTCTCTGCCTCTGGAGTGGTGCAGTAGATTACAAACTTCTTGTCTCCTCTTTTCCACACCCTCCCCCCAGAACTCCAGGTGAAAAGCTAGATATTTTGCCCACATATTCTGTCCCTAATTTAAAGTGCTCTGTGCTCTGATCACTGATCCTCTGTCTGAAACCACCACTCCTCTCTCCATTCTTGCAGCCTGCAATATGCTGACAGATCTATGGTGAGCAGCCTTGAGTGAACAGCCCAGAGGGGGAGTGTGAAAGACAAGCTAACAATCTGCTTGTAGTGGAGAAAGTTGTGGGGAAATGCTTGAGAAGGTTGAAGGATCTTTGAGAGAGTGATGAGGCAGTTCTGACAGAAATCAGAAGAGTTTTTTTCTATATGAAATGCCATGTGTTGTGTTCTGACTGTGCCAGCTAAAGAAACGGTGAATAATAGTTTTCATAACTGAGAGGAGGTCGAGAATAACTAGACCCTCACACAAGCATGCCTCCCCCTTGCTCCCTTTTTATCCTTTGGTCCAAGCCTGCAACCCCTTTGTGAATTTTAACTCTTGCCCTCTTTTCCCACTGCCAGGCTTTATGGCTTCAAGATCCACCCCATGGCTTACCAACTCCAGCTCCAAGCTGCAAGCAACTTCAAGAGCCCTGTCAAGACCATCCGCTAGAGAAACGGGCGACCCCTCCAGGCGACCACATTTAACAACGTGTCCGCAGACAAAAGAAATGCCGCAAGGCTGTAGACGGTGTTCACTTTAACGAAAAGAAACAGTTTTTCCCACTCTCCCGTCCCTCCATCCTTTCTCCACATTCTTCCCCCCCCTCCCCCCCATCCCCTCTTAAACAACATTATTTTGTTGTCCAGGGTTTCCACTTGTGTGCCCTGCATGAACTGAAGTTGGTGCCAATGGATTTCTTTCAATGGAAAAAAATACTTAAAATGTCTCATCAACAAAAAGCGTGTGTGTGTGTGCGTGTTGGCCAGAGTGATTTATTCTCAGTTTAGACCTGTACATCCATCCAGCAGTCGTGGATGGTTTTGAGTGACCTCCATGCTCGAGTTTCGGTTTCCCAAAGCAGACTCTCCTGTGCCTGGTGAGGATCTGTTTCATCATTCCTGTCTCTGAGTGGAGATTGTAATTACAGTCCTGGTGTGGAGACAGTAATTTGGAGTGAAAAGTCAGTCGAGTATCGATCAATGATCTACGATGTACCATTGAACTGCCATTTTCTAACAACTGACTGGTACTTATAGACCAAGTGATGAGATGGTTCAGGGGAATGGTGTTGGGAGTTCAGAGGCCATAAAATTTTATGATCTCTGGACACCTATGTTTTAACAGCATCAGGTTCCTTGATTTCCCTCCACCCCTGCACCCTCTCTGTATAGTCCATAAAATGTAGCATGTTTGTGTGGAAACTCATGTTGAAGAGATCTGTATCCCCATGAGGTAATCCTGTATTGCCCAGGCATGAACTTTATTGATCACCTCGCCCAGTGTGAAAACTTTGGCTTCCTTTCTCCCTCTTTGCCCACCCACCCCTGTCTACTCCAGGTAAGTTAAGGTCATTCACTGTATTGTATGTATTGTATAAAGAATATTGACTTGGTGAAAGCTGCCTGTGTTTTTTTTTTAAAGAACATGTTTAATTGGTTTAGGGATTGTTACTAATGTTTATTTCTGAATAAACTCATACTTGATCGAAGAGGTGACAGATTTGAGTCTACCGATTCTGTTGGCAAAGGGTATGCCAAATCAGATGCTGTTGAACAGGGAGGAGTGTGGAGTTTACAAGGAATTAGATTCTCTCTTTCTCTCCCCCCCCCCCCCCCCCCCACCTCTTAGAGGTTATTTTGCACAGTTTGGAACCTGAAGAACTGGTGGAAGAAACATACATTGGGGTTGCACAAGGTTGGAATAAGCCAACAAGTAGATATGAAGAAGATCCTGTTTTCTATTGAGATGCTGAGTGCCCATTTGCTGCTCGTCCATCAGAGAACCTTCCACTGCAGAGTGGAATCATACTGATTAGACTTCTTTGTCCTGTGTACATCAAAACATAGAGAAATGCATTGTTTAATTGAAGGTAGCCCACTCATCTTGTCACAGTTTGGTGCCAAAATGGCATGTCCACAATGTTTAGCAGAACAGCATGCTGGGCAAATATCTACTTTATCTATTACATTTACTGCTGCCACAAAAAAACTCATGACATGTGAGTGATGATGAACCTGATTCTGATCTGGGTCTGTATTGTGGACTGAGAGTGGAAAGAGGGAAGGGAATCATGGTTGGGAGAAAGGAGAGGAGTGGGAGCAGGAAGCACCAGAGACATTCTGTGGTGATCAATAAACCACTATTTGGAATCAAATAATCTTGCCTGTTGTCTCAGAACTGGTGTGTCTGCTTCTGTGGATTCAACCCCCCCCCCCCCCACCCACCACCACCCAGCCCTCCTGTGCCACATTCCACATCCCTCTTACAGTGCTCCACTTACACCATTCACAGCATCCTTTGCTCCACCAGATTTACAAGCTTGCTCTCCGCTCCACATTGACAAGTGAAGTACCGTGCAAAAGTCTTAAGCAGCCTAGCTATATACATGCACCAAAGTCATGCACAGTCCTGTACAATAAGAACAAAAATATTAAGAAAGAGGATTTGCTGGAGCTTTTGAAAAGCATCGAGTTGGATAAGTCACCAGGACTGGATGAGATGTACCTTAGGCTACCGTGGGAGGCGAGGGAGGAGATTGCTGAGCCTCTGGCAATGATCTCTGTATCATCAATGGGAATGGGAGAGGTTCCAGAGGATTGGAGGGTTGTGGATGTTGTTCCTTTATTCAAGAAAGGGAATAGAGATGGCCCAGGAAATTATAAACTAGTGAGTCTTACCTCAGTGGTTGATAAGTTGATGGAGAAGATCCCGAGAGGCAGGATTTGTGAACATTTGGAGAGGTATAATATGATTAGGAATAGGCAGCATAGCTTTGTCAAGGGCAGGTCATGCCTTACAAGCCTGATTGCATTTTTTTGAGGATGTGACTAAACACACTGAAGGTAGAGCAGTAGATGTAGTGTATATGGATTTCAGCAAGGCATTTGATAAGGCACGTCATGCAAGGCTTATTGAGAAAGTAAGGAGGCATGGGATCCAAGGGGACATTGCTTTGTGGATCCAGAACTGGATTTCCCACAGAAGGCAAAGAGTGGTTGTAGATGGGTCATATTCTGCATGGAGGTCGGTCACCAGTGGAGTGTCTCAGCAATCTGATCTGGGACCCTTATTCTTTATGATTTTTGTATATGACCTGGATGAGGAAGTGGAGGGGTGGGTTAGTAAGTTTACTGATGACACAAAGGTTGGAGGTGTAGTGGATAGTGTGGAGGGCTGTCAGAGGTTACAGCAGGACATTGACAGGATGCAAAACTGGGCTGATAAGTGGCACATGGAGTTCCACCAAGATAAGTGTGAAGTGGTTCATTTTGGTAGGTCAAATATGATGGCACAATATATAGTATTAATGGTAAGACTCTTGGCAGTGTGGAGGATCAGAGGGATCTTGGATTCTGAGTCCATAGGATGCTCAAAGTAGCTGCGCAGGTTGACTGGGTAAGAAGGTGTACGGTGCATTGGCCTTCATCAATTGTGGAATTGAATTTAGGAGCCAACAAGTAATATTGCAGCTATATAGGACCCTGGTCAGACCCCAATTGGAGTACTGTGCTCAGTTCTGGTCGCCTCACTACAGGAAGGATGTGGAAACCAAAGAAAGGGTGCAGAGGAGATTTACGAGGGTGCTGCCTGGATGGGGGAGCATGCCTTATGAGAATAGGTTGAGTGAACAGTCTTTTCTCCTTGGAGCAACAGATGAGAGGTGATCTGATAGAGGTGTACAAGATGATGAGAGGCATTGATAGAGGCTTTTTCCTAGGGCTGAAATGGTTGCCACAAGAGGACACAGGTTTAAGGTGCTGGAGAGTAGCACCTTACATCACCCAGAGGAGATGTCAGGAGTAAGTCTCTTACTCAGAGAGTGGTGAGTGCGTGAAATAGGCTGCCAGCAACGGTGGTGGAGGTGGAAACGATAGGGTCTTTTAAGAGACTTTTGTACAGGTACACGGAGCTTAGGAAAATACAGGGCTATGGGTAAGTCCAGTCATTTCTAAGGTAAGGCCATGTTCAGTACAACTTTGTGGGCTGAAGGGCCAGTATTGTGCTGTAGGTTTTCTATGTTTCTAAAAAGAAACAAATCCTTTTCCCACCCTCTCACTGGAAGAAGGAAATCTAATGAGAGAGGACAGCAGCATAAAGTGAAGGGGGTGGAGAACCAGGAAAAGGTGATGTGTGGACATAATGGTGGGGGAGCAGAAGAGAAAGGGTGAAAAGGCCACTTCCCCCTCATCAGTCAGCTTGTGCTCCCCTCCCCCCCCAACCCTATTCTGGCTTCATTTCCCATTCTTCCAGTCCTGATGAAGGGTCTCTGAAATGTTGACTTCTTATTCCCCTTGATAGATACTGCATAACTTGCTGAGTCCCAGCATTTTTTGAGTGTGTTGCTCAAAGATTTACTCAACTACAGAATCCCTTGTATTCATGAAGTGCACTATTTAACTTGCTGAATCCGGGCAGACAGAAAAGCTGACATGTCTCTGGCGTCTAGAAAATCAGTAAAGCATGTTGACGGAGTGGGTGCAGAAGGTATGATGATATGGAACAGGAGCAGGCTTGGGCGATACAATTCCTTTCAGTACCAGTTGAGATTTATGGGAAGATTGCTCCCTGCTGAACCTCCAACAATGCCCTTAGATCAGCTGGAGGATGATTCACCATTCATTGATGTTTCACTCCTTTGGGCCTGGCACATCTGGTGGAGCAGTGGCAGGGAATGCCGCCTTGTCACCCCCTTCATCTAACGAAAGAGCGAGTTGGTCCCCCAATCTTGCAGTTAGAGATGGGAATCAAATGAACCCTTGGGAACTATGAGAGGCAGAACAGGGAACTTATCAGAAATCTGAAGATTGCTGAAAATGGGTGGTTCTGGTAATTGCTACTGAACACGTTCACAGAGGAGAAACAAAACCTAACATGCTACAGGGCTATTAAATCAATATGATCAACCTGTATAGTTAAACCCACACCCTCCTGTTTATTACATCAGTCACTTTAAAGCACTTTTTATAATACTGTTTGCATTGTAAATCCATGATGGTATTTGTGTACCTGGTGTTCTTTGTCCATTTTTTAACCTCTTAGTGCATATCAAAATGTCTTAAAAGTCCTGTATCTGCATCTACCACCACACCCAAGCAGCAGATTCCAGACACCCATCATTCTGCTTGCCCCTCACACCTCCTTTAAAATTACCCCCTCTCACCTGAAGTGCATGCCCTCTGGTATTCTAATTTGCCTATGACTCTCATAACATAATAAATTTATCAGATCTCTCCTCGGCCTCTGTCACTCCGGAGAGAACATTCCAAGTTTGTCCAATGTCTTGTACAGCACATGCTCTCGTATCCAGGCAGCATCCTAGTAAATCTCATCTGCACCCATTCTGGGTGACCAGAATTTCACACAATAATTCAGATGTAGCCTAACTAGAGTTTTATAAACTCCTGACTGCAACATAAATTCCTGACTTTTGAACTTGATGCCTTGACTAAGTCGGGGGGGGGGGGGGGGTGGAGAAATAGCCTATCAGGGCACAGCAGCAGCCAGCTAGCTCTGAGGCAGGGAAGGGCAGATAGGATGTCTGTAGAGTGGGCAGCCAGAGGTTGTGGTGCACATCGGCACCAAAGACAGCTAGAATGGGTGATGAGGTCCTGCACCGTGAGAATAGGAAGTTGTTGAAGAGGCTGAACAGCAGGCCCTTCAAAGTAGTAATCTGAATTATTCTCACATGCTAGTCAGGGCAGGAATAGGATGATCATACAGATGAATGAGTGGTTTGGGGGCAGGGTATCAAGTTTCTGAATCATTGGGATCTCTTCTGGGAAAGGTTTGACCTGTACAAAATAGATGGTTTACACCAGAATCCAAGGAGAGCGATATCCTTGAGGGCAGATTTGCTACCGTTGTTGGGAAAGGGTTTAATTTTTTAATTTGGCAGGTGGCTGAGAAACTGTGATAGGTCTGAGGATAAGGTAGTTGGTATACAAGTCCTCCTTGAGGGAGGATGTACTTTGGAGGCCGTACAGAGGAGGTTCACCAGGTTGATTCCAGAGATGAGAAGGTTAGACTATGGGGAGAGATTGAGTTGCCTGGGACTGTACTCACTGAAATTCAGAAGAATGAGAGGAGAGCTTCCAGAATTATGAAAGGGATAGATAAGATGGAGGCAGGAAAGTTGTTTCCACTGGTAGGTGGGATAAGAACTAGGGGACATAACCTGAAGATTGACGGGAGTAGATTTAGGGCGGAGATGAGGAACTGCTTTTCCCAGAGAGTAGTGAATCTGTGGAATTCTCTGCCCAATGAAGCAGTGGGGGCTACCTCAGTAAATATATTTAATACCAGGTTTTTTGCATAGTAGAGGGATTGAGGGTTATGGGGGGAAAGGCAGGTAGGTGAAGGTGAATCCATGGCCAATCAGCCATGATCTTATTGAATGGATAGCAGGCTCAAAGGACCAGATGGCCTACTCCTGCTCCTATTTATCTGAGGAATAAGGTAAAATGTTCTTGTAGTGCAGTTAGAGATTGGCATGTGTGACATGGGCATTACTGAGTCATGGCTGAAAGAAGATCATAGTTGGCAGTTTAGTATTGAAAGGAAAGGCAGGTAGGAGATGGGGTGGCATGGCTATGTTGGTAAAAAATGAAATCAAATTTTTAGACAGAGGTGACAGGATCAAATCCTTGTGGTTAGTGTGAAGAGACTGCAAGGGTAAAAAGACCCCGGTGGGAGTTGTATACAGGCTTCCAAATTATTTGCCCTTGTATAAGGGCGATGTTATGATGGTCATAGGTGTTTCAATATGTAGTCAGATTGAAAAAATTAGGTTGATACTGGATCCCAAGAGAAGTTGTGTGAGATGTATATGAGATGACTTTTTAGAGCAGCTTCTGATTGAGCCCACCTGTGAAAAGGCAATTCTGGACTGGGTGTTGTGTAATGAACCAGATTTAGTTAGGGAAATTTAGGTAAATGAGCTCTCACAAGGCAGTGATTATAATATGATAGTATTCACCCAGCAGTTTAAAAGGAAGAAGATAAAATCTGATGGATTAAAATGAATTACAGAGGCTTAAGAGTGGAAAGTTAACTGGAAGGGAACATGAGCAGGGCCCAACAGCAGTGGCTGGAGTTTCTGGGGGTAAATCGGAAGCTGCAGGATAAATACATCCTGAAGTATTCCAAAAGGAGGATGAGGCACCATGGCTGATGGGGGAAGCCAAAAACAGAATAAAAGGAAAATAGAAGGCATTTAGTATATGTAGCAACAATTAGTGGGAAGATAGAGGATTTGGAAGCTTTATTTTTTTTAAAAAAAAGGCAATAGGAGGCAACTAAAATACCATAAGGAGAGAGAAGTTGTTATTGGGTTGCTGGGCGGTGTGGGTGGAAGGGCACTGTATCTCAATAAATAAATAAAGCTAGCCTATGGTACAAAAGAGAATTGCAAAAGCTTCCCTCCCCCCCCCCCCCCAAAGTATATAAAGTGCAGGAGAAAGGTGAGAGTGGATATCAGAACACTGGAAAATGATACTGTAATGCAAAAGTCTAATGGTGGATGAACTGAAGTATTTTGCATTAGTCTGACCATGGAAGACACTTAGCAGAATACCAGAAATGCTAGATTGTCGGGGCAGAAGTGAGAGTCATTGCTATTACTAGGGAGAAGTTGGAATGTCATTTAGAGATAATCATGCTGCCCAAGAACGCGGTGCAATCCCTGCCAAGCAAAGCATCCGTCTATTTCCTCACATTATTTCCCTCCAGGATTACAAATGAGAGATTTGTATTTAGTTAAATGATATGGATTGGAAACTTGTCTGGGTACGTGTAACTGTGAACCTGCTGGATTGTTGAGAAAAGACCCATTTGATTCATTCTGATCCCTGGGGAGTAGCTGAATCCTGGTCTGGAGCCCTATGCAACTTCAAATCCTCAGTTTCTTCCCTCATTTCAAGGATGACAGAGTAGCATAACGGTTAGCACAAAGCTATTACAGTCCCGCCGACCTGGGTTCGATTCCCACAGCTGCTTGCAAGGGTGTTTCCTGCCCCCGCCATTCCAAAAACATGAGTTTGGTTGGTCACATGGTGTAATTGGTTCATCTGTTATTGTACTTTAAATAACTGGGTGAAGAAAACAGAGATGGTTGATGAATATCTTGGATCTGAGAATCTGAATAGCAAATTAACATACTGCAAGTTTCATGTCAATGAATACCTATTGTAAATACACTCAAATAAATGATTAATTAATTTGGATTGATAACCACTGGAGTGGATTCTTAGGGGTAGGATTTGCACACAATTAGAAGAGCATAAGACTATAAGATATGGAAGCTCTGCTCCACCATTCCATCAAGGATGATTTATTATCCCTCTTATCCACATTCTCCGGCCTTCTCCCCATACCCTTTGATGCCCTGACTAATCAAGAGCCTATCAACCTTTCTTTTAACTATACCGAATGACTTGGCCTCCACAGCTGCCTGTAGCAATGAATTCCACAGATTCAATACTCTCTGGCAAAAGAAATCCCTCCTCATTTCTGTTCTAAATAGATGTCCCTCTATTTTTGAGGCTGTGCCCTCTGGTGCTAAACATGACCTGATTGAGGACCATCAACATTGCTCTGTGCAGGGCTGATTGTATCTTCCTGTGGGAAGGGGAGTGGATGTTGTGTATGTTGATATTATTAAAGAGCAGTTGACCAGGTCTCATGGTAGGCTGATACAGAAGATTAAGATGCAAGGGATCCATGGTCTTGCCCATTGCAGACAGAGGGTAGTGGTGGATGAGTGTTATTCTGGCTTTTGGTCCATGACCAGAGGACATAGAAAAGCACAGCATAGAAACAGGCTCTTTGGTCCATCTAGTCCGTACGGAACTATTTAAATTACCTAGCCCTATCGACCTGCACTGGGAACATAGCCATCCATACCCCTACTATCCATATACATATCCAAACTTCACTTAAACATTGACATCAAGCTCGCATGCACCACTTGTACTGGCAACTCGTTCTGCACTCTCTCATTCCACAGCGATTGATGTTAGGCCTGCTGTTTATGAATAATATATATTATGCAATATATTATAATATATAATGCAATATATACATATAATTAATTACTTCAATAACAATGTAGTTTAGGGATTAGCTTTATTTGTCACATATAAATTGAAATATATAGTGAAGTACAATGTTTGCATCAACGTCCAAAACAGTACGAGGGTGTGCTGGAGTCAACTCTCAATAATTGCCATGCTTGGGCGCCAACCTAGTATGTCCACAACATTCCAAAGATACAAAAGTGAAGAATTTTGCAATGTGGTAGGAAATTGGAATACCCAGAGGAAACCCGCATGGTCACATGGACGATGCACAAACTTACAAACAGCAGCGCGAATTGTATCTGGGTCACTGGCACAGTAAAGTGTTATACTAACTGCTATAATGAATGGGTTATCATTGTGAACTTCACGAAGGGTAACACAAACTAATCCTCACGGAGGGATCCAAACTGGAGAGAGTGAGCATTTTCAATGTGCTTGTGCTTTGGAAAGCATTAAGTTGGATAAGTCACTGGGACCAGAGGATATGTACCCCAGGCTACAGTGGGAGGCAAGGGAGGAGATTGCTGAGCCTCTGGCAACGATTATCGATGGGTTCAGGAGATGTTCTGGAGGATAGGAAGGTTGCAGATGTTGTTCCTTTATTCAAGAAAGGGAGTAGAGGTAGTGAAGCAAATTATATAGTGAGTCGTACTTCAGTGGTTGGTAAGTTGATGAAGAAGATTCTGAGAGGCAGGATTTATGAACATTTTGGAGAGGCATAATATGATTAGGAATAGTCAGCATGGCTTTGCCAAAGGCAGCTTATGCCTTACGAGCCTGATTGAATTTTTTGAGGATGTGACTAAAACACACTAATGAAGGTAGAACAGTAGATGTAGTGTATATGGATTTCAGCAAGGTATTTGATAAGGTACCCCATGCAAGGCTTATTTTGAAAGTAAGGAGGCACAGGATCCAAGGGGACATTGCTTTGTGGATCCAGAACTGGCTTGCCTACAGAAGGCAAAGAGTAGTTGTAGTCGGGTCTTATTCCGCATGGAGGTCGGTGACCAGTGGTGTGCCAATAGGGATCTGTTCTGGGACCCTTTGTTTCATGATTTTTATAAATGACCTGGATGAGGAAGTGGAGGGATGGGTTAGTAAGTTTGCTGATGACACAATGGTTGGAGGTGTTGTGGATAGTGTGGAGGGCTGTCAGAGGTTACAGCGAGATATGGATGGGATGCAAAACTGGGCTGAGAAGTGGCAGATGGTCAACCCAGATAAGTGTAAGGTGGTTCATGTTGTTAGATCAAATGTGATAGTATTAATAGTCAAGTTCTTGGCAGTGTGGAGGATCAGAGAGATCTTGGGTCCAAGTCGATAGGACATTCAAACCTGCTGTGCAGGTTGACTGTGTGGTTAAGAAAGCATATGGTGTATTGGGCTTCATCAAATGTGGGAATGAGTTTAAGAGCCGAAAGGTAATGTTACAGCTATATAGGACCGTGGTCAGACCCCATTTGGAGTACTGTGCTCTGTTCTGGTTGCCTCACTTCAGGAAGGATGTGGAAACCATAGAAAGGGTGCAGAGGAGATTTACAAGGATGTTGCCTGGATGGAGAAAATGCCTCATGAGGACAGATTGAGTGAAATTGGCCTTTTCTCCTTGGAGTGACAGAGGATGAGAGGTGACCTGTATAAGATGATGAGAGACATTGATCATGTGGATGGTCAGATGTTTTTCCCTAGGGCTGAAATGGCTAACATGAGAGGGCACAGTTTTAAGCTGCTTGGAAGTAGGTACAGAGGGGATGTCAGGGGTAAGTTTTTTACACAGAGTGGTAAGTGCGTGGAATGGGCTGCCAGCAGATGTGGTGGAGGTGGATACAATAGGGTCTTTTAAGAGACTTTCTTACAGGTACACAGAGCTCAGAAAAATAGAGGCAATGGGTAACCGTAGGTAATATCTAAAGTAAGTACATGTGCAGTACAGCATTCTGGGCCGAAGGGCTTATTGGGCTGTAGGTTTTCTATGTTTCAAGTTCTGCGGCTCTAACCAGGTCCCAACATATCAATGCACTTATAAAGAAGGGAAGACAGCGGCTCTATTTCATTAGGAGTTTGAGAAGATTTGGTATGTCACCTAAAACTCTCGAAAACTTATCCAGATGTACCATGGGGAGCATTCTGACAGTCTGTGTAGCCGTCTGCAATGGAAGGAGGGGCTACTGCACAGGATTGAAAAAATTAGTGAAATCCATCTTGGGTACTAACCTCTGTAGTATCCAAACATCTTCAAGGAACAATGCCTCAGAAAGGAGGCAAATTATTTCTGTTTTTGAATTACTATTTTTAAATGTAACTATTAAAATATATATATATATATATATATATATATACACAGACACACACATACACATTGTATTTGTGTACTTGCTATAATTCATTTTTTCTCTATATTTATCACGTATTGCATTGTACTGCTGCCGCTAAGTTAAGAAATTTCATGACATATGACAGGTGATATTAAACCTGATTGTGAAGTTTTCAAATGACTAAGTTTGGTGGCATTGTAGGCATGTGGAGGGCTGCCTAAAGATACAGCAATCTATCAGTTATAGATATAGGTGGAAATTGGCTGATGGACTTTAATCCAGGCGAGTATGACATGCTGCACTTTGGAAGATCATATGAAAGTGGAAAATATACAGGACTCTTAACAGGACGGATATAGAGATGAATCTTGGGGTCCATGTCTATAACTCTTGAAGGATGGCCATGTAAGTAGATGGGGTAATAAGGAAGGTATATGGTTTGCTTGTTTTTATTTGTTAGGGCACTGAGTTTGATGTTCCAGCCGCTGTTTCTCCATGTGGGTGATCTGTAGCTTTTGTGCGAGGGAGGGGTTGGGGTTTCAGGTTTGTAAATTTTCTTTCTTTTTCCTTCTTGTGTGGGGAGGGGGGTTGATGTCACCCATGATTTTTCTTGTTTTTGGTGACTACCTGGAGAAGACAGATATCTGAGTTGTACATGCACACATTGACAATAAGATGAGCGTCTGAGTATCAGAGGAAACCATGTTGCAGCTGTATGAAATTTTAGTTGGTCTGTACTTGGAGTATTTTGTGCAATTCTAGTCACCCCATTGCAAGGCGGCTTTGGAAAGACTGCAGAACGATACTAATGTCAAAATAAATTAATTTATTGATTTATTTATTTACCAAATACTATTTTGATATTTTTTGCACTTACTGAACAATATAGAATTTATAAAAATCTATACATAAACAAAGACTGACAAAAAGACCATGAAACAAAGGAACAGAAGTCAGCCATTCGGCCCATCGAGTCTGTTCCGCCATTTCGTTATGAGCTGATCCAATCTCCCCTTTAGTCCCATTCACCCACCTTCTCACCGTAACCTTTGATGCCCTGACTACTCAGATACCTATCAATCTCTGCCTTAAATACACCCAATGACTTGACCTCCACTGCTGCCCGTGGCAACAAATTCCATAGATTCACCACTCTCTGGCTAATTTTTTTTCGCATCTCTGTTTTGAATGGGCGCCCTTCAATCCTTAAGTCATGCCTTCTCGTACTAGATTCCCCCACCATGGGAAACAACTTTGCGCCATCCACTCTGTCCATGCCTTTCAACATTCGAAATGTTTCTATGAGGTCTCCCCCATTCTTCCAAACTCCAAGGAGTACAGTCCAAGAGCGGTCAAATGTGCCTCATATGTTAACCCTCTCATTCCCAGAATCATTCTAGTGAATCTTCTTTGACCCCTCTCCAATGTCAGCACGTCCTTTCTTAAATAAGGAGCCCAAAACTGCACACAGTATTCCAAGTGAGGTCTTACCAGTGCCTTATAGAGCCTCAACATCACATCCCTGCTCCTATACTCTATTCCTCTAGAGTATATGCTAGACCCATGTGCAAAAGAAGGTTGATTGAACAAACACAATGACAAATAAATAAACAACTGAAGACTGGTACTGGTCACTGATGCTGTGTGAGCTATTGGATAAACTTGGGTTGTTTTCTCAGGCTGAGAGGAGACCTGAGAGGCTGATAAAATCGATGTGTAGACAGGGTAAACAGTCAGATTCTTCTTCGCAGGGTGGAAATGTCAAGTACTAGAAACACATTTAACAACAAGGATACACATTCAGAGGGAGATCTTCCCTGACAACTCTGTTGGCATTTTTTGAGGAAATACCAAGCAGAATAGGCAAAGAAGAATTGGTGCATGGTGTTTACTCGAAGTTTGACAAGGTGAGGCTGCTTAAGGAGGCAAGAGTCCGTGGCATTACAGGAAAGGTGCTGGCATGAATAGAGGGTTTAGTGATTGGCAGGAGGCAAAGAGTGAGGATAAAGAGGACCTTTTCTGATTGGCTGCTGGTGACTGGCATTGTGCTGCAGGGGTCAGTGTTGGGACTGCTTCATTACACATTATACACAATGTCAATGATTTGGATGAAGGAAGTTGTGGCCAAGTTTGCAGAAGGTACAAAGGTAGCTGGAGGGGCAGGTAGTTCTGAGGAAGCAAGGTGTTTGCAGAAGGACAAGGACAGACTGGGAGAATGGGCAAACTTCAGTGTTCAAAGTACATTTATTATCAAAGTCTGTATACATTATACATGCTTGAGATTCATCTCCTTGCAGGCCGCCACAAAACAAAGAAACCCAAAAGAAACCCTTTAAAAAAAAGACCGTCAAATGCCCAATGTGCATAGAGAGAGAAAAAAATTGTAGAAAAACAAAAAGCAAGCAAATAACATTCAGAATAAAAGTGAGTCTATAGACATGAATCCTGGAACAGCCAGAGTATCTCCATCTGGTATGGGAGTAGCCGAGCACCAGACCAGAAGTCCCTACAAAAGACTGTGAGAAAGGCCAAGAGGGTCATAAGGGTCTTCCACAGTCTGTGGGGGGCATTTATCCAAAGCACTGCATACACAGACAGGGGTCCCACCCATCTATCCACCATTGTCTCTGATATTCTACCATCAGGCAGGAGACTACGATGCAAAAGATAAGAAAGGTCAGGATGGCAAACGTCTTCCCTCAGGCCATTAGGCTTCTGAATTTCCTGCCACATCACATTCAGAGTGCCACCAGATAATATTTAATTTCTGCATTTTACTTTGTTTATCTAGGTGTAATTCATTTGTAGATTTAACCATATAACCATATAACAATCACAGCACAGAAACAGGCCATCTCGGCCCTCCTAGTCTGTGCCGAACTCTTAATCTCACCTAGTCCCACCTACCCACACTCAGCCCATAACCCTCCACTCCTTTCCTGTCCATATACCTATCCAATTTTACCTTAAATGACACAACTGAACTGGCCTCTACTACTTCTACAGGAAGCTCATTCCACACAGCTATCACTCTCTGAGTAAAGAAATACCCCCTCGTGTTTCCCTTAAACTTCTGCCCCCTAACTCTCAAATCATGTCCTCTCGTTTGAATCTCCCCTACTCTCAATGGAAACAGCCTATTCACGTTAACTCTATCTATCCCTCTCAAAATTTTAAATACCTCGATCAAATCCCCCCTCAACCTTCTACGCTCCAATGAATAGAGACCTAACTTGTTCAGCCTTTCTCTGTAACTTAAGTGCTGAAACCCAGGTAACATCCTAGTAAATTGTCTCTGCACTCTCTCTAATTTATTGATATCTTTCCTATAATTCGGTGACCAGAACTGCACACAATATTCTAAATTTGGCCTTACCAATGCCTTGTACAATTTTAACATTACATCCCAACTTCTGTACTCAATGCTTTGATTTATAAAGGCCAGCATTCCAAAAGCCTTCTTCACCACCCTATCTACATGAGACTCCACCTTCAGGGAACTATGCACTGTTATTCCTAGATCTCTCTGTTCCTCTGCATTCCTCAATGCCCTACTATTTACCCTGTATGTTCTATTTGGATTATTCCTGCCAAAATGTAGAACCTCACACTTCTCAGCATTAAACTCCATCTGCCAACGTTCAGCCCATTCTTCTAACCGGCATAAATCTCCCTGCAAGCTTTGAAAACCCACCTCATTATCCACAACACCTCCTACCTTAGTATCATCGGCATACTTACTAATCCAATTTACCACCCCATCATCCAGATCATTTATGTATATTACAAACAACATTGGGCCCAAAACAGATCCCTGAGGCACCCCGCTAGTCACCGGCCTCCATCCCGATAAACAATTATCCACCACTACTCTCTGGCATCTCCCATCTAGCCACTGTTGAATCCATTTTATTACTCCAGCATTAATACCTAACGACTGAACCTTCTTAACTAACTTTCCATGTGGAACTCTGTCAAAGGCTTTGCTGAAGTCCATATAGACTACATCCACTGCCTTACCCTCGTCAACATTCCTCGTAACTTCTTCAAAAAATTCAATAAGGTTTGTCAAACATGACCTTCCATGCACAAATCCATGCTGGCTACTCCTAATCAGATCCTGTCTATCCAAATAATTATTAATACTATCTCTAAGAATACTTTCCATTAATTTACCCACCACTGATGTCAAACTGACGGGTCTATAATTGCTAGGCTTACTTCTAGAACCCTTTTTAAACAATGGAAATTCTTACTTTCCTAAGTTATTGTCTGTCCTATTTATAAGTTATTGTGATGTCATGGGTAAGTTTTTTATGCAGGGTGTTGTGAGTGTGTGGAATGGGCTGCCAGCGATGGTGGTGGAGGCGGATATGATAGGCTCTTTTAAGAGACTTCTGGATAGGTACATGAAGCTTCGAAAAATAGAGGGCTATTAGTAACCCTAGGTAATTTCTAAAGTGAGGACATGTTCAGCACAGCATTGTGGGCCAAAAGGCCTGTATTGTGATGCAGGTTTTCTATGTTCTATGTATGTGTTTTACACCCTCGTCTGGAGAAATGTCTCATTTGGCGGTGTACATGTACAGTGGCATGTAAAAGTTTCGGCACCGCTGGTCAAAATTTCTGTTACTGCGAATAGTTAAGTGAGTAGAAGATGAACTGATCTCCAAACATCATAAAGTTAAAGATGAAACATTATTTTCAACATTTTAAGCAAGATTAGTGTATTATTTTTGTTTTGTACAATTTTAGAGTGAAAAAAAGGAAAGGAGAACCATGCAAAAGTTTGGGCACCCCAAGAGATCTGCGCCCTCAGATAACTTTTACCAAGGTCTCAGTCCTTAATTAGCTTGTTAGGGTTATGGCTTGTTCACAGTTATCATTAGGAAAGGCCAGGTGTTGCAAATTTCAAAGCTTTATAAATACCCTGACTGCTCAAACCTTGTCCCAACAATCAGCAGCTGCTTAGCACTCTGAAAATTAAAATAAATGATGCCCACAAAGCAGGAGAAGGCTATAAGAAGATAGCAAAGTGTTTTCAGGTAGTCGTTTCCTCATTTCATAATGTAATTAAGAAATGATAGTTAACAGAAGCGGTGGAGGTCAAGTTGAGGTCTGGAAGCCCAAGAAAACTTTCCAAGTGAACTGCTCGTAGGATTGCTAGAAAGGCAAATCAAAACCCCCGTTTGACTGCAAAAGACCTTCAGGAAGATTTAGCAGACTCTGGAGTGGTGGTGCACTGTTCTACTGTGCAGCGACACCTGCACAAATATGACCTTCATGGAAGAGTCATCAGAAGAAAACCTTTCCTGCGTCCTCACCACAAAATTCAGCATCAGAAGTTTGCAAAGGAACATCTAAACAAGGCTGATGCATTTTGGAAACAAGTCCTGAGGACTGATGAAGTTAAAATAGAACTTTTTGGCCACAATGAGCAAAGGTATGTTTGGAGAAAAAAGGGTGCAGAATTTAATGAAAAGAACACCTCTCAATCTGTTGACAACAGGGGTGAATCGATCATGCTTTGGGCTTCTGTTACAGCCAGTGGCACAGGGAACATTTCACTGGTAGAAGGAATTCAATTAAATACTGTACCAGCAAATTCTGAAAGCAAACATCACACTGTCTGTAAAAAAACTGAAGGTGAAAAGAGGATGGCTTCTACAACAGGAAAATGATCCTAAACACACCTGAAAATCCACAATGGACCACCTCAAGAGGCACAAGTTGAAGGTTTTGCCATGGCCCTCACAGTCCCCCGACCTAAACATCATTGAATATCTGTGGATAGACCTCAAAAGAGCAGTGCACACAAGACGGCCCAAGAATCTCACAGAACTAGAAGCCTTTTACAAGTAAGAATGGATAGAAAATCTCCCAAACAAAAATTGAAAGACTCTTAGCTGGCTACAGAAAGCATTTAACAAGCTGTGAATCTTGCCAAAGGGGATGTTACTAAGTACTGACCATGCAGGGTGCCCATACTTTTGCTTCGGGCCCCTTTCCTTTTTTGTTATTTTGAAACTGTAAAAGATGGAAGTAAAAAAGTAATCTTGCTTAAGATATTAAAGAAATGTGCCATCTTTATGCCTTTTGGAAATCAGGTCATCTTTTACTCACCTAGCTATTCACAGTAACAGAAATTTTGACCGGGGTGCCCAAACTTTTGCATGCCACAGTAAGTACGTTTGTTGAATGTGTGTATGTCTATTGGATATTCAGCATTTTATGTGTGTTGCTTGGATTTCCAACATTTGCAGATTTTCTCTTCTTTCTAGCATCTGTAACTTGGGGAACATGAATGTTTGATCAAGTTGTTGCTGTTTGTAAATAAATGATTAATATACCTATTTGAAGTCCATGCATTTCCTGTCTCACTTGCTGGAACTGCGAACCTGATCAAACATTGCATGCCACCGTATATAGTTAAATGACAATAAACTCTAGGTCAATTGTTCAGTTGATGAGAAACATTGTAAGACTCAGGAGCTCCAAATACACTGGGGTGATAACTCTCCGTTGACTCTCCATGAAGGGTCAGAGGTTCTAGTTGACTCTCCTTGGAGGGTCAGAGATGCTAGTAAGGTGCACACCGGTAGTTAGTTTGTGAACCCACGTGCTTTTTTAGGTCAGACAGTAAAAGTTACTTGTCAGTTAATACATATTCTCTCTGCCTCACTGATCATCATTACAAGGGGTGATTTTTGTAACAGAATTGGCATCCCTGGGTGGGCTCCAGGATAAATATTTTTGTCCAGCGGCAGTCTGGAGTCAGACCATGTGAGCGAGCTACAGAGAGATCTGCGGCTGGATAGTTAGCGGTTACTAACAGGATGAAGAATTCAGGAAACTCTGCAGACTCGAAGGACTGGGAATGTTTTGAGTGGAGGAGGATACCTCAGAAGTATGTGTTGTGAAAGTGGCTGCAATATGAGGAGTTCATCCACCACCCTGGCTGTGAAGGAAAACTGCTGGAGATGTCCTTTGGAAAATCGCCCAAGGGAATCTGTCGTTCAGGAAGTTTAAACAATTACAAAAACCAGTAGCAGTTGGCTGTTTAGTTGAGGATTTGTTAGAATTACGACAGAATGCTAAAGCGGAACGGCACAGATTAGAAACCAAAATGCAATATCGGCCAAAAGCAGAAGCCGAGCGAGGGTTTAGAAGGAGAACACAAAAGGCCCCAAAAGGAAGTAGGAACTGATTTACAGGGTCAGAGAGGTACGGACTTGATGCATATGAACCGGTTTTATTACTTCAAAGGAAAAACTAAACTGGAGGAAGCAGCCGAACTAGTGAAGGATGAAATGGAAGGACTGTGCAGAACAGTGCAGTGATTTAAAGACGGTAATGGCTTTGATTCAGGAAACAGCATCATTTGCAATCATGCAAAGCAGATTTAAAAGCTGCAGGATCAACTTGTGGCACAGCGAGGAATAATATGTGCTTTTATATCTGAAAAAGGAGAGCAAGGTGAATATAGAGATATTGATTGGCGTGATTTAGCAGATGAAGCTTCTAGATACTGTTATGACCATTAAGAAGCACAATTTCCCGAGGAACTCTCACCGACAACCTACAAATGGGGGCCGGTGCTAAGGATATCGGTACTTGTGTGCTCGGAGACTGTCTCTAGAGCTTCAGAGAGTAACACCTGGCCTAGGTGACTCTGAGGAAAGCCAATTGATTATAATGTATTTACATCCAAACATACACTCAGCTTTGCCAGATAGACAACATGCGAGGAGATGAAGACAATACTGTCTGGAGACACGTGGGAAGTTGAGACCAATAGCATACACACCCACACGCTCTCACCAGTAGAATGCTGTATATGAAAAACACTCATTAGCGGTTTTCTGGGTGGTACAACATTTCACCTACATCGTGGGACTTAATCCACTTACAATACTGACAGAACACACAATTATGGAAGGATTAAAGATGGTTCAGTAAGCCACAACAGAATTTACAGATAGACATTGCTGTTGTAAAGAAGGAATATTAGTGTAAAGTGAGTAAACACTACCTCAGTGTTAGCTGATAACCTAGTGTACCAAGGAAGTGAACATGAGCATCAAATTATGATAGCACATGATCCCAAGGGTCCATTTGTATCAAAACAAAAAGGAGGGGGTGGAAGCAAATCAGATAAAGCAATGACTGAAAACAAAGACCCTTTATTAAGAAAGGAAAAAGAAAAGCCCTGTATTAAGATTTTTGTAGATGGCTCCTCATCAGTGCAGGTGAAAGGAGAACAGGATGTGGTAAAGATGTAAAGGATGACGATGGCCAGGAATGGTGTAGTATAGCTTTAAAGTTACCTGAAACCATGAATGTACAGGTAACAGAATTGGCAGGTGTAGCGTATGCGGTTAGCCACCCAGATTGCTTTCTGCCCGGGTCAGTCATACACTCTGATATGTTTGTAACAGCCTTACAGAACACTTGCCTCTGTGGGAAGCCAGGGGGTTTGTTTCAGCTGACGGGAAGCCCCTCCCATCTGCGGCTTTATTGCAATATATATTGGAGGAGGCAATGGGAAAAGAATATGGAGTCATAAAAGTAAAAGCCCACTCTAAATTACTTTGTATCTCCTGAGGGAAATAGAAAGGCTGATGAATTGGTGAAGCGTTGCTTTAATGGGGCAGGAATGGCAGCCACAGATTGGGAGGCAGAAGGAACAACAGGTCAAAGTTATGGATTTAACCAAGGAGCAGAAGAAATATTTTTGGAAGGAGCAGAGTCTGAAATATACAAAGAGCACAAGGAGTGCTTGTCAACGATGAAGTTGTCCTTCATGAAGGAATGCTTGTGGTTCCAGAGGGTGGTGGAAACCAGATGATCCATTGGTGCCACAATCTGCGGGGACACAAGGGGTGTGAAAACACCCTGGGAAAGATCAAGGAAGATGGCTGATGGTCTAAGAGGAAGGATGATGTGAAGCAGTATATCAAAGATTCTTTGGTCTGTGCTCAATATAATCCTGACAGAAATGTAAATAAAGCAGCTCTTCGACACAACAGAGCAGTTGAAGGGCCTTTGTCTAATTCGCAGATAGATTATGTTGGTCCCTTACCCCCCAGCCCTGGAGAGTACAAATATATCCTGGTAGTAATAAATACCTTTACAAAGTGGGTAGAAGCTTTCCCAGCTAAGACAAACACAGCAAATGCCACTGCAAAGATCTTATTGAAAAGGATATTTGCTTGCTGAAGACTACCCTGGAGTATCAAATCAAATCACATTTCACAATCCAGATAATGCAGGATGTCATGGCACTTTTAGGGATGAAGCAGAGATTTCCTGTACCCTGTAGACCACAGTCTAGTGGAATTATAGAAAGGATGAATTGAACACTAAAGCTATGATTGCAAAAATAGTGGAACAAGATGGCAGGTAGTTTTGCCTTAAGCCTTGATGATAATAAGGAATACAGTGGCATCTTCAACAGGTTACACCCCGTATAAACTCATGACCCGAAGAAACATGAGAGGATTGGAGGAGTTGTTAGGATTAGATTTGTCAGAACCTGAAATCAATGGAATTGTGCCAGAAAAGTGGGAACAACAATTAGTAGAGACAGTGAAATGACAGACAAAGCAAGTCCTTCAGTGTACAAAGTGCTGACTTCTCCTGATAAAAGTGGATGAAACCATATCAACTATGGGGGAGTAACGGGAATGTTATCACCATTGGCAGATAACAATTCATCTATATGATGGCCCTGATTTGGCAGACTTGAGGATGGAACAAGTGTTCCAAGAAAATGGGGACAGGTCCTATCAAGGGGATAATTTTCAGTTCCCTCGTCCTGAGAACCAGGGGAGTTTTGTCAATAAAATCAAAGGAAAAGGAAAATATGCCATTTCCTCTCTCTCCTAAATTGAGTAAGGAAAAATGGATGCCTTGAGTTCAAAGAGAAATGGGAGACCCGTGTTGATGGTCTAGAAAAACAAATAGAAAATATGGACTTAAAATAATTTAAGATTTAAACTGGAAATAAGAGCAGAAATTACCCTTGTGTGTACAGGTTTAATTCAACTTGAAGGGAATAATGGATATTGTTGCAATGGAGTTAACCGTGACTGGGGCCAGGGTCTGCCGTCCAGCTCCAGAGCCATTGCAGTGGAGAAATGTGTCAACAGCGAGGTCGTTGTTGGGGAACAGTCGGTGAAGGAAAATGGACACAGGTAATGTGGGCTAAACTATGTTGTTACTGAGTTGCCACCATTTCTTCACTTGACTGCAGACTGGACACGTGTTGTGGAGGAGGCGAGGGAGATAATCCATCAACTGACTAAACACACTGAAGTTACTAAAACACACACTGGTAAGGCAAATGAAATATTGAGTGAATGACCCAGGCTTTTGGAGTAAGTTTTGGAATTGGGAAACAAATATTCCAATACATCTCTGGGGAAGGATAGTATCACATGCTGCTGTAATACTAATTTTATGTACCCTGATAATTGTATTGCTCAATGTATATCAACTGAGAAGATGGAAGGCTGAAATAATGGAAAAAATAGAGGATAATGTTTGTGGTGAACTAGATGTGCCTGTCTGGACACACCCCCTGCTGACTGCTCCTGTGGCTCCTCCCACAGGCCCCTGTATAAAGGCGATCGAGGCCTGACGCTCGGCCTCAGTCTCCAGGGTGTAGTGTGGTGGTCACTCACTGCTGGTTCCTTCTTCCAGTCAATAAAAGCCGATATCTCGCCTTTATGTCTCAGAGTGAGTTATTGATGGTGCATCAATGTTTACATGAAACAGCAGAGAAAATTGTCAGTATAAAGTGGGTGAATTTAATTAGTAAATGTTAAAATTATTTATAGAGTGTAAATGTTGCACTTCGGGCAGGTGGGGCTTGTCAGCCGTTGACAGAATCTCGCCTTGGAGACCATTCCGCCTAGGAGAAGGAAAATTCTGATTTTCATCCTCTGCTGTCTTGCAGCCAGACCCACCCAAGGAAAAGGTTTCAGGAGTAAACCCTGAGTAAGAAATCTGGAGTTAGGGTCACTAAGGAAGTTTGATATTGTTTACAACTTCACTCTGGCAACCTCTGTGATGACACTGGTGCCAAGTTGTATTGGTGCTTGCCCTTCCCTTGGACTACATCAGACATGGAGAGGGGTAACCCACTGCATGGGCAACAGCGGGTTCTTCAGATCTTCCCACCCAGGCTTGCACCCTGGAGAGGACACAGTCCGCCAGAGACACAAACCCATAATCCCCTGGGATTGACACCTACTGGGGTTCCACGGCAATCCTATGTGCAGTCAACTGAATGAGAGGAGGATAATGATCCCAAGGTAAATATCTTTTGATCTAGAGGAGGAAGATGTTGGCCAGAAGAAACTCAGTATGAAATTACTGTCGAATCTAAACAGTCCTGCCAGGTGAGGTGACACTTCAACTGTGAGTCTGTTTGCGGGTCATCTACTGTAACTGGTGCTCCTGGTGTGGCCTCTTCTATATCTGTGAGACCTGACATAGCTTGGGAGGTCACTTCACCGAGCACCTCCGTTCTGTCAACCTGAAAAAGAAGAACTCGCAGTAGCCACCATGTTAATCCTCCTTTCTATTCTCTCTCTGACATGTCAGAACATGGCCTCCTCCACTGCTGTGATGAGGCCATGCTCAGGTTGGGGGGGGGCAACAGCTTATATTCTGTCTGGGTAGCTTCCAAACTGATGGCACGAGCATTGATTTCTCAAACTTCTGGTAATATCCCCCCTCTCTCCTTCACCATTCCCTCATTCCCAATTCCCTCTCTCACCTCTTCTTACGTGCCCATCACTGCCCTTTGGTGCTCCTCTCCCTTCCCTTTCTCCTGTGGCCTTCTGTCCTCTCCAATTGGATTCCCTCTTTTCCGGCCATTTATCTCTCTCACCTATCAATGTCACACTCATTACTTCACACCTCCCCCTTCACCCTGTGGTTTCATCTATCACCCACTACTTCAACCCCTCCCCCTTCACCCCTGTGGTTTCACCTATCACCTACTACTGCAACCCCTCCCCCTTCACCCCTGTGGTTTCACCTATCACCTACTACTTCAACCCCTCCCCCATCTTCTTGCTCTAACTTCTCATATTTTCTCCCAATACTGACGAAGGGTCATGGCCTGAAACGTTGACTGTTTATTCTTGTCCATAGATGCTGCCTGACCTGCTGAGTTCCTCCAGCATTTTATGTGTGTTGCCATGATAGTGATGCTTAAGAGGTTGTTCAATACATAGCATTAATATTCAGGACATGAAGGGGAAATGGGGGAATATTCATGTATTTACCAGCAGTAGGGATTTGGGTTAATTTGCCATTGTTATACATGCTATACTGATATATGTTTTATTTTCTGCCTAATGTATCTGTATATTATTCAGTGTCGGTCAGTCCTCAGTACTGACACAAGGTCTCATCCCAAAATGTCAATTAACCTTTCCCCTCCACTGATTCAAATCAGGTTTTTATCATCGACAGATCAAGACAAGTCACTTTTTATTGTCATTTCGACCATAACTGCTGATACAGTGCACAGTAAAAATGAGAGAACCTTTTTTCAGGACCATGGTGCTACATGAAACAATATAAAAACTACACTGAACTACAGACCTACCCAGGACTGCATAAAGTGCACAATACAGTGCAGGCATTACAATAAACAAGACAATAGGCACAGTAGAGGGCAGTAAATTGGTGTCAGTCCAGACTCTGGGTATTGAGGAGTCTGATAGCTTGGGGGAAGAAACTGTTACATAGTCTGGTCGTGACAGCCCAAATGCTTCAGTGCCTTTTCCCAGATGGCAGGAGGGAGAAGAGTTTGTATGAGGGGTGCATGGGGTCCTTCACAATCCTGTTTGCTTTGCAGATGCAGCATGTGATGTAAATATCTGTAATGGCGGGAAGAGAGACCCCAATGATCTTCTCAGTTGACCTCACTATCTGCTGCAGGGTCTTGCGATCTAAGATGGTGCAATTTCTGAACCAGACAGTGATGCAGCTGCTCAGGATGTTCTCAATACAAGCTCTGTAGAATGTAGTGAGGATGGGGGGGGTGGGAGATGGACTTCCCTCAGCCTTCGCAGAAATTAGAGACACTGCTGGGCTTTCTTTGCTATGGAGCTGGTGCTGAGGGACCAGGTGAGATTCTCCGTCAGGTGAACACCAAGAAATTTGGTGCTCTTAACGATCTCTACCGAGGAGCCGTCGATGTTCAGCGGGGAGTGGTCGCTCCGTGCCCTCCTGAAGTCAACAACCATCTTTCTTGTTTTGTTCACAAAACAAGACTGAAGATATCTTCAATCTGAGGCAGCAATACGTAAAAAACCTACCATAATTTACAATGAATAAAAAATGTAAAGAGGTAGTGCAGAAAAGAATCCTAAGCTGAGGTCAGGTTCATTGTCCATTCAGAAATCTGACAGCGGAGGGGGAGAAACTGTTCCTGCAACACTGAATGTGTCTTCAGGTTCCTGTACTTCATACCCTGATGGCAGTAAGGGGGCATATCCCGGATGTGAGGGTCTTTAATAATCAATGAGACATCGCCTTTTGATGCCGCTCGAACCACTGTGTTCCTCCAACAGTTTGCTTTTTGCTCCAGATTGCAGTCTCTTACTCTTGAATAGGTTGAGTCATCAAGTGCTTGGACAAGTTGTTGGAGTGGGAGGGGGCAAGTCTGGACTTAGCACCATTTCAGACTACGTAATGCCATTATTCAAAGGATATCAATCACTGAAATGGCTCCAACGTTGGAATAGTCACTATTACCAAGAGTAGCTTTCCACCTCTACTCCCAGCACCATAGTGGAGTGAGGGGGTTAGATGCGGTGGAGCTTGTTAGGTGTGTTCAGGAAGGTTTCCTGACACAATATGTAGATAATCCTACAAGAGGAGAGGCTGTACTTGATCTGATATGAGAAAGGAACCTGGTCAGGTGTCAGGTCTCTCAGTGGGAGAGAACTTTGGAGATAGTGATCACAATTCTATCTCCTTTACCATAGCATCGGAGAATGATAGGAACAGACAGTTAGGGAAACATTTAATTAGAGTAAGGGGAAATATGAGGCTATCAGGCAGGAACTTGGAAGCATAACTTGGGTACAGATGTTCTCAGGGAAACATATGGAGGAAATGTGACAAATGTTCTGGGGATATTTGTGTGGAGTTCTGCATAGCTACATTCCAATGAGACAGGGAAAAGATGGTAGGGACAGGAACAATGGTGTGCAAAGGCTGTTGAGTATCTAGTCAAGAAGAAACATTTACGAAAGGTTCAAAATACTAGATAATGATAGAGATCTAGAAGATAAGGCTAGCAGGAAGGAGCTTATGAATGAAATTAGGAGAGCCAGAAGGGGCCATGAGAAGGCCTTGGTGAACAGTATTAAAGAAAACCCCAAGGCATCTTACAAGTGTGTGAAGAGCAAGAGGATAAGATGTGAGAGAATAGGACCAATCAAGTGTGACAGTGGAAAAGTGTGTATGGAACCGGAGGAGATAGCTGAGGCATTTAATGAATATTTTGCATCAGTACTCACTATGGTAAAGGATTTTGGCGATTGTAGGGATGACTTACAGTGGACTGAAAAGCTTGAGCATGTAGACATTAAGAAAAAGGATGTGCTAGAGCTTTTGGAAAGCATCAAGTTAGATAAGTCTCCAGAACTGGACGAGATGCATCCCAGGCTACTGTGGGAGGTGAGAGAGGAGATTGCTAGGCCACTGGCAATGAATGATCTTTGCATCGTCAATAGGGATGGGAGAGGTTCCGGAGGATTGGAGGGTTGCAGATGTTTTTCTCTTATTCAAGAAAGGGAGTAGAGATAGCCCAGGAAATTATAGACCAGTGAGTCTTACTTAGGTGGTTCGTAAGTTGATGGAGAGGATCCTGACAGGCAGAATCTATGAACATTTGGAGAGGCATAAAATAATTAAGAATAGTCAGCATGGCTTTGTCAAAGGCAGGTCATGCCTTACGAGCTTAATTGAATTTTCTGAGGATGTGACTAAACATGTTGATGAAGGTAGAGTAGTAGGTGCAGTGTATATGGATTTCAGCAAGGCATTTCATAAGGTACCCCATGCAAGGCTTATTGAGAAAGTAAGGAGGCATGGGATTCAAGGGGACATTGCTTTGTGGATCCAGAATTGGGTTGCTCACAGAAGGCAAAGAGCGATTGTAGACGAGTTATATTCTGCATGGAGGTCAGTGACCAGTGGTGGGTGTGCATCAGGGACCTGTTCTGGGGCCTCTATTCTTCATGATTTTTATAAATAACCTGAATGAGGAAGTGGAGGGATGGGTTTGTAAATCTGCTGATGACACAAAGGTTGGGATGTTGTGGATAGTGTGGAGAGCTGTCAGAGGTTACAATGGGATATTGATAGGATGCAAAACTGGGCTGAGGATTGGCAGATGGCGTTCAACCCAGATAATTGTGAAGTGCATTGAGGAATGCAGTGGAACAGAGAGATCTAGGAATAACTGTGCATAGTTCCCTGAAGGTGGAGTCTCATGTAGATAGGGTGGTGAAGAAGGCTTTTGGAACGCTGGCCTTTATAAATCAGAGCATTGAGTACAGAAGTTGGGATGTAATGTTAAAATTGTACAAGGCAATGGTTGATGCACCATCAATAACTCACACTGAGACATAAGGCGAGATATCGGCTTTTATTGACTGGAAGAAGGAACCAGGAGTGAGTGTCCATCATACTACGTCCTGGAGACTGAGGCCGAGCGTCAGGCCTCAGATCGCCTTTATACAGGGGCCTGTGGGAGGAGCCACAGGAGCAGTCAGCAGGGGGCGTGTCCAGACAGGCACACGTAGTTCACCACAATGGTAAGGCCAAATTTGGAATATTGTGTCCAGTTCTGGTCACCGAATTATAGGAAAGATATCAATAAATTAGAGAGAGTGCAGAGACGATTTACTAGGATGTTACCTGGGTTTCAGCACTTAAGTTACAGAGAAAGGTTGAACAAGTTAGGTCTCCATTGCAGCGTAGAAGGTTGAGGGGCGATTTGATTGAGGTATTTAAAATTTTGAGAGGGATAGATAGAGTTGACGTGAATAGGCTGTTTCCATTGAGAGTAGGGGGGATTCAAACGAGAGGACATGATTTGAGAGTTAGGGGGAAAAAGTTTAAGGGAAACACGAGGGGGTATTTCTTTACTCAGAGAGTGATAGCTGTGTGGAATGAGCTTCCTGTAGAAGTAGTAGAGGCCAGTTCAGTTGTGTCATTTAAGGTAAAATTGGATAGGTATGTGGACAGGAAAGGAGTGGAGGTTTATGGGCTGAGTGCGGGTAGGTGGGACTAGGTGAGATTAAGATTTCGGCACGGACTAGGAGGGCTGAGATGGCCTGTTTCCGTGCTGTGATTGTTATATGGTTATATGGTTATATGGTTCATTGTGGTAGGTCAAATAGTAGGCAGGATATAGTATTAATGGTAAAACTCTTGGCAGTGTGGAGGATCAGAGGGACCTTGGGGTCCGAGACCATAGGACTCTCAAAGCTGCTGCGCAGGTTGACTATGTGGTTAAGAAGGCATACGATGATTGAGTTATGAGCTGAGTATTGTTACGAATATGCCGCAACTGAGGGGCCGAAGGGTACGAAGTCGCCCCCTCCTTTTTGAGAATCGCAAGATCACTATTATTTTGGGTCTGAAACCCAGGAAATGAGAGAGACATGTCCAGAATACAACTTTGAGCAATCTTTTTTGGGACAAACAGTCTCTCTCAAGACTAGCTGTTGTGATACTGATCTCTGCAATGGAAGTGATTACATTAAGTTATCTCTTCCATTGTGCCTCATTGTGGTTGCACTTTGGTTTCTGTTACGAATGTGCCACAACTCTGAGGGGCCGAAGGGTACAAAGTCACCCCCTCTTTTTTGAGAATCGCAAGATCGCTATTAATTTGGGTCTGGGACCCATGAAATGAGAGAGAATCCACAAGGTTTGGAATGTGTCCTGGCCTCAGCGAAACAAAACCACTGATAACGGCTATTGTCTCTTGGAGACGGAATTGTGTATTGAGTACTGTACTATTCATTGAAGCCCTCAGGGGACGACCAGAGTGGGCTAGTTGAGGGATTGCATCATCCCAACCTGATTGACATCTGAGACCCCGTGAGTAAGGATAAAAGAGGGTCTGGGGAACAACCCCTTTAGATGCACCAGGAGAAACGCTAGAAATCCCGTGACAGCGTTTAATAGCGACAGCCATTGGGGGGCTCGTGTGCGTCCTTCCCTTGCCAGGGTGGCGGGCTCGACATGGAAGAATGGCTTAGCTAAAGAAGAGGCCACAAGTGAACGGCCACACCAACGAGACTCCGACGGATTGAAATCATAAAAGGAAAGCCAGCAAGTTTCTCAAAATCTCTATCTCTCTCTAACCATTGCCACACAGTGGTCCCAAAGGCTGCAGACTGCATGAACTGAGTGACTTTTATATTTCCATCGGACAATACATTATCCCCTAGACAATGATAGAGCTTATTTCTGATTGATTATTATTATACCCGCACTTTTAGATTTAGTATTGACGACGTATATTAACTGTATGTTTGCATTGATATTAATTTTGTGTATTTTTTCTAATAAATACTGTTAAAAATCATATCATCAGACTTCAACGGACCTCTCTATCTTTGCTGGTAAGTGACTCAGTTACAGGGTTCGTAACAGTATATAGGACCTTGGTCAGACCCCACTTGGAGTACTGTGCTCTGTTTTGGTCGCCTCACTACAGGAAGGATGTGGAAACCATAGAGAGGGTGCAGAGGAGATTTGCAAGGATGTTGCCTGGATTGGGAGCATGCCTCATGTGAATAGGTTGAATGAACTCAGCCTATTCTCCTTGGAGTGATAGAGGATGAGAGGTGACCTGATAGAGGGGTATAAAATGATGAGAGGTATTGATCGTGTGGATAGTCAGAGGCTTTTTCCCAGGGATGAAATGGGTAGCACGAGAGGGTGCTTGGAAATAGGTATGGAGGAAATGTCGGGGGTAACTTATTTACAGAGTGTGTAGAATGGGCTGCTGGCGGCGGTGGTGGAGGTGGATACGATAGGGTCTTTGAAGAGACTCCTGGAGAGGTACATGGAGCTTAGAAAAATAGAGGACTATGGGTAACCCTGGGGAATTTCTAAAGTAAGTACATGTTTGGCTGTGGGCCGAAGGGCCTGTATTGTGCTGTAGGTTTTCGATGTTTTTATGTTTCTATGTCAAAGAGCCAGAAGGGCCTATTCTGCCCTGTATCTCAATCAAAATGCATAGAAAGGTGAGGGCCTGCTGTGTTGGTGACACTCACACCATGTGTTGGTCATTGACTCAATTTCACTGTATGCTTGGTGACAAATAAAGCCAGTGATCAAAATCCCCATTATTTGTTTAGGCAAATGTAAGTTCAACAGCACAATGCAAGTAAACAGAGCAGGGAAATCAGACACAAATGAGGAGGCATTTGGAGGGAAGGAAGTGGTGGAATGGCACTTTAAACAAATTGTCTTCCTGCAAGTTAGTGTTCTCTTGATGGCTGCTGTGTGGTCATTTGCATCCAGCTGAAATAGGAGCAATACTCTCTTCTCTTCCTCCCACTAATCCAGATTGTGGACATGCACTTGGAGAGATACAGCGCGGAAGAAGGCCGAGAGCCCCTCGAGTCCGTGCTGTGCATTAACTCCTCCCCCTCCTCAATTTGCACTACCTCCATTTAATCTCGTCGGTGCCATCATGGGCACTAGTCTCTGTTGTATCCAGGAACTGAATTGACTTTATTACTTACATACTTCATAAAAATCTTTACATTACGTCTCTGTCCAAATGCGCAATGTGCAATTTATAGTAATTTGCAGTATGTACAACAGGACAGTGAATATAACATAGAAATAGAATTGTATCAGCATGAATTAATCAGTCTGATGGCCTGGTGGAGGAAGCTGTCCCAGAGCCTGTTGGTCTCAGCTTTTATGCTGCCGTACCGTTTCCCAGATGTGGGATGCCCTAAAGTTTAATCTTCAGGATGAGCTGGTGGCGAAGAAAGCAAATGCAACGTTAATATTCATTTTGAGAGGACTAGAATATAAGAGCAAGGATGAGGTGCTGACACTTCATAAAAATTGGCCAGACCACACTTTGAGTGTTGTGAAAGGATTAACATATGAGGAGTATTTGATGTCTCTGGGCCTGTACTTACTGGAGTTTAGAAGATTTTGAGGAATCTCATTGAAACCTATTAAATATTTAAATACCTAAATAGAATGGACATGGAGAGTATGTTACTCATAGTCTTCGATCAGAAAGCACAGCCACAGAATAGAAGACTTCCCTTTAGAACAGAGATAAGGTGGAATTTCTTTAGCCAGAGCCTGTTGAATCTGTGGATGTCTGTGGAGGTCAGATCATTGAGTGTACTTAAAGCAGAGGTTGATTGGTTATTGATTAGTAAGGATGTCAAAGGTTACAGGCAGATAGCAGGAGAATGGGTTTGAGGGACCCAGCTCCAGATTTTTCCCTTGGGGTTTACTCCTGAAGCCTTCCTCATGAGTATTTGTAGCCACAAAGTACCGGAGGTTTGGATCAGAGTTTTGCTTCTCCTAGGTGAGCTGCCAACCACAGTTAATGAGCCCCGTCTGCCTGAAGTGACAGGTTTTAAGGAGCCAGTAACTTGCCTTTGCCTGTTCTCCTGTCAGTAGAAATGGTTCAGCTGGGTTTAATAGCTAAGCCCCATGTGAAGGCCAGGAGCTGGACTTGATTGTCAGAGGCTACTTGAGGCACACACCATTGGGAGTATTTAATAGGTAGTGGGAGCTTGTCCCCATTACCACTCCAGCTATAACAACCTTAAGGAACCTCTCTTAAGGAACTTCTTCTGTCTTTTGGCTTTACGGAATCAGAAAGTCCCAACTGGAAACAAAGCAACCACAGGTCAATTATTGACTCATAGGGATTTAATGGGCAACTTTTCCCATGCGGTGGTGAGTGTACAGAATGAGCTGCCTGAGGTACGTGGTTGTGTCAGGTACAACAGTATCACAGTATTTTTGTTATGTGTGGTTACCTTTCTCCAACTGTAGTACTGTCACATCAGAAAGGATAGGCACATGGTGAGAGGGGTTTGCTTTGGAGAGATATGGTCTGAGATTATGCAGATCAGGTCTGTGTGTTCTGGATACCCAAAGGGCCTGTTTCAGTGCTGTCAGACTCTATGGGGCTGCACACTAGTGTAGCGGTTAGCATTACACTATTACTATGCCAGCGACCAGTGATCGGGGTCCAATTCCTGCCAATGTCTATATGCAATTTCTATGACAGACAGACAAACTTTATTGATCCCAAGGGAAACTGGCTTTTGTTACAGTCACACCAATCAAGAATAGTGTAGAAATATAGCAATATAAAACCATAGATAATTAAATAATAATAAGTAAATTATGCCAAGCAGAACTAAGTCCAGGACCAGCCTATTGGCTCAGTGTGTCTGACACTCCGAGGGAGGAGTTGTAAGGTTTGATGGCCACAGGTAGGAATGACTTCCTATGATGCTCAGTGTTACATCTCGGTGGAATGAGTCTCTGGCTGAATGTACTCCTGTACCTAACCAGTACATTATGGAGTGGATGGGAGACATTGTCCAAGATGTTCTCCTCATCATCACATGGGTTTCCTCCAGGTGCTCTGGTTTCCTCCCACAATCCAAAGACATGTGGGTTAGGTATAGTCAGTTGTGGGCATGGTATGGCAACGTTTGTGGGCTGCCCCCGCAGGACATATTTGGACTGTGTTGGCCATTGACACAAACGATTCATTTCACTGTACATCAAACAAATAAAGCAAATCTCTTTTCATACTGTATTTGATGCTATGGTATTTCGGGGGAATCCTAAATTGAGCACCACATGGTTAAAGGGTTGTCTCAGTGGTTGGGAGAGTAAAACATGACCCAAAAGACACAAAATACTGCAGAATTTGGGGACTGAAGAATCAGGAGAATGTGTCATGAAATTTATTAACCTAGCAGCAGCAGTTCGATGCAATACATAATATATAAGAAAGAAAAAGTAAATGTAAAAAATAAGTAAATCAATTACAGCATAAGTTTATTGAATAGATTAAAAATCACGTAAAAACAGAAATAATATATATTAAAAAAGTGAGGTAGTGTCCAAAGATTCAATGTCCATTTAGGAATCAGATGGCAGAGGCTTTCCCTGAATCACTGAGTGTGTGCCTTCAGGCTTCTGTACCTCCTACCTGATGGTAACAGTGAGAAAAGAACATACCCTGGGTGCTGGAGGTCCTTAGTAATGGACGCTGCCTATCTAAGATATCACTTCTTGAAGATGTCCTGGGTAGTTGGGATGCTAGTACCCAAGATGGAGCTGACTAAATTTATGACTCTCTGCAGCTTCTTTTGGTCCTGTGTAGCAGCCCCTCCATACCAGACAGTGATGCATCCTGACAGAATGCTCTCCACAGTACACAAAACTTCTGGATTGTGGGTGGAACCCTACCTGGTTCATGGGAGGGCATACAAACTCCTTACAGATAGTGCTGGTATTGACCACCGAATGCTCTGAGCTGGAATAGTGTCACACTAACCACTGAGCTACCACGGCTCTCTATGAATTTGAATCTGAACTTCTGTCCTTGCCTCCATTTACTGGGCATTGATGCCTAAAGTGATAAACTTCCGAGCATGCACTGGTTGAGAAGCAGTGAGGTGAACTGAAATGATAACGTATGCTTTTTGCCTCAGCCATGGCACTGACGTTTACCTTTGGAAATGTTTACGTGCCAACAGTTATGTCTGACTGGATTTCTGTTTTGTCCTTCAGCATACAAAAGGTATCAACAAATATGGGAAGTCCAACGCCCCACCCAGCTTAGATCGATCTACAATGCAGTCACATTACACCACACCTATTACAAGAAAAACACCTGAAATACTCGAGGGCTGGAGAGAACAATTAACATTTTAGTTCCGTAAACTTTCAGCATCTTTCTGATCTGCAGGAGAATGAGGGGAGATCTTATAGAGGCTATCCGAATCATGAGAGGTACAGATTGGGTGTGGGTGGCAGGGTGGAGGTGTAAGGCTGTCCTTACCTCCACAGGTCTGCAGGTCACCCTTGGGCAAGGTGTAGCATCTGCTTGACCATACCCCTCCCCGATCAAGGCCATGTGATGATGGGAGCAGCTGGTGTATATCACAAGTCCTGGTTATGCAACCACTGACAATAGGCAGACAATCTCTGAAGAGTATTGATAATGCTGGGGTCACCAGTCTGCAGCACAGTACAGGCCCTTCGGCCCAGCCCATAGTGTTGTACCGACCTTTACACCTACTCTGGATCAGTCAGAAGATTTTTGGTTGAACAGATCACAAGGATCCCAGATTAAATACTCCCAAGTGGTATAGAATTATTCTTATTGATTTTATTTCATTTTAGAGATACAGTGGGGAACAGGCTCTTCCTGCCCTGTGAGCTGCACTGCCCAGCAGCAAGCCACTGATTTAACCCTAGCCTAATCACAGGACAATTTCCAATGATCAATTATCCCTCTGACCCGACTGGTGGGGGGGGGGGGGGGTGGGAACCAGTGCACCTAGAGGAAACTCGTGCACACGTGGGACGAACCTACAAACTTTCTTACAGAGGACGACAGAATTGAACACCAAATTCCAACAGCCCGAGCTGTAATAACGTCGCGCTAACCGCTACCCTACTGTGGCACCCTAAATTAGTTGGTGGCTAAAGGTTGGAAAAGTGGGAAAATGGGCACTCAGGATTAATGGTGGAAAGCAGATGTGAGAAGCTTGTCTAGAATGGGGTTGGCTTTGATGTCCATTATGCCACAGTGTGGTAGAAATGGTTAAGACTGGTGTATGATGGAATACTTGACCATTCTGGGACAGCTGGACATGCTGATGTATGTCGAGAATAACCTTGGATGATAAGCACAGTACCAGAAAGTCCAATTAATAAGATACTAGGCCCCTGGAACCAGGAGGGAGGATCCCTCTGGGGGTAACTTATGAGCCCAGATAACAGGAAGCAGGAATAACTGTTGGACTCACTCTGAGAGATAATTGACATGTCTTTTAAACAATTGATCGTGTACTGACTGTGGGTTGCCAAACAAAGTTATGTGAAGTTGTCTGTCTTGCTGTATAAATATGAGCTTTGTCCAACCTATAAATCAGAGTTCTGGTAGCAGTGGAGACTGCCACAGACTCACCATGATATTATGTTAGTAAGCTCTTAAAACAAAACTCAAAGTCACTCTGCTGTTCTTAGTGTTCCCATGACACACGGTCACCTCGATTCCAATTGAGGAAGCTCATATATCCAGAGGTACTCATTGCAATCTTGGTACGTCAACTTGCAGGCACTTGGAGGGTGAGAAATTGGATTTTAGGTTAAGTTGAGTTTATTATCACATACAGTGCATGTATGGTGAGTGCAAGTACAGAAAATGAAAAACTTGCTTGCAGCAGTATCATGATCACTTTGGAATAGACAACACACAGAATATACAATATACGCACTGTAAATTTTTCCAGAATTTCGGGAAAATGTGCAAATGCAAGACTGTCTTTTGTATCCCAAACATTCAGTACCAATGACTACAATGGAACCAAATATCAAGAGCACAACAAACAGTCAATATTTCAAAGCCTGCTTGTTATTTCTGGCCAAAGCTAAATTTCTTTACAAGGGGTGATAGGGAAGCAGAAGAAGTAATGAAATGGTTGTCATAACTTTGAGAACCTCACAACTACTGGCTGAAACAAGAGGCAATGCTCAGAGGGTAAATGACAGAAACATCTTGTAAAGACACTGCCCAGAAGAAGGCAATAGCAAACTGCATCTGTAGAAAAATTTGCCAAGAAAAATCATGGTCATGAAGACCGTGTTTGTTCATTCAAATCGTTGACATATAGTATAAAAAGAACTGATTACAACACAGACCCCTGTGCAACACCCCCAATCACCAGCAGTCAACCATAAAAGACTCTTTTTATTCGCACTCTTTGCCTCCTGCCAATCAGCCAATGCTACCGTATATTCAGTTTTGTATCTGTCCTGTAATACCATGGGATCATAATTTGTTAAGCAGCCTCACGTGTGGTAGTTTGTTGAAGGCCTTTTGAATATCAAAGTACACAATTTCCATTGATTTTCCTTTGTCTAGCCTGCTTTTTCAAAGCCCAACTTCATTGACTGGAACTTCACACACAAAGTGCTGGAGGAATTCAGCAGGTCAGACAACAGCAATGGAAAGGAGTAAGCAGTCGATGTATTGGGCTGAGGCCCTTCATCAGGATTGGAAAGGAAGGTGGAAGAAGCTGGGATAGGAGAAGGAATACAGCAGAAAGGTGATAGGAGAGAGCAAATAAGGGGGACGGTGGCTGGCTGTGGAAGAAGGGATGCAATAAGAAGGAGGTGATGGGTGGAAACTGTAAAGGATGGAAGAAGGATGAATCTGATAGGAGTGGACAGTGGGCCATTGGAAAGGGAAGGGGCAGCAGAGGGAGGTGATGGGCAGGGGAGGGGAACATAAAGGGTGATTGGGGAACTAGAATGGGGAGTGTAAAAAAAAAGAAGTGGTGTGAGACATTACTGGAAGTTAGAGTCATTGATGTTCATGTCATTATGTCAAAACTCCTTTGCATACTGCTGCGGGGGGGGGGGGGTGCACACAGAATGACCTATCAGGGCATAGTCGCAGCAGCCAGGTCAGTGGCACTGCGGCCAGCTCCGAGGCTCAGCAGGGAAGGGTAAAGTCAGGTAGTGATAGTGAGGGGGACAGCCAGGAGATTCTGTGGTTGCAGGAGAGAATCCAGGATGGAGAAGTTGCCTCCCAGGTGCTGGGGGCAGACTGTCTCAGAGTGGCTGCAGAAGAATCTCAAGAGGGATTTTGAGCAGCCAGAGACCATAGTGCAGATTAGCACCAATGAAACAGGTAGAAAGGTGGAAGAGGTCCTGCGCAGCGAGTATAGGGATTTAGGGAGGAGCTGAGAGCAGGATCTCCAGGGTAGTAATCTTTGGATTACTCCCAGCGCTACATGCTAGTCAGGGTGGGAATAGGATGATAGCACAGATGAATGAGTGGCTGAGGGAGTGGTTCAGCGGGCAGGGCTACAGAGTTCTGAGTCATTGGGATCTCTTCCAGGAAAAGTACGAACTGTGCAAAATGAACGGGTTACACCTAAACCCTGGGGGGACCAATATCCTTGCAGGCAGGTTTGCTAGAGCTGCTGGGCGGAGACATTATAGACAATAGACAATAGACAATAGGTGCAGAAGTAGACCACTAGTCTGCACCGCCATTCTGAGATCATGGCTGATCATTCACTATCAATACCCAGTCCCTGCCTTGTCCCCAGATCCCTTGATTCCCCTATCCATCAGATATCTATCTAGCTCCTTCTTGAAAGCATCCAGAGAATTGGCCTCCACCGTCTTCCGAGGCAGTGCATTCCACACCTCCACAACTCTCTGGGAGAAGAAGCTCTTCCTCAACTCTGTTTTAAATAACTGACCTCTTATTCTCAATCCATGCCCTCTGGTTGGTTAAACTAAGTTGACAGGAGGATGGGAACCAGACTGATAGGGCTAAGGATGGGGCAGTTGGTATAGTGAGTGAGACTGCATTGTGAGGAAGGACAGGCAAATGATAGGACAAGATTGCAGTCGATGGGATGAGGTGAAGTGCAAAATGGCAGCAAAATTAAAGAAGGACAGTGAATACAAGACTGAAGATGTTATATTTGAATTCACACAGTTTATGAAATAAGGTAGATGATCTCGCAGCGCAGTCAGTAGGTACGACGTTGTGGGCGTCACTGTGATGCGACTGAAACAAGATCATAGTTGGGAGCTTAACATCCAACAGTATGCATTGTATCAAAAGCAGAGGTAGGTAGGCAGAGGGGATGAAGTGGCTCTGTTGGTAAAAAAAATGAAATCAAATATTTAGAAAGAGGTGACACACGTGAGGCAGATTAGCACTTATCCCTATCACTTTCAGGGATAAGTGCCAGGGCAAGATCAGTGGGGAGGGATGAGTGGACAAGGGCGTCATGAAGAGAGTACCTTGATAGATTCATCACTAATCCTATTGGAGCCTGATGTTCACAGGTCACCATGTGCATGGGAATCCCATGAGCTGCCAAGGACAGAGATAAAAAGAATCTGTTTTCCCATTGGAATCACCACCAGGCCACAGGATAAGTCACAGTCCCCTACATTTTGGAAAATCAACTCACAGTGTGGCTTTTTCATTGAATGCTAGGGCCCTGTGGCCTGCAGTAGGACAGAGAGGCAGGGAGTTCAGGTACACAATTCCCTGAATGTGGATTTACATGTAGACAGGGTGATGGAGAAGGATCTTGAGACACTGGCCTTCGGCATTGAGTGTTGCATTTTGGAGACAACGGTGCAGTTGCTCAAGATGGTGTTGAGGCTACTCATGGAGTTTTATGTTCAATTTTCAGTCACCCTGCTATAGGGAAAATGTCATTAAACTGGAAAGAGTGCAGAGGAGATTTATAAAAAATATTACAATGATTTTCCAGTTAAGCCAAAGGGCCTGTTGCAGAAGTCTTCAGGCCTAACTGGCTCATATCAACAAGGAAGACCCATCGAAGTTTGACCCATTTGCCCATGTTTGATCCATAACTTTCCAAACCTTCTATGTTGATCTTGTATCCTGATAACTGACCATATTGTTCAAAGGTTTGCATCAATTTAGGTAAAGAGTATGTTGGTTGCCCTAGATAGATCAAAATGTCATCCGCATAACAAGCCAATTTATGCTCTGTCCCTTTAATAGTAAATCCCCTGATATCTTCATTTTGTCTGATGTATTGAGCTAATGGTACCAGATATAACGCGAAGAGTAGTGGTGACCACGCACAGCCCAGTCTCGTGCCCTTTTCTAGGGTAAGACTATTTGATAAATATCCATTGATTTTAATCCTAGCAGTAGGATTGTCATATAGCGTCTGTATAGTTTTAATAATTGTGTCTTGGAAACCAAATCTATGTAAAACTCTGTAAAGAAAATTCCAATTAACCAAATCAAATGCTTTTTCAGCGTCCACGCTTATCACTATAGCTTCGATTTTATTTTTTTGTATATGATCCATAATGTGAAGTGTCCTTCGTATATTGTCGTGTCTGGCATTGTTGTATAAAACCTGTCTGATCGTTACGTATCAGTATGGGTAGAAACTCCTCTAAGAAATGGTTATCACAGGAGAGCCCAACTTTAAATATATGGATGGAAATTGCAATGGACATTTACAAAATGGAGAAGATAACAGCATCTGTTAACCATAAGCTGAAACAATTTGATTAATATTGGGAAAAATGGTTTAAGTACATAATGCCTCATAGGCCTGATTTTATTCTCACAAATCAATGAATATGTTGTAAAAAAAAATCACTCCCTACTTGTACATAGTTCTTTCCTTTTGCTTGTTTTTTCTTTCCTCTCTTTTCTATAAGTGTATACCTCAGATAAATACTATGTGGAGATTTGTGATATATATGATTATATGATATATATGTACAATGTCTGAAATACATCTTATGGAAATGTTTGTTTGATGATGAACTTCAATAAAAAAATTAATTACATAACTTTCCAAACCTTTCTTGTCCACATACCTGCCCAAGTGTCTTTTAAATGTTGTCAGAGTACCTGCTTCATCCACTTCCTTTGGCAGCTCATTCCACAGATTCCAAGCTTTGTGTAAAAAAATGTAGCTTTTCAGGTTCCTATTAAATCTCCCTCCTCTCACATTAAAACCTCTGCCCTATGAGTTCTTCATTTCCTCAACCCTGGGACAAAGAAAGAATCAAGATTAGCTTCATTTGTCACTAGTACATTGAAACATTGAAGGGTACAGCAAAATGCGTTATTTTGCATCAACGACCAACACAGTCTGCGGATTGTGCTTGGGGCAGCCCGTGAATATCGCCATGCTTCCGACACCAACAGAACCTGCCTACAACTGTAACCCGACTTTGGAATGAGGGAATGTCGTTGTCTTGGGAATGTAGGAAGAAATCGGAGCACCTGGAGGAAACCCAGATGACGAATGTCCAAACACCTTACAGTCAGCAATGAGAAATACACACTGAATGGTGCTGTAAAGCAATTGTGCTCATCACTATGCTACCGTGCTTCCAAACGACTGTGGGCGTTCACCCTATCTGTCCTCTTGTAGTTTTATACATCTCTACTGGATCACTCTTCTACACTCTGAGCAATAAAGGCCCAACGTGCCCAACCTCTCTGTGTAAGTCAGTCCCTTAGTCCTGGCAGAATCCTTGTAATCCTTTTCTTCACTCTCTCCAAAGGGCTGAAGCACCTGTTTCCCTGCTGTAAAAGTCTGTAACACTCTCAGCACAAAAAGAGGCCCTTTGGCCCAGTATGTCCATGCCAAACATTGTACTTATAGAAGATAGGCCAGTACAGCACAGAAACAGGGCCTTTTGCCCCCAATGTCTGTGCCAAAAACGATGCCAAGTTAAACTAAATCCCTTCCATTTTTCTGTTCAATGGCCTCTTGAACGCCAGTATCATATCTGCTTCCACCACCATACCTGGGGGTTCCAAACTGTCTGTTTACTCCATCTATGCCTCTAGTAGTCTTATAAACCTCTATCATACCTCCCCTCAGCCTGTTCCAGGAACCCACCACTTGCTGCGTATAAAAAACTTGCTCCATGTATCTCATGTAAACTTTCTCCTTTTCACTTTAAATGCATGTCCTAGAGTCATAGAAAGGTACTGTGCAGAAACAGGACATTTGGCCCATCTATTTTGAGCCGAACCATTTAATTTCCCAAGTCCCATCGACCAACATGAGGATCATAGCCCTTATTGCCGGTACTAGTCAAGGCATTGAATTCGAAGGTCAGGAAGTTATGTTGCAGCTTTATAAAACTCTAGTGAGGTTGCATTTGGAGTACTGAATACAGTTCTGGTGGCCTAGGAAATGATGAGGCTTTGTAGAGGGTGGATAAGAGGCTTGGATAAGAGGCCATGTTCTATAACAACAGGTTGGACAACTTGGGTTGTTTTCCTTGGAGTGGTGGAGGCTGAGGGGAAATATAATAGAGTTTTATAAGATTATGAGGTACATAGATGGAGTAGACAGACAGTATATTTTTCTCAGGGTTGAAATGTCTAATACCAGAGGGCATGTAATTAAGGTGAAAGGGGGTAATTTTAAAGGAGGCGGAGCTAAGTAGCTATGGCACCCAACGACGACTCCTTTTCTTGCATCTTCGAAAATACTTCTATTTCCACCTTTAATATCTCTACTTTTCCCTTTCAGGGTTCTTTTGAAGACCCTGACCTGGAGTTACACGTTGACTAGGGTTCTTTGCGGGAATGGGACCCGCTCGGCCGTTGTTATTCGGCACGCCAAAGGCTTGGCCTAAGATTTTGGCTCGGATTCGAAAGCCTGGGATCTCGGGGCTCTGCAGAAGTGCAGATCAAGGATCGGTGTCGCGACAGGAGACCCGTGTGTCGTTGGGGGAGTCGGAACATCTGCTGTGCGCCTGGGGACCCGGGATCCTTGCGATCTCCAGGCACAGAGCTCAAAAAAGCAACATAACGGACTTTTAACATCGAAAACCAGCCATTTCTTTGTTATGTCTCCTCGCTTATTGGAAAATGGAGTCACCCCTTTCTCCCTTATTAGGGGAGAGAGAGAGAGCGAGAGAGAGCCTGCAGCATGTCGAATTACCAGGAGTCTTTGGGGGTAACTGCAAGTCTCTGTCTTTGCTATTGCCTTGAGTGCTGGTGCGCTTTATTTTTGCTGGTGGGGGGGAGAGGTATGGTTTCTCGCTGCTGCTTACGTGCTGGAGGGAGGGTAGTTGAGGGGTGTCTTTGGGGTTCTAACTTTGAACTGTTGTTCATTCTTGGGGCAATTCTCTGTTTTTGTGGATGTTTGCGAAGAAAAAGCATTTCAGGATGTATATTGTATACATTTCTCTGGCATTAAATTGTACCTTTGAGATGTCAGGGGCAAGATTTTTTACACAGGGAGTGATAGGCTCCTGAAATGCACTGCCTGGGGTAGAGGCAGAGGAATTAGGGAGTTTAAAGAGACATTTAGATAAGCACATGGATATGAGGAAATTGGAGGTAGATGAACATTGCAGAGACACAGAAGAGATTACCTTAGTTGGCCAAGTAATTACTAATGTAATTGGTTTGGCACAACATTGTGGGCCGAAGGGCTGTTCCTGTGCTGTATTGTTCATGGGAGATGGCAGCAGAATGGAGTTGAGAGGGTAAATCAGCCGTGATTGACAGGTAGAATGGAGTCGATGGGCCGAATGGACTTATACCTCTTCTGCCGTATGTCTTTGATCTTTTGTGTGAGTTCAAAGGAGACGGGTGGTGCAGTTTGTTTTTAACACAGACTGTGGTGGGAGCCTCGAATCTGTTGCTACGTTTGATGGTGGAGCCAACGGCAATGGGCATGTTCAAGAGGCTCTTAGAATATGCAGAGAATGGAGGTGGCAGGGATGAGCTTTAAGTAAGCTAATTACTAGTATATTACTACATTTAATTACTAGTATAATGGCTAAATAAGCTCCTTTAAAGAACGGATTTCCCCTTCCTCCACCAGTGATGCTACCTTCACCCGCATCTCCTCCATTTCCCAAATGGCTGCGCTCACCCCATCTTCCCATCCCCTTAACAGTGATAGAGTTTCTCCTATTCTTACCTACTGCCCCATGAGCTCCACATTCAACAGATTATCCTCTGCAGCTTCCGCTATCTCCAAAATGATCCTACCACCAAAAATATCTTTACCTCTCCTCCTCTCTGTACTTTCCACAGCAAACCCTCCCTCTGTGATTTCTTTGTCCATTCGTCCCTCTCCACTGATCTCCCTCCTGGCTCTTACCCTGCAAGCAGCTTAAGTGCTACATTTTCCCATTCACCCCCTCCCTCACCTGCATTCAGGGCCCCAAACAGTCCTTCCAGCTGAGGCAAAATTTCACCTGCGAATCTGCTGGGTCATCTATTGTGTCCAGTGCTGAAAGCAGAACGTCCTGGAGGCCAAATATTTCAATTCTGCTTTTCATTCCCATTCTGACATGTTGGTCTATGGCCTTCTCTTACATGAATATTGACTCTTTTCAGTAAAATAAAATCCCTCCCCCTTCCTCTCTTCTTCTATGCCCCACCCTGGCTTTTTACCTCCCCTGGATCCCTTCCTCCAAAGTTCCTCTCTTCTCTCCCATCAGATCCCTTCCTCTCCATGGCTTTATCTTTCCTACCACCTGGCTTCACCTATCACCTTCTAACTATCCTCCTTCCCCTCCCCTCACCTTTTTATTCTGGCATCTTCCCCCTTCCTTTCCAGTCCTGAAGAAGGGTCTCAGCCTGAAATGTCGACTGTTTTTTTATTTCCATAGATTCAGCCTGAGCTCCTGAGTTCCTCCAGCATTTTGTGTGCATTGTAGTGTATAACTAGTCAAGTACATCACTGTGGGCCAAAGGACCTGTTCCTGTGTTGTACAGTTGTATGTTCAGTGGAAATAAACACTAGACTAAAACAGGAATGCCTGAGAGAGGAAAGGGAAGCAAAAGGCAAATGCGGAATAAATGATCTGAGATGTGGGATGGTACGTATTGGGTCATTTGATTATTTGCCTCCTCCCTTAGGCTTTATACAACTGCTCCGCCCCAGAGTGGTTTTCAGAAGCAACGGAGGTCCTCAGTTACTGCCCTGGCACCCTGCTCTGCTCCTCCTAGAGAAGACAAAAATGAAGCATTTCCTTCTCCTCGTGTGTGGTCTCGCTTTCTGCATGTCCCTGGGTAAGAGCACCAATTTACTTCGAAACACTTCCCACGTACATTATCTTTACCTTGATTTTATTGATTACAAATGAAGCATTTTGCATATAAAACAAAACACAGCTGATAGCATGGTTAAGAAGGTGTAAGGGTGTTGGTTGTTATTAGTCAAGAGCTGCAATGTAACGTTATAGCTCAATACAACCCTGGTTAGACCACTCTTGGAATATTGTGTTCAGTTCTGGTCGCCTCATTACAGGAAGGATTTAGATGCTTTTGAGAGGGTGCAGAGGAGACTTACCAAGATGCTGCCTGGATTATTGAGGGGAGGTTGAATGCAGTAGGGCTTTGGAGAGAAGGGGGATAAAAGGTAAGTAGATAGAGGTGCACAAGATGATAAGGGGCATTGACAGAGGGAACAGCCAGGGCGGAATGGCTCATATGAAAAGGCATAATGTGATTGGAGGAAAGAATAGGGGGGATATCAGAGGTAGGTTTCTGTACAGAGATTGATGGCTGTGTGGTGGGGTAGGGCAGATACATTAGGGGCATTTAAGAAAGATAAGCACATGGATGATAGAAAAATGAAAGGCTCTTTAGGAAGGAAAGGCTAGAATGATATTGGGAGATTGAAAGGTCAGCACATTAGGGGCTGAAGGGCCTGTCCTATGCTGTAGTATTCTGTATGTTCCACAAAAGGAGAACTAATGGAACATTACCCCTAATTCAATGGGACTAGCACAGCTATGAGACAGGGTGGTTATCCTGGAGCTGCATAAAGCATGCAGTGCTAATCTTAATCTTTCAAAAAGATTGGTGTACAAGATGGTAAGAGGCACAGATAGAGTGGACAGCCAGTGCCTTTCTCCGAGGATTGAAATAGCTGATGTGATGGGACATAAATTCAAGGTGACTGGAGAATAGTATGGGGGGAATGTTGGAAATATGAATTATTGGAGTATGAATCATGTTGTTGGGGTGGAGGTAGAGGCAGATACATTAGGGACATCATGAAATTCTCAGATAGGCACATGTGGGAGGGAAGGAGCAGATTAATCTTGTTGGTTAAAATGATGGCAAAACTTTGTGGGCCGAAGGGCCTGTACTGTTCTATATTCCGTTTTAAGCCATGCATGAGGAGGAGGAGGCAGATAAATGGTTGGTCGATCATGGTCTATCTTCTCGTACAAAGGGACCTAACAATTTAGGTGAGATTGCAGCTAAATTGCATTTCTCTGTAGCTGTTACAGTCTATTTTGCATTGTTATTATTTTATCTTGTCCTACCTCAATGCACCATGTAATGATTCGATCTGTACGAACAGTCGGCAAGACAAGCTTTTCACTGTATCTTGGAACATGTGACAATAAAGAACCAATAAATAACTAATTTAATCGTCATATAAGCTGTCTTCGAGCCAGGCGGTAGGTGCTTTCAGGCTTTTGTATCTTCTGCCCATTGGGGGAGAGGAGAGAGAGCGTCCCGGGCTGGGTGAGGTCTTTGATTATGCTGTCTGCCTTCCCAAGGCAGCCAGACGTGTAGTCAGAGTCCTTAGGGGTGGGGCAAGCTGGTTTCCGTGATGTGCTGAGCTGCGTCTACAACTCTGTGGTTTCATGCGATCTCGGGCAGAGCAGTTGCCGTAGCAAGCCGCTCTGCATCCAGGCACGTGGACAAGGTAATAGTTACAGGGAGAAGGGTAGGAAAACCACGGGGAACACCACCCCCTGGAAGCTGTCCTCCATGACACACACTGTTGCCGTTCCTTCACTGTTGCCTGGTCAATGTCCTGGAGGCCCCTCCCGGACAGCACTATGTGTGTACACTTAACACACGTCTCAAGGACTGCGGGGGTTCAATAAGACAGCTCACCAGTACTTTCGCAAGGACAAACAAGGTGTGGGCAATGAAATACTGATTCAGCCCACATGCACTGAATAATAAAAATACTTTCTGTCCTGTTCTTGATGTACAGGTCGCTGCCTGATGTGTTACAACTGTACAACAAAGGCCCATTGCAAAGACACCTGGATGAACTGCACCTCTGAAGATGATAGCTGCTACTATGGATTTTCAAGCCAAGGTCGGTAAGAATTGAAAGGGAGCAAGAAACCCTTGGACTGCACAATAGAGTCACAGACAAGATCTTCAGATGCTGGAAATCAAAGTCACACACACCAAAATGCTGGAGGGACTCAGCAGGCCAGGCAGCATCTATGGAAAAGAATAAACAGTTGATGTTTTAGGCCGAGGCCCTTCATCAGGATGTTTCATCTGTCCTGCTGAAGGGTTTTGGCCCGAAACGTCGACTGCACGTTTTTCCATTGATGTGTCCCGCTTGGCGGCGCAATAATATCAGCACCAGACTCCGGAGTGAAGGTTCCGGAATTCGAATCCAAGTCGGGTTGAGTGTCGAGCTAGCAACTCGGCCTCGTAAAACAAGAATAGCTTGCTACAGAAACACTGTCAAAAGACGGCGCCCCGATAACTCCATTGCTGATTTAAGGGCTATTCTTCTTCTTTTCCATTGATGATTCCTGGGTTCCTCCAGCATTTTGTACATACTGCTGCACAATAGAGTAGTGGTTTGCCTAACAAAAGTGACCAAGGTTCAGTTCAGCCCGTCGATAAGGACCTTGTGCGTTCTCCACAGGGCTGCATGACTTTCCACTGGCTACGCATCCAAGAGCATGTAGGTTAATCAGTCACATGGGTGTAACTCGGCAGAGTGTGCTCACTGGGCTGGAAGGGCTATAACTGCAGAATAAAAATAAGATCAGGGAGTATGTGTGCAAAGATGAACAGAATTAAAGGTGCAGATCAAAGATCCTTGGTCAGAAATGGGAAAGAGAAAGCAGTTTAGTTAGAGAGGGTGACAGGCTGATGGACAATGGATTGGCAGATCAAAGGGAATAGTTGGAATAGCTGGAAAGGAAATTTAGAAGAATGCAAATCACAAGAGATTCTGCAGAGTAACATACATAAAACGCTGGAGGAACTCTGTAGGCCAGGCAGCATCTATGGAGAAGGAGAAACAGTCAATGTTTTGAGCCAAGACTATTCATCAGGACTGGAAAGGAAGGAGGCAGAAGCCAGAATAAGAATCAAATCACAAATGAGAAATCTGCAGATACCAGAAACCCGAGCAAAACACACAAAATGCTGGAGGAACTCAGCAGCCCAGGCTGCATCTATGGTCAAATGCACAGTTCACATTTTGGGCCAAGACCCTTCAGCAGGACTGGGAAAAAAAGGAGGTAGATTTAAAAAAGGTGGGAGGAGGGGAAAGTGAAGCACAAGGTGATAGGTGAAAATGGGAGGTGTGTGGGAGTGGGGTATGAAGTAAAGAGCTGGGAAGTTGATGGGTGAAAGAGATACAGGGCTGGAGAAGGTTGGGGGGTCCAAAAGGAGAGAACGCTAGGCCATGGAAGAAAGAAAAGGAGGGGGGAGCAGCAGATAGAGGTGATGGGCAGGTAAGGAGATAAGGTGTGAGACGGAAAAGGGAGTGGGGAATGGTGAAGGGGAGGGGGGTGGGGGCATGACTGGAAGTTTGAGAAATCGATATTCATGCCATCAGGTTGGAGGCTACCCAGACAAAATATAAGATGTTGTTCCTCCAACCTGAGTGTGACCTTATCATGACAGTAGAGGAGGCCATGGATTGACATATGGGAATGGAAATGGCAAGTGGAATTAAGATGGGTGGCCGCTAGGAAATCTTGCTTCTTCTGGTGGACAGAGCATAGGTGCTCAGTGATGTGGTCTCCTGATTGATGTCGGGTCTCACCGATATACAGGAGGCCACTCAGGGAGTACCGTACACATTATATGTCCACAAGAGACTCACAGGTGAAGTGTTGCCTCACCTGGAAGGACTGTTTGGGGCCCTGAGTGGTAGTGAGGGAGGAGTTTTGGGGGCAGGTGTAGCACTTGTTCTCCTTGCAAGGATAAGTGCTAGGAGGGAGATCAGTGGGGGGGGGGGGATGAATGGATAAGGAAGTCGTGTAGGGAGCGTTCCCTGTGGAAAGCTGAAAGTGGGGTGTGGGGTTGGGGGTGGAACACGTGTTTGGTGGTGGGATCCCGTTGGAGATGGTGGAAGTTCTGGAGAAGTATGTGCTGGACACGGGACCATTTTGATTCCACTTCCCATTGTGGTACGTCAATCCATGGTCAATACTGTCGTGATGAGGAACAACACCTTGTATTCCGTCTGAGTAGTCTCCGACAAGGCGGCATGAATATCGATTTCTCAAACTTCTGGTAATGCCCTCCTCCTCTCCTTCACCGTTCCCCATCCCATTTTCCCTCTCTCATCTTACTTCCTTGCCTGCCCTTTGCCTTCCTCTGATGTTCTCCCCTGATGTTTCTTTCTTCCATGGCCTTCTATCTTCTCCTATCAGACTCTCTGTTCTCCAGCCCTGTATCTCTTTCACCAGTCAACTTCCCAGCTCTTTACTTCACCCCTCCCCCTCCCGGTTTCACCTATCACCTTGTCTTTCTCTCCGCCCTCTCCCCGGCTGTTAATTCTCTTCCTCATCTTTTTTCTCCAATCCTGCCGAAGGGTCTCGGCTCGAAATGTGGACTGTACTTTTTTTCCATAGTTGCTGCCTGGCCTGCTGAGTCCCTGCAGCAATTTGTGTGTGTAGTCAGAACAATAAGGGTGTTGCGTTGGTGAGAAGTGCTAGCTCCAAACACAAGAGTCTCTGCAGTCTCCTGTCTTTCTGCAATTCTGGAGCTCAGACATTTGGTACATTTTTGCATTAATAGCATGGGGACTGTGTTGAACTGGCAAAGGGAAAAGGTGAGACTTGGGTGCAGTTGGCCATAATCATATCAAATGTTCGGGCAGGTTTGAGGGGCTGAGTGGCTCCTCTTTTCTTGTGTAATGTTTTAACCATGGGTTCTTTTTATCTTGGCAGATAAAGAAAAGTATTCTGCTGGCTGTACCAATCAGACCATCTGCTCCTCGATAAATATGATAAATATGACCTCCTACAATATTACCTGCTGCAAGACCGACTTTTGTAACGAAGGCAGCCTTATGAAGGTGTCTCCTTTATTCTGCCTAGCTTCACTCACACCCTGGTTTGCACAGTTTCTCTGAAGCGGAACCTGCTTCAGGTGTGTGCCTGAACTTCTCGCGGTATTTCCCTCTGCCATGATGGCGAGTCTTTCTGATATGCAGTGATTTGACTACTTAATGTAATGAAAGTTAAAAGCACAATCCTTTCGCATGAAGAAGTCCACACCATCTGCTCCATAGAATAACTCTTTTAGTGTAAAAGGTCCAAATATTTAGTACAGCAAGTGTTTTTATTTTCTTTTGCCATTCAGCCCATCTGGTCAATGTCAGCTCACAGTGCAAACCCTTTCTCCTACTGGTTTCCCCTACATTCCCATCAACTCAAGGCTAATTAATTTCTAATGAAGCTTCTTATTTCACCCCCAGCCCCCAAGCAAACCACCTCCTCCCCTTACCTGGTCTCATCTATCACATGCCAGCTTGTACTCCTTCTTCTCCCCTTCCTTTGCAGCTCAGAAAAAGGGTTTTAATTTCTTTCCAGAGATGGTGCATGATTTTGCTGAGTTCCTCCAGCATTTTGTGCACATTGCTCAATATCTCCAATTTCCCTGGACTGGACCAATGGTTACAGAGGGAATCTATGACCCACGTGCACACACACACACACACACACACACACACACACACACACACACACAGTGCCTCAGTGATGAGTAATAAACATTCATTGTTTTGGAGAACACACACACTCTCACACTCACTCAAACACTCTCTCTCTCTCACACACATACAGACAACTCACTCTCTAACACTCACACACACACTCACATTCACACTGTCTCGCACTCACTCATACATTCAGACACACAGACTCTCTCACACTATCACTCAAGCACTCACAGACACTCACTTCCTCTCTCACACTCACTTACACTCACACTCTCTCACACTGACCCTCACATGCACTCACCCTCTCACTTACACTCTCTCACACACTCATGCACTCACCCTCTTGCTCTCACTCTCACACACACATACTCTTACACACTCATATACTCTCACTCACTCAGACATTCACACACCCTCTCATACTCACTCACATACTCTCTCACACTCTCACTGAAACACACTCACCCACAGCCACACATACTCTTATGCACTCGCACACTCACTCACACATACTCTTACGCACTCGCACACTCACTCACATATACTCTATCACACTCTCACTTATACACACTCGGTCACTCACTCGCACACATTCATTCTCACACTCTCTCACACACATTCATACATTCACACTCTCACACACTCACTCACATGAGACCTTCACACAGATCGAACCTGGATCTCTGGATCTTTGAGGCAGCGGCCCTACCTGCTGCATCATTGCACTTCCCCAATTGACCGGGGCAATTGTTATTTTTAATTGCCAGAGTTGACAGTGTATAGAATGGTGCATCACATAATATCTTAATTTTAAAAATACAATGTGCGTTTTAAAAGACTTGAGCACAAACTACAAGAACTGAATGTGCGGATTGGCGCCGGTGTGCAGTCAACTCCACCTCAGTCAGAGCACTGTTGGTGAACAGAAGCTCTGGTTTTGTTAAAACTGCTCTGCCCTTTCTGGCCTGCCATGGTATAAGGGACACGTTGTGTTCCGATGATACCACTATCCATTTACAGTTCCCCGCCCTGTCTATTTGTGTGGAACCCCAAAGGATACAGCCTTCCCTGTGGAAAGACGAGGTACTGTTGTTTGGAGTTTGGAGATAATCACAGCTTATGGTATCTGGCTGTTGGGGTGCTGGAAATGCTCGAAGCTTGGATACATAAACTGCAGGGAAATGAGGGGAGAATGAAACCATAAGACATAGAAGCTGAATGAGGCCATTTGGCCCATTGACTCTGGTCAGCAATTTGATCATGGCTAATTTATTATCCCCTCTTATTCCCATTCCCCTGCCTTCTCCCTGCAACCTTTGACACCCTTACTAATCAAGACCCCATCAACCTCCACTCTAATTATACACAATGTCTTGTCCTACACAGACACCAATGGCAATGAATTCCACAGTACCCTCCAACTAAGTAAATTCCTCCTCATCTCTGTTGTAAAGAGATGACTTTCTATTCTGAGGCTATGGCTTCCGATCCTAGACGCTCCTACTATTGGAAACATCTTGTCCATGTCCACTCTGTCTAGGCTTTTCAGTATATGGCAGGTATAGCCAGATGGGATTTACTCTTTTGGGAACTGGCATGGACACGATGGGCCAAATGGTCTTAAGTAAGCTTATAGTGGTCAGAAACAAGTTAATATACACTGAGAGATATCAAATGTAATTAAATGAATATTTTCATAGCAGGAACAATAGTTTATCTTCTTTAAAGGTTACAGGGAGAAGGCCAGGGAGAAGGGCTGAGGAGGGAAGAAAGGATCAGCCATGATGGAATGGCAGAGCAGACTTGATGGGCCAAATGGCCTAATTCTGCTCCTATGTCTTATGGTCTTATCTACCCCTATGGAACCATTATTTGCTCCATTTTCATCAGCACAGGTGGTGCGTATCTTTGATTATTTAAATATGCTTTGGGACTGGAGGCATTGTTTCACTGGTCTTTTGCCAAATCCTGATAAACTACTAATGTGCCAAACATGAGCCATTTCTTTCTTTTCCCCAAATCACCTACTTTGCTTTATAGCCTTTTATAAAATAAAGCACTCTGCTATATTTAGACAGCCAGATTACCAAACAACATCTGTATGCATCACCCAAGCTCCATCATGGCTGAGGGGCGAGGCGGAGTTAACATTTCACCCTGCCACTGGTTTCCAAATTTACCTAGATTTGTTATAACTGGAAATAGGTCAAATGTATAAAATTTATTATTTAAAGCAAGTTAAGTTTCAAACATTAATATTAAATAACTGAAGCTAAATAATATAATCACAGTGTTGGACTTTGTCTTTCTCCGTTTTCTTTTTTGTTCACGTAACACTTAATAAAATTGCTAACAACAAGCCTTATGCCTCATTCTTGCTTCATGCTAAAACCATCAGGATCCAACAATGGGTTCAAGGCCCAAGTTCAAAATATCATCTCTATTATTTATTCCCCCTTCCCATTCTCTCTCAACTTGTTCTTCACCTGCTTTCCTCTCTCATTGTTGCTGCTGGTAATCTGCTTCCTCCTCCAAAACTAGCTTCTCCCTCCCGATCTCCCTCCTTGATTGTCCCTCCCTCACTGTCTCCTCCACATCAACCCATTCCAACATCTCTCTCCCTTTTTCTCGGCCTCACCACTTCAGTTACCCTCACATCTCTTCCCATTCAGCCCATACCAACACCTGTCTCCCCTTCACTTCTCTGCCCCCTCATCAATCCCCAAAATCTCTCTCCTGTCCTCTATATCTCCCCACAACTGTCTCCCTCACTGGCTTCCCACATCTCTTCCCATATTAACCCATCCCAACATCTGTCTCCCCTTCACCTCTCTTCCTCTCAATTCTATCTCAATATCTGTCTCCCTCACTGCCCCCATCTTCCCCTCCATGCCTCTCTCCCAAAATCAACCCACTCCAAAATGACTCACATCATCTCTCCCTTCACAGCAATCCATTCCAGCATCTGTCCCCTTTTCCCATTATCAATCAACCCTGACATCTGCTTCCTTCCTGCATCTGCTTCCCACACATCTCTTTCTAGATCAAGCCCCATAGTTCTCCCCTGCTCAACAATCCATCCAAACTTCTCTTACCACTGCCTTACTGTCTCCCTACATTTTCTACATCAATCCACCCGGAGATATTTTTTCCTCCCACATCTGTCTCCCATTCATATTCCTCCACCCTCCCCAAATCAACACACCCTGATATCTGTCTCCTCTCTCTTTCTGCTTCCCCACATTAACCTATCCTGATTCTTCCCACTGCCTCCGCACTTCAATCCCTCGTTCACAACTCTCTCCCCACATGAATCCATCCCAATGCCCCCACCCTCCTACAACTCTCTCATCTTCCACACTGCTCTCCTCCCCCTTCCCACAAACCTCCTCCATATTATCTCCACATCTGACTGCCTTCCCAACTCTCTCAATACATCGGCCCATCCCTCCCTAACTTACTATAGCTCTCTATACTCCTGCACAGTCCCTCTTTAACTGTCAGTCAAGCCCTTGCCCATACTCTGACCACGTCCTGACCTCACCGAAGCCTCTCGTCGCCCACGTGAACTAGTGCCTCCCAGCTTTGCACCACTTTCCCTGCAGTAGACTGACAGGAGAGTTCCCCAAAGAAGATCAGTATAGGCCATCGGATTACTGGGTTATCCCTGTAGCTTAACCCAGAATCCCTTAAAGGATATATCACAACTCAATTTTATTTGCAGAATTGGGAGTATTTCAGATCTTGGGCTGAATAAACGGTGTAGGCTCCTCCTGTTGTATATACATCTGCAGGAGGTTGCAGAGAGTACTGACCACAGCCCTCCCCACAGCTGACACCATCTACAAAAGGTGCTGTCTTAACAAGGAGGCACCTACCATCGAAGGCTCCACGCCATCTGGATTACGTCTTTTTTGTTGCTGCTACTGTCGGGCAGGAGGTAAAGAACCCTGAAGTCCCACACCACCAGGTTCAGGAACAGCTACTCTTCTATAACCATCAGATTCTTGATTCCTGCTCAACCCTCACTTTATCTCAGGTACAGAATGCTGCTGACCGTCTCTTTCGCTACCATGGATTGTCTCAATCACAAGAAAATCTGCAGATGCTGGAAATCCACACACAAAATGATGGAGGAACTCAGCAGGCTCGGCAGCATGTATGGAGAAGTGTAAATGGTCAATGTTTTGGGCCGAGACCCTTCATCAGGGCTGGAAAAAAGATAAGAGGCCAAAGTAAGAAGGTGGGGGGAAGGAGAGGAAGAAGTACAAGGTGGTAGGTGATTGGTGAAATGGAGGGAGAGGAAAGGGGTGAAGTAACAAGCTGGGAAGTTGATTGGTGAATGAGATAAAGGACTGGAGGAGAGGAAATCTGATAGGAGAGGATAGAAGACCATGTTAAAAAGGAAAGAAGGCGGAGTACTAGATGGAGATGATGAGCACATAAGGAGATAAGGTGAGAGAGGGAAACAGGAATGGAGAATGGTGGGTGGGGGGTGCAATTACTGGAAGTTTGAGAAATCAACGTTCATGCCACAGGGTGGAAGCTACCCAGACAGAATATAAGGTGTTGCTCCTCCAACCTGAGTGTGGCCTCAGCTCAGCATACAGGAGGCCATGGACTAACATGTCAGAATGGGAATGGGAAGTAGAACTGAAATGGGTGGCTACTAGGAGATCCTGATTTTTCTAGCAGATGGAGTGTGGGTGCTTGGTGAAGCAGTCTCCCAATCGACATTGGGTCTTACCAATATAAAGGAGGCCACACTGAGAGCATGGGATACAGCAGATGACCCCAACAGACTGACAGGTGAAGTGTCACCTCAGCTGGAAGGATTGTTTGGGGCCCTGAATGGTAGTGAGGAGGAGGTGTAGATGCCATCTCCAATGGGATCACTTCTTTCCTCCCCCCCCAACTTTCCCAGTTTGCTCCCTACGCGACTCTCCTGTCCACTTGTCCCTCCCCACTGATCTCCTTCCTGATACTTATCCTTGCAGCTGGAACAAGTGCCACCTCTGCTCCTGCACGTCCTTGTGTTCCATGTGGGAAGCCTCCAACCTGATGACACGAACGGAGATCTCTCAAACTTCTGGTAATCCATAACCATTCCCCATTCCTGTTTCTCTCTCTCTCTCACCTTATCACCTCCCTCTGGTGCTCTTCTTCCTTCCGTTTCTGCCATGGTCTTCTACCCTCTCCTATCAGATTGCCCATCCTCCAGCCCTTTACGTCTTCCACCAATCAACTTCCCACTCTTTATTTTACCCCTCTCCCCATTTCCTGGTTTCACCTATTACCTACCACCTTGCACTTTATTCCTCTCCTCCCTGTAATGTTCAATCAGGCTCATAGTTCCAGCAAGCGAGACAGGAAATGCATGGACCAAACAGGTATATTAATCATTTATTTACTAACAGCAACAATTTGATCAAACATTCATGTTCCCCAAGCTATAGATGCTACAAAGAAGAGAAAATCTGCAAATGTTGGAAATCCAAGCAACACACATAAAATACTGAATACCCAATAGACATATGTACATTCAACAAACGTACTTACAGTGTCATGCAAAAGTTTGGGCACTCCAGTCAAAATTTCTGTTACTGTGAATAGCTAGGTGAGTAAAAGATGACCTGATTTCCAAAAGGCATAAAGATGACACATTTCTTTAATATCTTAAGCAAGATTACTTTTTTATTTCCATCTTTTACAGTTTCAAAATAACAAAAAAGGAAAGGGGCCCGAAGCAAAAGTATGGGCACCCTGCATGGTCAGTACTTAGTAACACTCCCTTTGGCAAGATTCACAGCTTGTTAACACTTTCTGTAGCCAGCTAAGAGTCTTTAAATTTTTGTTTGGGAGATATTCCATCCATTCTTCCTTGCAAAAAGCTTCTAGTTCTGTGAGATTCTTGGGCCGTCTTGCATGCACTGCTCTTTTGAGGTCTATCCACAGATATTCAATGATGCTTAGCTTGAGGACTGTGAGGGCCATGGCAAAACCCTCAACTTGTGCCTCTTGAGGTGGTCCATTGTGGATTTTGAGGTGTGTTTAGGACCATTATCATGTTGCAGAAGCCATCTCTTTTCATCTTCAGCTTTTTTACAGATGGTGTGATGTTTGCTTCCAGAATTTACTGGTATAGTATTTAATTGAATTCATTCTTCCCTCTAACAGTGAAATGTTCCCCATGCCACTGGCTGCAACACAAGCCCAAAGCATGATCGATCTACCCCCGTGCTTACCCGTTGGAGAGGTGTTCTTTTCATGAAATTCTACACCCTTTTGTCTCCAAACATACCTTTGCTCACTGTGGCCAGAAATTTCTATTTTAACTTCATCAGTCCACAGGACTTGTTTCCAAAATGCATCAGGCTTGTTTAGATGTTCCTTTGCAAACTTCTGACGCTGAATTTTGTGGTGAGGACGCAGGAAATGTTTTCTTCTGATGACTCTTCCATGAAGGTCATATTTATGCAGGAGTCGCTGCACAGTAGAACAGTGCACCACCACTCCAGAGTCTGCTAAATCTTCCTGAAGGTCTTTTGCAGTCAAACGGGGGTTTTGATTTACCTTTCTAGCAATCCTACGAGCAGTTCTCTCCGAAAGTTTTCTTTGTTTTCCAGACCTTGACCTCCACCATTCCTGTTAACTGCCATTTCTTAATTACATTACGAAATGAGGAAATGCCTACCTGAAAATGCTTTGCTATCTTTTTCTAGTCTTCCCCTGCTTTGTGGGCATCATTTATTTTAATTTTCAGAGTGCTAGGCAGCTGCATAGAAGGAGCCCATGGCTGCTGATTGTTGGGACAAGGTTTGAGGAGTCAGGGTATTTATAAAGCTTTGAAATTTGCATTACCTGGCCTTTCCTAATGATAACTGTGAACAAGCCATAGACCTAACAAGCTAATGAAGGTCTGAGACCTTGGTAAAAGTTATCTGAGAGCTCAAATCTCTTGGGATGCCCAAATTTTTGCATGGTGCTCCTTTCCTTTTTTTCATTCTAAAATTGTACAGAACAAAAATAATACACTAATCTTGCTTAAAATGTTGAAAAGAATGTTTCATCTTTAACTTGATGACTTTTGAAGATCAGTTCATCTTCTACTCACTTAACTATTCACAATAACAGAAATTTTGACTGGGGTGTCCAAACTTTTGCGTGCCACTGTAGTTGAAAGTGTGTGCAGAGCATAACTTCCCAATAGTCATGTCTTAAACAAAGGTGGAAGAAAGCAAGCCCCTTCTATGTGCTATTTTATTTACCCAAGATATGTGAAAGTGTCTACCAGGCATCTATTCAATGGGAAAGCAGCTGCACCTTTTAAACCAACCAATCACCAACAGAATAAAGCAACCCCCCCCCCCCACAGGACACTCCTTCCCACCTTCTTACTCCGAGATTTTTTTTAGTCCTGTTGAAGGGTCTCAGCCTGAAACGTTAACTGTTTGCTCTTTGCCATAGACGCTGCCTGGCCTGCTGATTACTCTGATTGTATCTCTTTGTTTTGCATGAATGTCTTGTTTTCACATTCTTTATTTTCTCTCTCTCTCTTCATTGTCTTTATGTTCTGTGCGGTCTGTGCATGCAAGAGTATGATGGAAGGTGCCAGCAAGTTTTCCTTCATTTTCACATGTGATAATCAGCTCAACTTGATAATTTCCCACTATGGCACAGGACACTTTAAACATTTAACCTGACAAAAGCATTGTAAGCCAAAATTTGACATTGCTGTGCTTAAGGTACTAGTCGCATGTTAGAATGTGCTAGGTTTTTTTACCTTGTAAGAAAACAGCAGGCCATTCAGCCCTTCAAGCTTAGGACAGCCCTCAGATCAGCCATGTTTCACTCCTTAGTACAAGAGGACATGGTTTTAAGGTAAGGGGTGGAAAGTTCAAGGGGGATATTAGAGGAAGGTTTTTCACTCAGGGAGTGGTTGGTGTGTGGAATGCACTGCCTGAGTCTGTGGTGGAGGCAGATGCACTAGTGAAGTTTAAGAGACTACTAGACAGGTATATGGAGGAATTTAAGGTGGGGGGTTATATGGGAGGTAGGATTTAAGGGTCAGCACAATATTGTGGGCCAAAGGTCCTGTACTGTGCTGTACTATTCTATGTTTTATGTAACCTATTCTCCCTGCTCCAAGTCATCCGTTGTGATGTTGGCTCAGTTCTTTCTCTCCCTGTAAGTACAGTCTTATCTTCCATTAGCAAGAAATCCATCATTAAGAACCCTCACCACCCGGGACATGTTTCTACTATCAGGAAGAAGGGACAGGAGCCTGAAGACACATACTCAATGTCTTAGGAACATCTTCTTCTCCTCTGACATCAGTCTTGAGAGCAGTCAATTAACCCATGAACTACCTCGCTATTCCTCTTTTCCACTATCTATCTATCTATCTGATGAAAGGTCTCGAGTCACGGAGCAGCTGCCGTACCAATTGCACATTGAGTTCTGTTGTCGCCAACATTTTGGTTAGATATGCCATTCTAGTATTTCAGGTTTGTCTGTGTTGTAACAGTTCACCTCCTTGCTGAGCCAGCCTTTATAAGACTGCTCCGATGAGTCCACTGGTCAGAAGCCAAAAGGATTTCAGGAACTCAGGTCAGATCTTGATAACAGCAATATCTCCATTTCTCGTTACCGTCAAAAACTCAAGCAAATCAAATCAGAAGCAAAATGAAGTACCTTCTTCTCCTGGGATGCGGTCTTCTTCTCTGTGCCTCTCTGGGTAAGAAATTTAAAGCTATTTCTAAAGTTTTCTAATTATTTTCCCCATCTTCAATTTGAGATTGGCATTGCAAACAATGCCAGGGGTTTTACAGTGCTCTCACCATTTCAGGGAGCAGCCTTGGTTCAAACCAGACCTCAGGGGCTTTCTCTGTGTCTGCGTGGGTTCCTTCTGGGCGCTCCTGTTTCCTCCCACATCGCCAGGGCATGCTGGAGGGCTCATTGTCTACCATAAATCACCCTTTAGGGTTGAATCAGAAAGCTTGTATGGGAAAAGTAAATTGGAAGGGCTATTGGGAAGTGAGGAGAAAAGGGACAGATGAGCCACTGTGTTTTAGTCCACTGGTTTGTACAGCCACCTCCTGTGCTGAAGAGGGAGAATTTACAGAACATTGTTCATTAATTTGGAATTACGGAAGAGACTGCTATTATAATTATAGTTGTTTGTGGTGTAGTTTAAGCTGTTCAATTATTTTATTATTGTAACACACAGCAAGGTATGTTGCAAAATTTTGCTCTGCGAGCCATCTGTACAGATAATCTCAGCCGATAAGTAAACTGAACAATTACAAATGAAAAATAGTAACAAAAAATGCAGAATGAAATTTTACAGTAACAGAGAGGGCAGATACTAAGGTTCAAGCCTGTATCGAGGTAAATTTGAGATCAAGAGTCTATTTGATCACATTGGAGAACTGTTCAACGGTCTTATATTAGTGAAGTAGAAGCTGTCCTTGATCCTGCTGTTATGTGCTTTCAGGCTTTTGTATGTACAGTCTGATGGGATATGGGAGAGGAGGGAATGTCCAAGACGGGTGGAGTCTTTGTTAATGTTGGCAGCTTTTCCTGAGTCCATGTACGAGAGGCTGGTTTCCATGATGTTCTAGGTGCTTCCACAACCCTCTGTGGTTTCAGGCAGATCAAGCTGTTTGATAGGATGTTTTCTATGTCTGCTTAAGTTTATATTAACTTGCTGTATGTTAGTCATGTGCTGTGCTGCTGTCACAGGAAGCTAGTTCTCAGGGTTTTTAAATCCTGGGCAAGTACACACGTGACACTAAACTTGTCAACTTCTCTCATGCTCAGCAGCCATGGAAGAAGGGGGTTGCCATGGTAGTGAAGTGGTTAGTACAACACCATTATAACCCACAGCAATGGAGTTCCGAGTCCAATTTTGACTCTGTTTGTGGTCCTTCTTGAGTGCGTGGGTTTCCTCTGGGTGCTCCTGTTTCCTCCATGGTCCAAAGATATATTGGCTCGTAGATTAATTGGTCATTGTGTAAATTGCCCCATGATTAGGCCAGGGTTAGTTCAGTAGGCTATTGGGTGAAGTGGCCTATTTGCTGGAAGGCCTGTTCTGCACTGTATCTTTAAAGAAAACTTGAATCTCACGTAATCTGTGGTGTTTATTTATTTATTGAGATACAGCGCGGACTAGGCTCCTCCTTCTCAACAAACTTGGGTTGTTTTCTCTGAAGTGGTGGAGGGTGAGGGGAAACCTGATGAAAGTTTGTAAAATTGTGAAAGCCATAGAGAGGAAACTCTGTGTACTTGGCTCTTAGAACTTGCTTAGAGGAGGCATGTGCAGGTTTGCTGAGGTTGAATTTACAAGGGCAAGGTGTGTGCTTGTAATCTCCTGTGTACTAGAAAGATTTATTTCTCACATGTACATTGAAAGATACAGCGAAATGTATTGTTTTGTATCAATGACCAGCACAGTCCAGGATCGAGATTCTTTGAAAAACTTGGACTCTCAATTTCAAACACTTCAGCAGACTACAACCCGAATTGAAAGTGAGCATGATCTATTCAAGCAAACTATTAAAGATCAAGGAATGAAGATATCTTTGATGGAAAAGAAAATCAATGAAATTACCTCGGAACTATCTAATATGAAGAAAAGAATGGTTGATTTAGATAGTAGAGGGCGTCAGCGGAATCTGCGTATTCTGGGACTGCCTGAAGCTGGTGATCTGTTAAAATTCTTTTCAGATATGCTGTACTCACTTTTCAATGAGAGTCTTAAAGCTAGCCCCTTAATTGACAGAGCTCACAGAATTTCATTTTCTCGGCATTCATCCGAATTATGTCCTCGAGCAGTTGTACTTTCTTTGCATCATTACAAGACTAAAGAAGCTATTCTTCGAGAAGCCAGAAATAAGTGGATATTATACTTTAATTCGGCACAGATTTGTATAGTTGAAGATTATCCTCCCGAGATTTTTGCCGAAAGAAAGAAATATCGAGAAGTTATGAGTGAAATGTATAAATTAGATTTAAATCCCTCTCTTCACTTTCCAGCAAAGCTGATCATTTTCCCTGAAAACTCTCAATCATTGAGAATCTACTCTCCTCAGGAGGGATGGGAGTATATTAAATACCTTAAAGTTAAGCCTACTGAATAAAATATTAAAGTTACTCCAATTACTCAATAGGCAATTTTGAAGTATTTGCTGTATGAGTTATTTATGGAGCTTCTGAGTTAAGTACATTCTATACCTTTTCATTCTTTGGTATGGGACGTGGCTGATGTAATTTTTTTTACCTTATTAATAATTAGTACATATATAACTGTCTTGTAGAGAACTTTTATAGTATTGTACTTTAATGGTCTGTGTAGGACCTGTTGTGTATTAATCTTATTTCTTTCATTTGTTTCAATACTTATAGTTTTAGGTCTGTTTTATATATATATATATATATACTCATTTACTTTTCTTCTTCTTCTTCTTCTTCTTTGAGAAAGAATACTAATTGTAATATTATTCGCTTGGATTTATTCCTTTTTCTGAATGTGTTTAAGCTACTTTAGCTGATTCTAAGATGGCTGTTGTTGATTATGTTTTTATTAATGTTAGACATAACATTATAGTAGCTGAATTCTGTTTGTGCATTTTATTATGACTATCTTCCGTGGGATTTTTGTTTTATTTTAATATACGGAGCTGCAAGATGGAGAACAGGGTCAAAGGTTTTTAGTTAGCATGGGACCAGCCTATTGGTTCCTTCCTTTCTATCTATTGGGTGGGGGGAGGGGTCTATTAGAGTAGGTTCTTTTCTTGATTGGGCAGTTCTTTTGATGGATTTCTCTTTCGTAAATGCATCACTCCTTCTGGTTGTACCCGCGCCTTTTGATTTAATATGTACTTGTGTAACATTTCTTTTATATAATATTAAATTCAATTTTAAACATGGATGTTAATAAAATCAATATAATATCTTGGAATTGGAACAGTGTCAATCACTCCATTAAGTGTAAAAAGATTTTTAAGAAATTAAAAACACTTAATGCTGATATTATTTTTGCGCAAGAAAATCATACATGAAAATAGGATGAGGATAGGTTTTTCTGCTTCTGGAAAGGACCTCTATTTCACTTGCTATCGGATTGTAAAACAAGAGGCGTTTCTATATTTCTCAGTCCCAAAATCCCTTTTGTACACTTTAATACAACTACTGATTCGATTGGAAGATAATTAATTGTTACTGGTTTATTATGCAAGCAAAAGATAGCTCTGGTGTGTGTATACGCACCTAATGTAGGTAATTCTGATTTTTTAAAGAAACTTTTTTCAGAGTTACCAAATCTCAATGAATATAAGCTGATCATGGGTGGTGACTTTAACTGTTGCTTAAATCCGGCGATTGACAGGTCATCAACCAATCGGTCACTTCCTAATAAAGCGGCAGCTTGTATTAACTCTTTTTTATTAGAATATGGCCTTGTCGATATTTGGAGATATAAACACCCCAATAATAAAGATTTCTCTTTTTTCTCATACGTTCATCACAAGTATTCTCGAATTGATTACTTTTTTTTAGATACACGTCTGTTAAACTCCGCTGTTGAATGTACTTATGACATCATTGCGCTGTCAGATCACGCGCCTTTAAAGTTAACCCTTAAGCTTTCAGATAGATTTTTGAAAATCTCACAGTGGAGATTGAACCCCGTATTGTTACAGGATCCGGCTTTTGTTAATTTTATTAAGGAGCAAATTTCTATATTTTTTGAATTTAATACAACTAAAGGAATGTCAAATCTGGTTATATGGGACACGTTGAAATCTTTTCTTAGGGGACAGATATTCAGCAGCCTTGAGAAAGAAAACTAAAGCGGATTTGTCAGTGCTTATTAATAAAATTAAACAGATAGATAAAGTGTATTCAGTTAAATCTACTGAAGACCTTTATAAAGAAAGGGTCGAACTTCAATCACAGTATGATTTGCTTCTGACCTTTCCCATTGAACAGCAAATTTTTAAATCTAAAAGTTTATTTTATATACATGAGGAAAAATCTGCTAAACTTTTAGCGGGTCAGTTAAAGGCTGGGATGGTCGGAAGACAGATTTTAAAAATTCGCTGACCAGATAGAACAGAAACTTTAGATCCTTATGAAATTAATAAGATATTTATGGACTTTTATTCTAATCTTTATAAATCTGAATTCTCTGATAGCACTATTATTATGAATAGATTTTTGCAAAGGTTAAACATACCTCAAATTTCGATTCCAGATGTTGATATGTTAGATGCACCTATTAAACAAGAGGAGATAGCCAAGGCTATATCCTCTATGCAATTAGGTAAAGCTCCGGAACCTGATGGTTATACGGTACAATTTTACAAGACTTTTCATGAAATGCTTATACCACATCTTCATCAAACGTTTACCGATTCTACTTCCTCTGGGAACCTTCCTAAAACTTTTTATGAGGCACTAATTTTGTTGATTCCAAAAAAAGGAAAAGACCCACTGGAATGTGTATCCTATAGACCTATTTCTTTATTCAATGTAGATTTTAAAATTTTCTCTAAGATTCTAGCAAATAGGCTTGAGAATATCTTGCCTAATGTTATCTCAAATGATCAAACAGGATTTATAAAAAATAAGTACTCACATTTTAATATTCAAAGATTGTTAAATATCATTTATTCCCCTTCAGGCAAAGAATCTGAATGTATTGTATCTTTGGACACAGAGAAAACCTTTGATAGGGTGGAGTGGCCTTATCTATTTCATGTTTTGAATAAGTTTAATTTTGGTCCAGGATTTATTTCCCGGATTAAATTGATCTATCATGACCTGGTAGCTGCGGTTCTATCTAATAATCAAAAGTCTCCCTATTCTAGATTATATAGAGGTACCCGTCAGGGTTGTCCCCTCAGTCCTTTATTATTTAATTTGGCTTTAGAACCACTTGCTATTACTCTTAGGGATTCTAATTCTGTGCAGGGTGTTAGGAGAGGGGATAAATTACATAAGGATTTGTTATATGCAGATGATTTATTAGTTTACATTTCAAATCCTAGGAAATCTATTCCTTTTATGTTATCTATATTTATGGAATTTGGTATTTTTTCTGGATATAAACTTAATTTACATAAAAGTGAATTATTTCCTATTAATAATTATTCTGATTATTATGATCGAATACCTTTTAATATTGTCAAAAACCATTTTACTTACCTTGGTATCAAAATTACAAAAAATTTTAAAGACCTATATAGGTATAATTTCTTCCCTTTAGTTGAATATACTCAACAGGCGCTTTCTAAATGGTCACCTATGTCGAGGTCATTGATAGGTCGAATAAATGCTATAAAAATGGTTATTCTACTGAAATGTTTATATATATTTCAAGCAGTTCCATCTTTTGTTCCAAAAACATTTTTTGATAAAATAGATTCTCTGATTTTGTCTTATGTTTGGAATAATAAAAGCTCTAGAGTGAATAAACTCTTATTGCAAAAATCAAAAAAAGATGGAGGACTGGCTTTACCAAACTTTAATTTTATTATTGGGCAATTAATATTTGTTATATTACTTTTTGGATTTATGATATAGACGACCAAGATTGCCCTTCATGGTTACAGCTGGAGGAAAATTCAGTAATGGGGTTTTCGTTAGCTTCTTTATTAGGAGCTCCTCTTCCGTTTTCGCTCTCCAGAATAGGTAGACAAGCTCTCAACCCTATTGTTAAACATACTTTAAAAAATTGGTTTCAATTTCATAGATTTTTTGAATTAAATGATTTTCTACTTTCTAGTAATATTTATTCTAATTTCTTTTTTAAACCATCAACTTTGGATAAGGCTTTCTTAATATAGAAAATTAAGGGAATAAAAACTTTTTAAGATTTGTTTTTACAAGACTGTTTAATGTCTTTTTCACAGTTAATGGATAAATATGATATCCCCAATATACATTTTTTCAGATATTTACAGGTTAGGAATTTTTTACGTGATTTTTTACCGAATTACCCCTCGGCCTGCTCTTTAAATTTGGCTTGTGCTATTTTTCAGTTTAAACCTTTTCAAAAACGATTAATAGCTATCATTTATAAACAGTTAATGAATGCTCGCATGCCGCCTAATGATAGGGTTCAACGCACCTGAGAAGTAGAACTTCAACATTCACTTTTAGATAATCAATGGAGTAAAATTTATTATTTAGTCAATAATTCAGCTATCTGCACACGCCATATTTTAATTCAGTTTAAGATAGTACACAGGGCCCATATGTCCAAAGGTAAATTGGGGCATATTTTTCCTAATATAAGCCCTATTTGTGACAGATGTAATACAGAAGTGGCTTCTCTAACTCATATGTTTTGGTCATGTGTAAGTTTAAGCAATTTTTGGAATATTCTTTCTTTCTTTTTAAATCTTTTTATTAATTTTTAAGCAAACATAAATGAAACATGAATACAAAGAGTTTGAGAGTACATAGTTTATAGTTTAAGTAGACATTCACATATATAATAATCAATATATATAACCTCCCAAACTCATAGTATTTATGAACAAAAGAAATAAAAAGAAAAAAAACCCAAAAAAAGAAAAGGAAAAAAACACTAACCAACATGGGCCATTGCATAATGTCAAATATATACAGTAGTGCCAATAACTCCGAACCTCCATCCAAATAATTAAGGATAATAAAAGTGAGGTTTAGGAAAAGACAATTTAACTCATATGAAAATGTTGAATAAATAGTCTCCAAGTTTCTTCAAATTTAACTGAAGGATCAAAAACAACACTTCTGATTTTTTCTAAGCTCAAACAAGAGATAGTTTGAGAAAACCACTGAAACATAGTTGGAGGATTAATTTCTTTCCACTTCAATAAAATAGCTCTTCTAGCCATTAATGTAACAAATGCAATCATTCGTTGAGATGAGGAGGATAAGTGACTATTATCCACCATTGGTAAACCGAAAATTGCAGTAATAGGATGCGGTTGGAAATTGATATTAAGAACTATTGAAATAATGCAGAAAATATCTTTCCAGTAATTTTGCAAACAAGGGCAAGACCAAAACATATGGGTCAATGAAGCAACATCAGAATGACATCTGTCACAGGTTGGATTAACATAAGAATAAAATCGAGCAAGTTTATCCTTAGACATATGAGCTCTATGTTCAACCTTAAATTGTATTAGGACATGTTTAGCACAAATAGAAGACGAATTGACTAATAGTAAAATTTTCTCCCACTGCTCAGTGGATATAAGACAATGAAGTTCTTTTTCCCATTCCTTCTTAATTTTTTCTGATACTTCTGGCTTTATTTTCATGATCATATTATAAATGACAGCTACTAAACCCTTTTGACAAGGATTCAGAGCTAAAATTCTTTTCGTAATGTCCAATGGACATAGTTTCGGAAAAGACTGTAACGCATTATACAAAAAATTTCTAGCTTGCAAATATCTAAAAAAAATGGGTTTTAGGTAAATTATATTTATTAGATAGCTGTTCAAAGGACATAAAGCTATCATCCAAAAACAAATCACGAAAACATGTTATACCTTTTGTTTTACATAAAAGAAAAGCTTGATCCATAAAAGAGGGCCAAAAAAATAGTTAGATATTATAGGGCTTGATAAAATGAACTTATTCAAACCAAAAAATTTACGTAATTGAAACCAAATTCGCAATGTATATTTGACTATAGGATTAGTTATTTGTTTATTCAATTTAGATAAAGAAAAAGGAAATGAAAATCCTAAAATTGAGAACAATGAAGTCTTGTACAGATTTACATTCCAAATTTACCCATTGTGGGCAAGCAGCTATAGTTGATTCTTGTGTCCAAAATATTAAATATCGTATATTAACTGGTGTTTGGAATATTATCTGAAGTTATAGATGTGGATGTTCAACCTAATCCAATTTTTGGGATTATTCCAGAGGAAACAAGCAAAGTGTCTGCTTCCGCCCAACATGTGATAGCTTTTTCAACTTTACTGGCTAGGAGAGCTATTTTGCTACACTGGAGAGAATCTAACCCACCTACTGTTTTCAATTGGCTCTCCTCCATTACGTCATGTCTAAGCTTGGAGAAAATTAGAAGCTGGACATTTGATACATCCTTTAATTTTGAACAAGTCTAGTGACCGTTTAGTCAATATTTTTACACGATTTAATAAATTTTTATTTATTTATTTTTCTTCATTCTCTTTGGGGAAAATCCTTATCCATGAAGGTTCGGAGATGACTGGAAGGATGTTTCTTTTCTCTCTTTTTTAAAAATTTTATCCTCAGTTGGACTGCCCAATCTTTCTTTTTCTTCCTTCCTTTTTTTCTTTCTTTTTTTTGTCTCAAGTTAGTTAGTATGGTTTTTTTCTTTTATCAATATTATTTCCAATCTTTTTTTTATGATTGCTATGAGGTTGTAGTTTTTTTTGACCATTGTATTGTTACGAACCCCGTAACTGGGTCACTTACCAGCAAAGATAGAGAGGTCCGTTGAAGTCTGATGGTACTATTTTTAACAGTATTTATTGATAAAAATATACAAAAATAATATCAATGCAACCATACAGATAACATATGTCGTCAATACTAAATCTAAAATCGCGGGTATAGTAATAATCAATAAGAAGTAACTCTATTGTTGTCTAGGGGATAATGTATTGTCCGATGGAAATATAAAAGTCACTCAAGTTCATTCAAGCTACAGGCTGCAGCCTTTGGTTGGAGTCCAGAGAGAGTTTAAAACTTGCCCATTCCTTTTATGATGTCAATCCTTCGAGAGTCGTTGGGGCTGATTTCTCCTTTGTTTTAGCTAAAGCCGTTCTTCTGTGGTAAGGCCCACCAATTCCGAGGCAAATAAAAAGCATGTACGTGGGCTTTCCACCGGCTTTCGCTGTTACGCTGTTACAGGATTTCTAGCGTTTATTCTGGTGCGTCTAAAGGGGCCGTTCCCCAGACCCTCTTTTATCCCCACTCACGGGGTCTCAGATGTCACTCAGGGTGGAATGATGCCATCCCCCAACCAGCCCACGTTGCCTGAGGGCTTCCACAATGCACAATACTCAATACATAGTTCCGTCTCCAAGAGACAAAGGCCGCTTCCCATTGCTTTGTATCCCTGAGAGCCAGGACATTTCAAACCCCTCTGTGGAATCTGCATGTCTTTCTCTCATTTCCTGGGTCACTTGACCCGAATCAATAGTGATGCTGTGATTCTCAAAAAGGAGGGGGCCCCTCAGAGTTGGGCACAGGCATAACAGTATATATAATAGCATAATATTTTATATATATACTTTCTGTTTTTATTTTTGCTGTTTATGTCCTTTATATTATCTGTTTGCTAAACTCCTCTTCTGATTTGTATATTTTTTATTTGAAAATCAATAAAAAGATTGAAAAATGAGATGAATAGAATTTATGAAAAACTACACATAAAGAAAGACTGACAAACAATCAATGAGCAAAAGAAGACAAACTGTGCAAATATAAATAATATTGAAAATATAATTTGTAAAAAGTCCATAAAAGTGAGTGAGAATACTTACACAACGCTGGAAGAACTGGGCATCTGCAGTTGTATTTTTGTGTTTTCATAAAAGTGAGTGTGTAGGTTGTGGAATTAGTTCAGAGTTGTGGTGAGTGAAGTTCTCCATGCGTTCAAGAGCCAGATGATTGTAGGTAATAATTGTTCCTGAACATGGAGGTGTGAGACCAAAGGCACATGCACCTCCTGCCTGATGGTAGTGGCAAGAAGAGGGCAAGATCTGGATGGAGTTGATCTTTTGTGATGGATCCTGCTTTCTTGTGGCAGCACTCCATGTAACTGTGCTCAATAGTGGGGAGGGCTCTGCTGTGATGGACTGGTGTTTCTGGTAACCATACCAGGCTGTGATACAACAGTGTAGGATACTCTTCCCTGCACATCTATAGAAGTTTGTCAAAGGTTCTATCCACCTATCACCCAGCAGCTTTTGCTTCACCCCCTGTCCAACCACCTTTTTATAAATCTCTCTTTCTTTGCAGTCCCGATGAAGGGTTGATTTCCATCATGGATGCTGCCTTACACACTGAGTTCCTCCAGCATTTTGTGTTGCTCCAGTCATCTGCCCCTGTGCCTATTCACACGTAGAATAAGACCATTTATTTCCCTCATCAAACTTATCATCTTGCCTTTTCCCTTTGATACCCTTATTGATCAAGAATCTTTCAAACTCTATTTAAAATATACACTATTACTTGACTTCCTCAGGCATCTGTGGCAATGAATTCCACAGATTCACCACACTTTAGCTAAAGAAATCCTTCAATCTCAGTTAGGGGGCAGTGCAGTTCTCTGTTGATGTGGAGGAGCTTGTTGAGTAGTGATTTTAGAATAGAAATTACTATGACGTGCGCTGCAGTGATATAACTTAGAATTGTACTATGTACATGGAAGAAAAATATTTTCAGCACTTCTACCCCGGAGCTGGTTCAGAAAAGGGCGAGCCAAGGGAACAATGCTGCCAGATCTAAATTGTGTTATCATAATTAAAGACATACAAGCAGTTCAGGTGCTGGGATTCCGACTGTCATATCAACATAGGGTCTACAACTTGCCAATTAGAGTCATATAGTCATATAGCACAGAAAAAGGCCTTTCGGCCCAAGTGGTCCATGCTGACCATGATGCCCAAACGAGCTAGTTCTATTTGGCAAAATTCCTTTAAATTTTCCCTGTCTGTGTACCTGCCCAGCAAGTACATGTATACAAGTCTGAGACTGCTGGAGCAATTGTACTGAACGTAGTCAAAAGATTGGGAAATGGGGCATGAAAAGGATGGTTAAAAGTTGCCCATGACATCACAGACAACGGTCTATCATAGAGCTCATGAGGAGGCCCTACTCTTTATTTCTTACCTATTTCGGTTTGACTTCCCATTGCCATTCTGACATATCAGTCCATGCAACGAGGAGGCAAACTCAGGTTGGAGGAGCTCAGATTCAGTTTGTGTACTTTTCAGCCAGATGGCATGAGCATCAGTTTCTCCAACTTCTAGTAATTTCTATCGCTTCTCTTTATTTCTGTTCCTCATTCTAGTTTCCCCTTCCACCCCCTCTCTTCTCCACACCTGCCCATCACCTTCCTCCGGAACCCCTCCTTCTTCCCTTCCTTCCATGGTGCTCTGGCCTCTCCTATTATTGACAGTCTTTGTGTGTAGTTTTCCACTGATTCTATTCAATTTCTTTGTTCTACTGCAAATGAGAATGAATCTCAGGGTTGTATCAGTGCTTTAATAATAAATTTAAACTATATTCCTTCTTCTTCAGCAATTTATCTCGTTCATCTATCCTCTCCCAGCTTTTTACTTCACTCCACCCTCCCCTACCCACCCACCTTCCCCTTCACCTGGTTCCACCTATCACTTGGCAGGCTGTACTCCTCCTCCCCCCTCCCTCTTAATTTGGTTTCTGCCACCATTCCAGTCCTCATGAAGAGTCTCAGCTAAAACATCTTCTCCATTCTTTATTCTTCTCCATAGATGCTGCCTGAAATGCTGAGCTCCTCCAGCATTTGGTGTATGGTGCTCAAGATCTCCAGCATCTGTAGAATTGTTTGTGTTTCTCTATTTCTCATGCCACCTTGCTAGAACATAGAATAAAGAATATTACAGCATAAGAACAGGCTCCTTGGCACCCAAACCAATTAAATTAGTTATCAAATGTCCAACTCTTCTGCCCACACAATGTCCATCCATTTTCTTCACATTCATGTGCTTTACTAAGCATCTCTTAAAAGTCCCTGATGCATCTGCCTCTACCACCACCCCAGGCAGCACATTCCAGGTACCCATCACTCTCTTTGTACTAAACCTGCCCCCCCATCTCTGAAATTAACCCCTCTGGTTGCTGCCAGTGCCGTGCACAGTGAGGACAGGAATAGGATGATTTGGTAGATGAATGTGTGGCTGAGGAACTGGTGCAGGGGGCAGTCTTTCAGATTTATGGATCACTGGGATCTCTGCTGGGAAAGGTATGACCTAAACAAAAAAGACAGGATACGTTGGGGACCAACATGCTTGTGGGCAGGTTTGCTTGAGCTGTTGGGGATGGTTTAAACTAATTAAGGGGGATAGGAACTGGAGTGTTAATGCTGAGGATGAGGTAGTTGGCTTACACAGGAAGTGTGTAATGAGATTGCTAATAAGAAGAGGACAATGATAGGGCAAAATTGCAGTTAGTAAGATGGGTTTCAGTGTAAAACATTGAAAACGATGAGAAATACAAGATGGAAGGTCTTATATTTGAATATAAGCAATTTATGGAATAAGGCAGATGATCTTGCAGCACCATTAGAGATTGGCAGGTATGACATTGTGGCTTTAGCTTCTCCCTCTCATATTGCAGGGTGAATTCTAACATAGAGTATTAAGTTCACTATTTCCTAAGGGTTCCTTTACCTTAAGCTCCCCAATCATGTCTGATTTGTTACACAACACATGGAATCATAGCTGAAAGATGATTTTGGATAGGAGGTTAATATCCAAGGGTACACAACCAATCAAAAGGATCAGCAAGTAGGCAGAGGAGGAGTGGCTCTGCTGAAATGAAATCAACTCATTAGAAAGAGGTAATATAGAATTGGAAGATGTAGAATCCTTGTGGATAGAGTTAAGAAATTGCAAAAGTAAAATGACCCTGATGGGAGTTACATACAGGCCTATCAACGATAGCCAGAATATGGACTACAAATTACAGAAGATAGCAAAAGGTAATGTTAGGTTAGTTATGGGGGATTTCAATATGAAGCTAGATTGGGAAAATCATGTTGATGCTGGATCCCAAGAGAGAGAAATTGTGGAATGTCCCTGAGATGGCTTTTTGGAGCAGCCTAGTGGAGCAACCACTAGGGGATCACCAATTTTAGATTGTGTGTTGTGTAACGAATCAGATATGACTGGGGAAGTTTAAGGTAAAGGAACCCTTAGGAAATAGTGATCCTAATAGTCTATGTTAGAACTCAACCTGCAATATGAGAGGGAGAAGCTAGTCAGATGTATCAATATTGAAGTGGAGTAAAAGGATTTACTGAGACATTAGAGAGCAGCTGTCCAAAGTTGACTGGGAAAGTGCACTGGCATGGATGAAGCCAGAACAGCAATGCTGGAGTTTCTAGGAGCAATTCAGAAGGCACAGGATAGATAGATCCCAAGGAAGAGGAAGTGTTCTATAGGAAGGATGATACAACTGTGGCTGAAAAGGGGAGGGAAAGCCAACATTTGGAGAAAGAAGTTGGAGGATCAGAACGGGAGTACGCAGGCATGTGATGTCAGGCAGTGAAGCGGGGAAGATTTAAAAAGGACACAGCCTTACACAGCGAGCCGGGAGTAGAGTGCAGTCTTAAGGGCTTGGGATCAACGGGCTTAGGTAGAAACGGGTGAGGCTCGGTAGGTTTAGGTTTCAGATTTTCCTGTTATTGGAGGAAGGGGGAAGTATGAGTGTGAGGGCAGCTTGTTGCTCTCGGTGTCGGATGTGGGAGATCCTGGAGTCTCCGAGCCTCCCGGGCAGAGAATTCAAAGTTCTGAGATCCAATGAGACTTGGGAGTCCTCGTGTAGGATACCCTTAAGATTAACCTCCAGGTTGAGTCAGTGGTGAAGAAGGCGAATGCAATGTTGGCATTCATTTCTAGAGTATAGGAGCAGGGATGTGATGTTGAGGCTCTATAAGGCACTGGTAAGACCTCACTTGGAATACTGCGTGCAGTTTTGGGCTCCTTATTTAAAACAGGATGTGCTGACATTGGAGAGGGTTCAGAGAAGATTCACTAGAATGCGAGGATTAACACATGAGGAACGTTTGACCGCTCTTGGACTGTACTCCTTGGAGTTTAGAAGAATGGGGAGGACCTCATAGAAACATTTCGAATGTTGAAAGGCATGGACAGAGTGGATGTGGCAAAGGTGTTTCCCATGGTGGGGGAGTCTAGTACGAGAGGACGTGACTTGAGGATTGCAGGGCGCCCATTCAGAACAGAGATGCAAAAAATTTTTTTTAGCCAGTGGGTGGTGAATCTGTGGAATTTGTTGCCACGGGCAGCAGTGGAGGTCAAGTCATTGGGTGTATTTAAGGCAGAGATTGATAGGTATCTGAGTAGTCAGGGCCTCAAAGGTTATGGTGAGAAGGTGGGGGAATGGGACTAAAGGGGAGATTGGATCAGCTCATGATGATGATGAAAACAAAACATAAAAGCAAGCGAGAAGGCATAGAATAGAGCAAAAATTGGTAGGCAGTTAACGGTTTGCGAAAATTTTCAAAATAAATGGAAGGCAACTAAAATAACACAAGGGGGTTAAATCATTGGGTAAAGTGGAGCTTGATAGGGTCTTGATCAATAAAGGCATCTAAGATTATGGGTTGAAGATAAGAGAATGGGGTTGAAAGGGAAAATAAATCAGGCATGATTGAAACTCTGAAAGGCATAACTGATGGGCCAAATGGTCTAATTCTGTTCCTATGTGACTAATAATCTTATTAAAGCGATTTTATGTGGGATCTACAAAATTACAGGGAGAACTTTGATAAGCTAGCCAGCAATATCAAAGAGGATACCAAAAGTCTTTTCAGATATGTAGAGTGAAAGAGAGGCAAGAGTAGATATCGGACTGCTGGAAAATGACGCTGGACAGATAGTAACTGGAGACAAAGAAATTAGATTAGATTAGATTCAACTTTGCTGTCAATGTGCTGAGTACAGATACAAAGCCAATGAAATGTAATTAACATCTAACCAGAAATGCAAAAGAATAGTGTTATTTACTGTTACGTACCCCATAACCGGATGTCTTACCAGCAAAGATAGAAGTGTCCGTTGGAGTCTGGTGGGACTATTTTCAAAACAGTGTTTATTAGTAAAAATATACGAATCAATATCAACAATGCAAATATACAGATAATACACGTTAGCAATACTAAACCTAAAAGTGTGGGTATAATAATAATTAATAATAAACAAGCTCTATCGTTGTCTAGGGGATAATGAATTATCATGGGAAAGTATAAAGTTCAATTCAGTTCATGTAGGCTGAGGTAGTTGTTGGTTCTTTTGTTGTAACCGTTGGAGGGAGAGAGAGAGAGAGAGAGAGCGAGCAAACAGTAACAGCTATTGTCTTGCAAACCTTCCTTTACGTTCTTGATCCGTCGATGCGTTGTTGTGGTCATTCAGGTATGACCACTCTGTCCTTTAGCTAGACCGTTCTTCTGTGGTGGACTCGTCACCCAGGCAAGGGTGGACACACACACACAAGCCCCCACCAGCCTCGCTATAAACACTGTGAGTTAAAACTGACCGATCCTTTGTTCGTCCCCGATGCCCCACACCTTCTCGCGGGTTCCAACACTTAAGCAGTGTTCACTAGTGTGTCTCCTGGTGCGTCTGAGGGGTGTCTCCCCAGACCTCACTTTTATCCCTACTCACGGGGTCTCAGGGGTCAATCAGTTTTGAATGGCTTAGTCCATCAAACCAGCCCACTCCGGCTGTCCACTGAGGAATTTTAATGAACAGAATAGTACCAAGTAAACAGCCCTCTCCGGAGCCGTGAGTCTTACAGGAGTCATAATATGGTCTCTCTCCCCCGGTGTTATCAGCAGCAGATGTTCCAGTTCCAGTATGTTTTTGTTCCATCTCTTTCTCTCTCATTAACATGTGGAAACAGTAACGGTTTGTAATTCTCCCAGGGGAGGGGGACATGGGCAACTCTGCACCCTTCTGCCCATCAGAGCTGTTCATCCTTCGTAACATTACAAAATAACTGCGAATAAAAAGTAAGTGCTACAGCATACAGATATGAAAGTACTGAGACAGTACAATATGGGGGCAGTACTGCTTAGCGCTGTGATGTGAGGTTCAGCAGGGTCACAACCTCAGGGAAGAAGCTCTTCCTGAGCCTGTTGGTGCAGGAGCGGAGGCTCCTGTAGCGCCTACCGGATGGGAAAAGGGTAAAAAGTCCATGGTTAGGGTGAGATGCATCCTTGATAATGCTTTTCACCCTGCCCAGGCAGCATTTATGGTAGATGTTCTCAATGGTGGGCAATTGGGTGCCGATAATCCACTGGGCAGTTTTCACCACCCGCTGGAGTGCTTTGCGGTCCGATATGGGACAATTGCCAAACCACACTGAGTTAGAGTTGGTGAGTATGCTCTCAATGGTACAGTGATAAAAATCCATCAGTATCCTGGGACAGAGGTGAACTTTCTTGATGCTCCGCAGGAAATAAAGACGCTGTAGATCAGGATGGAGGAGTTCAGGGATCAGGTGAGGTCATCGGAACTGTGGACACCAAGGAACTTCAAGCTCGATACACGCTCCGCTACAGCTCCGTTGATGTAGATGGGGACGCGAGTGTGGCTCCTAGCATGCCTGAAGTCCACAATAATCTCATCGGCCTTCTGAGTATTAAGGGCCAGGTTGTTGTCGGCACACCACACGGCCAGGTGCTGGACCTCGTCCCTGTAGGCCGTCTCATCATCCCCTCAGATCAGGCCAATCACCGTGGTGTTGTCTGCGAACTTGATTATGGAGTTAGAACCATGTACAGGAATGTAGTCATCGGTGAAAAGGGAGTACAGAAGAGGGCTCAGCACACAGACTTGAGGCATGACGGTATTCAGGGTGAGAATGGAGGAGAGGTTGTCTAACTTAACAGATTAGGGTCTGTTAGTCAGAAAGTTCAAGGTGCAATTGCAGAGGGATGAGCTGATACCAAGCTGGCGAAGTTTGGCGATCAGCTTGGAGGGATCACAGTATTGGATGCCGAACTAGAGTCAATGAACAGCATTCTGACATAAGAGTTGGGGCTGTCCAGGTGGGTCAGGGCAGAGTGAAGTGCCGTGGAGATGGCGTCCTCTATTGACCTGTCAGTGTGATAGACAAATGATGGGGGTCCAGGGTAGTGGGCAGACAGGATTTCAGATGTGATAGAACCAGTCTCTCAAAGCACTTTGCAATGGTGGGGGTGAGTGTAACTGGGCGGAAGTCATTCAGGCCCATGACAGTGGAATGCTTCAGCATTGGCACAATGGCGGTAATCTTGAAGCTTGAGGGGACAACTGCCTGGGCCAGGGACAGATTGAAAAAGTCCATGAACACCCTGGCCAACCACCCTACATGTCCCATTCCCATTCTGATATGCCTCCCCTACTGTCAAAATGAATCCAAACTCAGGTTGGAGGAACAACACCTTATGTACCGGCTGGGTAGCCTCCAACCTGATGGCATGAACATTGACTTCTCTAACTTCCGTTAATGCCCCTCCTCCCCTTCATACCCCATCCCTGACATATTTAGTTGTTTGCTCATACTCCCTTTTCTTCTGTTCCACATCCAACCTTAATTTTTCCAACTCAAACTGAACCACCCCAACAGCTGGTTTTCTTTTCAGGGAACAGATCCAATACCCCGGCCAAAAACACATCTTTATCCATATAATACTAGGCTATGGCCCTCTGTATCTCCTACTTTTTCATTGACGACTTCACCTCTGTGAGATTTAATCGTTTTGCAATATTCACCAAGACTGTCTTTGTGGCATCCTCTAGCGCCTTCAAAGTCAGGCTTTCTATAAATTTGTCTATATCCATCTTTGCTGGTTTCCCGTCTGGTTACCCATGCAACCAGATCAAATAATGGACTTATAGCCTGATTCACTGGCCCCCCAATTTGGTAATCAAATCTCGAGACGAGGCCCCAATTTGTTACGTACCCCGTAACCTGGTGTCTTACCAGCAAAGATAGAAGTATCCGTTGGAGTCTGGTACTATTTTCAAAACAGTGTTTATTAGTAAAATATACAAATCAATATCAGCAATGCAAATATACAGATAATACATGTTAGCAATACTAAACCTAAAAGTGTGGGTATAATAATAATCAATAATAAACAAGCTCTATTGTTGTCTAGGGGATAATGAATTATCATGGGAAAGTATAAAGTTCAGTTCAGTTCATGTAGGCTGAGGTAGTTGTTGGTTCTTTTGTTGTAACTGTTGGAGGGGGAGAGACCCCGTAAGTAGGGATAAAAGTGAGGTCTGGGGAGACACCCCTCAGACACACCAGGAGACACACGAGTGTTGAGTGTTGGAACCCACGAGAAGGTTTGGGGCATCGGGGACCAAACAAAGGATCGGTCAGTTTAACTCAGTGTTTATAGTAGGGCTGGGGGGGGGGCTTGTGTGTGTCCACCCTTGCCTGGGTGATGAGTCCACCACAGAAGAACGGTCTAGGTGAAGGACAGAGGGGTCATAACTGAATGGCCACAACACATCGACGGATCAAGAACGTAAAGGAAGGTTTGACTGACTGTAGCTGTCACGGTTCGCTCTCTCTCTCTCTCTCGCTCTCTCCCTCTCTCTCTCTCTCTCGCTCTCTCTCTCTCTCTCGCTCTCTCTCTCCCTCTCTCTCTCTCTTGCTCTCTCTCTCTCTCTCTCTCTCTCTCTCTCTCCAACGATTAAAACACAAGAACCAACAACTACCTCAGCACGTATCAACTGAACTGAACTTTATATTCACATATGACAATTCATTATCCCCTAGACATCAATAGAGCTTGTTTATTATTGATTATTATTATACCCACACTTTTAGGTTTAGTATTGCTCATGTGTATTATCTGTATATTTGCATTGTTGATATTGATTTGTATATTTTACTAATAAACACTGTTTGAAAATAGTCCCACCAGACTCCAACGGATTCTTCTATCTTTGCTGGTCAGACACCCAGTTATGGGGTACGTAACACAGGAAACAAAGAAAAATTGTGAAACTTGTGAAAATGCCCGTCCTCCCCTTCTTACCTCATCCCTGACATATTTAGTTGTTTGCCTGTTCTCCATCTCCCTCTGGTGCTTCCCCCCCCCTTTCTTTCTCCTGAGGCCTCCCATCCCATGATCCTTTCCCTTCTCCAGCTCTGTATCACTTTCGCCAATCACCTTTCCAGCTCTTAGCCTCATCCCACCCCCTCCGGTCTTCTCCTATCATTTCACATTTCCCCCTTCCCCCACTACTTTCAAATCTCTTACTATCTTTCCTTTTAGTTAGTCCTGATGAAGGGTCTCAGCCCGAAACGTCGACAGTGCTTCTCCTGGCCTGCTGTGTTCCACCAGCATTTTGTGTGTGTTGTTTCAATTTCCAGCATCTGCAGATTTCCTTGTGTTTACCCTACACAGACTCTGAGCACACGGCCAGGTATTCCATCCGGACCAGCTGCCTTCTGTATATTCACCCTGCTCAGGGTGGCACAAACTTCAGAGGTGGAAAGTGAGAGAGGCAGTTCACCAGGTGGGATATCCACTTTGAGGGTGACCTCCTTGTTTCCGCGGACAAAGTGAGCGTAGAAGTAATTGAGCTCATCAGAGAAAGAAGCAGGTGGTTTGAAGTCTGTAATAATCTGTATGCCATGCCACATGCAACGGGGCTCTGAGGAGTTAAAATGCTCCTCGATCCTCTGCTTGTATGTGTGTTTAGCCTGAGCCATTCCCTCCTCAGGTTGGTCCTGGTTGAGCTGTAAGTCTCCCGGTCTCCAGACCTGAAGGCTGAATCACTGGCTTTGAGCAGAAGGAGAACCTCTCTGTTCATCCATGGTTCCTGATTTATTTGTTTTCGTGATGTCACTCTATCTACACACTTGTTGATGTGCTCAAGGACAGAATTGGTATATAAGTCAATGTTAATCTGAGAGTCTGTGGTGGCATGGGCAGCAAATGCACTCCAATCTGTGTGCTGGGAATGCTGCAGAAGAACAGAGTCAGCACCCTCCAGCCAGATCTAATGGAAGCTCAATCTTCACAGTAGCAGATACTAGTAGTATACCAGAAGTTTGAGTGTGTCAAGGGGCGGAAGTGAGTGCAGTTGTTATTATTCTTCTATGGAGAAGGTGCTTGGGAAATTGAAAGGTCTGAAGTTAGATAAGTAATTTGGACTTGATAGACTACACCAGAGGGTTCTAAAAGAAGTAGCTGAAGAAGAGGCATTGATATTGATCTTCAAGAGTCACTAGATTCTGGAATGGTTCCGGATGATGGAAAATTTCAAATGTCAAGAAGGGAGGAAGGCAGAAAAAAGGAAATTATCGACCAGTTAGCCTGAGCTCAGTGGTTGGGAAGATTGTTAAGGATGTTGTTTTGGGGTACTTGAAAGCACATGACAAATAGGCCAAGGGAAAATCTTGCCTGACAAATCTGTTGGAATTCTTTGAAGAAATAACAAGCAGGATAGACAAAGGAGAATCGGTGGATGGTGTACTTGGATTTTCAGAAGCCCTGTTGACAAGGTGCCACACATGAGGCTGCTAAACAAGACAAAAGCACAAGGTATTACAGTGTAACTCTCGGTTCATTAGTGGCTTAATCTAGAGGATGACAGCCCCCGGCCTGGCCAACCTTAAGAAATTTGGGTGGATGCTGTGCGATGTGTCCCCTGTTACAAACTAGTACCACGGAATAACAAACAGCACACAATATGTGATTAAACGATTGAGCTTTATAATTCTTAATTATAATGACTATATGGTTAGTAAAGAAACAAAAAAAGGAAAGGGCCCGTTCTCATGAAACAGTCTAACACACAAACATTGGAGCTCACTAATAAGGCTGTTTGTCCACCATCGACCTCCTCCGATCATCGCTGATCTTCAGACCCTCACTCCAAGTCCACTCCATGAGGCAGCCTAACTGATCTCTCCATTCGCATCTTCTCTCCTCATCTCTCCCTGGCAAAAGACTGCAAAATTCCTCTCCCAGACACACAAGAAAGAACAACATCCTGCTCATTGGTTAACATGCCCCATTATCTCTAGTCATAGCCCAAACATTACCGTAGCAGTGGAACATTACAGAGAGGCCATTACATTAGCAGTGAAACCTTAGAGCGAGTTACAACAGGAAAGATACTAGCATGCATAGAACATTTGCTAATTGGCAGGAAGTAAAGAGTGGGAATAAAGGGAGACTTTTTAGATTGGCTGCCAGTGACTAATGGTGTCTCACAGGGGTCTGTGTTGGGACGGTTTCTTTTTTACATTGTATGTCAATGATTAGTTTGATGAAATCAATGGCTCTGTGGTTAATTTGTAAACTTTTGTGTATGATTTGAAGATAAATGGAGGGGAAAATAGTATTGAGGAAGTTGAAATGCTGCAGAAGGACTTGGACAGATTAGGAGAACGGGCAAGGAGGTGACAGATAGAATACAGTGTCAGGAAGTATATGGTCATGCACTTTGGTAAAAAGAATAAAAGTAGACTATTTTCTAAACATGGAAAAATTCAAAAATCTGAAGTGCAAAGGGACTTGGCAGTCTTTGTGTAGGATTCCCTAAAAGTTAATTTGCTGACCCTGTTCCAATCTTATTTGTTTTTCCGGTTTTGATTATATATATGTTGAGAGGATCGGAGTTGGGGACACTGATGATTCTTTATAGTATCTATAAAAAGACAAACAGCCCATTTTTTTCCTTTATTAGTTAGTGGTTAGTTTGTTAGATTAGTTTTTCTTAGGGCAATAATTTTTTTTTTCTCTTTTTCTCTTTTCTGTTTTTTTCAACATGATTACCTAGTTTTTTTGTTTCGTTTATATGATATTTGTATCATTCATGATTTGGAAAGACTTAACTATATTGTACTTATTGCTTGTGTATCCTTTTATGTTCATTTTAATCTTGTAATCCCAATAACTTATCATGTTGATATTAATAAAAAGATTGAAAAAGAAAGAAAGAAAGAATTTGCAGTTTGAATCAGCGGTGAGGAAGACAAATGCAATGCTAGCATTCATTTTGAGAGGACTAGATGTAATGTTGATGTTGTATAAAGCACTGGTGAGGCCTCCCTTGGAGTATTGTGAGCAGTTTTTGTCCCCTTATTTAAGAAAGGATGTGCTGACATTGGAAAAGGTTCAAAGGAAGTTCACAAGAGTGATTCTGGGAATGAACAGCTTTTCATATGAGCAGCGATTGAGGCTCTGGGCCTGTACTTGCTGAAATTTAGAAGAATGGTGTGTGTGGGGGTGTAATCTCATTAAAACTATTGAATGTTGAAAGGCCTAGATGGAGTATGATGCACTCACTCTGAGACGTAAAGGCGAGATATCGGCTTTTATTGACTGGAAGAAGGAACCAGCAGTGAGTGACCATCATACTACATCCTGGAGACTGAGAGGCCGGGCTCAGGCCTCGATCGCCTTTATACAGGGGTCTGTGGGAGGAGCCACAGGAGCAGTCAGCAGGGGGCGTGTCCAGACAGGCACATAGTTCACCACAGAGTAGATGTGAAGAAGATGTTTACTTTGGAGGGGGAGTTTAGGACCAGAGGGAACAGCCTCAAATTATAGGGATGTCCATTTAGAACAAAAATGAGAAGGACTTTCTTTAGCCAGAGAGTGGTGAATCTGTGGAATTCATTGCCACAGACAGCTGCGGAGGCCAGGTCACTGCGTGCATTTAAGGCAGATTTTAGGTTCTTGATTAGTCAGGGCATGAAAGGCTATGGGGTGAAGGCAGGAGCCTGGGCTTGAGAGGGAAATTGACCAGCTATGGTGAAATGATGTTGCTTATATGATGGGTCAAATGGCCTAATTCTGCTTCTATTTCTTTGGTCTATCAAATCTCCCCTCAGTGAAAACAACTCAAGTTTGTCCAACCTCTCGTTAGTACGCATACCCTCCTGGAAAAACTCTTCTGCGCCCACTTCAAAGCCTCGACATCCTTCCTGATGGGGCAACCAGAACTGTATGCAATACTCCAGATGCAGCCTAACCAGAGTTCTTTAAGCTGCAACAAAATTTCTTGACTTTTGAAGTCAATACCTCAACTAATGAAGGCAAGCATGCAACGTGCCTTCTTAACCACCCCCTAAACATGTGTAGCCACTTTCGGGGAGCTATGAACTTGAACCCCAAGATCTCTCTGTTAATCAACACTGTCAAGGGTTGCTTTACTTTCTTGTTCTTGAGATTATTATCACTGCTCTGCATTAATTCATCTTTTTTGAATACTGATATAAATCACGGCTTACTTTTAACAACATTACCAAAACTAGGGAAATACAAGCATTTCCTACTCAACCTTGTCTCCTCTCTTTTCTACATACAGGTACCTGTCTGGAGTGTTTCAGATGTGCAATCTCATTGAACAAGTGTATATCTGATAAGGTTAATTGCACCCAAGCTAATGAGAAATGCTTCCTTCAGGTTGGGAAAGCCGGTAAGTGAGAACCAATTTGCGTTACACAGTTTGGGTCATGTTGTTCTCGTGAAAGATTTTCCAGACAGGAAGTGCTTAATTCAGCAGCAACATTGGAGAGAAGACACATTTAGGAATTCATTGGCTTATGTTATTGTAATGTTATGGATTCAGCAACAATAAATATATAAGTGAGGTGGGGTTTTTTTTATAACAAATAAACATTTATTAAACACTGAAAAACAAACCCCCAAAAGTAAGCAAACAACTAACGCAACCAGAAATCAGCTGCTGTGCGGCAGCTTAAACAGTTCTTAAAGCAATGTTGCAAAAAAAGTTCTTCAAAGTAGTACTGCAAAAGTTCAAAATGCTTACAGTCCATTAAAGGAGAGACTTTTTAGATGATTTAAATTCTCTTTCACGTTGTTTTGTTGCGGTTCCCAGTCGAACTATACTTTTCCCGGAGAATTTACGAAGATGAATGTGAAATGGCTTAAAGGCACTGACCTTTCCTTGACAAAACTGTACCCAACCCTTTCTGCTATTATTTGCAGGGGTTACCACGGGGACGGCCAACGAATTCCTTCCAAATGAGGATCAAACAAGGTCGAACCTGTTTCACTGTCGAAATTGACTTTCCTTGATCCTTTAACTCCTGAACTCCGATCTTTACTCTCCACCGATTTTTAACTGGCAGTATTATAAAGAAACTGCCGGCAATGACCTTTTAAACTTTAGGCATTAAATAAAACTCCACCTTTCAACCAAACTGCATCATAATATTGGACCACACAGTGGCATGGAATCAAAATGGCAAATCCAGCCACGAACTGCCCCTCCTCACAGGGAGGGGTCCTCTTTTTATTCCCTGAAAAAAAACCTGTCACATGACCTCTACTGGCGGGAAAATGACGTCACTCCACCATCACAAGACCACTACCTTAGGTCCAGCATATCTTCAACACCACTGTCACGTGACAAGTACCAGATACCCACGGGTACGTAACAATAGAAACAGGACATTTCAGGTTCTCAGTTCAAAACATCAACTGTTTCTTCCTCTCCATAGATGCTGCCTGACCTGCTGAGTTTCTCCAGCAAGTTATGCATGTTGCTCAAAATTTCATTTCATGGATTCATATATTTATACAGTACTACAATACAGAAACTGGCCCTTTGGCTGATATAGTTCATGGCGATATGTTATTCTATCTAGTGCCATCAACATGCATGATTCCATGATTTCATCAACTAATTGATTTCAAGGTCTGTAAACACAGGAAAAAAAAGTGCAGCAATTCCTGGGTGCAGCAATTGCACGTTCAGGATTGCAGTGCTAGGGATGAAAAGAGCTGTCGTTAGATACATTATAGGGCACAGTCAGCACTCAAGGTTAAGTGCACCTAGTAAAAGTCTATAAATACTTTAATAGGAGCTATTTGGTTTTCCAGGTCAGGTTTCTCCGATTAACCACATCCATATTATCCCTCCCATCGATGAGGCGAGTTTTAAGGTCGTGCTGAAATGGCTGATATGAGAGGACATAGTTTTAAGGTGCTTGGAAGTAGGTACAGAGGAGGTCAGGTGTAAGTTTTTTATGCAGAGTGGTGAGTGTGTGGAATAGGCTGCTGGCGAAGGTGGATACAATAGGGTCTTTTAAGACACTTCTGGAAAGGTACATAGAGCTTAGAAAAATAGAAGGCAATGGGTAATCCGAGGTAATTTCTAAAGTAAGTACATGTTCAACACAGCATTGTGGGCCGTATGGCCTGTATTGTGCTGTAGGATTTCTTTGTTTCCATGAAATACCCCACATCATTTAGTAGTAGAAATCTTAACCACGGCAATACATAAGAAAGGATCTGCTGGCACCGGAGAAGGTCCAGAGGAGGTTCATGAGAATGATCCCAGGAATGAAAGTGTTAACATCTGAGGAGTGTTTGAATGCTCTGGGCCTGTACTTGCTGGAGTTTTGAAGAATGGGAGGTTGCGGGGGGGGGGGGGGGATCTCAATGAAACCCACAGGATATCAAAAAGCCTAGAAAGAGTGAACATACAGACGAAGTTTCCAGCAGCGGGAGAGTCTTGGACCAGATGACATGGCCTCAAATTAGGATATCCCTTTAGAAAATAGATGAGAAATTTCTTTAGCCAGAGGGTAGTTAATGTGCTGAGTTCATTACCACCAATAGCTGTGGAGGCTAAATCTTTGTGTATATTTAAAGTGGAGGTTGATAAGAGTCCTGATCAGCAGTAAAGGCATCGAAGGTTTTGTGGAGGAGACATGAGAACAGGGTTGAAAGGGAAAATCAATCAGCCATGATTGAATATCAGAGAACTTGGGCCAAGTGGCCTACTTCTGCTCCTATTCTATGCCTTATGATCTTGTTAAAGTGATTTTATGTAGGATCAACAAAATTACAGGGGGAAGTTGATCAGCTGAGAAAGTAGGCCATGAAATGGCAAATGGAGTTTATTTTGGACAGGTTCCACTTTAGAAAGCTAAACCCAGGTAGGACCTTCACAGTGAACAGCAGAGCCCTGGGGAGTGTTGTAGAACGGCTGGCCCTCAGAGTACAAGTATACAGTTCACTGAATGTCAAATCACAGATAGGCAGGGTGGTGAAAAGGATTTTGTCATGCTGGCCTTCATTAGTCAGGGCACTGAGGATAAAAGTTAGGAGGTCAAGGTAGGTTTGTACAGGTGAGTATTGCATTCAGTTTTGGTTGTCGCCCTACTAAAGGAACAATGTTATTAAGTGATAAAAATTGTAGAAATGATTTGCAAGTACTTTGTCAGGACTTAAGAGTTTGAGTTATAAAGAGAGGTTGGGCAGGCTAAGACTTTATTCCTTAAAGCATAGAATTTGGATTTTATCCATGTACCTGTCCAAGTACATTTTAAACATTGTTAACATACCTGCTTAATTACTTCCTCTGGTAGCTCATTCCCTGCAAGACCATTCGACAATAAGACATAGGAGCATAATTAGACTACATGGTCCATCGAGTCTCCTCCATCATGGCTGATTTATTTTTCCTCTCAACCCCATTCTCCTGCCTTCTCCTTGTAACCTTTGATGCTCTGACTAACCAAGAACATATCAACCTCCACTTTAAATATACTTAGAGACTTGGCCTCCACAGCTGTCCATGCCAATGAATTCTACAAATTCACCACCCTCTTCCTAACAAAATTTCTTCTCATCTCTATTCTAAATGGATGTCCCTCAATTCCGAGGCCATACCCTCTGGCTCTAGACTCACTCACCATACAAAACATCCTCTTTACATCCACTCTAATTAGGCCTTTCAATATTCAATAGGTTTCAATGAGATTCCTCCCCACCCCATTCTTCTAAATACCACTGAGTATTGATTACATGATTTGTGCATTTTTTCTCTCCTTCTCTGCACAGTGGTTTTTGGTCTTTTTTTTAAAGTAGGTTATTCAGGTTTTTACTTTGTAACTGCTGGTAAGCAGACAAATTACAAATTTCAAGGTGTATAATTTATACATTCTTTGACAATAAATGTGTTTTGAATCTCTGAATCTTGAGTACAGGCCCTGAGCCATCAAATGCTCCTTGTATGTTAACCCTTTCATTCCAGAGTAATTCTTGTGAACCTCTTCTGGACCCTCTCCAATGCCAGCACATCCTCACTTAGATCAGGAGCTCAACAATGCTCAAAATACTCCAAAGAGTAGTCTGACCAATGCCTTATAAAGCTTCAGCATCACATCCTTGCTCTTATATTCTAGTCCACTAGGAAAGAAGACAAAATGACATAGGAGCGGAATAGGCCATTTGGCCCATCAAGCCATGGGTGATCCTTCTTTTACTCCTCTTCAACCCTAGTTCCTGGCCTTCTCCCTGTAACCTCTGATGCCATGTCCAATCAAGAACTAATCAACTTTTGTCTTAAATACACCCAACACCATGGCATCCACAGCTGCATGTGACAAGAAATTCCACAAGTTCACCACCCTCTTGCGAAAGAAACCTTTTCTGCATCTCTGTTTTGAATGGACACCTCCTCTATCCTGAGGCTGTGCCCTCTTGTCCTAGACTCTCCCACCATGGGAAAATCCTTTCCACATCTACTCTTTCAACATTCAAAAGGTTTCAATGAGATTCCCCCGTCATTCTTCTAAATTCCATTGAGTACAGACCCAGAGCCAACAAACATTCCTCGTAAACCTCTCATTCCTGGAATCATCCGTGAACCTCCTCCGGACTGTCTCCAATGCCAGCAGATCTTTTCGTAGATGAAGAGCCCAAAACTGTTCCCAATACTCAAGGTGAGTCCTCACCAGCGCCTTCTAAAGCCTCAGCATCACTTCCCTGCTCTTGTATTCTTGACCTCTGAAATGAATGCTAACGTTGCATTTGCCTTGCTCACCACACGCTCAATCTGCAAGTTAACCTTTAGGGTATTCTGAACAAGGACTCCCAAGTCCCTTTGCTTCTCAGATTTTTGTATTTTCTCCCTGTTTAGAAAATAATCCACGCACTTATTTCTACTACCAAAGTACATGACCATGCATTTTCCAACATTGTACAAACGTTTGTATTTCATTTGACACTTTCTTGCCTATTCTCCTAATCTGTCTAAGTCCTTCTGCATCCTAGCTGTTTCCTCAACACTACCTGCCCCTTCACCAATCTTCATATCATCTGCAAACTGGGCAACAAAGCCATCTATTTCATCATCTAAATCTAATCTCGGGATTACTTCCTGTGCCATGTGACAGTGAGTATAGGAATAGAGTGAGGTGGAGAATAAGTACATGGCTGAGGGATTGGAGCAGGGGACAGGGATTCAGATTTCTGGTTCATCGGGATCTCTTTTGGGGCAGGCTTGATGTGCACAAAAAGGATGGGTTGTACTTGAATCCAAGGTGTACCAATATCCTGGTGGGGTGGTTTGCTAGGCTATTGGGGAGAGTTTAAACTAGAATTGCTGGAGGTTGAGAACTGATCTGAAGAGACGGAGGAAGGTGCTGTTGGCTCTCAAATAGAAAAAGTTTGGAGACAGTGCAAGAGGGAGGATAGGCAGATGACAGAGAAGGGATGCGCTCAATCTGATCATTTGAGATGTGTCTATTTTAATGCAAGAAGCATCATGAACAAAGCAGATGAGGCTTTAATTAGAGTGTGGATCAGTACTTGGAGCTATGATGTTGTGGCCATTACAGAGATTTGGATGGTTACTCAGAGTGCTAGACTTTATATGTTTCAGAAAAGACAGGGAGGGAGGCAAAAGAGGTGGGGTCCTGGCACTGCTAATTAGATATAGTGTCACAGCTGTAGAACAGGAGGAAATCATGGAGGGATTGTCTACTGAGTCTCTGTGGGTGGAAGTCAGAAACAGGAAGGGGTCAATAACTTTACTTGGTGTTTTTTATAGACCACCCAATAGTAACAGGGACATCTAGGAGCAGATAGGAAGACAGATTCTGGAAAGGTATAATAAAAACACGGTTGTCGGGATGGGAGATTTTAATTTCCCAGTTGTTAATTGGTATCTCCCGAGAGCAAGGGGTTTAGATGGAGTGGAGTTTGTAGGTGTGCTCAGGAAGGGTTCTTGATATAATATGTTGATAAGTCTACTAGAGGAGTGGCTGTACTTGATCTGGTATTGGGAAATGAACCTTGTCAGGTGTCAGCCCTCTCACTGGGAGAGGATTTTGGAGATAGTGATCACAATTCTATCTGCTTTACCATAGTGTTGAAGAGGGATAGGAACAGACAAGTTAGGAAAGTGTTTAATTGGAGTAAGGGGAATTATGAAGCTATCAGGCAGGAACTTGGAAGTATAAATTGGGAACAGATGTTCTCAGGGAAATATATGGCAGAAATGTGGCAAATGTTTAGGGGATATTTGTATGGCACTCTGCATAGGTATGTTCCAATGAGACAGGGAAAGGATGGTAGGGTACAGGAACTGTGGTGTACAAAGGCTGTTGAATATCGAGTCAAGAAGAAAAGCTTACGAAAGGTTCAAAAAACTTGGTAATGATAGATATCTAGAAGATTATAAGGCTAGCAGGAAGGAGCTTAAGAATGAAATTAGGAGAGCCAGAAGAGGCAATGTACAAACTATCAGTGATGATTTAACTGTGTACTCTTCATTCTTACACTTTTTTTTTACAGGTATTGCATCGGTTTACAGGGCTGGATGTTCCACTCCTGAGGTGTGTGGCCAAAACTCTGAGCAATCTTTTTTGGGACAAACAGTCTCTCTCAAGACTAGCTGTTGTGATACTGATCTCTGCAATGGAAGTGATTACATTAAGTTATCTCTTCCGTTGTGCCTCATTGTGGTTGCACTTTGGTTTCTCTGAAGCAATTACCAGAATGCTACTAATTGTGCTTGGGGATCAGGGATAATGAATCTAACAATGGGATTTCTCAAAGATGAGCTATGCAATCTAATATGTGTAAAATTGCTTTAATGAAGAAATCAGTACTTAGTCAAGGCCAGGAACCTGTTCAGTTGTTCATGACCATAGTTTGTTCATTAACACTCTGACATGAATATAATGTGTTGCTCCTCCAACCTGAGTTTGGCCTCATCATGGCAGAAGACAAGGACAAACATGTCAGAATGTTAATGAACAAATAATTAATTCATAATCACAAAGTGGCTAGTGCTATTATTTCTATAAATCTTTGATCTTTCAATTAAAAAAAATGATTTCAAGTAAGTTTTGTAAATGGCTATGCATTCACAGATTTAGTACGTACGATTGTATTTTAAATGTGAGACCCATGAGGTTCAGAGAGGGTTATGGTTTGGATATTATTGCTGGTGACATTGATAGATGAGTTTGTCTCCCATTTTCTGTAGCCATGGTCTCAGAAGCACTAATGGTGAATGGGCATCCTGATTTCTTTAACACAGCTTTCCCTTGAGTGACAGAGAAAAGGAATGAACGCATACAAGAGATTCTGCAGATGCTGGAAATCCACAGCAACACACACAAACACAAAGTGCTGGAGAAACTCAGCAGGACTGGCAGCATCTATGGAGAGGAATAAACAGTTGACGTTTCAGGCTGAAACCCTTCATCAGGACTGCTTCATCATAAGATGCTGCCTGACTTGCTGAGTTCCTCCAGCACTTTGTGTCTGCCTATACATTGAGGGAAGAAGCCAGAATAAGAAGGTGGGGATGAAGGACAAGCAGGGAGATGACAGGTGAAACCAGGTGAGGGGGGAAGTGGGTGGATGGGGGAGGGGTATGAAATAAGAAATGGGAGGTGATAGGTGTTAGAGGCGAAGGACTGAACGTCTCCCTCTGCAACTGGATCCTAGACTTTCTGACTGGGAGACCTCAGTCAGTCCGGATCGGGAGCAGCATCTCCAACACCATCACACTGGGCATGGGGGGCTCCCCAGGGCTGTGTGCTCAGTCCACCACTGTTCACTCTGCTGACCCACAACTGTGATACAACACACAGCTCAAATCACATCATCTAGTTCGCCGATGACACGACAGTGGTGGGTCTCTTCAGCAAGAACGACGAGTCAGCATACAGAGAAGAGGTGCAGCGGCTAACAGACTAGTGCAGAGCCAACAACCTGTCTCTGAATGTGAACGAAAGAGATGGTTGTTGACTTCAGGAGAGCACAGAGTGACCACACTCCGCTGAACATTGACAGCTCCTCTGTTGAGATCATTAAGAACACCAAATTTCTTGGTGTTCACCTGTTGGAGAATCTCACCTGGTTGTTTAACATCAGCTTCATAGCAAAGAAAGCCCAGCAGTGTCTCTACTTTCTGCAAAGGCTGAGAAAAGTCCATCTCCCACCCCCCATCCTCATCACATTCTACAGGGGTTGTATTGAGAGCATCCTGAGCAGCTGCATCACTGCCTGGTTCGGGAATTGCATCATTTGGATCGCAAGACCCCGCAGCGGATAGTGAGGTCAGCTGAGAAGATCATCAGGGTCTCTCTTCCCACTATTACAGACATTTACACCAAACACTGCACCCGCAAAGCTAACAGTATTGTGAAAGACTCAACGCACCCCTCAACCAAACTCATCTCCCTCCTGCCGTGCGGCAAAAGTTACCGAAGCATTTGGGCTTTCACAACCAGACTGTGCAACAGTTTCTTCCTCCAAGCCATCAGACTCCTCAATACTCAGAGTCTAGCCTGACATCTACATCATTTATTATTATACTGTAGTTGGTCCTCTACTGTGCTTATTGTCTTGTTTATTAATTATTGTACTGCCCTGCACTGTCTGTTCACTTTATGTAGTCCTGTGCATGTCTGTAGTTCAGTGCAGTTTTCATGTTGTTTTACGTAGTCTAGTGTAGCCTTGAGCTGTCTCACATAGTCTAATGTAGTTTTGTGATTTTTCATGTAGCACCAGGGTCCTGGAGGAACGTTGCTTCATTTTTACTGTGTACTGTACCAGCAGTTTACAGCCGAAATGACAATAAACTTGACTTGACTGAAGAAGGAGTCTGATTGGAGAGGAGAGTGGACAATGGGAGAAGGGAATGGAGAGGTACAGAAGGAGGTGATGGATATGCAAGAAGGGGTAAGAGGGGAGCCAGAATTGGGAATGAACAAAATGGAAGGTCTGGAATGCTGCAGAGAGAGAGATGGACTGACTGATAAAAAATAAAAATGATGGTGCAAGGCCCGAGGGGGTGACATGTAATGGGGCAAATGGAGAAACAAAGGACCAGAAATGATGTAAATGGTAAAAGGGGAAATAATATCAGTGCTCACACCCCAAGTCCAAAGGAGTAGCAGCTTGGAAGTTAAATTGCTGAAATTATGTTGTGTCAGCAAGGCCTAAGGAAATGAAGAGATGCTGCTCCTTAAGCTTGTCTAGGCCATAGGCAAGCAGGTCACAATGGGAATGAAATGCAGAACTGGGTAAATGCAAGCCATTTTGGTCTGACAATGGGAACACTAATACACAGTAAGCTTGATATTTGCAATTTTTATGTACCAGGATACAATTTGCAGTCTGTAGCATTTTTGTGTTATTTGTTGCTTAATAAACTCATGGTTCCAAAAGAAAAGTGTTTCTTCCATTTCTTCAAAGCGGGTACATTCTTTAACGTTTTGCTGACACACTGGGAAGGGAGTTAATATATACTGAGAAGAAGTGGGTGGATGGGGTTGAAAGCCAAAAAAAGAAAAAAACAGCCATAAATACAAGAGATTCTGTAGGTGCTGGAAATCTACAACAGACAGAAAATGCTGGAGGAGCTCAGCAAGTTAGGTAGTAATTATGAAGGGGAATAATCAGTCAATGTTTTGGGCCGAGATCCTTCAGCAGGACTGGAAATGAAGGGAGCAGAAGCAAGAATAAGAAGTTGGGGAGGGGGAAGGGAAGGGGTGTTGGGGAGGGGAAATTATTTGAAGTTAGAGAGGAATATGAGGTGTTGCTCCTCCAACCTGAGTTTGGCTCCATCATGGCACAGGACGAGGTCATGGACAAACATGTCATAATGTTAATGGGAAGTCAAATTGAAAAGGGTAGCCACTGGGAGAACCTGTCTCTTCTGGCTGACAAAATAGTCCCCTAATTTTGCAATCTGTCTCAGGTTTCACCAAAGCAGAGGAGGCTGCACTAGGAGAATTGGAAACTTTTAATGTCCCCAACAGATTCGCAGGTAGCATGTTGCTTCACCTCAAAGGACTGTCTGTCTCTGGATGGTGGTGAGGGAGAAGATATAGAAGCAGGTGTAGCACTTGTCCTGCCTGGAGGGATAAGTGCCAGGAAAGTCATCAGCCATGATTGAACGCGGAGAGACTGGATGGACTGAATGGCCTGATGGTGCCTCTGTATGGCTAGATATCTGATTTGGTTGTGTTATCAGAAGTTGTGGTACACTATATGGGCAGTTCCAGCACTGGGCACATCACTGCAGTGAACCATCCTAGAATCTTCTCTATCTCCCCTACCTGTCATCACAGATCCACGTCAATATAAAGTAAACAAAACCATTGCCTAAGAATTCCATTGCATCCACATGGGTGAGCTTGAGATGCATCGCAGATACTTTAGACTATAAGACATAGGAGCAGGATAAGGTCATTTGGCCAAACGTAATGGTCACCAACCTTTTTTAGCCCAAGATCCCCTACCTCGGCCTTAATGAAAGGCAAGATCGACCCCAGATCAATTAGTTACACGCATGCGCACCGGGGCAGAAAGACCGGAAGTAAAATCCCGCAACCCGGAGGTAGAAATAATGCATAAGCACAAGGGGTACCCACGCTTTATCTGCACCACTGACCGGTTTAATATTGACAATACTCTTGCGGACTGGCTGACGGGGGTGGGGGGGGGGGTGTGTTAAACACGACGGGAATACAGCAATACGCGAAGCAGGTTCCTTATGTCCAGTCTATTCTGCAAATTAGTTTTCTCGGCTCTCAGCACTTCGCTGCTGTCCTGTGCTGCTCACGTTTTTTCCACTGAAAAAGGTCAATGGGTTCATCTTTAAGCGCAGGGTGCTTGGACTCAGGGTACCGAAGCAGTTTTGAGGGCTTCATAGCCTCATCAGACAACCTCCCGGACCGCCCGCCGCCAGACGCCTTGGCCAGGTGCAGCTGGTTGTGGGTGGGGTGAGAGAACAAGGTCAGTGCCGGGGCTGTGCCGGTCACAGTCCAGAGAGATCGACCGACCGAGTGAGGAGTGCAACAAGGAGAGCCACCCCCCCCATGGGATCTTCCGGCCAACAAAAGTTTGTTTCAGTGGATGGCAGCGAGGTTGCTGCTCTGCTGCTTATGAAACCCTGAGCCCAAAAATATTTTGCACCGGGTTCCCTACAAAAATTCGGTGTGCTAAACTGGTTTAGAGGTGGCACCCATCTGTCCGCGCTCCGCGCCAGTAACAACGGCAGCTCCCACCGGCCGCCCGAGGCCAAACAGTGATCCCTGGCGCGAGGGTGTCACTGCGTTTAGGCGACTGATGACCTTGCGTGTATTCAAGTTCAACAGTGGCCGTGACAGGGACTGAGGAAAGGAGCAGCTGACTCATATCATTTCCTCGCGGCCTGGTGGTTGGGGACCGCTGAAGTACACTGTGTAGTGTGGGGGAGCTAAGTGCACTGGACAGAAAGAACAGAACTAAAAGCCCGCAACCCAGAAACAATCGCTCAACAGTATTTACGTATTTATTTTTCTTCTTTTTTCAGAATCTACTGGGAAGCTCTCAAAGATCGACCAGTCGATCGTGATCGATGGGTTGGTGACCACTAACCTACAACAAAATGATTATTTACTCACCTTCTTGGGAGACAACTAAGTAGGAGTGAGTTTAAGCCAGTCAAAAATGGAAGGAAAAGAGTATTATTGGAATTAGTGGGAGCAAGTTTTGCATCAGGGGTAGCAACAGTCAACAGCCGGGATGTAGCAGAGTTGGAAAACCAGAAAATAACGGATACTGCTGCAGAAAATGATCAAGATCGAGTGCAAGTTAATCAAATTGGTTGAGATGCATCCCAGGTAACTCTGGATGCGGTAAAATTTCTGAAACCCCTTCAAGATACAACAAATCTGATTATTGTCTGCATAGATCTCATGTCTAAGGAAACGCATAAAACTGAGATAGAACTGAGGTTGGCAGATAGAAAGCAAAGGGTAACGGTGAACGGGTGTTTCTCGGAATGGCTGGTGCTGACTTGTGGGGTGCCACAGGGCTCGGTATTGGGACCACAGCTGTTTACGATTTACATCAACGATTTAGATGAAGGCATTGAGAATAACATCAGCAAATTTGCTGATGATACTAAGCTGGGTGGCAATGTGACATATGATGAGGATGTTAGGAGAATTCAGGGTGACTTGGATAGGCTGAGTGAGTGGGCAGATACTTGGCAGATGACATTTAATGTGAATAAGTGTGAGGTTATCCACTTTGGGAGTAAGAACAGGAAGACAGATTATTATCTGAACTGTGTAGAGTTAGCTACGGGAGAAATACAAAGAGATCTAGGAGTCCTTGTTCATCAGTCACTGAAGGTGAATGAGCAAGTGCAGCAGGCAATGAAGAAGGCTGATGGAATGTTGGCCTTTATTACAAAGGGAATTGAGTACAAGAGCAAGGAAATCCTCTTGCATTTGTACAGGGCCCTGGTGAGACCACACCTGGAGTATTATGTACAGTTTTGGTCTCCAGGGTTAAGAAAGGACATCCTGGCTGTAGAGGAAGTGCAGCGTAGATTCACGAGGTTAATTCCTGGGATGTCTGGACTGTCTTACGCAGAGAGGTTAGGGAGACTGGGCTTGTACATGCTGGAATTTAGGAGGTTGAGAGGGGATCTGATTGCAACATATAAGATTATTAAGGGATTGGACAAGATAGAGGCAGGAAATATGTTCCAGATGTTCCAGGAGCTAGATAGGTATCTTATGGATAGGGGTATCAAGGGATATGGGGACAAGGCAGGAACCGGGTATTGATAGTAGATGATCAGCCATGATCTGAGAATGGCGGTGTAGGCTCGAAGGGCTGAATGGTCTACTTCTGCACCTATTGTCTATTGTCTATTGGGACCTGTGCTGTATATGCTAGTTGGTTGCTTGCCGTGACGGGTACTATTACAACTTGATACACATCAAGTAGAAAATTGGGTCTCAGATGAGTATCTAAAAGAATGGGTTGGAGAAAAGGCGCTGTTATGTCAGATTAGAAGCCTTACAACAACCAATGGGGTACTGGGTACCTGTGGTGATGGTAATGAAAGGTTTTATATTGGACCAGCATCAACACAATCCCCAACATGGAAATAATTCAACCTGCCCTTTGAAAAGGGTTCACAATGTTGGTAAATATCATGAGAATATGTAATAGTTTTTAAGTAACCAACCAGCACATTCTATTGTTATGAACAGAACTGGGAAAGGGATAGATTTAACAAGATGCCATCAAGGGGGAGACCACTGGTCTTGTCCATAAAAAAATGACAAAGCAGAAGCTTACAAATTGTGACTTCACAGCTTATGAAATTGTTCATTGTCTATTTTGTCTGTGAGTAATCAGTCTTTCTTACAATATGCATCGGTGGGTTAGACATGCTATGTAGCAACACAGCCACAAGTTATACGAAGGGATGGAAACATTGCTCTTTGGAAAGTCACAGTTGCCATAGGGAATGTGACTTTAGATCTGGCCGCTGGAGAATGAACTTTGCCTCAGCCAGCAGGAGACACAGTAATGAAGGAGAACATCAAGATGCAATGCGCTGGTACATATGTGGTAAACTATGTATACCTGTCTGGACACACCCTCCCCTCCGCTGACTGCTCCTGTGGCTCCTCCCACAGACCCCTGTATAAAGGTGATTGGAGGCACTGCTCCTCCCTCAGTCTCGACATGGTCGTGGTCCCTCTTTCACTGTTAATAAAAGCCTATCGTTCACTTCCAGTCTCCTAGAGTTATTGATGGTGCATCAATTTTATTAACAGCGAATTAAAACATGGAGCAAATTTTACAACCTGACAGATTGGATATTGATCCTCAATCTCTGGAAGCTGGCATCACTTTTGAACTCTGGCTTGCATGCTTCCAATCATACCTGGAGGAGATTCATGTGACCGAGCTTGCCACGTTGCACAGAGTTCTCCTCTCCAGGATCAGTCCTCAGGTCTACTCCCTGATCAGGGACCTGCCAAACTACCAGGGGTTCACTGGACACCCTCAAAAGACAATACCTGCAGCCGGTGAACACCGTCTACACAAGACATCGCTTAGCGACACGGCAGCAGCGGGCGGAAGAGTTGAGCGCTGAGTTTGTCCGGGCCCTACAGATACCCGAGCGGGCCTGCGATTGCAGGGGACTGACGGCGGAACAGCATGCGGAGCTGCTAGTTAGAGACGCCTTCGTTATGGGGATCAGGTCAGTGTACATGCGCCAGCGGCTGCTGGAACAGGCCAATCTTACCTTACAGTCAGTGATCGAGCTGGCCGACACGCTGGAGGCCACTCTGCACAATGCTGACGCTGTCCAAGCGCGTGATCTCCTGCCGGCCTCGTGGACGCTGCAGACCCCGCAACCCGCTGGAGAATCGACCTCGGCTGCTACCAGTCACGAGTCCGTGAAGTCCCTGCAACCCACCGGTGAATTGACCGCGGCTGCTGCCACTCACAATTCAACTAAGTGTTACTTCTGCGGACTCAAGAAGCACCCCCGAAAACGCTGCCTGGCCCGAGAAGCTACCTGCTCCAGCTGCGGAAAGAAGGGCCACTTTGCCAAGGCCTGTAAGTCAAAACCGCAAGCGGGGTCGAGCAGCGCCGCGTGCGAAGCATGGGGTCGTCGCCATTTTGCCTGCCCACCGCATGCGAAACATGGAGGTCACCATCTCAGTCACCGCCATCTTGCCTGCTTGCCGCGTGTGAGGCATGGGGGCGGCCATCTCGGCCGGCGCCACCTCACACCATCTCCAACCAACGGATGCTTACCGGGCACCAAGACAGCGATGCAACTCTGGCCTCCATGACCTTCGACCAAAGCGTTCCACACCATCTCCCAAGGTCAATGATGGACATCCTGGTGGAGAAGCGCAGGACTAGCTGCCTGTTTGACACAGGCAGCACTGAGAGTTTTATTCGCCTGGACACGGTGCAACGCTGCAGACTCGTGACACGGCCGGTAAGCCAGACGGTCACCATGGCTTCTGGATCACATTCCACAGACATCCGGGGGGGGCGGCGGGGGGGGTTGTGTAGCGACACTGATGGTGCAGGGCACAGAATATCGGGACTTTACATTACTGGTCATGCCTCAACTGTGTGCCCCTGTGCTATTGGGGCTGGACTTCCAGAATCATGGAAGTATGATGGGCCCTCCCACCAATCACTGAAGGCCACGCTCTTAGCCTTTAGGTCAAAGGGACTGCTGGTCTCTCACTGGCAGGAGGTTCTCCCCGAGGCACTCCATTCCATCCGCTCCCTGTTATGCACGCCCACCAATGCCACCCCTCATGAGCAACTCTTCCCTTCCTAGGAAGTCGACCACTGGGACCACCCTACTGGCTTGGCTGACGTCCCCAGGACCAGTGCTGCTCCGGAAACATGCGAGGAGCAGTAAATACTTCCTGATGGTCGAGAGGGTTCACCTACTACATGTGAACCCTAGTATGCCTACGTGGTCTTACCTGATGGGCGGGAGAACGTGGTCTCCATCTGAGACCTGGCGCCTGCAAGAGCACCAGACCCCTACCCCGAATACTCCACGGTGACTATGAACCCCGTACCCACCGATGTATATACCCATGAGACACCTACCCTGAACGAGACCCTTACCCTGAATGCTCCATGGTGACTATGAACCCCGTACCCACCAATGTATATGCGACGAGACACCTACCCATGAGACACTGCGCATGCCAAGCCCTACACCGACTCCTCCCGACACTCCCATACCGGGCGCCATGCACACACATGAGGGGTTACTGATGCCTAACGGGCTGGCACCTCCAGTCAGGCCTGGGCCAGCACAACCAACGTCACTGGTGCTACGTAGAATGCAGCGACGGACTCGGCCGCCTGATAGACTCAACCTGTAAATATACTGTCAGAAACTTCGCCCTGTGGGGACTCTCTTTTAAAACAAAGGAGGGGTGAATGTGGTAAACTATGTATACCTGTCTGGACACGCCCCTCTGCTGACTGCTCCTGTGGCTCCTCCCACAGATCCCTGTATAAAGGCGATTGGGGCACTGTCCTCCCTCAGTCTCCAAGATATCGTGCTCCCTTTTTCACTGTTAATAAAAGCCTATCATTCACTTCCAGTATCCTAGAGTTATTGATGGTGCATCAACATATGAATATCTGTGGGACTAAGTTGTTACTGAGTTGCCACCAATTCCTCACTTGACTGCAGACAGGACTGGTGCTGTGGCAGAGGCACGGGAGATAATCTGTCAATGAACTATACACACAAAGCTATTAAAACACACGTAAAGAAAATGAAATATTGAGTGACCCAGGCTTATGGAGTAAGTTTTAGAATTGGGAAACAAATGTTCAGACATATCCATGGGTGAGGATAGTATCACATGCTGCTGTAATACTAATTTTATGTATGCTGATAAATGTATTTTTCAATGTATATCAACTGAGAAAATGGAAGGCTGAAATAATGGAAAAAATAGTGGATAATTCATTCATGAAACAGCAGAGATGTTTGTCAGTATAAAGTAGGTGAATTGAGTGAGTAAATGTTAATATTATTTGTAGAATGTTGTGTTGCACACCTACTGGAGATCAATGGCAGTCCTATGGGCAGTCAACTGAATGAGAGTAATGATCCTTAGATAAATATCTTTAGCATCAAGAGGAGGGAGATGTTGGCCAGAAGAAACTACAGTCTACATACACTTAGTGGGTTTGATGAATGAAGGACAGGGTAAGCAGACAAACTAGTTGTCTTTGTTCCCCCATCCCCCAACTCGTGGACTCTGAACTGATTCTTGCTCTGGGATAATCTAATCAGAGCAATTGGATATGGACACTGGGACCTTCAGATATTGACTTGCTAAACCTGAGGCAATTTCCAGATGAGTAGCTATTTGTTCTACAAAATGCCAGGCATACCATAAAAGCAATCGATAATCTTGTTAGGCTATATCTGGTTTGCCTCATTTAACTAGTTTGGTCCAGTCAAATTTGAAAGGCACAAATACACAAGGCAGGGTTGGGCAGAACCATGAAACAATATTTGTTGTAGCCCTAGGCTGGCCAGCAAAGGCAAATCCAGCGACCCCCAAACCAACATGACTCTCTCCCTTAGTCTACACTGCCAAAGAACTTTTTAAGCGTGGATTAGCCTCTTCAGCCATCTGTGTACCCACAGAAGTCTAGTCCCTACAAATCGTGGATGACTACTACTATGACCAGTGAAGTTATCATCGTTCAGGAAGGAGGTACAGAAGCATCAAGACTTGGACTGCCAGACTGGATAACAGTTTCTTCCCTCAGGCTGTGGGACTAATGAATACCCTGCCACCAGTGAAGACAAATCTCTGAGTTGTATACTGCATACTGTACATACCTAGATAATAAAATGAACCTTTGAAACTTTGAACATCTAATTCCAGCTTTCCCTGCAGGCTTCAGTTAAGTTGGCCATCTTCTTGAATTCTCTCATTGAACCATTAAAACTCTCTCTTTCTCTCTTTGTCTATCTATCCATATCTCACTTTATCTCTATCTATCTATTACTCTCTCTTATTTCATTTTCTCACTTTCTTTATCTATTATTCTCAGTCTTTCTCTATATCTATCTATCTATCCACCTATCTCTCTCTCTCTCTTGAACGCTCTTCTTTATATATCTATCTTTCTCCTTGAAAGCCATATCCTTGGCCAAACTGTGGCTCTTTGTGAAATTCTCTAGACTGTAACACAGCATGCAAAGTTTCATTCAGTTAGTCAGTGGAAGGATCCAATTAACTCACTAAATCTGTAACAGATCGTTACTATATTGGGTCATCTTCTAAGGAAGACTCAGGCGAGATGGTCTTATTATTGGTTTATCATTGTAACAAACAACAAAATACAGTGAAAAATATTAGTTTTGTATGCCATTCAGACAGAACATGCCATATTTCAAAACATCGAGGCAATCAAAATATAAACATAAATGTGGATTGGAAATAACATCTCCACCTCGCTGACAATTAACACTGGAGTGCCACAGGGATGCATGCTCAGCCCACTGCTCTACTCTCGCTACACCCATGACTGCCTGGCTAGGCATAGCTCAAACAGAGTCTATAAATTTGCTGATATTACAATCACTGTTGGCAGAACTTCAGATGGTGGCATTAGGGCATACAGGAGTGAGATATACCAGTTAGTTGAGCGGTATCACAGCAACAACCTTGCCCTTAATGTCAGCAAGACCAAAGAGCTGATTGTGAACTTTCAGGAAGGGTAAAATAAGGCAACACAAGCCAATCCTCATAAAGGGATCATAAAGGGAGCAATTTCAAGTTCCTGGGTGTCAATACCTTTGAGGACCTAATCTGGATATAACATATTGATGCAGCTATAAAGAAGGCTTTTTTGGGAAACCCATATTGCTTCTGTGGTTTGGGGTCTGGACCATGTCTGCACACATACCCAGTCATCCTTCCACCATCATGCTTGTGCCTTGCAAATGCCCCCGAGTTCTGTGCAATAATTTGCTGCACCTTCTGCTCATTGATAATCTCCTCCGGGTTTATCCACATTTCACCCATTGTGCATATTCTATCCTGATAGAATACTGCTGGGATCTGCATGTGGTGTATGTTATTCACACCAGTTGGAATCTGCCAAACTGTACATTTAACTAGGTCAAAACAAAGCCCGCTTTGGCCATATAATCACTCCTCAGTATACTGTATGTTCCTGCTCCCGGGGTAATTCCACCAACACTACTGAATGTTCCAATGCTATGTCTCCTATCCTTACTTTCAATGGTACACTCACATGTCCCACTTGTGAATGTCCTGTAATCAGGATAATTTTACCTTGTATCTGCCTAATTGCATTATTTATGTTAGTGGTGTTGAAGTGGTTCAGGATCCTCCAGTGTCACACCCATGTCGGTGAGGCCTGACACTGTCATTGAAGCTCAAGGTACAATTCCCTAAATGGTGGCATCTCCACCATGTGATTTTGTGGGATGGGTCTTTCTGGCCCCTCCAAGGGCAAACCTCCTTTCTTTGATATTTCTCTTCTCAGGTTTGAACATTCTCTTTAATGTGACTCTTTTGACCGCAGTTACAGCATTTAATTACTCGGCTTTCAGTTTTCCCTGTTCCTGGCCCTATTCCATTTCCTCCGCCTTTCCTTGCCCCTTGATAGCGTGGCAGGGTCCACTATCCTCATTTCTCCAGACAGATCACCTGCCCATTACAGGGCTTAGTTGGTCTTTGTGTCTCCTTTTCCCACACTCTACTCATTTTCCTCAGTACCCATGCCTCAGTATGTGGGGATTCAGAAGGATCAAAAATGTCCAGTGCCTTCTTGGATTCATTGGTACAGTGAGAAGCCAGTGCTCTCAACCATCTATTAGAGGCCTCTGGTCCTAAATGGTCCCACTCCAATGCTGTTCCATATACCTCTTGGAACACAGTCCATAAACGGGATGCAAATGCAGTGGGATGTTCACATCTCCTCTGGTAACATTTGGCTAGCGCGTCTACCGGGTCCCTTCTGTTAACACCCCTAAGAGTCAAAATTGTGTTCCTCTGTTCCTCACTTGTTCCCCCACCATGTTGTTGTACATCTGGCAAATCTAAGTGTAAATCTGAATGTGAACGTATCAGTTTCCTTTCCTCTGAGTCACCTAAGCCGTGTATCATTCTCTGATGACTAGTTGCTTGGAAAAGCTCTCGAGATTGACTCCAAGCACACATGTCCCGATATCCTTAGCAATATCTCTAAGCTGATGTAGCCCGTACGGTGTGCTGTATTCCGATTTTGATTTTCTCCCACCGCTCCCCCCTCTCTGATAGTAACTGGAGGTGCTAATCATGCAGATGGTAGCATCGGCTCCTGTTGACAGGATGTCGTAGTGCAAGAATCAGTTCAGAGACCACGAACTTTACATAACAAATAGCTACTTGGCTGAGAATGGTCTCGTGTTTAGCAAATCATTATCTGAAGCACCTTGTATCCACATTCAATTGCTCTGATTAGATTATCCCAGAGCAAGAATCAGTTCAGAGTCCACAAAATGGGGAGAAATAACGACAACTGGTTTGTCTGCTTACACTGTACTTGATTTGTCAAATGCTCTAAACGTAAACAGCAGTTTCTTCTGGCTGACAACACAAAGAGCATCTGACTCAAAAACAGTTACTTTCCTGAAGCAGTAAGGCTGATCAACGCCTCCACCCACTCATCCACCCTAGCACACTCCCACCACTGCTACTTTATCATTACTGGAAATAACAAGAAACAAATCTTGAATCTTGGTCTTGCAGACATTGAGAAGACACTGCTCAACCAGCTGATGTATCTCACTCCTGTACACCTCCTTGTCACAATTTCAGATTCTACCAACAATAGTGCTGTCATTGGTGAGTTTATAGATGGTGTTTCAGCTCCGTGTAGCCACACATGGGCAGAGATAGAGAGAGTAGGGCAGTGGGCTAAACACACACCCTTGAGGTGTGGCTGTGTAATCATCAGTTCCCCTAATGATAGTCATTGTCATAGTCACACATCCTGAAGTTGGTCCTTTGGCCCAGCCAGTTCATGCCAACCAAATTACCAATCAAAACTAGTCCCAATTGCCCATGTTTGGCCAATAATCTTCTTTCCAACATGTCCAACTGTTTTAAAAATGTTATTAATACACCTGTCTAAACCACTTCCTCTGGCAGCTTATTCCAACACTGTGTAACAGAAAGATGCCCCTCAAGTTCCTTATTAGAGCTTTCTGCTCTTACCTTGATCCTATGCAATCCAGTTCCTGATTCAATAAACTTGGGAAAAAGACGAAGGATTGACACTATCATGATATATAAACATGTCATGATTCTGACAGTCCAATCAGCGCCAGGAGCAGGCCACAGTGATGAGGACTTTTGCATGTCAGTGATGTTTGTTTAAAAGTACAGAATTGACAAGTGGGCTGGCCATTATTGGGAGTCGGCCTGTGGTGAGAGTGGGAGTGTCAGGCTTTGGCTCAAAGGAGGTTTCAGCTTAAAAGAGGCTTTCGCTCTGGGTAGGTTTCTGTTAAGTTTCCCTTTCCCCCCCTCTCTTCCTGCATCTAGTGTAGCAAATGGCCATTGTGTGTTCATCATGTTGGATGTTGGTGTTCTGGAATTCTTAGAGACTCCCAGGGACTGTCAGGATAAATGGAAATATGAATAGGCAATTAGTGCAGAGCACCCCATGGCCATTCCCCTCAAAAATAAACATGGAAAACATAGAATATAGAAATCTACAGCAAATAGCAGGCCCGTTGGCCCACAATTTCTTGGTGTTCACCTGGCGGTGAATGCCACCTGGTCCCTCAACACCTGCTCCATAGCCAACAGAGCCCAGCAGCATCTCTACTTTCTGCGAAGCCTGAGGAAATTCCATCTCCCACCCCCCATCCTCATCACATTCTACAGGGGTTGTATTGAGAGCATCCTGAGCAGCTGCATCACTGCCTGGTTCGGGAATTGCACTGTCTCGGATCGCAAGGTCAGCTGAGAAGATCATCGGGGTCTCTCTTCCCGCTATTACAGACATATACACCACATGCTGCACCCGCAAAGCAAACAGTATTGTAAAGGAACCCATGCACCCCTCACCCAAACTCATCTCCCTCCTGATGTCTGGTAAAAGGTACCAAGGCACGAGGAGACTGTGCAACAGTTTCTTCCCCTAAGCCATCAGACTCCTCAAAACTCAGAGTCTAGACTGACATCTACATCATTTATTATTATACTATAGTTGGTCCTCTACTGTGCCTATTGTCTTGTTTATTAATAATTGTACTGCCCTGCACTGTTTTGTGCAATTTATGTAGTCCTGTGCAGGTGTGGTAGTCCAGTGCAGTTTTTATCTTGTTTTACTAGTCTAGTATAATCTTGTGCTGTCTCACATAGTCGAGTGTAGTTTTCTGTGTTGTTCCATGTAGCACCAGGGTCCTGGAGGAACATTGTTTTGTTTTTACTGTGTACTGTACCAGCAGTTTATGGTCGATGTTTTATGTTGTGCTAATCATGTAACCTACTCCAGAAACTGCCTAGAATTCCCCTAGCGCATAGCCCTCTGTTTTACTAAGGTCCATGTACCTATCCAAGAGGCTTTTAAAAGGCCCTATTGTATCCACTTCCACCACCAACGCCGGCAGTGCATTTCACACACCCACCACTTTCTGTGTGAAAAACCTACCCCTGGCATCCCCTCCGTACTTATTTCCAAGCACCTCAAAACTATGGCCCGTGTGTTAGCCATTTCAGCTCTGGGAAAAAGCCTCTGGCTATCCACAAGATCAATGCCCCTCATCATCTTGTACACTTTGGATACTGTTGTGGGGTATAACCTTCCTGGGGGAATGCCATGGAAACCAGGTGACAGATCTGTGGTGCAGAGGGGACAGAGGGAAGCGGTAGTGATAGGGGACTCAGACAGGAGATTCTGTGGACATAAGCAGGTCATTTGGATGGTGTGTTTCTTCCCAGGTGCCAGGGTCAGGGCCGTCTCAGATCACACCTGAACACAAGGGGAACCAATATTCTCACAGGCAGGTTTGTTAGAGCTCTTGGGAGGGCTTAAACTAATTTGGCAAGGGGGTAGGAGCAAGAAGGCTGAGGATAGGATGAATGGTTAAAAGCAAAGATAGCGTGCAGTCAGTCTGTCAGGAAAGGCAGGTAGATAATAAGACGTAATTACAGCCAGCAAGGTGCATTAGGGATGCAGAATTAAAAAAGATAGTAAATACAGTATTTGAAGTGTTATATCTCAATGCACAGAGTATAAGAAATAAGGTGGATGATCTTGTTGCACTATTTCAGATTGTCAGGTATGATGTTGTGGCCATCACTGAATTGAGGCTGAAGGATAGTTATAGTTGGCAGCTGAATGTCCAAGGTTACATGTTGTATCAGAGAGATGGGAAGGTAGGCAAAGGGGGTGGCATGGTTCTACTGGTAAAGAATGGCATCAAATCGTTATAGAGATGTGACTGTGACATAGGATCGGAAGATGTTGAAACCTTGTGGGTTGAGTTAACCAACTACAAGGGTAAAAGGACCTTGATGGCAGTTGCCTCCCAACTGTAGCTGGGAGGTATACCACAGACTACAACAGAAAATAAAATAGGGCATTGTTATGAGAGTCATGGGAGATTTCAACATGCAGGATGATTGGGAAAATCAGGTTGGGAACGGATCTCACGAGTGTAAGTCTGTTGAATGCCTACAAGGTGGCTTTTCAGAGCAATTTGTCATTGAGCTTACTATGAGACCAGCTTCATTGGAGTGTGCGTTATATAATAATGTAATTATATAACTCGCAATCCAATGGTGATTAGGAAGCTGAAGAAAAAACAACTCACAGGAGGCAGTGATCACAATATGATGGAGTTCAACTTGAAATTTGATAGGCTGACATAGTCATATTTCAGTGGAGTAAAGGAAATTACAGTGGTTTGAGAGAGGAGTTGGGAAAATTAGGAATCTGCAGGATAGATGTATTAGAAAAACAAAGAAATACTCAAATGGCAAAATAGTACAACTATGGTTGACAAGGGAAGTCAATGCTAATGTAAAAGCCAAAGAGAAGGCATACAACAAAGCAAAAACTAATGGGAAGACAGCGGATTGTGAAGCTTTTAAGCTAAAAGAATCATTAGGAGGGAAAAGATTAAATACGAAAGTAAGCTAGGAAACAATATCAAAGTGAATATTCAAAGCTTTTTCAAGTATATAAAAATAAAAGAGAGATGAGAGTAGATATTAATTAATTAATGGCTCCCTCTGTCTAAGTAGACAACAGATGCGCCCGGATTGGGGCGCCAACCTGGGCGATGAATATGGAAATCCTGGGCTGCCCAGACATCAACATCCCCCTCTCAGCCTCATGGATATGGTCCAAAGGAATGCGAAACAGTACATTTGGCATCAGCTTGGCTGCAGGAGCTACGACATTCAACTGCCTTAGGGGCTCCACTCTGTATTTGTGTCGGGTTTACTCCTTAACCTTCTCTTCTCCCGAAGATACCCACAAGGCAGTGGGATACGTAACCCTGGATAGGGGCCCATACCAGGTACTGTCAGCCGGAGCCATCTGAGCCCAAAACTCATGTAAGACAGGGCCGTCACACCCTGTAGTAGTGACATATGGAGCCACTACCCATTTGTATATAGGACCGTCAGAAAATGAGGTCAGAGAAATAATAACGGGGACAAGGAGATGGCAGATGAACTAAAGGAGTATTTTGCATCAGTCTTCAAAGTGTGCATATGGGTGCAGGTTCAAGAGTGGAGTGACCATCAGCCACCTCCTGTACATGGATGACATGAAGCTGTACGCTAGAAATGAAAGAGACATTGACTCACTCATGTTTGTTTCATTTCTAGCATATAGCTTCCGAGACATCGGGATGTCATTTGGACTGGAAAAGTGCATCGGATGGTAGTAAAAAGAGGCAAACCCATCGTGACTGTTGAGTTACCTGAAGGCCATGCACCTGATGTACAGGGTAACTACAAATACCTGGGGCTCTTGCAGGCGCATGGAAGACATGATGAGGACTCAAAGAAGGTTGCGACATCTAAATATCTCCAAAGAGTGAGACAAGTCCTTAAAAAGCCAGCTGAATGGGAAGAACAAGATCAGAGCCATCAACACTTTGCTCTGAACAGAAGAGCAATAGGAGCAGGCGTCTGTCACACCAGACAAGACCCAAGATGCAGACTGTGCAAGGGATCTGCTGAAGCCATCCAGCACGTTCTCGCAGGGTGCAAGATACAGACAGAGACAGCATACACTGAACGACACAACCAAGTTGCAGGAATTGTGTACAGGAACATTTGAGCTGAGTATGGATTGGACAAGTTCAAACGGGAACCAACCAAGAAGGTAATGGAGATCAACAGAGCTAAGATCCCATGGGACTTCCAAATACAGACTGATAAGCAGGTACTGGCCAACCAACCAGACATAGTAATACTGGACAAGGAACAGAAGAAAGCAATAGTAACAGATGTGGCATTTCTGAATGACAGTAACATCAGGAAGAAAGAATATGAGAAGCTGGATAAATACTAGAGCTTGAAAGAGCAGATAGAAAGGATGTGAAAGATTGAAGCCAGAGTAATCCCAGTGGTGACAGGAGCAATTGGTGTTGTGACATCTAGAATGGGAAAGTGGCTCCAATAAATCTCAGAAACAACATCTGAGATTTTGGTCCAGAAGAGCACACTGCTAGGAACAGCAAAGATACTGTGCTGAACCCACAAGCTCCCAGGCCTCTGGCAGAGGACCTGAGACTGAAGGAAAGATACACATACATGCCACCCATATTGGGTGAGAAAAATATATATATAATACTGAGAACCTGAATTGCAGAGTCCTTGAAAGTGGTGATATCAGTTCAGAGTTGAGGTGAGTGCAGCTATCTATAATGTAGAGCCTACTGGTTACAGGGTTATAACTGATGATGTGGGACAAAAGGCTCCATTACCTCCTGCCTGATGAGAAGAGAGAAAAGCCCGGATGTGGGGGTCTTTGATGATGATACTGCTCTATTGTGGCAGGGCCCCTTGTGAGTCTGCTCAATGGCGGGGAAGAAGTTTGCCTACAAGGGGTAGGCTACATCTACCACTCTCTGTAGCCTTTTCTGTTCCTAAGGAATGGTTCATGATAGAGCATGTTTTCTGTTGCTGTGGATGCTGGGTAAAGAGTTCTCCATTTTGCAAGAGGTGTCCCTTCACAAAAATCACTGCCATCTTGTGCTGAATATCTTGTGTATCTTGGAGTACATAATCTGTAAAGTTACCTACTCTGGTTTAGGAGCCTGATGATTGTAGGCTTACTGTTTCTGAACCTGGTGATGAGTGGCAGACTACTGATGGATGTGGAATGGGAAAGTGGGGAGAATAAAATGGGATTAGTGAAGCATTAGCATAAATGCTTGCTTAAAGACTAGCTTGGGCTGAATGGGCTGAAGGACCAGTTTCTATTCTGTGTGTAAGTGGAGGTGTGGAAAGGTTGGCATTGGTCATCATAAGGTATTTGAAGAAAGAAGAAGATAGATGGTCATAAAATTATGAGAGGTATTTGCAAACTAAGTTTGGTGCAGTTGTGAATAGAGTTGACAACTGTCAAAGGGTACAGAAGAATATAGATCAGTCACAGATATGGGTGGGAAAATGGTGGATGGAGCTTTATCTGAGTAAGGAGAGTGGCTTTCCCCACTGGGTGCTCTACTTCCCTCCCACATCCCAAAGATATGCGAGCAGGTGGGTTAATTTGCTGCTGTGAATTGCTGCTAGAGTGTGGGTGAGTGGTCGAATCTGGGTGGTGGGGAGGGAAGTTGATGTGAAGGGCAAGAGAAGAGTTTACAGGGATTGCCATTAATCTGTGAGCTGGCATGAATTTGACGAGTCAATATGTCCTACTTTGTTTGAAGAAAATATAGAAGCAAAGTCTGTTTAATGATTGGGTAACTCCTCTATCTCACCAATCAGCTGGCTGGGTTATACAGTTGAAGAATACTACAGAACAGAAACAGGTCCCTCGGCCCATCTAGTCCATGTCGAACTATTAATCTGTCTAGTCCCATCAATTTGCTCCTGGATCATAGCCTTCCCTTACCCTCCCATCCATGTACCTATCTAAACTTCTGTTAAATGTTGAAATCAAACCGACATTCACTACCTCTGCTGACAGCTTGCTCCACATTCTCACCACCTTCTGAATGAAGAAGTTCCCCCTAATGTTTCCCTTAAAAATTTCACCTTTCATCCTTAACCCATGCCCTCTCGTTCTAGGGATTGGGCAGAAAAGCCTTGGGATTTATCCAGAGTGAGGACACTGGCTACTAGTTCAAAATCTGAGCCAGTTGCATATGGACAACCTTGAAAAGGACTCAGAACATAGAAGAATACAGCAGAGCAACAGGCCCTTTAGCTTATGGCGTCCCTTCCCAAAATTATGTGAATTAAATTGAATCTTCACTTTTCCATATTTCCTTAATTTTTTCTCAGAAATAACATATAAATAACATATAATCCAAGCCCTCTGATTCCCAAAATCAGGGATAACTTACTGCCAGGACTGCAGAACACAATTCCCACAGATAAATATGTGACATTCCTCCAAGCACTTAATGAAGCATACTATCACCGTGCTCTGCACGGTATTGTTATACTCTCAGTGGCCACTTTATTAGGTACACCTAAACACCTGTATGTTAATGCAAATATCTAATCAGCTGATAATGTGGCAGCAGTTCAATGCATACAAGAACGCAGACATGGTCAAGAGGTTCAGTTGTTGTTCAGACCAAACATCAGAATGAGAAGAAATATGATCTAAGTGACTTTGACTTTGACCGTAAAATAATTGTTGGGGTGAGGCAGGGTGGGTTGAGTGTCTCAGAAACTGCTGATTTCTGGGATTCCACAGACAATAGAAGCATAGAAAACCTACAGCACAATACAGGCCCTTCAGCCCACAAACCTGTGCTGAACATGTCCTTACCTTAGAACTACCTAGGCTTACCCATAGCCCTCCATGTAGCCATCTAGGAGTCTCTATCATTTCCACCTCCACCATTGCTGCCAGCAGCCCATTCCACGCACTCATTGCTCTCTGAGTAAAAAACTTACCTCTGACATCCCCTCTGTACCTACTTCCAAGCACCTGAAACCTATGCTCTATTTTGCTAGCTATTTCAGCCCTGGGAAAAAGCCTCTGACTATCCACACGATCAATGCCTCCCATCATTTGTACCCCTCTATCAGGTCACCTCTCATCCTCCGTCGCTCCAAGGAGAAAAGGACGAGTTCACTCAACCTATTCTCATAAGGCATGCTCCCCAATCCAGGCAACATCCTTGTAAATCTCCTCTGCGTCCTTTCTATGGCTTCCATATCCTTCCTGTAGCGAGGCCAGCAGAACTGAGCACAGTACTCCAAGAGGGGTCTGACCAGTGTCCTATATAGCTGCAATATTACCTCTCGGCTCTTATACGCAATCCCACGATTGATGAAGGCCAATGCACCGTATGTCTTCTTAACCACAGAGTCAACCTGCGCAGCAGCTTTGAGTGTCCAATGGACTCCGACCACAAGATCCCTCTGATCCTCCACACTGCTATTATCCATTATCCATTACACTGTCTATCCATTAATGCTATATTTTGCCATCATATTTGACCTACCAAAATGAACCACCTCACATTTATTTGGGTTGAACTCCATCTGCCACTTCTCAGCCCATTTTTGCAACCTATCAATGTCCCGCTGTAACCTCTGACAGCCCTCCACACTATCCACAACACCTCCAACCTTTTTGTCATCAGCAAACTTACTAACCCATCCCTCCATTTCCTCATCCAGGTCATTTATAAAAATCACCAAGAGTAAGGGTCCCAGAACAGATCCCTGAGGCACCCCTCTGGTGACTGACCTCCATGCAGAATATGACCCGTTTACAACCACTCTTTGCCTTCTGTGGGCAAAGATAAAGTAATGACTGAGAACAAATACACAGAGGAGAAAGATAATTCTGAATTTAAAGTTTTTGTAGATGGCTATTAGTACGATGTCATCATCATATCTGATGTTATTTACATTAAGGCCTCCAATTGTGTGTCTGTTGATGTCTTTGACACTTCTCAAGATATTTTCACTATACAGGTTGAATAAGTCAGGTGAAAAGACACAACCCTGCCTGACTCCTCTCATGATATTCACGTACTCACTCGCTTCTCCTTCTATTCTGATGGATGCTGTCTGGTCCCAGTATAAGTTTCTTAAGAAACGTATATCTTTCCCATCTGTGTCAAGATTTTGAAACACTTCCAGGAGATCTTGATATCTGACAGTATCAAAAGCTTTTGTATAATCGATGAAATATCCAGGTCTTTTTTACCTGGATGGCTCGTTCACAGATCATCCGTAGCATTTCTGGTTCCAGTGTTTTCCACAAAGCCACATTGTTCTTTACTTAATTCTGGTTTTATACAGTGTCTTGCTCTCATCATGATGACTCTGAGGATAATTTTTGCCACGTGGTTCATCAAGCTTATTGTACGATGTAACTCACATTCTGTTGAGCCCTCTTTCTCTTTAAGTGTGATAAACACTGATTTACTTAAATCATCAGGTATTTCCCCATGATCATAGATTTCATTTGCTATTTCTGTTATTTTCTCTATTCCAAAATCATCCAAGGCCAATATCATTTCAACATTGATGCTATCTGGACCCCTTGCTCTGTTATGTTTTGTTTTATTTATGGCTGCTCGAATTTCTGATTTTAGAATGTTGGGTCCTTCAAGATTCTTCTTTCTGTTCAGTTTTTCTCCTCTTTTTCTCATGGGACCGACTGGTAATTCCCCATCTTGCCACTATCTCATTGATTGTGCCTTAATTCCTGTCGGCTGATTCCCTATGATTGCTGGATCCATTAATTGCCGCACACCTGGTTCCCATTAGTGAACATAAGATAAAACTCGGGTTCCTGATTCGTTAGGACTGTCAGTTCTAAGCTCCGCATCATTTCCTGGATACTCTGCATACGCCTTGTCTCCATGTAAAGACTTCCCTGGATATCGGTTCCCTGTTCACTATGGTGCTAAAGCCTCACGACTCTGCCTCTGCGCCTGTGTCCTGTGTTCATCCTCAGCCTCATTCTTGGAACACTCTGGTCTTCAAAGAGTTCTTTTATATATTCTGTCCATCTGTTTAGGAGACCATGTATGTAGACCATAGTCTGGTTAAGTTGTGGACACTAAAACTATGATTGCAAACATCGTGCAACAGCATGGAATAACAGTTTCAATAGGAGGGGACAGGTCCTATCAAGGGGGTGATTATCAGCTCCCTCATCCTGATAACTGGGGGAGTTTTGTAATAAAACTGAAAGGGAATGGAAAATGTGCCAGTGCTTGTCTCTCCTATACCATAATAAAACTGGGGTAGGAAAAATGGACACCTGAAGTCCAAAGACAATTGACAGTCTGGATTGGATAGTCTGGAAAAACAAGTAGAAGATGTGGACTTAAAATAATTTGTTTTAACCTGGAAATAAGAGCAGAAATTACCTTCTGTGTTACAGATATAATTCAACATGAAGGGAATAATGTATTCTGTTGTTATTGAAGCTGGTTGTGCAGTGTCCATTCAGTGTCAGCAAGACCAAGATTCAAGACTGTTTGATGTGATTTCCTGTGTACTTGTGTAAAGAAGAACATAATTGTTACACTGGCTCCAATGCAGCACAAATAAAAATAAGATGAATAACACAACAATAATAAATATAAATACTGTATATAAGATACCTCACTTGCATACATTGATTGTATGTCTTTGAAGTGCCAGTAGACACAGAAAAGTCTGCACATAAAGTGACTGACAGGAAATAATAAAGTAGCAGTGGTGGGTTAGTGGCGGGAGTTGTTGATCAGCCTCTCTGACCGGAGGCCGGAGACCGGAGTGTTGTACCACAGGGATCGGTTCTGGATCCATTGCTGCTTGTAATCTATATCAATGATCTGGATGATAATGTAGTTAACTGGATTCGCAAATAATTGGATGACACCAAGATTGGGGATGTAATGGAAAGCACGGAAGATTGCTGCAACAAAAAAAAACATTGTCAATGAGGCAGACGACACTGGAGAATCATTTTTTATAAAGTCGTCCAACATAGTACCTCCACATCCCAAGAGCATCTGCTTTCAGCTCCATCATCTGTTTCTCATGTTCCTTGTCACAATGATCTCATCAACAATGTCCCCTCTCCTCAGGTTTCTCAGACCTGATGTTTGGTACTACATTTAGGGTATATGTATATGCTTCAGTGTATAGGTATACACTGTATATGTAATGAAAATGGATTTCATTTTTAGTCCTGGGGTCCAGCTCAAAGTGTCTCATTATATGAATGCAAAAATTCCAAGTCATGAAACAGTTCTGGCTCCAAACATTTTGGATAAGGAATGCTCAATCTGTATTACCATCAGAAAGGAGGTATAGGAGCCTCAAGACCCACACTCATATAACCACATAACAATTACAGCATGGAAACAAGCCATCTTGGCCCTTCTAGTCCGTGCCGATGCTTTCCTAGTCCCACCTAGTCCCACCGACCCGCACTCAGCCCATAACCCTTGTTACGTATCCCGTAACTGGATAACTTACCAGCAAAGATAGAGAGGTCTGTTGAAGTCTGATGTCACTATTTTCAAACGTTTTTATTTATAAAGGGGCACAAAAGTAAGGTTAATACAAACATTCAGATAATGCACGTCGTCAATAATCTAAAGCGCGGGTATAGTAATGTTCATCATTAAGAAGTGAGCTCTACTGCTGTCTAGGGGATAATATATTGTCCGTTGGAAATATAAAAGTCACTCAGAAGTCTGCAGGCTTCAGCCTTCTGGGAATCGCTGGGTTTCATGTGGTGCGACAGAGAGAGAGAGAGATTGGTGAGAAAAGTAAAGACTTGCTGGGTCTCTATGAAGCTTCCGTTGAATCAGGGGGCGTTGGTTCCCCGTTGTGAGTTCGAAGTCCTTTTCGGTGTTATCAGCCACCTGCTCCCCAGGCCAAGGAGAGGCGGAACGCACATGGCTTTGTAGGGCTTCCCGCTAGCACGGGAGCGTTGAGCGATGGTGTCCTTCTGGTGCATCGCTGGGGTACCGCCTCCTGCAGTCCCCTTTTATCATGACTTGCAGAGTTGTAGATGTCCATCAACGTAGGGTGATGCAATCCCCACCCCCACATTGCCCGAGGGTGTCCATATCCATGGTAGCTGTCACTTAGCAGGGACATGCACTTCACACAGGTGTCTCTAAGAAGAATGGCCAAAACCGTTGCATTGTCTCTCATTTCCTGAGTCCGAGACCCGAATTAATAGTGATCTTGCAATTCTCCGGAAGGAGGGTTAACATAAAAAGATATAAACCACCATTTAACTAAGTTAGTCCGTTCAGCTCTGTCAACTACAAGCAATGTTGGCAGGGCCATGGCAGGTTCCAGGGAGAAGCAACCAAAACAAACCCACACAGCATTTTGAGTTAACTGCTTTGTTATTATGAAAAACACCTGCCAGTAAATGATAAAAAACCTCAGGGTAATTACAGAAAATCTGGAGAAGACACAAAAGGCAAGAGGAGTGGAGTATAGAAATAATGAAGTCGTTCTAGACCTGTTGGGGACTTTGGTGATTGCAGAGTTGGAATGTGGTGCAGAGCATTCAAACCTCTTGCAGCCAGATCAAGGTTCATTAGGTGGATAGAGTCTGGTATCTGGAGCAGTACACAAAGCACTGGAGGAACTCAGTGGGTCAGGCAGCCACTGTGAAGGGGAATGGACAGTCTTCATGAGAACTGGGGTCATCCAAATGAGAATGACCAAACTCCTCTGGTCATCAAGGTCTAGACAGCGCCAGTCCCAAGTCTTAACTCTTCCCAACAGCTCTAACAAACCTGTCTGTGTGAATATTGGTCCCCCTCAGATTCAAGACTAACCTGTCCTTTTTTTTTACAAGTCATACCTCCCCTAGCAGAGATCCCAGTGATCCAAGAAGCTGAAGCCTTGCCCCCTGCACCAGATTCTCAGCCAAACATTTATTTGCCAAATCATTCTGTTTCTACCCTCAATGTTGCAATCCAGAAATTACTACTCTGGAGGTCCTGCTTCTCAGCTATCTGCCTAGCTCTTGGAATTCTCTCTTTAGGACCTCTTTGCTTTTCCTTCCAATATCATTATTACCAATATAAACCAAGACAAACAGCTGCTCCAGCTCCCTCTCCAAAATGCTGTGCACACAGTCGGAGGCATTCCTGACCCTGGCACCTGGGAGGTAATGTACCATCCACGTGTCCCATTCATGTCCACAGAATCTCCTCTGACTATTGAGGCCCTATGTCTTTCCCCTCCATACAGCGACTGAAGTCCAGCCACCAGGTTCAAGAATACCTAATTCCCTTCAGCCATTCAGTTCTTGAACCCACCTGCACAACCTCAGCAAATCAACACTGACCACTTTGCAGTACAACGGACTTTGTCATTTGCTCTAATTGTGTTCGTACTTCAGTAATTTTATCTGATTTATATTTAACATACGAATAAGGATGTGTGCTATGTGCCCGGATACTGCTGCAAGTATTTCATTGGACCTGTGTACACATGTACCTGCGCAGATGACCACAAACCTGACTTTTGAACGAACTTGGTCTTTGTCAATACTCCCTTGTCCTGTTGAAGCCCGGGTGCTGAGCACTGCTCGACGCTGCCCTCTGCTGCCTCAGTCGTGAAAGAGAAAAGGAATTCCAACTGCAGAATATTTTTTAGCATGTGGGATGCCTCAAAATACTGTACACCCATTGAAATATGGTTTCATTTTGTCATCGCAGCTCGCTGAGTGTGTATTGGGGAGGGAAGGGAAGGAGAAGTGGAGTGGCGATTTTGCCAGATGGGAGTTTTCAGATATCACTGAATGACCGAGCAAATTTAATTCTGATCCTATGGTCACACATTATGGACACCAGACAACGACTGTGCCTAACAAATGTATTTGATAGAGTCATAGAAAAGAACAGCACAGCAACAGGCCCTTCGGTCTATCTAGTTTGTGCTTACGCATTTAGATTGCCTACTCCGATCAACTTGCCCTCCATACCCCTACCACCCAAGTACCTATCCAATCCTCTCTGAAATGTTGAAAACATCACTCGTGCTGGCAACTAATTCATTCAGCACTCTCATAACCCTCTGACTGAAGATGTTTCCTCTCATTTTCCCCTTAAACTAGTCACCTTTCACCCTTAACCCATGACCTCTGGTTGTAGTGGCACCTCACCTCAGCGGAAAAAGCCTGCTTGTTTTTACCCCATCTATTCCCCTCATAATTTTGTATACCTGAATTTTGTATACAGATCCTTTCTGATACCTTCAAAGTTGGCCTTTCCCTCACTTAGAATCTCAACACACAGACCAGATCTATCCGTTTGCATATGTACTTTAAAACATTAGTTCTGTCACGTACTCCGTGACCGGGTTAAAGAACGAGCAGAAATGGAAAACATGTTGGATTCTGGTATTGCTATAAACTAATAGTGTTTATTAGTAAATTATGCAATACAGTACTATAAATGCAAATATATCAATCAGGTTCGCAATGATATATCATAAGTGTGGAAAAAGGAACAAAACTAGGCTCTTTCAAACCTAGGGATGAATGACTAGAGTCTTACGATGATGAAGAGAGTTCAGTTCAGTTCGAGGGGGAGAGAGAGAGAGAGAGAGAGAGAGAGAGAGAGAGAGAGAGGTGAGAGCTGAGCTGATGCCTTCGATTTTCCTGTTGTCTTCCAAAATCCTGTTGTGATCACCGACTATGACTGTGATACGTACGACCATTCCTCAGTGGTGGAATTATCATCCAGGCAAGGATGGACACACAAATAATTCCCCATCGGTTGCACCTTTTCACCCCAAATCGATCCTCCAAAACCTCAGCTTCTTGTGGGTGCAACAAAGCTCATTCAGTGCCCACACTGTGTGTCTCATGGTGCGTTTGTCTATGTCCCAGCCGATCTGGTTTTTATCTCCACATGTTGCTTAGCATGATGCTAAGAGTTCCGAGTTGATGAGGAAGGACAGGCAGGGGACAGAACATAATTGTAGCCAGTTAAAGGTGTTGAAATGTGTCTATTTCAATGCTAGGAGTATTAGGAACAAGGAGGATGAACTTAGATCATGGATTAGTACGTGGAACTACGATGTTGTGGCAGTTACTGAAACATGGCTGGACGAAGGGCAGGATTGGATGATGCAGGTCCTGGGGTTCAGGTGTTTTAAAAGGAATAGGATGGGGGGTAGAAAAGATGGGGAGTGGCATTGCTGATCAGGGATAGTATCACGGCTACAGAAAGGGAGGACGCTGCAGAAGGAGTGTCCATGGAGTCAGTCTGGGTGGAAGTCAGAAATAGGAAGGGATCAATCACTGTGCTGGGAGTAGTCTATAGGACCCCAAATAGCCCTCAGGACACCGAGGAGCAGATAAGCAAGCAGATTTTAGAACGGTGCAGGAAATACAGGGTAGTAGTTATGGGTGATTTCAACTTCCCTCATATTGACTAGTAGGGCAGTGGATGTGGTCTACTTGGACTTTAGCAAAGCATTTGACAAGGTCCCTTATGAGAGACTCATCCAGAAATTCATGAGCCATGTGATAAGTGGAACCTTGGCTGTTTGGATAAAAAGTTGGCTTAAAGGAAGAAAGCAGAGGGTAGTTGTGGAAGGAAAGTATTCTGCCTGGAGGTTGGTGACTAGTGGAGTACCGCAGGGATCTGTACTGGGGCCCCTGCTATTTGTGATTTTTATAAATGACCTGGATGTAGAGGCGGAAGGATGAATGAGTAAGTTTGCGGATAACACGAAGATTGGAGGAGTTGTGGATGGAGCTGTAGGTGGTCGAAGGTTACAAGAGGATATAGACAGGCTGCAGAGTTGGGCAGAAAAATGGCAGATGGAGTTCAATCCGGACAAGTGTGAGGTGATGCATTTTGGAAGGACAAACCAGAAGACTGAGTACAGGATTAATGGTCAGTTACTTAAGAGTGTGGATGAATAAAGGGACCTTGGGATTCAAATCCATACATCCCTCAAGGTCGCTGCACAGGTTGATAGGGTAGTTAAGAAGGCCTATGGGATGCTAGGCTTCATTAACAGGGGGATTGAGTTCAAGAGGAGAGAGGTCATGTTGCAACTCTACAAATCTTTGGTGAGACCGCACTTAGAGAATTGTGTTCAGTTCTGATCACCTCATTATAGGAAGGATGTGGAAGCTATGGAGAGGGTGCAGAGGAGATTTACCAGGATGTTGCCTGGTTTGGAGAACAAGTCATATGAAGCAAGGTTAGCAGAGCTGGGACTTTTATCTTTGGAGCGTAGAAAAATGAAAGGGAACTTGATAGAGGTCTACAAGATTATGAGAGGCATAGATAGGGTGGATAGTCAGTACCTATTTCGCAGGGCATCAAATGCAAACACCAGAGGGCATATGTACAAAATTAAGGGAGGGAAGTTTAGGGGAGACATCAGGGGTAAGTTTTTTATACAGAGAGATATAAGTGCCTGGAATGAATGCCAGGGATGGTGGTGGAGGCTAAAACATTAGGGTTATTTAAGAGCCTCTTGGACAGGCACATGGATGAAAGAAAAATGGAAGGTTATGGGGTAGTGTGGGTTTAGTACTTTTTTTCAAGGATTTTATGGGTCCGCACAACATGGAGGGCTGAAGGGCACCAATTGGACACCAGCTATCCATCAACCCGCTCTGTCCCCCACTTTCTGCAGGAACTTTACAAGCAGGCAAGTGACCTTTGGGAAAGGTAAACAATTTGCAGAAAAACCATAACATCAATCTTTTGAGCAGTTTCTCTCTCTCTCTCTCTCTCTCTCTCTTTCTCTCTCTCTCTCTCTCTCTCTCTCTCTCTCTCTCTCTCTCTCTCTCTCTCTCTCTCTCATTGTGCTGGATCCCTCCCTCTCTCTCTCTTAATAGCAGCACAGTTCATAGGGTCTATTCTGGACCAGTTACAAACTAGGGTTACCCGTGGCACCCTCTTCCTTTTAAGAAATTTTTATGAAGGAAAAATTTTAAGTTAGCTGTATATTACAAAGTTTGAAACAATAAATAGGTAATCATCAGATAACAGTGTAAAACCGGTACAATTTTGAATTTAACATCTAGATAGACAATCGGCTATAATGTTGTCAGTACCTTTGACATGTCTTATTTCTAGGTCATATTCCTGCAATATCAGACTCCAATTCAACAACCTTCCATTCTTATTTTTCTTATTAGTCAGAAATACTAACGGATTATGATCTGTGTAAACTATCAGCGGCTTCTGGCAGGACAAATATAAACTTCAAAATGTTGTAAAACCAGAATAAGTGATCGTAACTCTTTTTCCATAGCGGAATAATTTTTCTGGTGTGCATTAAATTTCTTGGAGAAATAAGCCACTGGGTGTTCAATGTCATCCCCATCTTTCTGTTACAATACTGCTCCAGCAGCCTTGTCACTAGCATCTGTTGCTATAGAGAATGGTTTTGAAAAATCAGGTGCTTTGAGCACAGGATGATAACACAATATAGTTTTCAGGCTCTCAAATGGCTCCTGGCAGAAGTCAGTCCATACAAATCTCTTACTCTTCCCCAGGAGTTTTGTAAGGGGGAGAGCGATATCTGAAACGTTTTTACAGAACTTTCGGTAATACCCTACCATTCCTAAAAACCTTCTCAAAGTTTTCTTGTTAGTTGGAACAGGAACCTCAGCAATAGCTTGTAACTTGGCTTGTACAGGAGCCAGTTGCCCCTGACCTACCACATACCCCAGATATGTGGCAATAGCGTGGCCGAATTCACTTTAGCAAAGTTCACTGTTAGATTGGCCTCTGACAGCCACTTGAACAGTTTTTCCACAGCCACAATGTGCTCTTCTCACGTGTCACTCCAGACACTAAATCACTGATATAAGCCCCTGTGTTTTCTAAACCTGTAATTACCGAGGCGATCATTCTTTGAAATGTCCCTGGAGCATTTTTCATTCAAAAGGTAAAACATTATATTCATACAGCTCTGAAGGTATGACAAACACTGAGAATTCTCTTGCTCTTTCAGTTAAAGGAACACACCAATATCCTTTCAGCAAGTCAATCTTTGTGAGGTACTTAGCCTTTCCCACTTTATCAACACAATCATCTACTCTCGGGATAGGATAAGCATCAGTCTTTGTGATGGCATTGATTTTTCTGTAGTCTGTACAGAATCTCATGCTGCCGTCCAGTTTGGGAACAAGAATACAAGGCACCGCCCAGTCTGAGGTAGATTGCTTAATGATGCCAGCTGCCAGCATGTATTCAATTTCTTTTTCCACCAGCTTGCTTTTCTCTAAGTTCATTCTATGGGAAGCTGTTTAATGGGCTGGGTGGAATTTACAATGACATCACGCACTGCCGTTGTGCGCTGTCTCAGAACATCTGGAAATAAATCCTTATGCCTATTAATTAACTCTATCAGTTGGGTTCTCTGTGCAGGCTCCAAGTGACAGACTTTATCAGTAAGGTTGGTCAAAATAATGCAATTCTCCAGTCTGGTTGACACTATATTTAACTTATTAAAATGCTCTTGCCCCTCATTATCAGATTCCACAAATTCATTTGTTTCCATGACAGTTCTGACAGGTACCATCTCAGGGTCATAATATGGTTTGAGCATATTTACGTGAACTAGCTGATTAGCCTTTCTTCTATCAGGAGTTTTGATAACATTATTCAAAGAGCCAATCCTTTTAATTACCTCGTAGGGTCCCTGAAATCTTGCATGGAGGGGGTTGGTCACTAAGGGACCTTATCTCCAACTTCAAACAGCTGTTCTCCTGCTCTCTTATCATACCAATGCTTCATTTTGACTTGGGGTTTTGTAAACTTTTCCTTGCAAGGTTGCATACCCTACTGAGTCTCTCGCGGAACTTCAAAACATAATCTATCACACTGACACACACTGTCGGGTTAGACCACTGCTCTCTGAGTCCCTTGGGCCTATGTTTGAAAATGAGCTCAAATGGACTGAACCCCAATGATTCCTGAATAGTGTCCCTCACAGCAAAAAATAACAGGGACGGTCCCTCATCCCAGTCCCTGTCATTCTTCTGACGGTAGGTTTTAATCATGGTTTTTAAAGTTAAACGAAACCGCTTCAAAGCCCTTTGAGACTCCGGGTGGTAGGCAGATAACACAATTTGCTTAGCCCCCCAGCTCAGAAACTGTCTGCTGAAATGTGTCTGAAGTGAAGTTACTCCCCTGATCCGACTGAATCTCTTTAGGCAAACCTACCAGTGTGAAGAACTTGACGATGTCCTTTACTACAGCTTTTGCTTTGATGCTCCTAAGAGGCACCACCTCCGGGAACCGAGATGCAGCACACATAATAATTAGCACATACTGATACCCTGCTGCAGTCTTTGGTAACGGGCCCACGCAGTCCACTATGACTCGGGAAAATGGTTCACCAAAAGCAGGTATTGGCCGAAGTGGCATTTTTGGGATGGCCTGATTAGGTTTTCCCACCACCTGGCATGTATGACACCCTCTGCAATAATTGACAATGTCTCTTCTCATGTTAGGCTAATAAAATTCCCTCATAATCCTGTGTACTGTTTTCTTTATTCTAAAATGACCACCTAAAGGCATTTTGTGGGCCAGGTTTAAAATTTCAGCCCTGTAAACCTTCGCCCAATCCTCATTTGCAGGCACTGTAGCGGGTCTCCACTTCCTCATTAACACCTGTGAAGTGTGATGAGCAAACCAGGCTGAGATGGGGTCCAGAGTTGACCCCCTGTGAACTATGCTGCTAACGAGAGAGAGAGAAGAAGAGGGGGGAGGCATCCTGCTGCAGATGCTGATAATGAGAGAGAGGAATGATTTAGTATTATGGCTTCTTCGATAATTGTTTACTTTACTTCCAAGGACTTTGCCTGCTTGTGTGGATCCCTGCTGACACAGCAAGGCGGTGCCAGGTGATGGACATGAACAGGTGATGGATGGCTGGTACCCCGGCAGGGGAGATAAAAAGCGAGTCTGCTGAGACACAAGCAGACTCACCACGGGACACTGTTGTGCGCCCCCAGGAAGGTAGGGGTTCGGAGGATCAATTTGGGGGAATTGATCAGAGGCTCACAGTGTGTGAAACCAGGCGGGTGGGGGCTTGTGTGTGTGTCCACCTTCGCCTGGGTAACAGGTTCACCACTGAAGAACGGTCTGGCCTGGTACGGAGGGGTCACAGTCAGTGACCACAACAGGACAAGAAGACAATGGTAGGTTTGACTGAATTGCATCACCTCTTGCTCTCTCTCTCTCTCTCTCTCTCTCTCCCCATGGTACAACAGCAGCTACCTCAACTTAAACTGAACTGAACTGAACTGAACTCTGCATTATCATAAGACTATACATTTACCCCTAGACTTCAATAGAGCTTGGTTTTTGATTCCTATTTACACATTTCTGTATATATCATTGCTAACTTGTTTCATATATATTTGCATTTTATAGTACTGTATTACTCAGTTAACTAATAAACACTTTTAGTTACAGTACCACCAGACTCCAACGTATTATTCCATTTCTGCTGGTTTGGTAACCCGGTCACGGGGTACGTGACACACCCCATGTGTCACCCCATACGTGACACATATCCCACTGTCTCATTCTGAATTTCCCCTTCAGAGAGAGCTGTCTCTCTTAAAGCCACAATTTCTAAATCTTTATTCTGTTCTATGAATTCTTTCCTGGATAACGATGTTTTTTTCACCCTCCTTACTCTCCTCAGCCTTACTATCCTCTAAGTCCTGGTGATACAGGGACAGTAAGAAACACAGAGATAAATCAATATTATTGGCAGGAGCCTTTTTTGACATGCTTCTCATTACTGTGCAGGCAGGACCAACTCTGGAATCTATGGGTGGGTCCTCAGCAGCCGCAGGCTTGCTAGCTAGCTGGTCTGCTGGAGACACGTCTCCACCTGCAAGGTAATTACTGAGTAAGACATCAACATTGTCTATCGGTAGTTTAGATCACAACCCTATTGTGACTGGTCTGGATACCAAGTCACATTTCAGAATTATTTTATGCAAAGGTACGGCCTCAGTCCCTTTTCCAATACCCTGGATAACATTCACTTCACCTTGAACCCCCCTGACTGGGTCTATCACTCGTTCCCCTTCCTGCAATGCTCTTATCCTTTCAAGCTCAAACTTCCTCTCTCTTTCTCTTTCCTCCCTCTGTCTTTCTGCTTCTTCTCTCTGCCTTTTTGCCTCCTCAGCCTCCAGCTGCTTTACTCAAACTCATACTTCATTTTATCTGCCTGAAGCTGAATCTCAGCCTCAGTAAGTACTTTACCTTCAACAAACATCTCCAACACCTCCTCTTCAAATTTCCCCTCAGTTACATATTGCTGTACTATCAACAGCTGTATCTGAGCCATCTTCATGTGAGTGGTCACCTTAATCTTTAGTTTACGAGCAATCCCCAACGGTACATCCCTCTTAGCATCATCCAATGCCTCAGGGGTTGGTTCTGCTACAAAATTACTAACCTCAAACTCCACTTCTGCTGTATTTCCACACCAAATCAAATAAGGGATTTCCCCCAATCAATTCAAACAAGCCGCCACACAATTTGTTTAATTCCCGGACGAACCCCCAATTTTTCACTTACCCCATGAACCAGGAGAAATGGAAAACTGTCATGGTCTGGTCCGTGAAATATGCATTCCAGCTCATGGTCCGGTACATGTTCCTTATTCCAGGTTTTCCGGGTTTCCCCAGTTTCTGTTGAGGAAGCTGATTCTTGTTTGGACTGGCTTCATAAATAGCTTCAGGATTCAGCCACTGGCTGCTGGATTGTTCCTGTCCAAACCCCTGTCTGTATCCCTTCCCTTCACCTTGCTCTTGGAGGCTCGCCTCACCTGGAGCCTTGCCTTGCCTCGCCTTGACTTGCTTGGAACCTTGTCTTGCCTCACCTTGCCTCTACCTGGAGACTTGCCTCACCTTCCCTCTGCCTGGAGCCTTGCCTCACCTTCCCTCTACCTGGAGACTTGCCTCATCTTCCCTCTACCTGGAGACTTGCCTCACCTTCCCTCTATCTGGAGACTTGCCTCGCCTTCCCTCTACCTGGAGCCTTGCCTCACCTTCCCTCTACCTGGAGACTTGCCTCACCTTCCCTCTACCTGGAGACTTGCCTCACCTTCCCTCTGCCTGGAGCCTTGCCTCACCTTCCCTCTACCTGGAGACTTGCCTCGCCTTCCCTCAACCTGGAGACTTGCCTCACCTTCCCTCTACCTGGAGACTTGCCTCACACTTCCCTCTACCTGGAGCCTTGCCTCACCTTCCCTCTACCTGGAGCCTTGCCTCACCTTCCCTCTGCCTGGAGCCTTGCCTCGCCTTCCCTCTACCTGGAGACTTGCCTCACCTTCCCTCTGCCTGGAGACTTGCCTCACCTTCCCTCTACCTGGAGACTAGCCTTACCTTGCCTCTGCCTGGAGCCTTGCCTCACCTTCCCTCTACCTGGAGCCTTGCCTCACCTTCCCTCTACCTGGAGACTTGCCTCGCCTTCCCTCTGCCTGGAGCCTTGCCTCGCCTTCCCTCTACCTGGAGACTTGCCTCACCTTCCCTCTGCCTGGAGACTTGCCTCACCTTCCCTCTACCTGGAGCCTTGCCTCACCTTCCCTCTACCTGGAGCCTTGCCTCACCTCCCCTATACCTGGAGCCTTGCCTCACCTTCCCTCTACCTGGAGCTTTGCCTCACCTTCCCTCTGCCTGGAGCCTTGCCTCACCTTCCCTCTACCTGGAGCCTTGCCTCACCTTGCCTCTGCCTGGAGACTTGCCTCACCTTCCTTCTACCTGGAGACTTGCCTCGCCTTCCCTCTACCTGGAGCCTTGCCTCAACTTCCCTCTACCTGGACTCTTGCCTCACCTTGCCTCTGCCTGGAGCCTTGCCTCACCTTCCCTCTACCTGGAGACTTGCCTCAACTTCCCTCTGCCTGGAGACTTGCCACGCCTTCCCTCTACCTGGAGCCTTGCCTCGCCTTCCCTCTACCTGGAGACTTGCCTCACCTTCCCTCTACCTGGAGCCTTGCCTCACCTTCCCTCTGCCTGGAGCCTTGCCTCACCTTCCCTCTGCCTGGAGACTTGCCTCACCTTCTCTCTACCTGGAGACCTGCCTCACCTTCCCTCTACCTGGAGCCTTGCCTCATCTTCCCTCTACCTGGAGACTTGCCTCACCTTGCCTCTGCCTGGAGCCTTGCCTCACCTTCCCTCTATCTGGAGACTTGCCTCACCTTGCCTCTACCTGGAGACTTGCCTCAACTTCCCTCTGCCTGGAGACTTGCCTCACCTTCCCTCTATCTGGAGACTTGCCTCACCTTCCCGCTGCCTGGAGACATGCCTCACCTTCCCTCTGCCTGGAGCCTTGCCTCACATTGCCTCTGCCTGGAGCCTTGCCTCACCTTCCCTCTACCTGGAGACCTGCCTCACCTTCCCTCTACCAGGAGCCTTGCCTCACCTTCCCCCTACCTGGAGACTTGCCTCGCCTTCCCTCTACCTGGAGCCTTGCCTCACCTTGCCTCTGCCTGGAGCGTTGCCTCGCCTTCCCTCTATCTGGAGACTTGCCTCACCTTCCCTCTACCTGGAGCCTTGCCTCACCTTGCCTCTGCCTGGAGCGTTGCCTCACCTTCCCTCTGCCTGGAGCCTTGTCTCGCCTTCCCTCTACCTGGAGCCTTGCCTCGCCTTCCCTCTACCTGGAGACTTGCCTCACCTTCCCTCTACCTGGAGCCTTGCCTCGCCCTCCCTTTACCTGGAGACTTGCCTCGCCCTCCCTTTACCTGGAGACTTGCCTCACCTTCCCTCTACCTGGAGCCTTGCCTCGCCTTCCCTCTACCTGGAGACTTGCCTCACCTTCTCTCTACCTGGAGCCTTGCCTCACCTTCCCTCTACCTGGAGCCTTGCCTCACCTTCCCTCTACCTGGAGACTTGCCTCCCCTTCCCTCTACCTGGAGCCTTGCCTCACCTTCCCTCTGCCTGGAGACTTGCCTCACCTTCCCTCTACCTGGAGCCTTGCCTCACCTTCCCTCTACCTGGAGACCTGCCTCACCTTCCCTCTACCTGGAGACTTGCCTCGCCTTCCCTCTGCCTGGAGCCTTGCCTCACCTTCCCTCTACCTGGAGCCTTGCCTCACCTTCCCTCTACCTGGAGACTTGCCTCACCTTCCCTCTGCCTGGAGACTTGCCTCACCTTCCCTCTACCTGGAGCCTTGCCTCACCTTCCCTCTACCTGGAGACCTGCCTCACCTTCCCTCTACCTGGAGACTTGCCTCACCTTCCCTCTACCTGGAGCCTTGCCTCATCTTCCCTCTGCCTGGAGACTTGCCTCACCTTCCCTCTACCTGGAGACTTGCCTCGCCTTCCCTCTACCTGGATCCTTGCCTCACCTTCCCTCTGCCTGGAGACTTGCCTCGCCTTCCCTCTACCTGGATCCTTGCCTCACCTTCCCTCTGCCTGGAGCTTTGCCTCACCTTCCCTCTGCCTGGAGCCTTGCCTCACCTTCCCTCTACCTGGAGCCTTGCCTCACCCTGCCTCTGCCTGGAGACTTGCCTCACCTTCCCTCTACCTGGAGCCTTGCCTCAACTTCCCTCTACCTGGACTCTTGCCTCACCTTGCCTCTGCCTGGAGCCTTGCCTCACCTTCCCTCTACCTGGAGCCTTGCCTCAACTTCCCTCTACCTGCACTCTTGCCTCACCTTCCCTCTACCTGGAGACTTGCCTCGCCTTCCCTCTACCTGGAGCCTTGCCACGCCTTCCCTCTACCTGGAGACTTGCCTCGCCTTCCCTCTACCTGGAGACTTGCCTCACCTTCCCTCTGCCTGGAGCCTTGCCTCACCTTCCCTCTACCTGGAGCCTTGCCTCACCTTCCCTCTACCTGGAGACCTGCCTCACCTTCCCTCTACCTGGAGCCTTGCCTCACATTGCCTCTGCCTGGAGCCTTGCCTCACCTTTCTCTATCTGGAGACATGCCTCACCTTCCCTCTACCTGGAGCCTTGCCTCACCTTCCCTCTACCTGGAGACCTGCCTCACCTTCCCTCTACCTGGAGCCTTGCCTCACCTTCCCTCTACCTGGAGCCTTGCCTCACCTTCCCCCTGCCTGGAGCCTTGCCTCGCCTTCCCTCTACCTGGAGCCTTGCCTCACCTTGCCTCTGCCTGGAGCCTTGCCTCACCTTCCCTCTACCTGGAGCGTTGCCTCGCCCTCCCTTTACCTGGAGACTTGCCTCACCTTCCCTCTACCTGGAGACTTGCCTCACCTTCTCTCTACCTGGAGCCTTGCCTCACCTTCCCTCTACCTGGAGCCTTGCCTCGACTTCCCTCTGCCTGGAGCCTTGCCTCGCCTTCCCTCTACCTGGAACCTTGCCTCACCTTCCCTCTACCTGGAGACTTGCCTCACCTTCCCTCTGCCTGGAGCCTTGCCTCACCTTCCCTCTGCCTGGAGACTTGCCTCACCTTCCCTCTACCTGGAGCCTTGCCTCACCTTCCCTCTGCCTGGAGCCTTGCCTCACCTTCCCTCTACCTGGAGCCTTGCCTCACCTTCCCTCTGCCTGGAGCCTTGCCTCACCTTCCCTCTACCTGGAGCCTTGCCTCACCTTCCCTCTGCCTGGAGACTTGCCTCACCTTCCCTCTACCTGGAGCCTTGCCTCGCCTTCCCTCTACCTGGAGACTTGCCTCACCTTCCCTCTACCTGGAGCCTTGCCTCGCCTTCCCTCTACCTGGAGACTTGCCTCACCTTCTCTCTACCTGGAGACTTGCCTCACCTTCCCTCTACCTGGAGACCTGCCTCACCTTCCCTCTACCTGGAGCCTTGCCTCACCTTCCCTCAACCTGGAGACTTGCCTCACCTTCCCTCTGCCTGGAACCTTGCCTCACCTTCCCTCTGCCTGGAACCTTGCCTCACCTTCCCTCTGCCTGGAGCCTTGCCTCACCTTCCTTCTGCCTGGAACCTTGCCTCACCTTCCCTCTGCCTGGAGCCTTGCCTCACCTTCCCTCTACCTGGAACCTTGCCTCACCTTCCCTCTACCTGGAGACTTGCCTCACCTTCCCTCTACCTGGAGACTTGCCTCACCTTCCCTCTGCCTGGAGACTTGCCTCGCCTTCCCTCTGCCTGGAGCCTTGCCTCACCTTCCCTCTGCCTGGAGACTTGACTCACCTTCCCTTTGCCTGGAGACTTAACTCGCCTTCCCTCTACCTGGAGACTTGCCTCACCTTCCCTCTGCCTGGAGCCTGGCCTCACCTTCCCTCTACCTGCAGCCTTGCCTCACCTTCCTACCTGGAGTCTTGCCTCACCTTCCCTCTACCTGGAGCCTTGCCTCACCTTCCCTCTACCTGGAGAATTGCCTCACCTTCCCTCTACCTGGAGCCTTGCCTCACCTTCCCTCTACCTGGAGACTTGCCTCGCCTTCCCTCTACCTGGATCCTTGCCTCACCTTCCCTCTGCCTGGAGACTTGCCTCGCCTTCCCTCTACCTGGATCCTTGCCTCACCTTCCCTCTGCCTGGAGACTTGCCTCACCTTCCCTCTACCTGGAGACTTGCCTCACCTTCCCTCTACCTGGAGACTTGCCTCACCTTCCCTCTACCTGGAGACTTGCCTCGCCTTCCCTCTACCTGCACTCTTGCCTCACCTTCCCTCTACCTGGAGACTTGCCTCACCTTCCCTCTACCTGGAGACTTGCCTCCCCTTCCCTCTACCTGCACTCTTGCCTCACCTTCCCTCTACCTGGAGACTTGCCTTGCCTCACCCCGGCCTGGAGCCCTCAGAAGAACGGTTTACTAAAGGAAAGGTCACACTTGAACGGCCACACCAACGAATTGAAACCATAAAGGAAGGTTGGCAAAACCCGTAGCGGTAACTGTTCCCATTCTATTCCTATCTCTCTCTCTCTCTCTCCAACAATAGCAACACAGCGACAACCAAACGATGGGCGCCTGTGTGAACTGCAGCGAACTTTATATTTCCGTCAGACAATTCATTATCCCCTAGACAACGATAGAGCTTATTTCTTATTGATTATTATTATACCCGCAGTTTTAGGTTTAGTATTGACGATGTACATTATCTGTATATTTGCATTGATATTATTTTTTTGTATTTTTACTAATAAATATTGTTAAAAATAGTATCATCGGACTTCAACTGACATCTCTATCTTTGCTGGTAAGTGACCCAGTTACGGGGTTTGTAACAATAGACACATCAGTCTTTTTTATTTAGTTTTGAGTGGATAAACATAACAATGATAAAGATACAAAGAGATGGGGATTATATTAACGTACACAGAAACAGACTCCGAGTAACATGTGTAACCTAAGCCTCCCAATCGCTTGGTAAATAAACATGAAAAAGATTCAAAAATTTGAGAAAAAAAGTCCCCCTAAACTAATAAAAACCAAACAAAACAAAATCTGGGCTGCCATGCTTCATCGGTTAAAATCATTATTTTGTAGCGGTGTGCTACACGCAGCGCTAAAATTACGACACGGAGTCGGTAACTGCAGTTGAAGGAAAAAACTTTATTCGAAATCCTCAGCCTCACTTTTAAGCCTCCCTCAACCTGCCCCCCATGGCGCAGAGGCTCCAAAGCTCTGTGCTCGCAAACCCCCGTAGGCTATCTAATTGTGAGCCGGTTCGGATGTGCCAGGAAATGGGTCGCCACAATTTGTCATTAACTCCGCTCCTCTACACATGAACAAAAAGTTGTTGGGAAGGATTCAGAAAAGGACTGCTTACATCATATGAAAATGTTGAATAAATGGCCTCCAAGATGGTGTATGAGGTGTTGTGGAAACGAGCAGTCAACGTTTCAGGCCGAGACCCTTTGTCAGGACTGAAGGGGGAGGGGGCAGGGGCCCCATAAAGAAGGTGGGGGGAGGGTGGGAAGGAGAAGGCTGGTAGATGCCAGGTGGAAAACTACTGCAGATGCTGTGGTCAAAGCAACTTGTGGAAACGAGCAGTCAATGTTTCGGGCCAAAACCATATACCTCAGAAACCGTCTGGGTAGTCTCCAGCCCCTTGGCATGAACATCGAATTCTCCAAATTCCGGTAATTCCCTCCCCCTCCCTTCCCTCATCCCAGTTTCACTCTGCCTCCTCTTCCAACTGCCTATCACCTCTCGCATGATTCTGCCTTCTTCTACTACACTGTGTTTTCCCCTTACATTCCTTCTTCACCTTTCCTGCCTTTCCCCTCCCTGCTTCCCCTCCACCACTCCTTGATCTTTCCTCTGATTGGTTTTTAGCCTGACACCCACCAGCCTTCTCCTTCCACCCTCCCCCCACCTTCTTTATAGTGCCCCTACTCCCTCCCTCTTCGGTCCTGACCAAGGGTCTCGGTGCAAAACATTGACTGCTCATTTCCACGGATGCTGCCCGACCTGCTGAGTTCCTCCAGCTTGTTGTACGCGTTCCTAATTCCCTGTAGTCTGTTTTCAGGATCTCCTCCCTTTTCCTACCTATGTCATTGGTACCAATATGTACCACGACCTCTGGCTGCCCTCCTTCCCACTTCTAGATATCTTGGATGCAATCAGAAAGATCTTGGACCCCAGCACCTGGGAGGCAAACTACCATCCGCGTTTCTTTCCTGCGTCCACAGAATCACCTGTCTGACCCCCTAACTATAGACTCCCCTATCATTGCTGCCATCCTCTTCCTTTCCTTACCCTTCTGAACCACAAGGCCAGGCTCTGTGGCACAGGTGTGACCACTGTTACTTTCTCCAGGTAGGCCATCCCCCCAACAGTACTCAAGCAGGAGTGCTTATTGTTAAGGGAGACAGCTACTGGGGTACTGTCCAGTACCTGCTTCTTGCCCTTTCCTCTCCTGACTGTTACCAAGATGAGGAATGTAGTAGTCATAGGGGATTCCGTAGTGAGGGGAACAGATAGGAGTTTCTGTCATCCTGATAGAGATACCCACATGTTGTGCTGTCTCCCAGGTGCCAGGGTACGGGATGTCTCGGATCAGGGGCAGAGTATTCTGAAAGGAGAGGGTGAACAGCCAGAACTCTTGGTACACATTGGTACCAATGACGTAGGTAGTTAAAGGGAGGAGGGCCTGAAGAGAGAATTCAGGGAGTTAGGTAGGAAGCTGAAAAGCACAACCTTTAGGGTAATCATCTCAGGATTGCTGCCTGTGCCTCGTGCTAGTGAGTGCAAGAATAGATTGATGAGATGCATTAATGTGTCACTGAGAGACTGGTATAGGGGGCAGGCCTTCAGACTCCTGGATCAATGGGGCCTCTTCCTGGGGAGGTACGACCTGTACAAAAAGTAAGGGTTACAACAAAACCCAAAACGGTCCAATATCGTCACGGGCACATTTAATAGAGCTGTTAGGGAGGGTTTAAATAATTTGGCAGGGGGATGGGAACTGGTGTGATAGTCAAGTCAAGTCATTTTTATTGTCATTTTGACCATAACTGCTGGTACAGTGCATAGTAAAATGAGACAATGTTTTTCAGGACCATGGTGTTACATGATGCAGCACAAAAACTAGACTGAACTACGTAAAAAACAACACAGAGAGAAAAAGAAACAACTACACTAGACTACAGACCTACCCAGGACTGCATAGGGGAAAATAGAAATGAGTTACAGGGCAATAGAGATGTGGTGCAGTTAAAACAGAAAACAACCAATACTGGACTGAAAGTGTTATATTTGAATGCACGCAGCATAAGGAATAAATTGGACGATCTTGAAATTCAGCTACAGATTAGCAAATATGACGTTGTGGCCCTCTCTGAAACTTGGCTAAAGGATGGCTGTCACTGGGAGCTGAACGCCCAAGGATATATGATATATTGGATAGATCGGTTAGTAGGCAGAGAGGGTGGTGTGGTTCTGTGTATAAGAAATAACATTAAATCATTGGAAAGAGATAACATAGGATCAGAAGGTGTAGAGTCTCTACAGGTTGAGTTAAGAAATGGCAAGAGTAAAAGGATCCTAATGGCAGTTGTATACAGGCGTCTGAACAGCAGCCGAAACGTGGATTATAAATTACAGCAGGAGGTAGAGAAGGTATGTCAGAAGGGCAATGTCATGATAATCATTGGGGATTTTAACATGAAACTGGATTGGGAAAACCAGGCCAGTACTGGACCTCAAGAGAGAGAACTTGTAGAATGTCTAAGGGATGGCTGTTTAGAGCAGCTTGTTGTTGAGCCGAATAGAGGATCTGCTGTGCTGGATTGGGAGTTGTGCCATCATCCAGAGGTGATAAGAGGAACCCTTAGGGTTCCCTAACATAATCACAATATGATTGAGTTCACCTTGATATTTGAGAGGGAAAATATAAAATCTAATGTGTCAATATTTCAGTGGAATAAAGGAAATTACAATGGCGTGAGAGGGGATCTGGCCAAAGTTGAATGGAAAGGGACGCTAGCAGGAAGGACCCCACAGCAGCAATGGCTGGAGTTTCTGCAAAAAATGAGGGAAGTGCAAGACAGATATATTCCAAATAAGAAAAAAATTTCAAATGGAAGAAGGACACTACTGTGGCTGACAAGTGAAGTCAGAGCCAAAGTAAAAGCAAAAGAGAGGGTATACAAAGAAGCCAAAGCTAGTGGGAAGATAGAGGTTTGGGAAGCTTTTAAAAACTTGCAGAAGAAAACTGAGAAGGTAATTTCGAATGAAAAGATGAATTATGAATGGAAGCTGGAGACTAATATCAAAGAAAATACTAAAAGCTTTTTTAAGTACATAAAGGGTAAAAGGGAGCTGAGGGTAGTTACAGGACCAAAAGAAAATGATGCTGGAGATATTGTAGTGAGAGACGCAGAGATGGCAGAGGAACTGTGTTTGTATTTTGGATCAGTCTTCACAGTGGAAGGACATCTGAAGTATACCGGACATTCATGAGTGTCAGGGAAGTGAAGTATGTGCAGTGAAAATTATGACTGAGAAGGTGCTCAGGAAGCTTAATGGTCTGAGGGTGGATAAATCTCCTGGACTTGATGGAATGCACCCTCGGGTTCTGAAGGGAGTAGCTGGAGAAATTACAGAGGCATTAAGGATGATCTTTCAATAATTGATACATTCTGGCATTGTACTGGACGACTGGTAAATTGCAAATGTTACTCCACTATTTAAGAAGGGTGGGAGGCAGCAGAAAGGAAACTATAGACCTTTTAGCCTGACATCAGTGGTTGGGAAGTTGTTGGAATCGATTGTTAGGGATGAAATTAAGGAATACCTGGAGGCACATGACAAAATATGCCAAAGTTAGCATGGTTTCCTGAAAGGAAAATCCTGCCTGATTAACCTACTGCAATTTTTTGACTAAATTACAAACAGGGTAGACAAATGAGATGCAGTAGATGTGGTGTATTGGACTTTCAGAAGGCCTTTGACAAGGCACCGTACATGAGGCTGCTTAGCAAGATAAGAGCCCATGAAATTACAGGGAAATTACTAGCACGGGTGGAGCAGTGGCTGATCAGCAGAAAACAGAGAGTGGGAATAAAGGCATCCTATTCTGGGTGGCTGCCGATTACCAGTGGAATTCCACAGGCGTCGGTGTTGGGACCACTGCTTTTTAGGATGTATGTCACTGATTTAGACTACGGTAGTAATGGATATGTGGCTAAATTTGCCGAAGATACAAAGATAGGTGGAGGAGTGGGTAGTGTTGAGGAAACAGAGAGCCTGTAGAGAGACTTAGATAATTTAGGGGAATGGGTAAAGAAGTGGCACTTGAAATACAATGCTGGAAAGTGTATGGTTATGCACTTTGTGGAAGAAATAAACAGGTGACTATTATTTAGATGGGGAGAGAATTCAAAATGCAGAGATGCAAAGTCCTTGTGCAGGACACCCTAATGGTTGAGTCGATTGTGAAGAAGGTGAATGTAATCTTAGCAATCATTTCTAGAGGTATAGAAGATAAGAGCAGGGAACTGATGTTGAGGCTTGTGAGACCACATGGAGTATTGTGCGCAGTTTTGGGCTCCTTATTTTAGAGAGGATATACTGACATTGGAGAGGGTTCAGAGAAGATTCACGAGAATGATTCCAGGAATGAGAGGGTTACCATATGAGGAACGTCTGGCCTCTCTTGGGCTGTATTCCCTGGAGTTCAGGAGAAAGAGGGGCGATCTCATAGAAACACTCCAAACATTAAAAGGCATAAACAGGTTAGATATGGCAAAGGTATTTCCCATGGTAGGGGATTCTAGGACAAGAGGGAATGACTTCAGGATTGAAGGACGTCCTTCTAGAACTGAGGTGTGGTGAAATTACTTTAGTCAGAGGGTGGTACATCTGTGAAATTTGTGGCCACGAGTGGCTGTCGAGGCCAAGTCATTGGGTGCTTTAAGGCAGAGGTAGATAGGTTCTTGATTAACCAGGGCATCAACCGGTATGGGGTGAAAGCAGGGGAATGGGGATGACTGGATGAAGTGGATCAGCCCATGATTGAATGGCGGAGCAGACTCGATGCACCGAATGGCCTACTTCTGCTTCTATATCTACGGTCTTATGGTCTTATATGGGGGTGTTGTCATAGTCTGGTGGACAGATCTCTACCTTGCTGAGGCCAGGGTGCAACTTTCAGACACCTCGTTGTACTTACTTCTCAAACAGGACTCCACCGAGAAGCACCAGGCTATTGTTTCCTGCTCCATCACCAACGTTATCGACTCTGTGGCGTTCCATCCACTGCCACAAACCTCATAGTTCCCTTACCCAACACCTCCTGTTTCTACCTCCTACCCAAGATCCACAGACCTGCCTGTCCAGTTAGACCCATTGTTTTTGCCTGCTTCTGTCCCACTGAACTGTGTCTGCATATTTGTCTCTGTTTTATCTCTTCCTCCCTACATCCAGGACACTTCACGTGCTCTTGACCTTTTCAGTGACTTTAAATTCCCTGGTCCCGATCCAATCATTTTCACTATGGATGCCCAGTCCCTATATACTACCATCCCCCATCAGGTGGGCCTCAGCTATCTGCTTCTTTCTGGACAACAGACCCAAACAGTTCCCCTCCAGCAGCACTCTCCTCCATCTGGCAGAAATGATCATCACCCTCGATAATTTCTCCTTCTGCTCCTCCCACTTCCTTCAAACAAAGGTGTAGCCATGGGCACCGGGCTACCTGGAACAGTGCAAGTTCCAAGCCTAGACCAGCATTGTTCCCCAACTCTACATTGACAACTGCATTGGTGCTGCCTCCTGTGCCCATGCTGATCTCATCAACTTCATCAACTTTACCTCCAACTTCCACCCTGCCCTCTAACTTACTTGGTCCATTTTTAACACTCCCCTCCCCTTTATCAATCTCTCTGTCTCTGGAGGCAGTCTATCTCCTGATAGCTTTTGTAAACCTGCTGACTCTCAAAGCAATCTGGACAAAACCTTTCCCACCCTGTCACTTATTAAAGTGCCACTCCATTCTCTCAAATTAATTGCCTCTGCTGCATCTGATCTCAGGATGAGGCATTTCATCCCAGAACTACTGAGTTGTCCTCCTCCTTCAAAGAAAGTGGCTTCCTTTCCTCCACCATCAACACTGTTCATTTTCGCGCACATTTGCTCTCACCCTATCCTCCCATTGCCAACCCAGGGATAGGGGACCTCTTGTCTTCATCTACCATCCAACTAGTCTCCACTCCACACATTATTATTCATAAATTACGCCACCTGCAACGGGATCCCACCATTTTCCCTCTCCACTACTTCTTGCTTTCCGCAGAGATCGTTCCCTCTGTGACTCCCTGATCCACTTTTCTCTCCCCACAGATCTTGGAACTTATCCTTACAAGTGGAACAAGGTCCACACATACCCCCCACACCTCCTCTCTCACTGCCATTTAGGCCCTGAACGGACCTTCCCAGGTGAGGAAACACTCCACCTATGAGTGTATTGGTGTCATCTACTGTATCCGATGCTCCCACTGTGGCCACCTGTATATTGGTTAAACCCAACGTAGATTGGGAGACTGCTTCGCCGTGCACATTCAGTCTATGTTCCACAAAAAGCAGGATCTCCTCTACTGCCATGATGAAGCCACACTCAAGTTGCAGCAGCAACTCCTTCTATTCTGCCTGGTGACATGAACATGAATTTCTCAAATTCTGTTAATTATCCCCCTTCACTATTCCCAATTCATATTTCTCTTCCTCACCCTATCTCCTTACCTCTGATGTTTCTCCTCTTGCCTTTTCTTCCCTGGTCTTATGTCCTCTCCAATCAGGCTCCCATTTTTCCAGCCTTTGTCTCTTTCACCAATCAACTCCTCCCCCTTCCCAGTTTGGACTAGCACCTTCCAACATGTACATCTTCCTCCCCTCCCTCCACCTTCTTATGCTGACTTCTCCTCTTCCTTTCTTGCCCTGGTGAAGAGTCTTGGACCAAAATGTTGACTGTACAATGGGGTTGAGAAGGATAATATATCAGCCATGATGGAATGGAGGAGAAGACTTGTTAAGCAGAATGGCCTAATTCTGCTTCAAAATATCATGGTCTCACCAGTCATCAGGAGAACTTGCAATGTCCACACATAGCGCACCAGGGGTCAGTATTGAACTGTGCTGTGGGGCGGGGGAATGACTTACAAATCAGTAATAGCTCTGCACATCCCATATAACCAACAAATTAAAACAGGCATTAGAATTAGGTTTAAAATGTTTTATTGATCATTTATAAATTTACACAAATCATTGCAATTTATACTGTTATCATGAAAATCTCTGTCAGCGTTCATTTCATTCCCAATAATCGACACATTCTTTTAAAGCAGTCTGCAAGTACCCATTTTTTTTTTGGTTCAGACTAGAGGATATGCCAGGCAGGATGTTGGACTGCTCCTCGTGCAGGACGTGGGAAGTCAGGGAGACCTCCGGTGTCCCCGACCACAATACCTGCAAGAAGTGCATCCAGCTGCAGCTCCTAACAGACCGCGTTAGGGAACTGGAGCAGGAGCTGGATGACCTCCAGATCATTCGGGAGACTGAGCAGTTTATAGATAGTAGCTTCCAGGGGGTAGTTACACCAAAGAAACAGGGCACAGGTAATTGGGTTACCGTCAGGCGAGAGAAGGGGAAAGGGCAGGTAGTGCAGGGTTCCCCTATGGCCATTCCCCTCCAGAACAGGTATACTGATTTGGATACTGTTGGGGGGGTGGGGGGGGGGCTTATCTGGGACAAGCTGCGGCAGCTGGATCTCTGGCACTGAGTCTGGTTCTGCAGTGCAGAAGGGAGGGAGGAAGAAGAGGAGAGCGGTAGTGATAGGGGACTCCATAGTCAGGGGTACAGACGGGAGATTCTGTGGTCGTGACAGAGACTCCCGGATGGTTTGTTGCCTCCCAGGTGCCAGGGTTAGGGATGTCTCGGATCGCGTGCACAGCATTCTGAAGTGGGAGAGTGATCAGTCAGATGTCATGGTATACATCGGTACCAATGACATAGCTAGAAAGAGTCAGGAGGTCCTGAAGAGTGAGTACAGAAAGCTTGATAGGAAGTTGAAAAACAGGACTTCGAGGGTAGTAATCTCTGGATTGTTGCCTGTGCCACGTGCCAGTGAGGGTAAGAGTAGGATGCTCTGGCAGATGAACACGTGGCTGAGAAACTGGTGTAGGGGGCAGGGTTTCAGATTTCTAGATCATTGGGACCTCTTTTGGGGCAGATGGGACCTGTACAAGAGAGACGGGTTACACCTGAACTACAAGGGGACCAATATACTTGCAGGGAGGTTTGCTAGTGTTATTGGGGAGGGTTTAAACGAGATTTGCAGGAGGATGGGTACCAGAGTGCCAGAGTAGATAGTGGAACGGGGGTAAAAATAAATTATGTTAGTAGTTCATGCAAAGTCATAAATAGTAAGCTTGTGTGTGGTGTTGACAATCTTCTGAGGTGTGTATATTTCAATGCGAGGAGTATTGTGGGAAAGGCAGATGAGCTGAGGGCCTGGATTGACACATGGAATTATGACATCATAGCCATTACTGAAACTTGGCTACAGGAGGGGCAGGACTGGCAGCTCAATGTTCCAGGGTTTGGATGTTTCAGATGTGATAGAGGCAGAGGGATGAAGGGTGGTGGGGGGGCGGCTTTGCTAGTCAGGGAAAATATTACAGCAGTGCTTCAGCAGGGAAGATTAGAGGGCTTGTCTACTGTGGCCATATGGGTGGAGCTGAGAAACAGGAAAGGTATGACCGCATTAATAGGGTTGTATTATAGACCACCCAACAGTCAGCAAGAATTGGAGGAGCAAATCTGCATAGAGATAACAAGACAACTGCAGGAGACAGAAAGTTGTGATTGTAGGGGATTTTAATTTTCCACACGTTGATTGGGACTCCCATACTGTTAAAGGTCCAGTTGGGTTAGAGTTTGTAAAATGTGCTCAGGAAAGTTTTCTAAATCAATATATAGATGTACCAACTAGGGAGGATGCAATATTAGATTTCCTATTAGGAAATGAGTTAGGGCAGGTTACAGAAGTGTATGTAGGGGAATACATTGGTTCCAGTGATCATAACGTCATTAGTTTCGACTTGATCATGGATGAAGATAGATCTTGTCCTTGGGTTGAAGTTTTAAGCTGGAAAAAGGCCAAATTTGAAGAAATGAGAAAGGATCTAAAAAGAGTAGATTGGGACAGGTTGTTCTCTGGCAAGAATGTGATTGGTAAGTGGGAGGCCTTCAAAGAAGAAATTTCGAAAGTGCAGAGATTGTATGCTCCTGTCAGGGTTAAAGGCAAAATGAATAAGAATAAGGAACCTTGGTTCTTGAGGGATATTGGAACTCTGATAAAGAAGAAGAAAGAGATTTATAACAGGTATAGGCAACAGGGAGGAAATAAGATGCTTGAGGAGTATAAAATGAGTAAGAAAATACTTAAGATAGAAATCAGAAGGGCAAAAAGAAGACATGGGGTTGCTTTGGCAGACAGGGTGAAGGATAATCCTAAAAGCTTCTACAGGTATGTTAAGAGCAAAAGGATAGTAAGGGATAAAATTGGTTCTCTTGAAGATCAGAGTGCCAGAGGTGCTGAATGGTGCAGGTGCAGGCACATCCACCCCTAAGACACTAGGCAAGGTAATTTGATACAGCATTACAGAATGTCTCTCCTGTGCTTCCCCCCTCTTCTACTCTCCCTTCCACTTTTCCCAAACATGATTTCCCTCTCCCTACCCCCTTCCCACTCTCAGTTCACAATATCAGATCTATATCAGAACCAGGTTCATCATCACTCACACATGTCTCGAAATTTGCTTTTATTCATGGCAGCAGTACAATGCAATACTGTACATACAATTAAATTTCTACAGTACTGTGCAAAGGTCTTAGGCACTTAGCTCTCTCTCTCTCCCTCTTTCTTCTCTCTCTCTCTCTCTCTCTCTCTCTCTCTCTCTCTCTCTCTCTCTGTATATACACACATATATATATATATATATATATATATACATAGGAACCTTGGTTCTCTAGGGATATTGGAACTCTGATAAAGAAGAAAAGCTTCCGCCCAACCTGTGATAACTTTTTCAACTTTACTGGCTAGGAGAGCTATTTTGTTACACTAGAAAGAACCTAACCCACCTACTGTTTTTTATTGGCTCTCCTCCATTATGTCATGTCTAAGCTTGGAGAAAATTAGAAGCCGGACATTTGATACATCCTTTAATTTTGAACAAGTCTGGCAACCCTTTATTCAATATTTTCACGTGATTTAATCTATCTTTCTTTCTTTCTTTCATTCTGTCTTTCTTTCTTTCTCTTTAGGGAAAATCCTTATAAATGAAGGTTTGGAGATGACTGGAAGGATGTGTTTTTTTTCTCTTTTTTTTCTAATTTTGTCCTCAATTGGACTGCCCAATCTTTCTTTTTCTTTCTTTTTTTTCTTTCTCTTTTTTTTTTGTTTTGTTTCAGTTTAGTTAGTGGGTTTTTTAATCAATAAAATTTCCAATCTTTTTTTATATGATTGCTATGAGGAGTTGTAGTTTTCTCTTTTTTGACCATTGTATATATAACAGCATAATATCTTACCTATTTGATTTTGACTTTATATACTTCCTGTTTTTATTATTGCTGTTTATATGTCTTTTATATCATCTACTTGCTAAACTTCTCCTCTGATTTGTATATTCTTTATTTGAAAATCAAGAAAAAGATTGAAAAATGAAATGAAAGAAGAAAAGAGAGATGCATGACATGTATAGGAAACGGGGAGCAAATAAGGTGCTTGAGGAGTACAAAAAGTGCAATAAAACACTTAAGATAGAAATCAGAAGGGCTAAAAGAAGACATGAGGTAGCTTTGGCAGTCAGGGTGAAGGATAATCCTAAGAGCTTCTACAGGTATGTTAAGAGCAAAAGGATAGTAAGGGATAAAATTAGTCCTCTTGAAGATCAGAGTGGTCGGCTATGTATGACAGCTGGTGGGGGGCTTGCGTGCGTCCTTTCTCTTTGCCTCGGATAGAGGCCTTACCACGAAAGAACGGCTTAGCTAAAGGAGAGGCTGCAAGTGGACGGCCACACCAACGGAACTCTAGAAGGATCGAAATCATAAAAAGGAAAAGCTGGCAAGTTTCTAAAAATCTCTCTTGACTCCAACCAAAGGCTGCAGCCTGAATGAGCTGAGTGACTTTTATATTTCCATCGGACAATACATTATCCCCTAGACAACGATAGAGCTTATTTCTTATTGATTATTATTATACCCACACTTTTAGATTTAGTATTGACAACGTATATTATCTGTATGTTTGCATTGATATTATTTTTGTGTATTTTTACTAATAAATACTGTTAAAAATAGTACCATCAGACTTCAATGGACCTCTCTATCTTTGCTGGTAAGTGACCCAGTTACGGGGTTCATAACAGTATTAATAAGGTTGAAAGAGTGCAGAGAAGGTTTACAAGGATGTTGCCGGGACTTGAGAAACTGAGTTACAGAGAAAGGTTGAATAGGTTAGGACTTTATTCCCTGGAGCATAGGAGAATGAGGGGTGATTTGATAGAGGTGTATAAAATTATGATGGGTATAGATAGAGTGAATGCAAGCAGGCTTTTTCCACTGAGCCAGGAGAGAAAAAAACCAGAGGTCATGGGTTAAGGGTGAAGGGGGAAAAGTTTAAAGGGAACATGGAGGGGGGCATCTTCATGCACAGAGTGGTGGGAGTGTGAAATGAGATGCCAGATGAAGTGGTGAATGCGGGCTCACTTTTGACAGTTAAGAAAAACTTGGACAGGTATATGGATGAGAGGGGTTTGGAGGGATATGGCCCAGGTGCAGGACAGTGGGACTAGGCAGAAAAATGGTTCTGCACAGCCAAGAAGGGCCAAAAGGCCTGATTCTGTGCTGAAATGTTCTATGGTTCTATGGCTATTACATATTCAGATCAGTTATTCAGCATCATAGAAATGTAGAACTTCTGACAATTATACCATGCATTTAATAGATGCACATTAGAAATCTCATTTTATAGAAAATCATAAATATTGAGTGAATGAGCATTAAAAAAAATGAGGATTGAAAGCAAATGAAAATTCACCACAGCAGGCCAGGATTAACTGAATAATCATCACAAAGGGTTAAAAGCTTCATTTACTCCGAGCCAGAGTGTGGGCTTCTGAACACAGATCTCCTCAGCGTAAAGACAGTAGTCTTTTGGTCTGACGATTGTAAGATGCAACTTGTTACTGGGATAAACAGGAACCTCCTCTCTTCTTTTCAAAACCTCAAGGAAAGAGAACTAGTAATGGGCAATGCCACCCCCTTAACACCTTATCCAGCACCCTCGAATGAGTACCAATCTGCCCCATTTAAAATAGAAACAGCAAACAAAAACCACAAAGAACAGATAAACTTTATGCAAATACTGCTGTTATTACGGGCAGCTGAGGCTACGTCCACACTACACCGGCCAAATCCGTAACCGAAGCTTTTTCTCTTTGTTTTTACCCTCCGTCCACACTAAAACGGCATTTTCATCGGCCGAAACCGGAGCTTTTTAGAAATGCTTTCCAGGGTGGGTATTTTTGAAAACACTGCTCGAGCTGATCAGTGTGGACGGGGTAACCGGAGACTTCTGAAAACTTCAGACGGCAGCGCGCCATTTCATTGTTTTCTGAATGCAACCTAACAATTTCAGAACAGACGGCAAAGAGACTGAAACCAGAAGAGTTAGAAATGTACTAATCGAATACTTTGACCCATAACTTACTGAATAAATAAGTCTACTGTACTCACTTTGCCCTGTTTTCTGTCCTAATTTGTATGAAGGTGGTTTACCTATTTATGCAAATATTTCTCTGTCAGTAGATGTGTAACAGCCTTTAATGTAACATTGTATGGAAATACAAGATAACACTGATGCAGACATGTTGTACATATTTAACAAGGGGCTTTATTAATGTAACAGATTTAGTCAGTTTTTCAATGTTCGTCATCGGCCGGGTCGTACAGTCTGTGTACACCCTGTCGGTTGCCTCCATGCACTTCAGTATTTTTTTACTTTTAAATCCTCCTGCATCAGAGCCAACAGCTCCCCATTGTTTAAGTATTTTTAGTCTGTAACTGAACAAACACGCACAGTCTTTCACGGCAAGATTCGACACCAAACCATATAACCATATAACAATCACAGCACGGAAACAGGCCATCTTGGCCCTCCTAGTCCGTGCCGAACTCTTAATCTCACCTAGTCCCACCTACCCGCTCTCAGCCCATAACCCTCCACTCCTTTCCTGTCCATATACCTATACATATACAAACATGTTGCTTGTTTTCAGTAGGTGTGTCCTGTGCATGCGCAGTAGGAGGAAATTTCCCAAAATCTTTGTTTCAATGTGGACGGAGATATTTTTAAAAACACATAGTATGGACGCCTATCGTTTTTACACGAAACCGGTGTTTTCAGGATTATCCGGTCTAGTGTGGATGTAGCCTGAATATAACGTGAAGGAATATGAGTCTTTTGAAGGAGTTACACTGACCTATTGGAATCCCACAAACCAGACAAGAACCATGACGGAGATAGTCAGTACGGATAGTTGAGCGGCCGTGGCACCGTTGCAGTTATCGAAATCACAACATTTTGCCAGCATTTTTAACTCTACACCAGCATATGTGTCAGTGATTGTTTTCCCACACTGTTTCTTGTCTACGCATCCAGAGACGAAGCTAGTTACTGTACCTGAAGAGACAAAGGGAATGGATGAGAGGTCTGGGTTTCAGTGATGGAATTATGGGAGGGCATGGGGGTGGGGGGGAATAGGGAAGTAGCAGAAAGAAGGTGATTGTGGGCTCTCTTAGCACGGAGATCACATTAAATTCAATTTCCCAAAGAATTCTCAGTTCCAGTTAGATACCGATAGTCTCCACATCGAGAAGGCCATCCCCAGGAGGTTATTCTTGGTTCTGTTTTGTGCACTTAGGACACAGAAGGAAGCCCATTGAATGAATGCCAGCTCTACAGAGCAATGCTGTTCCCACTCTCTTCATTCACCCATAACTTGTTCTTGTTCAGTGAAAATGAATCTCAGTATAATATGTAGTAACAGATGCTTTGTTAATATTTTTACATAAGATTCATTGTTACGGATTCAGCAACAATAAATATATAAGTGAGGCAGGGTTTTTTTTTATAACAAATAAAACATTTATTAAACCCTGAAAAACAAACCCCAAAAGTTAACAAACAACTAACATAACTGGAAATCAGCTGCTGTGAGGCAGCTTAAACAGTTCTTAAAGGGATAAAGTGTCTGCTCTTACCTCATCCTCCCAGGGATACGATTTCTCTTGTCCTCACCCTCTATCCCACCAGACTCAGTGTCCAACACAGAATTCTCCAAAACTTCCACCACCTCCAACCGGAACCTACCACCAAACAGGTTGTTGCCTATCCCACCCACCCCAACCCAGTTTCTGCTTTCCACAGGGATTGCTCCCTATGCAAGTCTCTTGTTCATTTGTCATTCCCCATAGGTCTCCCTCCTGGCATCTCCTCCTTCACTACCATCCAGAACAGTCCTTCCAGATGAGGCAACACTTGTGAGTCTGTTGGGATCATATACTGTGTCCCCGGTGTGACCTCTTGTATGTCAGTGAGACCCGACATAGATTAGGAGACCGCTTCGCCAAATATCTATGCTCTGACCACCAGAACAAACGGGATCTTTCATGACCACCCATTTTAATTCCACTTCCCATTTCCATTCCGATACGTCCATCCATGGCCTCCTCCAGTGTCATGATGAGGCCACACTTTGGTTGGAGGAATAACACCTTATATTCCATTTGGAGAGCCTCCAACCTGATGGCATCAACATCAATTTTTCAAACTTCCAGTAATGCCCCTCCATCACCAATTCCCATCCCCCTTGTCCCTCTCATGTGACATCCTTGCCCACCCATCGCCTCCCTCTTCTGCTGCTCCCCCCCCCCATTTTTTTCTCCTATGGCCTTCTGTCTCTTTCACCAATCAACTTTCTAGCTCTTTGCTTCAACCCTCCCCTATCAGGTTTCACCTACCACCTGGTGTTTCTCTCTCCCCTCCTCGACCTTTTAAACCTACTCCTCAGCATTTTCCTCCAGTCCTGCCAAAGGTTTCGGCCTGAAACATCAACTGTACGATTTTCCATAGATGCTGCCTGGCCTGTTGAGTTCCCCCAGCGTTTTGAGCGTGTTGCTTGGATTTCCAGTATTTTCAGATTTTCTCTTATTTATACCAATTAAAATTTGTTTTTGTTTTTCATGAGCACAATTTTTTTTTGGTCCTGTCTAGGTTCCAGGAGGCTTGGGAGCACCAACCCATCTTAGAAGAGCCAGATTTCTCTTTTCAAGTGACATTATATCATTTCCCCCCTACATGTTGTCAGTCTTGCCACAATTTCTACTTTGAAGTTCATTACCTGAATCTCCAATTTACAGGCACATGATTCTTTCAAGGAATAAAATCAGAAGTCTTTTTAGAAAAGAGGACAATAGGATTCAGGAAGTTTATTGAGTCTGGAAGAGTTTGTTTAAACAGTATGGTCAGTAGTTGTTGATGCATCCAGGCCAATCCATGTTCATACGCTGGTCATGAAATAAATCCATTTGGACATTTAAAAAACCATACATTTGGATTATAGAAATTCTACAGTATCACAAGATGACAATTTGAGTGAAGTGGGCCCGTGATGTTGGTGCCTTTCCTTTCCAGCCCCGACGAAGGGTCTCAGTCTGAAATGTAGACTGTTTATCCCCCTCCATTGATGCTGCTTGACCTGCTGAGCTCCTCCAGCATTTTGTATGTTGTTCATGTAAATTTCATACCTTTCTTGTGAATTTGTGTATCCAATGCTACGTGCCTGTGATGCGGCTGCAAGCCAGTTGTCATGTTCACATGCACAAGTACATGTATGCATGGGTGCAAACACAACTTTGACTTAATTTCCACCTCCACCCACCATGTACTCCCATTTCTGATGCAGACTCCAAATGAAACGTCCATAATTCCCATCCACTTCCCTACAGAGGCTGTTTGACCCACTGGATTCCCTCTGGTGAGAATGTTTCAGAAAGATTTGGAGCAAATGCTCCACAAAAAGTGTCAATTGATTCAAATTAACCCAAAATGTAAAAGATTCACCTGCAACTTCTAGTTCCAATCTCACCCAACCTCAGTGCAAAGAGTGTGTTTGCATTTACTCTATCTATAGCCCTCATAATTTTGAACTCTGAACTTAAAAACTATGCAATTATATAACGCAGAGTGAACAGTACACCATGCAGATAGGGTGAAACAGCCCCATCCTTCTGCATTTACCCCATAAGTTTTGACCCTCATTTATCAAGGATCCATCAACCTCTGCTTTAAATATCACTATTGACTTGGCCTCCACAGCCATCTGTTGCAATTAATTCCACAGATTTACCTCTTCTGGCTAAAGAAATTCCTCCTCATCTCATTTTAAACTCTACTGAGAACAGGCCTAAAGCTATCAAACACTTGTCATACATTACCGGACGATAGGCTCATGGTTTACAACAGTGGCTGTGTCTCTCTCCGTGACCATATCAAAATGCCAGATGCACGTATGAATCTTGATCAAGAAACACAACAGCATATTAGTCCAACTTGCTTTTCCATTTTTTTTGGCAGCATAGCTGTTAGTGTAATGATTTTTCCGCACCAGGGATCAGGATTCTATTCCCGTTATTTTCTGTAAGGAGTTCATACATTCTCCCCTTGTCCACTTTGAGTTTCCTCCCATACTCCAAAGACGTGTGGACTAGCAATAGCGAGTTGCGGGAATGCTACGTTGGGGCTGGTAGTGTGATGACACTGGGGAGCTGCCCCCAGCTCAATTAACACGAAATAATGCATTTGACCATATGTTGCTATCTACACGATATGTGACAGATAAAGCTAATATAATCCTTTGATTCTTGAGATCATTATCTTAAACCTCTCTGTGCCCTCTCCAAACCAGCATATCCTTTCTTAGGTAGGGACCCAAAACTGATCCTTTCTGTGACTCTTCTGTTGGAATGGGGTTCAGAGTTCAATTCCAGCACCACCTTTAAGGAGATTGAACATTCTCCCCGTGACTGCGTGGGTTTCCTCCAAGTGCTCTGGTTTCCTCCCACAGTCCAATGACATACCAGTTAGTAGTTTAACTAGACACTGTAAATTTTCCTGTGATTAGGCTAGGGTTAAATATTGCATTGATGGGTAGTACAGCCATTTGGGCCAGACGGGTCTGTTTCATGCTGTTTCTGTAAATAAATTAAATAAATAAATGCCCTCAATACTTCAAATACAACCAACCTCCTTGCTAGTTCCTAGTTCCTCCAACTAGAAGCATTAGCTATTTTGCTTCCCAATTATCTGATTGGCTGGCAGTCCCATCTGTTGGATTTCCATCATTTGTAGCTTTTTCTCCCCAACAATTTTTACTTAGACTTTTAATGGTCATTTCCAAACTGGACATCATTGAGAAAATCTGACTTTATTGCTGAAAACCAATTGCTCTTTGATGTTCTGGTGGGTTGCCATATCGTTTTTCTGGTGAAGTTGCTCCTGGTCATCTTGGGTTTATTGTTCTGGAAAGGAAACCAGTAGCCCTGGATCTGGTTCACATTTCACATCTGTGAGAGGAAAAAACGCCGACTTCTTCATTTTTCAAAGCTACAGAAAACATTCTCCTCTTTCCAAAGGCGGTCTGGCATAAGGCAGCACCACCCCCCCCCCCCCCGCCCCTCCATCCGGTTCATGCATCTTGTAGCTAGTGTTAAAGTCAAAGTAAAATTTGTTATCGAAGTGCATATGTGTTACACGTAATATCTGGTGATTCATTTTTTTGAAAGCAATCACAGGAGAACAGAGAATGTACAGACTAGGGTTAGCAAGTTCTGGGCATGCTTTTGTTGGTGCGAAAAGTATGGTGACACTTGAAAAAAAATTAATCTATAACTTATTTGGGACCTACAGCAATGTAGCAGTTAACATCACATTATTACAGTTCGGGAGGTCAGAGTTCAATTCCGGTATCATCGACAAGGAGCCCATATGTTCTCTGTAGAATAATGTTGGCTTTCCCCAGATCATCTGGTTTCCTCCCACAATCCAAAACCAGGTAGGTGCATTGGTCATTGAAAATTCTCCTCTGATTAGCTTCGGGTTAAATTGGGGTTGATGGGGTTTGCGGGTCAGTGTGGCTCAATGGGTCAGAAAGGTCTATTCTGTGCTGTATCTCAGAATAAAAATAAATACAGAAATACTATAAGATTTATGAAAAATTATACATAAAGACTGATAACCAATATGCAAAAAAATACAGAGCACATGACGGGTGTAAGGTAATTGTTCCTGAACCTGGTGGTGTGGGACCGAAGGCTCCTGTGCCTGCTGCATCATATTAATAGCAAAAGGGGAGAATGGCCAAGACTGGGGCTCCTAGATGAAGGATGCTGCTTTCTTGTGGCAGCATTTCATTAAGTGTACTCAAATGGTGAGGAGCGCTCTTCTTGTAATTGATTGGGCTGTATGCACCACTCTCTGTAGATTCTTCCCCCCATTCTTGGGCATTGGTGTTCCCATCCCAGGCCATGAGCAGCCGCTTCAGATACTCTGCACTGCGCATCTATAGAAGTTCGTCAAAGATTTAGATGGCAAAAAGGAGATACATAGTCATGCCTTCTTTGTGATGGCACTCATGAGCTGTTTCCAGAACAGATCCTCTGACATGATAACGCCAAAGAGTTTAAAGTCACTGACCCACTCCACCTCTGATTGCCTGTTGAGGACTGACTCATGAACCCCTGCCTTCTTCCTCCTGTAGCTGATAATCAGCTCTTTGGTTTTGCTGACGTTGAATGAGAGGTTGTTGTTGTGGCACCTTTCAGTCAGATTTTCCAGTCTCCCTCCTATATGCTGCATTGGAGCTATAATTAGCAACACAATCACAGTTACAAGTCAAAGAGGGCAGAGTGTCAAATAGGGTATTAAATAGCCTGCATTGTCCACAGTGATATTTTCCAGTCCTTCTCAATGACTTTCAGGCCACATCGAGTTTATTGTTGTGAGCACATCCACAAGGTACAGACACAATTCTGGCAGGAGCTTCACAGGCTCATAGGTTCAGCCAATTTGCTCGTCCATTGATTTTGACAATGATAATTGTGTTTGTTCGGCTCATCTGATGTGTTTGAAGGTGACTTTAGAGGCCAGTTCCTGAACGGTGTAGACATTCACAACGGGGACAAGGTAGTGGTCCTGATTCCATTGGTACAGCTGCTGCTGCAGCTTTCCTCTTCCGTCAGGGTCCACATTACACCCTTCTTCTAAGTTGCTGTGAGCAATTTAACCAAGGTGCACCAGCCATTTCTGTCTGGTGAAATCAATGCTGGCTTTCACATAGTCTTTATTCCTCTTACAAAGTCTGCTGCAGTTTCTACTTCTCTGTGATAACCAGCCAAGGAATAGCAGCATAGGAAGTCTGGAAGCCTCCGTGTATATAGTATATCTGCTGCAACTCACTGCTGCCTGAGGAGCTCCATGATGGTTATACACTGGTATGACCATATCACAAACCTGGAATCCTGCAATAGGACAAAGACTACCAGCATCGAAGCTCTGATCTTGAAGTGCAGCTTCTTTGGAAAGAGGTGTTAGATCGACGCTTTTTTAAAAACCACTTTGATTAAACTGTGACCTCTCGTGTTAGCCATTTCAGACCTGGGAAAAAGCCTCTGACTATCCACGCGATCAATGCCTCTTAACATCTTATACACCTCTATCAGGTCACCTCTCATCGTCCGTCGCTCCAAGGAGAAAAAGCAAAGTTCACTCAACCTATTCCCATAAGGCATGATCCCCAATCCAGGCAACATCCTTGTAAATCTCCTCTGCACCATGTCTATAGTTTCCACATCCGTCCTGTAGTGAGGCAACCAGAACTGAGCAGAGTACTCCAAGTGGGGACTGACCAGGCTCCTACATAGCTGCAGCTTTAACTCTCAGCGCCGAAACTCAATCCCGTAATTGATGAAGGCCAATGCATCGTATGCCTCCTTAACCACATTCCACACAATGTAAAATAATTCAGCAACTCATGTGGCAGTCTGGGGGTTCATATTCAACAACAGAACTGCAGTTTAAGGGTTTCATCTCTGCCACCCAACACCTCCCTCTCCCGTGGGAGAAGAACCCTAAACTGTGGTCCTTTCCCACTGGGCCATTGCAATGGCTGCACCAAGTTTCAGTGCATTCCCTAACATGTACTGCTGCAGCTGAGAATGTGGCAGTCGGCAGCATTCTGCTGCGGAGATCTTGACATGCTGGTAGACCAAGTTTCGTGCCGACCAAAGAGCGTCTTTCACTGAAATGATGATCTGCTAGCAACACCTTATTTTTATCTCCATGTGTGTCCTGGGTACAGCCCATAGATCAGAAAGTCCTCTATTATGCAGCTGCCGGGAATGAAACCTGACAGAAGCCCTGTCAACCTCTCCATGAACCCACAGTGTGAAAAGATTACTGAATTCCCCACTGCAGTCCTCCCGTGGGCAAAGGGTTGTGGAGACGACATTCCAGGCATACAGGAGGGATCTGAATGGGAGGGCCCCTCTCACCGCCAGCCAGGCGAGGTCTTGGTGCCTGTTGGTGAGGTCTGGTGATGAGGCATTTTGCCAGATGGCCTGGACAGTCTGCCTAGTGAACCACCCCACTGTGTCTGTCTCCTGCAATGTCTGCTGGACATTCCGTGTTGACCACTGGCTGATGAGCTGTGGTCAAAGGTGTTGTTCTGAAAGAACTTTTCCACGAAGGACAGGTAGTGTGGCAACATATATCTGACTGGGTCAATGTGCAGTAATGGGGCTAGATCCATCTTTAACAACATGGGTGTCAGGTAGAACCCGGGCACGTTGAGTTACTTGGTGCCCATGTATTTGGGTACCACACACAACCGGGAGCAGCCACACATAAAGCTGGTCATTGGATGAGGGTGACATTGGGTATGTTTTTGCCCCCATTGTCAGGGACTTGTGCATGGTGACCCGTCTGACCCACTCCATCTTCAATTGCCATATGAACCTGAAGACAGCTCGGGAGATTTACGAGCCGGGGGATGGAGCACATGTGCCAGGTACAGCAGCCCTAAAGGCACCTCACACCTTATGACCAGTTTCTCCCCCGTTATCGATACGGAGTGGCCTCCCCACAGTCCGCTCTAGCCAATTCTTGTTGCAAACCTCAGCCCCTCCGAACCAGATACCCAGCACCTTCAAATAATAAGGCTGATGGTGTAGGGGACACTGGAATGGTCAGGCCAGTTGCCGAAGAGCATGGCTTCACTCTTCATGTGGTTGACCCTGACCCCTGATGCCAGCTCAAGCTGGCTGCAAATCCTGCTCAGCCTATGAATTGACCTTGGATCAGAGCAGAAGATGGTGACCTCATCCATGTACAGGGAGGTTTTCACTTGGGATCCTCCTCTGACTGGCAGCATCACCCCTCTTATGCCCTCATCCTTCCTGATGGCTTTGGCAAAGCATTCTATACAGCACACAAACAAGACAGGGGAGAGAGGGCAACGCTGCCTGACTCCAGACTTGATAGTGAAGCTGTTTCCCACCCGTTGACCTGGACTGTACTACAGAGTTCTGTGTAAAGCAGTTGGATCCAATTCCTGATTTCCTCCCTGAAACCATTTTCGAGAGTATGTCTACATACAAACTTCTGATCAATATGTCAGCTGCCCTACATGGGTCGATAGAACACTGGACCTTCTGTGCGGGAATGTGGAGGACAAATACAGTGCCACTGCCTTTCCCCCTCTTGGTGGATCCGATCATAACCTGGTCCTGCAACACCCAGCTATGTGCCTCTTGTCCAGAGGCAGCATGTGTCAACAAGGATTGTAAGGAGGCGGACTCAGAACATTAAGAATGGACTGGGATGTGTTATTGAGCCACAGAGGGACAAAATTAACAAAATGACTGATTGTGTCACAGGCTATATCAAATTCTGTGAGAAAACTGTCTTGTCAGCCATGATGCCAACCCAACGACAAGCCCTGGAACACCAGTGACCTGAAAGAACTTTTGAATATGAAGAAAGCCTTCAGGTCTGGTGATATATTAGTACTGAGGCGAGTACAGAGAGAACTGAATCTGAGGGTGTGTATCTGTGCATTAGGGATGCAAAATCTTGTTGCACTATCACAGATCAGGTATGATGTTGTGGCCATCACTGAATCATGGCTGGAATGGTTGTGGTTGGGAGCTGATTGTCCAAGGGTACATAGGTCATCTGGACCAGATGAACTGAACCCTAGGGTTCTGAAAGAGGGAGCATTAGAAATTGTGGAGGCATTAGCAATGATCTTACAGAAATCATTGGAATCTGGTGTGGTACCAAAGGACTGAAAAATTGCAACTGTCACTCCATTCTTTAAGAAAGGAGGAAGGCAGCAGAAAGGAAATTATAGAGCAGTTAGCCTGACCTCAGTGGCTGGAGGATGTTGGACAGTTGTTAAGGATGAGGTTATGGAGGACTTGGTGACACACAGCAAAGTCAGCATGGTTTCCTGAAGTAAAAATCTTACCTGCTGAACCTTTTGGAATTCTTTAACGTGATTACAAGTATGATAGTTAAAGAGAATGCAGTGGATGTTATATATTTGGACTTTCAGAAGGCCATTAACATGCTGCCACACATGAAGCTACTTACCAAGTTATGAGCGCATGATATTACAGGAAAGTTACTGGCATGATTAGAGCATTGGCTGATTGGATGGAGGTAGCATATGGGGAAAAAGGATCCTTTTCTGGTTGGCTACCAGTGACTAGTGGTGTTCCACAGGGATCGGTGTTGGTACTGCTTCTTGTCATGCTGTGTAATGTCCTGGTCCATATTTTTCTCTGTTACGCTGTTCTGTTCTATGCAAGCTGCTTGTTTGTATAACTGTTGAAGATAAGAGATAGGAGAATTATGTCCCATCCAATGAGGATGGCCAGGTTAAGGGGAGGTTAGGGACACTAATGTTGGGCTTGGTACTTTTGTTGGGGGAGTAGAGAGAGAAGAGGTTGTAGGAGTCGACACAGGGTGAGATCGAAGGAGGATCGGTGAAGGGGAACCCATAAGCTCCACTTGTGCAAGTTAGACTGGTTCATCAAAATGGGCCCTTTCCTTGGTTTGATTCTTCTTGACTAACTCCTTAGACAAATCAAGAATTATAAAGATAAGTCTTTTAACTGTATGCAGTATACCGTCTGTTATTTCATAATACTTATTTGTAACAAGGTAACGAATCACACAGCATCCGCACAAAGCGGAGGATTTGGGGAATTGCACTTCAATCTCACACGTTTGGTGGGAATCGAGATTTTCTTCCCTAGACTTATGCAGCCGACGGAACTAGAGTGTTTCACTGTATATCAGTGATTTAGATAATGGAATAGATGGCATGTTGCCAAGTTAGCAGATGCTATGAAGACTGGTGGAGGGGCAGATAGTGTTAAGGAAACAGATAGGCTGCAGAAGGAGAGACAGATTAGGAGAATGGGCAAGAAAGTATTGTAACCAGTTTTGGGTTCCTCATCTAAGAAAAGATGTGCTGACATTGGGAAGGGTTCAGAGGAGGTTCACAAGGATGATTCTGGGAATCAAAAGGTAATCATATGAGGAACGCTTGATGGCTCTCGGTTTGTACTTGCTAAAATTTAGAAATATGAGGGAGGATTTCATTGAAACCTTTCGAATATTGAAAGGCCTAGACAGAGTAGATGTGGAAAAGATGCTTCCCATGGTGGGAGAGTCTAGGACAAGAAGGCATGGCCTCAGGATAGAGGGGTGAGAGTTCAAAACAGAGATGGGGAGAAATTTCTTTCGCCGGGAGGTGGTGAATTTGTGGAATTTGTTACCATGGGCAGCTGTGGTGGCCAGGTCATTGGGTATATTTAAGGCAGACATTGATAGGTTCTTGATTGGCCACGGCATCAAAGGTTATGGGGAGAAGGTGGGGGAATGGTGTTGAGGATGGGAAAAAAGTATCACACGCGATTGAAAGGTGGAACTGACTCAACTGGCCAAATGGGCTAATTCTTCTCCTAAGTTTTATGGTGTTATGGTCTTATGAACTGAGGTAAAGCTCAGGGAGCACAAAGAATCTTACAAGAGGAAGCTGGAGTACCAGCTCCAGCACAACAGCATAAGGGATGGGTGGTCGGGCATGAAGTGGATCACTGGCTTCAAGGTTAAGGAAAGGAAGATCGAGGGCTGCCTGGATAGGGCCAATGAATTGAACATGTTTTTCAACAGGTTCAGCACAGGACTTCCTGATGTCCCCTCCCCATCTTGCCCAAACCACACACCCTCCCTGTCCCCCAAGCCTTTCCCGTCCATCTCTCCCTCCCCTCTGGTGAGTGGTTGTGTTCCAAACTCCCCCAGCTTCGGAGCATCTTGCCTCCATGGGGATGACAACCCCACCCCACCTGTGACTGCAGGTCAGGTTAAAAGACAACTGGAGAGACTACATCAAGGCAAGGCTGCTGGACCAGACAGCATCACCCCAGGGTACTAAAGCCCAATGCAAGACAGCTGTCTGGTATTTTGTGGCACCTTTACAATCTGAGACTGAATCAGGAAAAGATACCGATGCTATGGAAGACTTCCTGCTTAATGCCTGATCCCAAGAAGGTGACTCAATCTGGACAATCTGGACTACAGACCAATTGCCCTTGCATCTCATGTGATGAAGGTGCTGGACAAGCTGATTATGAGGTGAGATCTTGAGGTCACAGGTAAGACCCTTCATAGTTTTCCTACCAAGCTCGTGGGAGTGGATGGGGCCATCATCTACCTATTGCAAAGAGCTCATTCCCACCCGGATGGTGCTGGTGGCACTGTGAGAATCACATTTTTTGATTTCTCTTGTGCCTTCAGTACAATCCATCCACTTCTTCTGAGCAAGAAGCTGCAAAGGGTGGGCGTGGACAAATCCACTTCCTCGTGGTTACAGACTATCTGACAGATAGACCCCAGTTTGTACGGCTGAGTAGTTCTCTGTCTGAGATGGTGGTGATGGACTGTCCTGTCTCTGTTTTTGTCCACACCTTAGACTTTGAGTACAGTTCTGAGTCTTCTCACTTGCAGAAGTTCTCTGATGACTCTGATGTGACTGGGTGTATCAGAGACGGGCAGGAGTCGGAATACAGTGGACAAGTTTGTGAAGTGGTGCAGGAGGAATCACCTGCTCCTGAATGTGGCCAAAACCAGGGAGATGGCGATTTATTTTAGGGGGAAGAGGACTGTAATGAGTCCTGTATACATTCTGGGAGAAGAAGCCGCAGTACTGGAGGAGTACAAATACTCAGGTGTTCACCACAATAACAGACTTGGCTGGAGAACCAACACCAAGAATTGAGTTGCATTAAATTGGCTTTAGTTATTAAATCCTTTTGTAAAAATCTTTATTTAACAACTCCTTCTGAATGTGCAATGTGCAAATTATAGTAATTTGTGATAAATAGTATGTACAGTAATAAAACATAGTCAACAGTCAACATAGTTTAGAAATACAATTGTGTCAGCATGAATTAATCAGTCTGATGGCCTGGAGGAAGAAGCTCCCCAGAAGCCTGTTGGTCCTGGTTTTTATGCTGTGGCACAGTTATCCAGATGGTAGCAGATGTAAGAGTTTGAGGTTTGGGTGACATGGGTCCCAAATGATCCTTTGGGCCCTTTTTACACACCTGTTGCTGCAGATGTCCCAAATAGTGGGAAGTTCACATCCACAGATGCGCTGGGCTGTCTGCACCACTCTCTGCAGACTCATGCAATTGAGGGAAGTATAGTTCCCATATCAGGCCGTTATACAGCCAGCCAGGATGCTGTCAATTGTGCTCCTGTAGAAAGTCCTTAGGATTTGGGGATCATGCCAAACTTCAACCATCTGAGGTGAAAGAGCCACTGTTGTGCTTTTTTCACTACACAGCCAGCATGTACAGACAAGTGAGATCCTTGGTGATGTGTATACCGAGGAATTTAAAGCTGTTCACCCTCTCAACCCCAGATCCATTGATGTCAATAAGGGTATGCCTGTTACCGCTCCTCCTGTTGTCCACACAGGCTCCTTTGGTTTTGCGACATTGAGGGAGAGGTTGTTTTCTTGACGCCACTGTGTCTGGGTGATGACTTATTTTCTGTAGGCTGCCTTGTTATTTGAGATAAGGCCAATCAATGTAGTATCATTTGTAAATTTATTTTCCAGATTCGAGCTGTGGGTGGCAATACAATCATGGGTATACAGCGAGTAAAAGAGGGACTTTAGTATACAGCCCTGAAGGACACCTGTGTTGTGGGTCAGAGGGGCAAAGGTGAGGGAGCCCACTCTTACCACCTGCCGGCTATTGGACAGGAAGTCCAGGATCCAGCTTCGCAAGGCAGGGTGAAGGCCGAGGTCTCTGAGCTTCTTGTCAAGCCTTGAGGGAATTATGGTGTGGAATGATGAACTGTAGTCCAACAACAGCATTCTCACATAAAAATCCTTCTTCTCCAGGTGTGGAAGGATGGTGTGTAGAGTGGTAGCAAGCTGCAGATGGAGTCCTTGACCAGCCTCTCAAAACATTTGCTTATTATTGAGGTGAGAGCGACAGGACGCCAGTTGTTCAGGCAGGTTGCCTTGGTCTTTTAGGTACAGGGACAATGGTGGATGTCTTGAAGCTGGAGGGCACTCTACACTGGGAGAGGGAGAGATTAAAAATGTCTGTAAACACACCTGCCAGTTGTTCTGTGCATATCCTGAGTACTCGCCCTGGGATGTTATCTGGTCCGGCAGCATTGTGTCTGACCGCTCATTGGAAACAGCTGCTTCCTTCATCCTCAGCGATGACCAAGGTGCCCGTCGCAATGGCCGCTCTCCTCGGGGCCTCAGTATTACAGAAATCAAACTGAGCGTAAAAAGGAATTAGCTCAGCCGGGAGTCAAAAAGGTCTACACAGCAGCACAAGGTACTCCAGATCCGGGGAACAAAAGGAATGGAGGGTATGCACATTCCGGAAGTCGCATCAAGCATTATTGACCATGAAGCATACCTCAACTCCTTTACTCTTCCCAGAGAGGCTTTTAGACCTGTTGGCACGGAACAGGGAGAATACAGAGGGTTTGATGACATGATCGGATGATCGGGTGATCGGGTATCTTCTCCATCAACCAGGTCTCCACGAAGCACAAAACTTTACATTCCTTTGTTTCCCACTGATTGGAGATTCTGGCCCTCAGTTCACACAGCTTGTTGTCTAGGTTAGACAGGAGTATGCTAGGGACCAGCGGCCAGTTAGCACGCTGTCCCCACTTCACCAGGACGCCTGCCTTTAACCCTCTCCTCCGGTGCTGCTTATGGTAATAAATGAGCCTCCCATGGATCGTGTAAGCAGGGTTTCCCAGAGTAGAAAAGTCAGTATGTTGTGGGTAAATGCTGTCTTCCTGATGATCAGAAGCTTCAGTCTATCATAGTGGTCACCAACCTTTTTAAGCCCAAGATCCCCTACTTCGCCCTAGTAGAAGGCAAGACTGACCCTGATGAATTAGTTACACGCATAAAATACCGGAAGTAAAACCTCGCAACCTGGAAGTAGAAATAATGTATAAACACCAGGGGTACCCACCCTTTTTTTCCATCGCAGACCGGCTGACAGGGGTTGGGGGTGGTTTAAACACGACTGGAATACAGTGATACTCAAAGCAGTTTCCTTATGTCCAGTCTATTCTGCAATTTAGTTTTCGCGGCTCTCAGCACTTACCTTCTGTCCCGCTTGCTCACGTTTTTTCTGCTGAAAAATCTCAGCCGGTTTGTCTTTAAGTGCAGAGTGCTTGGACTCAGGGTACCAAAGCAGTTTTGAGGGCTTCATTGCCTCATTGGACAGCCTCTGGGTCCAAGCTTCAGCCTCCCGCCCACCTGCCGTCAGACGCCTTGGCCAGGTGCAGTTGGTCGTGGGTCGGGAGAGAGGACAAGGTCAGGGCCGAAGGTCCCCGTACCGGGGCCGTGGCGGTCGCAGTCCAGACCAGGTGACTGACTGAGTGAGGAGTGCAACAGGACACCCGCCCGCCCCCCTGTAGGATCTATCGGCCAACAAAAGTTTGTTTCAGTAGATGGCAGTGCAGTAGCCGCTCTGATACTTAGAAAACGCTAAACCCGAATTAGGTCATCTGTGATTATTTTAGCACCGGGTTGCCCACAAACGTTGGGTGTGTTAAACAGGTTTAGAGGCAGCACTCCAGGCCAGTAGTGATGGCACTTCCCACCAGCCGCCCAAGGCCAAACAGTGATCCCTGGCGCGAGGGTGTCACTGCGGTTAGGCGTCAGATGACCTCGCGTGGGTTCAAGTTCAACAGTGGCCGTGACAGGGAATGAGGAAAGGTGCAGCTGACTCATCCTTTCCTCACGGCCCGGTCGTTGGGGACCACTGAAGTACACTGTGTAGTGCGGGGTGGGGTCGGGGGGGAGGTACACACATGCGCACTGGGCAGGAAGAATGGAAATAAAACCCCGCAACCCGGAAATGATCTCTCAATTTGTGTATTTATTTTTCATTTTTTTTGGGAGCTACTGGGAAAGTTTCAAAGATCGACTAGTCGATCGTGATCGACGGATTGGCATCCACTACCCCGGGTCTGCTCTGTCATTACATCATATTGATCTATCACCCTCTCAATCTCACTCTCCTGTCTTCTCCCTGTAACATTTCACACCCTGATTAATAAAGAAACTATCAACCTCCACCTTGAATATATCCAATTCCAGATTCACCTCCCTCTGGCTAAAGAAATTCTTCCTCATCTCTATTCTAAATGGATGCACTTCTGTCTATTCAGAGGCTTTGTCCTCTGATCCTAGACTCCCCACCATAGGAAACATCCTCTCCACATCTACTTTATCTTAAACCTTAGAACATTCTTTAAGTGTCAATGAAATCCCCCCCTCATTCTTCTGAATTCCAGTAAATAAAGGCCTAGAATCGTCAATCACTCCCCATACCTTTCATTCCTGGAATTATTCTCCATAAACTGTGAACCTTCTCCAAAGTCAGCAGAGCTTTTCTTAAATAAGGGGCCCCAAACTGCTTGCAATACTCTGTGCAACCTCACCAGTGCTTTATAAAGCCTCAGCATTACATCCTTGCTTTTATATTCTAGACATCTCAAAATGAATGCTAACAGTGCAATTGTCTTCCTTACCACCAACCCAATTGGCGAGTTAACCTTTTGGGAATCCTGCATGAGGATTCCCCAGTCCCTTTGCACCTTAGATTTTTGAATGTTCTCCCTGTTTAGAAAATGTTTTTATTCCTTCTACTAAAGTACATGACCATTCACTTTCTGATACTCTAGTTTATTTGTCACTTCTCTGCCCATTTTGCTAATCCGTCCACGGCCTGCTGCAGCCTCCCTGCTGCCTCAACACTACCTGCCCTTCCACCTATCTTCATATTGTCCACAAAATCATCAGCTCCATCTCCAAATCATTAACATACAATGCAAAATAAGTGATCCCAACACCGACTCCTGTGGAAGACCATTAGTCATTGGCAGCCAATCAGAAAAGGCTCCCTTTATTCCCATGCTTTGCCTCCTGCCAATCTTCTATCCACGCTTAATGGCATGAGCTGTTGTTTAGCAGCCTCATGTGCGGCACCTTGTTAAAGGCCTTCTGAAAATCCACATACACAAAATCCACTGATTCTCTTTTGTCAATTCCTTCTAAAAATTCCATTAGCTTTATCAGGCAAGAATTTTCCTTAAGAAAACCATGCTGACTTAGGCCTCTTTTGTCATGTATCTACAGGTACCAGATAATTGGCCAATGATTACTTTGTTCTTGCCTTCCTCTCTTCTTGAGAATTGAATGACATTTGCAAATTTCCAGTCCTCTGGAACCATTCTAGAATCTAATGCCTCCATAATCTCTTCAACTACACTGGCTGTCGTGTAGTCCATCTGGTGCAGGTGACATCTACCTTCAGACCTTTCAGTGTCCCTGGCAACTTATCCCTAATAATAGCAACTGCACTCTCTTCTGCTCCTGACACTCTTAAACTTTCTGCACACCAGAAGTACCTTTGACAGTGATGCAAAATATTTATTCATGTAACACTTACCCACAGGCTTGTATATGTCTAGGGGGGAAAAAGGAGATCCAGCCACTCTCCAACCCACCTCCCGTACCCGCAGGTGCTGTGAGAATCGAGTTAATGCCTCGCGCCCGCCAACAGTATCAAACCCACAACAAATACCGTTATGACATACACTTTATGGGGTTTACTAAAATTAAAAAAATAGTAGGCAATACAATATATATATACAAGGAAAAAACAAAAGGCGCCAACTTATCAAAGTTCAGTCTGTTTAGTGCACTCGTTGGAGCTCAATCAACGAACCAATCGACCCATCCGGCCGTCGCACCTGGGACCACCCCGGTGGTCTTACGAGCAGTCCAGCACACGTTCACCTTCCTCAGCGCCTTCCTCGGCCTCCCCCAAAAAACCTGCGAAAACCCCTCCCCCAAGTTCCCAGCATCACAAGACACAATGACATTCCCCATTGATTAACAAGTGAATACAATTACCATATCAGCCATTCTAAAGTGAAACAACGGCGAGAGAAACACTTATCCGACAAAGAAACATTCCTACTTGTAACAAACCAAAGAGGCCATTTTGAGTAACATACCCAGGACATTGTACATTCTCTCCCCACCAGCAAATGTCATGCCCTCATGGCATTACTAGAGGTCCCCAAAGCTTCTTGCAACACACAAAACCCAACCCAGGTGCAGAAAGCAGTGACATAACTACCCAGAGCAATAGAAATCACACTCGGTTCTCCCGGTACCACATATGTCAACCGCTCCGGGGGGGCGCCTAATCCTCTGGGATCTCCATACCCCTTCTGCCCCACTGGGCTCCCTCGTCACCTGCGAACCCACTGTCTCGGACACCCCAGGTCTACCTGACAGACCCGCACCCCCTTCCTCACAGGGGTCCTCCCTCACCCGAGATCTCTCCGGCTCACGCTCCGGTTCCACCCTCTCTCCCACCAATGTAGACTGCCTCTCCATCCGACCCTCAAGACCTTCCCTCCTCTCACCCAATTCAGTATGGGAAGGGCCAGGAGCCTCCTCTCCTGGTACTGGAGCACCAGCGAATGGGAACAGGACCCACTCATCTGAGTCGTCCTCCTCTGAATCGGTAGCCATTCCCGGGTGAGGGACCCGTCCCCGCTCCTCAGCAGCGGGCTCTTCCCGTTCTCCGCTCCCTCGCAGAGTCCTTGTACTGGGCGTAAGCTCCCACTCGGGCTCCTTATCCACCTGCACCGCTTGACCCAGTGGCAGCAGGTGATTCCTATGGAGTACCTTGATAGGCCCTTTTCCATCCTCAGGTTTCACCCGGTAAACTGGCAGGTTCGGCATCTGGCTCTCTATTACATAGGGGCTGGCCGCCCATCGATCTGCCAACTTGTACTTACCAGGGAGTCCCAAATTCCGTAAAAGGACCCGGTCGCCCGGTAATAATTGTACAAACTTCACCTTTCGATCATACCGCATCTTATTTCTCTGGTTTTGTTTGGTAGCCGCCGCCTCGGCCAACTCGTACGCCCGCTGTAAGTCCCTCTTCATGTCGGACATGTACTTTAGATGGGACTTCCCGCGAAATTCACCCACTCCACCTCCAAAACACACGTCAATGGGCAACCTCGCTTCCCGCCCGAACATCAGATAATAGGGCGAATACCCTGTAGCATCATTGCGAGTACAATTGTAACAGTGAACCAATTGTCCAATATGACGACTCCACCTGCTTTTCTGCCCAATCTCCAGCGTCCCGAGCATATCCAACAGGGTCCTGTTAAATCTCTCTGGCTGAGGATCTCCCTGGGGGTGATAAGGGGTAGTCCTGGATTTCTCAACCCCAAGCATAGTCAGTAATTCCTGGATAAGGCGGCTCTCAAAGTCCCGCCCCTGATCACTATGGGTTCGCCTGGGAAGGCCGTAATGCACAAAGTACTTCTCCCATAACACCTTCGCCACTGTCGTCGCCTTCTGACCCTTGGTGGGAAATGCCTGAGCATAGCGAGTGTAATGATCGGTGATGACTAATACATTCGCGGTGTTGTTGGTGTCGGGCTCAATCGACAGGAAATCCATACATACCAGGTCCAGAGGTCCCACACTCTGCAAGTGCGACAGTGGAGCCGCCAACGCTGGCAGGGTCTTCCTCTGGATGCAACGACGGCATCCCCTACAGTATTCTTCGACGTCCCCCCTCATCCGGGGCCAGTAGAACCGGTCTTTGAGTAATCCATATGTCTTTTCCACCCCCAAATGTCCAGAATCATCATGTAAGGCCTGGAGTACAGCCTGGCGATACTCCTCCGGCAGGACCAGTTGCCAACAGCGGGGTTGGTCCGGAGGCGTCGTTACCCGGTACAAGATTTTGTTCTTTAACTTCAACCGAGACCACTCCTTCAACAACAGAGGCACGCATGGGTGTTTCGCCTTCTCAGCCAACGCCCCATCCCCCTTCTCGACCGCTCTCCACACTGTGCCAATGCCCGGGTCATTTTGCTGAGCAGTTGCCACTTCCCCCGGACTCAGTTCCGGCAACTGTTTAGTCCCCAGAGCGGTCAGGTCACAGTAAACTAGGGGTATGGCGTCGTCAAAAACCCCCAAATGGTCCACGGCTCGTTCCAGCCTCCCTCTTCTCTCGGCCTTCACGGTGATAACAAACTGACACATCGCCTTCACTCCAGGGGCAGGGACACTCTCCCACTCCTCGTCCCTCTCCTCCTCCCCCGGCTCCCGACAAGACAATGCATCCGCATCGACATTCTTGCTTCCGGGGCGGTACGTAAGGCTGAAATCATATACCGACAAGGCCACCAGCCACCGATGTCCTGTGGCATCCAGCTTCGCCGAAGTCAAAATATAAGTGAGAGGATTGTTATCCGTTCTCACCTCAAACTTGGCTCCGTACAGGTAATCGCCCAGCTTGTCCACCACCGCCCACTTCAGCGCCAGGAACTCCAACTTGTGAGTGGGATAGTTTCTCTCCGATGGCGACAAGCTTCGGCTGACAAAGGCTACCGGCCTCAATGCTTTGCCATGCTCCTGGTACAGAACAGCCCCGAGACCCTCTCGGCTGGCATCCGTGTGCAGCACATATGGCTTCTGGGGATCGGCAAAAGCCAACACCGGGGCCTGGGTCAGTGCCCTTTTCAAAGATCGGAACGCCTCTTCACATTGATCATCCCATCTCGAGCCAAAAGGTTCCGCCGGGTTCCAGTATCCTCCAGCATCCTGTCTCTGGTTCCCCGTCCTCTTCTTCCCCACTGGGGGATAGCCACACAACAGCTGAGTCAACGGGTGACACACTTTGGCATATCCTTTCACAAATCGCCGGTAATACCCACAGAACCCCAAAAATGAGCGCAGAGCACCCACTTTCTGGGGTCTCGGCCAGGTGGTCACGGCCTCTATCTTGGTTGGATCAGTAGCCACTCCCTCTCGCGAAATGATATGGCCAATGTAGTTAACCGACGACTTGCAGAACTGGCATTTGTCCAGGGAAAGCTTCAACCCTTCTTCATTAAGCCGGCCCAACATCTTCAACAGCCTCTCCTCATGTTCCTCCAAAGTCGATCCAAACACTATCAAATCGTCCAGGTACACCAGCACCTCCAACAGATTCATATCCCCCACAGTTCTCTCCATGAGCCTCTGGAAGGTGGCTGGGGCTCCGGATATGCCTTGGGGCATTCGTTCGAACTGAAAGAACCCCAGCGGGCAGATAAAAGCAGTCTTCTCTTTATCGGCCGCACTCATCGGGATCTGGTAATACCCACTTCTTAAATCCAGCACACTGAACCACTTCGCACCGCTCAGGCAGGCCAACGCATCCTCGACTCTTGGGACAGTATATTGATCAGGGACAGTTCGCCGATTCAACGTCCTGTAGTCAACACACATGCGCACTCGCCCATTCTTCTTCCGTGCCACCACTATTGGGGACGCATAAGGACTTCGAGACTCAGCTATGATTCCGGCCTCCTTCAACTTGCACAAGTGCTGTCGCACGTCCTCAACATCTGCCGGAGCCAGCCGCCGGGATCTCTCTCGGAACGGGGTGTCCTCCGTCACCCGGCTGGTGTGGCGAGTGCTTTTGGAGCAGCCAACATCAAACTCGCCCCGAGAAAAAACAGCTTCCATCTTCAGCATCTTCTCCACTAGCCTGCGTTTCCACTCCGGCGACACTGGGGAATCCCCGAAGTTAAAGGCTTCAGCGGTCAGCTCCCTTCGATGCTCCGATCCCTCCCCGTTAGGGGTCCGCACTGGTGCGCTGGACATTACCGTCACCGGGAACAGATGTGCCAGCGGCATTCCCCTCTTGAAGGTGATTTCTCTTGCCGTGGTGTTCCTGACACTTATAGCTATACGCCTCGCATGTACCACCCCTGGTCTCTGCACTTCGGGCCTCACCAGCGCCCCCGCCGGAAATCGTGTCTCCCCTTCAAGATCGTCTGGGGCGTCTACTAACAGGGCTTCTCCCGTCGGCACTCCTGGGAATCTGGGGGTCCCCATCACTAGGGCTACCTCCCCGGGTCGGATCACCTTGGGCCTCGCCTGCGCACACCACACCGTCCCTCGTTTACACTCCGGGTCCAGCCCTTGGGAGGCAACCCCTTCTGCGAACACTGCTCGAAACACTGGATGCACCGAGAGGGTCTCCAGAAAGTCTTCCCCCCCTTTCTCCTTACAAGTTCCCAGGAGCCGTCGCACAACTGGGGAGTTAGTCCCCACCAGGAGGGCAGCACCACCGCTTTCCACCGGGTCAGGACACACCAACACCAACGTCTCAATAGCTTCCGACACTCCCACATCGCCCTCCGAGAACTCCAATCTCACCGATAGGTACCCATCGTACGGGTAGTCACCCTCGCTCACACCCCAAATCTGCAGGGCGTCAAATGGGGTTAAGGGCAAATGCTTTAGATATTGATTGTAGAAAGACCGGTACAATAAGGTCACCTGCAATTCCGTATCAAGAACGGCTTTTGCGTAAATTCCCTCTATCCGTAGACCCACACTGGCACGGGGTCCTACCAGCCCATCCGGAACAGAGGCGTGGGCACCCGGTGGTCTTCCGGCTGATCTCTGGGAACGTGTTCCTCCAGAGGCTCCAGTCCGTTCCCTCACTGAGCCTCTCCTAAGTTTCCCGACACCTCTCCCTTTTTAGTCATAGGGGGGGCTTGTCCTCCGCGGGACTCCTTGTCTCTCACAATCCCACCTAAAGTGACCCTCCTCTCCACAGCTATAGCACACCCTCGGCCGCCCACAGTCCCGCCTGAAATGCCCCTCTTTCCCACAGTTAAAGCACACACTGCCGGCCGCCCCTCCTCTCCCACGACGGCTCCTGCTCCCAATCCACTGCACTGATCGCCCCTGAGAGTAGGTACCTCCCCTGTCCCTCCCCTCCAAAGGGGGTTCCCTACTCCCCGGGGGATTGTCATTCCTCCACTCAGCCACCACTTCCTGTATCGCTGAGGATCGCTCCCGTAGGCCCGTACCCTTTTTCCGCCCCAACGCTCTCTCTTCCTCTCGCACCTCTAATCAATTGCCTGAAGGATGGAGGGGGACCTTTCCTATAAGCCTGCCGGATAGTCCACGCCACCTTGTCCTCCTCCAGAGAGCCACTAAATACTGACTCATCCTCACGCTAGCCACGTCAGTTGCCTTCACTACCCCCCGGCGCCGCAACCCCGTAAGCATCCCCTCCATCCTAAATATGTACTCGGAGAGCTTTTCCCCTCTCCATTGTTCCAGGCGTTGAAACTCTGCTAAAAGCAGCCAGGGTTCCCCTGACAACCCAAACGCTCCCTCCAAAACTTCTAGGCAGTCCTCCACTGAGGCCCCAGGCTTCTCAGCTTTCAACTCCCGGATGGTTTTGGCTGCTAAACCCCTCAAACTTCCCACCAATCGCTGCCTCTTCTCCTCCTCCGAGCCTGGCCACTCCTCTAACATCAAAGACGTATGCTCGATCCAGGTCTCATAGTCCACCTCCCCATCCGGAGTAGGCTTGGATCCGGAGAACACCCCCAGTTTCAGCCGTGGCCTCTCGGCCACCCCCACCAGGGAATTAAGTGCTGCTGCCAGCTCCGAGGCTTCCACCCTACATGGGGAGCGGGGCTTAGTCACGACTCCCTCCTCCCACCTCCCTTTACTAGTGCCGGGCACCTCTCTGGGGTCCACCTCTAGCTCTAACTCCTCCTCCGATGTCTCCTCAGCCTCGTCCTGGTAGGAGTGGAGCCCCCACGGCCCCTCCTCCCCCGGTACACTGACCGTCGCCGGCAGTTCCACCGTCCTGACTTCAGCAGTCATACGAACCAACACCCAGCTAAACTCTACCTCTTTACCACACCGTCTAGCTACCAATTCTACCTGCCCAATACCCTTCACCGAACTTAAACCCCGCACTATCGCATCTCCCGAAACTCGAACATCCACTCTGCTCACTACGCATGCGTACTGTACTGGTACACCTTCAAACTGGCACCAACAAACAAACTTATCTCTGTCCATCTCTGCTCTGCTGCCTGCGCGATTCCACAGCCCCTGACAATCCAATCCCGGATGAGCCCCCACAAATGTAACACTTACCCACAGGCTGGTATATGTCTAGGGGAAAAAGGAGATCCAGCCACTCTCCAACCCACCTCCCGTACACGCAGGTGCTGTGAGAATCGAGTTAATGCCTCGCGCCCGCCAACAGTATCAAACCCACAACAAATACCGTTATGACATACACTTTATGGGGTTTACTAAAATTAAAAAAATAGTAGGCAATACAATATATATATACAAGGAAAAAACAAAAGGCGCCAACTTATCAAAGTTCAGTCTGTTTAGTGCACTCGTTGGAGCTCAATCAACGAACCAATCGACCCATCCGGCCGTCGCACCTGGGACCACCCCGGTGGTCTTACGAGCAGTCCAGCACACGTCCACCTTCCTCGGCATCTTCCTCGGCCTCCCCCAAAAAACCCACAAAAACCCATCCCCCAAGTACCCAGCATCACAAGACACAATGACATTCCCCATTGATTAACAAGTGAATACAATTACCATATCAGCCATTCTAAAGTGAAACAACGGCGAGAGAAACACTTATCCGACAAAGAAACATTCCTACTTGTAACAAACCAAAGAGGCCATTTTGAGTAACATACCCAGGACATTGTACATTCAGTTCATCCATCATTGCTACCTCTCCAGTGTCATTTTACAGTGGTCCAATATCTAGTCTTGCCCTTTACTCTATATATGTGAAATAAAACATTTGGTATCCTCTTTAGTATTGTTGGCCAGCTTACATTCACATTTTATCTCTCCTCCTCCGCCCCCCCCCCCCCCATGGCTTTTTAGTTGATTTGTTGGTCTTTAAAATTTTGGCAATCCTTTAACTTCGTTCTAATTTTTGCTCTATTATGTGTTTTCTCTTTTGCTTTTATGTTGCCTTCGACTTCCCTTGTCATCCTGCCTTTCTAATACTTTCTCTTCTTTGGGATGTACCTATCCTGTGCCTTCTGAATTGCTCCCAGAAACTCCAGAACTTGCTGTTCTGCTGTCATCCTTGCCCAATTCTGTTTCCAAACAACTTTAGCCAGTTCCACTCTCATGCCTCTGTAATACTGATACATTTGTTTTTAGCCTCTCTCTCTCAAATTGCAGAGTGAATTCCATCATATTCTTAGACCTGAAGAAGGATCACAGCCTGAAACATTGACAGTATATTAATTTGCATAGATGCTGCCTGACCTGCTGAGTTCTTCCAGCATTTTATGAGTGTTGCTCTGTCATATTATGATCACTGTCTCCTAAGGGTTCCTTTATCTTCATCTTCCTAACCAAATCCAGATAATTAAACAAGACCCAATCCAGAATAGCTGATCTCCTAGTGGGCTCATCCACAAGCTGCTCTAAGAGGCCATCTCATAGGCATTCTACAAATTCTCTCTCTTGGAATCCAGCAGCAACCTGATTTTCCCAATCTACCTTCATATTGAAATCCCCCACAACCAGCATAACTCTGCCCTTTTGTCATGGCTTTACTATCTCCTATTTTAATTTGTAACCAACATTCTGGCTCCTGTTTGGAGGCCTGTCAACAACTCCCATCAGGGTCTTTTTACCATTGCCCTTCTCCTGGCTGTATTGGACCCTTTCGTTTCACACATCACTTGAATTCATCCACTGATGATGCCATAGCTTCTGACCTCCACTCTGTCCTGTCCCACCTAGAAAATGGGGTCTTGTATGTCAGGCTGCTGTTGAGAGACTTCAGTTTGGTGTTTAACACCATCATACCTCAGAAACGAGTGGGGAAACTGTTGTTGCTGAGTCTCAGCACCTCCCTCTGTAACTGGACTTCTTTACAGAAAGGCCACAATTATGGGCTACAACATCTTTAGTCCCACTAAGCTGAGCACTGGCACTCCCCACACTGACACCTAAGTGTGTCACAGGATTCAGTTCAAACCATGTCATCAGGTTTACAGAAAACACAACAGTAGCTGGCCTCATCAATAACAATGACGAGTTGGAGTACAGAGAGGATGTGGAATGGCTGGTGGACTGGTGTGAGAAGAACAACTTAAGTCAGAACATGGAGACCAAGGCAAGATGAACCATTCCTCTCTGCACATATGTGGCTCCTCTGTAAAGAGAGAAGTGCACCAAGTTCCTGGGAATTCACATCATGGACAGCTTCACCTGGTCCCTCAATATCACCTCTCTAAATAAGAAGGTACAGCAGCATCTCCATATCCTAAGCAGATTGAGGCAAGCAAGGCCCTCCCCCACCATCTTACCAGAATTTTACACCACTGAGAGCATTCTTGCAAGCTGCATCTCCATCTGGTATGGGAGTAGCAGAGCATCAGACCAGAAGTTCCTACGAAGGACTGTGAGAATGGCTGAGAGGATCTCTGGAGTCCCCCCGTCATTCATTGGGGACATTTATTAGGAGCATTGCATACGCAGGGCCCTTAGCATTATCAAGCATCCCATCCACTCATCTAGTATTCTCTTTGACTTGCTACCATCAGGCAAGAGACTCTGATGGGTAAAGACAAAAACAGTATCCTGAGCTCGTTGCTGCATTATATTTGAAGTGTCATGGGTTAATTTGTATGCTGCAAAATTTCATTTATGTGCTTTATTTTGTTTATTTATGCATTAATTCATTTGCAGATTTAATTCTTACTTTCCTAAGTTATTGTGTGCTTTGCATGCTGGTCTGGAGAAACGTTTGCCTTTTGAAGGTATACAGTATATACATACATACATCTAGTTAAATGACAACAAACTTGATTTGAGTTTCTTAACTCTACCCACGAAGTTTCTACATCTTCCAGTCTTATGTCAGCTCCAAGGATTTGTTTTCATTTCTTTTAAAAAAAAGGCAGAGCCACCCCCCCCCGCCCCCACTGACCTGCCTGTCCTTTTGATACAAACATCCCAGAATGTTAAGTTCCCAACTCTAATCTTCATTCATCCACAATTCCAGTGATGTCCACAATCTCTACTTGTGCTACTAAATCATCTACCTTAATCAATAAATTGCATACATTAAAATATAACACATTTAGTCCTGTATCCATCACCATTTTCGATATTGTCCCCCTTTTAGACTGCAACTCATCTCACTGACTGCAATTTTGCACTATCATAGTGCAAATAAAAAGGAAGAAGTATAACATAGCAAAGATGATCAGGAAACCGGGGGACTGGGAAGCTTTTAAAGTGCAACAGAAGATAACAAAAAAAGCAATATGTGGAGAAAAAATGAGATATGAAGGTAAACTAGCCGAGAATATAAAGGAGGATAGTAAAAGCTTCTTTAGGTATGTGAAAAGAAAAAAAATAGTTAAGACTAAAATTGGGCCATTGAAGACAGAAACGGGTGAATTTATTATGGGGAACAAGGAAATGCCAGATGAGTTGAACAGGTACTTTAGATCTGTCTTCACTAGGGAAGACACAAACAATCTCCCAGATGTAATAGTGGCCAAAGGAACTAGGGTAATGGATGAACTGAAGGAAATTTATATTAGGCAAGAAACAGTGTTGTATAGACTGTTGGGTCTGAAAGCTGATAAGACCCCAGGACTTGATGGTCTGCATCCCAGGGTAGGTAAGGAGGTGGCTCTAGAAATCGTGGACACATTGGTAATCATTTTCCAATGTTCTATAGATGCAGGAACAGTTCCTGTGGATTGGAGGGTGGCTAATGTCCCACTTTTCAAGAAAGGAGGGAGAGAGAAAACAGGGAATTATAGACCAGTTAGCCTGACGTCAGTGGTGGGAAAGATGCTGGAGTCAATTATAAAAGAGGAAATTACAACATATTTGGATTGCAGCAGGAATTAATCTCTGTCCTTATATTCGGTGTCTACATTCCCCCCAGCGCTAATGCTAAGGAGGCGTTCTGTGAATTGTACGGGGCTATTAGCGAACTGCAGAACGCACATCCTGATGGTCTGTTTATTGTCGCCCATGCAAACCTTAAGTCAGTGCTCCCCAAATTCTATCAATATGTGGACTTCGCAACGACGGGGGAGAATGCATTGGACCTCGTTTACACAAACATTCCCGACGCGTACAGGGCAGAGCCCCGCCCCCACCTCGGATACTCAGACCACATCTCTGTTATGCTAATCCCAGCATACAGACCGCTCGTCAGGCGCTCCAGACCAGTTCAGAAGCAGGTGAAAACCTGGTCAGCAGGAGCCGTCTCTGCTCTTCAAGACTGCTTTGAGCTCACTGACTGGCACATGTTCAGGGAGGCTGCAACAAATGGCGACTCTACCAACTTAGAGGAGTACACAGCATCAGTGACCAGCTACATCAGCAAGTGCATTGACGATGTTACTCTGTCCAAGACCATCACAATACGCGCTAACCAGAAGCCATGGATGACCGCAGAGGTGTGTGCGATGCTGAGGTCCCGCGACTCCGTCTTCAGATCAGGCGGCAAGGCAGCTTTAACAACCGCAAAGGCCAAACTGTCCCGAGCCATCAGAGGGGCAAAGCGTGCACATGCCCAGCTAATCCACAGTCACTTCCAGGACAGCAGCGACACACGGCGCATGTGGAAGGGCATCCAGGACATCACCAATTACAGGACAACATCACCTGACTGTGCGGGTGATGCCTCCCTCCCAAATGCGCTGAATAACTTCTACGCCCGGTATGAGGCAGAAAATGACGTGGCGGCGAGGAAGTCCACCCCTCCCACAAATGACCAGGTGCTGTGTCTCTCCGTGGCTGACGTGAGAAGAACCCTGTGCAGGGTCAACCCATGGAAGGCTGCTGGACCAGACAACATCCCTGGTAGAGTCCTCTGATGTGCAGTCCAGCTAGCAGATGTACTCACTGACATCTTCAACATCTCCCTGAGCAGCGCTCTTACGACCAGACTATATAAGTTTCTTCCCCAAGCTATCCGACTCCTCAATACCCAAGCCTGGACTGACACCTTGCCATAATGTCCTGTTTATAATTTATTGTAATGTCTGCACTGTTTTTGTGCATTTTATGCAGTCCAGTGTAGGTCTGTAGTCTAGTGTAGCTTTCTCTGTGTTGTGTTTTTATTACGTAGTTCAGTCTAGTTTTTGTACTGTGTCATGTAACACCATGGTCCTGAAAAATGCTGTCTCATTTTTACTATGCACTGTACCAGCAGTTATGGTCAAAATGACAATAAAAGTTGACTTGACTTGACTTGGGTAGAAGGATCAGTCTAAGTCAGCATGGATTTATGAAGGGAAAATCATGCGTGACTAATCTGGAGTTTTTTGAGGATGTAGCAATGAAAATGGACAAGGGAGAGCCAGTGGATGTAGTGTACCTGGACTTTCAGAAAGCCTTTGATAAAATCCCACATAGGAGATTAGTGGGCAAAATTAGGGCACATGGTATTGGGGGCAGAGTACTGACATGGATTGAAAATTGGCTGGCTGACAGGAAACAAAGAGTAGCGATTAACGGGTCCGTTTCGGAATGGCAGGCTGTGACCAATGGGGTACCGCAAGGTTCGGTGCTGGGACCGCAGCAGTTTACAATATAAAAACATAGAAAGTAGGTGCAGGAGTAGGCCATCCAGCCCTTTGAGCCTGCACCGCCATTCAGTATGATCATGGCTGATCATCCAACTCAGAACCCTGTACCTGCTTTCTCTCCATACCCCTGATCCCTTTAGCCACAAGGGCCATATCTAACTTCCTCTTAGATATAGCCAATGAACCGGCCTCAACTGTTTCCTGTGGCAGAGAATTCCACAGATTCACCACTCTCTGTGTGAAGAGGTTTTTCCTCATCTCGGTTCTAAAAGGCTTCCCCTTTATTTTTAAACTGTGACCCCTCATTCTGGACTTCCCCAACATCGGAAACAATCTTCCTGCATCTAGCCTGTCCAATCCCTTTAGAATTTTAAATGTTTCAATAAGATCCCCCCCCCTCAATCTTCTAAATTCCAGTGAGTATAAGCCTAGTCGATCCAGTCTTTCTTCATATGAAAGTCCTGCCACCCTGGGAATCAATCTAGTGTACCTTCTTTGTACTCCCTCTGTGGCAAGAATGTCTTTCCTCAGATTAGGGGACCAAAACTGCACACAATGCTCTAGGTCTCACCAAGGCCTTGTACAACTGCAGTAGAACCTCCCTGCTCCTGTACTCAAATCCTTTTGCTATGAATGCCAACATACCATTTGCCTTTTTCACCGCCTGCTGTACCTGCATGCCCACCTTCAATGACTGGTGTACAATGACATCCAGGTCTCGTTGCACCTCCCCTTTTCCTAATCGGCCACCGTTCAGATAATAATCTGTTTTCCTCCTCTTGCAACCAAAGTGGATAAACTCACATTTATCCACATTAAATTGCATCTGCCATGAATTTGCCCACTCACCTAAACTTTCCAAGTCACCCTGCATCCTCTTAGCATTCTCCTCACAGCTAACACAGCCGCCCAGCTTCGTGTCATCCGCAAACTTGGAGATGCTGCTTTTAATTCCTTCATCTAAATCATTAATATTTATTGTAAACAACTGGGGTCCCAGCACTGAGCCTTACAGTACCCCACTAGTCACTGCCTGCCATTCTGAAATATACATTAATGATTTAGATGAAAGGATTAAAAGTAACATTAGCAAATTTGCTAATGACACAAAGCTGGGTGGCAGTGTGAAATGTCAGGAGGATGTTATGAGAATGCAGGGTGACTTGGACAGGCTAGGTGAGTGGGCGAATGTATGGCAGATGCAGTTTAAAGTGGATAACTGTGAGGTTATCCACTTTGGTGGCAAGAACAGGAAGGCAGATCACTATCTAAATAGAGTCAAGTTAGGAAAAGGGGAAGCACAATGAGATCTAGGTGTACATCAGTCAATGAAAGCAAGCATGCAGGTACAACAGGCAGTGAAGAAAGCTAATAGCATGCTGGCCTTTATAACAAGAGGAATTGAGTATAGGAGTAAAGAGCTCCTTCTGCAGCTGTTACAGGGTCCTGGTGAGACCTCATCTGGAGTATTGTGTTCAGTTTTGGTCTCCAAATTTGAGGAAAGGACATTCTTGCTATTGAGGGAGTGCAGTGTAGGTTCTCAAGGTTAATTCCTGGAATGGCGGGACTGTCATATGTTGAAAGATTGGACCGACTGGGCTTGTATACACTGGAATTTAGAAGGATGAGAGGGGATCTGATTGAAACATATAAGATTATTAAGGGTTTGGATACGCTGGAGGCAGGAAGCATGTTCCCGCTGATGGGTGAGTCCAGAACTAGAGGCCACAGTTTAAGAATAAGGGGTAGGCCATTTAGAACAGAGATGCAGAAAAACTTTTTCAGCCAGAGAGTGGTGGATATGTGGAATGCTCTGCCCCAGAAGGCAGTGGAGGCCAATTCTCTGGATGCTTTCAAGAGAGAGTTAGATAGAGTTCTTATAGATAGGAGGGTCAAGGGATATGGGGAGAAGGCAGGACGGGGTACTGATTGTGTATGATCAGCCATGATCACAGTGAATGGCGGTGCTGGCTAGAAGGGCCAAATGGCCTACTCCTGTACCTATTGTTTATTATCATCTCCCTGTTTTTTGACAGTCTTACTATACACTGCCTCTGCTTGTAAACCAACAGCCCTATCATTCTGGTTCCCACTACCCTGCCATATTTGTTTAAACCCTCCCCAATAGCTCAGCAAACCTACTTGCAAGGATGATGGTCCTCCTCAGGTTTAGTTGGAACCTGGCTCTTTTGTACAGGTCATACATTCCCCAGAAGAGATTCCAATGATCCAGAAATCTGAAACCCTGCCCCTTGCAGTTATTATAGTTTCTCAGCCACCCATTAATCTATCAAATTATTCTACCCTTACCCTCACTGGCATGTGGCATAAGCAACAATCCAGAGATTGTTATGCTTAAGGTCTTGTTTTTCAGCTTTTTACTTCTTCAATTCTCTCTTTAAGACCTCCTTGCTTTGCCTACCTATATGACTTGTGCTAATACGTACCAAGACCTCTGGCTGCTCACCTGCCTGACTGATTGAATGTCATGGACCTGATCCTGGCACCTGGGAGGCAACATACCATCTGGATGCCTCTATTGTGTCCACAGACCCTCGTGTCTACTCCTTTACTAAATTCCCTATCACAACTGAAGACCTGTTCTCCCCTTCAGTCTAGCAAGTCCCCAGAATCTCCTAACTGTCGCTCTATGTAATCACCTACACTATTGCAGTCCTCTTCTCCCCACCACCAACCCCCCGACCCTGGTAAGTAATCCCCTTCTATTCCTCCTGCAGCTTAAGGACAACTACCTCCTTGTAGCTCATATCAATCATCTTTTCAGTTTTCCATATGTCAAAGGTCATCGAGCTGCAACTTCATTTCCTTGGCATGCTCTCTGAAGAGCTGCAGCACGGTGCACCTGGTAAAGATGATTATTCAGGAGGCTGGAGGTCTTCCAGAATTCCAACATATCAAGCGAAGAACACAACACAATCTCCGAACCTATCCACACTGCTCTAACTATGCACTAACAGACAAAGAATGAAGAAGAAACATACCAGTTAAATACCTCACCCAAGCCTCCTCACTCTAACACTGATCCATTCACAGAATGGCTGCTCTGTTTGTCCCTGCCTTATCTTTATTTGCTCTGGTTAATGAATTGCGATTGCACAGACAAAATTTCATGACAGCTGTATTTTAAAAATCTCTTGCTGCTTGATCTGCGTGAGCCTCCTGTGTGGATTCGACTGTGACTTCACCACTGGAACCATGCAAAAGCTCCTTTTTAAAAATCTCTCACTCCCCAATCTGCATGTGTTGATACATTTAGAATACAGAACATAGAAATTTATAGCACAAGCCCATCGGCACACAATCTTGTGCCAACCATGTAACCAATGCACTACCTAGAATTTCCCTACTGCATAGCCTTCTATTTTTCTAATCTTCATGTACCTATCTAAGAGGCTCTTAAAAGAGCCTATTGTTTTCGCTTCCACCACCCCCATTGGCAGTGCATTCCTTGCACCCACCATTCTCTGTGAGAATAACTTATCCCTGACATCCCATCCTTAAAACTAAACCCCCTCATGTTAGCCATTTCAGCCCTGGGAAAAAGCCTCTGACTATCCACACAACCAATGTCCTTCATCATCTTGTACATCTCTTATTGGGTCACCCCTCATCCTCTGTCACTCTGAAGAGAAAAGGCCAATTGCACTCAAACTATTCTCATAAGGTACGCCCTCCAATCCAGGTGACATCCTTGTAAATTTCCTCTGCACTCTCTCTGTAGTATCTACATCATTCCTGTAGTGAGATGACCAGAACTGAACACAGTACTCCAAGTGGGGTCTGACCAAGCTCTTATATAGCCATGAGCCTTACAGCTCTTGAACTCAATCCCATGGTTGATGAATGCCAACACACCATATGCCTTCTTAACAACACTGTCAACCTGCGCAGCAGCTTTGAGTGTCCTATTGACATGGACCCCAACATCTCTCAGATCCTCCCCAGTGCCCATTATATTCTGTCTTCAAATTGCACTTACCAAAAGGAACCACTTCTGGGTTGAAGCCCATCTGCCACTTTTCAGCCCGGTTCTGCATCCTATCGATGTCCTGCTGTATCCTCTGACAAACCTCCAGACTATCCACAACACCCCCAACCTCCATGACATCAGCAAACGTACTAACCCACCCTTCTACTTCTTCATCCAAGTCATTTATAAATATCACAAAGAAGAGGGATCCCAGAACAGATCCTTGTGGAACACCAATGGTCACCGACCTCCATGCAGAATACAAATGATAGGTGAAGATGAGAGTGATATGGAAGGCTGTATTCCAGGTGCAGGGCAATGGGACTAGGCAGAATTAAGTTTGCCATATATTAGATGAGCCAAAGAGAGCTTTTCAATGCTTCATCACTTTATTGAGTGTCAAGTCACAAGTGCAATAGGTACTTGAGTACACAAGATCAAATTTCATGTCTGCTGTCATAGTTCATTGGGAAAATAAAGGATTAATTTGCAATTGAATAAGGCTGAGAAAACTAGATTATACAAATGAACTGTCAGGTGTAGGCTTTCCTCTTCAGGATGCACAAGATTGATTTTGTTATCAGTGTTTTTTAAGGTTGCTCCTGGCATTATTGTATGCTGAATACTTTACATAAGTATTACATAGTCAGAAGGCAGGATGAAGCTTCACGTGCATTTTGAATTATATTTTATTAACTTATTTGTGGTATTGTTTTATGTGCTGTGTGTGATATACTTATTGTGGGTGCATGGTGGACTGGACGAATGTCGTTTCATTTGGTTGTATATACATCCAGTCAGACAAAAATAAATTTGAACTTGAACTCCAATAGTGAAATCCTGCCTCAGATCCAAGAATACCAAAGTACATTTTCAGTTTTCAGTCTTAATTTCAGTCAAAGACCCATAATGCAAAGGAACAGGCCCAGTAAAGCACCATGTCAACAAGCACAAACAATATGGCAGTTGTGCATCATAAACTTTGTTCCAAGAGGAAATGATGCAAATCCTACTAACACAATAAAGAACCTATTCATTGTGTTAAAAAGCATGTGAATTTTTATAAACCTAGAAAACCTACAAACCTACATAACCTTTGGCCCACAATGTAATGCCGAACATGTCCTTAAACATATAACAATTACAGCACGGAAACAGGCCATCTCGGTCCTTCTAGTCCGTGCCGACACTTACTCTCATCTAGTCCCACTGGCCTGCACTCAGCCCATAACCCTCCATTCCTTTCTTGTCCATATTCCTATCCAATTTTACTTTAAATGACAATACCGAACCTGCCTCTACCACTTCTACTGGAAGCTCACCCACTCTCTGAATAAAGAAATTCCCGTTTGTGTTACCCTTAAACTTTTGCCCCCTAACTCTCAAATCATGTCTTGTTTGAATCTCCCGTACTCTCAATGGAAAAAAGCCTATCCACATCAACTCAATCTATCCCCCTCATTATTTTAAATACCTCTATCAATTCCCCCCTCAACCTTCTATGCTCCAAAGAATAAAGACCTAACTTGTCCAGCCTTTCTCTGTAACTTAGGTGCTGAAACCCAGTTAACATTCTAGTAAATAAGTCCTTACCTTAGAAATTACCAATGGTTACCCATACCTTCTATTTTTCTAAGCTCCATGTACCTATCCAGGAGTCTCTTAAAAGACCCTATCATTTCCACTTCCACCACCACCCCCAGCAGCCAATTCCACGCTCTCACCACTCTCCGCGTAAAAAACGTACCCCTGACATCTCCTCTGTATCCACTTCCAAGCACCTTAAAACTGTGCCATCTCGTGCTAGCCATTTCAGCCCTGGGAAAAAGCCTCAGACTATCCACATGATCAATGCCTCTCATCTTCTTGTACACCTCCAGATAGATAGATAGATAGATACTTTATTCATCCCCAAGGGGAAATTCAACATTTTCCCAGTGTCCCATACACTTATTGTAGCAAAACTAATTACATACAGTATTTAACTCAGTATAAATATGATATGCATCTAAAATCACCCTCCCAAAAAGCATTAATAAATAGCTTTTAAAAAGTTCTTAAATAGTTTACTAAAGTGCATTGAGTGGTAACTTAAGCTCAGTCCTAACCCCAGCACTTTAACATGTCTTGCCCCTGGTGGTTGAATTGTAGAGCCAAATGGCGTTGGGGAGTAATGATCTCTTCATCCTGTCTGAGGAGCATTGCATTGATAGCAAACTGCCGCTGAAGCTGCTTCACCTCTATCAGGTCACCTCTTAATTTTCATCACTCCGAACAGAAAAGGCTGAGTTCACTCAACTTATTCTCATAAGACATGCTCCCCAATCCAGGCAACATCCTTGTAAATCTCCTCTGAACCCTTTCTATAGTTTCCAAATCCTTCCTGTAGTGAGGCCACCAGAATTGAGCACAGTAGTCCAAGTGAGGTCTGACTAGGGTCCTATATAGCTGCAGCATTACCTCTCAGCTCTTAAACTCAATCCCACGATTGATGAAGGCCAATGCACTGTATGCCTTCTTAACCACAGAGTCAACATGCGCAGCATCTTTGAGTGTCCAAAGGACTTGGACTCCAAGATCCCTCTGATCCTCCACACTACCAAGAGTCTTATATGGGTTGAACTCCATCTGCCTCTTCTCAGCCCAATTTTGTATCTTATCAATGTCCCACTGTAACCTCTGACAGCCCTCCAGACTATCCACAACATCTCCAACCTTTATGTCATCAGCAATTTTACTAACCCATTCCTCCACTTCCTCATCCAGGTCATTTACAAAAGTCAAAAAGAGTAGGGGTCCCAGAACAGATCCTTGAGGCACAGCACTGGACACTGACCTCCATGCAGAATATGACCTATTTACAAACTCTCTGCCTTCTGTGGGCAAGCCAGTTCTGGATCCACAAAGCAATGTCCCCTTGGATCCCTTGTCTTACTTTCTCAATAAGCCTTGCATGGGGTACCCTATCAAATGCCTTGCTGAAATCCATATACACTACATCTACGGCTCTACCTTCATCAATGTGTTTAGTCACATCCTCAAAAAATTCAATCAGGCTCGTCTATCACGACCTGCCTTTGACAAAGCCATGCTGCTATTCCTAATCATACTATGCCTCTCCAAATATCATAGATCCTGCATCTCAGGATCTTCTCCATCAAGTTACCAACCACTGAAGCAAGACTCACTGGTCTGTCTCTACTCCCTTTCTTGAATAAGGGAACAACATCAGCAACCCTCTAAACCTCCTCCATCCTTATTGATGATGCAAAGATAATTGTCAGAGGCTCAGCAATTTCCTCCCTCACTTCCCACAGTAGCCTGGGGTACATCCCGTCCAGTCCCGATAACTTATCCAACTTGACATTTTCCAAAAGCTCCAGCACATCATCTTCATTAATATCTACAGGTTCAAGCTTTTCAGTCCACTGCAAGTCATCCTACAATTGCCAAGAACCTTTTCCATTGTGAATACTGAAGCAAAGTGTTCATTAACTATCTCTTCTATCTCCTCCGGTTCAATACATATTTCTCCCCTGTCACACTTGATTGGTCCTATTCTCTCACATCTTATCCTCTTGCTCTTCACATACTTGTAGAATGCCTTGGGGTTTTCCTTAATCCTGTCTGCCAAGTCATCTCATGGCCCCTTCTGGTTCTCCTAATTTCATTCTTAAACTCCATCCTGCTGGCCTTAAAATCTTCTAGATCTCTATCATTACCTAGTTTTTTGAACCTTTCGTAAACTTTTCTTTTCGACGGGATATTCAATAGTCTTTGTGCACCATGGTTCCTGTACCCAACCATCTTTTCCCCGTCTCATTGGAATGTACCTACTCAGAACCCCACACAAATATCCCCTGAACGTTTGCCACATTTCTTCTGTATGTTTCCCTGAGAATATCTGTTTCCAATTTATGCTTCCAAGTTCCAGACTGATAGCCTCATATTTCCCCTTATTCCAATTAAACGTTTCCTTAACTTATCTGTTCCTATCCCTCTCCAATGCTAAGGTAAAATAGATAAAATTATGATCACTATCTCCAAAATGCTCTTCCACTGAGAGACCTAACACCTGACCAGATTCATTTCCCAATACCAGATCAAGAATAGCTTCTCCTCTTGTAGGCTTATCTACATATTGTGTCAAGAAACCTCCCTGAACACACTTAACAAACTCCACTTCATCCAAACCCCTTACTCTAGGGAGATGCCAATCAATATTTGGGAAAATAAAATCTCCCACCACAACAACCCTGTTATTACTCCTTTCCAGAATCTGTCTCCTATCTGCTCCTTGATGTCCCTGTGACTATTGGGTAGTCTATAAACAACACCCAGTAGAGTTATTAAACCCTTCCTATTCCCAACTTCCACCCACAGAGACTCCGTAGACAACCCCTCCATAACTTCCTCCTTTTCTGCAGCCGCGACACTATCTCTGATCAACAGTGTCACACCCCCTCCTCTTTGGCCTCCCTCTCTGTTCTTTCTGAAACATTTAAAGCCTGGCACTTGAAGTAGCCATTCCTGCCCCTGTGCCATCCAAGTCTCTGTAATGACCACAACATCATAGCTTCAAGTGCTGATCCACCCTCTAAGCTCATCTGCTTTGTTCATAATACTCTTTGCATTAAAATAGACACATCTGAATTCATCGGTCTAAGCGCGTCCCTTCTCTATCACCTGCCTATCCTCCCTCTCGCACTGTCTCTGAGCTTTCTCTATTTGTGAGCCAACCACCCTTTCCTCCTTCACTTCAGTTTGGTTGCCACCCCCAGCAATTCTAGTTTAAACTCTCCCCAACAACCTTTGGAAACTTCCCGCCAGGATACTGGTCCCCTTGGGATTTAAGTGCCACCTGTCCTTTTTGCACAGGTCCCACCTGCCCCAAAAGAGGTCCTATTTTATGGTAAATGTAACAGCCAAAATCATATACCACAATTAGATATAGGAAATTACTGCAATGTAAACAGTAATATAGACTTCAGTGGTTATACTGTGATGATGTTTAACATCAGAAACCTACCTTAATATTTTCAACTACTGTAGTTTGATATACACTAAAATCTTGAGAAAGTATGGATAAGATACACTGGCTGAATCTGAGCTTTGCGTATAACAGTTTAATCAAATAAACTATCATCTAGTCCAAAGTTTCAATAAGAAAGTATGGTGAATTTGTTCTGGGTTAGTATGGAATAAGAGATAAAAGAAAAAACACAGCCTAATCTGGCAATTGATGACAATAACTGCTGATATGTTTAATAAGACCTTCTGGTTAATTTTCCGCAGCGTCTTTTAACTTAAGACAAGATAATGACTGACATAGTGTGGAAGAAAATTAAGCCTGAGAATCAAGGGTTAACAAAATCATGAGAATAGCAGGGTAGAAAGCAGATGGGGTCTGTCATTCTTATTCTAATTAACAATGTCCTGCTAGAAATTAAGAACTATTAATGAGATGAATAATGTATTCAAGGAAGAACCATTGGCCTTCATGGCAACATGACTAATGGCTTGTTTTCTTAATAGGGAAACTGGTCATGCATGTGAGGGACCCTATGTCTAATTTTGTGTAAGGTAGGTCAGCATTTTGAAATATAAGGGCTAAACAGAAACCTGTGAACTTTGTAATTGTTGAATTGCATGCATTCTAATGTATAAATTACCATGCTTAAGCAGTCGTAGGTAGCTCGCCATGATCAGGTAATAAAGTAGTTAAACCAAATACTGGGGTCTGTTTTAAGTTTCCCTGTCACATAGCATAGCAGCTTGCAGTAGCCTTTGCAGAGCAGTCAGAGTACAGAGGACTGGTGGACAAGTTTGTGGAGTGGTGCAGGAGGAATCACCTGCTCCCGAATGTGGTCAAAAACCAGGAAAATGATGATTGATTTTAGAAGGAAGAGAACTGTGAGAGGTCCTGTATACATTCTGGGTGGTGGTGGAGTACAAATACTTGGGTGTTCACCTCAACAACAGGCTTGACTGGAAAACCAAGGTTGTTTACAAAAAAGGGATGAGCATACTCTTTTCTAAGAGGGCAGCAGGATATTGGAGATCTTCTCCCAGTCTGTTGTAGCGAATGAAATCTTTGCGGCTTTATGTTGGGGGAGCAGCATCGGTGCTGGTGAAGCAAAAACTCATTAAAAAGACTGGGTCCATCCTTGGCTACAACCCAGACTCTTTTGAGTTAGCATTGAAGAGGAGGTCACTAAACAAACCATTATCCATTATGGGCAATCTGGAACATCCTCTCCATGACAGACTGAATAAGCAGCAAAGCACCTTTTTGATCAGACTCATTCAGTTCTGCTGTCACAAGGATCGTAACAGAAAATCTTTCCGACCAAATGCAATAAGCATTTACAACAGTTCATCTCTGTGCGACAGAACACACATCACATAGTCTCTGCATTATTATTTCATACATTATTATAACACATAATACTTCATTATTAGTTAAGTCTGCACACTAAGTGTTGTTTTTAAATGCTGCTGTAATGAAATAATTTCTCACTCAGGATTAAAAAAGTAATTATTATTACATGGCAGGATATCATCTTTGTAATTAAACTCAATGGAGGGTGAAGAGTTTTTTTAAAAAAGTTATTTAGAATATAGTATTTAAAAGTAATATATTCTGAATATATTACTTTTTTACAAGGTGGAAATAACTAGCATGAGCTTATTATTATAAGCTAATAATATAATATTAGCTAATAATGAGCTGACATAATAGATGAATATATTAGCTATTTAACATGCAGTGTTTATGTAGTTAGTATGATCAGAATATCATTTTAAGGTGATTGGAGGAGCATCTAGAGGGGAGGGGGATGTCAGAGATAAGTTCTTTACACAGAGAGTAGTGGGTGTGTGGAACACTCTGCCAGAGGTGGTGGTAGAGGCATTTAAGAAACACTTAGGTAGGGACAAGGATGATAGAAAAATGAAGAGCTATGTAGGAGGGATTAGTTTGATCTTAGGGTAGGTTTAAGGGTTGGGACAACAATGTGGGCCAAATGGCTTGTACTGTGCTATAATGTTCTATGCTCTATAATGAATAATCAAACAAACAAGAGGCAGCCAAATCCTTAACAATTTTGCATTTCATTTTCATCAAAAATACATTTTCCTTTTACCACAAACCACATGCTCATGCAATGCAGAGTGTAGACATAATTACATATTAAGGTACGTGAACCAGACAAATATTAGCATAGAACCCAGTGCAAGCGAAAGCTTCATATCCTTGCTTCCATTACAGAAGTCCTTTATACAGCAAAATGTTTTCAAAGTAACTGGCAATCCTGCAAAATTAGTTGTAATACTTTTCTGGCAAAGTTGAGGGATGATGCATCCACGACTTACGATTATACTTTTCTCTGTGCAAGGAAAAATGATAGTTATCTACAGAAAACTACCCATTCGTAACAAACATAGACAAGAAGGAGAGATCATTTTACCAATGAAGCAAAAATGTTCTGTCACATTGAACCTCTACTGAACAGAAGTGAAAAAGCAGCAAGTGGGAGGAGCCAGCAAAAGTGGCATCAAATGAGTTCTTTTGCACTCCTAGTAAAGACAATGGAGTAGAAAGTCTTAAGATTTTCTTAGTCACTCTCATTATTTTGTTAATAGGATAATGACAGTGACCAGGAAAATCTTAAAACTTTCTACTCAACAGCCTGCTAATAGTTGTGAAGGACTACTCCACACCCTACCATCCGTCCCACTGTATAGGAACAAGGACTGTTAGGCTGATTGATAGCCTCTTCCCTAAGACTGTGAGACTTCCTGCTAACACCCAGTACACAGCATGACAGCGCCAGAAGCGTTATATTGTTGCATATTTAACTATATGTTGTATAACCAAATGTCAACTTGTACATCTATAGAATATAGCTTTATTATCTGTTAATATTATTTTATGCACTGATGTAATATATGTATTTTGCACTTTGTCCCAGAAGAAAGTTGTATGACGATTTACCTGAACTTGACATTGAACTAATTAGTTTCATCTCCACTGTTTCACAGAGCCGTGGGCAAATTGACTACAAGTTTAAACAAGTGTGTGGGTAATTTTGTACAGATGTATTAAAAAGTAATTTCGTGAGCTTGTACAGTATGAGCTATTCAAATTCAAATTTATTTATCACGTTATTGAAAAATACAGTGAACTACGTCATTTAACAACCAACACACCCGAGGATGTGTTGGGGGCAGCTCGCAAATCTCGCTATACATTCTGTCGCCATCATAGTATGCCCACAATGTTCATCAGAATAACACAAGCAACAACAACATAACAAAATAACTAATTCTTTCCCACCCATCTTCTGCCTTATACACACACAGACAGGCAACCTCCAGGTCTCCAGTCCTTGGCCCTGGACTTGCAGACTTGACCTTTAGGTCTCTAACTCCGCACTTGCCAACTTCAGCCTTCTACTTCAGGCTTTCTACCCCCGGACTCACCAAGCTCTGGAATTCAATCTTTGGCTTCAGCTACAACCGAGCATTTCATAAACCTATCAATACCATCTTAAACCCAGAAATACATCACCCTTTGCAGTAGGTCATTTTGTAGAGGTCAGTTTTCACTTTGACACTAAAGAATCTTTTGCTGTTGATCAGTGTTAAAGAAGCCAAATTAAATCCACTGTGATTCAATGTTATAAAACAATAAAAGATGAAAACTTCTGGGGGGAGGGAAATTTTTTTAGGCATTGCATCTCAGAATTTTGAAAATATCTTCTGTCAGCATTGAGGAGAGCAAGAGCTCAAACTCAGTCCTTATGTGGGGCGTTCATCCGCTGAGAAATGGCCTCCGACCCCTGGCCCAACACGGCCTCCCATGGGGAGTGACTTCTGGTCTGACACAGCCTCTCATGGACAGCAACCTCTGGCCTGATGCAGTCTCTCGTGGTGAGCAACTTCCAGCAAGACACAGCCTCACAAACTCTGGGCCAACCCATGAAGAGCAACTACCAACTCGGCCTCCTCCACAATCGTCTCAATGCTTCGATCGGCAAGAAATGGAGTCAATCATGGCCCTGTGCCCCATCTCTGATCTCCTGTTTGGGACAGCTCATGCTCTTGATTGTCTCCTGGAATTTTCTTGGGGACAGCTTAATGCCAGATCACTCGATTGAATTCCAAACTGTAAGTCAAAGGCTCCAACAGCTACCAAAACACAATTAAGATAAAAAGAACAAGTAAAAGGCACAGAGAAAGTGAAATAATTGAAATAAATTGAAGATGTCACCTGAGTAATCGTAGTTCGCTGGCACCATCTTATCTTTCTAATAAGCTCAAAATAATTTGTTAAGAAATTTTGTACCCTATCTGCTTTATCTTCTACTCCGTATGAAATTTTATTCAAACCAGTGTAAGTATTCTAAAATGTGGAGGAATCTGAGATATTTCTAAAGGAGTTTCTTCTGCACTTCCACTGAAGCAAGGCCACTGTCGTAATAAATATGAGGATTTTCCTAATGTTTTCATTTATTAAAGGACAATTTCTAAACATAAACACGATATTCTGCCAAAGGTGGAAATCTAGAGTAAAACACAAAGCACACAGAGAAATTCAGCATGTCAGGCAGCTTCTAGGGCAAGGAACATAATAGTAACAGTTCAGGCCAAGACCTTCACAGTCCTGATGAAGGTTCTGGGCCCAAACCGTTGACTGTTTATTCCTCTCTAAAGATGTGCCTGACCTGTGGAGATCCTACAGCATTTTGTGTGTATTGCACACAGTTCTTAATGAACAGTCATAAAGTCTTTTTCCCTACATCTGATAAGAGATAGATACTTCCTTGATCCCAAAGGAAATAAGAGTGTCACAGTAGCATTACAAGTACACAGATATAAATATTAGAAGAGGATACACAATAAGTTACCTCAAACAGTCTAACAGGAGGGGGGTCAGCACTTCCCAGCTACAGGTTAACTCATGAAAGAGCCTAATGCCAGAGGGTAAGAATGACCTCACCTAGCACTCTTTGGAGTAGCACAGTGGTTTTAGTTTGTTACTAAAAGTGCTCCTCTGTTCACCCAAGGTGGTATACAGAGGGCAAGAAACATTGTCCAGAATTGTCAGGATCTTCTGTACGGTCCCTTGCTCTACCACAACCTCTAGTGTGTCCAGTTTGACTCCTACAACAGAACCAGTCTTTCTAACCAGTTTATTGAGCCTGTTGGCATCATCAGTGTTGATGTCATTGCCCCAGAAACCCACCACATAGAAGATTGCACTGGCAACAACAAACTGGTAGAACATGTGAAGGAGAGGCCCGCATACTCCGAAGGACATCAGTCTCCTCAGGAAGGAGAGGCAACTCTGGCCCTTCTTGTATACAGCCTCTGTGTTGGTACTCCATTCAAGTCTGTCATCCATGTACACCACCAGGTACTTGTAGGTCCTCACCACATCCACATCCTCTAGTGACTGATCACTTTAAATTTCATTTCTGGTTACTCCTTTCCTGGTCCCGACTCCAAAGAATAGATCACATACAGGAAAGGAACAAACTGAAACTTCTTGCCTATCTGGTGTGCCCTGTATCATTTGTTCTTTTTTAACCAAATAATTGTCATTTTTTTCAACATCTGGACTTTCTTGGCAAGGCCAGCATTTAAGAAAAACATTGTGAAGCACATACCTCAGTGGAAGCAGGATATTGTAAAACCCTGATAATCCATCATTTCTTGTTCAGAGTTCCTGATGGTTTGGCAACTGTTTCTAGCATTCCCTTTAAACTCACCTGTCCTGCTCAACCTTTAAACTCACGGGACCCTATTTCCCATGCTGCCCTGAATCTCACTGATGCACCATCAATAACTCTCGGAGACGTGAGTCGAGATAGACATTTATTAGCTGGAAGAAAGCACCGTCAGCAGCAAGAGACCATCACACAACATCCTGGAGACTGAGGGAGGAGCAGTGCTTCCAATCGCCTTTATACAGGGGTCTGTGGGAGGAGCCACAGGAGCAGTCAGCAGGAGGGGAGTGTGTCCAGACAGGTATATGTAGTTCACCACACTCACTGAGTTCACTGAAACCTTTATTCTAGCATTTAGAAAAAAAAAACACGATTTAAAAGTTGCTGGGGCATTAGTAAAAGTAATCTACAACTAATCCAGAAAATCTCAGAGTCCATAGGTGCTGGGTTACCAGAATTTCACTGTACTTAAGTTTTACTTTTTCTTTGAAACAGAGAAATAAATCTAACAAAGCCTAAACAAAATCAGAAAACTGCAGATGTTGTTCCCCGGGGCCAGGGATTAGAGTTTGGAGGCCCAATAACTGCAAGTTTGTGACCACGGAGTCAGGGAATGGAATTCAGACACCAAGGACTAGAGGACAGAGGTCAAGAGGCATGTTCTGGGATTGGAGGTGAGTGTGTGGGGAAGGAGCTTGTTTTGCTGATACTGTTGTTTTGTTTTGTTATTGCTGTTGTTGCTTGTTGCATGTTGACTGTATGTTGTCTGCTGAACATTGTGGGCATGCTATGCTGGTACTGGAATGTGTGGTGGCAATTGCAGACCGCCTGCAGCACATTCTTAGCTTGTGTTGGTTGTTAATGCAAATGACACATTTCACTGTGTGTTTTGATATACTTGTGATAAATAAATTTGAATTTAATCCAGAAACAGCTGTAAACACTCAGCAGGTCAGGCAGCATCAGATGCTAAACCCCAAACTCAGGCAGATATAGTAACACACTGCCAATACAGAGAAGCTACTGTTCATCAAGCTGGATCTCAGCAGTGATCAGATTTCAAATATGAGGCACAAATGTGGCCCAAGGTGACTCATCAGCTTTCTTCTCTCTATTTGTCTGCATTATACTCAACCTAGACAAATATTCCTTCCCCAACAGTTAAATAAATGGAACCTTATCAGAGGAATTACTACATCGATTTATGTTCACTTTAAAAAGCTAAAACCCAGGTGATTTACTTACTTATTTTACCAGTTCTTCTGAAGCACCATTCAGTCCTGTTACAAGTTATTTCTTTCATCTTGCAATTTAAAGGAGTTAGGCTATTCTGATAGCACCGCAGACTACTCCCTGTAGGTTAACATCAGAGAAGTTGATTTAGTGCATCATTTATAATTGGTTAAATCTCTCCTTGCAACTCAAGCCCTTTAGTCCAGACAGCATCTTTGTAAATTTCTTCTGCTCCCTCTCCAGACTGACATCATTCCTGTAACAGGATGACCAAAAACTGTACACAATATTCCAAATGCAGTCTCACCAACTACTTTTATAACTGAATCGGAATCACATTCATGATCATTTATATTTGAAGAGACTGCAGCAAAGGAGTGTATGGTCCATGTACAAAAAGAAGAGGTCAGTGAATACATCTTCATCCCCTTTACCCCTAACACACCACTGGCTTCATGTCATCCTTCCCATAAGCCAAGATATGATACAACTTTAGTTTTATTATTTGCACTTACCCAGTCTGATGATGCCGACAAGAACAATTAATAACCACAGGTATTTCATATTTACTTTGAGGAGCTGCAGCTATCCTGTAACATCTGATCAAACCTGAAATATACACGTCTTAAATTATAGGGCATCTGGCAAATCTTTCTAATAAACATACGAAATAGTTATTTTAAAAACCAACAGTATTATGAAGCCTTAAGGAAAAATTCAAATTTTGGGAGTTACTTCAGAATTCTGAGGATTTTCAAAGATGAGGAGTACGAGAAGCTTCAGTTACTGCAGACAATGGAATCCTGTAAATACATGTTTTAACTCTGCACGAGGGAGAGGATACTCATGATACGATTTGAGATATCAATCTCTTTCCTAAAGAATATACTTCTCTTGAAAGTGGCGTGGAAGAGATTTATTAAATTAATACCTGCAATAAGAGTTGTCTGAAGAGGGGAGATTGATTATGATAAGCCTATAGGCAATGTTCAGAAGGAACAGATGACATTCTGACAGATTCAGATTCAAATTCATAACACTGTAAGATATATATAATTTGGCAATTTGGCACATTGAATCTGCTTTGCCAGTTCATCATTGCTGATCCATTTTCCCTCTCAGCACCAACTTCTGCCTTCTCACTGTACCCCTTCATGCCTTGACTAATCAAGAACCTATCAACCTCTGCCTTAAATATACCCAATGACTTGGCCTCCACAAGAACCTGTGGCAACAAACTCCAGATTCGCCATTCTGGCTAAAGAAATCCCTTCTCATCTCCATCCTAACAGGACGCACCTCTATTCTGAGGGAGTGTTCTCTGGTGTTAGACTCCCCCACCATTGGAAACATCCTCTCCACATACACTCTATCAAGGCCTTTCAACTATTGATAGATTTCAAGAGGTCACTCCTTATTTTTCTGAAGTCCAGCGATTAGAGCCTTTCAATCCCAGAATCACTTTTGGAAACCTGCTTTGAACCATCTCCAATGTCATTACATCCTTTCCATTACTAGGGAGAAGGTTCTTGGAAAACTGAAGGGACTCAAAACTGCTCAGAATACTCCAAGTGAGGTATCACCAGTGCTTTATAAAGTCCCAATATTACATTCTTGTTTTTATGTTCTATTCCTCTTGAAATGAATGCTAACATTGCAGTTGCCTTCCTCACCACTGACTCAAACTGCAAATTAACCTTTCGGGAAACCTGCATAAGGACTCCCAAGTCCATTTGCACCACAGGTTTTTGAGTTTTCTCTCCATTTAGGAAATAGTCTATGCTTTTATTTCTTCTACCGAACTGCATGACCATACATTTCCTGACACTGTATTCTATCTGCTACTTCTTTGCCCACTCTCCTAATCTAAGTCCTTCTGTAACTTCTCCATTTCCTCAAACTATCTGCCACTCTACCTATCTTTGTATCATCTGCAAACTTGGCCACAGAATCATCAATTCCATAATCAGAATCAGGTTTATTATCACCAGCCTATGTTGTAAAATTTGTTAACTCAGCAGCCGCAGTTCAATGCAATACATAATCTAGAAGAAAAAAATGAATAAATAAATCAATTACAATATACATACAATGAATAGATTAAAATTGTGCAAAAACAGAAATAATATATATTTTAAAAATCAGGTAGTGCCCACGGGTTCAATCTCCATTTAGGAATCAGATGGCAGAAGGGAAGAAGCTGTTCCTGAAGTTCTTCTTGTGTGCCTTCAGGCTTCTGTACTTCATTCCTGATGGTAACAGTGAGCAAAGGGTATGCCCCGGGTGCGGAAGGTCCTTAATAATGGATGCTGCCTTTCTGAGACATTCCCCCCGAAATGTCGACAGTACTTTTTTCCAAAGATGCTGCATGGCTTGCTCAGTTCCTCCAGCATTTTGTGTGTGTTTATCTAAATCACTGACACACAATTTAAAAAGAAACAGTCTCAACACAAAGTGGAACACCATTAGTCACTGGCAGTCAACCAGAAATATCTCCCTTTAATCCCACTCTTTGCCCCTGCCAATCAGCCTATACTCTATCCATGCCAGTATCTTTCCTGTAATACCATGTTAACTTGTTAAGCAGCCGCATGTGTGGCACCTTGTCAAAGGCCTTCTGAAAATCCAAGTACATATCATCCACAGATTCTCCTTTGTCTATCCTGCTTGTTACTTCTTTAAAGAATTCCAACAGATTTGTCAGGCAAGACTTTCCCTTGAGGGAACCATGCTGATTTTATCAGGTGCTTCCATGTACCCTGAAACCATATCCTTAATAATCAACTTCAACATCTTTTCAACTTTTGTGGCCAGACCAACTGACGATAATTTCCTTTCTTCTGCCTGTCTCCCTTCTTGAAGAATGGAGTGACAATTGCAATTTTTCATTCTTCTGCAACAATGCAAGAATCAAAGATTATTACAAATGCCTCCATAATCTCTTCAAACACCTCTTTCAGAACTCTGGTCCCTGTGACTTATCTAGCTTCAGACCTTTTAGTTTTCAAAGAACCTTTTCCCTAGTGATGGCAACTTCACACACTCCCTCTCCCTTCCTCACCCCACCCCTGACACTACTGAACTTCTGGCATACTGATAGCGTCTTTCACAGTGAAGACTGATGCAAAATGCTCGTTCAGTTCATCCATCATAGCTTTGTCCCCTATTACTACCTCTCCGGCAGTCCAATACCTAGTCTTGCCTCTGTTTTTACACTTTTTGTGTCTGAAGAGACTTTTGTTATCCTGTTTAATAGTACAGTCTTGCTTGCCTTGGAAAAGATTCTTAGAGATAGGATCTATGGGCATTTAGAGAATCATGGTCTGATCACGGACAGTCAGCATGGCTTTGTGAAGGGCAGATCATGTCTAACAAGCCTGTTACAGTTCTTTGAGGAAGTGACCAGGCATATAGATGAGGGTAGTGCAGTGGATGTGATCTACATGGATTTTAGTAAGGCATTTGACAAGGTTCCGCATGGTAAGCTTATTCAGAAAGTCAGAAGGCACGGGATCCAGGGAAGTTTGGCCAGGTGGATTCAGAACTGCCTTGCCTGCAGAAGGCAGAGGGTTGTGGTGGAGGGAGTACATTCAGATTGGAGGGTTGTGACTAGTGGTGTCCCACAAGGATCGGTTCTGGGACTCCTACTTTTCGTGATTTTTATTAACGACCTGAATGTGGGGGTAGAAGGGTGGGTTGTCAAGTTTGCAGCCAACACAAAGGTTGGTGATGTTGTAGATAGTGTAGAGGATTGTCAAAGATTGCAGAGAGACATTGATAGGATGCAGGAGTGGGCTGAGAAGTGGCAGATGGAGTTCAACCCGGAGAAGTGTGAGGTGGTGCACTTTGGAAGGACAAACTCCAAGGCAGAGTACAAAGTAAATGGCAGGATTCTTGGTAGTGTGGAGGAGCAGAGGGATCTGGGGGTACATGTCCACAGATCCCTGCAAGTTGCCTCACAGGTAGATAGGGTAGTTAAGAAAGCTTATGGGGTGCTAGCTTTCATAAGTCACAGGATAGAGTTTAAGAGTGGCGAGGTAATGATGCAGCTCCATAAAACTCTGGTTAGGCCAGACTTGGAGTACTGTGTCCAGTTATGGTCGCTTCACTATAGGAAAGATGTGGAAGCATGGGAAAGGGTACAGAGGAGATTTACCAGGATACTGCTTGGTTAAGAGAGTATGCATTATGATCAGAGATTAAGGGAGCTAGGGCTTTACTCTTTGGAGAGAAGGAGCATGAGAGGAGACATGATAGAGATATACAAGATATTAAGAGGAATAGATAGAGTGGACAGCCAGCACCTCATCTCCAGGGAACCACTGCTCAGTATAAGAGGACATGGCTTTAAGGTAAGGGTTGGGAATTTCAAGGGGGATATTAGAGGAAGGTTTTTTACTCAGAGTGGTTGGTGTGTGGAATGCACTGCCTGAGTCAGTGGTGGAGGCAGATACACTAGTGAAATTTAAGAGACTACTAGACAGGTATATTGAGGAATTTAAGTTGGGGGGATATATGGGAGGCAGGGTTTAAGGGTCGGCACAATGTTGTGGGCCGAAGGGCCTGTACTGTGCTGTAGTATTCTATTTTCTGAAACCCACGGGCAGGAAGTAGAGAGACTTCTTAGAGCAGGGGCTCCCAACCTGGGGTCTGCAGACACTTTGCTTAATGGTATTGACCCATTGCATAAAAATGGCAGAGAATCCCTGTCTTAGCAAATGGGACCCCTAGCTGTAGTAGTGTTGTGCTAACCGCTACAAAACCATGGCACCCTAATTGGTGCCAACCTTATAATCTACTCCAATATGAACTTAAAACTTTTGATTTGGAGCAAGAAGGCTGCGAGTAATGGCTGATTTCTGGAGCAAAGGCAGTTTTTACTACTCGGGATAAAAGAGAAGCAAGACTGCGCAGGCACATCACGTCAACCAGTAGAGCGCGAAAGGTTTAAAAAGAAAATCGCTATATCCAGCAGGCAGCGCAGTGAGAGGCAGCAGAGTGAAAGGGCTTTGGCTCAACAGGCTTACTTGAGGAAAGGAGGAAGTATGTGTGTGAGGCCAGTTTTCTGTGCTCGGTGTCAGATGTGGGAGATCCTGGAATCTCCCAGCCTCCCCGACGGTCATATCTGCAGCTCCTAAGGAACCGAGTTAGGGAACTGGAGATGCAGCTCGATGACCTTTGCCTGGTCAGGGAGAGCGAGGAGGTGATAGAAAGGAGTTATAGGCAGGTGGTTACACCGGGTCCACGGGAGACAGACAAGTGGGTCACAGTCAGGAGGGGAAAGGAGAAGAGTCAGGTACTAGAGAGTCCCCCTCTGGCTGTACCCCTTGACAATAAGTACTCCTGTTTGAGTACTGTTGGGGGAGGGGAAACAGCCTACCCAGGGGAAGCAACAGTGGCCGTGCTTCTAGCACAGAGTCTGGCCCTGTGGTTCAGAAGGATAGGGAAAGGAAGAGGAAGGCAGTAATGATAGGGGACTCTATAGTCAGGGGATCAGACAGGCGATTCTGTGGAAGCAGGAAAGAAACTCAGATGGTAGTTTGCCTCCCAGGTGCCAGGGTCTGGGATGTTTCTGATCGCGTCCAAGATATCCTGCTGTGGGAGGGAGAACAGCCAGAGGTCGTGGTACATATCGGTACCAATGACATAGGCAGGAAAAGGGAAGAGGTCCTGAAAAAAGACGACAGGGAGTTGGGAAGGAAGTTGAGAAGCAGGACCGCAAAGGTAGTAATCTCGGGATTACCGCCTGTGGCACGCAACAGTGAGAATGGGAATAGAATGAGAAGGAGGATGAATGTGTGGCTAAGGCATTGGAGCAGGAGGCAGGGATTCAGATTTCTGGATCATTGGGACCTCTTTTGGGGCAGGTGTGACCTGCACAAAAAGGACAGGTTGCACTTGAATCCCAGGGGGACCAATATCCTGGCAGGTAGGTTTGCTAAGGCTACTGAGAAGAGTTTGAACTAGAATTGTTGGGGGGTGGGAACCAAACTGAAGAGACTGGGGAAGAGGAGGTTGGCTCACAAATAGAGAAAGCTTGTAGACAGCACGAGAAGGAGGATAGCCAGGTGATAGAGAAGGGACGCGCTCAGACTGAGGGTTTGATATGTGTCTATTTTAATGCAAAGAGATACAAAGCAGATGAGCTTAGAGCCGTGGATCAGTACTTGGAGATATGATGTGGTGGCCTTTACAGAGACTTGAATGGCTCAGGGACAAGAATGATTACTTCAAGTGCCAGGTTTAGTTGTTTCAGAAAGGACAGGGAGGAGGCAAAAGAGGTGGCACAGTTGATCAGAGATAGTGTCATGGCTGCAGAAAAGGTGGATGCCATGGAGGGATTGTCTACGGAGTCTCTGTAGGTGGAGGTTAGGAACAGAAAGGGGTCAATAACTTTACTGGATGTTTTTGATAGACTGCCCAATACTAACAGGGACATATAGGAGAAGATAGGGAGACCGATTCTGGAAAGGAGTAGTAACAGGGTTGTTGTGGTGGGAGATTTTATTTTCCCAAATATTGGTTGGCAACTCCCTAGAGTAAGTGAGGGAATTGGATGAGGTGGAGTCTGTTAGGTGTGTTCAGGAAGTTTTCTTGACACAACATGTACATAACCTTACAAGAGGAGAGGCTGTACTTGATTTGGTATTGGGAAATGAACCTGGTCAGGTATCAGATCTCTCAGTGGGAGAGCATTTTGGAGATAGTGATCATAATTTTATCTCCTTTACAAAAGCATTGGAGAGAGATTAGGAACAGACAAGTTAGAAAAGCGTTTAATTGCAGTAAGGGGAATTGTGAGGCTATCAGGCAGGAAATTGGAAGCTTAATTTGGAAACAGATGCTCTCAGGAAAAAGTACAGAAGAAATGTGGCAAATGTGCAGGGGATATTTGTGTGGAGTTCTTCATAAGTACGTTCCAATGAGACAGGGAAGTTATGGTAGGTTACAAGAACCATGGTGTACAAAGGCTGTAATAAATCTAGTCAAGAAGAAAAGAAAAACTTACAAAACTTTCAGAGAGCTAGGTAATGTTAGAGATCTAGAAGACTATAAGGCTAACAGGAAGGAGCTTAAGGAGGAAATTAGGAGAGCCAGAAGGGGCCATGAGAAGGCCTTGGCAGGCAGGTTTTAGGAAAACCCCAAGGCATTCTGCAAGTATGTGAAGAGCAAGAGGATAAGATGTGAAAGAATAGGACCAATCTAGTGTGACAGCGGGAATGTGTGTACAGAACCAGAGGAAATAGCAGAGGTACTTAATGAATACTTCTGTATTCACTATGGAAAAGGATCTTGGTGATTGTAGTGATGACTTGCAGCAGACTGAAAAGCTTGAGCATGGAGATATTAAGAAAGGGGATGTGCTGGAGCTTTTGGAAAGCATCAAGTTGGATAAATAACCTGGACCAGATGAGATGTACCCCAGGCTACTGTGGGAGGCGAGGGAGGAAATTGCTGAGACTCTGGCGATGATCTTTGCGTCATCAATGGGGACGGGAGAGGTTCCGGAGGATTGAAGGGTTGCGGATGTTGTTCCTTCATTCAAGAAAGAGAGTAGAGATAGACCAGGAAATTTTAGACCAGTGAGGCTTACCTCAGTAGTTGGTAACTTGATGGAGAAGATCCTGAGATGCAGGATTTATGAACATTTGAAGAGGTATAATATGATTAGGAATAGTCAGCATGGCTTTGTCAAGGGCAAGTCATGCCTTATGAGCCTGATTGAATTTTTTGAGGATGTGACTAAACACATTGATGAAGGAATCCATGTAGTGTACATGGATTTCAGCAAAGCATTTGATACCCCATGCAAGGCTTATTGAGAAAGAAAGGAGGCATGGGATCCAAGAGGACATTGCTTTGTGGATCCAAAACAGGCTTGCCCACAGAAGGCAAAGAGTGGTTGTAGACGGGTCATATTCTGCATGGAGGTTGGTAACCAGTGGAGTGCCTCAGGGATCTGTTCTGGGACGCTTACTCTTTATGACTTTTATGAATGACCTGGATAAGGAAGTGGAGGAATGGGTTACTAAGTTTGCTGAAGACACAAAGATTGGAGGTGTTGTGGATAGTGTGGAGGACTGTTAGAGGTTACACAGGGACATTGATAGGATGCAAAACTGGCCTGAGAAGAGGAAGATGGAGTTCAACCCAGATAAGTGTGAAGTGGTTCATTTTGGTAGGTCAAATATGATGACAGAATTATAATATTAATGGTAATACTCTTGGCAGTGTGGAGGATCAGAGGGATCTTGGGGCCCCAAGTCCACAGGACGCTCAAAACAGCTGCGCAGCTTGAGTCAAGCAACACACACAAAATGCTGGCGGAACGCAGCAGGCCAGGCAGCATCTATAGGAAGAAGCACTGTCGACATTTCGGGCTGAGACCCTTCGTCAGGACTAACTGAAAGAAAAGATAGTAAGAGATTTGAAAGTAGGAGTGATCCGAAATGATGGAGAAGACAGGAGGGGGTGGGGTGAAGCTAAGAGCTGGAAAAGTGATTGGCAAAAGGGATACAGAGCTGGAGAAGGGGAAGGATTATGGGACGGGAGGCCTCGGGAGAAAGAAGGGGGAGGGAAGCACCAGAGAGAGATGGAGAACAGGCAAAGAGTGATGGGCAGAGAGAAAAAAAAGGTGGGGAAATAAATAAATCAGGGATGGGGTAAGAATGGGAATGGGACGTGGAATTTAAATGTGTGGCCACTGGGGGATCCTGCTTTCTCCCATTCCCATTCTGATATGTCTATCCATGGCCTCCTCTATTGTCAAGATGAAGCCACACTCAGGTTGGAGGAACAACACCTAATATTCCATCTGGGTAGCCTCCAATCTGATGGCATCAACATTGACTTCTCTAACTTCTGTTAATGCCCCTCCTCCCCTTCTTACCCCATCCCTGACTTATTTATTTTTCCTCTCTCTCTGCCCATCACTCTTTGTCTGGGCAGAATATTATGTAGGTGGGGAGAGAATTCAAAATGCAGAGATGCAAAGAGTCTTGGGAGTCCTTGTGCAAGATACACTAAAGGTTAACCTCCAGGTTGAGTTGGTGCTGAAGAAGGCAAATGCGATGTTGGCATTCATTTCTAGAGATATAGAATATAAGAGACGGGGTGTGATGTTGAGGCTCCATAAGGCACTCGTGAGATCACACTTGGAGTATTGTGTGCAGTTTTGGGCTCCTTATTTGAGAAAGGATATACTGACATTGGAGAGGGTTCAGTGAAGATTCAGAAAAATGATTCATGGAATGAAAGGGTAACTGTGTGAGGAACACATCGCACTCTTGGGCTGTATTTCCTGGAGTTCAGGAGAATGAGGGGAGATCTCATAGAAACATTCCAAATGTTAAAAGACCTGAACAGATTAGATATGGCAAAGTTATTTCCCATAGAAGCATAGAACACTACAGCACAGTACAGGTCCTTCAGCCCTCCATGTTGTACTGACCCATATAATCCTTTAAAAAAAGTACTAAACCCACACTACCCCATAACCCTCTATTTTTCTTTCATCCATGTGCCTGTTCAGAAGGCTCTTAAATAATGTTTTAGCCTCTACCACCATCCCTGGCAAGTCATTCCAGGCACTCACAACCCTCCGTGTAAAAAAAACTTACCCCTGATGTCTCCCCTAAACTTACTTCCCTTAATTTTGTACACATGCCCTCTGGTGTTTGCTATTGGTGCCCTGGGAAACAGGTACTGACTATTCACTATTTCAGCTATGCTGAAACTAAAGGAGTTGTGGTCACTCTCACCAAACTGCTCCCCCACCAAGAGGTCTGTCACCTGACCAGGTTCATTACCCAGAACTAGATCTAGTATAGCCTCTCCTAACGTCGGCCGGTCCGCATACTGTGTCAGGAATCCTCCTTGAACACACCTGACAAATTCAGCCCCATCTATCCCCCTTGCACTCAGGAGTGCCAGTCAATATGAGGGAAGTTGAAATCACCCATAACTACTACCCTGTATTTCCTGCACCATTCTAAAATCTGCCTACTTATCTGCTCCTCGGTGTCCTGAGGGCTATTTGGGGGCCCATAGACTACTCCCAGCACAGTGATTGATCCCTTCCTATTTCTGACTTCCACCCAGATTGACTCAGTGGACACTCCCTCTGCAGCATCCTCCCTTCCTATAGCCGTGATACTATCCCTGACAAGCAATGCCACTCCCCCCATTTTCTATCTCCCATCCTATTCCTTTTAAAACACCTGAACCCCAGGACATCATCCAATCCTGCCCTTCCTCCAATGTTTCAGTAGCAGCCACAACATCGTAGTTCCATGTACTAACCCATGCTCGAAGTTCATCCTCCTTGTTCCTAATACTCCTAGCATTGAAATATACAAATTTCAACCCTTTTAACTGGCTATAATCATGTTTCGTCCCCTGCCTGTCCTTCCTCATCAACTCAGAACTCTTAGCCCTTGTCCTTCTACCATAATGCCTGCACTCACATTCTGATTCCCACCCCCCTGCCAAACTAGTTTAAACCCTCCCCAACAGCTCTATCAAACCTGCCCACCAGGATTCAGATTCAGATTATTGTCATTTAGAAGCCACAAATGCAATGCAGTTAAAAAATGAGACAACGTTCCTCCAGAATGATATCACAAAAGCACATGACAAAACAGACTATACACTAGAAAATCCACATAACATTTGGCAATCCCCAATCCAGAGTCCGGAGAGGCTGCTGTGTATTAATATCGTGCTACCGTCTTAGCGCATTCCCTGGCAAGGAGCTCCAAATCCACCAGACAAACAAGACCAAAAACTAAAGCTACAAGACTTGCACAAAACCACATAGTTACAACAGTGCAAATAATAGCATAATTGATAAAAAAAAAACAGACTATGGGCACAGTAAAAATAGTCCAAAGATGTTAAAAGACTTTAAGTTCAAAAGAAATCACCCCACAGTTTCCACAAGTCCCCAGGGTCCCGACAGACTCACCATCCCACACCGGTGGCAGAAGGGGATATTGGTCCCCTTGGAATTCAAGTGCAAGCTGTCCTTTTTGTACAGGTCACATGCGCCCCAAAAGAGGTCCCAATGATCCAGAAATCTGAATCCCTGCCCCCTGCTCCATTCTCTCAGCCATGCATTTATCCTCCACCTCATTCTATTCCTATTCTCACTGTTGCGTGCCACAGGCAGTAATATCAAGATTACTACCTTTGAGGTCCTGCTTTTCAACTTCCTTCCTAACTCCCTGTAGACAATAGACAATAGGTGCAGAAGTAGACCATTCGGCCCCTCGAGTCTGCACCGCCATTCTGAGATCATGGCTGATCATTCACTATCAATACCCAGTCCCTGCCTTGTCCCCATATCCCTTGATTCCCCTATCCATCAGATATCTATCCAGCTCCTTCTTGAAAGCATCCAGAGAATTGGCCTCCACCGTCTTCCGAGGCAGTGCATTCCACACCTCCACAACTCTCTGGGAGAAGAAGCTCTTCCTCAACTCTGTTTTAAATAACTGACCTCTTATTCTCAATCCATGCCCTCTGGTACTGGACTCTCCCAACATCTGGAACATATTTCCTGCCTCAATCCTATCAAATCCTTTAATTATCTTAAACGTTTCAATCAGATCCCCTCTCAATCTCCTCAATTCCAGCGTGTACAAGCCCAATCTCTCCAATCTCTCTGCGTAAGACAGCCCTGCCATCCCAGGAATCAACCTAGTGAATCTACGCTGCACTTCCTCAATTGCCAGAATGTCCTTCCTTAAACCTGGAGACCAAAACTGTACACAATATTCCAGGTGTGGTCTCACCAGGGCCCTGTACAAATGCAAAAGAACATCCTTGCTCTTGTATTCAATTCCCCTTGTAACAAAGGCCAACATTCCATTTGCCCTCTTCACTGCCTGTTGCACTTGCTCATTCACCTTCATTGACTGGTGAACTAGGACTCCTAGGTCTCTTTGCATTTCTCCCTTACCTAACTCGACACCGTTCAGACAATACTCTGCCCTCTTGTTCCAGCTTCCAAAGTGGATAACTTCACATTTATTCACATTGAATGACATCTGCCAAGTATCTGCCCACTCACTCAGCCTATCCAAGTCTCCCTGTATTCTCCTAACGTCCTCTTCGCATGTCACACTGCCACCCAGTTTAGTATCATCAGCAAACTTGCTGATATAGTTTTCAATGCCCTCATCTAAATCATTGACATAAATCGTAAAGAGCTGTGGTCCCAATACAGAGCCATGTGGTACCCCACTAGTCACCTCCAGCCAGTCTGAGAAACACCCATTCACTGCTACCCTTTGCTTTCTATCTGCCAACCAGTTTTCTATCCATGTTGAAACCCTGCCCCCAATGCCATGAGCTCTGATTTTACTCACCAATCTCCTATGTGGCACCTTATCGAATGCCTTCTGAAAATCTAGGTACACAACATCTACTGGCTTACCCTCGTCTAACATCCTTGTTACACCCTCAAAAAACTCCAACAGATTAGTCAAGCATGATTTGCCCTTGGTAAATCCATGCTGGCTCGGCCTAATCCTATTTCTGCCATCTAGATGTGCCACTATTTCGTCCTTAATAATGGACTCAAGCATCTTCCCCACGACTGACGTTAGGCTAACAGGGCGATAGTTCTCCGTTTTCTCCTTCCCTCCCTTCTTGAAAAGTGGGACAACATTAGCCACTCTCCAATCTTCAGGAACTGATCCTGAATCTAAGGAACATTGGAAAATGATTACCAATGCATCCGCAATTTCCAGAGCCACCTCCTTTAGAACCCTTGGATGCAGACCATCTGGACCCAGGGATTTATTAGCCTTCAGTCCTACCAGTCTACTCATCACAGTTTCTTTCCTAATGTCAATCTAATGTAGTCATCTTTCAGGACCTCTTCCCTTTCCCTATGTACATCATTAGTACCAACATGTACCACAACCTCTGGGTGTTCTCCCTCCCACCGCAGGATATCGTGGACATGATCAGAAACATCCCGGACCATGGCACCTGGGAGGCAAACTACCATCCGAGTTTCTTTCCTGCTTCCACAGAATCGCCTGTCTGACCCCCTGACTATAGTCCCCTATCACTGCTGCCTTCCTCCTCCTTTCCCTACCCTTCTGAGTCACAGGGCCAGAGCACGGCCACTGTCACTTCCCTCAGGTAGGCTGCCCCCCCCGCAACAGTACACAAACAGGAGTACTTATTGTCAAGGGGTACAGCCACAGGGGTACTCACTAGTACCTGACTCTTCCCCTTCCCTCTCCTGACTGTGACCCATTTCTCTGTCCCCCCCCCCCGTGGCCCCGGAGTGACCACCTGCCTGTAACCCCTCTCCATCAGCTTCTCGCTCTCCCTGACCAGACGAAGGTCATTGAGCTGCATCTCCATTTCCCTAACATGGTCCCTTAGGAGTTGCATCTCGGTGCACCAGGTGCAGAGGTGGCTGCCTGGATTGCCGGGAGACTCTAGGACCTCCCACATCTGACACCGACCACAGAAAACTGGTCTCACACACATACTACTTCCTTTTGCCATCAACAATTGTCTTGCCTCATCCCGTTGAGCCAAAGCCCTTTCACTCTGCTGCCTCTCATTCTGCTACTCGCTGGATACGACTGCCTTCTTTTTAAACTGTTCGCGCTCAACTGGCTGACGTCACGCGCCTGCGCAATCTGGCCTCCCTCTTCCCGAGAACTCAAAATGTCTTCCCACTGGAAATCCTTAAGTGCTCTTCCGCTGCCTTCTTGTTCCGATGGTAGGGGATTCCAGGATAAGAAGGCACGTCTTCAGGATTGAAGGACGTCCTTTTAAAACTGAGATGTGGAGAAATGACTTTAGTCAGAGAGTGGTAAATATGTGAAATTTGTTGCCATGACAACTGTGGAGGCCAAATCACTGGGCGTAGATAAGTTCTTGATGATTAGCCAGGGCATCAACCGGTATGGGGTGAAAGCAGGGGAGTGGGGATGACTAGAAGAATTGGATCAGCCCATGATTGAATGGCAGAGCAGACTCGATGCACCGAATTGCCTACTTCTGCTCCTATATCTTATGGTCATATGGTCTAAAACTCACCACCAAACACACCTTTCCCTCTCCCCACTTTCTGCCCAAAAGGTAGACTGTCCACTCTTTGCCATAGATGCTGCCTGGCCTGCTGATTTCCTCCAGCATTTTGTGTGTGTTACCTTGGATTTCCAGTATCTGCAGATTTTTTCATCCTTGTGATCAAGATTGAAAAATTATCCCCGGGGTTGCCTGCACCCACCATAGTACAAGGGCATTATGGACAATCTTTAAGTGCAATATGTGGGCATATGCAGTATTTGCATTCAAATGGGGCAGCTACTTTCCTTTGATTTCAGAGTTCTGTCTTTTTCAAATCTCAGCTTCAATTCTTCATGCTCTTTTCCATTTGATCTATTTAACATGGGAATGTGGAACACTTGAATGTGGCAGCCTCAGTTTATTTTACATTTAGTGGTTTGTTTTCAATTCTGTTGTAACTTTGATGTCATTCTAAATAACTCAAGATGTTACTTTAAATGTAGTCATTATGTTTTAATTGAATTGTCAGTGTGCTGTTTTGCAGTCTCACAGTCCTCGGCAATGACAGCAAAGCTCTAACTGAAGCGGGTTGGCAATTAGTGGACTACAGGATAAAGGGAAGGAAAGGGAACTGGAGGGAGGAGTGTGTAGGTGAGGAGCAGATGGAGAAGGTGAAAGAGGGTAAGATGATTGGAGCTGGTGGGGTAAAGGAAAAGGGACAGAGGGGAGTGGTTACCACAATTTAGAGAAACAGATGCTCATGCTATCAAGGCACAGCATGAGGTGTTATTCCTCTAACCTGTGTCTAGCTTCAACCTAGCAGTGGAGGAGACCCTACAATCCAAAGTATATTCTTTCCATTCTAATCCAATACAATACAATACAATCTCCTCTGCTACCTCTAAACCATCCCATGCTCTATTATACTTTGGTCCAACACCTCTCTCAATCAAAACCACATCCCTCCTGTTCTCCTTCTCTTCCAACCCATTTACCTTCCATTTCCCATCACCCTCCCATTCCCCATCCCTTTCATTTTCCATTCCCTTTCTTCTTCCCAGTCCCCATGTAGTTCCCACTTCCCATATCCCCTCTCTCCTTCATTTTCCATTTCGTTTCTCCTTCCCGGTCCACAGATACTTCCCTCTCCCTTTCCCAACCCCATTCTCATTTCCCATCCCTCCTCCTATTTCCCAGTCCCCCTTCCGTCCGCCTATTTCCCAGTCCCCCCTCCCTTCACATTCCCCTTCCATTTCCCTTTCCTATTTCCCAACTTTTCACTTCGCTCTTCCCATTTCCTTTCCGTATCGCATTTTCCCTTGGCCCTTCCCATTCCTCTCATCCCTTTGCCCTCTCTTTCCATTCCTCTCATTCCACGCCATTGTCCGTCACCTAAACATCGGGACTTTTCGTTGTTAACGTCGACCTTACCTCTCGGTCTTGATGTTCTCGCCCCGCCAACCGTTCAGCGCGCGCACCAGGTGCGTGACCACCCCGCCAACCGTTCAGCGCGCGCACCAGGTGCGTGACCACCCCGCCAACCGTTCAGTGCGCGCACCAGGTGCGTGACCACCACGGCAAACGTTCAGCGCGCGCACCACGTGCGTGACCACCACGGCAAACGTTCAGCGCGCGCACCACGTGCGTGACCACCACGGCAAACGTTCAGCGCGCGCACCACGTGCGTGCCCGCCTGTCGCCGGAGGCTCAACCGGTCCCAGCTGCCTACAAGTGGCAATGGCGTCCCTCGTCTGGCCGTCGGCACTCGGCAACCCCGAGGTCTTGGAGAATTTTCATTGGGCGGTTTGAATATTTCTTCTCGGCTTATTTCACCCCGCTTCCCCCGTGTTAAATGAGCTGTTGTATTACCTGAGCTTTTTGAAGCTCTGTAAGAGTGTGAGATGACTGTGGAAGTGGGGAATTAAGCCATTACTGTTTCATTCCAGTGAACTGTGATTCAATATCGGTGATTACAAGTGGATCAGGTCATGGGGTGGAGCCTCTACAGAGAGTGTTGTCACAGGAAAGCGCATCCATCATCAGGGACTTCCATGTTCTCTTCTTGCTGCTGCCATCAGGAAGTACAGGAGCCTTAGTACCCACACCACCAGGTTCAGGCGCAGTTGTTACCCCTCAGCCATTTTCAACAGAGAATGGTTCAGTAGAGCATTTAACTTCATTTACCTCATCACTGAACAGTTCCCACAACCCACTGACTCACTTTCAAGGGCTCTTTAACTCAAGTTGTCAATATTTAATGCCCTCATCCGCATCTCCTCCATTTCCCACACTTAGGCCCTCACCCCATCCTCCTGTCACCACAACAGGGACCGTGCTCCCCTTGTCCTCACCTACCACCCCACCAGCCTCGGAACCAGCATATTATCCTCCGCAACTTCCGCCACCTTCAACAGGACCCCAGCACTAAGCACATCTTTCCCTCCCTACCCCTCTCCACTTTCCACAGGGATCATTCCCTCCAAGACTCCTTGGTCCACACGTCCCTCCCCACAGATCTCCCACCTGGTACTTATCCCTGCAAGTGTAAGAGCTACACCTGTCCCTACACCTCCCCCCTTACCACCACTCAGGGCCCCAAACAGTCCTACCAGGTGAGGCACCACTTCACTTGTGAGTCTGTTGGAGTCATCTATTGCATCCGGTGTTCCCGGTGCGGCCTGTTCTACATTGGTGAGACCAGACACAGATTGGGGGACCGCTTCATCGAGCCACAACAGACCTCCATCCGCTCCATCCGCCACAACAGACAGGAACTCCCGGTTGCCACTCACTTCAACTCTGCTTCACATTCCCATTCGGATATGTCCATACGTGGCCTCCTCTACTGCCATGATGAGGCCAAACTCAGGTTGGAGGAGCAACACCTCATATACTGTCTGGCTAGTCTCCAGCCCCTTGGTATGAACATTGAATTCTCCAACTTCTGGTAATTTCCTCCCTCCCCCTTCCCCCCACCCCAGTCTCACTCTGCCTCATCCTCCAGCTGCCTATCACACCTCTCATGATTCTGCCGCCTTCTACTACCCATAGTGCTTTCCCCTTACATTCCTTCTTCACCTTTCCTGCCTATCCCCTCCCTGCTTCCCCTCACCCACCCCTTGATCTTTCTTCTGATTGGTTTTTCACCTGGCACCTACCAGCCTTCTCGTTCCCACCCTCCCCCCAACCTTCTTTATGGGGCTCTGCCCCCTCCTTCTTCAGTCCTGACAAAGGGTCTCGGCCTGAAACATTGACTGCTCGGTTCCACGGATGCTGCCTGACCTGCTGAGTTCCTCCAGTGTGTTTGTACATGTGTGCTCAATATTTAAATACAAGAAACACAATAGAATCATGGAAAGACTCCACCCAACAGGATGGACAAATAACCAAAGTGTAAAAGTTAGCAAACTGTGCAAATACAAAAAGAAAGGGGGAAAAAATAATAAATAATTAAATAAATAAAAAATGAGAAAATGAGCTTACGAGTCCTTGACAGTGAATCTATAGGTTGTGGGAACAGTTCAGTGAGTTAAGTTATACCCATGGGTTCAAAAGCCTGATGGTTGAGGGGTAATAACTGTTCCAGAACCTTGTGATGTGAGTCTTCCAAATGGCAGCAGAGAGAGAGTGAGAGTGCGTGACCTGGATAATGTGGGTCCTCGATGCTGGATGTGACTTTCTTGTGACATGTAGTGTTCTGTGTAGATGTGCTCAATAACAGGGAGGGCTTTACCCATGATGGACTGGACTGTATTCATGACTTTTTGTAGGATTTTTCATTCATGGGCATTGGTGTTCCCATACCAGGCTGTGATGCAAATAGTCAATATACTCTCTGTCACGCATCTATAGAAGTTAGTCTAAGTTTTAGATGTCATGTCGAATCTTTGCAAAGTAAAGGAAGTAAACATGTTGCAGTGCTTTCTTCTTAATTGCATTTGTATGCTGGGCCCAGGACAGTTCTCGTTTTATGATAACACTGACAAATTTGAGAAATTTTAAGTTGCTGACCATCTCCACCTCTGATCCCCCAATGAGGACTGACTTATGGACCTCTTGGTTTCCCTCTCCTGAAGTCAATAATTAGTTCATTTGTCTTGCTGACAGTGAGTGAGAGGTTGTTATTGTGGCGCCACTCAGTTAGATTTTCAATTTCCCTCCTAAATGCTGATTTGTCACCACCCTTGATTTGGCCAATGACAGTGGCGTCATCAGCAAACTTAAGTATGGCATTGGAGCTGCACTTAGCCGCACAGTTATAAGTGAGTAGAGCAGAGGTCTAAGCACAAAGCCTGTGGTGCAGCTGTTCTAAAGGAGATTGTGGAGGAGATTTTGTTGCCAAACTGAACTGTCTGGGGTCTGCATATGAGAATCCAGTAGCATAAGGAGGTATTAAAGCCAAGATCTTGTTCATTGATTAGTTTTTGAGGAGATTATCAAACAAGAACTTGTAACCTGTATCACATATTTAGAATGTTTTTGTAGGATTTGAAGATAACCATTGTTGAGATTCCAAAATAACTATAATACTCAGTGAAAAGGGATTGTAGTGACTGTAAAGGCCAATGAAAGGAATGGAGAGTATGTCTATAACATCTAATGGCAGAATCTAAAGGTAACACAAGGGAGAACAGCTCACCCTGGAATCTGGAACAGACAATAGACAGTAGGTGCAGGAGTAGGCCATTCGGCCCTTCTAGCCAGCACCGCCATTCACTGTGATCGTGGCTGATCATACACAATCAGTACCCCGTTTCTGCCCTCTCCCCATATCCCTTGACCCCGCTATCTATAAGAGCTGTATCTAACTCTCTCTTGAATGCATCCAAAGACTTGGCCTCCACTGCCTTCTGGGGCAGAGCATTCCACATATCCACCACTCTCTGGGTGAAAAAGTTTTTCCGCATCTCTGTTCTAAATGGCCTACCCCTTATTCTTAAACTGTGGCCTCTAGTTCTGGACTCACCCATCAGCGGGAACATGCTTCCTGCCTCCAGTGTGTCCAATCCCTTAATAACCTTATGTGTTTCAATCAGATCCCCTCTCATCCTTCTAAATTCCAGTGTATACAAGCCCAGTCGCTCCAATCTTTCAACATATGACAGTCCTGCCATTCCAGGAACTAACCTTGTGAACCTATGCTGCACTCCCTCAATAGCAAGAATGTCCTTCCTCAAATTTGGAGAACAAAACTGCACACAATACTCCAGGTGGGGTCTCACCAGGGCTCTGTACAGCTGCAGAAGGAGAACAAAATATGGAAGAACTCAATGGTTCAGGCAGCAGGTAGATGAGCTGGGAAGGCAGTCCATCTAAAAGAGGGAAAACTCTGATTTCAAATTTACGCTGCCTTGTGGCCATACCTACTTATGGGAAAGGCTTTGGGAGTAAACCCTGAGGACAAATCTGGAACTGGAGTCCATAAGGCAGTCTGACGTTGTCTTCAACTTTATTCTGGCAACTCCTGCGACATCACTGGTGCCAAGCTGTATCAGCCCTTGCCTTTCCCTTGGACAACTTTGGTGGCGTGGAGAGGGGAGACTTGCTGAATGGGCAACTGCTGGTTTCCCATACAACCCTGCCCAGGACTGCACCCTGGAGAGACTGAAGCAACACTTTCCAGGCACAGATCCATGGTCTCGCAAGACTAACGAATGCCATCCTTTTTGTTTTTACAATATTTTTATTCAGAAGAAAAAAAAGAGATTTACAGAGTGCAACACATAGATACATCTCAACATAACTTGTGTACATTCATATATTGTGATAAAATTGATAAAAATGTTACAGCATATCACATAAAGGTATACCACTCTAATCAAAAATTTAAGGATAGGTCATACATCATAAAACATTTTTTTTATATATATAAAAAAAGGTCAACCCCCTACCAACTACCAAAGAAAAAAGCTGATGGATAATAATGGATAAATTAGAAAATAAAACATATTCGCTTAAGAAGAGAAGATAAAAATACACATAAAAGTGTGTGCACTGTTAAACTTTATAAATTGGAAAAGTAATTTAGGAAAGGTCCCCAAATATCATAAAAAGATTGTTTCGAATTTAAGACTGAGCAGCGGATCTTTTCTAAATTTAAGTAAGACATATATTACGTAGCCATTGAAGATGTGTAGGAGGGGTAGACTCCTTCCTTTTAAGTAAGATTGCGCTCCTTGCTAAAAGGGAGGTAAAAACTAAAACCTGTAGGTTAGAAGTATTTAAAGTTATACCTTCATCTGCAATAATACCAAACAAGGCAGTAAGGGGATTTGGGTCAAATTGGACCCTAAAAAGTTGTGAGAAGGTATGGAGAACTTACCGCCAAAACTTTTCAATTTTAACGCAAAACCAAAACAAATGAATTAAGGAGGCATCAGCAGAGTTACATTTATTACAAAGTGGAGAAGCATTCGGATAAAAACTGGACAGCTTCTGTTTAGAAATGTAAGCTCTATGAACCACTTTAAATTGTAGAAGAGAATGACGAGCACAGAAAGATGATTTATTAACCCATTTAAGAATTTTATTCCATCTATCATCAGAAATCTGACAATTTAGCTCATCCTCCCAAGCTTTTTTATTTTATCTAAAAGGTCTTGTCTAGAATCAATCAATATGTTATAGATACAGGTAATAGAACCATTAACAAAAGGTTTTAAATTTAAAAGATCATCCAGTAAATTTTTATCAGGACCTATAGGAAAAGTAGCTAATTGGAAATGTAGAAAATCTCTAATTTGAAGGTATCTGAAAAAATGTGATTTTGGGAGTGCAAATTTATTTGCCAATTGGTCAAATGAAGCAAGAGATCCTGAGATAAACAGGTCCCAAAAACACTTAATACCTAATTCATCCCAATCTTTAAAAACTTTATCAGTCATGGAAGGAATAAAAAAAAATTAAGGAGAATGGGAGATGATAATGAAAAATTCGCTAAACCAAAAAATTTTCTAAATTGAGACGAGATCCTTAAAGTTTGCTGAACAATTATGTTATCTGTTGTTTTATTTGCTGAAAAAGAAGAATATGATCCAAGAAGAGAGACAGTAGAGGGATTTTTTACAGAATTAACTGATGGGCTATCTTTATGATAAATATAATAGGACCAGAAAGTAATATTCCTTATATTGGCAGCCCAATAGTAAAACCTAAAATTGGGTAGGGCTAGTCCACCCACCTCTTTATTTCTTTGTAAGTAAACTTTACTTAAACGAGCTTGTTTATTATTCCAAATATAAGAGGTTAAAATTTAATCTAAAGAATCAAAGTACGTCTTAGGAATAAAAATAGGTAACGCCTGAAAAAGATATAAAAATTTAGGAAGAATCTTCATTTTAATTGAATTAATTTGGCCAATTAGGGATAAAGAAAGAGGGTTTAAGGGTTAAATAAGGGGTTTAAGGGTTCAATAAGGGGTTTAAGTTTTCTTTGAATAAGTTCTTGAAGTTTTTAGTAATTGTTACACCTAAATATGTAAATTGACTTGTTACAACTTTGAACGGAAATTTGGCATTCAATGACATTAGGTAATTTAAAGGAAATAGCTCACTTTTATGTAGGTTCAGCTTATATCCTGAAAAAGAACTAAATTGGGAGATTAAAGAAAGAACCAAAGGTAAAGAAGTTTCAGTGTTAGAAATAAAAAGTAAAATATCATCAGCATATAAAGAAATTTTATGAGACATACCTTCCCTTAGTATACCAGAAATGTCCTTAGCTTCTCGAAGTGCTATTGCTAAGGGTTCTATAGCTAATGCAAAAAATAAAGGACTAAGAGGACATCCTTGTCTAGTTCCCCGCTGTAATTTAAAGAGCTTAGAAATTTGGGACTTAGTAATAACCTGAGCGGTAGGAGACAAGTAGATTAATTTAACCCAACAAATAAAATTAGGCCCAAAATTAAACTTTTCTAAGGTCTTAAAAAGATAATTCCACTCAATCCTATCAAAGGCTTTTTCTGCATCAAAGGGTAATATACACTCTGATATTTTTTGGATGGTGAATATATCATATTCAATAACCAACATATATTAAAATGTGAGTAACAATTTTTAATAAATCCTGTCTGATCATGTGATATAATAGATGGTAGAATATTTTCAAGTCTTCAAGCTAAGATTTTGGCTAAAATTTTTGCATCAACATTTAATAAAGAAATCGGTCTGTATGAAGAACATTCAGCTGGATTTTAATTTTTTTAAGAATAAGAGAAATAAAAGCTTCATAAAAAGATTGAGGGAGTTTACCTGATTTAAAGGATTCTGACAAAACAAAGGATAAATAAGGTGTAAGTAGTGTAGTGAAAGTTTTATAAAACTCCCCAGGAAAGCTATCCGGTCCTGGGGTCTTACCAGAATGTAAAGCACGCATAGCCTCAGCCACTTCTTCATTGGAAGTAGGCTGATCTAACTGTGTTAGACTATCAGCAGACAATGTAGGAATGTTGATATTACTGAAAAAAGCATTCATATAGGTATCATCTAAAGAAGAGTCAGACTGATACAACTTAAGGTAAAAGTCTTTAAATACGTTGTTAATTTCAGAATGGTCAGATGTCTTAGTTGCATTATCTTTAAAAATTTCTGTGATTTGACGATTAACTGTAAAAGATTTTAAGCGATTGGCTAATAAACTACCAGTTCTATCCCCGTGAATGTAAAATTGAGTTTTATCTATCAACAGCTGTCATTCAATTGGGTAAGTCGGCAGAAGATTATACTTGGATTGGATTTCAATACGTTTATTATATATACTTGGATCTAGAGATAGGGCATACTTTCGATCAAGATCTTTTAATACCGTTGCTAGGTCAGACCTTTCTTTGTCAGCTTTTTTCTTTATATAGGTAGAGTAAGAGATAATTTCTCCGCGAATATATGCTTTAAAAGTATCCCAGACTATATTATCAGCAGTAAGTCCTTTAAAATTTTCTTTAAAGAAAAAAGTAATATGGTTTTCCAAAAACTTTAGAAAATTTTTATCGGATAACAATGATAAGTTAAAACACCAACTTCTATTTGGTACAGAGTAAACAGGCAGTCTTAAAGCCAGAAGCACAGGTGCATGATCAGACAAAGCAATCTTCTTATAATCACAGGATCGTACCAGTGGAAGCAAGTTTCTATCTATATAAAAAAAATCAATCCGAGAGTACATATGATGAACCTGAGAGAAATATGAATATTCCTTATCTTGGGGGTGTAAAAAACGCCACACGTCAAGAATACCACATTGAGATAAAACAGATTTAAAAAGTAAGACTGGTTTATTAGTGACAGGGGTTTTACTTGAAGAGAGGTCTAATATAGGGTCAAGCCAAAAATTAAAGTCTCCACCCATCACTAAGGAGTACCAATTCAAATCAGGCAGAAAAGAGAAAAGATGTTCAAAGAACAAGGAGTCATCTGTATTTGGAGCATATACATTCGCAAATACAATTAGTTTATTCCCAAGACTACCCAAAACAATAACAAAGTGCCATTTGTAACAGAAATTACATTATGTTGAATAAAGGATAAATTCTGATCAAACAGGATAGAGACACCTCTCGATCTAGATTGAGAGAGTGAATGAAAATGTATACCCTTCCATCCTTTGAAAGAACGTGAAATATCATCTTTACAATTCTTTCTTGGAGAAAGATTATATGAGTTTTAAGTTTCCAGATACAAGAGAAAATCTTATTTCATTTAACAGGGTTATTTAGACCTTTCACATTAAAACTGAGTATATTAATAAAAGAATCCATGGTATCCTTTAGTAATGTATAAAAGGTAATCACAGACATGTAGATAGTGAATAAGTAAAACAGTAAAAACATCCAATTAGCTTTATAGAAGAACCCATTTCCCCCCTCCCTCCCATAGCTGCGCTGAATAAACGATTGTAAATATATATACAAAAAAAAATCAAAGTAAATAAGTTTGCTAATTACGATTAAAAAAACCATGGGAAAATATAAGTATTAGTCTCGGTAAAGAAAGGAAAGACAGATTAGGAAAATCAAATATGGAAAATCAATAAGTAAAACAACATATACTCGCGGGTGCAAAAAAAGAGTAAAGAAACAAATAGAAGATAATTGAAAAGGGAAGCGGTTTAGATAGCTTCCTACATAACACTGAGAGAATATAACGTATTGTTTAAAAAGAGCTGTGAAAAACAGCAAAAGAGAAAATGGATGCAGTCTGCCTGCATATTTTGCATAGTTTGAGAGATAACAAGGCGCCAGTTACTTAGTCAAACAAATGATTAAAACTTCGTAAAACCAAGAAACCTTGTTATCAACAAAACGCCAGTTACTTGATTGAACACCTGTGTAACGTTCTCCTTCGCATGTAACAAAACGCCGAATTAAACGTCGAGATAAGCCACAGTCAATAAGAACCAGATCGCAGTAAGATTAACCATTTACTGTTCACTCTTCACATTAACATATGGTGAAAACTGTTGATAAAACAATACAAGATTGATACAGTATTTGTTCCTTCCTTAATATCACATTTCAATTGTAAATACTTGCAAAGGTGACTATAACTACATTACACTAAGGTGCAGTATACAGGGAGAGTTTATCTGCTCCATTGACTACTTTAAATACACTTCCATGCAAACTATCCGCAACTCTTTAACTAACGAAAGCATAAACATTATCGACCGTCGTTACTTCTAACAGGATCGGCATTAACATCTTAGTTCAATATATCGATTATCTATTAACTTACAGCGTTGCTCTCACTGTGATTTCTCATGCCTGCAAAACAACTTCTGCTCGGGTCTGCCTTGTGGTAAGCCCCCACCCTCGCGCTAACTTCAAACCGGTATTTTCCCACAAGACGCGGCGAAACCGGATGTGACGCCATCGCATGCCGATATATTTTACATGCAATGAATATACTTTAAACACTTCTAATTCTAACTAGAAAATACTATCGAATGAATTACTAAGCAGAAATATTATAAACTAAATAACTGTCGTAAAGACAGCACAACCTGAAATTAAAACATTTAACATAAAACAACTCAAAATTGAATTTAAGGATGGAGACTTTGTAAAAGTTTCTTAGCTTCTTCAGGCTTCGTAAACCAAGAAACCTTATTATCAGAAGTAGTAACCTTGAGTTTACACGGATCTCTGAGAGAAAGGTTAACAGCCAAGCTTAAAAAGATCAGACATGACCTCTTTAAAAGCCTGTCCAGCTCTTAGAACTTCCGGTGGAAAATCTTGAACGATCCAAAACTGTTGATCACGAAATTGTAATATACGTTTTTTCCTTGATTGACGAAGGATCTGTTCTTTAATCTGATAGTCATAAAAGCGAATGACAATAGAGCAAGGTTTAGCAGTGTTCCAATTAGGAGGGGTAATTCGGTGAACGTGCTCAAATTTTGGTAATTCCGATAATATACCAGGGAATAAATCTTTCAGCATTTGAGCACAAAAATCGATAGGTTGATTACCCCCCAGTTTTTCAGGAAGTCCAAGAATTCTTATATTGCACCGTCGGTTCCTAGTCTCCAGATCTGTAAGATCGTATTTTTTAAGTTGTTCCTTAGAAATTCTCTTGAAACCTTTGATATCCTTGTGCAACACCGGCAGAGATTCTTCGTGTATCTGAATACAAATTTCGTGGTCATTCACAGTCTGCTGTATACTTCCAAGTTTCCGATTAAGCGTTTTCAGTTCAGATTTAACCAGGTCGAAGGAATTCTGTAACAAATCAAACTTAGATTCCAAGTCATCCAGTTTATCCAATTTTTTGAGTTTCTCTGACATTTGTTGAATCATTTCAGTCAAAGTCTCTAAAGTCTCTCTGTTTGATGGCTTTCTACTCATGGTGCTCTCACCGAGATGGGTTTAAACAGCAAAGCAAACAAATAATTTTGGAGCACGTAGCTAGTGCAACCTACTCCATTACAGCCACCAGAAGTCTCCACGAATGCCATCCAATGGGTCAGGCAGTGACTGGTGAGGGAAATGGACAATTAGTGTTTGGATGGAATCCCTTTATCTGGAAAGTTGGAGCAGCAATAGTCACTGTGAAGAGGGGAGGGGAGGGGAAAGGGAGGAGCAAGAGCTGGCAGGTGATAGGTGGATTAATTTGAGGAGGGAAGCTAGGGAGGGAGAGTGGAAATAACGACAGAGGCTGGGACAGATAGGTGGAAGGGACAAAGGGACTGATGATGGTGTCTCTTAAGAGAGGAAGGTGGAGTAACGAGCCAGATTATGTGATGGGAACAGTAAGGGGAGGGGACCCAATGGGAGGAGTGTGTAGATAATGGGTAGATAGAGTGAGTGGAGGAGGGGTAAGAAACAGTGAAAGGATGCTAGGATGCAGGAAAGGATGCAGGGAGAACTGGATGGATCAGGAGGAGGAAGAAAAAAGACAGGGGGAGCAGCTTACCTGAAATTGGAGAGTTCATACGGTCAGATTGTAGACTAACCAGGTGGAATATGAGGTGATGTTGCTCTAAGTTGCTTTTAGTTTCATCCTGGCAGTGGAGGAGGCTGAGGACACAGGCTGGTGTGGGAATGGAGAGGAAAATTAAAATGGCTGGCAACTAGGAGCTTCAGACACCCATGGCAGTCAGAGGACAAGTGCTCGTCAAAGCAGTCACCTACTAGAGCCTCTTGCAGGGACGGGTCAGGCTGAATTCACATGGGTGCAAAAGAACATGAAAAATAGGGTTAATAATGGGCCATGTAATCCTTCAGATTCATTTCTGATTCAGATTAATTTACTTATCACATGAACATTGAAACATACAGTGAAATACGTCATTTTCATTAACAATCAAAACAACCTCAGGATATGCTGATATAACACTCAAGTGTCGCTACACGTTCCAGTGGCAACATAACATGCCCACGATGTTCAACAGAATAATACAACTAACTGATTAATAGCAACAAAACAACTATTTTCCTCTCTCCTTTTTCTCCTCAGTCATCCACTCATTCATGCACATCAGGACAGGCCTCCAGCTTCCAATGGAGTAGCAGATTTCCCCCTTTGTCTCTTTCCTTCCTCCTCCTGATCCATCCAGTTCTCCCTGCATCCACCCTAGCATCCTTTCACTGTTTCTTACCCCTCCTATGCTCACTCTATCTACACACTCCTCCCATTGGGTCCCCTCCCCTTACTATTCCCACCGCATTATCTGGTTCGAATGATGGATTTTATCTTTACCTCATTGCTGTATTCCTGCCCAATTCCCATAGCCTGTGACTATATTCAACAGCTTTTTAAATTAAAGGGCTTCAGAAATATACTGGCTGTAGAGAAGCAATTCTTCCTCATTACTCCTAGATGCAAGATGATCCTTGTCCTACAGTGTCCCCCCCCCCCCCCCCCCCAGTTATAGACTTCTCCTTGAACAGAATCTCCTTCCTACACCAGAACTGTGGTTATATGCATAAGGAGCATTAAGAAAAGCTGCACAGTGTAGAATAAGTGATTGTGTAACAAGCTTGTACAAAGTTTAGTTCAAGCAAGCAGGATGTGGCTATGCAAATTAATACCATGACTAGATTCACATTCCCCGAATTTACATGTGTAATATTTTTAAGGAAAGCGTGCTGTCACCTGCATGGAAAGGGGAAAGATGCTTCTTTTTGGATAGCTGTATATTGCAGTTTTGAAATATCCAACAGTTTTCAATATTATATCTTTAGCAAAATATCACAACCTTATGAATAAGATCTGGAATAAAAAAACATCTTTCAGACAATTTCTTGTCAAAGTAAATTTATTATCAAAATATGTATATGTAAAGAGGGTTTCTTCTTTTTTGTTAACTAGCAGGAATGCTAATTTACTGATAACGAGAATGGTATTCCTTTGTAAACCAAATGGGGATTAATGTTCTTCCTTCTGAGTCTGTAAGCTTTTGTTGACGGGCTTTTGGGCAGATCGGCGCGAGGGGGTCGAGAGAGAGGACGCAATGCTCTAAGCTGGGCGAGGATCGGACCCCAAAGGGGGGTCCGAGGCCAGGAGATTCTCCGAGGAGGGGGGGGGGATGAAGCTAGATGTGCTTGGTTGACCACTCGGAGGGTCCTGAGCTGTTTGGAGAGTCCGAGGAGTTCGGAGGGTCCTGAGCTGCGAGTCGAGGAGTTCGGAGGGGATCGAATGGTGGCCAGAAGACTTCAGAAATTGAGCTCCAACGGCTGTGCACGAAGTGGTTTGGACTTTGATAAGTTTGGCGCCTTTTCTTTAATTTTCTCTTCATATATACTGTATCGTTATTAATCACTTAGTTATAGTAACCTTTATAAATTGTACTCATTTAATCGCATATGGTGTCCTGTCTGTTTTTGGGCGAGGCGGGGACATCACACAGCATCCACACCAGCTGATTACCCAGTTTGGCGGGGCTGAAGGCTGCTCCCCCTAGACAAGAACGAGCTGAGCGAGCCTGAGGCGACCCAGGAGGTTACATTGTGGGGTGCTTGTCCGGGATTGATTTCTGTGGAAGCTGTGTGATCACCCTCTTTAAATTGTGTCTGCGGCGAAGAGCTGGTGTGCCTTTGTGGGTGTGTGATTGCTGGTTATCGCTGCGTGTGTGTTGGGTGGGGTGGCTGCTGTTGGTAGCCTCGAGGTCGTTGTTCGAGTTCCAACTAGTGCTGACGAAATGGTGGTGGGACCATGGGTTGTCCGTACTGTTTGGAGATTGAGGAGTGACAGGTTGGGATGTTTCAGCAGTGGTGAGCTCCGCCCGGTTATTGGAATAATGTCCAGCCCTAAAGGGGCGGAGGCGTGGGCGGAGCGGACCCCTCAGTTGTTGGGTGAGTGGCAGTGCTTGGCTGAGGGAAAGCGACAGGGACGGGTTGAAAGTTTGAGTAGACGGGCTGGTGACTTTGTTAGAACTGTCGGGCGCAATTACCTCGAAGTGACTGCTGCCAGTTCTGGGAAAGTGTGGGAAAATGCGTGTGGTTTGACTGGAAGTCAAATGCCGCAGCTGGGGGGCTTATCATATCCGTGGCAGGAGATTGGTGGGAAGTTTTTAGGGTATCCCTTTTTGCCTAGGGGGGCAGATAAATTGCTTGTGGTGCCAAGGGGATCTGTCAAGGGGATCGGTTGTTCTGTTGATTCGAGAGGTGTCGGGAAACTTAGAGGAGGCCCAGTGGGGGAACGGCTTGGGGTCTCTGGGGGAGCACGTTCCCAGCAATGTACCAAGGAACTCCCGAAAGGAACAGACTTTATTCCTGAAGGCTTAGAGGGGCCAATGCGCACAGGTGTTGTTACGGATGGATGGAAGTCAAGTTAAAGCCATCCTCGGCACCGGGGCGCCGGTTAAGTTGCTGTACAGTTTGTTTCATAACCGTTATTGGAAGCATTTACCCTTGACGACATTGAGGACACTGGAGATTCGGGGTACCAGTGCCGGTGATTATCCAGACAACGGTTGTTGGTCAGTGAAAATGGAGTTCTTAGAGGCAAATGTGGAGGAGACTGAGGTTCATGAATCGTTAATGCTGATGTGTCCGGACCCTGTTGAGACGGGCAGCGTTTCTGTTCTAGAGAGAACCAATATCCTGCTGGTGTGCTTGGGAGCCTGCCCGGAGGAGGCGGGTGAGCGCTGTTTGGAGGCATTGTCGATGCACCCAGGGTTTCGAGCTGCTTGTGCGGACGTGTGTAGCAGCATTGGGCTGATACCGAATTCAAACAAGAGCCAGTGGTGGTACGGCCTGGGGGAAGTATCTGAGGGTGAGACCCTCTTCGTGGACGCTGCGAAACACCACAAGGGAGGGGAGTTGACTGCTGAAGACACCTCGGAGAGAGAGAGGTTGCGGCGACTGGCCCCTACAGCCGTGGAAGATGTAGGCAGCGTGTGTATGGATTATATTGCGTTGAAGAGGCGCACTGTCAGTGACCAGAATATGGCCCTGAGGGCCAGAGAGGCGATGGCCTGTCTGAGTGGTGTGAAGTGGTTTAAGGTGCTGGATCTGAGGAGTGGATGTTGCCAGATCCCGATGAGTGGGGTCAACAAGGAGAAGACGGCCGTTATAAATTCCCTAGGAGTCTTCGGGTCCGAAAAGATGCCACAGGGCATATCTGGAGCCCTTGCAACCTTCCTGCTGGGCAGGTGGAAGACCATAGGGGATGTGGAGGCGTTTGGAGTTTTGGTGTATGTGGATGATCTCTTGGTGTTTGGATTTGCCTCAGGAGAATATGAAGCGAGGTCATTGCAGGAGCAGCTGAGAACTACAGAGTTAAAGTGTTTTCTGGACACGTGCCAGGGCTGGCGAAGGTCGCAGCTCGTGAGTGACTGTCTCTACGGAATCAAGTTTGAAATGAAGACGGAGAGACTGGAGAAAGCGATCTGGAACCAGTCGGAAGACTTACAAGTTGGAGAGAATGAAGAAAGTTGTCTGACTGAGGGTAATAGCAAACTGAGAACCCGGAGAGGGGAGTTTGCGGAGGTGAAGAAATTACAGACGAATCTCAGCAGAGAGAAGCGGAAGCTTGAAGGGAACCTGAAGATGACCATCGACAGTTCAAATGAAGTGCAAAACCTGAAAGTTGATCTGGAAGAAGTCATGAGGAAGAAAAAGCTGGAGAGGTGCAGTGAATACTGAACAGGAGGCTGAAGAGACTGCGGGAGCAGTGCAGGCCACGTGTTTCCATTTGGAGAAGATCAAACAGCAGCTACCGATCACAGGAATGAGGAAGAATACAGATTTGATGGATGATGTGCTGGATGTGTGGTACATGCTGCCTTTTGCTGACTTTCCCTCGATTGAGGAAGAGACCTTTGGCCCTTCTCCCATTGAGTCAGGTGTAGCGGGGAGGGTTAGCTGTGTGCAGTGTGGGGCATGAGTGAGAGGTTGAGAGAGGAGTTGGTAGTGGGCCCAAGGTATCCCCAGTTGTGTCCGAGCCTGAAGGGTTTAGGTGAGGGGGTACGGAGGCCTCAGAAGGGTTAGGGAACTCCCAGATAGTTGGCCTAAGTAGCGCCTGAGGAACAGGGCGTGAGGGTTACTGTGTGGGGAGGAGATGTCACTGTTTGTGCTTGGGTTACGGTGTGTTGGCAGGAAAGGTGGCAAGTTATTTAGTAGTCATGAGGACATGACTTTTATTTGGTGGAGGGAGAGTGTAAAGAGGGTTTCTTCTTTTTTGTTAACTAGCAGGAATGCTAATTTACTGATAACGAGAATGGTATTCCTTTGTAAACCAAATGGGGATTAATGTTCTTTCTTCTGAGTCTGTAAGCTTTTGTTGACGGGCTTTTGGGCAGATTGGCGCAAGGGGGTCGAGAGAGAGGACGCAATGCTCTAAGCTGGGCGAGGATCGGACCCCAAAGGGGGGGGTCCGAGGCCGGGAGATTCTCCGAGGGGGGGGGGATGAAGCTAGATGTGCTTGGTTGACCACTCGGAGGGTCCTGAGCTGTTTGGAGAGTCCGAGGAGTTCGGAGGGTCCTGAGCTGCGAGTCGAGGAGTTCGGAGGGGATCAAATGGTGGCCAGAAGACTTCAGAAATTGAGCTCCAACGGTTGTGCACGAAGTGGTTTGGACTTTGATAAGTTTGGCGCCTTTTCTTTAATTTTCTCTTCATATATACTGTATCGTTATTAATCACTTAGTTATAGTAACCTTTATAAATTGTACTCATTTAATCGCATATGGTGTACTGTCTGTTTTTGGGTGAGTCGGGACATCACACAGCATCCACACCAGCTGATTACCCAGTTTGGCGGGGCTGAAGGCTGCTCCCCCTAGACAAGAACGAGCTGAGCGAGCCTGAGGCGACCCAGGGGGTTACATATATGTTACTATATGGTACCTTGAGATTCAAATTGTGCTGATAAAAAATAATACGAAGAATATGAGTTGTAGAGACTTTGAAAGTGGACATCTTCAAAAGGTGGCATCCATGATTAAGGGCCTTCACCATCGCCCCCTTCTCATTACCTCCATTAGGTAGGAGATACAGAACGTGAACACAACAATTTCAGTACAGCTTCATCCTTTTTGCCGCAAACAAGCGAAAATCTGCAAATGCTGGAAATCCGACTGTACTTTTTCCATAGATGCTGCCTGGCCTGTTGAGTTCCTCCAGCATTTTGTCTGTGTTGCTCTTCCCTTCTGCCATCAATTTTCTCAATGGTCTATCAACCCATGAATGTTCCCTTACTACTCCGCTTTTGCACTATTAATCTTTGGTAACTTTTTATCATAGGTTATGGTAATTTTTTATGTCTTGCACTGTTCTGCTGCCACAAAAACAATAAATTTCACAATGTATGTTAGTGATAATAAACCTGGTTCTGATCCTGATTACCAATTTGTCAGTGTCATCGTAGGGCTGGGCTGAAAAATTGCAGACCGAGTTTTATTTGGAGCATCATGAAGTGATTCACTATTGAAAGTCGAAGTTGAAGGCAGTGTCCAGGGTTAATGGCAGGGTGTGGAGGAACAGAGGGATCTTGTGGATTCTTGTCTGTAGATCCCTCAAAGATAATTGCACAAGTTGATAGGGTGGTTATGAAGGTGTATGATGTGTTGATCTTAATTTATTGAGATACAGCGCTGATTATTAGTGGTGGGGATTGAGTTCAAGAGCTGTGAGGTAATTTAACGGTTTTATAAAACTCTAGTTAGAGGACACTTGGGCGTATTGTGCTCAGTTCTGATCACCTCATTATATGAAGATGTGGAAGCTTTAGAGAAGGTGCAGAGGAGATCTAACGGAATGCTGCCTGGATTAGAGACGTGTCTTATGCAGAAAGTTTGAGTGAGCTAGGGCTTTTTCCTCTAGAGTGAAGATAAAATAAGTGGGTCAAAGATGATAAGAGGCATAGATAGACTGGACAGTCAGCATTAGCTAATACAGTGTGTTGTCCGTTTTTTCCAACGATGATGTGACCTGTGCGGGAGGCATTTTATAGTAAAAAAGCCATTGCACTGGGGCAGTTCCACTCTTTTGGCCTTAGAAATCTTCGCCCAATAGTACAAAAATTCATCATGACTGAAGGCTTCCTCGGTTGCAGTGGATAACCATGAAGCCTTCTGTCCCTTCGCTCTCCATGAAGTGTTGCAACGCCGCCTTCTTGGCCATTGGATCTTGTTATCATCACCCAGTCCACTGGAACTGGCTTCACATGCTGGGGTAAGCATACCCTTGTCTCAAATCTTCATATCCTGGTTCCTTGCTACCCTCACCTGGTTTAAACAGCCTGTTGAAGCGATGCACTTGGGTGTGGACACTGTCACATGCAAACAATTACTTGGAGCCGCAGGTGAGAGCTGGGTGACAGGAGGTGATCAAAGGTGGACAAGCTACCCATGGGAAGAGCATGACAATAATAATAATAATACTTTGTTGATCCCGAATGGGAAATTCTTTCGTTACAGCAGCAACATTTAAAACACACTTAGCAGTGTGCTGACTTAACTAATATTAAAATACAGAATAATAATATACAGAGTCATGAAAGCATATGAAATAATAATCACAGTGACTACTGTACTGTGATGTGTGTTCACCTGTCTCCCAGAGATGAACTGTTGTATATGCTTATTGCATTTGGTGAGAGAGAGTTTCTGTAAAGATCCTTGTGATAGCTGTTGGAAAAGGTGCTCTGCTGCTTATCAATAGGTCATGGAGAGATGTGCCAGATTGTCCAGAACAAGCCCGCCACCAGAGGTGCTACCCTTCCCTGGACAGCCCATTCTCCCCAGCTAATGCTGTATGAGAGGGAAATTGTAAGGTGACTAGAAGAAACTATAAGATGGATGTCAGAAGTATTTTTTTTAACAGAGAATGGTGGGTAGATGGAATGCAAACCAGAGAGTGGTGTTAGAGGCAGATACATTAGGGACATTTAACAGATTCTTAGGCACAAGGATGTAAGAGAAATTGAGGGCTATGAGGGAGGGAAAGATTTGATTGATCCTGGAGTAGGTTAAAAGTTCAGCGCAACACCATGGGCCAAAGGACATGTACTGTTCCATCATGTTCTATGTTTTATCTCTAGTGGAAGGGCACTACTGAGCCATCCAGGCTTCTGCTACAGTCCCCACAGGGCTGGATTAAGCTAGTGCGGCCCTGTAGCATATGTTATAAAAGGGCCCTAAATTAAAAAAATGCACGTAAGTATTAAAACATGAATTATTTACTTGTATAGTAAAGTAATTCAATTTTTTTTATTTGCTATACAGCCAGATAATACGACAAATGTCTGACACTTCAGTAATAGTATTATTTACATATAGGTATTAATTTCAAAAGTCAAAAGTAACAAAACTACAACCTAAAAGTTAGATTTTCTAGATTTAGCATGAGCAAGTTTGTTGATATTGGAAATGTCTATTTCACGCAGAAGTTCATGTCCAATGCTCATTAGAGTGAGATTGTTCAATCTGTTTTGATCCATAGTGCTCCGTAGTTCATTTTAAATCCTTTTCAGTTTTGAAACTGAGCGTTCTCCACTGCAGTTGGTAACCATGAATGACAACTAGATGTGCAAGGCATTTTCTACATTTGGAAAACATGACTCCAAAGAATTGTCAGTTATCAAATGGTACAACTGTAACTCTACAAGGTCTTGTTTGGTGCCAATATGAGAAGCAAGATCAGTTTTCAACAGTTCAGTAAACTGCACAAGTTCTTCATTAAGACTTTCTTCCAGATCTTCCAGATATGTTTTAATAAGATTTGATGACCTCTTTACGATCTCTTCAGGTGTAAATGACTGTAAATGATGAAGGAATCCAAAAACACCATTCACCTGTAGATAAGCTTTCTGCCTTTTTGACAGGGCAAGAAAGCAAGCTGTCGATAACGGCAAGAAATGTTCGGCTTTTAAACTTCTGAGAAGGCATTTGAGATTCAACAAGTGGATCAAGAGTGCTGGAACCACTGAAATCATCATACGCGTGATTTTGCTTGTGTTGTTTTTGAGTTTGCTGTTTGATAATCTTCATACTTAGTCAGATCCTTGACTTTTTGCTCAATATCTGAAAAAGTAGACCGTATAGCTTGAATATATCCATGCAAGGGTTCATAGAGTGCACATTCTGTGTTCAAGTCTTGGCCAGAAGATTGCAAAGAAGCACTGGCCATTTGAAAATGCTGTAATACTTGATCCCATTATTCCTGTTTCCAACTTCATCATGGTTGAAAGTAGTCCATGAGCCTGTTGTTGACACTCTACCTTCTGATCATTGTTATTTGAAATGTCATCCAAAACTTGTTTTATTGCAGAAAAGCTGTGTAAAGGTGCTTTTGTTGCATCTGCATGAGCTGAGCACCTGGTATCTGACATTCTTTCCACAATGGGCAAACAAGCACCACCATCAGATAATGGAGCAGAAAGGAGATCCCACTGGTAAGTAGAAGCAGAAAAAAATGTCACAAGCTTTCTACAAATTGAAAGAAAATTAATGCTTCTTGACAACAATCAGCGCACATTTTTCAACCAAATTTAGTGAATGTGCAAAACATGGAATGTAATCCGCAAACTCATTCAGCTCTTTAATTTGTGCTTGTAAGCCGCTGTACTTGCCACTCATGTTGCTGACATTGTCATAACTTTGACCGTGGCAGTCTTTTACATCAATGTCATTCTCCTTTTAAAAGTCAAGCTGTTCAGCTGTTGAGCGAGCTGTTCAGCACTAAAGTCCTTCCATATCCAAAAATTTCACAAATCTTTCAACTAGTCTGGACGGCAAAACATAACGCACAGTCAAAGTCAGCTGGTCCACATTAGATATATCTGGAGTAGAATCCAATGAAACAGAATAATACTTGTATTTCTTCACTACAACAATAATGTGATCTAGTATGCTGGATCCAATCAGATTGATGTTGTTTTAGGTAGGTATGGTTTATGTCCCCTTCCTTGGTTTGCAGGAGCATTTATAAGCTCTGCCAGAAAAGGGTCAGACTTGGCCAGTAATTCTAACAACCCCAAGTAATGTCCATTATGAGGAGAGCCAACAGTTTCCTCACTACCATGAAATGAAAGGCCTCATTCTGCTAAAAAATTTACAACTTCAGTTATTTGCTCCAGAAGTGTGCGCCAATACTTATGTTCAGTCTCCATTTCTTTCAAAGGGTGGGAATCGACGTTTAGCTTTGTTTTTGCGCATTGACAGTGAAATTAAAGCTTGTCTACGTGAGGAACTTTCTCCATGTCAATGTAATAGATTGCTTGCATTTTTCCAGTCATTAAACCCCTCTTCACTGAACTTTGATGAACATCCTGAGGTCGTAACCTTGCATGGAAAACAGAATAGGCTTCCTTTGCTTTCTGAATAGCATAACCAATTTCTTGCATGTTGCTTGTTTGTAGGTTTATGAACTTATGTAAAATAAGAATTCTGACAGTGCCAAGGTTTCCTTTCATTGTCACACAATCGCATGGATGAAGAGAAGTCACTCCTCAGCATGTTGACATTCATCACTTCCCTTGGCTATCCAATATTCACAATCACAATCATCTAGATTGTTTGGCCATTCACCAATATCATTAGAGTACTTGTTTTTTTCACTTGTCCTTTGACACTCAATGGATGCTGGCTGTTGCTGTATCATGCCTTCTGCCGCATTAGTACTAGTTGTTCCTATATTTCCAGCTTCAGCCGTTATAGTACCATCACCATCTCCATGAACATCAACATATTCCAGATCGTCGTCGTTGTGGTGTGGATGAAATCACAGAGCATTGCGTTACCGGTAGGTACAAAACAGTTAGTTTATTTGACAAAACAAGGTTACAGCAGGCAGAGACCTCTGGCAGAACAGATCTAACCACCTTGTGATTGAGGCTTGATATTTATTTGCTAAATATCTATGTTCTATGCGGGTGTGAATTAGGTTGATGTGTTTGCAGGGAAGTGTACTACGGACATGTGGTCGATGTTTAAGGATCTCTTGCAGGATGTTAGGGATAAATTTGTCCCGTTGAAGAAGACAAAGAATGGTAGAGTGAAGGAACCATGGATGACAAGTGAAGTAGAAAATCTAGTCAGGTGGAAGAAGGCAGCATACATGAGGTTTAGGAAGCAAGGATCAGATGCATCTATTGAGGAATATAGGGTAGCAAGAAAGGAGCTTAAGAAGGGGCTGAGAAGAGCAAGAAGGGGGCATGAGAAGGCCTTGGTGAGTAGGGTAAAGGAAAACCCCAAGGCATTATTCAATGATATGAAGAACAAAAGGATGACAGGAGTGAAGGTAGGACCGATTAGAGATAAAAGTGGGAAGATGTGCCTGGAGGCTGAGGAAGTGAGCGAGGTCCCCAATGAATACTTCTCTTCAGTATTCACCACTGAGAGGGAATTTGATGACGTTGAGGACAATATGAGTGAAGTTGATGTTCTGGAGCATGTTGATATTAAGAGAGAGGAGGTGTTGGAGTTATTAAAATACATTAGGACAGATAAGTCCCCGGGACCTGATGGAATATTCTCCAGGCTGCTCCACAAGGCGAGGGAAGAGATTGCTGAACCTCTGGCTAGGATCTTTATGTCCTAGTTGTCCACGGGAATGGTACTGGAGGATTGGAGGGAGGTGAATGTTGTCCCCTTGTTCAAAAAAGATAGTAGGGATTGTCCAGGTAATTATAGACCAGTGAGCCTTATGTCTGTGGTGGAAAAGCTGTTGGAAAAGATTCTTAGAGATAGGATCTATGGGCATTTAGAGAATCATGGTCTGATCAGGGACAGTCAGCATGGCTTTGTGAAGTGCAGATCGTGCCTAACAAGCCTGTTAGAGTTCTTTGAGGAGGTGAGCAGGCATATAGATGAGGGTAGTGCAGTGGATGTGATCTACATGGATTTTAGTAAGGCATTTGACAAGGCTCCGCATGGTAAGCTTATTCAGAAAGTCAGAAGGCTCGGGATCCAGGGAAGTTAGGCCAGGTGGATTCAGAATTGGCTTGCCTGCAGAAGGCAGAGGGTTGTGGTGGAGGAAGTACATTCAGAGTGGAGGGTTGTGACTAGTGGTGTCCCACAAGAATCTGTTCTGGGACCTCTACTTTTTGTGATTTTTATTAACAACCTGGATGTGGGGTAGAAGGGTGGGTTGGCAAGTTTGCAGATGACACAAAGGTTGGTGGTATTGTAGATAGTGTAGAGGATTGTCGAAGATTGCAGAGAGACATTGATAGGATGCAGAAGTGGGCTGAGAAGTGGCAGATGGAGTTCAACCCAGAGAAGTGTGAGGTGGTACACTTTGGAAGGACAAACTCCAAGGCAGAGTACAAAGTAAATGGCAGGATACTTGGTAGTGTGGAGGAGCAGAGGGATCTGGGGGCACATGTCCACAGATCCCTGGAAGTTGCCTCACAGGTAGATAGGGTAGTTAAGAAAGCTTATGGGGTGTTAGCTTTCATAAGTCGAGGGATAGAGTTTAAGAGACATAATGGAATGATGCAACTCTATAAAACTCTAGTTAGGCCACACTTAGAGTACTGTGTCCAGTTCTGGTTGCCTCACTATAGGAGGAAGGATGTGGAAGCATTGGAAAGGGTACAGAGGAGATTTACCAGGATGCTGCCTGGTTTAGAGAGTATGGATTATGATTAGAGATTAAGAGAGCTACGGCTTTACTCTGGAGAGAAGGAGGATTAGAGGAGACATGATAGAGGTGTACAAGATTTTAAGAGGAATAGACGGAGTGGACAGCCAGCACCTCTTCCCCAGGGCACCACTGCTCAGTACAAGAGGACTTGGCTTTAAGGTAAGGGGAGGGAAGTTCAAGGGGGATATTAGAGGAAGGTTTTTCACTCAGAGAGTGGTTGGTGCGTGGAATGCACTACCTGAGTCAATGGTGGAGGCAGATGCACTAGTGAAGTTTAAGAGACTACTAGACAGGTATCTGGAGGAATTTAAGGTGGGAGGGTTATATGGGAGGCAGGGTTTGAGGGTCGGCACAACATTGTGGGGCGAAGGGCCTGTAATGTACTGTACTATTCTATGTTCTATGTTCCAAACGCAAAGGACAGTTCATAGTAACAAGTACAGACAATTCTATGAAGTTTTCACATCTTTTGATTAAATTCATTCTACTGGCACCAGTATGACTAAGCTGACATTCATGGCCTTGAGGAATGCAAGTTAAAATCCATAATACATTATTTGGTATGTTACGTGCTAACATAGAGGACAATTCATAAACAGAATTGATTAAGTTCCTTAAATTAAACTTCCTCTGCTTTGCTGGCAGTTCCACTTCTGACCCTACAGGAACAGTCCAGGTTCTAAACCACAAAGGATATGACATATGAGGGTTGGTTAATAAAAGTGAGAAATACAAAAAATCCTGCAAATGTTGGAAATCCAGAGCAACACACACAAAATGCTGCAGAAACTGAGCAGGTCAGGCAGAAGAGACAGTTTCACAGAAACAAATTTAGGCCATGTGGCCAATAAACCTGTTGCACTGTTCCATTATAGCTGATTTATTAATCCATCTCAACCTTATTTGCCTACCTTCTCCCCATAATCATTGATGTCGTCACCAATCAAGAACCTATTAACTTTTTGATTTAAATATGCCCAATGACTTGGCATGCACAGCCATCTGTGGCAGTGAATCCACAGATTCACCACCCTCTGGCTAAAGAAGTTCCTTCTTGTCTCTGCTCTAAAGGGACCATTTTAGGCTGAGACAATTCAAATACTTCTGAATTTAAATGCAGGGTGGGCTCCAGGTTTGGTTAATTCTACACGGTCAGTCGGAGAATGCAATGGATATTTTTACAAAATCTGTTCTGTGTAATAAAATATAGTTTATTCATTGTGTATCACCACTATCCAAGCATTGCCATCTCGCTGTTACCTTTGGCAGGAGGTAAAGAAGCCTGAAATCACATGCCACCTTGATCAAGAACAGCTACTTCTCTCCACCGTTCATTTATTAAACCAATGGGCAGAAACCTTAATCATAAACGCAAAGGGTTCTGCAGATGCTGGAAATCCAGAGCAACAAACATGAAACAGTATGCTGATCAGGCAGCATTCTATGGGGAGGAATAAATAGCATTTCGGGCAATAGCTTTCATCAGAACTTTAATCACTAGAATTTACCAAGATTATGAATACTTTGATCAATTTGCACTAGAATGGACTTTTTTGTTCTAATTGTGTTTACTGTAAAAAGGAGTGTACAATTTATGTTTAATTTATGTTTTTCTTGTGAATGCTGCTTGTATGATGCAATATGCCTGTGATGCTACTACAAGCTTGTTATTACACCTGTGCATACTACAATAGACTTGACTTTGACTTTGAATACAATTGGTGTGCTGGTCTATGTACACAAATACTCACAACCTTCTACTGATGTGCAGTAGAGAGGATCCTTATATGAACATAGAGTACAGCACATGAACAAGCCATTTGGCCCACAGTATTATGTCAATCTAGTTAAAAAATCAAAACATTTCAAAACACTAATACCCCTACCGATACCATGTTCCTATCACTTAATCTTCCTTACATCCATGTACCTATCCAAACATCTCTAAAAAGCATCCAAGGTGTTTGCCTCTACCATCATAGCAGGCATCCACAACTCTCTGAGTAAAAACACATAACTCTCATACCTCCTTGCATTTGCCCTACCAAGGTGTAACACCTCACACACTGCATCATTGTGGGGTACAGAAAATGCAATCTTGAAATTTGAATTGAAAGATTTTACTTTCATTTCTCCCATCAATTAAATAAATTCTTTTACAATGAGTTGTTCTCCTTAAACAACACCCATAATTGAGTGGCTGTACACATGCCTAGCTATGTACACATGACTAATTGAGTGGCTGCACACATGACTAATGACCTAGCATTTCAGTATCCAGTGGCAGCAGGTCCCCAGACTGTGGTCCTTTCCCACAGGGTCTTCACAGTGGCTGTACCGAGCTTCCTTGTATCACTCAGCAGTGAATGTGCCAGTTAACTGCGCTCTATTGTGGACAGGTCCTCAGACTGGAAGTCCATTTGATTTTGGTAGATCAAAGTGCAAACTTCACCAAGTTCATGAGCTTCCAATAAGAGTCGCCTCAATAAAGCAGCCAGTGTAATTAAAGACCCTACCCACCTTGGTCATTCTCTCTTCTCCCCTCTCTCATCAGGCAGAAGCTAGAAAAGCCTTTTCCAAACATCAGTGCCTCTCATGTTCTCTCCCTAAACAATGCACCCACACATGACCACCACCGCCAGGTACCACCATGCTCACCAACAGCTGTCATCAAATTCAGATTCAAATTTATTTGTCAAATACAGTACAAAGTATCCTTTGTGTTAACACCCAACACACACAAAGATATGCTGCGGGCAGCTTGCAAGCCTGCTTTGGTACTGCCCAGATGTTCTCCCTTCTCTCCTCTCCAATCAGGCAGAAGACACAAAAGCATGAAAGCATGTATCACCAGGCTCAAGGACAACTTTCATCCCGCTGTTATCAGACTCTTTAGTGACAAAACAGATGCTTGATCTCACAAACTACCTGTTTTTGATCTTGTATTTCATTTCTTATCTTTACTGCATTTTCTACATAGCTAGAACATGTTATTCTACATTCTGTTATTGTTTTACTTTGTCCTACCTTAGTGCACTGTGTAGTGATTTGATCTGTATGAACAGTATTAAAGATAAGCTTTTTACTGTATCTTGGTACATGTGACAATAATAAACCAATACTGATTTGTTTATTTTTGTGTATGTCCACCTGTCGATCAGAGATTCCACTTACATAGCTTCTTGGGACAAATCTCGACAAGGACCACTACACCCTTGTCTAAAATATTATTGCATCTGTGATGTCCTACTCTCTCCATTTCCCACTGTCCTGTGGCTTGCTGCCTTAGATTAAATGGAAGCAAAGCCACATCCAAACAAGAGACAGTAGTGGAGCTGAATCCAAATGTGAATTATTCCCTTTAGGAGAGGGCGGGAGCAATAAGATGATACCAGGACACTAACATAGTACTAAGTCATGCAACAACTATGAAATTGCTGCTGGTTTAGAAATTTCTTCTTTCTGAATCATGTCCAAGTTGTGAAATACTTATCTGTATTCTTCTAGATTCCAGCTTCTTACAGAGACAAGAACACAGTGTAGGCCCTTCAGCCCACAATGTTGTGCTGACCTTTTAACATACTCTAAGATAAAATAACCCTTCCCTCTTAAACAGCCTTCCTTTTTTCTATCATGCACATGCCTATTAAAGAGTCTCTTGAATGTTCCTAATGTATCTGCCTCCACCACAACCCTTGTCAGCACATTCCATGCACTTAACATTTTCTGTGTTAAAAAAACAACCCCTTATACTTCCCTGCAAACACCTTAATAGAAAGCCCCCCCCAGAGAAGCTATTTCCACCCATTTAAGACTGTAAGAAATAGGAGCATAATTTGGCCATTCAGCCCATCGGGATTGCTACACCATTTCATCATGGCTGATTTATTATCCCTCTCAACTGTATTCTCCTGCCTTCTAGCCGTAACTTTTGATGTCCTGATTAATCAAGAATCTATCAATCTCCACCTTAAATATACCCAATGACTAGGCCTGCACAGCTGTCTACGGCAATGAATTCCACAGATTCACCACCCTCTGGCTAAAGAACATAGAACAATACAACACAGTACAGGACCTTTGGCCCACAATGCTGTGCCGACCCTTAAACCCTGCCTCCCATATAACCCCCCCACCTTAAATTCCTCTATATATCTGTCTAGTAGTCTCTTAAATTTCACTAGTGTATCTGCCTCCACCACTAACTCAGGCAGTGCATTCCATGCACCAACCACTCCCAGAGTAAAAAACCTTCCTCTAATATCTCCCTTGAACTTTCCACCCCTTACCTTAAAGCCATGTCCTCTCGTATTGAGCAGTGGTGCCCTGGAAAAGAGGCGCTGGCTGTCCACTCTATCTATTCCTCTTAATATCTTGTAGACCTCTATCATGTCTCCTCTCATCCTCCTTCTCTCCAGAGAGTAAAGCCCTAGCTCCCTCAATCTCTGACCATAATGCATACTCTCTAAACCAGACAGCCTCCTGGTAAATTTCCTCTATACCCTTTCCAATGCTTCCACATTCTTCCTATAGTGAGGCAACCAGAACTGGACACAGTACTCCAAGTGTGGCCTAACCAGAGTTTTATAGAGCTGCATCATTACCCCGCTACTCTTAAACTCTATCCCTCAACTTATGAAAGCTAACACTCCATAAGCTTTCTTAACTACCCTATCTACCTGTGAGGCAACTTTCAGGGATCTGTGGACATGTACCCCCAGATCCCTCTGCTCCTCCACACTTCCAAGTATCCTGTCATTTTCTTTGTACTCTGCCTTGGAGTTTGTCCTTCCAAATGCCTTCTGACTTTTTGAATAAGCGTACCGTGTGGATCCTTGTCAAATGCCTTACTAAAATCAATGTAGATCACATCCACTGCACTACCCTCATCTATATGCCTGGTCACCACCTCAAAGAACTCTTATCAGGCTTGTTAGACACGATCTGCCCTTCACAAAGCCATGCTGACTGTCCTTGATCAGACCATGATTCGCTAAATGCCCATAGATTCTATTTCTCAACTCCTTTCTTGCTGCCCTATATTCCTCAATAGACTCATCTGATCCTTGCTTCCTAAACCTCACGTATGCTGCCTTCTTCCACCTGACTAGATTCTTCACCTCACTTGTCACCCATGGTTCATTCATCCTACCATTTACCTTCCTCACCAGGACAAATTTATCCTTAACATCCTGCAAGAGATCCCTAAACATCGACCACATATCCATAGTACATTTCCCTGCAAAGACATTATCCCAATTCACACTCACAAGTTCTAGCTTTATAGCCTCATAATTTGCCCTTGCCCAATTTAAAAAATTTTCTTGTCCTCTCTGATTCTATCCTTTTCCACGATAATGTTAAAGGCCAGGGAGCGGTGATCACTGTCCCCCAGATGCTTACCCACTGATAGATCTGTGATCTGACCCGGTTTGTTACCTAATACTAGATCTAGTAAGGCATTCCCCCTAGTTGGCCTGTCAACGTACTGTGACAGGAACCTGTCCTGGACACACTTAAGCTCTGCCCTGTCTAAACCATTGAAGCTAATCAGGTGCCAATCAATATTAGGGAAGTTAAAGTCACCCATTATAACAAACCTGTTATTTTTTCCCCTTTTCAAAATCTGCCTCCCAATCTGCTCTTCAGTATCTCTGCTGCTACCAGGGGGCCTATAGAATACTCCCAGTAGAGTAACTGCTCCCTTCTTGTTCCTGACTTCCACCCTTACTGACTCAAAAGAGGATCTTGCTACATTACCCACCTTTCTGTAGCTGTAATAGTATCCCTGGCCAGTAACGCCACCCCTCCTCCTCTTTTGCCCCCCCCCCTTTCTATCCCTTTTAAAGCACTGAAATCCAGGAATATTGAGAATCCATTCCTGCCCTGCCGCCAGCCAAGACTCTGTAATGGAAGTATTTCCTCATCTCTGTTCTAAGTGGATGTCCCTCAGTTCTGAGGATCTGGCCTCTAGTCCTACACTCCACCTCTATAGGAAACATCCTCTCCACTTCCACTTTTTCCAGACCTTTCAATATTTGACAGGTTGCAATGATATTCCCGCCTCATTTTTCTGACCTCCAGCAAGTACAGGCCCAGAGCTCATCTGTTAATCCTTTCATTCTTGGGATAATTCTTGTGAACCTCCTCTGGACCCTCTCCAATGCCAACGTATCTTTTCTTAGATAAGGGGCTTAAAACTGCTCACAATACTTCAAGTGTGGAACGACTACTTACTTAAAAAGATCCAGCATTACATCCTTTTGTATTCTAGCCCTCTCAGAATGAAAGCTAACATTGCATTTGCCTTCCTTACCATTGACTAAGTAAATGCAGTTGGTGAACAAATTGAATCAAAATCAGGTTTATTATCACTGACAAAAATAATGAAATCTGTTGTTTTGTTGAAGCATTACAATGCAAGACATAATACAAGTTAACATAAAAAAAAATAGTGTTAAAGTTTCCACTGGTCACAATTTACAGCTAGGAAGAGCTTGGTTCAATCCTGAACTCTGATGCTGCCTATGTGTGCTTAACTGCTCTGGGCCTATACTCACTAGAGTTTAGAAAAATGATGGGGTGGAGTGTTTCTCATTGCAATATCAAATAATGAAAAACCTAGATAGAGAGGACATTGAGAATACAGTTCTAGTAGTGAGTGAGTCCAGGACCAGAGGGTATATTCTCCATGTGACCATTTGAGTCTCCCTGTCTGCTCTGATTTCCTCTCGTACCTTAAAGGCATGCAGGTGAAATGGAATATGCAAATTGTTTCACACAGTGTGCAGGTATATTAGCAGAGAGATTCTGCAGATGCTGGAAATGCAGAGCAACAGACATAAAAGGGTGGCAAAACGTTAGAACTTTGAAAATGTAAAGACAGTAATGGTACCAACTGTAAAGAATTGAAAGTTTTTGAATGGTTATTGTATATAATTTTATTTCAGAATAAAGTATATTTTGTTTAATAAAAAAAGAAGACATAAAATGCTGGATGTTCTCAGCAGGTCAGGCAGCATCTATGGAGGTGAAAGAAGGGCCAGCTTGGAAAGAAATGTGGGAGAACCCAGAAAAAAAATTAGTTGAGTGTGGTAGGTGACAGGTAAAATCTGGGTCAAGTTGATAAGTATGTGGGAGAGAATAGGTTACCAGGAAATAAATTATAGAGCACTACCATACAGAAAAAGGCCCTTCAGACTTTTTAGTTTGTGTTGAACTATTATTCTCTTTGTCCCATTGATCTGCACCTGGACCATAGCCATCCCATCCATGTACTTACCTCGACCTCTTAAATATCACAAATAAACCCATATCCTCCACTGCCGCAGGCAGCTTGTTCCACATATACACCAGCCTCTGAGGGAAGTGGGAGGATGGGATTGACAGGAGTGGTCCGAGTCTCAACAGAAATGTGGCAAGCCAAATGGCCTCCTTATGTCAACTAATTAATATGGATTATTTCAGAACAAAAAGTCTTTCCTTAGCTGGACAGGATCTCTTTTTGTAGATTTGCAAACTGGAACCTAAAGACTGTTTATTAGACTTTCTGAATCTAAATTTAACTAGGAACTGAGAGAATAATTAAGCTGAGACATTAGTGATAGAGAAGTTACTGGAGATAATTTTAGGGACAGGATTTATGAGCATTTGGAAAATCATGGCCTAATTTGGATGAACCAGCATGGCTATATGCAATGCGAAATGTGTCTTGCTAACTTGATTGAGTTTTTTGACAAGGTAGTTAGGGTGACTGATGAAGGTAGAGCTATGGATGTTGTTTACACGAATGTTAGTAAAAGACAGTTTTGAATTGAATTGACTTTATTACTTTCATCCTTCATATACATGAGGAGTAAAATTTTTACATTACATCTCTGTCTAAATGTGCAATGTGCAATTTATAGTAATTTATAATAAATATTATGTACAACAGGACAGTCAGTATTACATAGAAATATAGCTGTGTCAGCATGAATTAATCAGTCTGATAGCCTGGTAGAAGAAGCTGTCTTGGAACCTTTCGGTCCAGGCTTTTATGCTCTGGTACCGTTTCCCAGATGGTAGCAGCTGGAACAGTTTGTGGGTAGGGTGACTTGGGTCCCCAATGATGCTTCGGGCTCTTTTTATATATCTGTCTTTGTAAATGTCCTGAATAGTGGGAAGTTCACATCTACAGTTTACAAGGTCCTACATGGGAGGTTCATCCAGAAGATTAAGATGCACGGGATCAATGGTGAATTGGTCATTTGGATTCAGAACTGGCTTGTTCATAGAAGACAGAGGGTAATGGTCAAAGTTCAAAGCAAATTTATTATCAAAGTACACGTATGTCACCATGTACTATTCTGACATTCATTTTCTTGTGGACATTCACAGAAAATACAAAGAAACAATAGGATCACTAAAAGATGATGAACAAGATGAACAAGCAACAAACATGCAAAAAATACATCAAACTGGAAATACAAAAAGCAATAAATATAAATATAATAATAATAAAATTAACAATAAATAGCGAGAACATGAGATGAAAAATTCCTGAAACTGTATCGATAGGTTGTGGAAATATTGTTGGGTTGAGTGAAGTTATCCCTGCTCTTCAGGAACCTTTTGTTTGAGGGGTAATAGCTCTTCCTGAACTCTACTCCTATCACCACCAGTAGCTGAACAAGAAATAGGATCTGTTCAAAACTGAACAAATCCTTTGCAAAGCCTGGATGAACCAGACATTCTGTTTCAAAGCAAAATACTGTGAAGGCTGGAAATCCAAAATAAAATCAGAAGTACTCAGCTGGTCAGGCAGCATCTATGCAGAAGGTAACCAAGTTGACATTATTTTGTTAATGAGTTTACATCGACTTGAAGCATCAAGTCCCTGTCTCCACAAACGATACCCAAAGATTTCCGTCATTTACTTTTTTCTAATGTTTATTAAATCAGAGTGCCAAGCCATTCTCTTGTTGCTGTCTGTAGTGTGCAAGTTGTTTGAAATATTCTCTAAAGAAAAGAGCATGTAAACTTGTATAAGTTTCATCCTGAAGGTTGCCTGAAATGGAGTAAAGGGAACAATTTAAATAGGAACTTGAAGGACAACATTTTCACACAGAGCCTAATGTGCACACAAAGGGTATTGCCACAGTTTGTGGTTGAGGCAGATAGAATAATAACTTTTCTGAAGGTCAAAGCTTAGCCACACACAAATAAATGCCTGCACAGGTATAATGAAAAACCTGTTTGGAGCAGTTTCACAGGCACGTAGCATTAAGGACACTATTCATAAACAAAGTAACATAATTTATGCACAATTATTTTCAAGAAAGAACACAATTAGAACAAAAAAATTGGCCTTTGTAGTGCAAAAGTTTGTAGTGTTGTTGTACTGATGTAGTGATGACTGATTTTTAAAATATTTGAGCAGGTACATAGATAGGATGGGTGGCGAGATCGAGGTGTCTCTACCAAAGGAGGTGTGAGGTGCTCTTTCCCTCCATTAGCCTGCGGGTCACCCTTAGGCGAGGTGTAGAACCTACCTAGCCCTCCCGAGTAGAGTCATGAGAAGCCATGGGAGCAGATGGTGCGTATTACAAGTCCTGGTAATTCGACCACTGACACCAGGCAGGCAATCTCTGAAGAGTATTAATAATGGCTGGGTCACCTGTCTTGTAAAGACACTGCCCAGAAGGTGGCAATGGCAAACATCTTCTGCAGAAAAATTTGCCAAATGCATTCATGGTCATGACAAATGGAAGACCCTGATCGCCCACGTCATATGACACAGCACATAATAATGTTAATGCTAACATAGCTAGGAAAGGTTTAGAAGAATATCAGACAAATGTAGTCAGATAGGACTAGGCTGAATCGGCATCTTGGCAGGGACAGATGGGCTGAAGGGTTTATTTCTGTGCTATATGAGTCTATAACTACTTGCAGAGAACTGCAGTAAACCTTCAGTAATCCAGAAATGTTAATGTTCTTTTATACATACCAAATTATTGAATGCCCTGAGCGAGTCCTCAGATTTTGTTGGTCATTGTATGTTTCAATGTGCAAGTGACTAGTACGTCTAATCTAACCTATCCAGTTCATTTTCGTAGGTTGCATCAGCTTACACCACCATTCCTTATCAAGTACAATGGCTGTGAAGGAAGATGCATTACACTTCTGAAGAAGGGTTAAAAAGACACGTAAAGGTTTTGGGTCCAAGTTATCATCAGGGTTGCTAGCTCAGTGTTTGATGATATAGTGCTTTATCGTGGCTGTGTTGTCCCCCCAGCTGACTTCTTGTTTTATGGGTGCTCTGTCTTTTGTTTAGCTTCCCACCACCAAGACACCTGAAACTGTTCCCAAACTTAGCCAGTGTCATATCTACCCAACTGTTTCGGACAAAGAGTAAACATCAACTGTCTATTTCTCTCCATAGATGCTACCTGACTTGTGTGTTCCTCAAGATTTTCAGCATCATCAGAATCCCTTGTGTTTATCATATTCACATTTTGCTTCTTGGTGTTAGCTCCCAATTAGGCAACACAGAAGAATATGCACAGGAAAAGGCCCTTGCACCAAACATGGTACCAAACTAAGCCACATTCCTTTTGTCTCCAGATAGTCCATATCCCTCTATTTCCTGCATATTTATGCGCTTATCAAAGAGCCTTGGAAAAGCCTTATAAACCTTCAACCTTAAAAGACTGAATTTGGAGTAATGTGAGTGACTTTGGGCCCCTTATCTAAGAAAGGATGCACTGGCATTGGTGAGGATCCAGAAGAGGTTTGCAACTATGATCTTAGGAAAATAGGGTTAACATATGAAGAATGTTTGATTGCTCTAGGCATATAGTTTGGCACAACATTGCAGGCCGAAAGGTCTTTTCCATAATTAGTTCAGCACAACACTGTAGGCCAAAAGGTCTGTTCCTGAGCTCTGCTGTTCCTCAGTATAGGAACAAGCCCTGTGGCCCACAATGTTGTACTAAACCAAATAAATTAGTAATCAAATAGCCAATTACATTAACCCCTGATGCCGACACAGTATCAATATCCTTCCATTTTCCTCACATTCATGTGCCTATCAAAATACCTCTTAAAAGTCTCTAATGTATCTGCATCTTCCACCACCACAGGCAGTGCATTCCAGGCACTCACCACTCTGTGTAGAAAAAAAACTTACCCCTCACATCTCCTTTGAAATTAACCCCCTCTCACCTTAAATGCAACCCAAAGCTATCCAAGCTTTTGTTATAGCACATGCCCTCTAATCCAGGCAGCATCCTGGTAAACCTCTTCTGCTCCTTCTCCAAAGCCTCAATATCCTTCCTATAATGGGTGGATATAACTATATGCAACACTCCAGGTGCAGCCTACAGTAACTAGGTTTATAAATCTGCAACATAACTTCCTGACTTTTGAACTTAATGCCTCAACTAATAAAAGCAAGCATCCCGCAGGCCTTCTTAACCACCCTATCAACCTGTAGCTACTTTCAGGGAGCTATGAACTTGGACCCCAAGATCCCTCTGCATACATCGACACTGTTAAAGGTCTTGCTCTTACCAGCTTGCTATCTCTTTATATTTGACCTATCAAGATGCAACACTCGACATTTCATTGGGTTAAGTTTTATCTGGCATTTCCTGCCCATATCTGTAACTGATACATATCCTTTGTATTCTTTGCCAGCCTTCTATGTTATCCACAACACTACCAATCTTTGCCCTTTAAATTCTCTTTACTGGGTGATTTGGTTTTATCATAGAATAACATGACTTTGTTTGTTGTACAATATACTCTATTGCCAGGGTAACGCAACAATGAGAACCATCTCTCATTCTTTAGTTGATTCAATAAGTTAACCTGTTAACGCCCCTTAGAATGTTTTTACCTATGAGTGGAGATGAATGAATTGCTAACATTTCATTGCTAAACACTTAATTAGATCTGATGTAAGGAGAACAGATAAAAATGCTCAAAACAAACCAGAGTGGAAATCCTGAGTAACAGCCACAAGTTACTGGAGGAACTTAGCAGGTCGGGGGGCATCTATGGAAGGGAGAAAAAGTCAAAATTTTAGGCTGAGACCTTTTCTTAGGACAGGATAGTCAGGGGGAATGATGCCAAAGTGAGAAGGTGGGAATGGGGGAGCAGTACAAGTTGGCAGGTGATAGGTAAGATGGGTGGGTGGGGGTAAGAAGGAATGAAGGAAGAAGCTGGGAGATGAGAGGCAAAAGAAGTAAAAGGCTGAAGAAGAAGGATTATTCTTGTTACTCTCTCACCCTTTCTCTTTTTCTACCTGCCCACCACCTCACTCTGCTGCCTATTCTCTTTCACTTTCTTTCATAGTCCACTCCTATTAGATTCTTTCTCAAGAATTTCCAGCATCTGCAGAAGCTTTTGTGTCTACATGTCCAGGTAACTTGATTCCTCTGTCTGTGTCAGTTGTCCTTCCCAGACATTGTCTTGATGAAGATTCTTGGCCCAAAACACCAATGGTTTATTCCTCTCCGTAGATGCTGTCTGCCCTTTTAAGATCAATCTAACCAATGTTTCTTTTAATTTGTAATGACCAGTGTGCACAAAAATCTTGTGCTGTGCAGATTTTTGCCCAGTGTGCACTGAATGTTTAAGTGGATGTAAATCTGAAACTGTTCTAAGGATAATAAACTATCAAGTCCAGTTTGTTGTTCATTGTTTAAAAGATCTTTATTGAACTCATGGTAGAGCAGTTTCCACTGTTTCATTAAGCCATTCCTCTTTAAACGAACTAGCAGTTCTTTTGCACTGCACACTCATTGCATCTTCGGAATTTGACATCAGTGAATCAACAATATCTTCATTAAAAACAGTGTAAGTATGCCAGTTCTAAGATCTGCAGGCAGATCATTGCAAACTCCACGTTGTCAACACCCTCCGCATCAGAAACCGAAAAAGGAAATGTGATTGTGTGCGATCGTGAAATATACTTAACGTGTCAATGAGATAGAGGGTGGCAACCTTTTGTGCGCAGTTTTTATTCCTTTGTGTGCTAATAGTAAAGGATGTGTGCATGTGCACACCTTACAGGGAACATTGAATCTAATCCTTCCCCTTCCACATAGCTCTCCATTTTTCTTTCATCTATGTTCCTACTTAAGAGTCTCTTTAAAGTCATGAAGTCACAATCAGAATCAGGTTTAATATCACCGGCATAGTGCATATCATGAAATTTGTTAACTTTACAGCAGCAGTATAATGAAGTACATGGTAAATAAATAGAGAGAAGAAAAACTGATTACATCATATGTCTATTAAATAGCTAAGTTAAAATAAGCAGTGCAAAAAAAAAATGGGGTCAATGTCCATTTAGAAATCAAATAGCAAAGGGGAATACACTGTCCCTGAATCTCTGAGAGTGTGCCTTCAGGCTTCTGTATCTCCTTGCCCATGGTAACAATGAGAAGAGGGCATGGGAAAAGGCAGGTAGGTGGAGATGAGTCCATGGTCAAATCAGCCATGATCTTATCGAATGGCGGAGCAGGCTCAGTGGACCAGATGGCCTACTCCTGCTCCTATTTCTTATGTTCTTATGACCCAGGTAGTGGGGATACTTAATGATGGACGACACCTTCCTAATGCATCGGTCCTTGAAGATGTCTTGGATACTACGGAGGCTAGTAGCCATGATGCACCTGACTAATTTGCCAAGTTACATCCCTACTATACTTCCCTCCAATCACCTTAAAATTGTGCTCACTTGTGTTAGCCATTTCTGTCCTGGGAAAAACGATGAAGGAGCCCTAATGAAGGTACTTACGCTGAAACATTGATTGCTTATTCTCCTCCATAGATGCTGCTTAACTTGCTGAGTGCCTGCAGCATATTGTGGATGTTTGATGATTCCCAGCATCTTGTGTTTATAACAAAATAAATTCTCTGAGTTGTGAAATGCAGAGCAGGAAGACATGTCTAGCAGGTTAGATGAGATATGGCCTCCATCCAGGGAGAATAAAAGGGGTTTAAGAAACAACATATTAAGACAAACAAAAAAGATTCCACAAAGATGCTGGAAATCTTGAGGGATATGCACAAAATGCTGGGGGATGTCAGCTTCCCAGGTAGCATCAATGGAGAGGAATAAACAGTTGACATTTCAGGCCAAGAACATTCATTAGGGCAATTTCAGGGATGGATGACCAGTACAGACAGAGAAATTAAGTTACTTAAAACTGTAGACACAAAAGATTCTTCAGCTGCTGGAAATCTTGATCAACAAACACAAAATACTGGAGGAAGTCAGCAGATCAGACAGACAGGACCAAGGGGTCCACAGCCTAAAGCATCAACTGTTCACTTTCCTGCACAGATACTGCCTGGCCTGCTGAATTCTTCCAACGTTTTGTGTGTTCTCCTAAAGATGTAGAATACTGATGAAGCCCAGAAGTTGATATTTGGCTTTTAATTATAACTGACAATAGTTGCATCCATTCTATCCATTGCAATTTGTATCTCTTGAACGGATTAGTCAGGCAGGGGTGTCTGATCGGCAGAATATACTGACATCAGATGGAAATATTATCAGTGTGCTGTTTGCCCTTTCTAGAGAACTAATTTATGATTTCAAGGCGTCCATGTTGCCAAGCTGATAGTCCAGAGTATGCTTTTACTCTCTCCCTCTCCCAGTGTAGAGTGCCCTCCTTCTTTAAAACAGCCAACATTGCCCCTGTACCTAAAAAGACCAAGGTAACATGTCTAAATGACTGGCATCCTGTTGTACTCATCTCAATAATAAGCAAATGCTTTGAGAGGCAGCATGCTACCACCCACACTGGGCCATCTACAATCTGCCTACCAACACAACTAATCGACAGATGATGCAATAGCCATGGCTCTACACACTGTCCTTATATGCCTGAAGAGGAGGGATGCTTACGTGAGAATGCTGTTCTTGATCTTCATCCTATCTTATGCAGCTTCCTGGCAGATCGCTGGCAGGTAGTGAGAGTGGGTTCCCTCACATCTGCCCCTCGGATCCTCAACAGAGGATCCCCTCAGGGCTGTGTTCTAAGCCCTCTCTTTTACTCTCTGTATACCCATGACTGTGTCACCACCCACAGCTCCAATCTGCTAATTAAATTTGCAGATGCTACTACATTGATTGGCCTAATCTCAAATGATAACAAGGCAACCTACAGCGAAGGAGTCATTACCCTGATAGTAGTATCAAGAAAAGAATCTTTCCCTCAGAGTTGTAAAAACAAAGGAGCTGGTTGTGGACTACAGGAGGAACGGAGATAGGCTCACCTCTGTTGACGTTAATGGATCTGGGGTTGATAGGGTGAACAGTTTCAATTTCCTTGGTATACACATCATTGAGGATCTCATTTTGTTTGTACAAACCGGCTGTGTGGTTAAAAAAAAGCATGACAGTACCTCTTTAACCTCAGACAGTTAAAGAAGTTTGGCATGAGTCCCCAAATCCTTTCTACAGGGGCACAATTGAGAGCATCCTGACTGACTACTACTGCCTGGTATGGGAACTGTACTTTGCTCAATCGCAGGGCTTTGCAGAGAGCAGTGTTGTCAGCCTAGTGCATCTGTGGATGTGAACTTCCCACTATTCAGGACATTCTCAGGACAGGTGCAAAAAAAGGGCCTGAAGGATCTTTAGGGACCCGAGTCACCCCAATCACAAACTGGACCAGTTGCTATTATCTGGGAAATGGTACTGCAACATTAAAGCCAGGACCAGCAGGCTCCAGGCCATCAGACTGATTAATTCATGCTTATACAATTGTATTTCTATGATATGACTGTTCTGTTGTATATCATACTGTATATTCTATTTATTACAAATTACTATAATTTGCACATTGCACATTCAGACGGAGATGCAACATAAAGATTTTTACTCCTCACATATGTGAAGGATGTAAGAAATAAAGTCAATTCAATTCAGAGACCAGAAGTCCCACTGTGGCAACTGTGGAATTTTATTTCAAAGCATTAAATACATCAAGAATATAGAATAACATTGAAGTTCACAGTTCAAAGTAAATTGATGATCAAAGTACGTAAATGTTACCATGCACTACCTTGAGAGTCAATTTCTTCCAAACTTATATAGGAAAAAAGAAATACATTGGAATTTCCAAAAAAAATACATAAACAAAGAGAACTAACTAATGTGCAAAAGCTGGCCAAATAAACAATAATACTGAGATCATGTTGTAAAGAGCCCCTGGAAGTGAGGTTGAAAGTTGTAGAGTCATTTTGTAGCTAACGCTCTGTACCTTTGTCCAATGATAGTAACAAGAAATGGGAATGGACTGCATGATGGAATGATGGATGATACTTGTAGCAGTGCTCCTTATAAATGTATTCAATTGTGGGAGGGCTTTGCCTGTGATGGACTGGACTGTGTCTACCATTTTCACATGGCATGGGGCACTGCTACAGTCTTTCAGCCTACAATGTTACACTGAGCTAATAACATCCAGTTAAACTCACCCCTTCGCCCTGCACATGGTGTATACTGTACTGTACAAAAGTCTTAGGCGCATATATAGGGTGCCCAAGACTGCTGCACAGTACTGTATTTGTCAACGTGGGATGGAAAGCAAGTTTGTAAATCTGGCTAGAGCATAGAATGTTGGCCCTGACAAAGGTGGAGTTCTGTGGGATGGGTGTGGGACATCTGGCAGAGAAAGAATGCCGGAGGTGCTGAATGGTGCAGGTGCAGGCACATCCAGCCCTGAGACACTAGGCAAGGTAATTTGATACAGCATTACAGAATGTCTCTCCTGTGCTTCCCACCTCTTCTACTCTCCCTTCCACTTTTCCCAAACATGATTCTCCTCTCCCTACCCATTTCCCACTCTCAGTTCACAATATCAGATCTATATCAGAACCAGGTTTATCATCACTCACATATGTCTCGAAATTTGCTTTTATTCATGGCAGCAGTACACTGCAATACCATACATACAATTAAATTTCTACAGCACTGTGCAAAGGTCTTAGGCACTTACCTCTCTCTCTCTCCCTCTTCCTCTCTCTCTCTCTCTCTCTCTCTCTCTCTATGTGTATATATATGGAACCTTGGTTCTCTAGCGATATTGGAACTCTGATAAAGAAGAAGAGAGAGATGTATGATACGTGTAGGAAACAGGGAGCAAATAAGGTACTTGAGGAGTATAAAAAGTGCAAAAAAAGCTTAAGAAAGAAATCAGAAGGGCTAAAAGAAGACATGAGGTAGCTTTGGCAGTCCAGGTGAAGGATAATCCAAAGAGCTTCTACAGGTATATTAAGAGCAAAAGGATAGACAATAGACAATAGACAATAGGTGCAGAAGTAGACCATTTGGCCCCTCGCGTCTGCACTGCCATTCTGAGATCATGGCTGATCATTCACTATCAATACCCAGTCCCTGCCTTGTCCCCATATCCCTTGATTCCCCTATCCATCAGATATCTATCCAGCTCCTTCTTGAAAGCATCCAGAGAATTGGCCTCCACCGTCTTCCGAGGCAGTGCATTCCACACCTCTACAACTCTCTGGGAGAAGAAGCTCTTCCTCAACTCTGTTTTAAATAACTGACCTCTTATTCTCAATCCATGCCCTCTGGTACTGGACTCTCCCAACATCTGGAACATATTTCCTGCCTCAATCCTATCAAATCCTTTAATTATCTTAAACGTTTCAATCAGATCCCCTCTCAATCTCCTCAATTCCAGCGTGTACAAGCCCAATCTCTTCAATCTCTCTGCGTAAGACAGCCCTGCCATCCCAGGAATCAACCTAGTGAATCTACGCTGCACTTCCTCAATTGCCAGAATGTCCTTCCTTAAACCTGGAGACCAAAACTGTACACAATATTCCAGGTGTGGTCTCACCAGGGCCCTGTACAAATGCAAAAGAACATCCTTGCTCTTGTATTCAATTCCCCTTGTAACAAAGGCCAACATTCCATTTGCCCTCTTCACTGCCTGTTGCACTTGCTCATTCACCTTCATTGACTGGTGAACTAGGACTCCTAGGTCTCTTTGCATTTCTCCCTTACCTAACTCGACACCGTTCAGACAATACTCTGCCCTCTTGTTCCAGCTTCCAAAGTGGATAACTTCACATTTATTCACATTGAATGACATCTGCCAAGTATCTGCCCACTCACTCAGCCTATCAAAGTCTCCCTGTATTCTCCTAACGTCCTCTTCGCATGTCACACTGCCACCCAGTTTAGTATCATCAGCAAACTTGCTGATATAGTTTTCAATGCCCTCATCTAAATCATTGACATAAATCGTAAAGAGCTGTGGTCCCAATACAGAGCCCTGTGGTACCCCACTAGTCATCTCCAGCCAGTCTGAGAAACACCCATTCACTGCTACCCTTTGCTTTCTATCTGCCAACCAGTTTTCTATCCATGTTGAAACCCTGCCCCCAATGCCATGAGCTCTGATTTTACTCACCAATCTCCTATGTGGCACCTTATCGAATGCCTTCTGAAAATCTAGGTACACAACATCTACTGGCTTACCCTCGTCTAACATCCTTGTTACACCCTCAAAAAACTCCAACAGATTAGTCAAGCATGATTTGCCCTTGGTAAATCCATGCTGGCTCGGCCTAATCCTATTTCTGCCATCTAGATGTGCCACTATTTCGTCCTTAATAATGGACTCAAGCATCTTCCCCACGACTGACGTTAGGCTAACAGGGCGATAGTTCTCCGTTTTCTCCTTCCCTCCCTTCTTGAAAAGTGGGACAACATTAGCCACTCTCCAATCTTCAGGAACTGATCCTGAATCTAAGGAACATTGGAAAATGATTACCAATGCATCCGCAATTTCCTGAGCCACCTCTTTTAGAACCCTCGGATGCAGACCATCTGGACCCGGGGATTTATTAGCCTTCAGTCCTACCAGTCTACTCATCACCGTTTCTTTCCTAATGTCAATCTGTCTCAATTCCTCTGATATCTTATGACCCTGGCCCATCCATACATCTGGGAGATTGCTTGTGTCCTCCCTGGTGAAGACAGATCTAAAGTACGCATTAAATTCTGTTGCCATTTCCCTGTTTCCCATAACAATTTCTCCCAATTCATTCTTCAAGGGGCCAACATTGTTCTTAACTATCTTCTTTCTCTTCACATAGCTAAAAAAGCTTTTGCTATCCCCTTTTATATTCCTGGCTAGACTGATCTCATACCTGATTTTTTCTCTCCGTATTGCTTTTTTAGTTAAGATCTGCTGTTCCTTAAAACTTTCCCAATCATCTGTATTCCCACTCATCTTAGCCCTGTCATACTTCTTTTTCTTTAATGCTATACAATCTCTGACTTCCTTTGTCAACCACTGTGGCCCCTTCCCCCTCTTTGAATCCTTCCTTCTCATTGGAATGAACTGCATTTGCATCTTTTGTATTATGCCCAAGAATATCTGCCACTGCTGATCCACTGTCTTTCCTGCCAGGGCATCTGCCCATTTAACTTTGGCCAGCTCATCCCTCATGGCTCCGTAGTCTCCTTTATTTAATTGCAACACTGACACCTCTGATCTGCCCCTATCCCTCTCAAATTGTAGATAAAAACTTATCATGTTATGATCACTACTTCCTAATGGCTCCTTTACTTCAAGATCACTTATCAATTCCTGTTCATTACACATCACCAAGTCCAAAATAGCCTCGTTCCTGGTTGGCTCAAGCACAAGCTGTTCCAAAAATACACCCCTTAGACACTCCACAAACTCCCTATCCTGGGGTCCAGCACCTACCTGATTCTCCCAGTCCACCTGCATGTTGAAATCTCCCATAACGACTGCATTGCCTTTAGCACATGCCAATGTTAACTCCCTAATCAACTTGTACCCAATATCCACGCTACTGTTTGGGGGCCTGTACACAACACCCATTAGGGTCTTTTTACCCTTACTCTTCCTCAGCTCAATCCACACAGACTCTACTTCCCCTGTTCCCAAGTCACCTCTTGCTAAGGACTGAATCTCATTCCTCACCAACAGGGCCACCCCACCCCCTCTTCCCATATTTCTGTCTCTACGATAGCACGTATACCCTGGTACACTCAATTCCCAGGCCTGATCCCCTTGCAGCCATGTCTCCGTTATCCCAACAATATCGTAGTTCCCCATTTTCATCTGAGCTTCAAGCTCATCTGTCTTATTTCTGACACTACGCGCATTCAAGTATAGAATTCTTAGCCCATTCCTCCTCTCTTTGCTTAAAACACTGTCTACTGTACCTAACCCAGCTCCTTGAACTTCCATCGGGCAAATTGCACCCTGAATTTTGATGACCTTCTCAAGATCACCCAAACCTTGTACACATTTAACCCCATGCACCTTCTGACCAACCCTCTGGATCTGGATTCCTGCCCCCTGCACATCTAGTTTAACCCCCCCCCCCCCCCCCCCCCCGAGCAGCACTGGCAAATACTCCTTCAAGAATGTTAGTACCCCTCCGGTTCAGATGTAGACCATCCCTTCGAAACAGATCCCAATGTCCCTGGAACAAAGACCAATTATCCAAAAACCTGAACCCTTCCTTCCTGCACCATGCTCTCAGCCTCGTATTAATGTGCATTATCATTCTATTCTTCGCCTCACTCGCACGTGGCACAGGTAGCAATCCCGAGATGGTCACCCTGGAAGTCCTGCCTTTCAGCTTCACTCCTAACTCCCTGAACTCTCTAAGCAGGACCCCCTCACTCACCTTACCTACATCATTGGTCCCTACATGGACCACTACATCTGGGTTCATGCCCTCACTCTCAAGAATAGCCTGCACCCGATCTGAGATGTCTGGATAGTAAGGGATAAAATAGGTCCTCTTGAAGATCAGAGTGGTTGGCTATGTATGGAACCAAAGGAAATGGGGGAGATCTTAAATAGGTTTTTTGCATCTGTATTTACTAAGGAAACTGGCATTGAGTCAACGGAAATGAGGCAGACAAGTAGTGAGGTCATGGAACCTATACAAATTGAAGAGGTGGAGGTGCTTGCTATCTTGAGGCAAATCAGAGTAGATAAATCCCCAGGACCTGACAGGGTATTGCCTCGGACCTTGAAGGAGACTGATGTTGAAATTGCAGGGGCCCTGGCAGATATATTTAAAATGTCAGTATCTAGGGGTGAGGTGCCGGAGGATTGGAGGATAGCTCATGTTGTTTCGTTGTTTAAAAAAGGCTCAAAAAATAATCCGGGAAATTATACTCTGGTAAATTTGACATCTGTAGTAGGTAAATTATTGGAAGGAGTACTAAGAGATAAGATCTACAAGTATTTAGATAGACAGGGACTTATTAGGGAGAGTCAACACAGCTTTGTGCGTGGTAGGTCATGTTTAACAAATCTGTTAGAGTTTTTCGAGGAGGTTACCAGGAGAGTGGATGAAGGGAAGGCAGTGGATGTTGTCTACATGGACTTCAGTAAGGCCTTTGACAAGGTCCCACATGGGAGGTTAGTTAGTAAGATTCAGTCACTAGGTATACATGGAGAGGTAGTAAAGTGTATTAGACATTGGCTCAGTGGGAGAAGTCAGAGAGTGGTAGTGGAGGATTACTTCTCTGAGTGGAGGCCTGTGACTAGTGGTGTGCCACAGGGATCAATGCTGGGTCCATTGTTATTTGTCATCTGTATCAATGATTTGGAAAATAATGTGGTAAATTGGATCAGCAAATTTGCTGATGGTACAAAGATTAGAGGTGTAGTGGACAGTAAGGAAGGTTTTCAAAGCTTGCAGAGGGATCTGGACCAGCTGGAAAAATGGGCTGAAGAAATGGTAGATGGAGTTTAATACAGATAAGTATGAGGTGTTGCACTTTGGAAGGACAAACCAAGGTAGAACATACAAGGTAAATGGTAGGACACTGAGGAGTGCAGTAGAACAGAGGGATCTTGGAATACAGATACAAAATTCCCTAAAAGTGACGTCACAGGTAGATAGGGTAGTAAAGAGAGCTTTTGGTACATTGACCTTTATAAATTAATGTATTGAGTATAAGAGTTGGAATGTTATGGCGAGGTTGTATAAGGCATTGGTGAGGTCGAATTTGGAGTATTGTGTAGTTTTGGGCACCAAATTACAGGAAGAATATTAATAAGGTTGAAAGAGTGCAGAGAAGGTTTACAAGGATGTTGCCGGGACTTGAGAAACTGAGTTACAGAGAAAGGTTGAATAGGTTAGGACTTTATTCCCTGGAGCATAGGAGAATGAGGGGTGATTTGATAAAGGTGTATAAAATTATGATGGGTATAGATAAAGTGAATGCAAGCAGGCTTTTTCCACTGAGGCCAGGAGAGAAAAAAAAAACCAGAGGTCATGGATTAAGGGTGAAGGGGGAAAAGTTTAAAGGGAACATGGAGGGGGGCATCTTCAGGTTGTCAATGGAACGCAAGAGAGTGAATTTCTTGAATGCCTGTGAAGCGGCTTTTTTATGGCAGTTAGTTGTTGAGTGAGAGGCACTAAAAGGTTCCTTGTCTGGTTGGCTGTCAGTGACTAGTGTGTGCCACAGGGTCGAGGTTGGGACCACATTTTTTTACTGTATATCAGTGATTTAGATGATGGATTAGATCTCTTTGTTGCCAAGTTTGCAGATGATACTAAGATTGGTGGAGGGGCAGGTTGTGTTGAGGAGACAGGAAAGCTTCATAGGACTTCAGAGATTCTCCTAACAGATCAGGAGAATTGGCAAGAAAATGGCAAATGAAATACAATGTTGGAAAATACATGTTCATTCACTCTGGTAGAAGAAATAAATATGCAGACTATTTCATAATCGGGGAGAAAATCCAAAAATCTGAGATGCAAAGGGACTTGGGAGTTCTTGTGTAGAACAGCCTAATAGTTAACTTGCAGGTTGAGTCAGTGGTGAGGAAGGCAAGAGCAATGTTAGCATTCATTTCAAGAGGTTGAGAATTTAAGAGCAGGGATGTGATATTGAGGCAGTGATGAGGCTTCACCTTGAGGACTGTGGAGAGTTTTGGACTTCTTATCTAAGGAAAGTTGTGTTGGCTTTGGAGAGGGTTCAGAGGAGGTTCACAGGGATGATTCCAAGAACGAAAGATTTATCTTCTGAGGAATGTTTGATGTCTCTGGGCCTGTACTCACTGGAATTTAGAAGAATGAGTTGGGATCTCACTGAAACCTTTCGAACCTTGAAAAGCATTGACAGAGTAAATGTGGAAAGAATGTTTTCCATCATGGGGAATTCTAGGACAAGAGGGAACTCTCTCAGGATAGAGGGGTGTCCATTTAAAAACAGATGCAGAGTAATTTCTTTAGCCAGAGGCTGGTGAATTTGTTGAATTGATTACTACAGGCAACTGTGGAGGCCAGGTCATTGAGAATACTTAAGGTGGAGATAGAGAGGTTCTTAATTAGCCACAGCATCAAAGGTGAGAGGACCCTGGTCAGACTTCACTTGGAGTTCTGTGCTCAGTTCTGGTCGCCTCACTACAGGAAGGATGTGGAAGCCATAGAAAGGGTGCAGAGGAGATTTACAAGGATGTTGCCTGGATTGGGGAGCATGACTTAAGAGAATAGGTTGAGTGAATTCAGCCTTTAATGCTTGGAACGACGGAGGATGAGAGGTGAACTGGTAGAGGTTTATAAGATGACAAGAGGATAGTCAGAGGCTTTTTCCCAGAGCTGAAATGGTTGCCACAAGAGGACACAGGTTTAAGGTGCTGGGGAGTAGGTACCAAGGAGATGCCAGGGGTAAGGTTTTTTTTACTCAGAGAGCGGTGAGTGCGTGAAATGGGCTGCCGGTAACGGTGGTGGAGGTGTTACGACAGGTTTTCTTAGGAGACTTCAGGATAGGTATGTGGAGATTATAAAAATAGTAGCTATAATTAAGCGTAGTAATTTCTAAGGCAGGGACATTTTCAGCAATACTTTGTGGGCCGAAGGGCCTCTATTGTGCTGCAGCTTTTCTGTGTTTCTATGTTACAGGGAGAAGACCAGGGAGTGGTGCTGAATAGTGGGGGAGAAAAAGGTTCAGCCATTATTGAATGGATGAGCAGACTCATATGGCTGTGTCAACTAATTCTGCTCCGTTGTCTTATAGTCTTATGGACTTAAAGTGAGGGCATGAACCTCAGTTTCTCTAAATTATTGTAATTTTTTTCCTTGTCTCCTGTTTTCTCTTTTTCCATTCCCCATTCTGGCTCGCCTCTCACCCCTTCTCTTAATCACGTGGCAGCAATTCAATGCATACAATCATGCAGATGGGGTCAAGAGGTTCAGCTGTTGTTCAGACCAAACATCAGAATGGGAAGAAATATGATCTACGTGACTTTGACCGTGGAATGAATGTTGGTGTCAGACGGGGTGGTTTGAGTATCTCAGAAACTGTTGATCTCCTGGGAATTTCACACACGAGTCACTGGAATTTACGGAGAACAGTGCGGAAAACAAAAAACATCCAGTCAGCAGCAGTTCTGTGGGATAAAATGCCGTGCTAATGAAAGAGGTTAAAGCAGAATGGCCAGACTGGTTCAAGCTTACAGGGTGGCGACTGTAACTCAAATAACATTACAGCTGTGTTGTGCAGAAGAACATCTCTGAACAGAACACATTCAACCTTGAAGTAGATGGGCTAGTGTAGCAGAGACCACAAACAGTCACAAAGTGGCTACTTTATTAAGTACAGGAGGTAATGAGTGTATATCAGATGTGTTTGCATGCTGCAGCTCTCTGCAAGAATTTCAAAAATTTTGCAGTTACATTGATATTCAACCCGCTGCAAGGTAGATTTGATTCCTACAGTCCTGGTTTTACCACGACAGTGGAAGCTTGAAACCGGTATCAGTATGAATCCAAAATTCTCTGAATTTGATATGTTGAAGCAAGGAATAAGTCAGCTTCTTTCTCTCAGTTCCTCTGTCTCAGCTGCATCTATTGTCAGGAGCAATGTGCACAAAATGCTGGTTGAACTCAGCAGGTCAGGTATCATCTATGGAAAAGAATAAAGAGTTGAGGCTTTGGGATGAGACCTGTCATCATTATGTTACCCTGAATTTCCAGCATCTGTAAGATCTTTTGTGTTTCTGTTCTCGTGATGAGGCTTTCTATTCTCGAACCTCTGAGATGTCCTTTATTTTCAAAGAATGGTGTTTCCCTTCCTGCACCATCTATGCTGTCTTTCCTCCATGTCCTACATATCCACGCTCAGCCCATCCTCCTGCTGCCATAAGATGGATAGATTTTCCCTTGTCCTCAACTACCACTCCATGAGTCTCCATATCCAGCACATCATTCTCCACAACTTCCTGCATCTTCAACGGGATTCTACCACTAAACACATCTTTCCCACCCCTCTCTCTTCTCTACTTCCCACAGGAGTTGCCCTTGACATGACTCCTTTGTCCTCTTGTCTCTCCCCATTGATTTCTCTCCTGCCACATGCAGTATGCCTGCAAGCATGACAGGTGCTCCACCTGCCCCCTTGCCTCCTCCCTCACCATTCAGGGCCGCAAATAATTCTCACAGGTAAGAAGACACTTCACCTGGAAGTCATCTATTCGATCCGGTGCTCCCGATGCGGCCTCCTCTACATCGGTGAGACCTGACATAGATTGGGGAACCTTTTTGTAGAGTACCTTCACTCTGTGCACAGTGGGGTCTCCTGCTGGCTAGCTATTTCATTTTGACTTTCGTCCTCTTTCCATTATGTGTGTCCACATCATGAAGAGGCCAAGCTCAAGTTGGGAGAGCAATACCTCGTATTCTGTGTAGATAGACACCAACTGTCAGGAGTAGGAGTGGGAAGGTGAATTGGCAGTTAACACAGAGCAGCCCTAATATTGAGTAAACTGTTTTGAATACTGTTATAGGAATGACCTCCCAAGGGAATGCCACGGAGACCAGGTTACTGGCACTAGCATGGATCCATTGTGAAGAATGGAAAGAGGGTGAAGTGAGGAGCGGTATTGATAGGGGACTCAATAGTCAGAGGAACAGAGGGAAGATTCTTTGGACATGAATGGGACATCTGAATGGAATGTTGCCTCCTGGGTGCCAGGATCAGGGCCAGCATTTTGGAGAGGGATTGAGAACAGCTATTTGTCTTGATACGTATTGGTACGAATGACATAGGAAGGAAAAACAATGAGGACATTGTTCAAACAATTCAGTCAAGAAGATATGATTTGAAAGTTAGGGGGTTAAAGTTTAAGGGTAACACGAAGAGGAATTTCTTAACTCAGAGAGTGGTAGCTGTGTGGAATGAGCTTCCGGTAGAACTGGTAGAGACAGGTTTGGTATTGTCATTTAAAGTAAAATTGGATTGGTATATGGACAGGAAAGGAATGGAGGGTCAGCGCGGGCTGAGTGCGGGCCAGTGGGACTAGGCGAGAGTAAGCGTTGGCACGGACTAGAAGGGCCGAGATGGCATGTTTCCATGCTGTAATTGTTATATGGCTATATGGTTATGTGGTTTATGATGTCCTGAAGAGAGAAATTAGAGAGCTAGGCAGAAAGCTGAGAAGCAGGGCAGTAATTTCTGGATTGCTAGCTGTGCTATGTACAAGTGAGGATAGAAAGAGGATTATTTGGCAGATAAATGCGTGGCTCAGAAGCTTGTGCAAGGGGCAGGGCTTCAGGTTCTTGGATCGTTGGGATCCAACTAATCCAACTAATTTGGCAGTGGGATGGGAATTAGAGTGAAGGGACTCAGGACACAATGGATGGTTAAAAAGTAAGGATAGCATGCAGTCAGACTGTCAGGAAGGGCAGGCAGATGACAGGAGGGTGAGTATCAGTGCATTAGGGATGCAGAATCAAATTGGGTAGCAACTTCAATACTCAGAGAGTGTTATATCTCATGAATGAACTAGAAGAAGTAAGATGGATGATCTTGTTACACTTTTACAGATTGCTGGGTATGATGTTGTGGCCATCACTGAATCATGGCTGAAGGATGGGAGCTGAATGTCCAAGGTTACACATTGTACTGGTGGGATAGGAAGGCAGGCAGAGGGGTTGGCATGGCTCTTCTGGTAAAGAATGGCATCAAATATATTTAAGACAAAATTGGATAGATTTTTGCATAGTAGGGGAATTAAGGGTTATGGAGAAAAGGCAGGTAGGTGGAGATGAGTCCATGGCCAGATCAGCCATAATCTTATTGAATTGAGGAGCAGGCTCGATGGGCCAGACGGCCGATTCCTACTCCTATTTCTTATGTAAATCATCAGAAAGATGTGATATATAATCAGAAGATGTTGAATCTTTGAGAGGCTCAGTTAAGAAACTGCAAGGGAAAATACCCTGCTGGCAGTTATATACAGGCTTTCAAACATTAGCTGGGATGTGGACTGCAGATTACAATGGAAAATAGAAAAGGGTTATCAAAAGGGCAATGTTTTGATAATCATGGGAGATTTTAACATGCAGGTAGATTGAGACAATGTGGTTGATAATGGATCCAAAGGGAGTGAATCTGTTGAATGCCTGCAAGATGGCTTTTTTACGGCAGTTTGTTATTGAGTGAGTGGGAATAAAAGGATCCTTGTCTGGTTAGCTGCCAGTGACTAGTGTGTGCCACAGGGTCCATGTTGGGTCCGCTTCTTTTTACTATACATCGGTGATTTAGACGATGGATTAGATCTCTTTGTTGCCAAGTTTGCAGATGATAATAAGATTGGTGGAGGGGCAGGTAGTGTTGAGGAAACAGGATGAAAATCCAAACATCTGAGATGCGAAGGGACACCCTAATGGTTAACTTGCAGGTTGAGTCGGTGGTGAGGAAGGCAAATGCAATGTAAGCATTCATTTCAAGAAGTTGAGAACTTAAGAGCAGGGCTGTGGTGTTGGGGGTTTTTAAGGCACAGGTGAGGCTTCACCTTGAGAATTGTGAAGAGCTTTGGACCCCTTATCTAAGGAACGATGTGCTGGCATTGGAGAGTGTTCAGAGGAGGTTCACAAGGATGATTCCAAGACTGAAAGATTTATCTTCTGAGGAATGTTTGATGACTCTGGGCCTGTACTCACTGGAATTTAGAAAAATGAGGTGGGATCTCACTGAAACCTTTCAAATGTTGAAAGGCATTGACAAAGTAAATGTGGAAAGAATGTTTTCCATCATGTGGAATTCTAGGACAAGAGAGAATAGTCTCAGTACAGAGGGGTGGCCACTCAAAAATTGAGATGCAGAGAAACTTCTTTAGCCATAGGCTGGTGAATTTGTTGAATTTATTACCACAGGCACCTGTGGAGGCCAGGTCCTAGAGTCTATAAAAGGCGGAGATTGAGAGGTTCTTAATTGGCCACAGCATCAAAGGTTACAGGGAGAAGACTCGGGAGTGAGGCTGGAGAGTGGGGATAAAAATTGATCAGCCATTATTGAATGGCAGAGCAGACTCGTATGGCTGCGTGGCCTAATTCTGCTCCTATGTCTTATAGTCTTATGGTCTTGAACTGAGGGCATGCACCTCAGTTTCTCTAAATTAAGGTAATTTTTTCCTTGTCTCCTGTTTTTTCTTTTTCCATTCCCCATTCTGGCTCAGCTCTCACCCCTTCTGTCAATCACGTGGCAGCAATTCAATGCATACAATCATGCAGATGGGGTCAAGAGGTTCAGCTGTTGTTCAGACCAAACATCAGAATGGGAAGAAATATGATCTACGTGACTTTGACCGTGGAATGAATGTTGGTGTCAGACGGGGTGGTTTGAGTATCTCAGAAACTGTTGATCTCCTGGGAATTTCACACACAAGAGTCACTGGAATTTACGGAGAACAGTGCGATAAACAAAAAACATCCAATCAGCGGCAGTTCTGTGGGCTAAAATGCCGTGCTAATGAAAGAGGTTAAAGCAGAATGGCCAGACTGGTTCAAGCTTACAGGGTGGCGACTGTAACTCAAATAACATTACAGCTGTGTTGTGCAGAAGAGCATCTCTGAACAGAACACATTCAACCTTGAAGTAGATGGGCTAGTGTAGCAGAGACCACAAACAGTCACAAAGTGGCTACTTTATTAAGTACAGGAGGTAATGAGTGTATATCACATGTGTGTCTTTGCAAGAATTTCAAATATTTTGAAGCTGCATTGATATTTAACTCATTGCTAGCATTTTCTTCACAGCTGAATGCTTGAACTCTTAATCTTTAACCATCATGACCCTCACATTTTACTTGTCTACCTAATTCCAGTTTCTCTATAACCACAATAATATAATTCTGCATTTAATCAGAATCAGATTTAATATCACTAGCATAAGTCATGAAATTTGTTAACTTTATGGCAGCAGTACAATGAAATACATGATAAATAATTATAGAGGGAAAAACCCCGAGTTACATTAAATATATATATTTCCATTAAATAGTAAGTTAAAATAAGTAGAGCTAAATAACAGAAAAAGAAAAGTAGTTAGGTTGAGTTCCTGGGGTCAACGTCCATTTGGAAATCGGATAGCCCAGGGGAAGAAGCTGTTCCTGAGTCGCTGAATGTCTGCCTTCATGCTTCTGTACCTCCTTCCCAACAGTAACTATCTGAAGAGGGCTTGTCCTGGCGATGGGCATCCTTAATGATGGACACTGCCTTAAGGCACCACTCCTTGAAGATATCTTGGATACTACAGAGACTGGTCCACATGATAGAGCTGACTAATTTTACAAGTGTTTGCAACTTACTTCGATCTTGTGCAGTAACCACCCCATACCAGATGTTGATGCAGCCAGTCAGAATGCTCTCCACAATGCTTGTAGAAGTTTTCAAGTGTTTTAGTTGACAAACCAAATCTCCTCAAACTCCTAATGAAATATAGCTGCTGTCTTGCTTTCTTTATAGCTCCACTAATATGTTGTATCCAGATTAGGCCCTCAGAGAGAATGACACCCAGGAACTTGAAATTGCTCACACTTGCTGCTTCTGATCCCTTTATGAGGATTGGCTTGTGTTGCCTTATTTAACCCTTCCTGAAAGTTCACAATCAACTCTTTGGTCTTGCTGACATTAAGGGCAAGGTTGTTGCTGTGATACCGCTCAACTAACTGGTATATCTCACTCCTGTATGCCCTATTGCCACCATCTGAAGTTCTGCCAACAGTGATTGTAATATCAGCAAATTTATAGACTCTGTTTGAGCTATGCCTAGCCAGGCAGTCATGGGTGTAGCGAGAGTAGAGCAGTGGGCTGAGCATGCATCCCTGTGGCACTCCAGTGTTAATTGTCAGCGAGGTGGAGATGTTATTTCCAATCCACATTTATGTTTATACTTTCTTTTTACTACCTTGATGTTCTGAAATACGACATGTTCTGTGTGGATGGTATGCAAAACTAATATTTTTCACTGCATTTTGATATATGTGACAATCAGTCAACATGGTGGAAAACAATAGACTGAATAGCATTGGTGTCAATACCAGATTGATGTAGCAGGAGAACAGGTCAGTATTTCCTCCTTTCACTTCTCATGCAGCAAACACCATGTTGATAGTCCCACACTCTCTCCAGAATCCACACTGGCTCTTTGGTAGGAGTCCCTGGCCAAGGTATAATGTAAGACAGTTAGGAAGACACCTGTTGAAGATCTCGCCTAAATCGACAGCAAGGATATTTGCCCATAGTTATCACAGACCTGTTAGTTACCCTTTCACTAATACAATAGACAATAGGTGCAGGAGTAGGCCATTCGACACTTTGAGCCAACACCGCTGATCATCCACAATCAGTACCCCATTCCGGCCTTTTCCCCATGTCCCTTGACTCCACTATCTTTAAGAGTTCTATCTAACTCTTGAAAGCATCCAGAGAATTGATTTCCATTGCCTTCCGAGGCAGAGCATTCCATAGATCCACAACTCTCTGGGTGAAAAAGTTTTTCCTCAACTCTGTTCTAAATGGCCTACCCCTTATTCTTAAACTGTGGCCTTTGGTTCTGGACTCCCCCAAAATCAGGAACATGTTTCCTGCCTCTAGCATGTCCAATCCCTTAATAATCTTATATGTTTCAATCAGATCCCCTCTCATCCTTCTAAATTCCAGTGTATACAAGCCCAGTCGCTCCAATCTTTCAACATATGACAGTCCCACCATCCCAGGAATTAACCTCGTGAACCTACGCTACACTCCCTCAATAGCTAGAATGTCCTTCCTCAAATTTGGAGACCAAAACTGCACACAATACTCCAGGTGTGGTCTCACTAGGGCCCTGGGCAACTGCAGAAGGACCTCTTTGCTCCTATACTCAACTCCCCTTGTTATGAAAATCAACATGCCATTAGCTTTCTTCACTGCTTACTGTACCTGCATGCGTACTTCTAGTGACTGATGAACAAGGACACCTATATCTCGTTGTACTTCCCCTTTTCCTAACTTGACACCATTCAGATAGTAATCTGCCTTCTTGTTCTTGCCGCCAAAGTGGATAACCTCACATTTATCCACATTAAACTGCATCTGCCACACATCTGCCCACTCACCCAACCTGTCCAAGTCATCCTGCATTCTCATAACATCCTTCTCACATTTCACACTGCCACACAGCTTTGTATCATCTGCAAATTTGTTAATGTTACTTTTAATCCCTTCATCTAAATCATTAATGTATACTGTAAAGAGCCGCGGTCCCAGCACCGAGCCTTGCGGTACCCTACTAGTCACTGCTTGCCATTCTGAAAGGGACCTGTTAATTCCTACTCTTTGTTTCCTGTCTGCTAACCAATTTTCTATCCATGTCAGTACCCTACCCCCAATACCATGTGCTCTAATTTTCCCTACTAATCTCCTATGTGGGAACTTATAGAACATAGAACAATACAGCACAGTACACACCCTTCAGCCCACAATGTTGTGTCAACCCTAAACCCTGCCTCCCATATAACCCTCCACCTTAAATTCCTCCATATACCTGACTAGTAGTCTCTTAAAATCCTCTGGCTCGCCCTTGCCCATTTCCATAGTTACATGCTCAAAAAATTCCAGAAGATTAGTCCAACATGATTTCCCCTTCGTAAATCCATGCTGACTCGAACCAATCCTGTTACTGCTATCCAAATGTGCCGCTATTTCATCTTTTATAATAGACTCCAGCATCTTCCCCACCACTAATGTCAGGCTAACTGGTCTATAGTTCCCTGTTTTCTCTCTCCCTCCTTTCTTAAAAAGTATGGGTGGATGATGGATGTATCCTTAAATTCCTTTGGAATCATTTATTTCTGCCACAAGAGTTGGAAGAGCTGTTGCAGTTTTTAAGTTAGCACTGTATCACCTTGGTTGTAGGCCTTCAGTACCTCCATCCCAACGGTAACGGTGTATGTAATTTTTCATTGATTCTGTTGAATCTCTTTGTTCTACTGTGAATATCCGCTGTGTATATGGTGACATATATGTTCTTTGAGTCTGTTTACTTTGGACTTTGAACTTTGGGGCCTTCAATGCTTCCAAATCTGTTTTCAGCTGAGTGGAACAAAACTGTGTATAGTATTCCAGGTGTGGTCTTACCAGCACGTCGTGCAACTGTAACACAACCAACCTGTTTTTAAACTCCAGCTCCTTTGCAATGAAAACCAGCGTATAATTTCCTTTCTTAACTACTTGTTGGCCTGCCTGCTAACTTATTGTGACTCATCAGCTGGAACACCTGGCTCCTCTAAGTTTACTGATCTGCAGTCTCTCTCTCTTTTCCCTCTCTACTGAGAGGATACTCCCACATTAATCACCAGTTGTCAGGTTTTCCTCCACCCACTTAATGTATCACGATCCTTTTGTAGGATCACAATGTCCTTATCTAAGTACGCTCTTCCATTTCATCATTCCTTCTTCTGGGTTACTAATGGAAATCAGAAGCAATCAAGAACCAAGAACCAATCCTTGGGGCATCAAAATGACCAGCAACACAGACAAAATGATGGAGGAACTCAGCAGGTCATGGCAACATCTATGGAAGTGAATAAACAGTTGACATTTTGGGCCCAGGCCCTTCTTCAGGACTGCTTCATCATAGGTGTTGCCTGACTTGCTGAGTTCTTCCAGCATTTTTTTTTGTATTGCTTTGGATCTCCCGCATCTACAAAATTCCTTGTGTTTATTAAAACCATCATCTCTGCTTTAAATAAAACCATAAGATGTAGGAACAGAATTAGGCCTTTCAGCCCATCGAGTCTGCTCTGCCATTCCATCATGCCCTATTTATTAACATTCTCCAATCCATTCTCCTGTCTTTTTCCCGTAACATTTGATACCTTTACTAATCAAGAACCTATTAATCTCTGCTTTAATATTTCTTGGGGGAGGGTGACATCTGTGGCAATTCCATCAATTCTCCACCCTCTGGATTGAGAAATTCCTCCTCATCTCTGTTCTAATGGGATGTCCTATTCTGAGGCTATGCGCTTTGGTCCAAGTCTCTCCCACTTTTGGAAACATCCTCTCTACGTCCACTCTATTGAGGCCTTTAGTTCTCGTCATCTCGTTGCCTGGAGGGATGTGGAGATCGTGGGGTGTGCAGAAGGGGGCTACCAGTTTGCTGCCTGGATTAGAGTGTATGAGTTATAAGGGAAGATTGGACAAACTTGGGCTGTTCTCCCAGAGTGTCAGAGGATGAGGGGAGACTTGATTTTAAAATTAAACTGACTGATTCTGATTCTGTTTCAATAGCATGGAAGAATTTTACACAGAAACATTGTTTGAAGAGGGGAACATGGCATCTGAGAATAAACTCAAAGAATGGAAATGGTGGTGGGGGGGGGACAGAGATAGGCAGGCTTGGAGGGTTTTTAAATTATGAGAGGCGTAGACAGAATAGGCAGCTAGAATCTTTTCCCTAGGGTACAAATGCCGGGAACCTGACGTTTTTAACATTTTTAAGATTAAGGGCGGAGTTTACAATCGACTTAAGGGGCAAGTTTATTGCATAGAGAGTGGCAGGTGCATGGAATGGGTTACTGGGGTACTGGCGGAATCAGGAATTTTAGTGTTTAAGAAGTATATATATATATAGATACAGGAAGAGAATAGAAAGACATAGAAGATACACAGGAAGGGGACATTCAGGATAAACTGGCAGCAAGATGAAGACAATATTGTGGGCTCAATGGCCTTTCCAGTGCTGTACTGTTCTATGTTCTATGTGCTCGTAACAGATGAAATTATTCATGGCCTATCCTGTGGGTGTTTGAACATTTAACAATATGCAAAACCTTGTACATCTGATTGCCCGACATTGTCTTCCAAGGTGATCAGGTGATTTGACTCTCTGCCCAGAGACAACAGCTGTGGATTGCATCACCATTGTCAGCTGTCTCTCTGTCCAGCCTAGGGACAAAGTTTCTGGCCAAGGCCATTACAGAGTCATGGAGCTACACAGTACAGAATCAGGCCCATGGACCCAGTTGGTCCATGCTGGTCCAAACAGATATAAGGCAGAATGCACTCTGACTGGCTGCATCATCATCTGGTATGGAGGCTCCAATACCCAGGATCAAGAGAGGCTGTAAAGGGTTGCAGACGCAGTTAGCTCCACAATGGGCACAATAATCTCCACCATCAAGGATATCTTCAAAAGGCAATGCCTCAAGAAGGCAGCTTCCTTATTTTGTGGGGCATGCCCTCTTCCATTACTGCCATCAGGGAGCATATTCAGGAGCCTGAAGACCCATACTCAATGTTATCTTCCCCTCTGCTATCAGATTTCTGAGGGAGGAGGATCACATTTCCTCCCCTCCACTAACAGATTCCCGAGGGAGGAGGAGCCCACTTCCTCCCCTCAGCGATCAGATTTCTGAAGGAAGAGGAGCCTATTTCCTTCCCCTCAGCTATCTGATTTCCGATGGAGAAGGAACCTGCTTCCCCCCCGCGCTGTCCGATTTCCGAGGGAGAAGGAACCTGCTTCCCCCCCTGCGCTGTCCGATTTCCGAGGGAGAAAGAACCTGCTTCCGCCCCTGCGCTGTCCGATTTCCGAGGGAGAAAGAACCTGCTTCCCCCCCTGCGCTGTCCGATTTCCGAGGGAGACGGAACCTGCTTCCCCCCCTGCGCTGTCCGATTTCCGAGGGAGAAGGAACCTGCTTCCCCCCCTGCGCTGTCCGATGTCCGAGGGAGAAAGAACCTGCTTCCCCCCCTGCGCTGTCCGATTTCCGAGGGAGAAGGAACCTGCTTCCCCCCCTGCGCTGTCCGATTTCCGAGGGAGAAGGAACCTGCTTCCGCCCCTGCGCTGTCCGATTTCCGAGGGAGAAGGAACCTGCTTCCCCCCCTGCGCTGTCCGATTTCCGAGGGAGAAGGAACCTGCTTCCCCCCCTGCGCTGTCCGATTTCCGAGGGAGAAGGAACCTGCTTCCCCCCCTGCGCTGTCCGATTTCCGAGGGAGACGGAACCTGCTTCCGCCCCTGCGCTGTCCGATTTCCCAGGGAGACGGAACCTGCTTCCCCCCCTGCGCTGTCCGATTTCCGAGGGAGACGGAACCTGCTTCCGCCCCTGCGCTGTCCGATTTCCCAGGGAGACGGAACCTGCTTCCCCCCCTGCGCTGTCCGATTTCCGAGGGAGAAGGAACCTGCTTCCCCCACTGCGCTGTCCGATTTCCGAGGGAGACGGAACCTGCTTCCCCCCCTGCGCTATCCGATTTCCGAGGGAGAAGGAACCTGCTTCCGCCCCTGCGCTGTCCGATTTCCGAGGGAGACAGAACCTGCTTCCGCCCCTGCGCTGTCCGATTTCCGAGGGAGACGGAACCTGCTTCCGCCCCTGCGCTGTCCGATTTCCGAGGGAGAAGGAATCTGTTTCCGCCCCTGCGCTGTCAGATTTCTGAAGGAGGAAGAACCCATGAACACGAGATCGTTATTCCTCTTTTTGTATTATTGTTTGTAACTTACAGTAATTTTTTGTGACTTGTGCTGTAACTGCTGCCACAAAACCATACCTTTCATGACCGTGATAATAAATCTGACTCTGATTCAATGTCATGGAAGACTTCTACACTGAAAAGTTGTTTGCGGTAGGTGGGGGTGGGCATATTTCAAAACACCTGAAAGAACGGAGTTTGTTGGGGTGGGGTGGCAGCTCGTGATAGAGCAGTGCAATTTGTATAGCTGGTGCTTCAGAGCTCCACACTGATGCTGGTTCGATTCCAACCTCAGCTGCTGTCTGTGTATGGAGCTTGCAACAGGGTTACAGAAACTTTGTGACCATGTGGGTACACCCCTTTCCCCCCATGTCCCAATGACACACGAGCCAGGATGTTCATTGGCAACTGCACCTTGTGCAGGAGAATCGGAATCAGATTGATTCTCAAAATGCAAAGTAAATGTATTATCAGGGTACATATATGTCACCATATACAACTCTGAGATTAATTTTCTTGCAAGCATGCTCAATAAATCCAGGGGTGGATTTTGGTGCATCCAATTTGAAGACAAAATATAATATAGATGGTGAGACTCTTGGCTGTGTGGAGGATCTGAGAGATCTTGGGGTCTGTGTCAGTAGTACACTCAAAGCTGCTGCACAGGTTGACAGAGTTGCTAAAAAGGTGTATGGTTTGTTGGCATTCATCAACCATGGGATTGAGTTCAAGAGCTGTGAGGTAATGTAACAGCTATATAACGTTGTTCAGACCCCACTTAGAGTACTGTGTTTAGTTCTGGTCACCTCACTACAGGAAGGATGTGGATACAATAGAGAGAGTGCAGGGGAGATTTACAGGGATGTTGCCTGGATTGGAGGGTGTACCTTATGAGAATAGGTTGAGTGTACTTGGCCCTTTTTTCCTCGGAGCAACAGAGGATGAGAGGTGACCTGATAGAGGTGTATAAGATGACGAGAGGCATTGATTGTATGGATAGCCAGAGGCTTCTTCCCAGGGCTGAAATGGCTAACATGAGGGAGCATAGTTTTTAAAGTGCTTGGAAATATGTACCAAGGGAATGCTAGGGGTAGGTTTTCCCACACAGAGAGTAGTGGCTGCATGGAATGCACTGCCAGTGTCAGTGGTAGAAGCAGATATAATAGGGTCTTTTAAGAGCCTCTTGAATAGTATATGGAGCTTAGAAATATAGAGGGCTATGCGGTAGGGAAATTCTAGGCAGTCTTTAGAGTAGTTTACATGGTTGGCACAATATTGTGGGCCAAAGGGCCTGTAATGTACTGTAAATTTTTATGCTCTATATTCTATGTTACCTCATCTCTTTAAGGCTCTATAAGGCACTCATGAGACTACACTTTGAGTGTTGTGCGCAGTTTTGGGCTCCTTATTTTAGAAAGGATATACTGACATTGGAGAGGGTTCAGAGAAGATTCACGAGAATGATTCCAGGAATGGGAGGGTTACCATATGTCTGGCAGCTCTTGGGCTGTACTCCCTGGAGTTCAGAAGAAAGAGGAGGGATCTTATAGAAACACTCCAAATGTTAAAAGGCCTGGACAGATTAGATAAGGCTAAGTTATGTCTCATGGTAGGGGATTCTAGGACAAGAGGGCATAACTTCAGGATTGAAGGACGTCTTTTTAGAACTGAGATTCAGAGAAGTTACTTCAGTCAGAGGGTGGTAAAACTGTGGAAATTGTTACCACGAATGGCAGTGGAGGCCAAGTCATTGTGTGCATTTAAAGCAGAGATAGATAGGTTCTTGATTAGCCAGGGCATCAAAGGGTATGGGGTGAAAGCAGGGGAGTGGGGATGACTGGATGAAGTGGATCAACCCATGATTGAATGTTGGAGCAGACTCGATGGGCTGAATGGCCCACTTCTGCTCCTATATCTTATGGCCTTATGGTCTTACCCACCACATCACCACATGCGTGTTGCATATGCCTATCTGCTTGACAAGTAATAAACCTTTCTGCAATATCTGCACACCATATTGCTAGAGCTTCCCATGAAGACTGTTGGAAACTATAAAGTTGGGGGACCTTTTGTTTAGCTCAATGCTTCAACTAAACTGCAAACCTTATCTATGAGTTTCAGACACCGTGTCGTGTTGTGACATTTCTACTTGACATGCCAAACAGCAGTCACTTGTAGCTTTTACTGTTCAGCTCCATCCATCTGGGACATCAGAAATGCAGATAACATTGAGCATGCATTGCAAAGCAAAGGTGGAGCAGAGAACTGCAGACCAGACTTCGGCCTTCTCTAAATTCCACAGCGAAATCAAAATTGGGTTTAATATCACCCGCGTATGTTGTGAAATGTATTGTTGTGGTAAGTCTGTTGAGATAAGGCTAAAGGAGCATACCCTGACAGAAAAGCAATGCGCTGGCGGCGCTCTTAACAGACCAAGGACCCGGCAGCCTCCTACAGCTAAGATGTGGGACCGGTTGTCCTGGGTTCACCCTTGCCACCGGGATTTACCTCATCATAGTGACGATAGTGATACTGGGGATGGCGCACCCCCTGTGGCACTTTAATATCTTCCTTGTGCAGGTCTCCACCTCCCCACGCTGCAGGATATGGAGTGGAGTGCTAGGTAGGCATGGTATTGGCAAGGTCAATGTAAATGGCATGAGGCTACTTACTCTTTGCTCTGAGCGTAACTTTACCATAACCTACACCATCTTCCAGCAGAAGGCAAAATATAAGACCTCGTGGATGCACTCTCACTCTAAACTTCGGCACATGATCGACTTCATCATTGTGAGATGTAGTGACATCAAGGATGTTCTCATCACCCGTGCCATGAGAGGTGCAGAGTGCTGGACTGACCATCATATGATTGTGGCCAAGCTCCATGTGAAAGTGCATCCCCCCTTGCAGCTGCAAAAACCCAATAAAAAGCAGCTAAATTGCAACCACCTGAGAAACACAGAAGCAAGAAGTGAGTTTTGAAGCATCCTAGCTGAGAAGCTAAGGGAGCTGGAACTTGACTGAGTTCAGAAAATACCATGGACAACAGTGGACCTATATCAGCTCTGTGCTCTGAGGCAGCAGCCCAATCCATCAGCCAAAAGAGCAGAAACCATCAAGACTGGTTTGACGATAACTCAGATACCATCCACTGCTTGCTTAAGGACATGCACAAAGCACACCGGGCAACTTTAGATAACCCTTCATTCATCAGCATCAGACAGCATTGGCAGGCAGCTCGGAGGAAAGAGCAAAAGGTAATATGGGCCATACAAAATGAGTGGTGGACTGAGAAGGCACATGAAATCCAGTCCTTTGCCGATAATAACGACATGCATAATTTTTACAGTGCTGTCAAAACCATCTACGGCCCAATAAATCGATGTGTTACTCCCCTGAAAACAGCAGATGGTCAAACACTTCTGAGGAATCAGAATACCATTCTGCTGAGGTGGGCTGAGCATTTTAAGACCCTGCTTAAACAGGATTCTGACGCAGACCCCCCCCCCCCCACCATCCTGGACAAACTGTCTGAACTTCCTCCTATCCACAACCTCAGTCTATCACCAACCTTTCAGGAGGTTCTATCAGCTGTCCATTCTCTTAAGAATAATAAGTCTCCTGGCACTGACAATATCCCAGCCGAGTTACTGTAGAACGGAGGGTACACCCTCTACCAGTACATCATCAAGGCCTGGACTGATGGGAACATCCCACAGCAATGGAGAAATGCAAACATCATTGTCATTTATAAGAACAAGGGTGACAAGGCCATCTGCGGCAATAGTAGGGGCATCTCACTCCTTTCTGTTGCTGGAAAGGTCCTGGCTAAGGTGATGCTTCAGAGGCTCATCTACAACATCACCGAGTCAATGCTGCCTGATTCGTAGGAAGAACAGGAGCACGATCGATATGATCTTCACAGCCTGGCAGCTTCAGGAACAGTGCCGGGAGCAACATCAGGACCTGTTTATGGGCTTTGTCGACCTCTGCAAAGCATTCAACACTGTGCAAAGAGAGCTCTTATGGGATGCCCTCCTCAGGTTTGGCTGTCCCAACAGGTTTGTTAACATCCTCTGCCAGTTCCATGATGGGATGACTGCTCGGGTGACCATAGGAGGGCAAGAGTCCAAGCCCTTCCTTGTACGCACAGGGGTGAGGCAGGGGTGTGCTAGCACCAGTGCTCTTTAACATCTTCCTCCTGTGTGCTACCAAGCTTCTCCACAATGAGATTGAGGATAGCAGCAGTGTGGCAGTGGACGTCAGATTAGATGGCCCCTTTAACATCAGGAGGCTCCACGCAACCATCAAACTCCGTAGAGAACGGGTCCTGGAGCTGCACTATGCAGATGACTGTGCTCTTGTGGCCCATACTCTGGAGGATCTTCAGACTGTCCTTGCTGTGGCGGTGAGAGCGTACAGCAGGGTGGGGCTGACTGTCAATACTATTGGTTTGTCAAAGGAGTACCAGTGTCCCACACACCCTACCTGCCTTCATTGTTGGTGACAAAAAGCTGTCAATAGTGTCAAATATCTGGGGGGCATTCTCTCTGAGGATAGCATTTACAATGACACCCAAAACCGCACTAAACAGGCATCAGCTGCCTTTCAGAGACTTTGGCTTAGAATCTTTCAGAACAGGAGCCTCTGTCCCCCACAAACGTCGCTGTATACCAAGCGGTCTGTGTCACCATCCTCCTTTGTGGCTGTGAAGCTTTGGTAACCTACAGCCGTCACATCAAGTCCTTGGAGCACTTCCACATAAGCTGCCTTCAGCGCATCCTGGGAATTACCTGGCGTGAGCGGGTGCCTCACACTGAAATGCCTGTAAAGACCAACTGCAGAAGTATTGAGGTCATGATCACCCAACGTAAGCTGCAGTGGCTGAGGCACGTTATAAGGATGCCCCCATGTCGGCTATCCTGTAGAGTGTTATACAGCTAGCTACATCATGGCTGACGCTCAGCTGGAAGGCCAAAGAAGTCACTATAATGATCAAATGAAGAATGCTTTAAGGAAGTGTAAGATCAGAGCTGAGGACCTGGAGGATGTTGCTGCTGACCGTAACACTTGGTGACAGCTGTGTAGGGACAGGGTTCATATTCTGGAGATGGAAAGAACAACCAGAAGTCAGCAGAAGAGAGCCAGGAGAAATGCAGCCATGGTTGCCATCACTACCACCACCACCACATATACATGTCCCACCTGCAATAGAACTTGTGTGTCCAGGATAGGACTGTATAGATTTCACCGTTAAAGGAGTGGATGTTGTTATCGGATTATGATGGACAACCGAAGAAGATTGTTGTGTGGCAGCAGTACAGTGCAATACATTATAATAAAAAATTGTAAATTACATTGAAAAAATATATATCTTAAAAAAAGTTAAACTTTGTGTTCATGGGTTTAATGTCCATTCAGAAATCTGATGGCAGAGGGGAAGAAGCTGTTCCTAAATTGTTGAGTATGTGTCCTCAGGAAAATATACCTCCTCCCTGATGGTTGCAATGAGGAGAGGGCATCTACTGGGTGGTGCGGGTGTTTAATGATGGATGCTGCCTCTTTGAGGCATTGCTTGTTGAAGATGTCTTGGATGCTGGGAGGCTAGTTATGAAGTTTATAATGGATGAACTTTATAAAGATCAACAAAATCCTGCAGATGCAGAGCCTTGAGGTAATGTTGTAGATCAGAGTTTGCCAACTGTTTTTTTAGCCCAATCCCTTCCTAAAGCACCTTTATACTTGTCAATGCTCCCCTTAGACACAATATACTTTCCGCCACTCCCATGAAATCATGTTTAACATATGCTAACATGAGAAAAACAAGTTCTGCTTTAAATTTTTATGCCTTTAACCCTAACTTACGTAGTACCTGTGCTCTGTACAGCAGCTTCAATATCAACATGATCCTTGAGCTTAATGGTTTTTAGCAAGAGTGAAATATCTGGTTCAAGCTGTGACAGCAAAAGCCTTAAGTTCCCACACATAACAGTATCCAAGTGGTTTCTGTTTTTGTGAGTATGTGGTTCACTGCACGATAGCCTCTTTCTAAAGGTAGGAGGACAGAAGTGCAATGAAGAACAGTTTGACTCTTCTTCAAAGAACAGGAAACTTCATATGACAATGTAGCCACATATCACAAAAGCCAACATTTTTGACCAGCACTTTTGTTTCTTCATCATCTGAATTTTAATAATTTCTTGCAAGCTTTCTTCCTGTTCTTCCACCTTGTAAAGAAACAGATTAAATTGAAATTTCCTGATTGTTCAGGTCCTTGAATCCTTTCTGAAAATTGCATTTCAGTGACTACAGGTATAAGCAGTACTTTTGCAAATCACTGTCTGTGAAAGAGTGCCATACTTTCCATGCAGGATCTATGAGAACATTCTTCTCCCAATGTTTTGCTTATATATTTCCAATTTTCTGGAAAAACTGGACACTGCACTTTTTGCCTGGAATAATTTGAAATTCTCACCCTGCAGTTTCATATTCAGAAGGTTCATTTTGTCATACAGATTGGCTAGGTATGCCACATCTCCACATAAAAGTTCACCCTTGTTTCCCAAGCTCTCGTCAACTTTGAGAAAAAATTCAACCACAGTGTCAGAAAGATCAAAAAAAACATTTTAAGCAGCAACCTTTTGAAAGCCAACACACTTCGGTGTAAAGAAGCAAGAGTTCAAGCTCTTCATTGTTATCCTGGCATAACTGGAAAAATATTCTGGTATTTAATGGATGTGCTTTAATTTTGTTGATAGCAGCTATTACAATAATCATGCTTGAAAAAAGTTGCTGGCTGAGGTTTTCTGCTGTGATATGTTGCCAACAAATTACACAATGGTTTGCAAACTGACTTGGAATTACTTTTTCATAAATGCCACTAAACCAGCATGGCGATCTGTCATATATAGTGTTACATAAGAACATAAAGAATAGGAGCAGGAGTGGGCCATCTGGCCCATTGAGCCTGCCCCGCTATTCAATAAGATCATGGCTGATCTGTCCGTAAACTCAACTCCATCTACCTGCCTTTTCCCCATAACCCTCAATTCCCCTGCTATGTAAAAACCTATCTAATTAAATCTTAAATATATTTAGTGAAGAAGCCTCAACTGCTTCCCTGGGCAGAGAATTCCACAGATTCACCACTCTCTGGGAAAAACAGTTTCTCCTCATCTCTGTCCTAAATCTTCTCCCCTGAATCTTGAGGCAATGTCCCCTAGTTCTAGTAAAGTGTTCAATCTTTTACATAGGAAATTGTGTTCCTAATCAGAATACTTTTATCCTCAATATACATTTTGAGCTCGTTCTAGATTGATTCTCTTCATAAGCTTTTCCATTTTTGATAAACCATACATATGTCATTGGTAATGCCTCATTGTCTCACATAGTTGACTCATCCAGTTGTATTGCAAATTCTGTTTTTTGTAGCTCTGTGCATAGTTGATACTCAATATCTTCTCTCAATGAGCTACAGAATTATTACTCAGAGGAATTGATTTGAAAACACTGGTATCCATTTTGAGAACAGTGGTGAGCACCTCTGATACAGCAGTCATTAATCTTTTCCCATTTGTTTGAGATATTTCACACTTCGCTATCATTTTGGAAATGTTATAAGAAGCAATGAGACCACTATCAAGGGGATTTTTAGCTTTCTTGGCAAGTGACTCAAGTGTGTAATCAATTGTTTTCAATTGTTTCTTTCATCTTCAGAAACTGAGTAATACCATGAGTAGCCTTTTCAGGAAGTCTTTTATGGAAGTGTTCCTGCAATCTTGGTGGTTTGTTTCATGGCTTCATTAGGCAGTACAGTATTTCAAAAAGACACATGGGTTGTCGCTAATCTGACAGGGAACAGAATAAAACCATTTTCCCCATATGTAACATTGTATTGATGCACTTTCTGTGGTTTCTATTTCTTCACAGGATTAGAACTCAAGGCTTCACTGCCTTCAGACTCATAGAGACTATGCCACACGTATTTATCCATCATTAATGGAGCTAAACTAAAATAAAAAAAATAACACACACTGGTAATGCCTATTGAATGTTGAAGATGGCAGCAAGTTGACATAGAGGAAACAACAGTAGCGACATGCAAAGGAACAGCAAGGCGAAGATGAAGATGATCACAACAGGGAAAGTTATGTCGACAAGGATTCAGATTGGAATCTGAACGTTAGTCAGGAGAGAGCTGATGTTTGGCAAGCTACCTTTATGCTTTTCTATTTAGCGTGATTGACAATTCATAATCCCGAAGATAGTTCTTGACTGCACATATAAAGCTGAGGTCGTTTTGAATACCTCAAGAGGAATCCACAGGGTTGGTAGGTTCACTGATTGGCTGTATTTCACTGTTTGGTTCCAGCCAGCGCTCTATTGTTGCATGATCTGTCTTGTGCAGATCTGTAGAGAAAGTTGAGAGGGTGTACTTGACTTCGTTCTTCCTGTGTTTTCTGGAAGTGTCTGCTCCACTAATGGCTGTCAGGTCTTGTGCCTCAAGTCAGGGTGTCACCTACCACTCCCACAAGAATCTTGAATGTTCCCCCATTACTTCTATTTCCCCTAACACCCCACTTAGGACATGTAACCGCCCCCATTGGGAATCACTGTTGTTAGTCTATGACTGACCAGGCGTGGAGTATTGTGTTCAATTTGGTCACCTCAGTATAGCAAGGTATGTTAGGATAATGCGGCATAGAAAGATTGAACAGCCAGACACATTTTCCAAGGGTGGAATAGCTAATAAGGAAGAATATAATTTTAAGGTGATTGGAGGAAAGTATAGAATCATAAAAACATAGAACATTACAGCACGGAAACAGGCCTTTTGGCCCTTCTTGGCTATGCTGAACCATTTTTCTGCCTAGTGCCACTGACCTGCACCCGGCCCATATCCCTCCATACACCTCTTATCCATGTACCTGTCCACGTTTTTCTTAAATGTTAAAAGTGAGCCAGCATTTACCACTTCATCTGGCAGCTCATTCCACACTCCCACCACTCTCTGTGTGAAGAAGCTCCCACTTAATGCTCTCTTTAAACTTTTCCCCCTTCACCCTTAACCCATGTCCTCTAGTTTTTTTCTCCCCTAGCCTCAGTGGAAAAAGCCTGCTTGCATTCACTCTTTCTATACCCATCGTAATTTTATACACCTCATCAAATCACCCCTCATTCTCCTACACTCCAGGGAATAAAGTCCTAACCTATTCAACCTTTCTCTGTAACTCAGTTTCTCAAGTCCCAGTAACATCCTTGTAAACCTTCTCTGCACTGTTTCAACTTTATTAATATCCTTCCTGTAATCTGGTGACCAAAACTGCACACAATATTCCAAATTTGGCCTCACCAATGCCTTATACAACCTCACCATTACATTCCAACTCTAACACTCAATACTTTGATTTATAAAGGCCAACTTACCAAAAGCTCTCTTAACGACCCTATCTGCCTGTGATGCCTCTTTTAGGGAATTTTGTATTTGTATTCCTAGATCCCTCTGTTCTATTGTACTCCTCAGTGCCCTACCATTTACCTTGTATGTTCTACCTTGGTTTGTCCTTCCAAAGTGCAATACCTCACACTTGTCTGTTTTAAACTCCATCTGCCATTTTTCAGCCCATTTTTCCAGCTGGTCCAGATCCCTCTGCTAGCTTTGAAAACCTTTCTCACTGTCCACTACACCTCCAGTCTTTGTATCATCAGTAAATTTGCTGATCCTGTTTACCACATTATCATCCAGATTAATGATATAGATGACAAATAACAATGGACCCAGCACTGATCCCTTTTGGCACACCACTAGTCACAGGCCTCCACTCAGAGAAGCAATCCTCTACTACCACCCTCTGACTTTTCCACTGAGCCGATGTCTAATCCAATTTACTACCTGACCATGTATAGCTAGCAACTGAATCTTCCTAACTAATCTCCCATGCGGGACCTTGTCAAAGGCTTTACTGAAGTCCATGTAGACAACATCCACTGCCTTTCCTGGTAACCTCCTCGAAAATCTCTAATAGATTTGTTAAACATGACCTGCCACGCACAAAGCCGTGTTGACTCGCCCTAATAAGTTCCTGTCTATCTAAATACTTGTAGGTCCTATCTCTTAGTACTCCTTCCAATAATTTACCTACTACTGATGCCAAACTTACCAGCCTATAATGTCCCGGATTACTTTTAGAGGCTTTTTTAAACTACGGAGCAACATGAGCTATCCTCCAATCCTCTGGCACCTCACCCGTAGATACCAACATTTTAAATACATCTGCCAAGGCCCCTGCAATTTCAACACCAGTCTCCTTCAAAGTCCGAGGGAATACCCTGTCAGGTCCAGTGGATTTATCTACTCTGATTTGCCTCAAGATAGCAAGCTCCTCCTCCTCTTCAATCTGTATTAAAAATGTTTATCTTTAGAAAGATGCCATGAGTCTGCAATGATGGAGGACATACATAAAGACGTTGTCAGGGCTCAAGAGACTGAGTTTGGGAAGACTATAATTTCTTTCCTGGAGCGCAGGAGACTGAGAATTCATCTTATAGAAGCTGCAAAATATTGTGAGGAGCATAGATGAGGTGAAATACACACAGTCATTTTCTCAAGGTTGGGAAGTCAAGAACTGGAGGACATAGGTTTAAGGTTTTGTTGTGGGGGAGGGTTAATAGGAATTGAGCAGCTGGTTTGTACATAGACTGACCTGCCGGAGGAGGTGATCGAGGCAAGCGCTATAACAACATTTAAAACTCATCTGGACAGGTACATGGATAGGAAAGAGGATTGCTGCTGAGAGGATCATCAGGTCTCTTTTACACCCACCTGAGATATTTATCAGGAATGCTACATTTTCAAAGTCCTTAGCACTGTCAGTGACCCCTCCCATCTCTTTAACCACCCCACCTTTACCATCAGGTAGAAGATAACATAGTATTAGGACGAGGACTGTCAGGACGGGAAACACCTTCTTCCCCCTGGCCAAAGGCTACTGAATTCCCTGCCACCACCCATATGTGAGTAAAAATGACACACCAGTAGTGTTATACTGTTTATATCTTGGCCGGTAAATGCACATTATGCTGTAGAATATCTTTTGTTATTTTAAAATTTATTTGTGGTAATATTACTTTGTGTGTTGTGTGTGAGTTATAAGTACTGTGTTGTGCAACTTGGTCCAGCGGACAGTTGATTTGTTTGACCGTGTATGAATGTCAATAAACTTGAACTTGAACTTAATGGGCCAATAGATGAAATCTTGATTAGAATGGACAGGCTAGGCCGAAGGGCTTGTTTCCACGTTGTACCATTCTGTGACTCATACAGAGAGGACTTGAGGTCAGCGTCGAACCTGAAACACTGTGTTCATGTCAAGGCAACGGGAAAACAGTCACTGCATGCCAATCCCAAAATAGATTTCAACTGGCAAGAATTCATGCTGAGCAGTTAATGGAAAAGGGAGGGGGTTATCCACCTGATATTTGTCTTCAATGTTCCACTTTGATCCCTCTCCCCTTCCCCTTCCCGCTCATGACAGCGGAGTTCAGGAGAGTGAATGTTAAGGATTAGTCTCAAAGGAATGGATCCAGTCGGGCAATCCCACTCTGGACACAACAGAAGGATTTTTAATTGCTGGGCAGTCTAAGAGGTTTGCATCAAATGTCCTGTGCTTCTTGACAATTCCTGTCATGGCATTAATTGCGATTTGGGTCAAATTTTAACTGAAAAATCTAATTCTTTAAAAACAAAAAAAAACATTTGTTGTGAGGTGGGTTTGGTGGGGGGCAGGGAGTGTAGGACTCCAGAGCTGGGAGAGCTGCCCCACCGTCAACCCACTGGGTGCTGAAAAGAGTCTATTAAACAGAGCTCCACACAGCCCTAATGAAGTGCCTCGGCCAGAAATGTCCAGTTTAATTCTTATCATAGATATACTGGACCCTGCTGAGTTCCTACGGGGGGTGGGGGGGGTGTGTGTGTTGCTCTGGATTTCCAGCACCTGCCGAATCTGTTGTCTATATTAAATACAGCTCTTGTCCACTGCTCTTGAAGTACCCAGTAAGATGTCTAAACAAACACCCCAGTAAGAGGTTAAAAATAACATGTTTGCAAACTCTTGGTTAAACCGACTGCTAGTGAGAGGCCAAAGAGAAAAGGAGGTTTGACTGTATATTTTTAACACTATCGACAGTGTTCTGGAAATTCTGACATAAAATGCAGAAAACAAAATGCTGTGATTGCTTCGTGGATCCAAAGTCAGAACGCGAGGAAGTGGGCTGAAGTTACAGATCTGACGTCAGCGATGTACTCCTTCTGTTCTTGAGCAAGTTACACCCTTGCAGAAGGGAAAGAGTTAATTCTGTTGCATATATAAACATACTGAGTAAATGCCAGAGCTAGGCACTATTGAGGAGAGGTTTGAGAAAGGCTGTTGCAAGTGAACGTATAACTGTTCATTTTTATTGCCTCTTGAATAGGACAAAATGAAGATTTTATTCCTCTCAGTACTTCTTGCCTATTTTGTTGCCCCAGGTAAGACTTTTGTTATTTCAAGTTTTCTGTTCATTTTCTTTTTTTATTCTGGAGGCTGCTTCATTGGTGCAAGGTAAAATATTTCGTTTTGGGTCTTGGCTATTTAACTTCAAAATTTTCCTGTCGAGACGATAGAACAGAAATCAGCAATCCAAGAAGTTGTTGACATTTCAGCCATTGGAAAAATTCATATACTAAGGAATCACTCAAACTAGTCTCCAGCTAGCACTAGAAACTATTTGAAACATTATATGTTAGCCTTGGCAGGCACTCATTTTGGAATATAATAAATGCTTAATTTATTTCTTATGCATTTCTGGCATTAAAATCCTAATTTTAGACCTATCTCGACAGTTATGCAGCACTTTAATGCTATTTAAAATAGTTTTAAAGTTCAACTCCATAAAAATCATCAAAAGAATTTTTTGTTATTTCCCCCCCCCATTGGTCAGATAAGGCATGATTTAAAAAAAACTTAAAGCTCTTATATGTGACCCCTCTCTCAAGACGTAAAAAATATCCCGAGTTTTCAGTTCGAAGTTGTGACCTGGAGGCAGGGTTGGGTTTGAACCCATGATATCGAGTGTTCAACAACTTAATCATTTCTTTCTGCACTTGCTCGTGTATGGTGCCGCTGCGGTGGGGGTGCCTCGGACTTGCAGGTTTCATCGGGGTCTGGGGAAAAAGGAGGGAAATAGCTTTCTTTTCCTTTGCTCCCACAAACATTCTGGGATCTCATGACTTACCCTCTACTTCTAACATGCTTTCTTTTCCCAGTTAAGAGATTTTTATTCAGAAACAATCAGATCTTAAGGGAGATTTTAAATGATTCTGGAAGCCGTATAGTTCTAGGAAAGATTTTTGACAGTGAAGTGGTGTTTGAGGGTTTTTGTTAAAGCTTAAATTGAGTGCAGTAGGTTTAGTATTTTGTTTTCCACCTTGACCCAGCAACAATTTGTCAAGAAGATGACTGTTGTTCTCCCCAGCTCTGAACCCCCACCCCTCTGATGTGGCATGTGAGGATGACTCACTTACTCCTGATGCCCCACCCATGTGTTTTTGTCCAGTAAAACTCCAACAATCTTCTCCTTTCTGGGCTGAGGAGCTAAACTTCCAGAATATGCTTGGACACTCCTGAGCCTAATGTCACTTTATGGACACACAATCAATCAATGTTTATAAACTATCATATGTATTTATATTTGTATTATTATTCTGCTACTTTTGCGCTGCATTGGATCCAGAGCAACAATTATTTCTGTTTCCTTTACACTAGTGTTCTGGAAATTACATTAAACAATCCTGAAAATAATATATTGAGGGTTATTTTCATTCCAACTCCTTCACACATCACAAACAAGAGAAAATCTACAGATGCTGGAAATCCTGGCAACACACACAGAATGCTGGAGGAACTCAGCAGGCCAGGCAGTGTCTGTGGGAAAGAGTACAGTCAATGTTGCAGACTGAGAGCCTGCAGCAAGACTGGACAAAAAAAAGTTGAGGAGTAGAATGAAAAGGTGTGGGGAAGAGGGGGAGAGACACAAGGTAATTAGCTTTATTTGTCATATGTAAATCAAAACATACAGTGAAATGTGTCGTTTGCATTGACCAGCACCGTCTGAAGATTGTACTGGTGAAAGATGGTGATTGCGTGGTTTGGGTTCATCTCTATCAAGGGGTCTTTAAATCGCCAGCATGCTCAATGGCTCACAGGAGTTGAAGGGGAGATGTCAAACTGTTTGTTTCTCTCACCTCAGATTCTGCCTGACCCGCGTAAGAAATGATTATAATTCATGTGCAGGAACCTTTGTCAGAGCAGGACTTGAAACATTAACTTGCTGTCATTCTCCTCAGATGCTGTCTGACCTGCTGAGTATTTTCAACATCTCCCATTTCCCACTCTGACTTACCTCTTCTCTCCTCACTTGCCTGTCACCTCCCTCTGCTTCCCGCCCGCCATCCCTGTCTCCCACTATCCTCTCCGATCAGATTCCTTCTCTTTCAGCCCTTTATCTTTCCATCTATCACCACCCAGCTTTTCATTTCATTTCCCCCCCCCCCACCTACCTTCCCTCTCACCTGGTCCCGCCCTTCCCCATCCAGCATTGACTCCTTCTCCTTTTCCCAACTTATCCTGGCTTCTCCCCTTCCTTTCCAATTCTGATGAAGGGTCTTGGCTGTGTTTATGCCCTTCCAGAATTTGCCTGATCTGCTAAATACCTCCAGCATTTTGTGTATGTGTGTTGTTCTGGATTTCCAACCTCTACAGAATCACTTGTGTTTGCGTGGCATCCATTAGTCTCACGAGACCATGTTATGCGCCCTCTCCAGGGCGCAGGCCTCGGCAAGGTTGTATGCGAGACCAGCAGTTGCCCATGCAGTGAGTCTTCCCTCTCCACGTCACTAATGTTGTCCAAGGTAAGGGCAAGGGCCAATACAGCTTAGCACCAGTGTCGTCGCAGTGCCAGAATGAGGTTGAAGGCAATGTTGGACTGCCTTAGGTACTCCAGCTCCGGATTTGTCCTCAGGGTTTGCTCCCGAAGCCTTTCCCATGAGTGGGTATGGCTGCAAGGCAGCGGAGGTTTGAAATCAGAGTTTTCTCTCTTAGATGGGCTGCCTTCCCAGGCTGATGAGCTCCATCTACCCAAAGCTCTGGTTTTAAGGCATCAGGACCCACCTTTGTCCCTTCTCCTGTCAGGGGAAACTTCCACTGGGCTCAGAGGCTAAGCTACATGAGAAGGCCAGAAGCTGGACTTGGTTGTCAGGGGCTATTTGAGGTGCATTCTGTGAGGAGCACTTTTAGGTAGTGGGAGCTTGTCACCACTACCACTCCTCGGCTTGACAACCTTGGAACCCTCTTGTGTTTACCCTGTGTTTTATTTTGGTTTTCCAGTATTTGCAACTTTTTATTATTTATTAACTGGCTGTGAATTGAACTGGAACAGTGCCATCCCCTTTCAAAAGGGATTCAGATTTACTGATCATGTTTACATTAAAATGTGAAGTGGACTGCGTCGTCTTGTTTAACAACCAACATGGATGTGATGAGGGCAGCCCGCAAGTGTTACCACACAGTCCGGAATGGAAAGAACATATCCACAGACTAGTGTTCGGCACTAAGATGTATTAACGGGAGAAGAAATGTTTCAGAAGTGTGAAATAAAATGGACAGGGTTGTCAAAACATCCCTCTGGGTACAAAATGCTGAATAACTTTGCAATGGAAAATATTTAGAGTTGTAGAGCAATAACTATGCCCTTCAGCCGAACAAGCCCATGCTCTGTGGATTAGGCCTGGCCCCTGCAGACTCACTGTCCCCTCAGGGCTGCTCGTCAATGTTCACTCCCTGGAAGACAAACTGATTTGCCTTTGTCTGCAACTGACTCAGAGCAAAACAAGATGATTTGCCTTTTCTCTGCAGCTGATGGAGCACAAGATTAAGAAATGCTGCATGCTTGTTCTTGCAGAAAAATGGTTCCAGCACTACATCCCATGCATGAGCAATCATCAGGCCACATACACAAAATGCTGGGGAACTCAGCAGGTTAGGCACCATCAAAGGAAAAGAGTAAACTATCCACATTTTGGACCAAGAGCTTTGCTCAGGGCTGATTCAGGCATTGCCAGTCAGGAACTTGTGCTAATGTGATCTTGTGACTGTGTGCTGTCATACTGTAACTGTATGTGCTGTGAGTGACTGTGTGTGCTTTGCACTTTGGCCTGCAGGAACACTGTTTAGTTTAGCTGTTTATGGCATTTAAACTTGAATTTAAACTTAACCCAGCTCGTTCCAAGTGTCTATATTCACTCCAGATCGAGAATGAGAGTAGAATACAATTGGGAATTCAGCTCATGGGGTTGGAAGGTATATTAATTTCTAAATATAAGTAAATGATCCCAGGAAAAAGACTGTTGCCATCTGTTTTATCTATGCTTAACATGAATTTTAACATATCTTTACTGTTGTCTCTCATTCTCTTGCATTCCAAAGAGTAAAGTGCCAGTCTGGCTAACTCAAGCCCACTAGCACTACTGGGACAGCATGGTAGCATGACGGTTAGTGCATCGCTTTTGAGCGCCATCTGTAAGATCGGGGTTTGATTCCCAATGCTGTCTGTCTGGAGTTTGTACGTTGTCTCAGTAACTGTGGGTTTTCTCCCACATTCCAAACATGTACAGTCAGAGTTAGTGCGTTGTGGGCATCCTATGTTGGTGCTGGAAGTTTAACAGCGCTTGTGGGCTACCAAGCACAACTCTCGCTGATTTGAAGCAAATGACACATCTGTTTTTAATCTCCGACATCATCCTTCTTTCAGAATTAATACACTAGGGAAAAATGGGTGTGGTGTACAAATATTGAGTAATTCACATTTTGTAATTGTCCTTACATTATAATTAAAAAACCGCTCAGAAAACATCATCCCTATGGAGGCTTACTGGGTGGGGAACGCTTCCCTTGGGAGAGGAGGTGCCGGGAGCATGTAGATGAGGCAGTCAGGCTATACAAACTGAGTAAGGCATATTTGTAAATTAGTTTCTTATCATCACAGATACTGATGCACAATGGAAAACTGTTTCACATGCCATCTATTCAGATTTCATTATAACAGCGCATTAAGGTATTGCAGGGGAACAGCAGAATATAGCTTTAAAGACATAGAGAAAGTGCTGGCAGCCAGTGAGGTGAATTTCCATGGACAGGATAGATTATGGGGTCAAGAGTTTGAAGGACCATTAAATTGTCTTCCAACAGTGGGGTAGAAGCTGTCCTTGAGCCTGGTGGTATGCCTGAAACCTTGCTTTTGCCCATAGCAGTGGTATCCAACATTGATGGGTATAAGTTTAGAGTAAAAAGAGATTATGGGTTCAACACTCAAAAGTAAACTTATAATCAAAGTGCGTATGTCACCACGTACTACATGTCACACTTTGGTTGCAGGAACAGGAAAACAGATTATTATCTGAACGGTGGCCGATTAGGAAAAGGGGAAGTGCAACAAGACCTGGGTGTCATTGGACACCAGTCATTGAAGGTGGGCATGCAGGTACAGCAGGTGGTGAAAAAGGCAAATGGTATGTTGGCATTCATAGCAAAAGGATTTGAGTACAGGAGCAGGGAGGTTCTACTGCAGTTGTACAAGGACTTGGTGAGACTGCACCTAGAGTATTGTGTGGAGTTTTGGTCCCCTAATCTGAGGAAAGACATTCTTGCCATAGAGGGAGTACAGAGAAGGTTCACCGGATTGATTCTTGGGATGGCAGTACTTTCATATGAAGAAAGACTGGATCAACTAGGCTTATACTCACTGGAAGTTAGAAGATTGAGGGGGGATCTTATTGAAACGTATAAAATTCTAAAGGGATTGGACAGGCTAGATGCAGGAAGATTGTTTCCAATGTTGGGCAAGTCCAGAACGAGGGGTCACAGTTTAAGGATAAAGGGGAAGCCTTTTAGGACTGAGATGAAGAAAAACTTCTTCACACGGATAGTGGTGAATCTGTGGAATTCTCTGCCACAGGAAACAGTTGAGGCCAGTTCATTGGCTATATTTAAGAGGGAGTTAGATATGGCCCTAGTGGCTAAAGGGATCGGGGGTATGGAGAGAAAGCAGGTACAGGGTTCTGAGTTGGATGATCAGCCATGATCATACTGAATGGTGGTGCAGGCTCGAAGGGCTGAATGGCCTACTCCTGCACCTATTTTCTATGTTTCTATGTTTCTAGGTCTATGTTTACTACCCTGTTATTCATTTTCTTGTGGGGAATTTGTAGTAAATAGAAAGAAACAATAGAATCAATAAAAAAACACATATATCAGAGACAGACCAAAACTGAAGTGCGGAAGCCAATAAACTGTGCAAATACAATAAGAAAATATAATAAATAAACAGTAAATATTGAGTACATAAGTTGTAGAATCCTTAGAAGTGAGTTCATAGGTTGTGGAATAATTTCAGTGTTGGGTTGAGTGAAGTTAGCCCCTCTGGTTCAAGAGCCTAATGGTCGAGGGGTAATAACCGTTCCTGAACCTGACAGCATGGGAGCTGAGGCTCCTGTACCTCATTCCTCATAGCAGCACTGAATTTTCTTTTCTCTAAGAAGGTGTTTCGAATCTGCAACACACACGACCTGAGCAGGTGGAATGGTTGAGTAGACTCAATGGGTTAAATGGCCTAATTCTGCTCCTATGTCTTATGGTTTTATGAGTGGTGGAGGAAGAGACTGCTCTACCACTCAACTTTTAAAAGCTTCATTACAAGCACTTGAATCACCAAGGTCGAGGAGGCTGTAGTCCAGGTGTACTAACACTTGGACCACAGTGGGATGAGAATAGATGAGTCCTTGATGGCCAGTATAGACTTTGTGGGCTTGTGTAGTAAGGAGTTCTGATGTTTCTGTAATTCATTTTAAGGAGTTTCTTGTTTCGTGTATATCTGTGAAGAGTAAGAATTTCAGACTGTATACTGTATACATTTTCTGATATTAAACCATTTGAAGAGTTTGATAGGAGGTCAAATTAATCAATCTTTTTCAAAAAGGATGCTTTTCTGAATTATTGATGTTTAATTATTTACACTACAGTGAAATGCTTTTAGTTTGAATGCCATCCAGACAGCAAAATTAATCAAGGCATTTAAAAAACAGCATTGAATATAGTGTTATAGATACAGAGGGCATTGTGGGTAGACAACATGCAAGGGCTACGAAGAGGTAAATTGGGAGATCAAGAGTTCATCTTTTACTGTCTCTCTGGTCTTTTCAAGAGCTTAAACAGAAGCTAGATTTAGGGATTTTGCTGCTATTTTATTGACCTGGGGCCAGTGGGGCAAGTTACTGCCCTGATCAGATGTTCCCCTGATGCTCCAGGCCAGGAGTTCCCAAACTTTTTTCAATGCAATGGAGCCCAGTTTGGGAAAAAAATTCTAGACTTGTACCGACAATGACAGGCATGCAACGCTTTAAAGTTGAAATGGTACTGGTGGCAAGAGGGGTAAGCAGAGGGGAAGTTTCCCTCTCACATCTTATCTCCTTACCAGCACATCACCTCCCTCTGCTACTCCTCCCTCTTTTTGTTCTTGCATGGCCTACTGTCCTCTCTGATCAGACTCCCCCCTCTCCAGCCCGTATTTTGTTCACCAATCAACTTCCCAGCTTTTTACTTCCTCCTTCCCTTCCCACACCCCCACCGGTTTCATCTATCACTTTGTGTTTCTTCGTCCTCTCCCCACCCACCTTCTAATTCTGACTTCAATCTTTTTTCTTGGCCCGAAACGTTGCCTGTACTCTTCTTCCATTGATGCCAGCTGGCATCTTTGGCATATGGGAGGAAACTTGTGTGACAAGGGGAGAATGTATGGTAGCGGTAGAGATCTTTCCTTACATCCTTCAACATCTAACATACCGCTAGTGTCTTCCATAGTGAAGACTAATGCAAAATACTCATTTAGTTCATCTGCCATTGTTAGGGTCCGGTCCAGAGCCCGCCTTCCGGGTCTTGCTCCGGTCCGCGGGCCTTGCAGCCAGCCCTCATGTCACCCAGAGCCATTGGATCATCTTGGCTTAAGGAGATACACCTGTCACCTATTAGGGGGCAGGTTTTTATAAGGGGCTTGGGGTCTGAGCCTAGGTTGGGGGGTTGTTCTGCTCTGCACCTGTTTTGCCTGCTCCGGATCCGGTTCTGCCCTGGTTGCCAGCCTGTTATGTATCTGTTCTGTCTGGTTGGTCTTGCCCCCTGTTTCTCTCATGTGCGCTGGTCCTGCTGTTCCACCTTATTCACCTTGCCTGTGCTGTCACGGTGTCGGTTGCCTTTCCCAATTTACCCGGTGTATCACGTTAGTCCTGCTGGACCCAGCTCCCTTCTGTTCCCTTGCCTCTGTCGGGTAAACCAAGCTGTCACTGTTACCTCTCGGGTGGTTCTGTCCTTTCCTGTCCCTTGCCTCTGTCGGGTAAGCCAGGCTGTCACCGTTACCTCTCGGGTGGTTCTGTCTCTTCCTATCCCTTGCCTCTGTTGGGTAAGCAGGGCCGTTGCCGTTCCCTCTTGGGTGGTTCTGTCCCTTCCTGTCCCTTGCCCCCGTCAGGTAATTCAGGCCACCGCTGTTACACTATGGGTGGTTCTGCCCCTTCCTGCCCCTCGCCTCTGTCGGGGAAGCCAGGCCATCTGCCGTTGCCCGGCGGAGGGGCTCCGTTCCCTTCCTTACCCCTCACCTCTGATGGGTGGTGCCCTGCACCTGCTCAGGTGTCTCCGCCTTGCCCAGGCCTCCGTGTTTCCGCCTGGGAGGCGGCCCTGCCCGGAATCCACGCGGCCCGCCCTGAGGACTCTGACCCTTTCCACCCATTGCTCCCTACGGGTTGTGCCCACACCTGCCCAGGGTTCCGCTTCCTGCATGGGCCTCTGAGTTCCTGCCTGGGAGGTGGCCCTGCCCAGGAGTTATGCCCCTGGGATCCTCCTGCCTCGCCTGAACTCTGGGATCCTCCTGCCTTGCCTGACCTCCGGGATCCAGCCCCACCTGCATTACCCCTTTCATGCCATGGCATCCCCATCCTGTCCTTCAGTGCCTGCGTCCTGCATTTGGGTCTATTTCATGTCCGCGCGTGACAGTCATTACCTTGGCCCTTACTATTATTTCTCCGGTCTCATTTTCTAGCGGTCTATATCCATTCTCATCTCTCTTTTATTTTTTAAATACTAGAGAAAGTTTTTAATATCCATTTTGATGTTTGCTAGCTTGCTTTCATATTTCGTCTTTTCCTACTAGTTGTTTTAGTTGCTTTCTGTAGGGATTGTAAAGCTTTCCAATCCAATGTTTTCCTGCTAATTTTTGCTTCATTGTATGCCCTCTCTTTTGCTGTTACATTAGCTTTGACTTCACTTGTATTATGTTGTCATTTGAGTATTTCTTTGTGTTTGGAATACACATGTCCTGCACCTTACTCATTTTTCCCAGAAACACACGCCATTGCTGCTCCTCTGTCATCCCTGCCTGCATCTCCATCCAGTTTACTTTGTCCAGCTCCTCTCTCATTGCACTGTAATTTTCTTTACTCCACTGAAATACTGCTATGTCAGAATTTACTTTCTCCCTATCAAATTTCAAGTTGAACTCAATCATATTGTGATCACTGTCTCCTAAGGGTTCTTTTACTTTAAGCTCCTGTTCATTACATAACAGCCAATCTTGTACAACCGATCCCTGAGTAGGCTCAACAACAAAGTGCTCTAAATAGCTACTTCATAGGCATTCAACAAGCCTACTCTTGGGATTTTCTCAATTAACCTGCCTGGTGAAATCTCTCATGACTATCATTACATTGCCCTTTTCACCTGCCTTTTCTATTTCCCATTGTAATCTGTGGTCCAATTCCCAGCTACTGCTGGGAGGCCTGTATATAACTGCCTTCAGGGTCCTTTTACCCTTGCAGTTTCTTAACTCAACCCACAAGGATTTGACGTTTTTGATCCTATGTCACATCTGTCTACTGATTTGATGCCATTCTTTACCAGCAGAGCCATGCCACTTCCTCTGCCAAGCTTTCTATCTCTCTGATACAATGTGACATTCAGCTCCCAACTACAACCATCCGACAATCTGTAAAAGCGGAACAGGATTATCCACCTTATTTCTCATACTCTGTGCATCGAATTCTGCATTTGCTACCCTTTTTGTTTCTGCATCCATAATGCATTGATACACTCTGCTGGCTGGAATTATGTCCTACCAGTCTGACTGCATGTTATCTTTGATTTTTTTTATCATTCATCCTATCCTGAGTCCCAACACTCCAGTTCCCAAGCCCCTGCCAAGTGAGTTTAAACCCTCCCCAACAGCTCTAAGAAACCTGTCTACAAGACAGTGCAACTCATCACTTTTGAACAGATCATACCTCCCCCGGAAGAGATCCCAATGATCCAAGAGCCTGAAGCCCCGACCCTGTACCTGCTTCTCAGCCATACATTTATCTCATCTTAGAAAAGATGTGCTGGCATTGGAGAGTGTCTAGAAGAAGTTCACAAGGATCATTGCAGGAATGAGAGGGTTATCATTCAGGAATGTTTGATGGCTCTGGGTCTATACTTGATGGAACTCAGAAGAATGAGGGGGGATCTCAATGAAACCTTTTGAATGTTGAAAAGCCTAGACAGAGTAGATGTAGAAAGGATGTTTCTCATGGTGGGGGAGTCTAGGACAAGAGTGAAAAGACTCGAGATAGAGGGGTGCCCAATTAAAACAGAGTTACGGAGAAATTTGTTTAGCCAGAGGGTGGTGGATTTGTGGAACTTCTTACCACAGGCAGCTATGGAGGTCACTTTGTTGGGTGACAATCAACACGTTCTTGATTGGACATGGCATTAAAGTTTAGGGGGGGGGGGGAAAGACCGGGGAGTGGGGCTGAGGAGGGGAGAAAAGAGTCATCCATAATTGAATGGTGGAGCAGGCTGGATGGGCCAAATGGCCTATTTCTGCTCCTATGTCTTGTGAATATGACCAATACAACTTGCTTGCAGCCACAACACAGGCACATAGCATTGGATACACAAAATTCACAAGAAAGACATGAAGTAAACATGAACATCAGACAAAATGCTGGAGGAGCTCAGCAGGTCAAGCAGCATCTATGGAGGGGGATAAACAGTCTACATTTCTGACCGAGATCCTTTATCAGGGCAGGAAAAGAAAGGCATCAACATAGCACGCCCACAGCACTCAAATTGTGATCTTCGGACAACACAGGACTTCCATAATCCAAATGTATGCATTTCAAATGTTCAAATAGATTTATTTCCCAACCAGTTTATGTACATGGATGCATCAACAATTACTGACTGTACTATGAAAACATACTCTTCCAGAGTCGATAGATTTTCTGAATCCTATTGTCCACTTTTTTAAAAAGTCTTCTGCTTTTTTTTCCTTAAATAATAGTGCTAATGTAAATTGGAGATTGAGGGAATGAATTTCAAAGTAGTAATTGTGGCAAGACTGACAACATACAGGGAAATGACAGTGTCTTGAAAAGAGATATCTGGCTCTTCTAAGATGGGTTGATGCTCCCAAGCCTCCTGGAACCTAGACAGGACCAAAATAAAAAAAAAAAAATCGGGCTCATGAAAAGCCAAAACAAATCTTGATTGGTATAAACTTCTGGAACAGAAAAATCGGCATTGTGTACTTTTTGATCTGTCTTTACATTATGAAAATTGACTCTGTATTGGATATTTAATTTTTAAATTTTCTTGATGCTGCAGGTACTGCCTTGAAGTGTTTCCGATGTGTCGTCCATCCATCTCTGTGTTTCTTCAAGGAAACCTGCAAAGATAATGAGCGATGTTACTCTGGAAATTCCACTGTAGGTAAGGTGCTTTTCAAAAACTATTTTTTAGAATTGGGAGGCAGAAAAGACCATTTGGCACATCCAGACTGGTCTGGAAGGGTTGGAAATAATTTGGAAAATGTGTAGCTCAGGTGGTTGTTGGTTGGGTTGAGTTGTTCTATGATCCTGGGAATTTACTTGCAAATGTTTCATTACCATATGAGGAGACATCGTCAGTGCTCTGTTAATTGTGGTGTGTCCTCCGAATGCTTGGCCTTTAGGTACCAACCAATCAGCTGTTTCGTCACCTTTCTGGAAACTCAATTGTGATGTGGGGATGAATTCACCTTGCTGATTGGCTGTGTGGGGAACTTTGTGCATTGTGGTCTGGAGTTTTGCCCACAATGGCTCATAAAAAGGATTGAGGTCCACTTGTTTGTTTACAGAATTGTTTGTGGGAAACCATGCTTTTAGGAATTCTTGCATGCCACATGTTTGCTTGCAGCATGACTTTCACAGATGTCCAGTTGAAATTGTGCCTCTTTAGATCTTCATGGGTAATGACTGGGGAGAGATGGTTGTGCCACTTTACAGCCGGTTTATGGTCATGGATCCTAGTGGATAGTTTTCTGCAATACCATGAACTACTTCCCTGACCTCAGCTGAAAGCCGTTCTGCCCCGTCTCTGCTCCCCATGACATGAAGTTTATAATGCACCCATTTTTCTCCCACTTCTTTCCATGTCAGCTGTTCTGTGCAGAAGAGGTTCTCAGGATTCTGCCAGGATTAGAGAGTGCTATAAGGAAAGATTGGACACATTTGTGTTGTTCTCCTTGCACACAAGAGGCTAAGGGGAGATCTGACACAAGCTTGTATAATTGGGAGGCACAGATAGAACAGAAAGCGGCAACTTATTTTAATACCCAAGGTAAAATGTCCCATACTAGAGAGCATACATTTTAATGTGGGGAGAGAGGTGGATGAAATTCAAAAGAAATGTGTGGTGCAAGCATTCTAAAAAAGAGGAGTGGTCTGTGAGGGGTCATAGTGGAAGCAGATACCATCGTGGTGTTTGAGGAAGTTAGACATGGTCATAGAGGGAAGTTGATCATTTACAGGCAGAAGAGATTTACTTTAATTCAGCATCATATCTAACACAGACATTATTGGGTGAAAGATCTTTTCCTGTGGTAATCTCAATGGGTCAAATGGCCTCCTGTGCTATGGCCATTCTGATCGCTTTACTATTAAAATGGGGCCTGGTTTGTGCTTGTTGGCCCGTCAAGTCCTTTCCAATACTCAAATACCAATCCACTTTATTTGTTGCCCCTAATGTTCCCATCTTGTGCTGTCCTTAGTAGAAACATGTTGATCTAAAGTCCTGCTGCTTGTACCTATGCCTATTTTGTGGGAGGGGGTGTGGGGGAGCATAGCATTTTGGTTCACCCTGTTCTTTACCTTATTACTTGACTGTTTGGTAATAGACAGCAACATGAGAGGGCAAGTTCAAAGGGGATGTTTAGGGTAAATGCTTTTGGAGCACATTTCACAGGCTTCTTGGCCCACAATGCTGTGCTGAGCCACTTAACTTAGTAATCAAATGGCTCATTAAAGTAATCTCTTCTGCCTGCACAATATCAACATCCTTCCATTTTCTTCACATTCATTTAAAACCTCTTAAAAGTCCCTGACGTTTCTGTGTCTACCATCATCCCGGGCAGCATATTCCAGGCTCCCACCTCTTTGTTTTAAAACATTGCCCCTCATATCCCCTTTAAATTTCCCTCCTCTCATTTTAACTGCGGGTTTATGCCACCGACCAATACCATTAGGCAAAGGGTCTATGGACCCCAGCTAGGGAAACCCCTGCTTAAATGCTTGCCCTCTTGTCCTAGACATTTCAACCCTGGGAAAAAAGATACTGTCTCCTCTATCTGTGCCTCTCATAATCTTTTAAACCTCTGTCAGATCTCCCTTCAACCTCCACTGCTCCAGTGAAAACAACACAACACTGTCCAAGCTCTCATTATATGTATGACATGCTCTCTATTCCAGGCAACATCCTGGTAAACCTCTTCTGCATCCTTTTCAAAGCATTGACATCTTTCCTATAATGGGGTGACCAACTGTGACCTAACTAAAGTTTTATAAAGCCGCAACATAAATTTATGACTTTTCAATTCAATGCTTCAACTAATAAAGCCAAACATTCCATAACCATCCTATCAACCAGTGCAGCCATTTTCAAGGAGCTATGAACTTGGAGACCAAGATCCCTATATTTATAAACAATGTTAAGGGTCTTCCTCTTAACAGTGTACTATCTCGACATATGTGACCTACCAAAGTGCATCTCTTCACATTTGGCCAATTTTTCTCCTGTATTTGCAATTTATCTACATTCCACCATATTCTTTGCTAGTCTTCTACGATATCCTCTGCATTATCTGCAAACTTACTAACCCACCCATCTCCATTTTCATTCAGGTCACTTACCTACTTCACCAATACGGAGGTCCCAGTACAGAAACTGTGGAACACCATCAGTTTCCTGAATTATGAGGCTCTCGGGTGGGCATGTGTACCTGCAGACAATGGAGCAACGTGGATGTTGTGTAGGGAGAAGGAATTGGGTATCTAAATACCAGTTTAGTTCAGCACAAATGGTTCCCATGCTGTTCACTTCCCCACCTCCCCTAGCATGGAGCTCAGTGTAATGGAGTCAAACATTCCCAATCCATTGCACTTCTTTGAAACCAATGAGGAAAGGTATTACAGGTTTCTAACATGTTGCTTGTCCTCTACGGACAGTAATGATATTTCAGTGTTTGTTCAACATGGATTTGGACTGCAGGTAGTACTGCAGTTTCTACTCCAACCACCTGGGTTCGATGGTGACCTCTACTACTATCCAGCTTGGGTTTTACACATTCTCCCTGTGTCTGAGGGTACTTTCCTTTCCTTCCACAGGAAAGGGCCAGTGGGTTAACCTGCTGACATCCGTTTTGGTGTCTATCGAATCTAAGGGGAGTGTATGAATTCTGTAAATATTTTATCAAAGAGCATTTGTCACCATATACTACACTGAGATTCATTTTCACTGAACAAGTTATAGGGGAATGAAGAGCATGGAGAGAGGGTTGCTCCTTAGAACTGGCATATTTTTAATGGGCTGAATGGCTTCCCTGTGTGTCCTAAGTGCACAGAAGAGATCAGAGAATAACCTTGTTGGGGACGGCCATCTGGATGTGGAGACTATTGGTATCTAACTGGAGGTAAAGTGGAACGGAGAATTCTTTTGGAAATTGATTTCGTCTCCATTTTAAGTGAGCCCACAATCACCTTCCTTCTGCTGCTTCCCCACCTCCCAAGCCTTCCCATGATTCCATTATTGACACCCTGACCACTCATCCATTTCCTTTGTCTCTTCAGGTGATGTAACTATTTACCGCTCTGGATGCATAGAGAAGGAAAAGTGTGGGAAAACATTAAGTGAAACACAGCTTAATGTAAAGCATACACTGATTGCAGAATGTTGTGATTTCGATAACTGCAACGGTGCCACGGCCGCTCAACTATCCGTACTGGCTATCTCTGTCATGGTTCTTGTCTGGTTTGTGGGATTCCAATAGATCAGTGTAACTCCTTCAAAAGACTAATATTCCTTCATTTTACATTCAGTTGTCCATAATAATGGCAGCATTTGCATAAAGTTTATCTTTTCTTTGTGTTTTTTTGTTTGCATCCTGCGACTTGTATTTTAAATGGGGCAGATTGGTACACAGTCGAGGGTGCTGGATAAGGTGTTAAGGGGGTGGCATTGCCCATTACTAGTTCTCTTTCCTTGAAGTTTTAATGAAAATTGGGGAGGTTCCTGTATATTTCAGGTAACAGTCACATCGTACAATCAGATAAAAAGGGTGTTGTCTTTATGCTGATGAATTCTGTGTTCAGAAACCCACACTGTGCCCCAGAATAAATGAAGCCTTTAGCACTTTGTGGTGATTATTCAGATAATCCTGGCCTGCTGTGGTGAACTTTCATTCCCCATTTTTATTTTTGTCGCTCATTTACTCCAGTTTTACAATTTTATATACAATTAGATTTCTAATGTACCTCTTTTAAATGCATGCTTTAATTGTCAGTGCGAAACAATTGCTGCTTTTTAAAAATATTCTAGATTTCTGTGATGCTGAATAACTGATCTGAATATGTAATTGCCATGGGTACTTGCAGATTGCTTGAAAAGAAGGTGTCAAATTTTGGGAATAAAATGAATGTTGACAGAGATTTTCATGATAAAAGTATGAATTACAATGATTTGTGTAAATTTAAAAATGACTATTAAAACATTTTAAACCTCATTCTAATGCCTGTTTTACTTTGTTGGTTATATGGGATGTGCAGATCTATTACGGTTTTGCAAGTTATTTCCCTGCCCCACAGACCAGTTCAATACAGTATTGACCTCCTGTGCGGTATGTGTGAACTTTGCAGGCTCTCCCTATGACTCTGGTGAGACCATAATATATAGAAGCAGAATTAGGACATTCTGCCTATCGGGTCTGCTCAGCCATTCCATCATGGCTGATATATTATCCTCCTCAACCCCATTCTCCTGCCTTCTGTCAGTAAGCTTTGACGCACTGACTATTCAAGAACCTATCAGTGGCAACATACACAGAATGCTGGAGAAACTCTGCAGGTCAGGCAGCATCTATGGAAAAGAGTCTACGTTTCAGGCCGAGACCCTTTGTCAGGACTGGAGGAAGAAGTACAAGGTGGTAGGTGACAGATAAAACTGGGAGGGGCAGAGTGTTGAAGTAATTAACTGGGGAGGTGATTTGTGAAAGAAGTAAAGGGCTGGAGAAGGGAGAATCTGATAGCAAAGGACAGAAGACCATGGGAAAAAAAGGAAAGAGGAGGAACACCAGAGGTAGGTGATGGGCAATTAAGGAGATAGGATGGGTGAGGGAAACAGGAATGGGGAATGGTGAAGGGGGAGTAATTATCGGAAGTTCGAGAAATTGATGTTCATGTCATCAGATTGGAGGCTATCCAGATGGAATAGAAGGTGTTGCTCCTCCAACCTGATCGTGGCAGGGGAGGCCATGGACTTGCGTGTCAGAATGAGAATGGAAAGTAGAATTGAAATGGGTGGCCACCAGGTAATCCTGCTTTTCATGGCAGGCAGAGTGAAAGTGCTCAGCAAAGCGGTCTCCCAATCTACGTCAGGTCTAACTGATATACGGGGGGCATAGCAAGAGTACTGGATACAATAGGTGACCTCAAAAGACTTGCAGGTGAAGTGCTGCCTCACCTGGAAGGACTGCGAGTGGCCCTAAATAGTAGCGAGGGAAAGCTCCAAGAGAGAGAGCTGTGGGGCCAGAGAAGTGGATGAGGATGTTGCATAGGGAGCGAAGAACATAGGGGAGAGGGAAAGGTGTGCTTGTTGGTGGGATCCTGTTGGAAATGGCGGAAGTTATGGAGAACTATGTGCTGGACGTGGAGGCAGGTGGGATGAAGACAAGAGGCCCCTTATTCCTGGTGTGAGGGCAGATGTGCGCAAAATGGAAGAGATGTGCGTCAGGGCAATGTTGATGCTGGAGGAAAGGAAGCCGCTTTCTTTGAAGAAGGAGGACATCTCAGTTGTTCTTGAAAGAAAAGTCTCATCCTGAGAGCAGATGCAGTAGAGACAGTTCACCTGAGAGAGGGGGGTGGCATTTTTACAGGTGACTGGGTGGGAAGAGGTTTTGTCCAGATTGCTGTGAGAGCAATGGGTTTATAAAAGAGATCAGTAGATAGACTGTCTTGTGAGATGGGGACAGAGAGATTGAGAAAGGGGAGGGAAGTGTCAGAAATGAACCAAGTAAATTTGAGGGCATTTGAGGGAAGTTGGAAGCAAAGTTGATGAAGTTGACGAGATCAGCATGGGTGCAAAAAGCAGCACCAATGCAGTTGTCAGTGTAGCGTAGGAAGAGTTGGGGAGTGATGCCGGTGTAGGCTTGGAACATGGAGTGTTCCTGGTAGCCCTTTGTCCATGGCTACACCTTTATTTGAAGGAAGTGGGAGGAGCCAAAGGAGAAATTATTGAGGGTGAGGCCCACCCTCAGATGGCGGAGAATGGTGCTGGAGGGAAACTTATTGGGTCTGTTGTCCAGAAAGAAGCAGAGAAGGAAGGAGGTATATAGGGACTGGGCATCCAGAGTGAAAATGATTAGATCGGGGCCAGGGAACTTGAAATCAATGAAAAGATCAAGAACATGTTAAATGTCCTGAATGTAGGGAGGAAGAGATAAAACAGAGCTGAGGTATGCAGACTCTAGTTCAGTGGGGCAGAAACAGGCAAAACCATTGGGTCTAACTGGACAGCAGGTTTATTGATCTTGGGTAGGAGGTAGAAATGGGACATGTGGGGTAAGGGAACTATTAGGTTGGTGGAAGTGGATGGGAGACTCCCAGAGTCAATAAGTTCGGTGGTTGTGCAGGAGACAATGACCTGGTGTTCTTTAGTGGGGTCCCGCTCAAGGGGTAAGGAAGAGGAGGTGTCTGAGAGTTGCCGCCTGGCCTCAGCAAGGTAGAGCACAGTGCTCCAGACCACGCCAACACTTTTCTGCGAGTGTGATAGTGAGGCTACGAGTAGTGCAGAGAAGTGGAGAGCAGCACTTTCTGAGGGAGTGAGATAAGAACTGGAGAGAGCAATGTTAAAGTCAAGATGGAACAGTTGGTATCTCATCAGCAGTTAGCAATAAAATGATCCAGAGCAGGCGGGGGACCAGGGTGAGGTGTCCAGGAAGAGTAGCAGGATTGAAGATGAGAGATGGGGGTCATTGGTGTGGACTGGAGGGTCCTTGCTAAAGAAGTAGGCATGGAGATGGAGGTGATGGAAGAAGAGCTCAGCGTCGTGATGAGCGTGGAACTCACTGAGGCGAGGGCGCAGGGGGACAAAGATGAGGCATTAACTGAGAACAGAAAGCTCTGCCTTAGAGAGGGGAAGCTCGAAGGGAATAGTGAGGACCCAGCACGGATGTCAGCTGGAATCAAATGGGCGAAGAGGATTGGGAGTGTCTAAGGATAGAGGAGGATTGTGGTGTTCAGGGAAGGTGGGGTGGGAGGAAGATGGAGTCTCTGTGGACCTATGAACCTCAATAACTCAATGAATTCCACAGATTCACCAGCCTCGGGCTGAAGAAGTTCCTCCTTTATCTCTGTATGGGAGCCCTCTGGTTTCTCCTTGCATTCCCCAGAATCGGACACTGGAAGTTTTGAAAGGAAGGGTCCACTGCCTGAGTAGAAAAGCCAGCAGTGGGTTACTATAACAAAAAGGAGCTTTGACCAGTGACCAATTGGCATTTGGGATTGATTAACCAGAGCAAATTAAAGGAAGGCAGGGTCAAGAGCAGCAGCCATCATTGCAGTGGCCATTGTCTCAATGGACAGAGTCAAAGTGATGATCTTGAGGCTTTAGCTCTTCAAGGCTTCAGTCAGAGAAATCAAAAAAGCCCAAGGTTAAGTTTTGTTCCTTCCCTTCTTTATACCTGGTCTGCTAGAACAGTAGAGATGCCAGGCAGGATGGCGGAATGCTCCTCTTGTGGAATGTGAGAAGACAGGAAGACCTCCGATGTACCTGAGGACTGCAATTACGAGAAGTGCATCCAGCTGCAGCTTCTAGCAATCTGTATTAAGGAGCTGGAACTGGAACTGGATGAACTCCGGATCATTTGGGAGGATGAGGGTGTGATGGATAGGACTTACTGAGAGGTTGTGACACCCAAGGTGTAGGACACCAGGTGACAGTCAGGAAGGGGTTAAGGAGCCAATGAAAGTACCCCTCACCAACAGGTAATTGTTGTTTGAGGGTGGGTTGACCTAACAGAGGAAAGTCACAGTGAGTCTGCCTCTGCAACTCAGAAGGAAAGCATGGAGAAGAGGCATGCTGTGGTGATAAGGGATTCTTTAGTTAGGGGAACAGACAAGAGGTTCTGTGGATGAGAACAAAACTGCCAGATGATGCATTGCCTCCTGTGCGCTGGCGTCTGGGATATCTCAGATCAAGTCCTCTGCATTCTTAAGTGGGAGGGTGAACAGCCAGAAGTTGTGGTCCATATGGTTACCAATGACATGGGTAGGACAAGTGATGAGGTTCTGAATAGAGAGTTCATGGAATTAGATGCTAAGTTAAAGGGTAGGACCTCCAGGGCTGTGGTCTCAGGGTTGCTAGGGAGGCCAGAACTAGGAAGTTTATGCAGTTTAATATGTGGCTAAGGAGTTGGTGTAGAAGGGTGGGAATAGGATTTTGGATCATTGGGCTCTCTTCCAGGGTAGGTGGTGTTATGTACCCCGTAACTGGGTGTCAGACCAGCAGAGATAGAAGTATCCGTTGGAGTCTGGTGGTATTATATTTAAAGGTGTTTATTAATAAAAATAAGCAAAACCATATCAATAATGCAAATATACATATAACACAAGGTAGCAGTAATAAACCTAAAAACGTAGGAATAATAATAAGCAATAATAAACAAGCTTTATCGATGTCTAGGGGTAAATTAATTGTCATAGAATATAAATTTCAGTTCAGTTCATGAGTGCTCAGGTAGTTATTCTTTTTGTGGGGGGGGGGGAGGAGAGAGAGAGGAGAGAGGAGAGAGAGAGATATGTAACAGCTATAGCAGCCAAACCTTCCTTTGCTTTCTTAATCCGTTGTATCATTGTGGTTATTCAGTTATGACCCCTCTGGTCTTCAGCTAGACAGTTCTTCTGTGGTGGACTCGTCACTCTGGCATGAGTGGACACATACACAATTCCCCACTGGCCCTGCTTTTACACTGATAGCCTTACTGACTGACCTCCTGGTTCGGTCTTCGAAGCCCCCACCTTTCTGTGGGTTCCCAACACTCAGTCAGTGTCCACTGGTGGGTCTGGAGGGTGTCTCTCCAGACCTGTCTTTTTATCCCTACTAAAGGGGACTCAGCTATCCATCACTCCTGAATGACCGTGTCCATTAAATCAGGCCACTCCTATAGTCCACTGAGGAATGTTATTGAGCAAACTATTGTCCTTGCAGCGAAACAGTAAATAATTCAAAAAGGAGTCACAATACAGTTAATCAGCAAACTCCCTCTTATCTGTTGCAGATGTTCTTGCCTGTTTTTCGTCTCTCTTTCTCATGGTCAGCATAGCAGCAGTAATAGTTCGTGGTTCTCCGGGGGGGAGGGGGATGGTTAACTTTTTACCCCATTGTCCATCAGGTCTGTTTATTACTCATAACAATGGGACCTGTATGAAGGGACGGATAGTGCCTGAACTGGAGGGCGACTAATATCCTAGCAGGAAGTTTGTTAACGCTGCATGGTGGGATTTAAACTAGAGTTGAAGGGGGATGGGAACCAGAGTGCAAGAACATTTGGTGGAGAAGTTGTGGAGGCAGATGTTGGCAAGTTCTCAGACAAAGTTAGAATTCAAATGGTTGAGCATGATGTAACTAGTATCCTGAGCTGCATATATTTCACTATCAGAAATATTGTAGGGAAGGTGGATAATGGTGCTGAAAATGAGGTAGCTGGTTTTCAAACAGAGACAATGTGTGGTAAGGAGAGGTTGTTTATAGGACAAAATTACAATCAACAGGATGAGTTGTAATTTACGAAGTGGACAGAGTTGAAAAGAGTGAATACAAGTCTATAGGTGTTATATTTGAATGTGTGCCATCTACGGAATAACATAAAATGAACTTTATTCTGTCTGTGCAAATACATAACAATTAAAATAAAGGCATGCATGCAGGAGATGGCTTTAACTGGTGGTGATTTACCACACTAAAGTAATTCCTCTGCATCAGTTCTAAATGGGCATCCTTCAATCCAGAAGTCGTGCCCTCTTGTCCTAGAATCACCTACCATGGGAAATAACTTTGCCATATCTAATCTGTTCAGGCCTTTTAACATTTGGAATGCTTCTATGAGATCCCCCCTCATTCTCCTGAACTGCAGGGAAGACAGCCCAAGAGCTGTCAGACGTTCCTCATCCGCTAACCCTTCCAGTCCTGGAATCATTGTTCTCAATTCTGGGAATGAAAGGGTTAATGCGTGAGGAGCGTTTTCTGGCTCTGGTCTTGACCTTGCTGGAGTTTAGAAGTGGGGGGGGGGGGTTCTCAGTGAAATCTATTAAATATTGAAAGACCAAGACAGAGTGGAAGTGAAGAGGATGTTTCCAATCATGGGGGAATCTAGCACCACAGGACCCAGACACAGAACAGAGATGAGGAGACCTTTGTTTAGCCTGAGGTTGGTGAATCTGTGGAATTCATTGCCACATATGGCGCTGGAGGTCAATGGATTGAGTATATTTAAAGCAGATGTTGACAGGTATTTGATCAGTTTGGGCCTCAAAGGTTACAGGAAGAAGCCAGAAGAATGGGGTTGAGAGAGATAATAACTCAGCCATGCTGGTAAGGCTCATTTGGCTGAATGGCCTAATTCTGCTCCTTTGTTTTATGGTAATGCAGCTGTTGTAAATTGTGTCTGATATATAAATGAGTTGTATACTCACCCTAATGGGAATGCGGAGAGAATAAAATGGGATCCATGTAACTGGATGTCTGATCATTCTAATGTCTGAGATGTTCCAAATTATTGCTCTGGAATTAAATTTTGGATTCCACAATAATATGTGGGGGAATTCAAACTGGGGTCAGAGTGGAGGATGCCTTACATTTCATCCAGATCTCTGCATTATTCATTTGTAATGTGATTACAGAGTATTGGCTATGTCTCTTGGTAATCCCTGCCTTCAAAGATCAAATTGGACAGTAGTAAAACTTCAAAGTTCAAAGCAAGTGTATATCAAAGTACGTATGTCACCATATCCTACCCTGAGATTTTCTTGTGGGTGTTCACTGTAAGTACAAAGGAAAGCAGTAGAATCAATGAAAAAACACACACAAGACAGGCAAGCAAGTGACATGCGAAAGACAACAAGCTGTGCAAATGCAGAAAGAAAAAATGGCAAAATAATAAAGATAATAAACAAATAAGTACTAAATAGCTAGCATGTGAGATGAAGAGTCCTTGAAAGTGAGTCCAAGGGTTGTGGGAACAGTTCAGTGCTGGGGTGAGTGAAGTTATCCCCTCTGGTTCAAGAGCCTGATAGTTGAGGGGTAATAACTGTTCCTGAACTTGGTGATGTGGGTCCTGAGGCTCTGTGATGATGAAAGAGCCGGGCAGATTTCAGATTGGTTACTTTACCTGCCAATCAAACTGCTAACGATGCACTTCAATTTGCCTTCTGTCTTCTGAAACATGCACTGGGTATGTGCTGGCGGCAACTCACAAGTATCACCACACTTCTAGTGCTCACATAGCATGCCCACAACTCACTGACAAGCACTGGTATGTCTTTGGAACATGGGAGGAATCTGGAGCACATGGAGGAATCTCACAGAGTCACAGGGAGAATGTACAAGCTCCTTACAGGAATCAGTGGGAATCAAACCCCAATCTTACATCTGGTTCCATGATACTATGCTACTAATCTATATGCAGACCAATCCTAAATTATGAATGTCTGCTTTATGGACATCAGTGCATCTCCACCCAGTGGCCGTCTTTTAGGTACCCCATAATAATATTACCTAGTAGAGTGGCCACTGACTGTATATCTGAGGTCTTCTTCTGCTGTAGCCCATCCACTTCAAGGTTCGATGTGTTGTGCAACCAGAGATGCTCTTCTGCGCATCAATGTTGTAATGCGTGGTTATTTGAGTTACTGTTGCCTTCCTGTCAGCTTGAACCAGTCTGGCCATTCTCTGACATCTCTCATTAACAAGTAATTTTTATCCACAGAACTACCACTCACTGGATTCTCTTTGTTTCTTTGTACCCCTCTCTGTAAGCTCTAGAGACCATTGTGTGTGAAAATTCCAGGAAATCAGCAGTTTCTGAGATAATCAAACTGTCCTGTCTGAAATCAACAAACATTCTACAGTCAGACTCACTTAGATCACATTTCTTTCCTTTTCTGGTGTTTGGTCTGAAGAACAACTGACCCTCTTGACCACGTCTGCATGCTTTTATGCATTGAGTTACTGCAACATGATTGGCTGATTAGAGATTTGCATTAAGGAGAAGTTGTACAGATGGAGCTAGTAAAGTTATCACTGAGAGTATGTTTTACACTGCTGGGGACCGGTGCTCCCTGGTATTCATACACAGCTGGGGACTGGTGTGGGAGTATAGAGTTGTGTGTTGGTAGAGTACGAGTGTATGAGCTCCCATAAAGTGCTGCACACACATTCCCCATAAGAAGCTGTGTGTGTGTATGCCACATTGAGTTTTGTATTGTATAATTTGTGGACAGAATCTTAAGGATCTCTGTTAATTTAAAATAAAACGTTGATGGCTAATTTAAAAAAAGCTCTTCATTCCCTAGAGACTATCATACTCCCATTTTTTGAAGTAATCTGGGCTTTTTCTTTTATAATAGTTGCTGAAATAATCATTTCCAGGCATTCACCTACTCTGAGTCACACTTCCCACTGAATTAAAACAATATTTATTGGCAAGAGGATGGAGGGAAGGGAATATCTGGCTTCAGATGAAGAGCACTGCAGCTCAGGCATTTCCTTCCCAAAGCCAGTCTATCCAGAATGGAAACATGGCTATCTCTCCTTGCTGTGACTCAAGAAGTCTCTAAATATAGACTTTGTTTCCAAAGCATTACTTTGAAAACTTCCCCAAAATTTCGAGTTGTGTGAAAGGGAGGGATAGTGGGTGAGGGTAATCATGCACTAACACTGTGTTTCCTGCCTATAAAATTATTGCAACGCATATTCATTTGCCTGAGAGGGGGGGAGGGGGGAGAGAGGGGGGGGGGAGAAAAATTATTGCAACACATATTCATGTGCCGGGGGGAGAGAGAGAGAGGGGGGGAGGGGGGGATTAAAATTACTGCAACACATATTCATGTGCCGGGGGGTAGAGAGAGAGCGGGGGGGAGGGGGGGGATTAAAATTACTGCAACACATATTCATGTGCCGGGGGGAGAGAGGGGGGTATTAAAATTATTGCAACATATATTCCATATATTCATGTGCTGGAGAGGGGGGGGGGGAGAGAGGGGGGGGATTAAAATTATTGCAACACATATTCATGTGCCGGGGGGGAGAGAGAGAGAGGGGGAGAGAGGGGGGGATTAAAATTAGTGCAACACATATTCATGTGCCTGGGGGGAGAGACAGTGGGGGATTAAAATTATTGCAACATATATTCCATATATTCATGTGCCGGGGAGAGAGAGGGGGGGGAATTAAAATTATTGCAACACATATTCATGTGCCGGGGGGGAGAGAGAGGGGGGGATTAAAATTATTGCAACATATATTCATGTGCCGGGGTGGGAGAGAGGGGGGAGTGAAGGGGGATAAAAATTATTGTAACATATATTCCATATATTTATGTGCCAGGGAGAGGGGGGAGAGAGGGGGGTAGAGAGGGGGGTAGAGAGGGTGGTAGAGAGGAGGGGGATTAAAATTATTGCAACATATATTCTGTAACCCCTTGGGTCACCTCAGGCTCGCTCAGCTCGTTCTTGTCTAGGGGGAGCAGCCTTCGGCCCCGCCAAACTGGGTAATCAGCTGGTGTGGATGCTGTGTGATGTCCCTGCCTCGCCCAAAAACAGACAGTACACCATATGCGATTAAATGAGTACAATTTATAAAGGTTACTATAACTAAGTGATTAATAACGATACAGTATATATGAAGAGAAAATTAAAGAAAAGGCGCCAAACTTATCAAAGTCCAAACCACTTCGTGCACAACCGTTGGAGCTCAATTACTGAAGTCTTCTGGCCACCATTCGATCCCCTCCGAACTCCTCGACTCGCAGCTCAGGACCCTCCGAACTCCTCGACTCTCCAAACAGCTCAGGACCCTCCGAGTGGTCAACCAAGCACATCTAGCTTCATCACCCCCTCCTCGGAGAATCTCCCGGCCTCAGACCCCCCTTTGGGGTCCGATCCTCGCCCAGCTTAGAGCATTGTGTCCTCTCTCTCGACCCCCTCGCGCCGATCTGCCCAAAAACCCGTCAACAAAAGCTTACAGACTCAGAAGAAAGAACATTAATCCCCATTTGGTTTACAAAGGAATACCATTCTCATCATCAGTAAATGAGCATTCCTGCTAGTTAACAAAAAGGAGAAACCCTCTTTACACTCTCCCTCCACCAAATAAAAGTCATGTCCTCATGACTACTAAATAACTCGCCACCTTTCCTGCCAACACACCGTAACCCAAGCACAAACAGTGACATCTCCTCCCCACACAGTAACCCTCACGCCCTGTTTTTCAGGCACTACTTAGGCCAACTATCTGGGAGTTCCCAGACCTGAGACCTGAGTTCTGAGACCTCCGTACCCCCTCACCTAAACCCTTCAGGCTCGGACACAACTGGGGATACCTTGGACCCACTACCAACTCCTCTCTCAACCTCTCACTCATGCCCCACACTGCACACAGCTAACCCTCCCCGCTACACCTGACTCAATGGGAGAAGGGCCAAAGGTCTCTTCCTCAATCGAGGGAAAGTCAGCAAAAGGCAGCATGTACCACACATCCAGCACATCATCCATCGAATCTGTATTCTTCCTCATTCCTGTGATCGGTAGCTGCTGTTTGATCTTCTCCAAACGGAAACACGTGGCCTGCACTTCTCCCGCAGTCTCTTCAGCCTCCTGTTCAGTATTCACTGCACTTCTCTCCAGCTTTTTCTTCCTCATGACTTCTTCCAGATCAACTTTCAGGTTTTGCACTTCATTTGAACTGTCGATGGTCACCTTTAGGTTCCCTTCAAGCCTCCGCTTCTCTCTTCTGAGATTTGTCTGTAATTTCTTCACCTCCGCAAACTCCCCTCTCCGGGTTCTCAGTTTGCTATTACCCTCAGTCAGAAAACTTTCTTCATTCTCTCCAACTTGTAAGTCTTCCGAATGGTTCCAGATCGCTTTCTCCAGTCTCTCCGTCTTCATTTCAAACTTGGTTCCGTAGAGACAGTCTGAGCTGCGACCTTCGCCAGCCCTGGCACGTGTCCCGAAAACACTTTAACTCGGTAGTTCTCAGCTGCTCCTGCAACGACCTCACTTCATATTCTCCTGAGGCAAATCCAAATACCATCCACATACACCAAAACTCCAAACGCCTCCACATCCCCTATGGTCTTCCACCTGCCCAGCAGGAAGGTTGCAAGGGCTCCAGATATGCCTTGTGGCATCTTTTCGGACCCGAAGACTCCTAGGGAATTTATAACGGCCGTCTTCTCCTTGTCGGCCCCACTCATCGGGATCTGGCAACATCCACTCCTCCGATCCAGCACCTTAAACCATTTCGCACCACTCAGACAGGCCATCGCCTCTCCGGCCCTCAGGGCCATATTCTGGTCACTGACAGTGCGCCTCTTCAACGCACTATAATCCATACACACGCTGCCTACGTCTTCCATGGCTTCAGGGGCCAGTCGCCGCAACCTCTCTCTCTCCGAGGTGTCTTCAGCAGTCAACTCCGCTCCCTTGTGGTATTTCGCAGCGTCCACGAAGAGGGTCTCACCCTCAGATACTTCCCCCAGGCCGTACCACCACCGGCTCTTGTTTGAATTCGGTATCAGCCCAATGCTGCTACACACGTCCGCACAAGCAGCTCGAAACTCTGGGTGCATCGACAATGCCTCCAAACAGCGCTCACCCGCCTTCTCCGGGCAGGCCCCCAAGCTCACCAGCAGGATATTGGTTCTCTCTAGAACAGAAACGCTGCCCGTCTCAACAGGGTCCGGACACATCAGCATTAACGATTCATGAACCTCAGTCTCCTCCACATTTGCCTCCAAGAACTCCATTTTCACTGACCAACAACCGTCGTCTGGATAATCACCGGCACTGGTACCCCGAATCTCCAGTGTTCTCAATGTCGTCAAGGGTAAATGCTTCCAATAACGGTTATGAAACAAACTGTACAGCAACTTAACCGGCGCCCCAGTGCCGAGGATGGCTTTAACTTGACTTCCATCCAACCGTAACAACACCTGTGCGCGTGGCCCCTCTAAGCCTTCAGGAATAGGGTCTGTTCCTTTCGGGAGTTCCTTGGTACATTGCTGGGAACGTGCTCCCCCAGAGACCCCAAGCCGTTCCCCCACTGGGCCTCCTCTAAGTTTCCCGACACCTCTCGAATCAACGGAACAACTGATCCCCTTGACAGATCCCCTTGGCACCACAAGCAATTTATCTGCCCCCCTAGGCAAAAAGGGATACCCTAAAAACTTCCCACCAATCTCCTGCCACGGATATGATAAGCCCCCCAGCTGCGGCATTTGACTTCCAGTCGAACCACACGCATTTTCCCACACTTTCCCAGAACTGGCAGCGGTCACTTCGAGGTAATTGCGCCCGACAGTTCTAACAAAGTCACCAGCCCGTCTACTCAAACTTTCAACCCGTCCCTGTCGCTTTCCCTCAGCCAAGCACTGCCACTCACCCAACAACTGAGGGGTCCGCTCCGCCCACTCCTCCGCCCCTTTAGGGCCGGACATTATTCCAACAACCGGGCGGAGCTCACCACTGCTGAAACATCCCAACCTGTCACTCCTCACTCTCCAAACAGTACGGACAGCCCATGGTCCCACCACCATTTCGTCAGCACTAGTCGGAAATCGAACAACGACCTCCAGGCTAGCAACAGCAGCCACCCCACCCAACACAAACGTAGCGATAACCAGCAATCACACACCCACAAAGGCACACCAGCTCTTCACCGCAGACACAATTTAAATAGGGTGATCACACAGCTTCCACAGAAATCAACCCCGGACGAGCACCCCACAGTGTAACCCCTTGGGTCGCCTCAGGCTCGCTCAGCTCGTTCTTGTCTAGGGGGAGCAGCCTTCGGCCCCGCCAAACTGGGTAATCAGCTGGTGTGGATGCTGTGTGATGTCCCTGCCTCTCCCAAAAACAGACAGTACACCATATGCGATTAAATGAGTACAATTTATAAAGGTTACTATAACTAAGTGATTAATAACGATACAGTATATATGAAGAGAAAATTAAAGAAAAGGCGCCAAACTTATCAAAGTCCAAACCACTTCGTGCACAACCGTTGGAGCTCAATTACTGAAGTCTTCTGGCCACCATTCGATCCCCTCCGAACTCCTCGACTCGCAGCTCAGGACCCTCCGAGTGGTCAACCAAGCACATCTAGCTTCATCACCCCCTCCTCGGAGAATCTCCCGGCCTCGGACCCCCCTTTGGGGTCCGATCCTCGCCCAGCTTAGAGCATTGCGTCCTCTCTCTCGACCCCCTCGCGCCGATCTGCCCAAAAACCCGTCAACAAAAGCTTACAGACTCAGAAGGAAGAACATTAATCCCCATTTGGTTTACAAAGGAATACCATTCTTATCATCAGTAAATTAGCATTCCTGCTAGTTAACAAAAAGGAGAAACCCTCTTTACAATTCATATGCTGGGGGGGTAGAGAGGGGGGATTAAAATTATTGCAACACATATTCATGTGCCGGGGGGGGGGGGGAGAGAGTGGGGGAGAGAGGGGGGAGTGAGGGGGATTAAAATTATTGCAACATATATTCATGTGCCGGGGGGGGGGGGGGGGGGGGGAGAGAGGGGGGGGAGAGAGAGGAGGGGGGGATTAAAATTATTGCAACACATTCATGTGCCGGGGGGGGGGGGAGAGAGGGGGGAGAGAGGGTGGTAGAGAGGAGGGGGATTAAAATTATTGCAACACATATTCATGTGCCGGGGGGGGGGGGGAGAGGGGGGAGTGAGAGGGGGGGGATTAAAATTATTGCAACACATATTCATGTGCCGGGGGGGGGGGGGAGAGGGGGGGGGAGAGAGGGGGGGAAGAGAGGGGGGGGAAGATTGTGGTATGCTGAATTGTCAGGTGAATGATTAGTTTTTCATGTACTCCACATCATTGTCTTTATTGGTGGCTTGGTAAGTGGAGGGTGCTGATTTTTTTTGTTGAAGTGGGTAGGGGTTGGGGAGGGACATTGCTTTGCTGCTGCTTGTGTGTGGGAGGGAGAGTAAGCAGGGCATTGCGGTTCTAACTATCACTCATTCTTACAGGCCCAGTTTTTGTGAATGCCTATGAAGAAGAATTTCAGGATGTATTTCTCTGATATTAACTGGACTATTGAACTATCTTTTCTTTCTCACCCTCCAACTCACTCAGGCACTAACATAATGTTCCAGTGGCCAACACAAGATTAGAATCAGAATCAGAGACACAAAGTGTCACCAGCATGTCATGAAATTTGTTAACTTAGTGGCAGCAGTATATGGCAATACATGATAATATTGAAACAATAAGCAAATCAATTACAGTCAGTATATGTGCATATTAAGTCCCATTCATGGCTTGGCTTCACAAACAAAGATTTAGGAAGGGGGCTGCCCATATCTGCTGCAAGTTCACTGGTGGCTGACAAGGTCAATACGGGACTGTCACAGGGGGACATGGAATGGATCCAAGTGCAGGCCACAAGCACTGAAGTACTCAGGGCAGGACAGGAATAACTAAAGGGTAGAGCAAGATGGGGAGATCATGGCTTGCAAGGGGGAGATGGCATGCAGGTGTAAAACTGGGGTTCAGGCTAGAGTCCCAGAGTCCATGGCTAGGCTGGGTCCCATAGTTCAAGGCAAGACAGAGTCCTCCACCAGGTAATGGTAATCTGGCCTGACCTATCTGACAGAGGCAAGGGGTAGGAAAGGGGCAGAGTCATCCAGGCATGACTCCTTGGCAGGGCCACCTCCCAGGCATGAACACAGAGGCCTGGGCAAGGCATAGGAAACCTGGGCAGGTGCAGGGTACCACCCATCAGAAGCAAGGGGAAGGAAAAGGGGCAGAGTTCCCCACCAGGCTACAGCAATCTGGCCTGACCTACCTGACAGAGGCAAGGGATAGGAAAGGGATTAGGTCCAGGGTGACTCCAAGACTGACTCACAGAACTAGTTCATTAGCAGTGGGTTCTCCAAGCCAGGGCAAACAGGAATGAAGACCAGGCAAACAGCACCAGCAGGACAAACACAACACACAAGTCAGAACAGGGAAAACAGGGCAACCAGCTCAACACAGGACAATGCAGCCTAAACTCTGCCAGCCAAACATGTACATCCACCAGCCCTACACTCAAACCTAATCCTAAAGTCCAAAAGGGGCACACACCCCCACAAACCCTAGGCACTCCCCGATCTCATACTTCAAATTCTGCAGGCTAACCTCTGCCAGCCAAACATATACATCCACCAGCCCTACACTCAAACCTGATCCTAAAGTCCAAAAGGGGCACACACCCCCACAAACCCTAGGCACTCCCCGATCTCATACTTCAAATTCTGCAGGCTAACCTCTGCCAGCCAAACATATACATCCACCAGCCCTACACTCAAACCTGATCCTAAAGTCCAAAAGGGGCACACACCCCCACAAACCCTAGGCAAATTCCAAAAGGGGCAGACACCCCCACAAACCCTAGGTAACTTCCAAAAGGGGCACACACCCCCACAAACCCTAGGCACTCCCCGATTAACCCTTGCTAAACCCCCACAAACCGGATATCCTATGTCGAGAGGGGCAAGATTCAACAAGGGCAAGTGTGGGACCTGGTTAATGAAGGCGTGGGCCAGATCAAAGTGGCAGGGTGATGTGAAACGGAATCTCAAGTGAGGAGATCAAAAATCACAAGAGGGCTTTTTAGCCCACTGCCTGCATAATCTCAACCAAACCCGAACCCCCATTAGGCTCAGTCCCAGGATGCCCTATAAACACCTGCCAGCTGAATAGGCAACAGGTGTGCCTCCTTAAGCCAAGAGGATCCTAATTGGCTTAAGGGTGACAGGAGGGACGGCTGCAAGACCCGGAGTCCGGAGTCCGTGGACCGGATCAAGACCCGGAATGTGGGCTCCGGACCTGACCATGACAGGGACAGGCAGACCTGGCCACAGTGGCTGCAAGGGAAAATCTGTTCTGGGTTTGGTGCTGCTGTGTCGCGGTTCTTCCTCCTTCCCTTTTCATTCTCAAGGCCGGCCCTGCGTGCGTTCTCGAAGGAGGAGACAGACTGGTGAATGGTATGTCGCCAGGCCTCGCAACCGGAGGCCAGAGTAGACCGCTGGCGATGGTCAATGTGACAGGCACCAAGGGATTTCTTCAGAGAGTCCTTGCACCTCTTCTTCAGTGCCCCCCTGTCATGATGGCCAGTGGAGAGTTCGCCATACAGCACAATCTTGGACAGGCGATGATCCTCCATCCTGGAGATGTGCCCTGCCCAGCGCAGCAGCGTCTTCATCAACATGGCCTCGAAGCTGGTGACCTCCGTCTGTTCGACGACTTCAATGTTGGTGACCAAGTTACTCCAGTGGATGGTGCAGAGGCAGCGCTGGTGAAAATGCTCAAGGAGTCGTAGGTGGTGACTGTAGGTGACCCAGGACTCGGAGCCGTACAGGAGGGTGGTCAGTACAACGGCTCTGTACACACTGATCTTTGTGCCTTTCTTCAGATGCTTGTTGTTCCAGACTCTTTCTCACTGCCTGCCGAGTGCGCTGTTTGGCTTTGCCAGTCTGTTGTCAATCTCTTCGTTGATCTTGGCATCTGACGAGTTGGTGCACCCCAGGTAGCTGAACTGGTGGACTGTCTTCAGCTCTTCCTCGCCGATGGTGATGCAGGGAGGGTGGTTATCTTCCTGAGGTGTGGGCTGATGGAGAACTCCTGTCTTCTTCAAGCTGACTTCCAGTCCGAGAGCTCGGCAGCCTCTGTGGAGCAGTATGTTATACGCTGCAGGGCTGCCTCTGTGTGAGCAACAAGGGCAGCATCGTCGGCGAAGAGAGGCTCTCGGATGAGTTGCTCCAATGTCTTGGTGCGGGACTGTAGTCGCCTCAGGTTGAACAGGCTGCCATCGGAGCGGTATCGGATGTAGACACCGTCCTCGTCATCAAGGTCTTCCGTGGCTCTTTTGAGCATCCTGCTAAAGAAGACGGTGAAGAGAGTTGGCACGAGGACGCAGCCTTGCTTTACACCGTTGCCTATTGGGAAGGGCTCTGAGAGGTCATTGTTGTCTCTGACTTGGCCACGCTGATCTTCATGTAGCTGGATGACCATGCTGAGGAACTTTGGGGGCATCCCAGTCGTTCCATGATTTGCCACAGACCTTCCCTTCTCACAGTGTTGAACGCTTTGGTAATGTTGACAAACATCATGTACAGTCCATTGTTCTGTTCCAGACATTTCTCCTGGAGCGGCCTGAGAACAAATACCATGTCGGTGGTGCTCCTGTTGCCTCTGAAGCCACACTGGCTCTCTGCGAGGTGTTCTTCTGCAATGACGGGCACCAATCTGTTCAGGAGTATTCTTGTGAGAATTTTCCTGTGATGAAGAGCAGAGTTATCCCCTGATAGTTGGAGCAGTCGAACTTTTCCTCCTTGTTCTTATACAGGGTGATGATGTCTGCATCACAGAGGTCCTGTGGTAGTTTGCCTTGTTCCCAGCAGCAGACAAAGAACTTATGGAGTTTGATGTCCCCCCATGCTTCCAAATCTCTGGTGGGATTCCATCAACTCCTATTGCCTTGCCACTTTTCATCTGCTCTACGGCCTTGATAGTCTTGCATATTAAATAGTTAAATTAAAAATAGTGCAAAAGCAGAAACAAATAATAAAAGAGAAGTTCATGCTTTCAATGTCCATTTAAGAATTGGAAGGCAAAGGGGAAGAAACTATTCCTGGATCACTGAGTGTGAGTCTTCAGGATTCAGTACCTTCTACCTGATGGTAACAATGAGGAGAGGACATGTCCTTGGTGACAGGGGCTCTTAATCAGTGATACTACGTTTCTGAGGCACCATGCCTTGAAGATGCCTTGGATTCTATAGAAGCTAGTACCCAAGATGGAGATGACTAAATTTACAACTTTACAATTTTTAGATCCTGTACAGTAGCACCCCACTCCCAAAACCAGACAGTAATACAGTCTGTCAGAATGCTCTCCAGAGTATATCTCTAGAAGTTTGAGTGTCTTAGGTGACAAACCAAATCTCCTCAAACTCCTAATGAAATATAACCATTGTCTTGCCTTCTTTATCGCTGCATCAATATATTGGGACCAGGTTACAGTCTCAGAGATCAGGATACCTAGGAACTTGAAATTACTCACTCTCTCCATGAGGATTGGTTCATGATCCCTCATCTTACCCTTTCTGAAGTCCACAATCAGCTCTTTCATCTTACTGACGTTGAATGCAAGCTTGTTGTTGTGACACTACTCAACTAGCTGGTACATCTCTCTCCCTTTTGTCTCCATCTGAGATTCTACCAACACTGTCAGCAAATTAATAGATGACATTTGAGCTGTGCTTAGACCCACAGTCATGTGTATATAGAGAGCAGTGCAGTGGGTTAAGCACATACCTCTAAGTTGTGCCAGTGTTGATCATCAGTGAGCAGGAGTTAGTAATACCAATCCACACAGTTTGTGGTCTTCAGGTTAGGAAGTCAAGGATCCAATTGCAGACGGAGGTACAGAGACCCAGATTCTGTGGCTTATTGGTCAGGACTGTCAGAATGATGGTGCTAAATGCTGAGCTATAGTTAATGAGCAGCATCCTGACATAGGTGGTTGGGTTATCCAGGTGATCTAAGGCCATGTGAAGAGCCATTGAGATTGTGTCTGCTGTAGACTTATTGAAGTGATAGGCAAATTGCAGTGGGTTCAGGTCCTTGCTGAGGCAAGAGTTTATTCTGGCCATGACCAAATTCTCAAAGCATTTCATCACCATAGACATGAATGCTGCTGGACGATATTCATTCAGGTAGCTCCCAGTACTCTTCTAGGGCACTGGTATAATTGTTGTCCTTTTTAAGCAGGTGGGAACTTCCGACTGTAACAATGAGAGGCTGAAAATATCCTTTCAATACCCATGTTAGTTGGTTGGCACAAGTTTTCAGAGCTTCTCTGGGTACTCCATCAGGGCTTGCTGCCTCCTGAAAGACAGCCTGACACTGGCCTCCAGGACAGAGATCATAAGATCACAGGGTGCAGCATGGATCTTCACAGCTGTAGTTATATTTTCCCTTTCAAAATGGGCATAAAAGGTGTTGAAGTTATCTGGCAGTGAAGCATCACTGTCATTCATGCTATTGGGTTTTGCTTTGTAGGAAGGAATGTCCTGCAAACAATGGTAGAGTTCTCATGAATCTGATGTCACCTCCAACCTTGCTGGGAATTGTCTCTTCACTCTTGAAATAGCCTTCCAAAAGTCATACCTCATTTTCTTATATAGATCTGGGTCACCAGTCTTAAATGCCACAGATCTAGACCTCAGCAGCCAATGAACCTGCTGGTTCATCCATGGCTTTAGGTTAGGAGCAAACAGCAGGTTCTCATAGGCAGGCACATCTACACAGGTTTTAATGAAGTTGCTAACAACTGTGGCATACTCATCCAAATTCAAAGATGAATTCCCGAGTACTGTCTAGTCCACTGATTCAAAGCAGTGGGAAAAGAGTCACCACACTTCCAGTGCCAACATCACATGCTCACTAACCCTAACCATGCCTCATTGAAATGTGGCAGGAAACCAGAGAAGCCGGGGTCACAGGAAAGCATAAACACAAGAGATTCTGCAGATGCTGGAACTCCAAAACAATGCACACAAGATGCTGGAGGCACTCAGCAGGTCAGGCAGTATTTATGGAGAGGAATAAACAGTCCACGTTTCACGTCATCAGGACTGGAAAGGAAAAGGACAGAAGCCAGACTAAAATTCCTTCTTCTTCAGCCCTTTATTTCAACCACTTATCCCCTCCCAGCTTCTTCCTTCATTCCCTCACCTGGTCTCACCTGTCACCTTGTACTCCTTCTCTTCCTTGACTTCTTCTTCTGGCTTCTACCCTTCCTTTCTAGCCTCGATGAAGGATCTCAGCCCAAAAAGTGGCTTATTCCGCTGTGGAGAACAGACAATTAACATTTTGAATCAAGACACTTAATCAGGACTGGACAGGAAGGGGGAAGAAGCCAGGATGAGGAAGAGGGTCGTGGGGGAGGAGTACAAGGTGGCAGGTGATAGGTGAAACCAGGTGAGGGGGCAAGTGGGTGGCTGGTTAGGATATGGGGGAATGACATAAGAAAATAGTAGGTGATAGCTGGAAGAGGTAAAGATTAGATTGCTGCCTGTACGTTGCTGAGTTTAGGGCAGGTCCCCTATCTCCGGTGGTATTCAGGGCTTCCTTCATCATGTCAGCATCTTCTTCTCAGTTTTCACTACTGTCAGTCATGCAAGTCCCAGGTGGAGACTCAGGAATACTGCCGTACTCAGATGTAGAAGGATTCTTCACTGCTGTTTCTGTAACAATTTTGTTTTACCAGTTAGGGTTGTTAGCCCTGAGCTGAGCCCCTTAACCTGGAGGACCACTGGACCACTCTTAGTCAATCCTCTATCCTCTGTCCTGTCTGGCTTGGGTAACCCTCCCAAGAGCCAAAGCAGGTAGCCCTGACTCCAGCCAACATAGTTGTCTGAGTCATTGAGGCACACAAGCCTCCAAACTAGGACAAGGTTGTGGTCCTCTTGAAGGGGAAGAGGTGAAAGGGCTGAAGATAAAGTAATCTATTAGGAGAGGAGAGTCGACGATAGGAGAAAGGGCACAAGAGAGAGCTGATAGACAGGTGAGCAGAAGAGGTAAAAGGGTAACCAGAATAGTTGTCTAGTCCTGTTAAAGCATCTCAGACCGAAATGTCAACTGCTTATTCCCCGTCCTGCATCTTGTGTGTGTTACTCTGGATTTCTAGTATCTGTAGAACCTCTTGTGTTGCTGATTTGGAGATTCAGCTCTGGATACTGAGGGGTGTTAGGACAGGCATTGGGATTGAAGATGGTCTGAAATCTTGAGGAAGGGTGGCAGAGGATGGAATTTTGACGTTCCCTAAAGACAGCTACACTCTCAATGTAAATAGGCCTGATGCAAGTTCAACTAATGAAAAGTTTGTTGGTCTCATGAACAGAGTGAGCATAATAAATGCAGAATTGGTCCTTTGTGTGAACTTCACTCCATCCTAATAGTTGCTACCACTAAAGGAAAGAGCATAAAACATCTGTCAGTACCCACTCACAAAATGCTGAAGGAACTCAGCAGGTCAGGCAGAATCCATGGAAATGAATAAAGAGTTGATATGTCAGGTCATGATGAAGGTTCTTGGTCTGAATCATCAGCTGGTGATTCACTTTCATAGATGCTGCCTGGCCTGCTGAATTCCATCAGCATTCTGTGTGTGGTACTCTGAATCTCCAAAGCCCTCTGAGGCAGAGAATTCCGCCAATTCCCCACCCTCTGGGTGAAAAATTCTTCTTCATTCTTGTCCTAACCGTATTCTGACCATGTAAAGCCCTGTCTCGAGACTCTAAGCCGAAAAAATGTCTTTCTTCCTGCAGTCTGTCCAGTACTGCTGTTGTAGTTCCTTACCTACCCTCCTCTCTCGGTGTCAAAAAACTACATCTGATCTCCCCTCCCTATATGTTCCTCCAATCACAATAAAATTATGCCCTCTCATATTAACTTATTCCACCATGGAAAAACAGCACTGTGTCTTCACTCTACTGCCTCTTATACACCTCTATCCAGCCACCTCTCATCTCCTTTTCTCCAAGAAGCTCTAGTTTGCTCAATCTTTCCTCATAACATATTTTCTGTAATAAACCACATGGTATAGGAACAGAATAATGCCATTTGGCTCATCAAGTCTGCATTCTTCAATTAAGTGAAGAACAAAAGAATGACAGGAGTGAAGGTAGGACTGATTAGAGATAAAGGTGGGATGATGTGCCTGGAGGCTGTGGAAATGAGCAAGGTCCTCAATGAATACTTCTCTTTGGTATTCACCAATGAGAGGGAACTTGATGACGGTGAGGACAATATGAGTGAGGTTGATGTTCTGGAGCATGTTGATATTAAGAGAGAGGAGGTGTTGGAGTTGTTAAAATACATTAGGACTGATAAGTCCCTGGGGCCTGATGGAATATTCCCCAGGCTGCACCACGAGGCGAGGGAGGAGATTGCTGAGCGTCTGGCTAGGATCTTTATGTCCTCGTTGTCCACAGGAATGGTACCGCAGGATTGGAGGGAGGTGAATGTTGTCCCCTTGTTCAAAAAAGGTAGTTGGGATAGTCCGGGTAATTATAGACCAGTCAGCCTTACGTCTGTGGTGGGAAAGCTGTTGGAAAAGATTCTTAGAGATAGGATCTATGGGCATTTAGCGAATCATGGTCTGATCAAGGACAGTCAGCATGGCTTTGTGAAGGGCAGATCGTGTCTAACAAGCCTGATAGAGTTCTTTGAGGAGGTGACCAGGCATATAGATGAGGGTAGTGCAGTGGATGTGATCTACATGGATTTTAGTAAGGCATTTGACAAGGTTCCACACAGTAGGCTTATTCAGAAAGTCAGAAGGCACGGGATCCAGGGAAGTTTGGCCAAGTGGATTCAGAATTGGCTTGCCTGCAGAAGGCAGAGGGTTGTGGTGGAGAGAGTACATTCAGATTGGAGGGTTGTGACTAGTGGTGTCTCACAAGGATCTGTTCTGGGACCTCTACTTTTTGTGATTTTTATTAATGACCTGGATGTGGGGGTAGAAGGGTGGGTTGGCAAGTTTGCAGACGACACAAAGGTTGGTGGTGTTGTTGATAGTGTAGAGGATTGTTGAAGATTGCAGAGAGACATTGATAGGATGCAGAAGTGGGTTGAGCAGTGGCAGATGGAGTTCAACCCGGAGAAGTGTGAGGTGGTACACTTTGGAAGGACAAACTCCAAGGCAGAGTACAAAGTAAATGGCAGGATACTTGGTAGTGTGGAGGAGCAGAGGGATCTGGGGGTACATGTCCACGGATCCCTGGAAGTTGCCTCACAGGTAGATAGGGTAGTTAAGAAAGCTTATGGGGTGTTAGCTTTCATAAGTTGAGGCATAGAGTTTAAGAGACGTGATGTAATGATGCAGCTCTATAAAACTCTAGTTAGGCCACACTTGGAGTACTGTGTCCATTTCTGGTCGCATCAGTATAGGAAGGATGTGGAAGCATTGGAAAGGGTACAGAGGAGATTTACCAGGATGCTGCCTGGTTTAGAGAGTATGGATTATGATTAGAGATTAAGGGAGCTAGGGCTTTACTCTTTGGAGAGAAGGAGCATGAGAGGAGACATGATAGAGATGGACATGATATTAAGAGGAATAGACAGAGTGGACAGCCAGCGCCTCTTCCCCAGGGCACCACTGCACAGTACAAGAGGACATGGCTTTAAGGTAAGGGGAGGGAAGTTCAAGGGGGATATTAGAGGAAGGTTTTTCACTCGGAGAGTGGTTGATGCGTGGAATGCACTGCTTGAGTCAGTGGTGGATGCAGACACACTAGTGAAGTTTAAGAGACTACTAGACAAGTATATGGAGGAATGTAAGGTGGGGGGTTATATATGAGGCAGTGTTTGAGGGTCGGTACACCATTGTGAGCCGAAGGGCCTGTAATGTGCTGTACTATTCTATGTTCTATTAGCGGAGGAACAATTGATTCACAGATTGAGAGGAAGCTTTGGACAGGTCGGGGAGAAGAGTTTTAAAAAAGAGCATTTGCAGGGCTCAGCACATTAGTGGTGGACCAATTGATTCAGGATATATTAGCAGGAGCAAATGAGAGTAAAGCAGGGTCAAAGCAGAATGCCCATTGTGTGAGTGGACCAGTGTAGGAATGGGAACTTGAGGTTTTGGCTCAAGAGGCTCCGACAGGGAGGGACAGGTAGGTATCAGGTAAGTCACTAAATTACAGCTAATTAAATAAAGTAGGGATAATGCAGGATCAGGAGATGTGTTGTAGCTACATGATGTGGGAGCTGGTGGACCCCATTGTGGTTTTTGGTGACCACATCTGCAGCAACTGGTTATTTCTTCAGCGGTTTGAACGGGGCACGACTGCACAAACGCATGGATGTCAGCAAGTGAAAACAGCGAGAAGAGTTTAAAAAGAAGACAGATTCAACATCAGAGAAGAAGGAGACAGACTAGGAAGGCTTTGGCTCAATGGGGCTTTGACGATAACGGGTCGAGGCGAGGTAGGTTACCTGTGTAGAATACAGACAGAAAGTATGTGTGTGAGGCCAGATTTCTGTGCTCGGTGTCGGTTGTAGGAGATCCAGGAGATTCCCAGCCTCCTGGACAGCCACATCTGCACCGGGTGTGTCGAACTGCAGCTCCTTAGAGACCATGTTGAGGAAATGGAGATGCAGCTCGATGACCTTCATCTGGTCAGGCAGAGTGAGGAGCTGATACAGAGGAGACATAGGCAGGTAGTCACTCCGGAGCCTGGGGAAACAGATAATTGGGTCACAGTCAGGAGAGGGAAGGGCAAGAAGCAGGTGCTAGACAGTACCCCAGTTGCTGTCCCCTTAACAATAAGTACTCCTGTTTGAGTACTGTTGGGAGAGATGGCCTACATGGGGGAAGCAACAGTAGCCATGCCTCTGGCACAGAAGGGTAGGGAAAGAAGGAGGAAGGCAGTAGTGATAGGTGACTCTATAGTTAAGAGGGCAGAGAGGCGATTCTGTGGACGCAGGAAAGGAATGCGAATGGTGGTTGCCGCCCAGGTGCCAGGGTCCAGGATGTTTCTGATTGTGTCCGCAATACCTTGACGTGGGAAGGACAACAGCCAAAGGTTGGAGTACATATTGGTACCAACGATGTAGGTAGGAAAAGGGAGGAGGTCCTGAAAACAGATTATAAGGAGGTAGGAAGAAAGTTGAGAAGCAGGACCTCAAAGATAGTAATCTCGGGATTACTGCCTGTGCAACGTGACGGTGAGTATAGGAATAGGATGAGGTGGAGGATAAATGTGTGGCTGAGGGATTGGAGCAGGGGACAGGGATTCAGATTTCTGGATCATTGGGACCTCTTTTGAGGCAGGTGTGACCTGTACAAAAAGGACGGCTTGCACTTGAATCCCAGGGGGACCAATATCCTGGTGGGGAGTTTTGCTAAGGCTCTTGAGGAGAGTTTAAACTAGAATTACTGGAGGATGGAAACCGAACTGAAGTGAAGGAGTAAAAGGAGGTTGTCTCACAAATAGAGAAAGCTTGGAGACAGTGCAAAAAGGAGGATAGGCAGGTGATAGAGAACGTATGTGCTCAGACCGATGGTTTGAAATGTGTCTATTTTAATGCAAGGGGTATTATGAACAAAGTGGATGAGCTCAGAGCATGGATCAGTACTTGGAGATATGATGTTGTGGCCTTTACAGAGACTTGGATGGCTCAGGGACAGGAATGGTTACTTCAAGTGCTGGGTTTTAGATGTTTTAGAAAGGACAGGGAGGGAGGCAAAAGAGGTGGGGGCGTGGCACTGTTGATCAGAGATAGTGTCACAGCGGCAGAAAGGATGGATGCTATGGAGGGATTGTGCATGGAGTCTCTGTGGGTGGAGGTTAGGAAAAGGAAGTGGTCAATAAATTTACTGGGTGTTTTTATAGGCCGCCTAATAGTAACAGGGACATTGAGGAGCAGATAGGGAAACTGATCCTCGAAAGGTGTAATAATATCAGAGTTGTCGTGATGGGAGATTTTAATTTCCCAAATATCGATCGGCATCTCCCTAGAGCGAGGGGTTTAGATGGGGTGGAGTTTGTTAAGTGTGTGCAGGAAGGTTTCTTGACACAATATGTAGACAAGCCTAAAAGTGGAGAGGCTGTACTTGATCTGATATTGGGAAATGAACCTGGTCAGGTGTCAGATCTCTCAGTGGGAGAGCATTTTGGAGATAATGATCACAATTCTATCTCCTTTACCATAGCAGTGGCGAGGGGTAGGAACAGACAAGTTAGGGAAATGTTTAATTGGAATAAGGGGAAATTTGAGGCTATCAGGCCGGAACTAGAAAGCATAAATTGGAAACAGATGTTCTCAGGGAAAAGTACAGATGAAATGTGGCAAATGTTCAGAGGATATTTGTGTGGAATTCTGCATAGGTACGTTCCAATGAGACAGGGAAAGGATGGTAGGGTACTGGAACCGTGGTGTACAAAGGCTGTTTTAAAATTCATCAAGAAAAAAAGAAGGGGTTGCGAACAGTTCAAAAAACTAGGTAATGATAGAGATATAGAAGAATTTGGAGCAAGAAAGCTGCGAGTGAATTGCTGATTTTTCAAAGCAAAGGGAGTTTTTTTACTAGTCGTGTTAAAGAGAGATGAGACTGCACAGGCATGTAACGTCTGCCAGTAGAGCGCGAAAGGTTTAAAAAGGCAAGGAATCTTCAACGGTTTTTAATCTGGACCAAGAAGACTGTGAATGAACTGCTGATTTTTTGGAGCGAAGGGAGTTTTTTACTACTTGGTTTAAAGAGAGGCGAGACTGCGCAGGCATGTGACATCAGCCAGTAGAGCATGAAAGGTTTAAAAAGAAGACCGCCGTATCCGGCGGGCAGTGGAGTGAGAGGCAGCAGAGTGACAGGGTTTGGGCTCAACAGGCTTAGGTGGTAACGGGATGAGGCGAGGTAGGTAGTACGTGTGTGAGGCCAGTTTTCTGTGCTCGGTGTCAGATGTGGGGGTTCCTGGAGTCTCCCGGCCTTCGGGATGGCCATATCTGCGCCAGGTGTGTCGAGCTGCAGCTCCTGAGGGACCGAGTTAGGGAATTGGAGATGCACTTAATGACCTTCGCCTAGTCAGGGAGAGTGAGGAGGTGATAGAGAGGAGTTACAGGCAGGTGGTCAAACTGGGGAGACAGACAAGTGGGTAACAGTCAGGAGAGGGAAGGGGAAGAGTCAGGTACTAGAGAGTACCCCTGTGGCTGTACCCCCTGACAATAAGTACTCCTATTTTAGTACTGTTGCGGGAGATGGCCTACCTGGGGGAAGCAACAGTGGCCGTGCCTCTGGCTCAGAAGGGTAGGGAAAGGAGGAGGAAGGCAGTAGTAATAGGGGACTCAATAGTTAGGGGGTCAGATGGGTGATTCTGTGGACACAGGTGTTACATACCCGTGACACGTGACAGTGGTGTACTTGTCACGTGACAGGTGCTGAAGCTATACTGGACTTGAGGTAATGGTCTTGTGATGGTGAAGTGACATCATTTTCCTGCCAGTAGAGGTCATGTGACAGGTTTTTTTTTACAGGGTATAAAAGGAGGACCCCTCCCTGTGAGGAGGGGCAGTTTGTGGCTGGATTTGCCATGTTGACTTCATGCCACTGCGTGATTTAATGTTATGACGCAGTTTAGTTGAAAGATGGAGTTTTATTTAATGCCTAAAGTTTAAAAGGTCATTGCCAGCAGTTTCTTTATTATACTGCTAGTTGAAAGTCAGTGGAGAGTGAAGATCGGAGTTCGGGAGTTAAAAGATCGAGGAAAGTCGATTTCGACGGTGAAACAAGTTCGATCTTGTTTGATCCTCATTCGGAAGGAATTTGTTGTCTGTGCTCATGTTAATCCCTGTGAAATAGCCAAAAGGATTGGGTACAGTTTTGTAAAGGAAAGGTCAGTGCCTTTAAGCCGTTTCATTTTCCATCTTCGTAAGTTCTTTGTGGGAAAAGTATAGTTCGACTGGGAACCGCAGCAAAATGATGTGAAAGAGAATTTAAATCGTCTTAAAAAGTCTCTCCCTTAAATGGACTGTAAGCATTTTGAACTTTTGCAATACTACTTTGAAGAACTGTGTTTGCAACATCGCTTTAAAAACTGTTTAAGCTTCATTGCTTTAAGAACTGTTTAAGCTGCCGCACAACAGCTGACTTCCGGTTACGTGAGTGGTTTGTTTACTTTTGGGGTTTGTTTTTCAGTGTTTAATAAATGTTTTATTTGTTATAAAAACCCCTGCCACTCATATATTTATTGTTGCTGAATCCGTAACACAGGAAAGAAACTCGGATGGTAGTTTGCCTCCCAGGTGCAGGGTCCGGGATGTTTCCGATCGCATCCAAGATATCCTGCGGTGGGAGGGAGAGGTCATGATACATTTTGGTACCAATGACATAGGCAGGAAAAGGGAAGAGGTCCTGAAAAAAGACTACAGGGAGTTAGGAAGGAAGTTGAGAAGCAGGTCCACAAGGGTAGTAATCTTGGTATTACTGCCTGTGCCACACGACAGTGAGAATAGCAATAGGATGAGGTGGAGGATAAATGCGTGGCTGGGGGATTGGAGCAGGGGGCAGGGATTCAGATTTCTGGATCATAGGGACCTCTTTTGGGGCCGGTGTGACCTGTACAAAAAGGATGGGTTACACTTGAATCCCAGGGGGACCAATATCCTGGCGGGGAAGTTTGCTAAGGTTACTAGGGAGAGTTTAAGCTAGTATTGTTGGGGGGTGGGAACAAAACTGAAGAGACCGGGGAAGAGGAGGTTGGCTCAAAAATAGAGAAAGCTTGTAGACAGTGCGAGAGGGAGGATAGGCAGGTGATAGAGAACGTATGTGCTCAGACCGATGGTTTGAGATCTGTCTATTTTAACACAAGGAGTGTTGTGAACAAAGTGGATGAGCTTAGAGTGTGGATCAGTACTTGCAGATATGACGTGGTGGCCATTACAGAGACTTGGATGGCTCAGGGACGGGACTGGTTATTTCACGTGCCGGGTTTTAGATGTTTCAGAAAGGACAGGGAGGGAGGCAAAAGAGGTGGGGGCGTGGCACTGTTGATCAGCGATAGTGTCACAGCTGCAGAAAGGATGGATGCCATGGAGGGATTGTGCATGGAGTCTCTGTGGGTGGAGGTTAGGAAAAGGAAGTGGTCAATAACTTTACTGGGTGTTTTTATAGGCCGCCTAATAGTAACAGGGATATTGAGGATCAAATAGGGAAACTGATCCTCGAAAGGTGTAATAATATCAGAGTTGTCGTGATGGGAGATTTTAATTTCCCAAATATCGATTGGCATCTCCCCAGAGTGAGGGGTTTAGGTGGGGTGGAGTTTGTAATGTGTGTTCAGGAAGGTTTCTTGACACGATATGTAGATAAGCCTACAAGAGGAGAGGCTGTACTTGATTTGGTATTGGGAAATGAACCTGGTCAGGTGTCAGGTCTCAGTGGGAGAGCATTTTGGAGATAGTGATCATAATTCTATCTCCTTTACAATAACATTGGAGACGGATAGGAACAGACAAAGTAGAAAAGCGTTTAATTGGAGTAAAGGGAATTATGAGGCTATCAGGCAGGAAATTGGAAACATGTTCTCAGGGAAAAGTATGGAAAAAATGCGGCAAATATTCAGGGGATATTTGTGTAGAGTTCTGTATAAGTATGTTCCAATGAGACAGGGAAGTTTTGGTTGGGTACAGGAACCATGGTGTACAAAGGCTGTAATAAATCTAGTCAAGAAGAAAAGAAAAGCTTATAAACGATTTAGAGAGCTAGGTAATGTTAGAGATCCAGAAGATTATAAGTCTATTAGGAAGGAGCTTAAGAAGGAAAGGAGAGCCAGAAGATGCCATGAAAAGGCCTTGGTGGGCAGAATTAAGAAAAACCCCAATGCATTCTGCAAGTATGTGAAGAGCAAAAGGATAAGACATGAAAGAATAGGACCTATCAAGTGTGACAGTGGGAAAGTGTGTATGGAACCGGAGGAAATAGCAGAGGTACTTAATGAATACTTTACTTCAGTATTCACTATGGAAAAGGATCTTGGTGATTGTACTGATGACTTGCAGCAGACTGAAAAGCTTGAGCATGTAGATATTAAGAAAGAGGATGTGCTGGAGCTTTTGGAAAGCATCAAGTTTGATAAGTTGTTGGGACCAGATGAAATGTACCCAGGCTACTGTGGGAAGAGAGGGAGGGGATTGCTAAGCCTCTGGAGATGATCTTTGCATCATCAATGGGGATGTAAGAGGTTTCAGAGGATTGGAGGGTTGTGGATATTGTTCCTTTATTCAAGAAAGGGAGTAGAGATAGCCCAGGAAATTATAGACCAGTGAGTCTTACTTCAGTGGTTGGTAATTTGATGGAGAAGATCCTGAGAGGCAGGATTTATGAACATTTAGTGAGGTATAATATGATTAGCAGCAGTCAGCATGGCTTTGTCAAGGGCAGTTGGTGCCTTACGAGCCTGATTGAATTTTTTGAGGATGTGACATTGATGAAGGAAGAGCAGTAGATGTAGTGTATATGGATTTCAGCAAGGCATTTGATAAGGTACCCCACACAAGGCTTACTGAGAAAGTAAAGAAGCATGGGATCCAAGGGGACATTACTTTCTGGATCCAGAACTTAGCTTGCACACAAGTGTGGTTGTAGATGGGTCATATTCTGCATGGAGGTTGGTGACCAGTGGTGTGCCTCAGGGATCTGTCAGGGACCCCTTCTCTTCGAGATTTTTATAAATGAAAGTAATCTCCCTGGATGAGGAAGTGGAGAGATGGGTTAGTAAATTTGCTGATGACCCAAAGGTTGGGGGTGTTGTAGATAGTGTGGAGGGTTGTCAGAGGTTACAGTGGGATATCGATAGGATGCAAAACTGGGCTGAGAAGTGGCAGATGGAGTTCAACCCAGAGGTGGTTCATTTGGGTAGGTCAAATATGATGGCAGAATATAGTATTAATGGTAAGACTTTTGGCAGTGTGGAGGATCAGAGGGATCTTGGGGTCCGAATCCATAGGACACTCAAAGCTGCCTCACAAGTTAACTATGTGGTTAAGAAGGCATACGGTGTTTTGGCCTTCATTAACTGTGGAAATGACTTCAAGAGCTGAGAGATAATGTTACAGCTATACTGGACCCTAGTCAGACCTCACTTGGAGTACTGTGATCAATTCTAGGTCATCTGACTACAGGAAGGATGTGGAAATATAGAAAGGATGCAAAGGAGATTTAAAAGGATGTTGCCTGGATTTGGGAGCATGCCTTATGAAAATAGGTTGAGGGAATTTGGCCTTCTCTCCTTGGAGTGATGTAGGATGAGATGTGACCTGATAGAGGTGTATAAGGTGATGATAGGCATTGACTGTGTCGATAGGCAGAGGCTTTTTCCCAGGGATGAAATGACTAACACGAGAGGGCACAGTTTTAAGGTGAGGGGATGTCAGGGGTAAGTTTTTTCTTACACAGAGAGATGAGTTCGTGGAATGGACTGCTGGTGACTGTGGTGGGTGTGGATACAACAGGGCTTTTAAGAAGCTCCTGGATAGGTACATGGAACTTAGAAAGTTAGAGGGCTATGGCTAACCCGAGGTAATTTCTAATGCAAGTACATGTTCGGCACAGCATTGTGGGCTTGTATCATCTCTCACTATTGCCTTGATCTCATCCTTAATTAAGAGCGCTACCCCACCTCCCTTTCCTTCCTGCTTATCCATTTGTATTACCTGATAGCCTTGCATATTTACTTCCCACCCTCTCCACCCTGCAACCACATTCCTGTAACGGCCACTACATCATACCCCTTTGTACTGATTTATGCCATAATTTCACTGACCTTACTTTGAATACTAAAGGCATTCAGATAAAGTGCCTGTCATGAAGATACTAAGTAAGAACTCCAGAGTGACTTCAAGTTTCATTTTAAGAACTTACTAACATGATATTATGGAGTGTCTGCAGCAGTCTACACCACCAACAGAGCTCTGATTTTTTGGGTTATACGGTGCTCATATTTATTCAGCAAGACAAACAACTTTCACATGATTTTGTTCAGTATCCCACAGATAGTAGATGATCAATTGTTGAAAATTTATGTCAATTGTCTCTCAGCGCGAGTCTAACAATCCTCTTTATTTTTAGTTATCAGGACTCAGAATTTATTCCCGGATGCATCCTCCTTCCTGGTTCCATGGGCTTCATATCCTGTCTATTTGATTTCCTGATGTTGTGATTATCATCCAAGGTTATTCTTGACATGCATCAGCAGTCTTAAGTCCAACTGCTCCAGAATGGCTAAGTATCCCATCATACACTAGTTTTAACCATTTCCACCACAAATCCCTCTTTGTTGATCTTTCTTATCAACACTTAAAGATTCGTATTCCCTTCGTTCTGAAAAGGGGGCCCATAACCCACTGGGTAAGGGTGCATTCTTAAATATTCCTCTTCATTGTAACTATCCTCTTCCGTGGTGAGATTGTGCATAGAGTAATGCTACCGTCTCCCCTGACTTTGACTTTGTGCAGGCGCAGACCCAGGGAATGCATAGTTGTATGACACAATGAACTACCACCGCTAAGCTGACCAGGGCAATGAGGCCGTAAAAGAGGGGCTGCAACCCAGAAAATATTCCTTCGCCTAACACTGACCTAACATTAGCTAAAGAAATCCCAGCCTTCTGAAGGGGCTTGAGAGTTCAGTCTATGTATTTCATCTCATAGCTGGGTCATATGTTCTAACACATGGGTCATATTTTCTGAAGCATCGGGTACATATGTGCAACATTCTTTCCCCACTAACGCACAGACCCCTCCTTCCCAGGCTAATACGTAGTCTAGAGCCATTCTGTTCCACAAGGTCACCAATCAAAGATTTTGCATTTCTTGGTTCAGAGTGACAAATCCCTTATAGTCTCATTGGTCAACTGCCCGTTCTAAACTTATATTGTCTATTGTATGGACATTGTTTACTGCACTTCACCAGGGGAATAATCCTGATAATGTCTTATTATTAGGACTGGAAAGGAAAAGGACAGAAGCCAGACTAAAATTCCTTCTTCTTCAGCCCTTTATTTCAACCACTTATCCCCTCCCAGCTTCTTCCTTCATTCCCTCACCTGGTCTCACCTGTCACCTTGTACTCCTTCTCTTCCTTGACTTCTTCTTCTGGCTTCTACCCTTCCTTTCTAGCCTCGATGAAGGATCTCAGCCCAAAAAGTGGCTTATTCCGCTGTGGAGAACAGACAATTAACATTTTGAATCAAGACACTTAATCAGGACTGGACAGGAAGGGGGAAGAAGCCAGGATGAGGAAGAGGGTCGTGGGGAAGGAGTACAAGGTGGCAGGTGATAGGTGAAACCAGGTGAGGGGGCAAGTGGGTGGCTGGTTAGGATATGGGGGAATGACATAAGAAAATAGTAGGTGATAGCTGGAAGAGGTAAAGATTAGATTGCTGCCTGTACGTTGCTGAGTTTAGGGCAGGTCCCCTATCTCCGGTGGTATTCAGGGCTTCCTTCATCATGTCAGCATCTTCTTCTCAGTTTTCACTACTGTCAGTCATGCAAGTCCCAGGTGGAGACTCAGGAATACTGCCATACTCAGATGTAGAAGGATTCTTCACTGCTGTTCCTGTAACAATTTTGTTCTACCAGTTAGGGTTGTTCGCCCTGAGCTGAGCCCCTTAACCTGGAGGACCACTGGACCACTCTTAGTCAATCCTCTATCCTCTGTCCTGTCTGGCTTGGGTAACCCTCCCAAGAGCCAAAGCAGGTAGCCCTGACTCCAGCCAACATAGTTGTCTGAGTCATTGAGGCACACAAGCCTCCAAACCAGGACAAGGTTGTGGTCCTCTTGAAGGGGAAGAAGTGAAAGGGCTGAAGATAAAGTAATCTATTAGGAGAGGAGAGTCGACGATAGGAGAAAGGGCACAAGAGAGAGCTGATAGACAGGTGAGCAGAAGAGGTAAAAGGGTAACCAGAATAGTTGTCTAGTCCTGTTAAAGCATCTCAGACCGAAATGTCAACTGCTTATTCCCCATCCTGCATCTTGTGTGTGTTACTCTGGATTTCTAGTATCTGTAGAACCTCTTGTGTTGCTGATTTGGAGATTCAGCTCTGGATACTGAGGGGTGTTAGGACAGGCATTGGGATTGAAGATGGTCTGAAATCTTGAGGAAGGGTGGCAGAGGATGGAATTTTGACGTTCCCTAAAGACAGCTACACTCTCAATGTAAATAGGCCTGATGCAAGTTCAACTAATCAAAAGTTTGTTGGTCTCATGAACAGAGTGAGCATAATAAATGCAGAATTGGTCCTTTGTGTGAACTTCACTCCATCCTAATAGTTGCTACTACTAAAGGTAAGAGCATAAAACATCTGTCAGTACCCACTCACAAAATGCTGAAGGAACTCAGCAGGTCAGGCAGAATCCATGGAAATGAATAAAGAGTTGATATGTCAGGTCATGATGAAGGTTCTTGGTCTGAATCATCAGCTGGTGATTCATTTTCATAGATGCTGCCTGACCAGCTGAATTCCATCAGCATTCTGTGTGTGGTACTCTGAATCTCCAAAGCCCTCTGAGGCAGAGAATTCTGCCAATTCCCCACCCTCTGGGTGAAAAATTTTTCTTCATTTTTGTCCTAACCGTATTCTGACCATGTAAAGCCCTGTCTCGAGACTCTAAGCCAGGGAAATGTCTTTCTTCCTGCAGTCTGTCCAGTACTGCTGTTGTAGTTCCTTACCCACCCTCCTCTCTCGGTGTCAAAAAACTACATCTGATCTCCCCTCCCTATACGTTCCTCCAATCACAATAAAATTATGCCCTCTCATATTAACTTATTCCACCATGGAAAAACAGCACTGTGTCTTCACTCTACTGCCTCTTATACACCTCTATCCAGCCACCTCTCATCTCCTTTTCTCCAAGAAGCTCTAGTTTGCTCAATCTTTCCTCATAACATATTTTCTGTAATAAACCACACGGTATAGGAACAGAATAATGCCATTTGGCTCATCAAATCTGCATTCTTCAATTACGTGAAGAACAAAAGAATGACAGGAGTGAAGGTAGGACTGATTAGAGATAAAGGTGGGATGATGTGCCTGGAGGCTGTGGAAATGAGCGAGGTCCTCAATGAATACTTCTCTTTGGTATTCACCAATGAGAGGGAACTTGTTGACGGTGAGGACAATACGAGTGAGGTTGATGTTCTGGAGCATGTTGATATTAAGGGAGAGGAGGTATTGGAGTTGTTAAAATACATTAGGATGGATAGGTCCCTGGGGCATGATGGAATATTCCCCAGGCTGCTCCACGAGGTGAGGGAAGAGATTGCTGAGCCTCTGGCTAGGATCTTTATGTCCTCGTTGTCCACAGGAATGGTACCGCAGGATTGCAGGGAGGTGAATGTTGTCCCCTTGTTCAAAAAAGGTAGTTGGGATAGTCCGGGTAATTATAGACCAGTCAGCCTTACGTCTGTGGTGGGAAAGCTGTTGGAAAAGATTCTTAGAGATAGGATCTATGGGCATTTAGCGAATCATGGTCTGATCAAGGACAGTCAGCATGGCTTTGTGAAGGGCAGATCGTGTCTAACAAGCCTGATAGAGTTCTTTGAGGAGGTGACCAGGCATATAGATGAGGGTAGTGCAGTGGATGTGATCTACATGGATTTTAGTAAGGCATTTCACAAGGTTCCACACGTAGGCTTATTCAGAAAGTCAGAAGGCACGGGATCCAGGGAAGTTTGGCCAGGTAGATTCAGAATTGGCTTGCCTGCAGAAGGCAGAGGGTTGTGGTGGAGAGAGTACATTCAGATTGGAGGGTTGTGACTAGTGGTGTCTCACAAGGATCTGTTCTGGGACCTCTACTTTTCGTGATTTTTATTAATGACCTGGATGTGGGGGTAGAAGGGTGGGTTGGCAAGTTTGCAGACGACACAAAGGTTGGTGGTGTTGTTGATAGTGTAGAGGATTGTTGAAGATTGCAGAGACATTGATAGGATGCAGAAGTGGGTTGAGCAGTGGCAGATGGAGTTCAACCCGGAGAAGTGTGAGGTGGTACACTTTGGAAGGACCAAGGCAGAATACAAAGTAAATGACAGGATACTTGGTAGTGTGGAGGAGCAGAGGGATCTGGGGGTACATGTCCACAGATCCCTGAAAGTTGCCTCACAGGTAGATAGGGTAGTTAAGAAAGCTTATGGGGTGTTAGCTTTCATAAGTCGAGGTATAGAGTTTAAGAGACGTGATGTAATGATGCAGCTCTAAAAAACTCTAGTTAGGCCACACTTGGAGTACTGTGTCCATTTCTGGTCGCATCAGTATAGGAAGGATGTGGAAGCATTGGAAAGGGTACAGAGGAGATTTACCAGGATGCTGCCTGGTTTAGAGAGTATGGATTATGATTAGAGATTAAGGGAGCTAGGGCTTTACTCTTTGGAGAGAAGGAGGATGAGAGGAGACATGATAGAGATGGACATGATATTAAGAGGAATAGACAGAGTGGACAGCCGGCACCTCTTCCCCAGGGCACCACTGCACAGTACAAGAGGACATGGCTTTAAGGTAAGGGGATGGAAGTTCAAGGGGGATATTAGAGGAGGGTTTTTCACTCGGAGAGTGGTTGGTGCGTGGAATGCACTGCTTGAGTCAGTGGTGGATGCAGACACACTAGTGAAGTTTAAGAGACTACTAGACAAGTATATGGAGGAATGTAAGGTGTGGAGGTTATATATGAGGCAGTGTTTGAGGGTCAACACAACATTGTGAGCCAAAGGGCCCGTAATGTGCTGTACTATTCTATGTTCTATTAGCGGAGGAACAATTGATTCACAGATTGAGAGGAAGCTTTGGACAGGTCGGGGAGAAGAGTTTTAAAAAAGAGCATTTGCAGGGCTCAGCACATTAGTGGTGGACCAATTGATTCAGGATATATTAGCAGGAGCAAATGAGAGTAAAGCAGGGTCAAAGCAGAACGCCCATTGTGTGAGTGGACCAGTGTAGGAATGGGAACTTGAGGTTTTGGCTCACGAGGCTCCGACAGGGAGGGACAGGTCAGTATCAGGTAAGACTGTTGTTGTGGTTGAATAAAAGTCACTAAATTACAGCTAATTAAATAAAGTAGGGATAATGCAGGATCAGGAGATGTGTTGTAGCTACATGATGTGGGAGCTGGTGGACCCCATTGTGGTTTTTGGTGCCCACATCTGCAGCAACTGGTTATTTCTTCAGCGGTTTGAACGGGGCACGACTGCACAAACGCATGGATGTCAGCCAGTGAAAACAGCGAGAAGAGTTTAAAAAGAAGACAGATTCAACATCAGAGAAGAAGGAGACAGACTAGGAAGGCTTTGGCTCAATGGGGCTTTGACGATAACGGGTCGAGGCGAGGTAGGTTACCTGTGTAGAATACAGACAGAAAGTATGTGTGTGAGGCCAGATTTCTGTGCTCGGTGTCAGTTGTAGGAGATCCAGGAGATTCCCAGCCTCCTGAACAGCCACATTTGCACCGGGTGTGTCGAACTGCAGCTCCTTAGAGACCATGTTGAGGAAATGGAGATGCAGCTCGATGACCTTCATCTGGTCAGTCAGAGTGAGGAGCTGATACAGAGGAGACGTAGGCAGGTAGTCACTCCGGAGCCTGGGGAAACAGATAATTGGGTCACAGTCAGGAGAGGGAAGGGCAAGAAGCAGGTGCTAGACAGTACCCCAGTTGCTGTCCCCTTAACAATAAGTACTCCTGTTTGAGTACTGTTGGGAGAGATGGCCTACATGGGGGAAGCAACAGTAGCCATGCCTCTGGCACAGAAGGGTAGGGAAAGGAGGAGGAAGGCAGTAGTGATAGGTGACTCTATAGTTAAGAGGGCAGAGAGGCGATTCTGTGGACGCAGGAAAGGAATGCGAATGGTGGTTGCCGCCCAGGTGCCAGGGTCCAGGATGTTTCTGATTGTGTCCGCAATACCTTGACGTGGGAAGGACAACAGCCAAAGGTTGGAATACATATTGGTACCAACAATGTAGGTAGGAAAAGGGAGGAGGTCCTGAAAACAGATTATAAGGAGGTAGGAAGAAAGTTGAGAAGCAGGACCTCAAAGATAGTAATCTCGGGATTACTGCCTGTGCAACGTGACGGTGAGTATAGGAATAGGATGAGGTGGAGGATAAATGTGTGGCTGAGGGATTGGAGCAGGGGACAGGGATTCAGATTTCTGGATCATTGGGACCTCTTTTGAGGCAGGTGTGACCTGTACAAAAAGGACGGCTTGCACTTGAATCCCAGGGGGACCAATATCCTGGTGGGGAGTTTTGCTAAGGCTCTTGAGGAGAGTTTAAACTAGAATTACTGGAGGATGGAAACCGAACTGAAGTGAAGGAGTAAAAGGAGGTTGTCTCACAAATAGAGAAAGCTTGGAGACAGTGCAAAAAGGAGGATAGGCAGGTGATAGAGAACGTATGTGCTCAGACCGATGGTTTGAAATGTGTCTATTTTAATGCAAGGGGTATTATGAACAAAGTGGATGAGCTTAGAGCATGGATCAGTACTTGGAGATATGATGTTGTGGCCTTTACAGAGACTTGGATGGCTCAGGGACAGGAATGGTTACTTCAAGTGCTGGGTTTTAGATGTTTTAGAAAGGACAGGGAGGGAGGCAAAAGAGGTGGGGGCGTGGCACTGTTGATCAGAGATAGTGTCACAGCGGCAGAAAGGATGGATGCTATGGAGGGATTGTGCATGGAGTCTCTGTGGGTGGAGGTTAGGAAAAGGAAGTGGTCAATAACTTTACTGGGTGTTTTTATAGGCTGCCTAATAGTAACAGGGACATTGAGGAGCAGATAGGGAAACTGATCCTCGAAAGGTGTAATAATATCAGAGTTGTCGTGATGGGAGATTTTAATTTCCCAAATATCGATCGGCATCTCCCTAGAGCGAAGGGTTTAGATGGGGTGGAGTTTGTTAAGTGTGTGCAGGAAGGTTTCTTGACACAATATGTAGACAAGCCTAAAAGTGGAGAGGCTGTACTTGATCTGATATTGGGAAATGAACCTGGTCAGGTGTCAGGTCTCTCAGTGGGAGAGCATTTTGGAGATAATGATCACAATTCTATCTCCTTTACCATAGCAGTGGCGAGGGGTAGGAACAGACAAGTTAGGGAAATGTTTAATTGGAATAAGGGGAAATTTGAGGCTATCAGGCCGGATCTAGAAAGCATAAATTGGAAACAGATGTTCTCAGGGAAAAGTACAGATGAAATGTGGCAAATGTTCAGAGGATATTTGTGTGGAATTCTGCATAGGTACGTTCCAATGAGACAGGGAAAGGATGGTAGGGTACTGGAACCGTGGTGTACAAAGGCTGTTTTAAAATTCATCAAGAAAAAAAGAAGGGGTTGCGAACAGTTCAAAAAACTAGGTAATGATAGAGATATAGAAGAATTTGGAGCAAGAAAGCTGCGAGTGAATTGCTGATTTTTCAAAGCAAAGGGAGTTTTTTTACTAGTCGTGTTAAAGAGAGATGAGACTGCACAGGCATGTAACGTCTGCCAGTAGAGCGCGAAAGGTTTAAAAAGGCAAGGAATCTTCAACGGTTTTTAATCTGGACCAAGAAGACTGTGAATGAACTGCTGATTTTTTGGAGCGAAGGGAGTTTTTTACTACTTGGTTTAAAGAGAGGCGAGACTGCGCAGGCATGTGACATCAGCCAGTAGAGCATGAAAGGTTTAAAAAGAAGACCGCCGTATCCGGCGGGCAGTGGAGTGAGAGGCAGCAGAGTGACAGGGTTTGGGCTCAACAGGCTTAGGTGGTAACGGGATGAGGCGAGGTAGGTAGTACGTGTGTGAGGCCAGTTTTCTGTGCTCGGTGTCAGATGTGGGGGTTCCTGGAGTCTCCCGGCCTTCGGGATGGCCATATCTGCGCCAGGTGTGTCGAGCTGCAGCTCCTGAGGGACCGAGTTAGGGAATTGGAGATGCACTTAATGACCTTCGCCTAGTCAGGGAGAGTGAGGAGGTGATAGAGAGGAGTTACAGGCAGGTGGTCAAACTGGGGAGACAGACAAGTGGGTAACAGTCAGGAGAGGGAAGGGGAAGAGTCAGGTACTAGAGAGTACCCCTGTGGCTGTACCCCCTGACAATAAGTACTCCTATTTTAGTACTGTTGCGGGAGATGGCCTACCTGGGGGAAGCAACAGTGGCCGTGCCTCTGGCTCAGAAGGGTAGGGAAAGGAGGAGGAAGGCAGTAGTAATAGGGGACTCAATAGTTAGGGGGTCAGATGGGTGATTCTGTGGACACAGGTGTTACATACCCGTGACACGTGACAGTGGTGTACTTGTCACGTGACAGGTGCTGAAGCTATACTGGACTTGAGGTAATGGTCTTGTGATGGTGAAGTGACATCATTTTCCTGCCAGTAGAGGTCATGTGACAGGTTTTTTTTTACAGGGTATAAAAGGAGGACCCCTCCCTGTGAGGAGGGGCAGTTTGTGGCTGGATTTGCCATGTTGACTTCATGCCACTGCGTGATTTAATGTTATGACGCAGTTTAGTTGAAAGATGGAGTTTTATTTAATGCCTAAAGTTTAAAAGGTCATTGCCAGCAGTTTCTTTATTATACTGCTAGTTGAAAGTCAGTGGAGAGTGAAGATCGGAGTTCGGGAGTTAAAAGATCGAGGAAAGTCGATTTCGACGGTGAAACAAGTTCGATCTTGTTTGATCCTCATTCGGAAGGAATTTGTTGTCTGTGCTCATGTTAATCCCTGTGAAATAGCCAAAAGGATTGGGTACAGTTTTGTAAAGGAAAGGTCAGTGCCTTTAAGCCGTTTCATTTTCCATCTTCGTAAGTTCTTTGTGGGAAAAGTATAGTTCGACTGGGAACCGCAGCAAAATGATGTGAAAGAGAATTTAAATCGTCTTAAAAAGTCTCTCCCTTAAATGGACTGTAAGCATTTTGAACTTTTGCAATACTACTTTGAAGAACTGTGTTTGCAACATCGCTTTAAAAACTGTTTAAGCTTCATTGCTTTAAGAACTGTTTAAGCTGCCGCACAACAGCTGACTTCCGGTTACGTGAGTGGTTTGTTTACTTTTGGGGTTTGTTTTTCAGTGTTTAATAAATGTTTTATTTGTTATAAAAACCCCTGCCACTCATATATTTATTGTTGCTGAATCCGTAACACAGGAAAGAAACTCGGATGGTAGTTTGCCTCCCAGGTGCAGGGTCCGGGATGTTTCCGATCGCATCCAAGATATCCTGCGGTGGGAGGGAGAGGTCATGATACATTTTGGTACCAATGACATAGGCAGGAAAAGGGAAGAGGTCCTGAAAAAAGACTACAGGGAGTTAGGAAGGAAGTTGAGAAGCAGGTCCACAAGGGTAGTAATCTTGGTATTACTGCCTGTGCCACACGCCAGTGAGAATAGCAATAGGATGAGGTGGAGGATAAATGCGTGGCTGGGGGATTGGAGCAGGGGGCAGGGATTCAGATTTCTGGATCATAGGGACCTCTTTTGGGGCCGGTGTGACCTGTACAAAAAGGATGGGTTACACTTGAATCCCAGGGGGACCAATATCCTGGCGGGGAAGTTTGCTAAGGTTACTAGGGAGAGTTTAAGCTAGTATTGTTGGGGGGTGGGAACAAAACTGAAGAGACCGGGGAAGAGGAGGTTGGCTCAAAAATAGAGAAAGCTTGTAGACAGTGCGAGAGGGAGGATAGGCAGGTGATAGAGAACGTATGTGCTCAGACCGATGGTTTGAGATCTGTCTATTTTAACACAAGGAGTGTTGTGAACAAAGTGGATGAGCTTAGAGTGTGGATCAGTACTTGCAGATATGACGTGGTGGCCATTACAGAGACTTGGATGGCTCAGGGACGGGACTGGTTATTTCACGTGCCGGGTTTTAGATGTTTCAGAAAGGACAGGGAGGGAGGCAAAAGAGGTGGGGGCGTGGCACTGTTGATCAGCGATAGTGTCACAGCTGCAGAAAGGATGGATGCCATGGAGGGATTGTGCATGGAGTCTCTGTGGGTGGAGGTTAGGAAAAGGAAGTGGTCAATAACTTTACTGGGTGTTTTTATAGGCCGCCTGATAGTAACAGGGATATTGAGGATCAAATAGGGAAACTGATCCTCGAAAGGTGTAATAATATCAGAGTTGTCGTGATGGGAGATTTTAATTTCCCAAATATCGATTGGCATCTCCCCAGAGTGAGGGGTTTAGGTGGGGTGGAGTTTGTAATGTGTGTTCAGGAAGGTTTCTTGACACGATATGTAGATAAGCCTACAAGAGGAGAGGCTGTACTTGATTTGGTATTGGGAAATGAACCTGGTCAGGTGTCAGGTCTCAGTGGGAGAGCATTTTGGAGATAGTGATCATAATTCTATCTCCTTTACAATAACATTGGAGACGGATAGGAACAGACAAAGTAGAAAAGCGTTTAATTGGAGTAAAGGGAATTATGAGGCTATCAGGCAGGAAATTGGAAACATGTTCTCAGGGAAAAGTATGGAAAAAATGCGGCAAATATTCAGGGGATATTTGTGTAGAGTTCTGTATAAGTATGTTCCAATGAGACAGGGAAGTTTTGGTTGGGTACAGGAACCATGGTGTACAAAGGCTGTAATAAATCTAGTCAAGAAGAAAAGAAAAGCTTATAAACGATTTAGAGAGCTAGGTAATGTTAGAGATCCAGAAGATTATAAGTCTATTAGGAAGGAGCTTAAGAAGGAAAGGAGAGCCAGAAGATGCCATGAAAAGGCCTTGGTGGGCAGAATTAAGAAAAACCCCAATGCATTCTGCAAGTATGTGAAGAGCAAAAGGATAAGACATGAAAGAATAGGACCTATCAAGTGTGACAGTGGGAAAGTGTGTATGGAACCGGAGGAAATAGCAGAGGTACTTAATGAATACTTTACTTCAGTATTCACTATGGAAAAGGATCTTGGTGATTGTAGTGATGACTTGCAGCAGACTGAAAAGCTTGAGCATGTAGATATTAAGAAAGAGGATGTGCTGGAGCTTTTGGAAAGCATCAAGTTTGATAAGTTGTTGGGACCAGATGAAATGTACCCAGGCTACTGTGGGAAGAGAGGGAGGGGATTGCTAAGCCTCTGGAGATGATCTTTGCATCATCAATGGGGATGTAAGAGGTTTCAGAGGATTGGAGGGTTGTGGATATTGTTCCTTTATTCAAGAAAGGGAGTAGAGATAGCCCAGGAAATTATAGACCAGTGAGTCTTACTTCAGTGGTTGGTAATTTGATGGAGAAGATCCTGAGAGGCAGGATTTATGAACATTTAGTGAGGTATAATATGATTAGCAGCAGTCAGCATGGCTTTGTCAAGGGCAGTTGGTGCCTTACGAGCCTGATTGAATTTTTTGAGGATGTGACATTGATGAAGGAAGAGCAGTAGATGTAGTGTATATGGATTTCAGCAAGGCATTTGATAAGGTACCCCACACAAGGCTTACTGAGAAAGTAAAGAAGCATGGGATCCAAGGGGACATTACTTTCTGGATCCAGAACTTAGCTTGCACACAAGTGTGGTTGTAGATGGGTCATATTCTGCATGGAGGTTGGTGACCAGTGGTGTGCCTCAGGGATCTGTCAGGGACCCCTTCTCTTCGAGATTTTTATAAATGAAAGTAATCTCCCTGGATGAGGAAGTGGAGAGATGGGTTAGTAAATTTGCTGATGACCCAAAGGTTGGGGGTGTTGTAGATAGTGTGGAGGGTTGTCAGAGGTTACAGTGGGATATCGATAGGATGCAAAACTGGGCTGAGAAGTGGCAGATGGAGTTCAACCCAGAGGTGGTTCATTTGGGTAGGTCAAATATGATGGCAGAATATAGTATTAATGGTAAGACTTTTGGCAGTGTGGAGGATCAGAGGGATCTTGGGGTCCGAATCCATAGGACACTCAAAGCTGCCTCACAAGTTAACTATGTGGTTAAGAAGGCATACGGTGTTTTGGCCTTCATTAACTGTGGAAATGACTTCAAGAGCTGAGAGATAATGTTACAGCTATACTGGACCCTAGTCAGACCTCACTTGGAGTACTGTGATCAATTCTAGGTCATCTGACTACAGGAAGGATGTGGAAATATAGAAAGGATGCAAAGGAGATTTAAAAGGATGTTGCCTGGATTTGGGAGCATGCCTTATGAAAATAGGTTGAGGGAATTTGGCCTTCTCTCCTTGGAGTGATGTAGGATGAGATGTGACCTGATAGAGGTGTATAAGGTGATGATAGGCATTGACTGTGTCGATAGGCAGAGGCTTTTTCCCAGGGATGAAATGACTAACACGAGAGGGCACAGTTTTAAGGTGAGGGGATGTCAGGGGTAAGTTTTTTCTTACGCAGAGAGATGAGTTCGTGGAATGGACTGCTGGTGACTGTGGTGGGTGTGGATACAACAGGGCTTTTAAGAAGCTCCTGGATAGGTACATGGAACTTAGAAAGTTAGAGGGCTATGGCTAACCCGAGGTAATTTCTAATGCAAGTACATGTTCGGCACAGCATTGTGGGCTTGTATCATCTCTCACTATTGCCTTGATCTCATCCTTAATTAAGAGCGCTACCCCACCTCCCTTTCCTTCCTGCTTATCCATTTGTATTACCTGATAGCCTTGCATATTTACTTCCCACCCTCTCCACCCTGCAACCACATTCCTGTAACGGCCACTACATCATACCCCTTTGTACTGATTTATGCCATAATTTCACTGACCTTACTTTGAATACTAAAGGCATTCAGATAAAGTGCCTGTCATGAAGATACTAAGTAAGAACTCCAGAGTGACTTCAAGTTTCATTTTAAGAACTTACTAACATGATATTATGGAGTGTCTGCAGCAGTCTACACCACCAACAGAGCTCTGATTTTTTGGGTTATACGGTGCTCATATTTATTCAGCAAGACAAACAACTTTCACATGATTTTGTTCAGTATCCCACAGATAGTAGATGATCAATTGTTGAAAATTTATGTCAATTGTCTCTCAGCGCGAGTCTAACAATCCTCTTTATTTTTAGTTATCAGGACTCAGAATTTATTCCCGGATGCATCCTCCTTCCTGGTTCCATGGGCTTCATATCCTGTCTATTTGATTTCCTGATGTTGTGATTATCATCCAAGGTTATTCTTGACATGCATCAGCAGTCTTAAGTCCAACTGCTCCAGAATGGCTAAGTATCCCATCATACACTAGTTTTAACCATTTCCACCACAAATCCCTCTTTGTTGATCTTTCTTATCAACACTTAAAGATTCGTATTCCCTTCGTTCTGAAAAGGGGGCCCATAACTCACTGGGTAAGGGTGCTTTCTTAAATATTCCTCTTCATTGTAACTATCCTCTTCCGTGGTGAGATTGTGCATAGAGTAATGCTACCGTCTCCCCTGACTTTGACTTTGTGCAGGCGCAGACCCAGGGAATGCATAGTTGTATGACACAATGAACTACCACCGCTAAGCTGACCAGGGCAATGAGGCCGTAAAAGAGGGGCTGCAACCCAGAAAATATTCCTTCGCCTAACACTGACCTAACATTAGCTAAAGAAATCCCAGCCTTCTGAAGGGGCTTGAGAGTTCAGTCTATGTATTTCATCTCATAGCTGGGTCATATGTTCTAACACATGGGTCATATTTTCTGAAGCATCGGGTACATATGTGCAACATTCTTTCCCCACTAACGCACAGACCACTCCTTCCCAGGCTAATACGTAGTCTAGAGCCATTCTGTTCCACAAGGTCACCAATCAAAGATTTTGCATTTCTTGGTTCAGAGTGACAAATCCCTTATAGTCTCATTGGTCAACTGCCCGTTCTAAACTTATATTGTCTATTGTATGGACATTGTTTACTGCACTTCACCAGGAGAATAATCCTGATAATGTCTTATTATTAGGACTGGAAAGGAAAAGGACAGAAGCCAGACTAAAATTCCTTCTTCTTCAGCCCTTTATTTCAACCACTTATCCCCTCCCAGCTTCTTCCTTCATTCCCTCACCTGGTCTCACCTGTCACCTTGTACTCCTTCTCTTCCTTGACTTCTTCTTCTGGCTTCTACCCTTCCTTTCTAGCCTCGATGAAGGATCTCAGCCCAAAAAGTGGCTTATTCCGCTGTGGAGAACAGACAATTAACATTTTGAATCAAGACACTTAATCAGGACTGGACAGGAAGGGGGAAGAAGCCAGGATGAGGAAGAGGGTCGTGGGGAAGGAGTACAAGGTGGCAGGTGATAGGTGAAACCAGGTGAGGGGGCAAGTGGGTGGCTGGTTAGGATATGGGGGAATGACATAAGAAAATAGTAGGTGATAGCTGGAAGAGGTAAAGATTAGATTGCTGCCTGTACGTTGCTGAGTTTAGGGCAGGTCCCCTATCTCCGGTGGTATTCAGGGCTTCCTTCATCATGTCAGCATCTTCTTCTCAGTTTTCACTACTGTCAGTCATGCAAGTCCCAGGTGGAGACTCAGGAATACTGCCATACTCAGATGTAGAAGGATTCTTCACTGCTGTTCCTGTAACAATTTTGTTCTACCAGTTAGGGTTGTTAGCCCTGAGCTGAGCCCCTTAACCTGGAGGACCACTGGACCACTCTTAGTCAATCCTCTATCCTCTGTCCTGTCTGGCTTGGGTAACCCTCCCAAGAGCCAAAGCAGGTAGCCCTGACTCCAGCCAACATAGTTGTCTGAGTCATTGAGGCACACAAGCCTCCAAACCAGGACAAGGTTGTGGTCCTCTTGAAGGGGAAGAGGTGAAAGGGCTGAAGATAAAGTAATCTATTAGGAGAGGAGAGTCGACGATAGGAGAAAGGGCACAAGAGAGAGCTGATAGACAGGTGAGCAGAAGAGGTAAAAGGGTAACCAGAATAGTTGTCTAGTCCTGTTAAAGCATCTCAGACCGAAATGTCAACTGCTTATTCCCCATCCTGCATCTTGTGTGTGTTACTCTGGATTTCTAGTATCTGTAGAACCTCTTGTGTTGCTGATTTGGAGATTCAGCTCTGGATACTGAGGGGTGTTAGGACAGGCATTGGGATTGAAGATGGTCTGAAATCTTGAGGAAGGGTGGCAGAGGATGGAATTTTGACGTTCCCTAAAGACAGCTACACTCTCAATGTAAATAGGCCTGATGCAAGTTCAACTAATCAAAAGTTTGTTGGTCTCATGAACAGAGTGAGCATAATAAATGCAGAATTGGTCCTTTGTATGAACTTCACTCCATCCTAATAGTTGCTACTACTAAAGGTAAGAGCATAAAACATCTGTCAGTACCCACTCACAAAATGCTGAAGGAACTCAGCAGGTCAGGCAGAATCCATGGAAATGAATAAAGAGTTGATATGTCAGGTCATGATGAAGGTTCTTGGTCTGAATCATCAGCTGGTGATTCATTTTCATAGATGCTGCCTGACCAGCTGAATTCCATCAGCATTCTGTGTGTGGTACTCTGAATCTCCAAAGCCCTCTGAGGCAGAGAATTCTGCCAATTCCCCACCCTCTGGGTGAAAAATTTTTCTTCATTTTTGTCCTAACCGTATTCTGACCATGTAAAGCCCTGTCTCGAGACTCTAAGCCGGGGAAATGTCTTTCTTCCTGCAGTCTGTCCAGTACTGCTGTTGTAGTTCCTTACCCACCCTCCTCTCTCGGTGTCAAAAAACTACATCTGATCTCCCCTCCCTATATGTTCCTCCAATCACAATAAAATTATGCCCTCTCATATTAACTTATTCCACCATGGAAAAACAGCACTGTGTCTTCACTCTACTGCCTCTTATACACCTCTATCCAGCCACCTCTCATCTCCTTTTCTCCAAGAAGCTCTAGTTTGCTCAATCTTTCCTCATAACATATTTTCTGTAATAAACCACACGGTATAGGAACAGAATAATGCCATTTGGCTCATCAAATCTGCATTCTTCAATTACGTGAAGAACAAAAGAATGACAGGAGTGAAGGTAGGACTGATTAGAGATAAAGGTGGGATGATGTGCCTGGAGGCTGTGGAAATGAGCGAGGTCCTCAATGAATACTTCTCTTTGGTATTCACCAATGAGAGGGAACTTGTTGACGGTGAGGACAATACGAGTGAGGTTGATGTTCTGGAGCATGTTGATATTAAGGGAGAGGAGGTATTGGAGTTGTTAAAATACATTAGGATGGATAAGTCCCTGGGGCCTGATGGAATATTCCCCAGGCTGCTCCACGAGGTGAGGGAAGAGATTGCTGAGCCTCTGGCTAGGATCTTTATGTCCTCGTTGTCCACAGGAATGGTACCGCAGGATTGCAGGGAGGTGAATGTTGTCCCCTTGTTCAAAAAAGGTAGTTGGGATAGTCCGGGTAATTATAGACCAGTCAGCCTTACGTCTGTGGTGGGAAAGCTGTTGGAAAAGATTCTTAGAGATAGGATCTATGGGCATTTAGCGAATCATGGTCTGATCAAGGACAGTCAGCATGGCTTTGTGAAGGGCAGATCGTGTCTAACAAGCCTGATAGAGTTCTTTGAGGAGGTGACCAGGCATATAGATGAGGGTAGTGCAGTGGATGTGATCTACATGGATTTTAGTAAGGCATTTCACAAGGTTCCACACGTAGGCTTATTCAGAAAGTCAGAAGGCACGGGATCCAGGGAAGTTTGGCCAGGTAGATTCAGAATTGGCTTGCCTGCAGAAGGCAGAGGGTTGTGGTGGAGAGAGTACATTCAGATTGGAGGGTTGTGACTAGTGGTGTCTCACAAGGATCTGTTCTGGGACCTCTACTTTTCGTGATTTTTATTAATGACCTGGATGTGGGGGTAGAAGGGTGGGTTGGCAAGTTTGCAGACGACACAAAGGTTGGTGGTGTTGTTGATAGTGTAGAGGATTGTTGAAGATTGCAGAGACATTGATAGGATGCAGAAGTGGGTTGAACAGTGGCAGATGGAGTTCAACCCGGAGAAGTGTGAGGTGGTACACTTTGGAAGGACCAAGGCAGAATACAAAGTAAATGACAGGATACTTGGTAGTGTGGAGGAGCAGAGGGATCTGGGGGTACATGTCCACAGATCCCTGAAAGTTGCCTCACAGGTAGATAGGGTAGTTAAGAAAGCTTATGGGGTGTTAGCTTTCATAAGTCGAGGTATAGAGTTTAAGAGACGTGATGTAATGATGCAGCTCTAAAAAACTCTAGTTAGGCCACACTTGGAGTACTGTGTCCATTTCTGGTCGCATCAGTATAGGAAGGATGTGGAAGCATTGGAAAGGGTACAGAGGAGATTTACCAGGATGCTGCCTGGTTTAGAGAGTATGGATTATGATTAGAGATTAAGGGAGCTAGGGCTTTACTCTTTGGAGAGAAGGAGGATGAGAGGAGACATGATAGAGATGGACATGATATTAAGAGGAATAGACAGAGTGGACAGCCGGCACCTCTTCCCCAGGGCACCACTGCACAGTACAAGAGGACATGGCTTTAAGGTAAGGGGATGGAAGTTCAAGGGGGATATTAGAGGAGGGTTTTTCACTCGGAGAGTGGTTGGTGCGTGGAATGCACTGCTTGAGTCAGTGGTGGATGCAGACACACTAGTGAAGTTTAAGAGACTACTAGACAAGTATATGGAGGAATGTAAGGTGTGGAGGTTATATATGAGGCAGTGTTTGAGGGTCAACACAACATTGTGAGCCAAAGGGCCCGTAATGTGCTGTACTATTCTATGTTCTATTAGCGGAGGAACAATTGATTCACAGATTGAGAGGAAGCTTTGGACAGGTCGGGGAGAAGAGTTTTAAAAAAGAGCATTTGCAGGGCTCAGCACATTAGTGGTGGACCAATTGATTCAGGATATATTAGCAGGAGCAAATGAGAGTAAAGCAGGGTCAAAGCAGAACGCCCATTGTGTGAGTGGACCAGTGTAGGAATGGGAACTTGAGGTTTTGGCTCACGAGGCTCCGACAGGGAGGGACAGGTCAGTATCAGGTAAGACTGTTGTTGTGGTTGAATAAAAGTCACTAAATTACAGCTAATTAAATAAAGTAGGGATAATGCAGGATCAGGAGATGTGTTGTAGCTACATGATGTGGGAGCTGGTGGACCCCATTGTGGTTTTTGGTGCCCACATCTGCAGCAACTGGTTATTTCTTCAGCGGTTTGAACGGGGCACGACTGCACAAACGCATGGATGTCAGCCAGTGAAAACAGCGAGAAGAGTTTAAAAAGAAGACAGATTCAACATCAGAGAAGAAGGAGACAGACTAGGAAGGCTTTGGCTCAATGGGGCTTTGACGATAACGGGTCGAGGCGAGGTAGGTTACCTGTGTAGAATACAGACAGAAAGTATGTGTGTGAGGCCAGATTTCTGTGCTCGGTGTCAGTTGTAGGAGATCCAGGAGATTCCCAGCCTCCTGAACAGCCACATTTGCGCCGGGTGTGTCGAACTGCAGCTCCTTAGAGACCATGTTGAGGAAATGGAGATGCAGCTCGATGACCTTCATCTGGTCAGTCAGAGTGAGGAGCTGATACAGAGGAGACGTAGGCAGGTAGTCACTCCGGAGCCTGGGGAAACAGATAATTGGGTCACAGTCAGGAGAGGGAAGGGCAAGAAGCAGGTGCTAGACAGTACCCCAGTTGCTGTCCCCTTAACAATAAGTACTCCTGTTTGAGTACTGTTGGGAGAGATGGCCTACATGGGGGAAGCAACAGTAGCCATGCCTCTGGCACAGAAGGGTAGGGAAAGGAGGAGGAAGGCAGTAGTGATAGGTGACTCTATAGTTAAGAGGGCAGAGAGGCGATTCTGTGGACGCAGGAAAGGAATGCGAATGGTGGTTGCCGCCCAGGTGCCAGGGTCCAGGATGTTTCTGATTGTGTCCGCAATACCTTGACGTGGGAAGGACAACAGCCAAAGGTTGGAATACATATTGGTACCAACAATGTAGGTAGGAAAAGGGAGGAGGTCCTGAAAACAGATTATAAGGAGGTAGGAAGAAAGTTGAGAAGCAGGACCTCAAAGATAGTAATCTCGGGATTACTGCCTGTGCAACGTGACGGTGAGTATAGGAATAGGATGAGGTGGAGGATAAATGTGTGGCTGAGGGATTGGAGCAGGGGACAGGGATTCAGATTTCTGGATCATTGGGACCTCTTTTGAGGCAGGTGTGACCTGTACAAAAAGGACGGCTTGCACTTGAATCCCAGGGGGACCAATATCCTGGTGGGGAGTTTTGCTAAGGCTCTTGAGGAGAGTTTAAACTAGAATTACTGGAGGATGGAAACCGAACTGAAGTGAAGGAGTAAAAGGAGGTTGTCTCACAAATAGAGAAAGCTTGGAGACAGTGCAAAAAGGAGGATAGGCAGGTGATAGAGAACGTATGTGCTCAGACCGATGGTTTGAAATGTGTCTATTTTAATGCAAGGGGTATTATGAACAAAGTGGATGAGCTTAGAGCATGGATCAGTACTTGGAGATATGATGTTGTGGCCTTTACAGAGACTTGGATGGCTCAGGGACAGGAATGGTTACTTCAAGTGCTGGGTTTTAGATGTTTTAGAAAGGACAGGGAGGGAGGCAAAAGAGGTGGGGGCGTGGCACTGTTGATCAGAGATAGTGTCACAGCGGCAGAAAGGATGGATGCTATGGAGGGATTGTGCATGGAGTCTCTGTGGGTGGAGGTTAGGAAAAGGAAGTGGTCAATAACTTTACTGGGTGTTTTTATAGGCCGCCTAATAGTAACAGGGACATTGAGGAGCAGATAGGGAAACTGATCCTCGAAAGGTGTAATAATATCAGAGTTGTCGTGATGGGAGATTTTAATTTCCCAAATATCGATCGGCATCTCCCTAGAGCGAAGGGTTTAGATGGGGTGGAGTTTGTTAAGTGTGTGCAGGAAGGTTTCTTGACACAATATGTAGACAAGCCTAAAAGTGGAGAGGCTGTACTTGATCTGATATTGGGAAATGAACCTGGTCAGGTGTCAGGTCTCTCAGTGGGAGAGCATTTTGGAGATAATGATCACAATTCTATCTCCTTTACCATAGCAGTGGCGAGGGGTAGGAACAGACAAGTTAGGGAAATGTTTAATTGGAATAAGGGGAAATTTGAGGCTATCAGGCCGGATCTAGAAAGCATAAATTGGAAACAGATGTTCTCAGGGAAAAGTACAGATGAAATGTGGCAAATGTTCAGAGGATATTTGTGTGGAATTCTGCATAGGTACGTTCCAATGAGACAGGGAAAGGATGGTAGGGTACTGGAACCGTGGTGTACAAAGGCTGTTTTAAAATTCATCAAGAAAAAAAGAAGGGGTTGCGAACAGTTCAAAAAACTAGGTAATGATAGAGATATAGAAGAATTTGGAGCAAGAAAGCTGCGAGTGAATTGCTGATTTTTCAAAGCAAAGGGAGTTTTTTTACTAGTCGTGTTAAAGAGAGATGAGACTGCACAGGCATGTAACGTCTGCCAGTAGAGCGCGAAAGGTTTAAAAAGGCAAGGAATCTTCAACGGTTTTTAATCTGGACCAAGAAGACTGTGAATGAACTGCTGATTTTTTGGAGCGAAGGGAGTTTTTTACTACTTGGTTTAAAGAGAGGCGAGACTGCGCAGGCATGTGACATCAGCCAGTAGAGCATGAAAGGTTTAAAAAGAAGACCGCCGTATCCGGCGGGCAGTGGAGTGAGAGGCAGCAGAGTGACAGGGTTTGGGCTCAACAGGCTTAGGTGGTAACGGGATGAGGCGAGGTAGGTAGTACGTGTGTGAGGCCAGTTTTCTGTGCTCGGTGTCAGATGTGGGGGTTCCTGGAGTCTCCCGGCCTTCGGGATGGCCATATCTGCGCCAGGTGTGTCGAGCTGCAGCTCCTGAGGGACCGAGTTAGGGAATTGGAGATGCACTTAATGACCTTCGCCTAGTCAGGGAGAGTGAGGAGGTGATAGAGAGGAGTTACAGGCAGGTGGTCAAACTGGGGAGACAGACAAGTGGGTAACAGTCAGGAGAGGGAAGGGGAAGAGTCAGGTACTAGAGAGTACCCCTGTGGCTGTACCCCCTGACAATAAGTACTCCTATTTTAGTACTGTTGCGGGAGATGGCCTACCTGGGGGAAGCAACAGTGGCCGTGCCTCTGGCTCAGAAGGGTAGGGAAAGGAGGAGGAAGGCAGTAGTAATAGGGGACTCAATAGTTAGGGGGTCAGATGGGTGATTCTGTGGACACAGGTGTTACATACCCGTGACACGTGACAGTGGTGTACTTGTCACGTGACAGGTGCTGAAGCTATACTGGACTTGAGGTAATGGTCTTGTGATGGTGAAGTGACATCATTTTCCTGCCAGTAGAGGTCATGTGACAGGTTTTTTTTTACAGGGTATAAAAGGAGGACCCCTCCCTGTGAGGAGGGGCAGTTTGTGGCTGGATTTGCCATGTTGACTTCATGCCACTGCGTGATTTAATGTTATGACGCAGTTTAGTTGAAAGATGGAGTTTTATTTAATGCCTAAAGTTTAAAAGGTCATTGCCAGCAGTTTCTTTATTATACTGCTAGTTGAAAGTCAGTGGAGAGTGAAGATCGGAGTTCGGGAGTTAAAAGATCGAGGAAAGTCGATTTCGACGGTGAAACAGGTTCGATCTTGTTTGATCCTCATTCGGAAGGAATTTGTTGTCTGTGCTCATGTTAATCCCTGTGAAATAGCCAAAAGGATTGGGTACAGTTTTGTAAAGGAAAGGTCAGTGCCTTTAAGCCGTTTCATTTTCCATCTTCGTAAGTTCTTTGTGGGAAAAGTATAGTTCGACTGGGAACCGCAGCAAAATGATGTGAAAGAGAATTTAAATCGTCTTAAAAAGTCTCTCCCTTAAATGGACTGTAAGCATTTTGAACTTTTGCAATACTACTTTGAAGAACTGTGTTTGCAACATCGCTTTAAAAACTGTTTAAGCTTCATTGCTTTAAGAACTGTTTAAGCTGCCGCACAACAGCTGACTTCCGGTTACGTGAGTGGTTTGTTTACTTTTGGGGTTTGTTTTTCAGTGTTTAATAAATGTTTTATTTGTTATAAAAACCCCTGCCACTCATATATTTATTGTTGCTGAATCCGTAACACAGGAAAGAAACTCGGATGGTAGTTTGCCTCCCAGGTGCAGGGTCCGGGATGTTTCCGATCGCATCCAAGATATCCTGCGGTGGGAGGGAGAGGTCATGATACATTTTGGTACCAATGACATAGGCAGGAAAAGGGAAGAGGTCCTGAAAAAAGACTACAGGGAGTTAGGAAGGAAGTTGAGAAGCAGGTCCACAAGGGTAGTAATCTTGGTATTACTGCCTGTGCCACACGCCAGTGAGAATAGCAATAGGATGAGGTGGAGGATAAATGCGTGGCTGGGGGATTGGAGCAGGGGGCAGGGATTCAGATTTCTGGATCATAGGGACCTCTTTTGGGGCCGGTGTGACCTGTACAAAAAGGATGGGTTACACTTGAATCCCAGGGGGACCAATATCCTGGCGGGGAAGTTTGCTAAGGTTACTAGGGAGAGTTTAAGCTAGTATTGTTGGGGGGTGGGAACAAAACTGAAGAGACCGGGGAAGAGGAGGTTGGCTCAAAAATAGAGAAAGCTTGTAGACAGTGCGAGAGGGAGGATAGGCAGGTGATAGAGAACGTATGTGCTCAGACCGATGGTTTGAGATCTGTCTATTTTAACACAAGGAGTGTTGTGAACAAAGTGGATGAGCTTAGAGTGTGGATCAGTACTTGCAGATATGACGTGGTGGCCATTACAGAGACTTGGATGGCTCAGGGACGGGACTGGTTATTTCACGTGCCGGGTTTTAGATGTTTCAGAAAGGACAGGGAGGGAGGCAAAAGAGGTGGGGGCGTGGCACTGTTGATCAGCGATAGTGTCACAGCTGCAGAAAGGATGGATGCCATGGAGGGATTGTGCATGGAGTCTCTGTGGGTGGAGGTTAGGAAAAGGAAGTGGTCAATAACTTTACTGGGTGTTTTTATAGGCCGCCTGATAGTAACAGGGATATTGAGGATCAAATAGGGAAACTGATCCTCGAAAGGTGTAATAATATCAGAGTTGTCGTGATGGGAGATTTTAATTTCCCAAATATCGATTGGCATCTCCCCAGAGTGAGGGGTTTAGGTGGGGTGGAGTTTGTAATGTGTGTTCAGGAAGGTTTCTTGACACGATATGTAGATAAGCCTACAAGAGGAGAGGCTGTACTTGATTTGGTATTGGGAAATGAACCTGGTCAGGTGTCAGGTCTCAGTGGGAGAGCATTTTGGAGATAGTGATCATAATTCTATCTCCTTTACAATAACATTGGAGACGGATAGGAACAGACAAAGTAGAAAAGCGTTTAATTGGAGTAAAGGGAATTATGAGGCTATCAGGCAGGAAATTGGAAACATGTTCTCAGGGAAAAGTATGGAAAAAATGCGGCAAATATTCAGGGGATATTTGTGTAGAGTTCTGTATAAGTATGTTCCAATGAGACAGGGAAGTTTTGGTTGGGTACAGGAACCATGGTGTACAAAGGCTGTAATAAATCTAGTCAAGAAGAAAAGAAAAGCTTATAAACGATTTAGAGAGCTAGGTAATGTTAGAGATCCAGAAGATTATAAGTCTATTAGGAAGGAGCTTAAGAAGGAAAGGAGAGCCAGAAGATGCCATGAAAAGGCCTTGGTGGGCAGAATTAAGAAAAACCCCAATGCATTCTGCAAGTATGTGAAGAGCAAAAGGATAAGACATGAAAGAATAGGACCTATCAAGTGTGACAGTGGGAAAGTGTGTATGGAACCGGAGGAAATAGCAGAGGTACTTAATGAATACTTTACTTCAGTATTCACTATGGAAAAGGATCTTGGTGATTGTAGTGATGACTTGCAGCAGACTGAAAAGCTTGAGCATGTAGATATTAAGAAAGAGGATGTGCTGGAGCTTTTGGAAAGCATCAAGTTTGATAAGTTGTTGGGACCAGATGAAATGTACCCAGGCTACTGTGGGAAGAGAGGGAGGGGATTGCTAAGCCTCTGGAGATGATCTTTGCATCATCAATGGGGATGTAAGAGGTTTCAGAGGATTGGAGGGTTGTGGATATTGTTCCTTTATTCAAGAAAGGGAGTAGAGATAGCCCAGGAAATTATAGACCAGTGAGTCTTACTTCAGTGGTTGGTAATTTGATGGAGAAGATCCTGAGAGGCAGGATTTATGAACATTTAGTGAGGTATAATATGATTAGCAGCAGTCAGCATGGCTTTGTCAAGGGCAGTTGGTGCCTTACGAGCCTGATTGAATTTTTTGAGGATGTGACATTGATGAAGGAAGAGCAGTAGATGTAGTGTATATGGATTTCAGCAAGGCATTTGATAAGGTACCCCACACAAGGCTTACTGAGAAAGTAAAGAAGCATGGGATCCAAGGGGACATTACTTTCTGGATCCAGAACTTAGCTTGCACACAAGTGTGGTTGTAGATGGGTCATATTCTGCATGGAGGTTGGTGACCAGTGGTGTGCCTCAGGGATCTGTCAGGGACCCCTTCTCTTCGAGATTTTTATAAATGAAAGTAATCTCCCTGGATGAGGAAGTGGAGAGATGGGTTAGTAAATTTGCTGATGACCCAAAGGTTGGGGGTGTTGTAGATAGTGTGGAGGGTTGTCAGAGGTTACAGTGGGATATCGATAGGATGCAAAACTGGGCTGAGAAGTGGCAGATGGAGTTCAACTCAGAGGTGGTTCATTTGGGTAGGTCAAATATGATGGCAGAATATAGTATTAATGGTAAGACTTTTGGCAGTGTGGAGGATCAGAGGGATCTTGGGGTCCGAATCCATAGGACACTCAAAGCTGCCTCACAAGTTAACTATGTGGTTAAGAAGGCATACGGTGTTTTGGCCTTCATTAACTGTGGAAATGACTTCAAGAGCTGAGAGATAATGTTACAGCTATACTGGACCCTAGTCAGACCTCACTTGGAGTACTGTGATCAATTCTAGGTCATCTGACTACAGGAAGGATGTGGAAATATAGAAAGGATGCAAAGGAGATTTAAAAGGATGTTGCCTGGATTTGGGAGCATGCCTTATGAAAATAGGTTGAGGGAATTTGGCCTTCTCTCCTTGGAGTGATGTAGGATGAGATGTGACCTGATAGAGGTGTATAAGGTGATGATAGGCATTGACTGTGTCGATAGGCAGAGGCTTTTTCCCAGGGATGAAATGACTAACACGAGAGGGCACAGTTTTAAGGTGAGGGGATGTCAGGGGTAAGTTTTTTCTTACGCAGAGAGATGAGTTCGTGGAATGGACTGCTGGTGACTGTGGTGGGTGTGGATACAACAGGGCTTTTAAGAAGCTCCTGGATAGGTACATGGAACTTAGAAAGTTAGAGGGCTATGGCTAACCCGAGGTAATTTCTAATGCAAGTACATGTTCGGCACAGCATTGTGGGCTTGTATCATCTCTCACTATTGCCTTGATCTCATCCTTAATTAAGAGCGCTACCCCACCTCCCTTTCCTTCCTGCTTATCCATTTGTATTACCTGATAGCCTTGCATATTTACTTCCCACCCTCTCCACCCTGCAACCACATTCCTGTAACGGCCACTACATCATACCCCTTTGTACTGATTTATGCCATAATTTCACTGACCTTACTTTGAATACTAAAGGCATTCAGATAAAGTGCCTGTCATGAAGATACTAAGTAAGAACTCCAGAGTGACTTCAAGTTTCATTTTAAGAACTTACTAACATGATATTATGGAGTGTCTGCAGCAGTCTACACCACCAACAGAGCTCTGATTTTTTGGGTTATACGGTGCTCATATTTATTCAGCAAGACAAACAACTTTCACATGATTTTGTTCAGTATCCCACAGATAGTAGATGATCAATTGTTGAAAATTTATGTCAATTGTCTCTCAGCGCGAGTCTAACAATCCTCTTTATTTTTAGTTATCAGGACTCAGAATTTATTCCCGGATGCATCCTCCTTCCTGGTTCCATGGGCTTCATATCCTGTCTATTTGATTTCCTGATGTTGTGATTATCATCCAAGGTTATTCTTGACATGCATCAGCAGTCTTAAGTCCAACTGCTCCAGAATGGCTAAGTATCCCATCATACACTAGTTTTAACCATTTCCACCACAAATCCCTCTTTGTTGATCTTTCTTATCAACACTTAAAGATTCGTATTCCCTTCGTTCTGAAAAGGGGGCCCATAACCCACTGGGTAAGGGTGCATTCTTAAATATTCCTCTTCATTGTAACTATCCTCTTCCGTGGTGAGATTGTGCATAGAGTAATGCTACCGTCTCCCCTGACTTTGACTTTGTGCAGGCGCAGACCCAGGGAATGCATAGTTGTATGACACAATGAACTACCACCGCTAAGCTGACCAGGGCAATGAGGCCGTAAAAGAGGGGCTGCAACCCAGAAAATATTCCTTCGCCTAACACTGACCTAACATTAGCTAAAAAAATCCCAGCCTTCTGAAGGGGCTTGAGAGTTCAGTCTATGTATTTCATCTCATAGCTGGGTCATATGTTCTAACACATGGGTCATATTTTCTGAAGCATCGGGTACATATGTGCAACATTCTTTCCCCACTAACGCACAGACCCCTCCTTCCCAGGCTAATACGTAGTCTAGAGCCATTCTGTTCCACAAGGTCACCAATCAAAGATTTTGCATTTCTTGGTTCAGAGTGACAAATCCCTTATAGTCTCATTGGTCAACTGCCCGTTCTAAACTTATATTGTCTATTGTATGGACATTGTTTACTGCACTTCACCAGGGGAATAATCCTGATAATGTCTTATTATTAGGACTGGAAAGGAAAAGGACAGAAGCCAGACTAAAATTCCTTCTTCTTCAGCCCTTTATTTCAACCACTTATCCCCTCCCAGCTTCTTCCTTCATTCCCTCACCTGGTCTCACCTGTCACCTTGTACTCCTTCTCTTCCTTGACTTCTTCTTCTGGCTTCTACCCTTCCTTTCTAGCCTCGATGAAGGATCTCAGCCCAAAAAGTGGCTTATTCCGCTGTGGAGAACAGACAATTAACATTTTGAATCAAGACACTTAATCAGGACTGGACAGGAAGGGGGAAGAAGCCAGGATGAGGAAGAGGGTCGTGGGGAAGGAGTACAAGGTGGCAGGTGATAGGTGAAACCAGGTGAGGGGGCAAGTGGGTGGCTGGTTAGGATATGGGGGAATGACATAAGAAAATAGTAGGTGATAGCTGGAAGAGGTAAAGATTAGATTGCTGCCTGTACGTTGCTGAGTTTAGGGCAGGTCCCCTATCTCCGGTGGTATTCAGGGCTTCCTTCATCATGTCAGCATCTTCTTCTCAGTTTTCACTACTGTCAGTCATGCAAGTCCCAGGTGGAGACTCAGGAATACTGCCATACTCAGATGTAGAAGGATTCTTCACTGCTGTTCCTGTAACAATTTTGTTCTACCAGTTAGGGTTGTTCGCCCTGAGCTGAGCCCCTTAACCTGGAGGACCACTGGACCACTCTTAGTCAATCCTCTATCCTCTGTCCTGTCTGGCTTGGGTAACCCTCCCAAGAGCCAAAGCAGGTAGCCCTGACTCCAGCCAACATAGTTGTCTGAGTCATTGAGGCACACAAGCCTCCAAACCAGGACAAGGTTGTGGTCCTCTTGAAGGGGAAGAAGTGAAAGGGCTGAAGATAAAGTAATCTATTAGGAGAGGAGAGTCGACGATAGGAGAAAGGGCACAAGAGAGAGCTGATAGACAGGTGAGCAGAAGAGGTAAAAGGGTAACCAGAATAGTTGTCTAGTCCTGTTAAAGCATCTCAGACCGAAATGTCAACTGCTTATTCCCCATCCTGCATCTTGTGTGTGTTACTCTGGATTTCTAGTATCTGTAGAACCTCTTGTGTTGCTGATTTGGAGATTCAGCTCTGGATACTGAGGGGTGTTAGGACAGGCATTGGGATTGAAGATGGTCTGAAATCTTGAGGAAGGGTGGCAGAGGATGGAATTTTGACGTTCCCTAAAGACAGCTACACTCTCAATGTAAATAGGCCTGATGCAAGTTCAACTAATCAAAAGTTTGTTGGTCTCATGAACAGAGTGAGCATAATAAATGCAGAATTGGTCCTTTGTATGAACTTCACTCCATCCTAATAGTTGCTACTACTAAAGGTAAGAGCATAAAACATCTGTCAGTACCCACTCACAAAATGCTGAAGGAACTCAGCAGGTCAGGCAGAATCCATGGAAATGAATAAAGAGTTGATATGTCAGGTCATGATGAAGGTTCTTGGTCTGAATCATCAGCTGGTGATTCATTTTCATAGATGCTGCCTGACCAGCTGAATTCCATCAGCATTCTGTGTGTGGTACTCTGAATCTCCAAAGCCCTCTGAGGCAGAGAATTCTGCCAATTCCCCACCCTCTGGGTGAAAAATTTTTCTTCATTTTTGTCCTAACCGTATTCTGACCATGTAAAGCCCTGTCTCGAGACTCTAAGCCAGGGAAATGTCTTTCTTCCTGCAGTCTGTCCAGTACTGCTGTTGTAGTTCCTTACCCACCCTCCTCTCTCGGTGTCAAAAAACTACATCTGATCTCCCCTCCCTATACGTTCCTCCAATCACAATAAAATTATGCCCTCTCATATTAACTTACTCCACCATGGAAAAACAGCACTGTGTCTTCACTCTACTGCCTCTTATACACCTCTATCCAGCCACCTCTCATCTCCTTTTCTCCAAGAAGCTCTAGTTTGCTCAATCTTTCCTCATAACATATTTTCTGTAATAAACCACACGGTATAGGAACAGAATAATGCCATTTGGCTCATCAAATCTGCATTCTTCAATTACGTGAAGAACAAAAGAATGACAGGAGTGAAGGTAGGACTGATTAGAGATAAAGGTGGGATGATGTGCCTGGAGGCTGTGGAAATGAGCGAGGTCCTCAATGAATACTTCTCTTTGGTATTCACCAATGAGAGGGAACTTGTTGACGGTGAGGACAATACGAGTGAGGTTGATGTTCTGGAGCATGTTGATATTAAGGGAGAGGAGGTATTGGAGTTGTTAAAATACATTAGGATGGATAAGTCCCTGGGGCATGATGGAATATTCCCCAGGCTGCTCCACGAGGTGAGGGAAGAGATTGCTGAGCCTCTGGCTAGGATCTTTATGTCCTCGTTGTCCACAGGAATGGTACCGCAGGATTGCAGGGAGGTGAATGTTGTCCCCTTGTTCAAAAAAGGTAGTTGGGATAGTCCGGGTAATTATAGACCAGTCAGCCTTACGTCTGTGGTGGGAAAGCTGTTGGAAAAGATTCTTAGAGATAGGATCTATGGGCATTTAGCGAATCATGGTCTGATCAAGGACAGTCAGCATGGCTTTGTGAAGGGCAGATCGTGTCTAACAAGCCTGATAGAGTTCTTTGAGGAGGTGACCAGGCATATAGATGAGGGTAGTGCAGTGGATGTGATCTACATGGATTTTAGTAAGGCATTTCACAAGGTTCCACACGTAGGCTTATTCAGAAAGTCAGAAGGCACGGGATCCAGGGAAGTTTGGCCAGGTAGATTCAGAATTGGCTTGCCTGCAGAAGGCAGAGGGTTGTGGTGGAGAGAGTACATTCAGATTGGAGGGTTGTGACTAGTGGTGTCTCACAAGGATCTGTTCTGGGACCTCTACTTTTCGTGATTTTTATTAATGACCTGGATGTGGGGGTAGAAGGGTGGGTTGGCAAGTTTGCAGACGACACAAAGGTTGGTGGTGTTGTTGATAGTGTAGAGGATTGTTGAAGATTGCAGAGACATTGATAGGATGCAGAAGTGGGTTGAGCAGTGGCAGATGGAGTTCAACCCGGAGAAGTGTGAGGTGGTACACTTTGGAAGGACCAAGGCAGAATACAAAGTAAATGACAGGATACTTGGTAGTGTGGAGGAGCAGAGGGATCTGGGGGTACATGTCCACAGATCCCTGAAAGTTGCCTCACAGGTAGATAGGGTAGTTAAGAAAGCTTATGGGGTGTTAGCTTTCATAAGTCGAGGTATAGAGTTTAAGAGACGTGATGTAATGATGCAGCTCTAAAAAACTCTAGTTAGGCCACACTTGGAGTACTGTGTCCATTTCTGGTCGCATCAGTATAGGAAGGATGTGGAAGCATTGGAAAGGGTACAGAGGAGATTTACCAGGATGCTGCCTGGTTTAGAGAGTATGGATTATGATTAGAGATTAAGGGAGCTAGGGCTTTACTCTTTGGAGAGAAGGAGGATGAGAGGAGACATGATAGAGATGGACATGATATTAAGAGGAATAGACAGAGTGGACAGCCGGCACCTCTTCCCCAGGGCACCACTGCACAGTACAAGAGGACATGGCTTTAAGGTAAGGGGATGGAAGTTCAAGGGGGATATTAGAGGAGGGTTTTTCACTCGGAGAGTGGTTGGTGCGTGGAATGCACTGCTTGAGTCAGTGGTGGATGCAGACACACTAGTGAAGTTTAAGAGACTACTAGACAAGTATATGGAGGAATGTAAGGTGTGGAGGTTATATATGAGGCAGTGTTTGAGGGTCAACACAACATTGTGAGCCAAAGGGCCCGTAATGTGCTGTACTATTCTATGTTCTATTAGCGGAGGAACAATTGATTCACAGATTGAGAGGAAGCTTTGGACAGGTCGGGGAGAAGAGTTTTAAAAAAGAGCATTTGCAGGGCTCAGCACATTAGTGGTGGACCAATTGATTCAGGATATATTAGCAGGAGCAAATGAGAGTAAAGCAGGGTCAAAGCAGAACGCCCATTGTGTGAGTGGACCAGTGTAGGAATGGGAACTTGAGGTTTTGGCTCACGAGGCTCCGACAGGGAGGGACAGGTCAGTATCAGGTAAGACTGTTGTTGTGGTTGAATAAAAGTCACTAAATTACAGCTAATTAAATAAAGTAGGGATAATGCAGGATCAGGAGATGTGTTGTAGCTACATGATGTGGGAGCTGGTGGACCCCATTGTGGTTTTTGGTGCCCACATCTGCAGCAACTGGTTATTTCTTCAGCGGTTTGAACGGGGCACGACTGCACAAACGCATGGATGTCAGCCAGTGAAAACAGCGAGAAGAGTTTAAAAAGAAGACAGATTCAACATCAGAGAAGAAGGAGACAGACTAGGAAGGCTTTGGCTCAATGGGGCTTTGACGATAACGGGTCGAGGCGAGGTAGGTTACCTGTGTAGAATACAGACAGAAAGTATGTGTGTGAGGCCAGATTTCTGTGCTCGGTGTCAGTTGTAGGAGATCCAGGAGATTCCCAGCCTCCTGAACAGCCACATTTGCACCGGGTGTGTCGAACTGCAGCTCCTTAGAGACCATGTTGAGGAAATGGAGATGCAGCTCGATGACCTTCATCTGGTCAGTCAGAGTGAGGAGCTGATACAGAGGAGACGTAGGCAGGTAGTCACTCCGGAGCCTGGGGAAACAGATAATTGGGTCACAGTCAGGAGAGGGAAGGGCAAGAAGCAGGTGCTAGACAGTACCCCAGTTGCTGTCCCCTTAACAATAAGTACTCCTGTTTGAGTACTGTTGGGAGAGATGGCCTACATGGGGGAAGCAACAGTAGCCATGCCTCTGGCACAGAAGGGTAGGGAAAGGAGGAGGAAGGCAGTAGTGATAGGTGACTCTATAGTTAAGAGGGCAGAGAGGCGATTCTGTGGACGCAGGAAAGGAATGCGAATGGTGGTTGCCGCCCAGGTGCCAGGGTCCAGGATGTTTCTGATTGTGTCCGCAATACCTTGACGTGGGAAGGACAACAGCCAAAGATTGGAATACATATTGGTACCAACAATGTAGGTAGGAAAAGGGAGGAGGTCCTGAAAACAGATTATAAGGAGGTAGGAAGAAAGTTGAGAAGCAGGACCTCAAAGATAGTAATCTCGGGATTACTGCCTGTGCAACGTGACGGTGAGTATAGGAATAGGATGAGGTGGAGGATAAATGTGTGGCTGAGGGATTGGAGCAGGGGACAGGGATTCAGATTTCTGGATCATTGGGACCTCTTTTGAGGCAGGTGTGACCTGTACAAAAAGGACGGCTTGCACTTGAATCCCAGGGGGACCAATATCCTGGTGGGGAGTTTTGCTAAGGCTCTTGAGGAGAGTTTAAACTAGAATTACTGGAGGATGGAAACCGAACTGAAGTGAAGGAGTAAAAGGAGGTTGTCTCACAAATAGAGAAAGCTTGGAGACAGTGCAAAAAGGAGGATAGGCAGGTGATAGAGAACGTATGTGCTCAGACCGATGGTTTGAAATGTGTCTATTTTAATGCAAGGGGTATTATGAACAAAGTGGATGAGCTTAGAGCATGGATCAGTACTTGGAGATATGATGTTGTGGCCTTTACAGAGACTTGGATGGCTCAGGGACAGGAATGGTTACTTCAAGTGCTGGGTTTTAGATGTTTTAGAAAGGACAGGGAGGGAGGCAAAAGAGGTGGGGGCGTGGCACTGTTGATCAGAGATAGTGTCACAGCGGCAGAAAGGATGGATGCTATGGAGGGATTGTGCATGGAGTCTCTGTGGGTGGAGGTTAGGAAAAGGAAGTGGTCAATAACTTTACTGGGTGTTTTTATAGGCCGCCTAATAGTAACAGGGACATTGAGGAGCAGATAGGGAAACTGATCCTCGAAAGGTGTAATAATATCAGAGTTGTCGTGATGGGAGATTTTAATTTCCCAAATATCGATCGGCATCTCCCTAGAGCGAAGGGTTTAGATGGGGTGGAGTTTGTTAAGTGTGTGCAGGAAGGTTTCTTGACACAATATGTAGACAAGCCTAAAAGTGGAGAGGCTGTACTTGATCTGATATTGGGAAATGAACCTGGTCAGGTGTCAGGTCTCTCAGTGGGAGAGCATTTTGGAGATAATGATCACAATTCTATCTCCTTTACCATAGCAGTGGCGAGGGGTAGGAACAGACAAGTTAGGGAAATGTTTAATTGGAATAAGGGGAAATTTGAGGCTATCAGGCCGGATCTAGAAAGCATAAATTGGAAACAGATGTTCTCAGGGAAAAGTACAGATGAAATGTGGCAAATGTTCAGAGGATATTTGTGTGGAATTCTGCATAGGTACGTTCCAATGAGACAGGGAAAGGATGGTAGGGTACTGGAACCGTGGTGTACAAAGGCTGTTTTAAAATTCATCAAGAAAAAAAGAAGGGGTTGCGAACAGTTCAAAAAACTAGGTAATGATAGACATATAGAAGAATTTGGAGCAAGAAAGCTGCGAGTGAATTGCTGATTTTTCAAAGCAAAGGGAGTTTTTTTACTAGTCGTGTTAAAGAGAGATGAGACTGCACAGGCATGTAACGTCTGCCAGTAGAGCGCGAAAGGTTTAAAAAGGCAAGGAATCTTCAACGGTTTTTAATCTGGACCAAGAAGACTGTGAATGAACTGCTGATTTTTTGGAGCGAAGGGAGTTTTTTACTACTTGGTTTAAAGAGAGGCGAGACTGCGCAGGCATGTGACATCAGCCAGTAGAGCATGAAAGGTTTAAAAAGAAGACCGCCGTATCCGGCGGGCAGTGGAGTGAGAGGCAGCAGAGTGACAGGGTTTGGGCTCAACAGGCTTAGGTGGTAACGGGATGAGGCGAGGTAGGTAGTACGTGTGTGAGGCCAGTTTTCTGTGCTCGGTGTCAGATGTGGGGGTTCCTGGAGTCTCCCGGCCTTCGGGATGGCCATATCTGCGCCAGGTGTGTCGAGCTGCAGCTCCTGAGGGACCGAGTTAGGGAATTGGAGATGCACTTAATGACCTTCGCCTAGTCAGGGAGAGTGAGGAGGTGATAGAGAGGAGTTACAGGCAGGTGGTCAAACTGGGGAGACAGACAAGTGGGTAACAGTCAGGAGAGGGAAGGGGAAGAGTCAGGTACTAGAGAGTACCCCTGTGGCTGTACCCCCTGACAATAAGTACTCCTATTTTAGTACTGTTGCGGGAGATGGCCTACCTGGGGGAAGCAACAGTGGCCGTGCCTCTGGCTCAGAAGGGTAGGGAAAGGAGGAGGAAGGCAGTAGTAATAGGGGACTCAATAGTTAGGGGGTCAGATGGGTGATTCTGTGGACACAGGTGTTACATACCCGTGACACGTGACAGTGGTGTACTTGTCACGTGACAGGTGCTGAAGCTATACTGGACTTGAGGTAATGGTCTTGTGATGGTGAAGTGACATCATTTTCCTGCCAGTAGAGGTCATGTGACAGGTTTTTTTTTACAGGGTATAAAAGGAGGACCCCTCCCTGTGAGGAGGGGCAGTTTGTGGCTGGATTTGCCATGTTGACTTCATGCCACTGCGTGATTTAATGTTATGACGCAGTTTAGTTGAAAGATGGAGTTTTATTTAATGCCTAAAGTTTAAAAGGTCATTGCCAGCAGTTTCTTTATTATACTGCTAGTTGAAAGTCAGTGGAGAGTGAAGATCGGAGTTCGGGAGTTAAAAGATCGAGGAAAGTCGATTTCGACGGTGAAACAAGTTCGATCTTGTTTGATCCTCATTCGGAAGGAATTTGTTGTCTGTGCTCATGTTAATCCCTGTGAAATAGCCAAAAGGATTGGGTACAGTTTTGTAAAGGAAAGGTCAG